>NC_067401.1:73069033-74296533 GCF_016432865.1 Antechinus flavipes | reverse complement strand
AGCCAAAAAATAATAATAATAATTCAAATATCGTGGAGCCACAGTTAAGATAACAAAATTTATTAGCTTCTACATTAAAAGATCAGAAGGATTACAGGGGTCCTCAAACTTTTTAAATAGAGCGCCAGTTCACTGTCCCTCAGACTGTTGGACTATAGTTGGACTGTCGGACTATATAGTAAAAACAAAAACTTTGTTTTGTGGGCCTTTAAATAAAGAAACTCCATAGCCCTGGGTGAGGGGGATAATCATCCTCAGCTGCCACATCTGGCCCACAGCCGTAGTTTGAAGACCCCTGGATTAGAATATGATATTCCAGAGAGCAAAAGAGAGATATCATTACAACCAAAAATAACTCCTCACAAAACTTTGTATAATCCTTTAGGGGGGAAATAGATTTCAGTGAAATAAAGGACTTTTAAGGATTCTTGATGAAAAGACAAAATTTGACTTTCAAATATAAGAATTTTAAAAAGCCTAAAAAGATAGAGGAAAATGAAATTATAAAGGATTCATTAAGGTTAAAACTGCTTACAGTACTACATGAGAAAATGATACTTGTAACTCCTAAAAACTATCAGAATAATTGACCATATCATTAACAAAAACCTCAAAAATCATATTATTTTATCAGTAAATGCAAGAAAAGCTTTTGACAAAATACAACACTAATTCCTCTTAAAATCACTGGAAAAATGGCTGGGGGAGGATTCTGGGAAGATGGAGAAGTAGGTTGGTAAATTTTAAGCTCTTCCAATTTCCTCTACAATTAGTTCAAATTAGCGCCTTAGGAAGAATATAGATTCATGAAAAATCAAGACTACTTATGGTAAGAGGTTCTCCTGATATAACCTGAGAAGATCTGAAAAAAGATAAGACCAATCCATAGTGAAATGTAAATACCTCTGGATTAGCCCCATAGAAACAACCTGTGGAGAGCCTCAGGGCAAGGTGGGTGTGGCTGGATTCTCTAGGGGAACTACAGAAACTTTCACATCCTGCACTGTTTGTGGAGTCTGAGTCTGGGAAGACTGAAGGAATCTCAGCAGATTGGGAACAACAGGCCCAACTGTGCTGCTGAGATTCAATCTTGGGTGAGAAGGAACCAGCATAACCATGAGTACAGAGGCAGGGGGAAAGGAGGCTTCCCACCCCAGAATTAGAGGTACTTACACTAATAACTGTTATTTTTAAAAAAAAAAAAAAAAAAAGGCTAGCAAAGTAGAAAAAAACTCCACCATAGAAACATACTATGGGAACAAAGAAGACTGAGTTTCATCTTCAGAGGAAGATACTGCAGTAAAAAAAGTTTCTAACCCAAAGAGTAATATGAAATGACTCCATGCCCAGAAAGAATTTATAGAAGAACTCAAAAAAGATTTTGAAGTCAATTGAGAGACATTGAAGAAAAACTAAAAAACTAAAAATAAAAAATAAAAACCATCCAAGAAAAACAAGATCATGAGGAAAAAAAAAGTTAACCAACTAGAAAAGAAGATACAGAGTCTCAGAATCAAAAATAACTCTTTGAAAATTAAAACTGGATAAGAAAAAGCTAGGGAATCTGCAAGAGACCAAGAAGTAACAAAACAGATTATAGAGAACGAAAAGAAAAGAATGTGAAACATAAGAAAAATGACAGATCTGGAGAACAGATCAAGAGAAAATATAAAAATAATTGGATTGCCTGAAAATTGTGACCAAAAAAAAGCACTTTGACACAATAATGCAAGAAATAATCCAAGAAAATTATCCTGAAGTGATAGAACATGGAGGGAAAGTAGAAATAGAAAAAAATCCACCAATCACCCTCAAAAAAATCCTGCGTGGAAAACACACAGGAATATTATTGCTAAATTTCGAAACCCCAGATCAAAGAGAAAATTTTGTTTTTATTTTTATTTATTTTTATTTTATTTTATTTTATTTTGTTTTTTTTAACAACTTTTTATTGATAGAACCCATGCCAGGGTAATTTTTTACAGCATTATCCCTTGCATTCACTTCTGTTCCGATTTTTCCCCTCCCTCCCTCCTCCCCTTCCCCAGATGGCAAGCAGTCCTTTACATGTTGAATAGGTTACAGTATATCCTAGATACAATATATGTGTGCAGAACTGAACAGTTTTCTTGTTGCACAGGGAGAATTGAATTCAGAAGGTATAAATAACACGGGAAGAAAAACAAAAATGTAAGCAGTTTATATTCATTTCCCAGTGTTCTTTCTTTGGGTGTAGCTGCTTCTGTCCATCTTTGATCAATTGAAACTGAATTAGCTCTCTTTATTGAAGAGATCCACTTCCATCAGAATACATCCTCATACAGTATCGTTGTTGAGATATATAATGACCTCCTGGTTCTGCTCATCTCACTTAGCATCAGTTCATATATGTCTCGCCAGTGCTCTCTGTATTCATTCCACAGGTCATTCCTTACAGAACAATAATATTCCATAATGTTCATATACCACAGTTTACTCAACCATTCTCCAACTGATGGGCATCCATTCATTTTCCAGCTTCTAGCCACTGCAAACAGGGCTGCCACAAACATTCTGGCACATACAGGTACCTTTCCCTTCTTTAGTATCTCTTTGGGGTATAAGCCCAGTAGAAACACTGCTGGATCAAAGGGTATGCACAGTTTGATAATTTTTTGAGCATAGTTCCAAATTGCTCTCCAGAATGGCTGGATGTGTTCACAACTCCACCAACAATGTATCAGTGTCCCTGTTCTCCCACATCCCCTCCAACATTCCACATTATCTTTCCCTGTCACTCTAGCCAATCTGACAGGTGTGTAGTGGCAAAAGATAAAATTTTGTAAGAAACAAGGAAAAAAAACAATTCAAATATGCTGGAGCTACAATTAGAATTGTTCAAGATGGGGCAGCTAGGTGGTACAGTGGGTAGAGTACTGGCCCTGAAGTCAGGAAGACCTCAGACACTTAACACTTACTAGTTGTGTGACACCCTGGTCAAGTCAGTTAACCCCAATTGCCTTAGCAAAAAGGAAAAAAAGAAAGAAAAAAGAGAAATTTCGTTTAAAATAATTGTAGGGATTATAAAATAGTTGGGAGTGTTACCTGGTAAGACAAACCCAGAAACTATATAAAAACAAGTACATACAAAACATTTTTGACACAAAGTCAGATCTAAACAAATGACAATATTGACGGGAAGATAGGGATTCCAGAAATTGGAGGTGAAGAAAGAATGCATATTGTTCACAGTTAGAATGAACTAATAGAATAAAAATACTATTATAATCCTACCTAGATTAATTCCGTAGCATACCAATCAAACTACTAACTATTTTATAGAGCTAGAAAAAATAGTAACAAGATTCATCTGAAAGAAAAAAAGATCAAGAATATTTTGGGAGTCCAAAAAAAAAAAAAAAAAAGTGAAAAAAGGTAGTTTAGCAATACCAGATCTCAAACTGTATTATGTAATGGTAATTCTCAAAACAATCTGGTACTGGCTAAGAAATAGGAGAATTTATGGCCAAACACTTGATAAGAGTACATTATGGGATACAAAATGGATAATTTCAATTAAATTATATTGTGTAAACAAAATTAATGTAGCCAAAATTAGACAAAAAGCAGAAAACTGGATGGAAGGTAATTTTATATCACATTTCTCTGATAAAGACCTCGCTTCCTAAATATTTAGAGAGAACTAAGTGAAATTTATTGGAAGATAAAATATGCATAGGCAGTTTTCAGAAGAAGAAATCAAAGCTATCCATAGTCATGCTTTAAATCAATATTGATTAGAGAAATGAGCTCTGAGGTACCATCTTATACCTATCATTATTGGCTAATATGAAAGAAAAGGAAAATGAGAAATGTTGGAGAGGATATGGAAAAATAGGAACACTAACATACTCTGGGCAAAGTTGTGAACTGATCCATCTATTCTGGAGAACAGTTTGGAACTATATCCAAAGAGCACTGAACCTTTGATTCAACAATATCACTGCTAGGTCTGTATCCAAAAAAAAAAAAAGATTAAAAAGAATGTTTATCTGCAAAAAGGTAAAATAACACCTCTTTTTGTAAGCTATTTAAAAATTGGACACTTGAGAAATGGGCAAAGAAAAAGCAAAGGATTGGGAATTGAGGGGATGCCCATCACTTGAGGAATGGCTGAACAAGTTGTGGAATATGCTTTTAATGAAATACTATTGTGCTATAAAACATGAGCAGGACTTAAAAAAAAAATACCTGGGTAAACTTAAATGAACTGATGCCAAGTACAGTGAGCAGAAAACAATATTGTACACAGTAACAATAATACTGTACAAAGATCAACTGAGAATGACTTAGCTATTCTTACTAATACAGTGATCCAAGACAATTCCAACAGCTTATGATTAAAAAATACTATCTGTCTCCAGGGAGAGAACTCTGAATGCAGATTGAAGCATATCTTTTATTTACTTTATTTTTCTTTCTTTTTTTGGGTAAGGTCTCTGTTTTCTTTTATAATTTGACTAATATGGAAATGGTTTTGCATTGGTTATATTTGTATAATCAATATCAAATTGTTTTCTCAAAAGGGGGACAAAGGGAGAGAATTTGGAATTTAAAATTTTTTTAAATATGTAAAATTGTTTTTGCTTGTAATTGGAAAAAATATTTTTTAATTTAAGCACAAAGCAGTTCCTGTTGTCAGGAGCATATTAATATCAATATTAGAGACAACACATTAATAAATAGGTACCTATATAGAGAGTTAGTAGGAAGACAAATTACTGATTGACTGGTTTTTCCAATTCTTTTTCTTATGGAAACCAGACAAATGGTCAAATCAACAAGCATTTATTAAACAGTTTATGTCAGATATTTTGCTAAATCCTGGAGAAGCAAAATGAAAAGAGCTTATTGCATTCTTTTGGGGAAATTGTATGTGTGTATCAACCAATATGTAGATGTATGGATTACATATAATATGTATATATGTATTACACATAAACATATTATACACATGTACATATGTATTATATATACACATATATAGTATACACACACATATATATGTATATATATATATAATACACATACATTAAAAAAATGTAATTTCAAGAGAGTACTAACAGTCAGCAAGAATTAGAAAAAGCCTTCTTTATTGAGCCTTGAAGGGAAGACAGGGATTCCAGAAATTGCAGGTGAAGAAAGAATGCATTCAAACTGGAGGGAACAGCCTATGCAGAGGAATGAAGATAAAAGATGGAATGATGTACATGAAGAGCAGTAAGAACAAGGTCAATTTAGTACATGGTTTAGAGGGAGTAATATGTATTATGCCTGAATGATGGTAAGTTTTCAGGGTCTATCCTACAAAGTCCTTTTAAATTTATAATGAAGCTGACCTACTCAAATTATAAGTTTCTAAACAGCAGGAATTATGGGTTTGGTGTTTTTTTTTTTTTTTAACTAGTCTTATCCTCTTATCTATTTTATGCATATTAGGTATTAATAAATGTTTGTTGAATTAGTGAATGTAATACAAATCCTAAATCCCATGGAACCCTAAGGAGTTAGAAGTTGGATGAAGATTTTCAAGGAAAAGTTTAAACAAACAATCTGTATATAAATGTAGCATTTTAAAATTGACAATTTCACTTATAATAGACTTTTTTTGTGCTGGCAAAGGATTGGACATTGAGAGTTGCTCATCAGTTGGGGAATGGCTGAGCCAGTTGTAGTATATGATTGTGATAGAATACCACTTTTCTAAGAAATGATAAGCTGGATGGTTTCAGAAAAATTTGGAAAGTCTTCCATGAATTGAATTCATCAAAGTGAAGTGAGTAGAAATGGGAGAACATTGTTTATAATAACTGCATCATTGTAAGAATAATCAAAGTGAAAGACGAAAGACTTAAGTATTCTTTTTTTTTTTTTTTTTGGCTGAGGTAGTTGGGGTTAAGTGACTTGCCCCAGGGTCACACAACTAGGAAGTGGTAAGTGTCTGAGGTCATATTTGAACTCAGGTCCTCCTGACTTGAGGGCTGGTGCTCTATCGGCTGCACCACCTAGCTGCCCCAAAACTTAAGTACTTTTATAAAGACAGGGATCTAAGGCAATTCTGAAGGACTGATAATGAAAAATGTCATCTACTGCCAGAGAGAGAACTGGAACAACTAAGTGCAAGTAGAAGTTTTTTTTTTTTTTTTTCATTTTCTGTATTTTTTTAGGTTTTGTGTGTTTTCTTTTGCAACAACATATAGCTAATATGGAAACATGTTTTATATGCCTTTACATGTACAATCAATATTGTTTGCCTTCTCAAGAATTGGTAGAAGGATGGGAAAAATGGAGAGAATTTGAAACTCAAAACTTTTTTAAATGGTTTAAATTTTTTGACATAATCACAAAACATTTAACCAAATAAAATAAAAAAAAAAAAATTTTAAAGGATAATTTCCTCAGTTTTGATGAAGAGCTAAACCATTTTTCTCTTATGTAAATTTCTAATTTTTTTTTTTAGATTAACCTCTCCAAAGAGAAGATAGTGTGAAATAGTGTCTTAAGTGTGAAACTTAAGCTGCTACTTCCATGGTAGCAGCAAGTTTTCTTTTTCCATTTTATCGGTTTGACTATTCTCTCTTATATCTCCATAGTTTCCTTTATGAATATGGCTGCTCCAAAAAAAAAACTATTCCAGCATCATTAGTAGTAAGGATGAGTTTTGAATAGTTGAAAGTTTTTGCATTATATAGTTATAATTTTGTTACTTTTAAAAAGTCCTAGTTTTAGAAAACCTCATGCTCAAAATAGGCCCTGTATCTACTATCCTTAGCATTGCTATCAGGGATAGCAATTCAGCTAATAAACTTACACTTTTCTCAAGAATTTACTTTCCATTAAAATAAAATTGTACTTTGTATATTGACTCTCCAAATCTGTATTAGAAAGTATTCTACCTCAAAAAAAAGAAGACAGTTTTTCTTTTCCCATTTGGCATATATTTTAAGTTTCATCTTGCATATCTTTCAGTAATTTAAAACTTCACCATTCTCCAGTGAGGCTAGATTAGCATCAGGGTTCTAAAAATTTACCTTGCTTTTCAAATATGGTACCGAAAGATGAGGTTTTTTTCCCAGAATCACAAGTTTAAGATCTCTAACAAAATTTTGAAAATTAACAGAAGAATATTTGGTATCTGCTATTATTTATAAAAGGCTTGAATCTTGTTTCTAAGTCTTGATGTATTTATCAATATCTCTTTTATATGGCATGGTCAAAGAAAAAAGGTATTCCACATAAGGTTCAAGTTATCTTCCCTTATTCTATCAGATGCTCAAACTCCAAACTTTAAACTATTTTTGAGGGAAATCTTCATTAAATATATTTATCATATATTTCCCTTATCCCTTTATAGAAGTAAGAAAAATAAATCTGTGAATTTCACTGATATGTAAAACTCAAATGAGAAACGCCCCTTCCCCCTCCCCCCCATTGCAGTTTGGCATCTTTTCTGCAATTTCTGTCTTATAGTGATACTTATATCAATGAGAAGTTCAATGGCTTATCCCCAAGGCACATGCCAGTGTGTGTCAGAAATAGGGCTACTCTGGTTTCAAGGCCACCTTGGTCCAAGGTGTCATGCTGCTTTTTATGCTAAATAAATTATCCCTGTCTCCATGACTGATGGTCACTTTTGAAATATATGGGGTTGTTTGCTTTTATACTTAGTGACCTCAGATTGTTGCATTTTAAACGTTATTTGTTTTTAATAATGAATTTTCTTTCTTTGCTGTCAAACTGTTATTGTGCCTATATATATTTTTAGCAATCTCCCAATCTTCTTTCTAATTTACTGTTCTTTATCTGCTTTGAGCTAGAAAACTGAATAACTAAAGTTAGATTCATAATAGAATTTCAGAATTGGAAGGAATTCTAGTATTCATGTAGTTTATTTGTATTAGCGTTGAGAGTTTGAGGAACTTTAGCATGTAGACTTTTGGTTATTCTGATCCTTTTTTCCCCCCAATTGTCTGTATTCTCAGTTGTATTCTGGGTATTTGAAGTTGCTAATTGAATTTTTTCCAAATATGTAATATTATTATAATGCCTTAGCACATTAAAAACTATACAAAAATTAAAATTAAAAAAACTACTCTAAGTCTTACATTAGAACCACATGCTACTACTAATATTGTTAGATATTTTATATTTCCTTTATTAATAGATAACTATGTCATATGAATAAAAGTAAATATATTTAGGTACTTTTTATACTTGAAGGCCTGCTTTTTAAAAATGTAGTGCTATTTGTCATTCAGCATTTTATAACCTTGCTTAGTTAGAATATATCACAAAATTCAATAAAATTTAAGTACTGCAGTTAATTTTGTATTTGTTACTTGTTTTATTTCCTTTGTGTTCAGGCACATAAAATTGGAGATGGATCAGTGCAAGGATGAGTTGCTTCAAATGGAGAAAGAAATACTTCACCTAAGACGGGATGGAGAGAATAAAACAATCCAGTTAAATCATTTAGATATGACCTTAGAACAAACACAGACAGAGCTAGATAAAAAAGTGAAAGCTGGTAAGCAATAGCTTAGCTGGGCTTAACTGTCAGCTCATTTTGTTGAATCTCTTTTTTACTAAAGTCAGTGACCTTTTCTCAGTCCTAATCCTCCTTAGCTTCTATTTTCTATTCCTTCCATACACACACACACACACACACACACACACACACACACACACACTCTTCTCTAGGTTTTATGATGCTGATCTATCACAATTCTCTTCCTACCTGTCCATTTAATATTTTTTTCAGTCTTTTTTGCAGGTTCATCTTCCATGTATTTTACTCTGTGTGTGGGTATGTCCCAGGGCTCTGCACTGGATAATGTATTCTTCTCTCTCTGTACTACCTCTTGATGAGTTCATCAGTTCCCACGGATTCTGTTATCATTTCTTTGTAGATGACTCTTCCAGTCTTCATCCCCCTTTTGAACTTTAGTCCCATATCTACAGATGACTGCTGTTTAAACTTCTTTACCTGGGTATTCCATAAATGCCTCAAACTCAACATATCCAAAACAAAATTCGTGATCCTTCCCCCTACACTCACCCATCCTCATTACTTCCCCATTTCTATTGAGTTAGGAAGCCTCCAATTATCCAGATTCAATCAAGACTAATATACCATTCTTCCCTCATCTTCTTTCACTTCCCACATCCAGTCTCTTTCCTTATATCATAAACACCCTAGTGCAGACATGCCTCTCCTTTAGAGAAACAAGAAATTTGTGACTACCTGTGGCTTTTAGGATTAACTAGAAAAACCTCTGGTTATTATTTAAAGTCTTTCACACTCTTTCTTCTCTAACCTATTATTTCAGGCTAATTAGCATTTCCTTCATGCATTCTGTGCTTCAGTCAAATTAGCATACTTATGACTACCTTTATATGATGTTTTATCTCCCATCTTCATCCATGCAGTTGCCCCCATCCGAGAATGCCCTCCCTCTTCAACTCTGCCACTTGCAACTCCTAGCATTTTTCAAGGCTCAACTCAAATGCTACCTCCTTCAAGAAACCTTTTCTGACTTTCTCAGTTTTTAGTTTACTTCCATCACTGTTTTGTTTATATCCTGCAATGACTTTACTGTAAACATGTTGTATTCCCCAGTAGAATGTAAGCTCATTGAGGGCAGGGGCTGTATCACTTTTTTATTTGTGTCCTAGCACCTAGCCCAAAACCTGGTACATAATAGGCAATTAATAAATGAATGTCAGTTTGATTTTTGAATTATAATAAAGTGAGAATTTAGGATTGTGAGATTGCAAGGAACTATGAGTGTTCAGTGTTTTGCTCTTTTTTATAATCACTTGAAGATGATTCAAATTTGGTTATTCATTATGATTATTTACAGAGATCTCGATACTAAAATAGTAGATTATGGTTTTAAAATTGCTCTCCCTCATAACAGTGAAAGAGTTAGAAAAACTACATCAACATTCTCAAAATGATCTAAAGGAAGCCTTGCAGAAACGAGAAGAACTAGAGACTGAACTGCAAAATGCTCATGTAGAATTAAAAAATACTTTAAAGCAGCTGCAAGAATTGCGAGATGTACTACAGAATGCTCAAATATCTCTGGAGGAAAAGTATTCCACTATAAAGGATCTCACAGCTGAACTTAGGTGAGTTAAGCATTTTAAGTGACACTATAATTGTATTATTTCACATTAGAACCTTGCCTTCTCTAATTACTTTAAATTATGAAGGACCCTGACATCTGAAGTACTGACCAGCTTGGTTCCCCAGACTATCTATCCATCTATTAGACTGATCATCTCCATTGTCATTGTGCCACGTTGATCATAGCTTTAACTCTTTTCATACCAAGGATACCTTTGGCCACATATGTCACCACTGGGCTAGAATTGTTTTTACTGGGTGCTGAGAGTTAATAATAAATGGTAAGTGCTGGGTTGGTGTTTGACAGAAGTGAATAGGACTCAGGAGCTACATCAGAACAATAAGTTATGAAGGACAGTATGTAGGAATTATTCCTATAAGAGAAGCAGACTGAGCTTAACTTAGTTCTTTGGTGTGAGACCCAGGGATAGGAGTAATATTGGTAAGCATCTCCAACAACTACTGAACCTGGGAGAAAATCACTTAACATTTCTTGGCCTCAGTTTCCTTACCTGTAGAATGGTGATGATGATACATATAACACTTAGTTTGCAAGATTGTTATGAGACTAAACTGAGATATCTACAAATCTTCATGGGTTTTTTACATAAGAATTTTTATTATTAAGCTTGCAGAATATCTCAGCTTTTCATTTATAGTGTATCTTACAAGATCATTGTAAGAACACATTATAAGACTTTAAATAGTTATATAAATATGTTGTTATTAACTATGTTGTTCTCATATTCTAGGCAAGATCTAAAATAATCCATTTAACCCACGGTTCTAAGAAGGCCAAGCTTTAAATAGGTGAAAGCTTATCATCCTTGCCTTAGAGAATCCTGAATACTTTGTTTCTAAGTAGTATGAATATTTGCTTTTGATTTATTCTTTATTGAAGAATTTTTAGAAGAATTATAAATAGGTTATTTTCCAAGTTTGAAAGGTAATTTTAAAAAATTGGCATTTTACCTTTGGACATTTGAAAATAGGAGAAAAGATAATAGAAAACTTTGAATTTAAAAAATGATTGTTTTCTTCATTTCAATTGCTTCAAAATCCCAAGGACAATTCAGCTTTACTTTTGAGATTAATAATTGCAAAGGTTTTTGGAAAGACAAAATCTTTACAAGTTTTTAACCTAAGTTGTAATTCCAAATTTGGTTGCATTAGCAATTAACAAGCTGTTAAAAGGGGGAAAAAAGGCAGTTTTGAAGCAAAAGATGATTATTAATCATTTCAGACTTACTTCAAAACAATCTTGTAGTTGTGATTGTGCTTTGATAACTAATTTGTAATAATTCATTTTAAAATGACAAAATGTGAAATAACATTATTTTGCCTTTGAGAAATCTGTGATCAAATAACAACATTGTTGATCTTCATTCACATCTTTCAAAAGATCCTTTGATAAGGAAATGTTGCATTCTTTTATAGCTTCCAGGAAAAATTACTAGTTGAATTCTATCTATTAATAAAGTTTATATTTTCAGTATCCTTTTGTTTGTTGTATTTTCCTTTGTCAAATTGTAGAGATTGCAAGCTTGATATTGAGGACAAAAAGCAAGAACTTCTTAACATGGACCAGGCACTGAAAGATAGAAATTGGGAACTGAAGCAAAGAGCCGCTCAAGTCAGTTTCTTTAATGATACTTTAATAGATTTGTATATTGCAACACACTTAAACAGTTTGATATGCTATTTGCTGAATTGACATGTGAATTCTTAAATTATACGACTTCATTATCTGAGCCTTTGATCCTCTTGGGCTAGATAATATAATAAAACAGGAATTAAAGGATTTGGTTCCCTAGTTATTAGAAGGGATAAGATGAGGAGTTTGAAGGGTGATGACAGAAATAAGATTTGGGGCAGCTTCTAAGAAGTAATCTTTAGATAGATGAGGTTGTTTATTTTGTTTTTAATTAGTAATCTTATATCAATTATATTATTATGTTTCATTTGAGATTATGTTAGGTTTCTGTTCAGTGGATTTATAATGTGTGTGTGCTGTTTATGAGCCAAAATATTGAAGTTCATAGCATGGCCCTTTAATAATTTACTTTTCAGACTATATGTTTGAATTCTTTACACTTCCCATGAATACTGCTGTACAATATATTTGGTATTAACTTTATTAAAAATATGAGTTTTCCTAATAATTTTATTATCATAGTAGAAAAGAATCCTTAGCAATTTTGTATATTATTTGCTTTCTTGTTTAGGTTACACAATTGGACATTACTATTCGTGAACATAGAGGAGAAATGGAACAAAAAATAATTAAATTAGAGGGTACTCTGGAGAAAACAAAACTAGAACTTAAGGAATCTAATAAACAGGTAACTTAATGAATTCTTCATAAAGCCTTTGGATGCTCTGAAACTTAAATAATTTAGGTTGCAACTAGTTATGTAAAAACAACCTCTATCTTGTATTTTAAAATACAGATACAGTGCATCATTTTATGTATATATGTATGTGTAATGTATTATTACAAATATTGTGCAAAAAATGGCTGCCATAGGCAACAAAAACAATAACTTATAAATATTTATGTAGTATTTTTTCCTTTGAGTAGCAGATTAGAAATCCATATCAGCAAAAAGAAAATTTACCAATTATTACCCCTCCCCAAAGCAAAAATTGGTTTCCATTTTAAAACTATATAAGGATATTATGATATCCTTTATGTTAGAAGAGAAATGACCTGAAATAAATTTTTTTGATTGTATAGTGGGAAACTCTTTTAAACTATTTTTAGAGAATTTTTAACAGAGAAATTATGTAATCAGAATTGCACATTAGAATGTTTAAATTAGTAATAATGTATACAGGTGAGATTGAGGTGGGAAGAAAATGGAGATAGGTTAACTAGTCAGGAATATATTTAAGTAGTTAAAAACAAATTAAAGTGATGGATATGAGGTAACAGAACTGAGAGAGAATTTAGAAATTCAAGTCCAGAATTTCAAGCCTGGATAATGGTAGAATATAATCACTATTAATAGAAATAGGGAAGTGAGAAAGAGAAAGATAGGTAATGTGATGAATTTGTTTTGTCTGTATTAAGTTTGGAGTGCCATGGAACATCCAAATAAAAATTTGATGTAAAGAGTTGGAAATACAGCTCTGAAGCTCAGGAAATTGTTTTTGACGGAAATACAGATTAATTTGGGAATCGGCCTCATAAAAATGATCTTGAAGCCATGGGACTGGATGAGATTGACATAACAAGAATATAGTGAGTGAGAGGAAGGCAAGTGCTAAAGTCAGTGTAGATAAGTATTCTAGAAATAAAAAGATAGAAAAGAATATTGAGAGCACCAATAGTGTGAACTTCAGAAGGGAAATTATTAAGGCCACTGGTATACAGGCATTTTTCAGGTTAAGTTTTGTAGTTTAGGATAAAAGACTTGATATTGCAGATTTCTTTATGTGAAACAAATAAATTGACAAGAAAAGATGATCACAATTTGTGATGGAAAAACTAATATGGTATAATTTTATTATTTGTCAATAAAATGGAAATAGTCTTTAGTATGTAATTGTGTAGATGTAAATACATATGACATTTTTTGTATTACTTTCTTTAGTATTAGTGCTTTTCCTTTTTAGAAAAATATGAAATAATGCTAAATAACAAAATAGTTTATAGAGATAAGTCAAAATTTTAATTTATTTTTTATCGTATTTAGAATTAGGACCCTAGTAATCTTAAGGAATTACCTCTTAGTGTACAATAATAACAATAAGCAATAATAATAATAACAATTAAGATGTCATGATAACCTTAATTAGTTGTTTTTTAATATCCAGATAGAAGTCTTAGAAGAAGACTTACAAAATAGTAAAGACCAGCTTCGTGAAAAAGAATTTGAAGTACTACAAAATGAACAAGAGATTAATCAATTGAAAAAAGAAACAGAAAGAAAACAACAGAAAATAACAGAGATTGAGAATGTAAGTTATTCTTCTAAATGATTTTTCACCTTAAAGAATAAAAATTGCCATTTTAGTGATTCATTTCTATTGTGCATGAATAACATCACAGAGCTTTAACATGTATTGATCAAACTTTTAAAGTTAATTTCTCAATTTTTAAGAAATATCAAGCATTTTTTTCTATGTAACCAATGCTGATTCCATAAACAGCACACTGTATGTGCTTAAAAACATTGTTTAAAATTTTTTTTAGACATTGTATCATGTTTCTAATACATTGATAAAAGTCATCTTTAAAAGGATAATACTATTGTTAATTTTGCAAATTGAAGAATCAGCTTCTTATTTTTCTTCTCCAGAAGGTTGTTTTATTTAAAGTGAGATACAGTGGAATGCAGTTAGGTGTTTCTCTGGTTTTCAATTTGCTGTCATTATTTTAGTGTCTATTTATGTGTAGTATTCCCATACCTGTTGCCTATTGTGATACCTAATCTTTGAGGGTTTTTTTTTTAAAGACTAATATAGTGATACAAACTTACATACTTGTAACGTATATTTAGGAGCAAGAAAACTAAAACAGTAATCTAAAATACTCTCCTTTTCCACACTTCCCTATCTCTTTCCAGTTACTTAGTAATCATAACATTATCCTTGACTTCTTATTGTCCTTCATCCCATATATCCCATCATTTGGTGGATCTTAAAATTTCTGCTTCCACAGCATCACTCATCTCTTGACTTTTCTGTCTGCTCATGTAGTTTGTCATATAGTTTGCACATGCTAGGATGTTGTGGGGTTCTTTCAAATATTCCATTAGACCTAACCAAGTTTAAACATTCTATTAGACCTGTCTGACTGATGTTGTGCTGATAAAATGTGCTTCTGATAAGGAAATTACTATATGTTGCTAAGTATTGTCCAAAGCACACTCTATTACAGATTTCCTTCCTAGCATATGAAGAACTTGAGAAGAAGCACAATCAGAAAAAAAAAAGTTCATGTAGGATCATAGATCTAGAGCTGGAAGAGCGGGCCTTCTTTGAAATTTAAGAGTCCAGATTCTTTATTTTAAAAATGAAGAAACCAAGCCTAAAGAGGTTCATGATGTCAGCAGGTAGCCCAGTGATGCTGGACCTGGAGTCAGGAAGGTGGGAGTACAAGTCTTGCCATGGACACTTATTGGTTGTAAGTCACCTGACTCCTCTAATCCTTATTTTCCTCACCTGTAGAAAGGGGGTATTATTAGCACCTACTTTACACAGTTGTGAAGGTCATATGAGATGATGTGTATAAAGTGATTTTGTAAATGCTAGCTGTTATTAAGTAATTTCCTCAGGGTCAAAAGGTAATGAGCAGCAGAATAGGAATGTTCAGTATCTATTCTTTCAAGAGGCATCAGGGCAAAAATTAGGGTTTTCAGTCATTATATGAAACTTAAGAATGATTTCTGCTTTTCAGATTATGAAAGAGCAGGAACAATGTATTGCTGCCCAATACAAAGAAGCTTTGGATTTAGGGCAGCAGGTGAGATTAGCAGAGGAGCAGATTCAGCAAACTCAGCAGGAGCTACTGGAGACCCGCAGACAGCAAGTCCAAGCTCAGAGAGAAGCCGAGAGACTTGCAAATGAACTAGATGAAACAAAACATCTTTCTAGAGAGAAGGTTTCTATTCAAACCATTTTTCTTTTATTATAGCTATTATTAAATTATGGCAGCTACTTTTTGGATTTCTGAAACAGGTTTAATCTAGATTTTTTGCAATAAATTGCGTATTAGGAAATGTTTGGTACAACTTTTAAAATTTAAAAGTTAAGTAAGTTTGCTGAGGACCAATGGAAACAAGCTTTCTTTCCATTTACTCATTAGACATGATCACTGATAATATCCTTTGATTCCTACTCTGGTTGGATGTTAACCACCAAAAATTCATTTGATCCCTACACTGGATGGATGTTAATTCAATTGGGGGGGAGGGGCAGGGAGGGTCAGTTAAATATTTTTGACCCTGAACTTTTGCTGAGTTGATTGAAAGCATATATTCTATATACATTTTCTGCTTGATTATATTCATAAACAGTATAGGCAAGGAACATATATGACAGTCATTTGGTATTATGTTTTTGTACTCCTAAATAAAAAGAAAATTCTCTAGAAAATTACCTGTCTTACTTAATAGCCCCAGTCCTAACTGGGTTATCAGAAATGATACTAGTGCCAAAAAGCATCTAAGTGTACTATATAATATAGGTATCATACAAAGACATGAATGTAGTTTACAGGTATTTGCTCATATGGTTTTGTTATACTCTGAAATAATAAGTCTTTAAGCCTACATTGCTTAATTATATAATTAAGTAAATATTTTTACTAACTTCAACAACCACTAGTTTTCCTCATTATATTGATTCTATAGTATTATTTCTATTCCTATGTTACTGTGATGCATGTTACTATTTCTATAAACAGTTCCTATGACCTGCAGAAGATAGCCTATCTTTAAACTTGGAAGGAACAAGTTATGAAGCATGTGTTATTGCACTAGATTTTGAGGATCTTATAAACAAAAATTAGTCTTATTTATCTCTGAATCTTTCAGAGCTTCTAATTCCGTGCCTTGTATAAAGTAGTCACTCATTAAACATTTATTTCCCAAACCACATTTCTGTTCATTTGCTGGATTATTTTAGATTTTTAAAATTAAAATGTGTGTTTTGTGTGTTTTGAAGGAATTACATGCGAACCATTTGGCTGAAGAATTGGGAGCTTCACAAGTACGTGAAACTCAGTTGGAAGCCAGACTACAAGCAGAAGTAAAGAAACTGTTAACAGAAATAGAATCACTGAAAGAAGCTTATCATCTAGAGGTAAAGAAAACAAATTGAATTAGACTGAGTAAGCCTGGATAAACGTTCATTGGATTCTGTCTGGGTATTTTTGCTAAAGTCAATCAACAAACATTCATTTTCTATAAATAAATGAATGAATAAATGAGTGAAGGAATGAATAAAAAGGAGTATTTAAATGCTTGCTTTATATGTGTGGTGGAGCACTGTGATAGGCACTAGAGATGTGGGATATTAAGATATCCTGGCCTTCAAAGACCTTATATTCAATTGGGAGAAGAGATCTGTCTTTTGGGAGGTGGCTTTTGGCACTACAGAGATAAGGAAAGACAATATGGAAGTGGTATGTGAGCTCAGCTGAGTTTTGAAATAATCAAGAGACGCCAAAAAGCGATGAAATTAGTGAACTGTGGCATGGGGGATGGGTAGTGCAAAGGCAAATGACTGGAGATGGTAAAAAAGGCCATTAATGGATTATATCAGAAGATGATTGGAGCCAGTTTGTAAGGGACTTTAAAATCTTTCAGGAAGCTAAGGTAGGTGACCACCTGGCTAGAACAGCTGATCAGAGTTCCTGTGCCAATCAGAGTCACATTGGGTCTTTGATGAGTCCTTACATTTTCAGCCACTGAGAGATAAGGAGAACCTGTCTTAAATATTCATAAAAGTGTCTTCTATCTAACAAGAACACAATTCCAGATCTTCAGTTTTTATAATAGACTAATGTCTTCTACTTCTTTCCTATTTAGTGTTTCCCAAACCATATGGCCCTTATGTTAACCAACATAATATCTGTACTACAATAGCTGTACTACATGTACTTAATAGAATACTCAATTATGACCTTAAATTGATCCTCCAGCATTATTCAGACTCCTTTGAGAGAGCTACTGTTTTAAAGAGTCTCATGGAGAGACTAGCTATCCATTCTGCTGGTATTCTCTTGTGATTATAATTGTATCCAAATAACCTGACAGAGTGCCTTGCACATAGCAAGGGCTTTATAAATGCTTATTCATTTGTTCATTCAAATAGAAATATTTGTCTTATTTTCATCTGAAAAAAAATTACATGATCAGTTATTCAGCTTCGTAAAAACAATTATACTGTGCAATATGTATTTAGCTTTTATAGAGGAGTTGATAAAAATATTTTCTTTTTGAACAATGTTTGTCTTATATGAAATTGTAGTTGATGGTATTATCCACTCTATTATGCAGTATCTCTTATACAAAGATGCCATGCAATAAATTCTTCTTGAGTTCCAAAAAATATTTTGTCTCTACAAAAAAGTTTCTTTTCTTTTGCTCTAGCTATCATAAACTTAGAATCAAATGCAATATCCTTACTCTAATAATCCATTCATTTTGCATGCTTGTAATGCCCTCTATGTTCTTTTTAGATGATGTTTGTTCTATTTTTTTTAACTGTCTCTTTTTATATTATCTTATAGTTAAAAGAAATAATTGGCAGACACAATGTAAATCTTGTTCCTAGTAGCATTATTTTATTGCTCTATATACCATTTTAAAAAGTCTTTCTTTTTGGATAGGTATTTTTAATTTTAAAAAGAGGACTAATTCAATATAAAAATGAGAAAAATGGTATTGCAGTAGATTAAAGAAAAAAGAGTAGCAGTCTCTAAATAGCAATGCTGGAAAAAACAGTTAAAAACGTTCCACTAAAAAGCAGCAATTTGAATAATAAGGTTTGTGGGAAAACTAATTTTGGGGATAGGAAAAATAAGACATTTCTAGCCATAAAAAGAATGAGGTGCTTTGCTTATATATTTAAGTTAAATTAAATAGTTAAAACATTAAGGAAATATAAAACCAAACCAAATCTATGACACTTTCTTTTTGTCCTAAAATATTTAGATGCTTACACATCGAGAAAATCGTACAAAATGGAAGGTATCTTCAGACAACCAGAAATCTTCAGTTCAGCAACTAAATGTTCAATTAGAGAAGGCAAAACATGAATTAGAAGAAACTCAGGGTACTTTAAGCAATCTGCATAAACAAGTGCAGGACAAGAATGAAGTGATTCAAGCTGCCAACGAAGCATTGCTTGTTAAAGTAAGTAGACTATAAAGTCTAGAAAACTTTAAAGCTTTGACTTTAAAGAAATATATTATGCATAAAATTGTCATTCCTAAATTCCTTATATTTCTTATACATTTTGCTTGGATAAGGACTATGATGGGAGCATCTAGATGGTACAGTAGATAGAATGCTAAATCTTAAGATATTTCCTGATGGGTTCAAATCTGATCTCAGACACTTAACTAGCTGGGGGTCCCCAGGCAAGTTACTTGCTCTGCCTCAGTTTCCTCATTTTCCTGTAAAATGATCTGGAGAAAGAAATAGCAAATCACTCCAGTATCATTGACAAGAAAACCCCAATTGGGGCATGCAAAAAGTTGGATATGATTGAAACAACTAAACAACAACAAAGAGTATGATGTGTGATTAGTTCTCTACTTATTTAAGAAAAAAATGCACTTATCATTACTATTAAGTAGTAATATATTTATTAATGTAGTATATTCTTTCATATTACTACAGGGAAAGTTTTGTGAACTTTTAAATTTAAATTCACCTAATCCTAGCCTACCTACTTTAGGGCTCATATTGTTTTACTGTTTGATGCCAATAAAAAGTCAGAAAAAAATTTAAGAATTAATATTTGTTAAAATTGCTAAATTGAAAAATCATGAAGTTCATTATCTATTATTGGTTTTAAATATAAGCACTAGTCTGAAGACATCAAATATGTGGACTTAGGTGTTCACCTTTATTTATTTTTCTCTGCTTCCAAAATTTGGGGAATTAAAAAACTAGTATTAATACACAAATATAAAACATGCCAGTAGGGCTACATAATTGTTGGTATATATGTTAAATTTGTCAGTTAAGGCCCAAAAAAGGTTGTGAACTAGCTATTTGAAAATCGGGAAGCTCTTTAAAAAAAGAAACTTTTAAGTTCTGTAGAATGTAAAGTTATTGAAAATCCAAAAACTCTGCTAAGAAGACTATTTTTAAAAAATTAGAAACACTTCAGTACCTTTTCTGATATAATTTTCTCTGTTATCCACACTAATGGAACTTTTTTCTGAATACATTTTTGGGTACTTTTATTAAATTATTTCTGTGCTCTTGAGAATTTATATTTTAAACAAAACATGAAAGCCATGTTGTAAAAGACTGACAGAAAAAGCTAGGAAGTTGTCTAGCTTCTCCATTCTATTTTATTTCTCCCAAACTTCTCCTGTTTTCCTAAATCACATTGAGATGAGTATAATATAAGATTCTTCTTATCAAATGTTCAGATATCTGGCATCCTTGACTGTTCAAAGTAGACTAGTCTTAGAAGTCAACAAAAATACCTTGTGTTTATGAAAGATAGAAATTGCTAGGAAAAAACTTAAGGACATGAAAATGACAGAAGATCTAATAATTCCTCAATGAGAAAATCTGAAATAAAGAACTTTTTAGTAGTACAGATAAGCCCAGAAACCAGGAAGGAGAAGAAAGGATAGTCAGCAGAGATGCAGAGATGGCTATTAGTCAATTACCAGTTCACTTAAAAAGAAAGCAACAATAAACACAGAAACAGTCACAAGAGAGCAAGAGAGATGTTCCCACTAGAAAAATAAAAGTCAGGGGAGAGTATGAGAGGACTCCCTCAGCCACCCCAGGTCCTTCTGCAGGCATCCTTGGATTTTAGCACCATACAAGAAGTACCATTCCTAATTATGATGCTGGGTCATCAAGAAACAGTTATGTGATATTTCATATTGTTTGAACTTCTAGCAGATATTATGTAATATATTTGTGATTTCTACCAAAAAACTTTAAAAAGTTAATAATAAAAGTTTGTTATTTAAGATACCTTATGCTACAACTATGCCAAATAACCAAGATAATACTATGTAATGGATCCCCAAACAAGGTAAGCTTTGTATTCTTGTATTCTTCTGTACTTTCCTTTCGGTTTGAAATGTTGTGATTAAGCATTTTAGTTTAAAGAATAGGCCCTTTGTCTACCTCTCTAGTGTCAACACATAATTTTATAGCCCACTTTGCTAAAATGTGCTAGTAAGGACTCAAGGGAAAAATTTGCCATCAAAAAAACTAGGCGTACCCATCTGGAAATAATCTGAATTTAGGTAGATTATAAAGATATTGAAAGGGAGATACAGGCAAAGAGAGAGAAACATAAAAAAATTAGATTTGCCTCATCCTTTTGGGGTGCCAAATTTCATTAAATTAATAGAAATGGAAGGTTTACACAATACCAGATTGATCTACTAAGTAACAGTATTCTTTTTTTTCTCATAGCTTTCCCTATCAAAGGTTTCAACTGAATTTCTGTTCACAATAATTTCTGTTGATTTTAAAATGCTATTTGGGAAGGCAAGCTACCTAATACACATCTAATCTCTTTTTGGAGTTCTGAAGGGAAGAATCAGTTTTTAATGGTTTTCATTCTTTTTATTTTATATTTAATAGTGCCTGTCAACATAAAATTAATTGTTTGTTTTTCACACTTTTCCTTGGGTTGAATGAAGTCATGTGAATGTTTTTGAAGGGCTTTTTGCTTAGCTGTGTACTATCTAGGATAAAATTTTATAAATGAGAGATGATGTCTAGTAGCAGCATGAATTTGTAGCCTGCTAAGTCAGGAAGAATTGGAAAGCTGGATATAACAAAAGGTTTTATTACTATGAAGATATGATTTCAAGGCTGGCCTTTGATACATCTGACTTAGAGCATGTTTCTGAGTGCTCTAGGCAGCTCTCTAAGGTTAGAAGTCACAGAAATGATACCATCCTGCACTGGTAGAGAGTTTCCTTACTCAGGATTTCCCTATGTTAATGACAATACAAATCAGTCCCTATCCTATTTAGCTCTTCAGTCCTGAATAGGAATTAATCATAATGTTAATTCTGGGAGCAAAAAAATTATAGGAAAAATTTAAAACAGATTTGTCATGAGTGGTTAAAAGACATAAATCTACAAGCATTTCTTAAGCCTTGCTATATGCCAAATACTGTACTAAGTATTGAGGACACAAACAAAGACAAAAATAATCCCTCTCTCAAGGAGCTCACAATCTAATGGGGAGACAATACCTTACATTTATATTTTGCATTTATAAAGCATAAATAAGGTTTATCAAAGAGAAAATGTCAGAGGAAAGATAATAAATTCTTCCCCTATTAAAGGGAAAAAGGAAAGTCTTTTGTAGAAAATGAAATTTTACTTGAGACTTGAAGGAAGCCAGAAGACAAGAGATGAGGATAGAAAGATTTCCCAGACAAAAGAAATTGAAAATTTATGGAGTCTCTTTGACCCAGCAATACCACTACGAACTGTATACTCCAAAGAGATCAGAGAAAGAAGAAAAGAACTCATATGTACAAAAATATTCATAACAACTCTTTTCATTACAGCAAAGAATTGGGAACTTAAGAGATGTTATCTGTTGGGAAATGGCTGAACAAATTATGGTATAAATATTATGGAATACTATTATATTGTAAGAAATAATGAAGGGGAATAGTTTTAGAGAAAAGATGGGAAGACTGGTATGAACTGCTTCAGAGTAAAATTAGCAGATGAACTGTGTGTTCATGGGATATATAAAGATAAACAATTTTGAAAATTTAGGAACTCTGATCAACATAATGGAACCAACTATACAGTTCCAGAGGACTTAGGATGAAATGTGTTACCACATCTAGATAGAGAGGTGATAGACTCAGTTCAGATTAAGGATATGTTAATTTGGAGGTGAGGGGACTTGTTTGGTTAATATAGTAATTTGTTTTTCTCAACTAGATATATTTTAATTTTTTTCTTTTCTCAACGGGGTGGGAAGCAGGAAGTTGGGAGGGAAAGAATTCAAAACTGAAAAAAATAAAATTGAATTAGAAAAATGCATGGAATCAAGAAATATGTCTTATCTTGTATGAGAAACAGTAATACCAATGTCACTGAATCATAAGAGTATGTAAAAGAAGGAATAAGATGGAAGAAGATTGGAAAGGTAGGAAAGGCCCAGGTTATGAGGGGCTTTGAAAACCAAATTAATACTCAGAACTTTGTGAAATGCAATGGTTTACCTCAGAGACAAGCGAATCCTTTTCTCTGGATATTTGTGCAAAGTAATACTACATTGGATAAAAGTTTGAACTACTTTTCCAGGTCTGAAATTCACGATATATGAATGACCAAATTCCTTATTTTTATTTAGGAATCAGAGGTAACTAGGTTGCAAGCCAAACTTTCTGGGCGTGAAAGGACTGAAGGCTTCAAGTATCTACCAGTCCCACTTTTGTCTCCTACTGAAATAATGTATAATATTCAAGATGCAAGGTTTTTCAAACAACCTCAGCCATCATTTTTCAAATCTAGAAAATTGCGTCGCTCTATTAGTGCCAGTGACCTAAGCTACAAGACTGATGACAATGAAGATCTTTCTGAAGAACTCTTAGAGGATCTAAAGCAAGTTCTCATTCAAAATCCTTTACCAACAGAAGCAGAAAATAAAAAAGACATACTTTATACTTCATCAGATGTATTTGACCCAATGGCATATGATGCAGATGATGATGAAGCTTCTCAAAGTAATGACTTCACTACTCTTAGTGGAATGTTAAAATACATAAACAAAGAAGTAAGATTGTCAAAAAAGTCTTCTATATCAGCATTTGGTACAAATCAGGTATTGTATTTTTGTGAAGAATACCATTTTTTTTTTGTAGTGGATATTGTTTCTATATTGGGAAAAATATTTTTCAGATAGAATTTTCTGTACTATGAAAACTTTTGCTTTTTGCTTAAAGTTGATATTTGGGAGAAAAATTGGTGTTTGGAAAGTAAAAGAGGATTTTTTTATATGGGAATATTTTTTATAACATGGGAATTTTAATTAAACTAAAATAATGACCATTTTTAAACATGGGTATAGGAGTCTTCTACGGAGGGAAAATGATACACAAAAAAAATTTAAGGGCTGCACAAGGAAAAACTAATGACTTTTTTTCCTAGAGAAATAGGAAACATCTAGCTTCTTTTGAAATTAAAAAGAAGGAATATACAATTTTATTCAGTAAGTATAACAAATACTAAAAAATACACTTTAATTTCACAGGGGAAGAGTCAAGCAGATGGCAAAAAGTCAGAGACACAAAAGAGAAATGGAAGGGTGAAGCTCACAGAGAGGGAAAGACAGAAGGGCTCAGTAGGTTCAGAGTTAAATTGTAGTTAATAGAAATAAATTGCTCTTATTATATGTTAAATTACATAGTTGAGCTCTGAGCATCAGAATAAATTTTTATTGGTTGTCATTGACTTTTGTAAAGTTGATTGGGTTATTAATCACTATTCATAACTTTTAAATTACATGCCCAATTCATTGATCTGCTCTTTATTTTATTAATGTAGGAGTTAGAGAGAAATTTTTCCTAAGTACTGCTTTGGTTGAATCCCATAAATTTTGGCTTTTTGTCTCATCATTTTCTTTGATGAAATTATTGTTTCTATGATTTATTCTTTGACTCACTCATTCTTTAAGTTTAGATTCTTTAGTTTCAAATAAATTTTAATCTACTTTTGCATAGTCCTTTGTTAAATGTATTTTTTTTGAAATTTTTTTTGTTAAATGTAATTTTTGTTGCATTATGATTTGAAAAGGATGGATTTAACATTTCTATTTATCTGCATTTGTGAAATTTTTAATGCCCATTATAATACATGATCAGTTTTTGTGCTGCTGCCATATACCACTAAGAAAAAGATATATTCTTTTTTATTCTCATTCAGTATCCTCCAGAAGCCTATCATATGTAACTTTAAAGAAATTCTATTCATCCACTTAATATATTTTATTTGTTTATTTTCTGCTTCTGAAATGGGAAGATTGATAGTTTTATTATCCTTTCTACAACTCATTTAATTTTGCCTTTAACTATTTGGTTACATTTGGTGTATATATGTTTAGCATTGGCATTACTTCATTATCTGTTATTCCATTTAACAAGATGTAGTTTCCCTGCTTATCTCTTTTAATTTGGTCTATTTTTGCTTTGTCTGAAATTATGATTGCTACCTCTGCTTTTTTCTTATTTCAGCTAAAGTATAAAAGACTCTGCTCCAGTCACTTAAACATTTATTTACTTTGTGTGTGTTTCTGCTTCAAGTGTTTTCTTTAAATAACATATTGTTGGTTTCTGGTTTTTAATCTATTTTGCTATCCACTTCTGTTTTATGACTGAGTTCATCTCACTCACATTCACAATTGTGATTATTAATTGTGTATTTCCCTCCAGCCTATTTTCCATTATCCTTTTCTCTCTCTCCTTTCATCCTGTCCTTCATCAAAAATATTTTGCTTATGACCACTGCTTCCTCCATTCTGCCCTCCCTTCTTTTATCAGCCCCACTCTTCTTTTATTCCCTATCTAATCTACTTCCTTATAGGACAAAATAGGTTTCTATACCAAACTATGTATGTTATTCCTTTTTTGAAATAATTCTGATGAGAGTAAAATTCAAGCATCACCTGTAAACCCTATCTTTCCTTCCATAACAAAAACTCTTTTCACATCTCTTTTATGTGAAATAATTTACCTCATTTTACCTTTCTCCCCTTCTCCTAATACATCCCTCTTTCTCACACCTTAATTTAAAAAAAAATATCATCCCACCAAAGTCAACTCATACCTATGTCTCTATGTATATTCCTTCTAAATATCCTAATCAGTGATAAAGTTTTGGGGATAAAGTTTTACATCCTATTTAGGGAATGTAAATGGTTTAACTTTATGAAGTCCTTTATGATTTCCCTTTCCTGTTTACCTTTTTATGTTTCTCTTGAATCTTGTATTTTAAAATCAAATTTTTTATTCAACTCTCGTATTTTTATCAAAAATGCTTATAAGTTCTCTATTTCATTGAATGTCCATTTTTTCCTTGAAGGATTATACTCAGTTTTGCTGGGATTCTTGGTTGTAATCCTAGATCCTTTGTCCTCTGGAATATCATATTCCAAGCCCGCTGGTCCTTTAATGTAAAAGCTACTAAATCTTGTGCTATCCTGATGGTGGCTCACTATACAATTCAAGTATGCTTAGTTACTTGCAATATTTTCTCCTTGATCTGGAAGTTCCAGAATTTGGCTATAATATTCCTGGAAGTCTTCATCTTGGGATCTCTTTCAGGAGATAATTAATGTATTCTTTCAATTTCGGTTTTATCCCATCTAGTTCTAGAATATCAGGACACTGAGATGATGTCCAAGATTTTTTTTTTTTAATCATGGCTTTCAGGTAATCCATTAATTCTTAAATTATCTCTCCTGGATTATTTTTTAGGTCAGTTGTTTTTCCAATGACATATGTTATATTTTCTTTTATTTTTTTCAAAAATTTTTATTTTTTTGTTATTTTTCCCCTTCCTCCCTCTACCCCCTCCCCCAGATGGCAAGCAGTCCTTTACATGTTGAATAGGTTACAGTATATCCTAGATACAATATATGTGTGCAGAACTGAACAGTTTTCTTGTTGCACAGGGAGAATTGAATTCAGAAGGTATAAATAACCCGGGAAGAAAAACAAAAACACAAGCAAGTTTATATTCATTTTCCAGTGTTCTTTCTTTGGGTGTAGCTGCTTCTGTCCATCTTTGATCAATTGAAACTGAATTAACTCACTTCCATCAGGATACATCCTCAAACAGTATCGTTGTTGAGGTATATAATGATCTCCTGGTTCTGCTCATTTCACTTAGCATCAGTTCATGTAAGTCTCACCTTGACTGATTCTTGATGTCTCATAAAGTTATTAGCTTCCATTTGCTCAATTCTATTTTTCTGGCTTTATTTCACTCCTCATTCTATTATATTCCAATTAAACTTCCCTACTTAACATCATCTTTTTCCATTACTTAAAATGCCTATGCTGTCCTCTTATACCTAGAATGACTCCTCCCCATTTCTAGTTGTAAAAATCTTTTCCCTCAGTAACCAATTCAGATACTACCTTCTTCATGAAGTGTTTCTTAATTTCTCCAATTGTATATTACCTCCTTTCTCTACTCAGCAATTCACTTAAAAAAAAATCATATCTGCCCAAGAAGAACATTCCAGACATAGGGCACAGCTCATGCAAAGATGCATAGGCTGGAGATGAAATGTGATTTACCGCATTGGAAAAGTAGAATATAGCCCAGTTATCAAATATTTGGTGGTGAGTACTTTCTCTAAGAGAAGAGGTGAAAAGTAAAAGCCATTGTGCCAAAATAACAACATTCCCATTTTTTATTTTTTTTGAGTATTTCTAGGATAGAATCATGAAAAAGGAGAAAGACATATAGGAGAAAGAAGTGTCAGTGTATCAAAGAAATTAATGACCAAGAAGGAATGGATCATTCATATAGAAAGGGAAGATCAGCCCATTTGTTCCATTGGTTACCATGTTGTAATTCCCTCAGCGTGGACACCTTGTGGAAGATTTATAGGAAAACACATATACAGTAGTAGTTACACAGGCATACAGAAGTTGTACAGTATAAGAAAATGTGGATAAGATAGTTATCTATAACAATGACATCATAAATTAATCAATCCACAAGTATTTATCAAATGCTTAATATGTTTCATGCTTTATGCTAAACACTCCAAAAATACAAAAATGGTTAAAAATACAATCCCTCATAGCTCTTTTCAACAATGACTTGTGATGGAGAGAGCCATCTTCATCCAGAAAGAGCCTGGGAAGACTGAATGTGGATCACAATATAGTATTTTTTTTGTTGTTGTTATTGTTTCCTTGTTTTTTTTTTCCTTTTTCATTTTCCCCCTTTTTGATCTGATTTTTCTTGTGCAGCATGACAAATGTGAAAATATGTATAGAAGAATTTCATGTATTTAACATATATTGGATTACTTTCTGTCTGAGAGAGGGAATGGGGGAAAGGTAGGAAGGAAAATTTGGAACAAAAGATTTTGCAAGGGTTCACCTTGCAAAAAGTACTGAAAAGTATCTTTGCATATATTTTGAAATTAAAAAGTTATTATTAAAAAAGCACATAGTCCCTGCTCTGAGGTAGGTTATGAAAACCTTTAAATAAAAGAGGCCTTTTTAACAGACTTTATATTTAAAGACATGTACTTAGAGGTAATAATGAGCCACTAGAGTTTTTTTTTTTTTAAGTGGAGAGATGACATGATCAAATCTATGCTTTTAAAAAAATCTCTTTGGCAGTTGAATAGAGGGGTGGATTAAATAGGGAAATTTGGCAACAGATTAGATTTTGGGGTGAGAGTAAGGAATTAAGGAGTTGGGAAACCTAGATGACTGGGAGACTAATGGTTTTCAAAGAGTAGAGAAATTTAGAGGAAGTTAGGGAGTTGGGGGGAAATGAGTTCTCTTTGACCAGGTTGAGTTTAAGATGGCTACAAGACATCCAATTTGAGAAGTCCATGCATAAGTTGATGTTGCTTAGAGTTGGATATGCTAATCTGGTAATCATCTGTATAGAGATGCTGTGGCAGCTGATGGGATCCCATATATCAAAATACTGAAATAATATAGAGGTCAAAGAGAAGAGGGCCCAGGATTGAGCCATAGGAAATATCTAGAAAATAATAGATCTTGAAATATTAGGAGTAGTGTTTTACTTCCTTGTAAGCTCTATGGATTTTTTCCCGCTGTGGTTCAACAAACCTTTATAGAAAATATTCCCCATTTAATGGGATTAAGTTTTAGTCATAATTATTATAGTGGGATCTCTCAAATGAGATAAATCAAAAAGATAATATTTTGAATATATTAACCTTGTGCATTTCACATTATTCCAGGAGGAAGATTTGTGATTAAATGAAGATACTGATATGATGAGAAAATTGAACCATTGGCCCTCTATTATCCTTAAGTACCATATATAGTTTCTATTTTATATTGACTATTTTTATCACTGAATAAATTTTATATTTAACATTACATTATCTTTTGGAGGAAGTATTTTTAAAACTTTAATTTGAATTTCAGGTAATAATTTTTAAAATGTCACTTAATAGCTCTTTTGTTAATAAACCTAATAATATTTCTTTGGTCTTTATTTGACATCTAGTTAAATGCTTTGTTGATTTGTTTGGTACTTTTAAAAATGCTTTAATTTAATTTAATGTTTTTTTAAAAATTTGTAGTCAAGTGCTAATCTATTTTATTTAATGTATTTTGTATTAATATCTGATTTTTAAATTGACAGGTAATGATCTAAAAGGCCATTCTATTATTGATTTTGTTGTTGTTGCTAGTTAGCTCCTATTTATTCTCCATGACTGGGATCAAATGAAATCTTTGTGTGATATTGAAAAGTAACAAGTAGTATGTAAGCTTTTATCATGAGCCCATGCTCCTCTCTTATAATATGGTCCAATATATGATATAGTGATGGACTTTCCTGTCCTAGAAATTCCAATAGGGAGGTAGGCTTTCTTATAGGTTCCATCAGAGAATCCTTCTCCAGATCCAAGTTGGGACAATCTTGTACAGCTTATACAATCTACCACAGCTCCTGACAAAGATCACAGGGCATTCACATACTCACAGGAAGCAGGACAGGGCATCAGACGTTGGAAGCAAAAAGCTGGAAAATTTGGTAATTAATCTTGAAAGCAAGCCACATTACCCTAAGGGGTTATTTGGCAGAAACAGTCCCAAACTCAGTGCTTTTTCTTTAGAAAAAACACATGCTGGAAGAAGAATGAACACATGCTAATATCAGAAGTAATAGCCAGTTCAAAAGGACCCACTTTTTTATATCGCTTGCTTCCCTGAGGATAGTTGTTCCTCCCCAATTCGCTAAAGTGTTGTACATTATTTAACAAACCCTGATTATTTTCTGAAATTTGAAAGATTTACCACTATGTAAATGATTTTGCTGAATATTACAAACTTTTTTTGCATAAAGAAAAATGTATTGATGATAAATGTTAAAAAGAATTTGGAGCTATAAGTCTACTAGAGACTCAAACTATATGCTATGCTTTTTTGTATTTTTTTCTTCAAAAATAAATTATGGATGATATCACAGGATTTCCAATCTTTAGATCAATACCTTATTTTGGTAAGTGATGAAAAAGAACCTAAAATTGTACCCTTAAAGAAGGAATAGGAGGAAATTCTCTTTCACAGTTACCTTATGTCTGTTTGATCTATGTGCTGTATATGCTTATATATGTACATATAATATCCTCAGAATGTAATGTCCTCCAGAGCTGAGCCTGTTTTGATTTTCTTCGTATCTCCTACACTTATTACAATGCTTGGTACATTGTAGGTACTTAATAAATACTTATTGTTTGATTGGTTGGTTGATTGAATAGAAATAAAAGACTAGGTACCTATTTGAGAGATTGTAGAAAAGAAGGGAGGTTTAATTATTTATTCATTTGTAACTGCATCCTGTGGCTTACATCTTAAGAGCTTTTAAACAGTTCTCTAATTTATGACTCGATCTACCAGTTCTTCCTACAAGATCTCTTTTTGCTCTATGCCTACATCTTTACAAATAAGGAAAATGGCTCCCAGCTCCCATGTGAATACTGACAGAAAATTCAAAAGATTCATACCAATATCTATTCACAATTAAGACAACCTTCTTCCCTCTCCAGCAGGTTTCATTTTTCATAATTTTGTTTTATTACCATGGGCAGACCCTCAAGGAAAGGAATGTACTTAAGTGTTGCCAGAGTCAAAGAACCTAGTAGTGAGAGCCTCGCCTTCTTCAGTGGCTTGTAAAGTACTATGAGCAATGCTAGCATTGAGGAAGCATGGCTCATATGACTCAAGTGCTAGGGACAAACAGAGTCTGGGTTTGCTATTCCTAATCAGGCCTTGGGCTTGGCCCAGTGATGGCAGTTGCTCTTTCTGGTGCAATGTCTTCCTCTCCTTGATGAGATGGGAAAATGGCTCTTGGGAGGCAACATATTTGCATAGACCTTTCTCTAAACCCAAGCCTCTATATGACCTCTCCTTGGTCTCTCTGTAGTGCTACAGAGCCTGAGGCAGCATAAAGCTTTGAGGTCCTTAACACCCTGAGATAGTCAGCTTCCTGAAGCTCAGAGATCCAAGGGTCCAAACCCCAGGTGGTATAATCCCTAACATTCATGAAGTTTTTTTCAAAGCTAGACACTGTTTTCAAACAATCTATTAGAACAATAGAATGAAATAAAGATGTAAATAAACCATTAATTATCTTCCAAAAGAAATGCCAAAAGGAAAAGTCCCCAAAATGTCACAGCTAAATTCTAGAACCTCCATATCAAAGAAAAAATAATATAAGGATACAGAAAGAAGAAGCTACAAGTTAGAATCACACAAGACCTGGAACACTTATTTCAAGTATTTCTGATGAAGAGTCCAGAGTTGAGAAGAAAGTTTGAAAATCAAACCTAACAGTCCAGAAAAACCTAGGGAGGCAAATTTATTTGAGCAGCTAGAAGGAGCCATTATGATGATGTAATATTCCCATTCTAATAGGGAGAAGAAACAAATGTCTAAAGAACCTGAATACTGGGTGGGTTCTGTTTTAAATATTTGAAGTAAGGACAGAGAGGGAAGAATAAACTAAGGTAGAAGAAATGAAGAAAGTTGGGATTCATGAGAATAACATATAGCCATGGAGGGAGGGATGGGAGAAGTGGATACTAGATGAACCTCAGTGTAATCTAAAACAAGACAGAGGAGGATTGAACACGAATACACACACACACACACACACAGAGACACCCCTCCAAATAATTAGAAATACATCAGTCTTATAAAAAAATTGGGGAATAAGGCTAAGATGGAGGGAATAGTAACAAGTAAAACAAGCTCCCTGATCCTGAAAGGGTTGAATGTTAAAATAAGTAAATCTTAAATGAATGCCTTAGACCACTTCTTACACAAGGAAGAGCAAAACAAACTGTGACATATGAATATAATGAGATGGTATTGAGACATAAATTATGAAAGAAGGTCAATGGTAGTAGAGTAGAAAGAATTGATACACAGTGAAGTGAACGGAACCAGTACAATGCATACTAGTACCATGACACTATAAAAAAAGAAAACTTAAAAGGATTTTAGAATTCTGATCAATGCAGTGACCAAACATTTCTCCAGAGAACCCATGATAAACCTAAGATGAAACATGTTATTCAGCTCCTGACAGAGAAGTAATGAACTCAAGATGCAGAGGGACATAGCCACTGTATGGATTCATTTTGCTTGATTATATGTTATGTGGTGGTGGTTGTTATGCATGTTTTAAGCAAGCGTTGTGAAATGAAATTCATTGTTTCACATAGAATCATCTTTTTGTGTTTTGTATGTAGAGATGTCTTTTTTAGTATTTAAGAATTTATAAAGATTAAAACAGATTGGATACCTAGAAATCAGGGCAAACTCTATTTTATGAAGTAGGTTCAGCCAAGTATATGATTCAGTCCAAATGAAGTAAAAAATTAGTGTCATCTAAAGACCTTGAGTTAGAAGAAAAATGTAATGATATTTTAGTTCAACTTCCATTATTTTACCATTGAGGACACAGTCCCAGAGAGGTTAAATTACCTGATTTATAGGTAGTTTGTTAAAAGAGCTGGGATTTGGGGTCAGGTCCTCTAATTTCATATCTCTTTCTACTATATCATCACCAATTTCATTCCAATAAAATAAATCCAGAAGAAACATGAAGAATTTAATTTTGCTTTATTTAGAGCTCAAAAGGGGAAAAAACCTCAGTGGGTTAGAGCTAGATTGAGTTTTTATATAAACATGCTTTCTTAACTCAGTTATGGACTGTCTTCCTGTTTTTAATAGCTTAAAACTCCATGAAACTTTGGGGCCATCTTATACAAAGAATGAACACATATATTTGAGACCAAGAGCCATTTCTCACATACACTAACCACTTGGACCTCTCTATACTCAAAAAAGAATTGATCTTTATTTCCCCATCCATTCCCTCTGTCTTCCAGGTCCATGGCATCATGTAGTATATGAACAAGCTTCTGCTGTCCCCTTGCCTCTAGTTTTGCTTTAGTGAAGCTTATCTTTTTGAAAAGAATTATGAACTTTAATTGTATCTAGCTGCAGTCTGTGGCTACAGCACTTGGGATAGGGGATTGAAACTCCTTGGGGTCAAGGGTAGAGTGCAGGAAGGGTGGGATCCAAATTAACACCTGGCCCTCCCCAAGTCTTAGAATGCACGGATTCTCTGTAGGAGGCTGATAGGCCCACTAGATGGCCTCAGTCGTATGTACAATTACTCAAGAACAAATTCTATTAATCCTGGGAGTGCTTCTGAACATCCTAGAGTTGTTTTCATTCTGGTTAAAACAAGAATTAAAGCTTTGATTGAGCACCTATTGTGTAACAAGAAAACGTTTCAAGTGCTGAAGGAGATAAGCGTTTATGTAGCCTCAAAAAGCCCATATGGAACCAAGTTCCAGACTCCCTTGCTTGAATACTTTAATAATTTCATGGACATATGCTAGGATGAAAACTAAGGCACACCAGGGCCTGAGTCCCACTTCTTTTCTTGATCTTTCTCCTTTCCCCATTTTTGAGGCAAAGTATAACAAATTCTATCAATTGAAAATTTGACAGTCATAAATCATAGATCCAAAGCTGGAAGGGAAGGACCCCTGCTTTTCCAAATGAGGTAATTGAAAACTCATGAAGATTGAAGACCTGCCAAAATTGTATAGTGGCATCTGAACCCAGGTCCTATGATTTCAGTGGTCTTTCCCCTTTATAGTGGCTCAAATAATGTTCACTAAATTCCATATGGTTGTATTTTTCTGTTCTCTCTCTCTCTTTTTTTGGCTCTCTTGATCTCTAGTTCATTTACTTACATCTTCTTGATCAAGCAGAGAAGGTTATCACTTTGGTCTCTCTACTAGTGAAGTCACAGGTCCTACCCTTGTCTCTATCCCTATAGGTATGATAGGCCATGGTAGTAGAGTAAAGGCCAATCAGACCCAGGAAGATCTGAATTCAAGATTTGTCCCAGTCTAGCGTTGTAATCTGCTTTGTTGGAAGGAAAAGATGCTCCAGAAGTTTTCTACACAGATGAAGACAAAAGTCTAAACAGCTACATGTTGTATGTGTATCTCTCTCTGTGTGATTTTAAAAAATAATAAAATATGAATCTATGATAAAGGTTGTTCCTGATAGGAACATCAAGGAAGGCTTTCTGGTAGAACCTGAGCTATGCTTGAAAGGATAGGCAGAAATTTAACAAGTGGCTCCTTGTTAACCATTTCTGTTCTGTCATTTTTACTTTGAAGTGGATTCTTAACAAAGTATATGGAAGCCAAGCAAGAACTGAATGATTATAAATTGCTTTTGCTTCATCATTCATTATCATAGTTTTATTCAAGTAGTAAGTCTGTCTCTCTTTTCATTTTGCCTCATAGCTAAAAGTTTTTCAATATATTAACTGTTGAGTCTTTTACAGACAGATTCGTGAGTTGGAGAGAGTTTGCCCTGAAAACTTCTGAAGTCCTTTCCAACTCTTAAGTCTTTGATTTACTGATTTCCTTACTGATTTCCATCTCATTTCTTCCAAAAGACAATCTCAATTTATAATTTATTATATGTGAAATTGCACAGTTGACAACTATTTCTTAGTTTCTCTTTTTTCTCTCTCTCCCTTTTTGACTCATTTTTAAATCTTTTCAAGTTTGATAAGTCAAACCTGACAAATGTACCACTTATAATGCAATAAAGAATTGAATTAGCTTCCTGGATGTGAGAGATAAGGAAAAGGGGATGATGAGGTCAAAGATGATTTGACATTTTGAACCCAGGGAGATAACAGAACCTTTAATAGTTGCAAGCATAGTTGGTAAGAAGAGTTTCACTGGTGGGAAGACAATGAGAGTCCTCTTTTAGAACAGAGGCTTGCTTAGGCCAGCCTGTCCAAAGGAGACACTGCTGTCAGACTTTGCTCTCCTTCTTCCCCCAATGGGGTCAGCACATCCAGGTCAATACTCACCTAATGTGATAGTCATGCTAAATTTGAGACATTGACAGATCATCTTAGGCAAATGTCCCAAAGGCCAAGGCTACAGCCGGCTTTTATTCCTATAGATATCCCAGTTGTGGAAGGTGAAAATGACTGAAATCTCTCAGAGTGAGCATTTCTAAAAAGAATAGCCCTAGACCTACTGGAAAGTGCCTCCATTTACAGAAGGTAAAGTGGAAGAAGATCCAGTAAAACAAAGAGAGGTGTGTTCAGGGAGACAAAACAAACGGGGGAGACCAGGGTCTTAGCAGGCAAAAGGATCCAGAATTACAAAGAAAATAGTATCAGAATCTTAAGGATGGTCAAAGAGAAGAGAACTGAGAAGAGACCATTAGTAGGTGTTTGGTATCCTTTGATTAGAGTTTTATGAGTAGAGTGAGATAGAATGAGGTAGGAGGAGATAATGGAGGTGCATCTTTGGTTACAAAAAATTAACAAAAGGGAATTGAGTTAGATAACTACAAAGGGCAGCAGTAAAAGATTACAGTGTACCAAAGAAGCTTTGTTATAAATGTACATAATTATACAATAAAAACAATGTAAAGATTTAAGAATTTTGATCAATGTAACAACTAATCACAATTCCAGAGGACACACAGTAAAGCATATTGTCTTCTAGTTGATAGAGAAGTGATAGACATATGGTGCAGAATGAAATAGCTGTCTATATTTTGAACATGGCCAATGAAGGAATTTGTTTTGCTTACCTTAGGTATATTTGTTACAAGGATTTTTTTCCTCCATTGTTTTAAGGAAGGAAAAAAGGAAAATGCTGTAAATATTTGATTTTTTTTTAGTTTAAGAAATGAATCTGGTGAGCTTTTGTATAAAATACAAATCCTCTACCAAAAAAAAAAAAAATCCAAGTCACAGGATGGAGAACAGACGTATAACAGGTTTTCTCCAAATTAGTTATAAGATATTTGTATGGGTCTGATGACAGATTTAGACTCACCAATACACATTGACCTATCCCCTACAATGTATGTGGCACTCGAGTAACTATTAACAATAGCTGTGAAGAGAGCTAAATATTGCTAAATCCTGATTAACCCACATGTCCCAGCAGTAGAGTGCTGTGAATAATAGAATTTCCTGCTCATTTCAAAATGAGTCAGGAAACCATTTTGTCTCAACCTTTGTTGTTTGGGAAATCTTTGTTGAAGGGCTTTTTAGGTTTTTTGCCTCAGGATCCTAATTGGCCTCTCTGATGCCGGATCCCCTGCTGATTTATCCTGTATCTGACACCAAATTAATTTCTCTAAATACAAACTTAAATCATGTCACTTCACGGTTCAAAATTCTCCAATAACTCCTCATTGTCTTTAGGATAAAGTTCAAACTCTTAAACCTGGAATTCAAAGTTTTTCTTCATCTGGCTCCAATTTACATTTCCAATGTAATTACAGCATTATTTCTCACTATTTCCATATGTGAACTTTCTTAATCAGATTCTTTACCCCTCAACTAGAGTAAATTTATTTGGATCTCTCTTGTCCTTAAAAAATGAAAGGAAGAAACTATCATTTCAAACAGTCTTATCATATAAATACACACAGAAAGAGAGAGACAGAGAGAGAGAGAGAACCTCACCTTTCATGGTAAAATGCCTAAAAAAGCCATACTTCTTCTATTCCTCATTTCCCACTCCTCATTTCATTTCAATAGGTCACCCCCTATACACCTAAAACTTCTCTCCAAAGTCACCAAAGATCTTATTACTAAATACAACAGGCTTTTCTCAATCCTTGTGCTTCTGATTTCTCTGCAACTTACCCACTCTCACCTACTGCAATCATCTGTGCAATGTTGGTTAATAGGCCCATTGCTCTGCTAGGGGCTGAGAAAACAAAGATACAAAGGAAGCATCTGCCCTCAAAGGGCCTAACATTCTAATGCCAGCAACATAAGGCAAGGAAGTTCTCATATGAGAATATATATTCTATACATACATACACACACACACACACACACACACACACACACGATAATTTAGGAAAATCAGGAAAAGCTTTATAGAAAAAAACATCATTTCTCTGGGTTTTTGTGCCATTATTCATTTGTGATCCGATTTGTCTGTTTTTTACTTTTCAATCTTCTTTGTAAGATCGTCATCCACATCCCATTTCCTTGAGAGGTCAAACTCGGGGGTCTGTCCTGAGTTCTCTACCTGTCTTAAAGATCTTGTCAAATCCTGGTTTTAGCTTTATTTCAATGACTCCAAAAATCTACATATCCAGCCCTTCCTGAACTGCAGTCCTGAATCATCAATGCCAGCTGATCATTTCACCTTCATGTCTCACGGGTATCTCAAAACACATGTCCAAAGGAGAATTCCTTATTCACACACATACACACACACACACACACACACACACACACACACACACACACACACATATCCTCAGCCTTTTTGCTGCTTTCTTTTGTGTGTTTACTCCATCTACTAATAAACAGGCACTATGCTAAGGACTTTACAAATATTCCATTTGATCCTCATCACAATATTGAGAGATAGGTTATCTTCATTTAATAGTTGAGGAAATTGAGGCAAACAGGTTAAGTGACTTGCCCAGGGTTACATGGCTAATAAATGTCTGAGGCTGAATTTGAACTCAGGTCTTCCTGACTCCAGGCCTACCTATTCACTGTGTCATCTAGGGGATTTTATTGTTCAGTTGTACCCAACTCTTTGTGAACCCATTTGATATTTTCTTGGCAAAGGTACCAGAGTAGTTTGCCATTTCCTTCTCCAGCTTATTTTACATGAAGATGAAGAAACTTAGGGGGTTAAGTGACTTGTCCAGGATCATATAACTAGTGAGTGTCAGGTGTCAGATTTGAACTCAGGAAGAGAAATCTTACTGATTCTAGGCCCAGCACTTTATCCATTGTACCACCTAGCTGCCCTCATTTAGGGTCTAGCTTCTTTAAAAAAATTTCTTTTTCTTTCTTGATATTTTATTTTTCCCAGTTACATGTAAAACAATCTTTAACATTAGTTTTTAAAACTTTGAGTTCCAGATTCCTTCTCTTCCTCCTCCAACCCATGTTGGAGAAAACATGTGAAGTTATGCAAAACATGTCAATAAAAATGTTGTAAAAGAAAACGTAAGATCTCACACACACACACTAAAAATAACCTCAAGAAAAAAAAATGTGTTTCAAACTATTTAATCCCAATCAATTCTTTCTCTGAATATGAATAATGTTTTTCATAAGTCCTTCAGACTAGTCTTGGATCACTGTATAATTGAGAATGGTAAAGTCATTGACAACTGATCATCCCAGAACATTGCTATTACTTTTCTACATTGTACATTTCACTTTGCATGAGCTTTTGGAGGGGACTTGTCAGGTTTTTCTGAGAGCATCCTGGTTATCATTTCCCATAGAAAAATTCTATCATAATCACACACTACAACTTATTCAGCCATTCCTCAATTGACAAACTTCCCCTCAGTTTCCAACTCTTTGCCCTCAAAAAAGAGCTGCTATACTTTTGCACATGTAGATTTCTCCTTTTAAAAGAAATCTCTTTTGGGGATATATGTCTAGTTGCTGATATTGTTAGGTCAAAGAGTATACATAATTTTAAAAATGTCTCATTTTCCCCACATTCCCTCTACTATTTTGTCATTTTCCCGCTCTAGTAGGATCCAGCTTCTTAAACTGTGGTTCAAGACACTTTGTAATTGAATGTGGGTGTTGTGAAATTATGATTTATTATCAGAAAATGTTTGATTTTATGCCTAATTTAAATACCTGGGGACAAGTAAAAATTTCTCTGATGAAAAGGAGTTAGGAATGCATTTCAGATTCAGATGGCAGATCATTAAAGGGACATTAAAAGGAGAAAAAAAAAAAAAAGCAGAAATAAGCATCTGCCTAGAAAGTAGAGAAGGACCTAGGGACAAGACCAGAGCTCTTCAATTTTAGATTTTACTTCCCTATCAACATATCTCGCATCATTCATCACAATATATTAAATTGTCATATCGTAAACAAATTAGATAAAGGAGAGATGCCTTTCACAACTTTAGGTATGGGAAGAATTCTTAACCAAATGAGGGACAGAAATGATCATAAAAGATAAAATGGACAATTGTGATTACATAAAACTGAAAAATGTATGCACAAAATCATCAATGCAGTTAGAAGGAAAAGTTTATCATGTTAATATGTATATATATTTCTGAAAAGTACAAATAATTTGTAATCTCATATATGATTTTTCTTTTGTATAGTGAAATGTTTATTTTGTGGTTTACCAAGTTTATAATCTGAAATAAAATTTTAAAAATTCTATGAATCCTTTCCAATTCTTGTTTTTGTTTCTTTGTTCACATCATTCCATTTGCTTTGGAATGTTCTTCCTCTTCCTTTTTGAATCCCATCTATCCTGAAAACCTCCCAGCTAGATGTCTCTCCCTTCTCTGAAATCCTATAGAATTATTTGTCCCTCTCATTAGTCATTTATCATAATGCCTCTTTTGCCATTAATTTGTTAGCTTTTCTTGAATTGGATCTAGTCAGTGGATTTCAGCTGGAAGGACTCTCAAAGTACCAAATACAATCCACATATTAAAAAAAAAATTTCCTCTGCAACATCTGAACCAGCCTTGATCTAAAGACATTAAACTCATCAGGCAGCTCACTTCAACCTAAATCTGTAGCTCAAATTGTAAGGAAGTTCCTCCAATAAGACAAAATTGTCCTTCCCTCCAATTTCTAGTCTTTGCTCTGAACTCTGATTTCTAGGTCCAGTTTATGTTTCCAATTAGATTATAAATACCTTTTGCATATTAGGCCTTTGCATATACCTTTTTATTTCTCAAAGTGTCCATTAAAGTATTTTGTACATAATGGGTACTGGATTTTGTTGAGTGATTAATTTTCTTACCTTAATAAGTATGCTATAAATGGATGGAATTTTACTCTTTGAAAGATGGTGGAGAATCTTTAGTTTATAGACTGCTTTATACTTGATCACGGGTGTTTTCTCCCTCATTCTGCATATTCCTCCTTCCCCCAACAATGAACTTTTACTTTGTACCTGTATACACATTTGTGCACTGCATGTTAGCCTCTGTTTTTATTATTGTAGCCCCCGTCTGGAGATTCCAATTTATTGAAATTGGGCTGCTGCAGTTTAATCAAATAAACAATGCCTCAACATTTTTTACCACTACCCCCTCTGCCCCAGCAATAAAGATAACATTAACAGCAAAGATTATTTTAGATAATTTTACTTCTTGACCTGGAATCTAATTTACCTTAATTTTTTTTCTCCCCTAGTTTTAAGAATCATTCAATGTTTACTCAGTTTAAACCCAGAAAATTCCATGTTAGGTAACCTCTCAGTGTTACCTAAGGCACCAAGTGCCTTAATCCTACTTCTAGTTTAGTTTCCCATATGGAAAGGAAATGCAAACTGCTTTATAGAGTGGCAAGATTTAAATAATATTGGCAAAGTACATTGTTCCCTTAGATTATAAAGGATGAACTAAAAGTTTTACTGCACTTTTAAGCAAGCCCTTTTTTGGAGGAAGAAGAGAGAACACTCCAAAATTAGGGCACTCTATAATCAAAAGGAAAAATGTTCTTTGCCAACAATACTTTAAATATTTTGTTATTAAATCTTAAAAGTGTACTAAAACTTGGTATTTGAGTGATCTGTGAATTGGAACCAAATGCTTTCTTCCAGGTTTTTCTGGCCCTTCTAAACATTTTCTTCTTAGCAAATACCTTGAAATAATCACATCTAGAATTATAAGGCAGTTCTGGGGAGAAGGGGGCAGGCCTGGCATTCTGTTCTCCAGACCCTGAAGATCATCTTATGTGTTTTTCTATATGTCCATCTGTTCCCTCTATGTATTGTTAATAAATGTGAATGCCTTTATGTGGGTGATGAAAATGCCAATAAAACCCTAAAAACAGTGGCCTATATCTGAGGGGTAAAATTTCGCCTTAGGTGCTTTTTTCTTTCAAGAAAAGCACATCTCTCTACTAGAGCAGTTTTCTCAAGTCTGGCTGGCCAGCCAGACCAGTTCTGTTGCTATGCTGAAAGTGGAATGGCAACTACTGTGATTCATTCCTGAGAAATGTTGGAGGGCCAAATATTTTTACACCTGGAACTTAAGTTTTTATAAGTACATACATACTGCATGGCTTGGTTTTTACAAAACTGCCTCTACTGTTTGCCCAACTTGGTGAGCATAATGAAGCAAGACACAGGGTGTCCCAAAAATCACAGTGTAGTTTTAAGTTGTTAAAGCCCAAAACTGCACTAAGACTTTTAGGATAAAAAGACTCATGGTAGAACCAAGAAAAAAAAAATGATGCTAATTCCGGAATAAAGTTCAAGCTCTAGTCAAACTGTCTGCCTTTCCATGGTATGTAGCCAAAGAAACATCTAAAGACTTCTTGAATGCTCAGATAAATTCAGACATCAGAGGGGAAGGAAGCATCCAAAGATGCTTCTCATGAAGATTTAAAGTATTCCTTCTGGGGATCTAAATTGAAAGAAAAGAGTTAAAAAATTAATGGAAACTTACATGGTTTCTAGACTTAATTCTAAAGAATAAACATTATTTAAAATTAACTTTGAATGGACTCTGATCTGGAATTTCAGTTTATTCTTAGAATTTTACATGCCCATTATCCACATGACTAGATCGGAGGATAACACAATCATGTGGCAATGTATTCATTTTCTCTTCTCTGTCTCTTTCTCTGTGTATGTGTGTCCTCCCTTTTCTTCCTCCTCCTCTCCTTTTTTCCTCCTCTCCCTTTCTTTCTTGTTCTTGTTCTTGTTCATGTTCTTCTTCTTTGTCTTTTCTTATTCTTTTTGTCTTTTCTTGTTCTTGTTCTTTTTTCATCTCTCCTCTCTCCCTTCTGTCTGTTTCTCTTCATACCTCATCATATGTGTATTATCCTAGCCTGCCATGTTTCTTGTGTTTTTGCAAATGATGGCACATTTGTAGAAAAATATGCCCTAGGTTTATGGGGGAAACATCCTACTGTTACTTTTCCCACAATGCTATTTCATCAAAAGTCTTTCCTTTGAAGTAATAGTGTCCGCTGACTGACAAGTAAAATGAAATATATCATTGAGGGCTTGTAAGGCTTTTTAGTAGAGATACTACTACTCTCTACTAATAGAATAGTTTAAACTTGGGACTCTTATCTAGAGTGACTTTACGTGAGTAAATAATGTGTTAAAGGATTTAGTAGAGTTAAAAAGGACTTTAGAAATCACACTTGGTCCAACTTCCTCATTTTATAACTGGGGAATTGACCAGTAAGATCAGCCTTTATGAGGATATGCAGGCTGCTTGGCTGATGCAATCCCTATGTGGACTTTGAAGCATGTGCAGACCATCAGGAACTAGTTTTGATCTACTAAGCATATAATGAAGAAGAGATTTAGTTATAGAATGGAAACTGGGAAACATTTAAAAGACTCATTAATCAAAATCTGTCTTTTCTCTTTTAATCTGACTCCTTCCTGCCTAGGCCATTTCAATAGAGAGAGAAATACTATGAAGGGAGAGTTTTGGGCTCTCCCCATCTGAGAACAACATATGACCCATAAACATGGGCTCAATTTATTTTTGCCTTGGTTTTTGCTCTTTCATTTAAGGTGAGAGAGACTGCAGTTTATTATAACCCTGTATGCTTTGAGAGGTCAGAGGAATAAGTCACCTAAAGTCCAGGAATAGAATCCACAGAATCCAGTGATGAAGCCCCTAGGAGCAAGGAAGGATCATCAGAAATAATCTCAGCCATAAATGAATTGAAGTTTCATCCAGCAGAAATGTCATATTTGGATATAACTTGGTGATATCAATGCTAAGTAGAAACTCTATAAGCCTGAGTCCACTTTCTCTAAGGACTAAGTTGGTATTGGAAAGAAATTCACAATTTGTTCAGTCATTCCCCAGTTGAAAGAAAATTCAATTTCCAATTCTTTGCTACCACAAAAAGAGCTGCTATATTTTTGTAGATAGGACCTTTTCCTTTTTCTTTGACCTCTATGGAATACCACCTAGTAGTGATATTGCTTGGTGAGGTCCAAACATTTTTGAGTATATAATTATCCCTTAATGAACTAGCAGAATGTTAGAGCAGGGTAACAATAGTCTTTATTGTGAATTCTGGGTAAGTAAATTTTTTTGGCCCTATTATAGGTATAGGTGTAAGATCTATTCAGGGGCTGTTTAGGTTGTAAACTAGGATAACTATACTTTAATCTCAATATGAGATTCTGGACAATCTGCCCCTCATGATAAAGGGCTTACATTTTCTGTTTCTGAACTGTGATTGCCTCAGCGTAGTAAAGACTCAGATTACTGAGATCATGTTCTTCATTGGTTAGTACAAAGTAGCAAGGAGAACTCTAAACATTCTAATATTTGACTGGTGGATCACAATGGGTAGCTCAGACAAAGATGCTTTACTCAGCTGAATCACCACACAGTGCTTTCCACGCCTATTCTTCCTGGATAAAGTATCCTCCTGCTTCAGCTGAGTAAATCCCCTTTTAACTACTAAAAGACTTAGAATAGATCTTGTTTTCTTTTGTTTCTAATCTCAGACCTAAACTACCAATATCAGCTGAAATTCGAACTCAGATCTCCCTCCAAGTCCAAGGCTTCTTTATTACATTAAAAATAATATCTTAAAGGAGTGGAAAAGTCAAGGGAGGAAGGGAAACTTGAACATATCTCAGATTGAGAGGAAGGAAGCAGTGGAAAGAAAAAGCAAGAAGAACCGGTGAAACTCAGTATGAGATTTCATTTTCATTCTTTTAAATAGAATTGTTTGTTACCCTTATGATTTGATCTTTAACCCACTTATCATTTTGGTTGGTTTTTAGTCAACCAATCAGCATGCATTTATTAAGTGCATTGCATTTGAAAGAGTCCCTACTCTCAAGCCAGTTGCATACTATCCAAGGAGATGACATTTATGAATGTAGAAAATACAATGTAATTGGCAAGGTAGAGGGAAAAGGCACAAGCAGTACATTGGGATAAGATGGGGCTAGAGCATGGGGCATCAGTTTAGTGTAAAAGATAAGAGTTTTTAGCCGTTTTGAAAGAAACTAAGGTTTCTAAGAGGCAGAGGTAAGGCTAGAATACATTCTACACATGAAGAACAGACAGTGGAAAGGCATGGATTGGTGATGGAGAGTCATGTTTGAAGGGTAAGAAGTATAGAATAAGCATTTATCCACTGTGCTGAACGTTTTTTTACAAATCTTATCTCATTTGATCCTTATAACTCCTCAGTAGGTACTATTATTTCAATTTTATGGTTGAGAAAACTAAGACAGAAGTAATTTGCCCAAAATTTCAGCAAATAAGTGCCTGAGGCTGAATTTGAATTTAGGTTTTCCCTTGCTCCAAGCATAGCCCTCCACCCAAGGTACCAACAACTTTCTCAGCCAGTAAAGGTCAGTTTAGCTGGACCAGAGAATGAGTGAAAAAAGGAGCATTGTGTAATTATTAGATCCAACTCTCTTATTCATAGTTTCTTTATTATAATTTTCATTTTATGTTCAAAAAAGATATACTTAAAGTCTCTGACTTTTTGCATTTACTTATGAATTTTTTGTGCCTTAGCACATGATACTTCAATCCCATGAGAATTTGAAAAATAAATACATTCTCTAATATAATTCCATTCAAATTTTTTTTCATCATTTTATCCAAATTCATGGCTTCCTTTTGCTGTTGTCATTGCTGCTGTTTTATATCTCTTGAATAATAATAACTAGAGCAGAACTGAGGAAGGGCTATTGAGTCTTTGAGCTGGATAGATAATTAGAACAGTAGGAACAGTTAGGTGTAGTGCAGTGGATAGAGCACCAACCCTGAAGTCAGGAGGACCGGAGTTCAAATCTGACCTCAAGACACTTAACAGTTCCTAGCTGTGTGACCCTGGGCAAGTCACTTAATTCCAACTGCCTCAGCAAAAAAAAAAAAAAAAAAAAAGAAAAAACATAATTGGAACAGTGGTAACAAACTCAAATAGAAATGGATTCCTTAAGCAGCATATTGATTTATAAAAATGAAAATATTCTCTAGGTTGTATTGTGTTTTTATTCATCCTAATAAATATTACATTTTAACTTAATTCCATCAGTCCCTGGGAAAATCTTTCATTATGTTAATATCCTCACAGTGAGAGGACTTTTTTTCCTATCCCAAAATCATACCTCAGTTAAACCTCTTCCCTCCTATTCTTTCCATGGCAAAAGCTATTTGTTCCATGTATAATAATTGCTAGCTCTGACTCTAGTGATAGCAATTAGCATTTATATAGTTCTCTATAGACATGGTACAATGAAAAGATCATGAGATCATAGATATAGAAATGAAAGAGACCTTGGAGATCATTTTGTCAAATTGCCCTCATCTTTTAGATAAGGAAACAGACCCAGAGAAAAAGTGACAAACTTGGGGGTTCAAATCTTGGTGCTGTAATTTATAATTTGCTGGACTTTGGATAAATCTCTTGGGCCCTTTTTGTGCCTCTTATTTCTACTTCCATAAAATGAGGAGCCTCTAAAGTCTTTTCCAGGGCTAAGTCCATAATCCTAATCTTAACCTCAACCCCCCTCCAAAAATCACCCTATATTGACTTTGTATATATTTTGTATTTATTTATATTTGGTTTTTTTCTTTATAAAATTATAAATAAATTGAGAGAAAGGATTATTTTATTTTAGTTTGAAATTTTTATAGACAGAACCAAGACCCTTAACCAATCTGAAAAGATTCCAGTAGGGTCTGATTGAAATGCCTTGCCTGATTCATTGCAGGCTTTGTTCTATCAGTAAACATTAAGAGCCTACTGTGTGCCAGACACTTGCTAAGTACTGAGGATACAAAGCAAGCTGAGATGGTCAGTCCCTGCCTTCAAGGAGCTCACAATCTGATGTGGGAAAGAGATATGACATGTAATGAACTATGGACTAACAAGCTATATACAGGATATGAAGAAAGGCACTAGAATTAAGAGATAGTCTTCCTTTAAAAGATGGGATTTTAGCTGGGAAAGCAGAGATGATGATAGTGAGCATTCCAGACATGGAAACCAGTCAGTGAAAATGCCTGGAGTTAAGAGATGGAGAATTTGTAGGAGGCCAGGAGGAGGCCAATGTAAGTAAGGTGGGGTGAGTGACTGAATGAATACCACCCTTATACATCTATTATTTATTATTATTCCCATGAATATAAACCTTAATAGTTGATAATAATAAATTAATTTGGGAAATGAAAAAAACTCAAGAAATGAAGTGATTAATTATACAACAGCCAGGATTGAAACCTAGGGCTTCCTGATTCTAAGTCCAGTGCTATACATCTTAAGCCTTGTTACCTGTGAATGTCAGGCTTAATTTCAAAAATATAAATATTGGGCAAGTCATTTGCTTGAGGAAGAAGGGGCTTGGATGAAGTTGGGGGTTAAAGAAGGAAGAACAGGTTGCAACAATCTACTGATGAGTATATAAGTTTTTTTATTTCTAAGTGGTCAGTAAAAAAATAACACCACTATGTGACTAGGTCCTTGAAAGTATCAGGAAAACAAGAAAGGAGAATGAGATCAAGAAAGTCCTACAAAGAGAGTGGGCCTAAAAGAAATAATTGTCTTTATTTCCTTATGAATCTAGAGAGCTCTCCTATCCCCTTCTTTTCTATTTGTAAAATGATAATTTCTCTCTTAACCTTAGAAATATATGGTAATCAATAGTTACTTGACTAAAAGTGGAGGAGGTGGGGTGCTCTGTATGCTTGGGTTTGTGTGAATACAAGTTATTGTTGATGAACCAAAGTTAGGGGAAGTGCTAGAGCCAGCTCAATTTTCAGGGCGAACATTTACATGTTGGAAATCAGTAAACTACAAATCCAGGCTTGATTTATTATTCTGTTTATTGTCTGGATTTACGCGATAGAGGAAAATATAAATAATGCTGAGTCAGCTTAAAATTATTAGTTGTTAAGCTGTTTTCAGCACACGCCTGAGCCTAGCCTTAGAACCAGGAAATCTTAAGTTCAAAATAGCCTGGACATTTTAGAGCCTTGTGGCCAAGAAGCTCTCTAAAGACTCCTGAGTGTCAGCAGATCTGCTTCTGTGAAAGGAGTTTCCCACACTGAAGAAATTACACATCAGGAACAACAAAGCACAAAACAGCAGCTCATGACTATTACAAGTTGCTCAACTTCTGATTTTAAACTAGCATAGGAAAAATTGGCTTCACATCAGGATTTTTGTGGTGTACAAAAAGGGACAAAACATTTCTATGGCGACTTTAGTCAGTAATAGAATGCATATCCCTTTCCTCCCACGTGAGTGAGGGCTGATTTTCCAACCTTTTTTCCCTCCACAATCACTCACAATTGGACCTCACAAAAGGGCTCCTTCCCAAGGCACAGGGCCCAGGCTAGATCCCACTTCACTGTTTCATCAGCCTGACAATGCCGAGTACGTTGAATGTGAGATGAGAAGGGTTAATCTGCACGGCTACCAAGACTGAATGCTCACACACAGAAATTTTCTAGGAGGTGGGACAAAGACCTTTGTCGCTGGCAAGGATTTGAGGTGCTGGCTTATTGAAATTCAAATCATATGCAAAATAAATTTTTCTGGCCAAGAGCTCTGGAACCAAAGTCCGGGAGGCTCAGAGAACCTTTACCATACTGCTTTCTAGCTCTTGAAAAGCAGCTGGGAATAAACTCGTGCTAATAACACCTGATGCATTTTAACCAGCGATAAAAGCCTGCGGATTCAACTTCTTGGATTTCTTGACAAGCAGCTGCCTTTTGCTTTCACACCAGGGGTGTAAGGTGAAGATTTTTTTGTGTTGAGCAGTCTGGTGAAGCCTATGGATCTGTGTTAAAATGATGTTTTAAAATGCATAAAAGAGAATACATTAGATTACCAAAAAAAACCCGGTAAGGTTAGACAACAATTATCAAAAAACATTTTTAACCCACAAATTTATGGACTCCATGAAATCAATCCAAGAATCCCTGCTTTAGATAGAAACCACAATAATCTTTGTGTGAAGAAATCCTTATGGACTCCCTGAACTGAAAAGATTGAAGTGGAACAGATGTTGAATGAGAGGAGAAAGAGGAATCCTTTCATTGCAATGGGATATTAGGCACAGTGCTGCCACATCAGGCTTCAGAATGCAGGAGTATGGAGAACAGGATCTTATATCTAGATTTGCCTTTCTTTGTATATACACCACTTATTTAATTCCACAGCCAGCGCAGAGTAAATGATTAATAAATGCTTGCCTGACTGAGGGGAGCCTCACAAGACAGTGGGCACAACCATTCCCTACCCCTTTTTTATGGATGAGAAAACAGAAGCACTGATGGGTGGGTTAAGTGACTGAACTCAAGGGCAGGCATGTAGTATTCTGTCAGAGACAGGATTCACTTCCAGATCCTCTGATTTCAGAAGAGGATTCTTTCCACAATGTCATAAGTCAGTCACAAGGCTTTTCCAATATATTTGTTGGCCTTTTACTTCTGACAATCCTCTCCCCTAGGGTGGCACCAGAAAAAATTACATTTTGTTCTCAAGAAGATGTAGTCTTGGCTCTGGATCATTTTACAGAAATAGTTCTCTGACAGATTTTCCAGATTTTTGCTGAGGATTCCCACCTTCTCATCCCAAACTAAATCAGAAAGGGGGAGATAAGCACTTATTGCTGGGGGCCACTAGGAAAACAGATATTGAAGTTAAGGTGGCAAGGAAACTAGATCTTATAGCTTTTTTCTCTAGGTATCTCAGTTAAGTTTTATTAGGGGGAAAGAGCCAAGATGATGGAGAAAAGGCAGAATCTCACTTGAGCTCTCCCCAAGACTCCTCTGAACATCTTTAACAATGCCATAAAACAAATCTGGAGCAGCAGAATCCCCAAAAAGATGGGCTGAAATAATTTTCCAGCCAAAAAACAGAGTCAGCAAAGGTCTGTTGCACCTGGGTGGAAGTGGAGCACAATCTAGAACAGGTTAGGCCATTGTAGCACTAGCCCTAGCAAACCAAGAGTAGGCCTTGGGAGCCCCTAAATTAGCAGCAGCAGCAATTCCTTCTGGAGCTCTCAGCCTGCAGATTGTAAGGGAATTAAACAACTGGTCAGGAGGAGATTACAGAGATCTCTTTGCTAGCACTGAGTCAGGGCTCTCTGACTTTGCCCATACTTGGATCTGAGTCTTAGGTTGCAGTCCCAGGGAGAGGAAGAGCCCAAGCATCACGAATCTGTAGTCACACTGGAGCAGAGACACTAGTCACAGTTCTAGAGCAGAAAAGAGTGTATGTGATCTTTCATACACTCATACACTCATACACTACCACAGACTAGGAGAGAGAATAGTAAACACAGCTCTCTTTAGATCATACCATATTGGAGTATCTGAAAACTTGCAAGTCCCTAGAGGATTTTTGAAAATAGCTGCACAAAACCCTTGAAGCTTGGAACAATGACCCCTCCACCGTGGAAGCAGAGTCTTACTTTAACAAAGAGTTAAAAGTCAAGAACTAGACTGGGGAAATGAGCAAACAAAAGAAAAAAATTCTGACCATAAAAAGTTACTATGGTGATATAGAATATCAGAACTCGCACTCAGAAGAAGATAACAAAGTCAAAGCTCCTACATTCAAAGCCTTCAAGAATAATGTGAAATTGGTCTCAGACCATGGAAGAACTCAAAAAAAATTTTGAAAATCAAGAGAGGTAGAGGAAAATTGGGAAGAAAAATGAGAGTGATACAAGAAAATCATGAAAAAAAAGAATAAACAGTTCGATAAAGGAAGTACAAAAAACTGAAGAAAACAATACCTTAAACAAGGGAATAAAAGGCAAAAGAGATATAAAAACCAGTGAGGAGAACAATGCCTTGAAAAGTTAATTGGCCAAATGGAAAAAGAGACACAAAAATACACTGAAGAAAAAAATGCCTAGCATTGGCCAAATGAAAAAAAGGAGGTACAAAAATTCACTGAAGAAAATAATTCCTTAAAAATTAGAATTGAGCAAATGGAAGCTAATGAGTTGGTGGGACAATGAGAAACAATGATATAAAACCAAAAGAATGAAAAAATGGAAGGCAATTTGAAATATCTCACTGGAAAAACAACTGGCCAGGAAAATGGACCCAGAAGAGATGATTTAAAAATTATTGTACTTAACTGAAAGCCATCATCAAAACAAAAAGAGCCTAGACATCATCTTTCAAGAAATTATCAAGAAAAACTGTCCTGATATCCTAGAATCAGAGGATAATATAGAAATTGAAAGAATTCACCAGTCAATTCCTGAAAGAAATTCCCAAATGAAAACATTCAGGAATGCCATTCAAATTCCAGAGCTCCCAGGTCAAGGAGAAAACATTTGCAAGTACCTAGAAAGAAAAAAATCGTATATCATGGAGTCAGGATTAAATAAGATTTAGCATTTTCTTACCTAAAAGGATCAGAGGGTTAAAATTTGATGTTCCAGAGGGCAAAGGAGCTAGGATTACAACCAAGAGTTGCCTATCTTATAAAACTGAATATAATTCTTTAGGGAGAAAAATGTCCATTCACTGAAATAGAGGACTTTCAAGCACTATCGATGAAAAGACCAGAAATGAAGAGAAAATTTGACTTACAAATAGAAGATTCAAGAGAAGCATAAAAAGGTAAACAGGAAAGGGAAATCATAAGGGATTAAATAAGGCTAAATTATTTACATACCTGCATGATGATTCATAAGAAAATAATTCATAAAAATTTTCTCATTATTTGGGCATTTAGGAGGAGGAGCATTTATAGACAGAAGACACAGGAGTGAGTTAAATATGAACTGATATGTAAAAAGGAGTGAAAGGAATGTACTGGGAGAAAGGGAAAGGAAGAGGTAGAATGGAGTAAATTATCTCACATAAAAGAGGCAAGAAAAAACTTTTACAATGGAGGGGAAAGAGGACTGATGTGGGGAGGAATAAGCAAATCTTATTCTCATCAGAATTGGCTCAAGGAGGGAATAACATACACTCTCAGGTATAGAAATATTCCTTACCCTACAGGAAAGTAGAAAGGGAAAGAGAGAAGAGAAGGAGGGGGAGGGGTGGTGATAAAGGAGGACAGGTTGGGGAGGGTGGGGAGGGTGTAGTTAAAAGCAAAAATCTTTTGAGGAAATGTAGGATGAAAGGAGAGAATGAATAGAATAAAATAGGTGTATGGAGGAAGATAGGTGGAGATAAATAGCAATAGTAACTGAAAAAAATTTGAAGTTTCTCTGATAAAGGCTTCATTTCTCAAATATATAGAGAACTGAGTCATATTTATAAAAATAAGAGCCATTCCCCAAATGATAAGTGGTCAAAAGATATGAACAGTTTTCAATGAAATGATCAAAACTACTTATAGCCATATGAAAACATTCTCACTATTGATTGGAGAAATGAAAATTAAAATAATTCTGAGATACTTACTACCTCATAACTATTAGATTTGCTAATAGGACAGAAAAGGAAAATAACAAATGTCGAAAGGGATGTGGGGAAATTGGGATACTAATGCACAGTTGGTGTATTGTGAACTGATCCAAACAGTCTGGAGTATAATTTAAAACTATAGCCAAAGGGCAACCAAACTCTTCATATACCCTTTAATCCAACAATATCGTTACTAGGTCTATATCCTAAAGAGATCATAAAAAAGGAAAAGGACCTACATATACCAAAATTTGTATAGCAGCCCTTTTTGAGGTGGAAAAATATTGGAAACTGAGGGGAAGTCCATCATTTGGGGAATGGCTTAAGCTATGGTATAGGAATATAATGGAATGCTATTGTGCAATAAAAAATTATAAACAGGCAGATTTCAAAAAAACCTGGAAAGACTTGTACAAAGTGATGCAAAGTGAAATGAGCAGAACCAGGGAAACATTGTATACTGTTTCAACTATATTGTGTGATGATCAACTATGATTGACTCAGCCCTTCTCAGCAACAATGATTCAAGGCAAGTACAAAGGACTGATGAAAGAAAATTATTATAATCAGATAAAGAACTGATAGACTTGGAATGCAGATAGCATATTTTTTCCACTTTATTCTTTCTCATGTTATTTTTTTTCTTTTGATCTATTTCTTTCTTTTTTTTTTTAAATAACTTTTTATTGACAGAACCCATGCCAGGGCAATTTTTTTTACAACATTATCCCTTGCACTCACTTCTGTTCTGCTTTTTCCCCTCCCTCCCTCCACCCCTTCCCCCAGATGGCAAGCAGTCCTTTACATGTTAAATAGGTTACAGTATATCCTAGATTCAATATATGTGTGCAGAACCAAACAGTTCTCTTGTTGCAGAATTGGGAGAATTGGATTCAGAAGGTAGAAATAACCCGGGAAGAAAAACAAAAATGCAAGCAGTTTATATTCATTTCCCAGCATTCTTTCTTTGGGTATAGCTGCTTCTGTCCATCCTTTTGATCTATTCTTTCACAACAATGACTAATATGGAAATAAGTTTATACTGTAGCACATATATAAACTATATCAAACATAACATCTTCAGGAGAGGAGGAAAGGAGAAAATTTTGCAACTTGAAGTCTTGTAAAAATGAATGTCAAAATTTTCTTGATATATAACTAGGGGAAAATGCTATTTTAAAAAATAAAAAAAATTCTGAGGTATATATTAGATTGGTTAATAGAAGAAAAAAGGAAAATGACAAGATTGGAGGAGATATGGGGAAAATGAAATTCATATTTCATTATGAATACATTGTTGGTGGAACTGTGAACTGATTTAATCATTTTGTAGAGCAATTGGAAACTATACCCAAAGGACTATAAAACTATACATACTCTTTGATCTAACAATATTAAGTCTTTATCTCAAAAGAGATTTAAAAAAAAAGAAGGAAAGAAGAAAGGAAAGGAAGGAGGGAGAAAGAGAATGAGGTAGGAAGAGAAGGAGGTAGGATGAAACGAAGGAGAGAGGGAGAGAAAGAGAGGCTATGAAAGAAAAGGAAAAGAAAAAAAATCGAATGAAAAAAAAAGGGCCTACATGTGCACAAATATTTATGGCAGCATCTTTTTTCTGGTGACAAAGAATTGAAAATTGAGGAATTCCCATCAATTGGGAATTGACTTAACAGATTGTAATATGTAATTATGATGGAATATTATTTGATATAAGAAATGATGAGTAGGATGGATGCTCTCAGAAAGAAGACCTGATTATATGAGTTGATGCAAGTGAAATGTACAGTCTAAGAGTAACAACAATAATATAAGATTATCTGCTGTTGCTTTTCTCAGCAATATGATGATCTAGGACAACTCTGATGAACTTATGATGAAAAATGCTATACATCCCTAGACAGAGAGTTGATGACATCTGAATATGAATTGAAATATACTTTTTAAATTTTATTTTTCTTGAGATTTTTGGGTTTGGGATTTTTTTGTCTCTTCATAACATGACCAGTATGGAAATGTTCTGGATGACTACACATATGTCTCCTATATCAAATTGCTTTCCTTCTCAATGAAATGGGATGTGGGGAGGGTGGAAAGAAGAGAATTTGGAACTCAGTTTTTAAAATGAATATTTTTACATGTAACTAGGGGAAAATAAAATACTAAAGAATTTTAAATTAGGATAGTCGTAACTGACCAACATATCCTTAAAAAAAAGAAAAATACATTAAAAACTCCACAAACAATCTTAAAATAACATCTGCAAGTTACTTTTCAGTTTAAAAAAAGCCTTCCACAAACATCATCTGACGACTTGATCTCACAAAAAACCCTTAAGGGAGGCTGTGGGCAGGACAGGGCAGGTAATATAATTCCTATTTTTCATGTGATGAAACAAGTTCAGAGAGTTTTAATGATGATCACAAAACTAGTATAACAATACAAAGCTATTGCCAGACTCAGATGGTCTGGGCACTCACCTTCTAGTAAAGGGTCTCCCAATTATGAACCCATAGATGCAAACCAAGTTCTATTCTTCCTAGTGGAGCCTGGCCCCTAGGTCCTTTCTTCAAATTCTCAATCTCTCTTGCCTCCAATCTAAAGCCCCAGGGGTCAATCACTTAAAGTTTAGCTCTTAAAAGAGGATAGAAAGGGAATCTGTGTATTAGGTAGATCCTTATAAAAAAAACCTATTTTCCCACTCATCTCTTTAAAAAAACTGAAGACTCACAATTGACGGTTAAATCTGAAGCAATAATTTATATCTACTACTATGCTATTCTAGGAGGGTAGTATTTAATCATGTTAAAACATGAAGCATTTAATGAAACTAATGAATAGGCATTTCACCTTCACCTTGGTGAATAGCTCCTTAAAGTTTATAACTCTGGTAAGCTACCTGGGGGAGGGGAGTGGCCATCCTTTCTCCTACCTAGTGGTCATCCTCCTCTGAGGTGGGCAGATTCTTATGCTCTGTGTAGCTAACAACAAGTGAGAGACAGACTCAGAAGCTCCTCATTTTTAGAATTTAGCAAATCACCCCTAAGGTTAGCAATGTCTATTTCACAATCTCATTTTAGTCCCTTAAGCTCAGATAAAGAAACATACCAAAGAGGCAGCATGTGTTATTTCTTTCCATTTATTTTTATAATGAAAAAAATTTAATTTTCTTTCCCTTCTATCCTGCTCCCAACTTAAAAAAAGAAAAACCCAATAACTTTAAAACAAATATGGCTAGCCAAACAAAGCAAATGTCCACGTTGTCCACATCCAAAAATGCCTCCTTCCCATATCGTGAATTGTGATTCTAGAAATCCATAATGATCTGTGGTTCCCATATCATGAAACCTTATCAGGGGTCCTCAAACTACGGCCCGCAGCAGCTGAGGACGATTATCCCCCTCATCCAGGGCTATGAAATTTCTTTATTTAAAGGTCCACAAAACAAAGTTTTTGTTTTTACTTTAGTCCAGCACTCCAACAGTCTGAGGGACAGTGAACTGGCCCCCTATTTAAAAAAGTTTGAGGACCCCTGCCATAGATTATCATAGGTTTCTAGAATCACAATTGGTCATTGCTTTAATCAGAAATCTTATGTCTTTCAAAGTTACTTCTCTTTATAATGATGTTGTTAGGACATACATTGTTCTCTTGATTCTGATCACTTTACTTTGCATCAGGTCATTCATACAAGTCTTCCTGGGTTTCTCTGAACCCATCTTTTTCATCATTTCTTAAGGCACAATAGTAATCCATTGCATGAATATACCATAATTTGCTTAGTCATTCCCCAATTTATGGGCACTCTCTTTATTTCAGTCTTTTGCCTCTACAAAAAAGAGCTGACATAATTATTTTTGTATATCTGGGACATTTTCCTCTTTGATCTCTTGGTGATGGAGAACAAGTAGAGAGCATAAGTATTTAAAGTCACCATAATTGCTGGTTTTTGGAAGATAGAGAATAAGAAATATTCTCTCCAACCTCAATGAAGTCTTAGAGATAATTGCATGCCACATGCTCTCTAGAGAGGAAGAGAATGTTTTTTTCCAAAGAGTCACTCCTTTTAAGGTCTACCCAGTGAAAATCTCTTCCTGATTCAATGGCTTTTTTCCTCTCTTATATTCCTTTAACCACATCTCTAACACTAAATAGGGAGTGATAGCGTGGGGAACATACTATGGAATCCAATCATAAATCTCTGTTACACATTTATTTTATTATTGCACTTACCAGAGAGGGCAAGGGCCATATTCTGAAGGTAGCACATGGGAATTTGAAAAGAGCACAGTTCCAGACACTCTTCTTGGGGTATATTCTATCCAGAGCCAATGGAGGGGGGAGGTATCTTTGATTATACCCATTTATTACACTTCTAACTGGTCAAGTAAAGACTCAAACTTAGGTCTTGGAGTTCCAAGACTAATGCTTCTTCCATCATACTATCCTTCTCTTTTCAGTAACAGCTACTTTAAAGGCTCTTTTAAAATATTTTTCTTATTTTTAAAATTTAAATTTAATTTTATTTTTAATAAAATTTTTGAATTCTGTTTTTAAAATATTACTAGTACTGCTTATAGGTTAATTTAGACCATTAAAATAATACCAGTATTAATCCAAGTTAGTTGGAAGCATTATAAGTATCATTATTATTCAAGAATACCAAAGTTAATTTTACAAACTTTTGGTAACTTTATACTCAACTCTCCATTATCCACAAGTACTCAATAATTCATATCAAGATAATCCCAAAGTAATATTCAATGTTTTCTACTCTCTTCTCAAAGAAACATAGTATCATAGATTTAAAGTTTGCAGGGATCTCAGAGGTCATTGAATACAGTTCCCACATTTTACAAATTAAGATTAAGTGACATGTTTAGGATCATATAACTAAGAAGTGCCTGAGGTGGGATTAGAATTTAATCTTCCTAACTGCAAATCATAGAATAGTGAGGCAAGTGCCTTAGTACATAGAGTTCTAGGCTTGAAGTCAGGTTTGAATTCAGCCTCAGATACTTATTAGCTGGGTGACCCAGGGCAAGCTACTTAACCTGTTTACCTCAGTTCTTTATCTGCAAAATGAGCTGGAGAAGAAAATAGCAAAGTCTCCTTGTAAAATCTGATCCCAGCCTATCTTTGGAGTCTGATTTTTCATCTTTCACTCACCTTCTTGGTTTTGTTTTGTTTTTTAACTTTTAATAGTATTTAATTTTTCCAAATCCATGCAAAGATAGTTTTCAGCATTCACTTTTGCAAAACCTTGTGCTCCAAATTTTTCTCCCTCCCTCCCCAAGAAAGCAAATAATCCAATATAGATTAAATATATGCAGTTCTTCTAAACATATTTCCATATTCATCATGCTGCACAAGAAAAATCAAAGCAAAAGGGGAAAAAAGCATAAGAAAAAAAACAATCAAAAGTCACTTTCCTCTTGTACTTTGGTTCAGCCTCCTTGTTCTTCCTCACTTTCTTACAAAATCACAGCTAAAATATCCAGATCTGAATAGAAAATTAAGGTATTTTGTTATCTATTAAGAACCATGGGAAGAAAGAAGAGTAGATTTGTATGAAAAACTTTCATCTGAATTAAGATCACAGATAATTTATTTTAGGATGCTTTTGCATCATATATGGTAAATATCAGAAAATTTGAAGCCCTTTGTAACCTGATCTCTTCCTGCTTTTCCAGCCTTTGTATATATGATTATCTCTGTACACTATCATTTGATCACTGGTCCTTGATCTTCTGTAATATGATACCTTAACTCCTATCTCTGTGTCTTTGCTTTGGCTATGCTCCTAAGCGTAGAATATTCTTCCTTCTCATTTCTGCCTCTTGGAATTCCTGATTTTCTTCAAGATATAGTTCAAATTTCTCCTTCTGCATGAAACTTTTCCTGATGTCTTCTTCCATCACCCCCCAAACTGCTAGTATCTTTATTTCCAAAACTACATTGTATTCACTGGGTATATGTAGTTTGCAGATGGGAGAGGAGTGAGGTTGACAGGAAACTCCTAATCAATTTTTCCCAGCCTGATCATGAAATTATAAAATGTAAGGGAACAGATAACAAAGACAAAGTATTAAGGTATTCTAAAATGAAGTGTTAAGGATGTCTTTAAACTTTGTTACTCTTTAAGGAAGAATGAAGAAGTTTTTCAAATAGACTCAATGAATGATAAGAGAGCTAGCCATCAGCTAGTCAAAGAGTCAGCCATGTTCTGATAGCTTTTAAAAGAGCAAGACACACTTTCTACAGGATAAATATTGAGTAGAGAGCCAATCATGGAAGAAAAATCCTGCTCTTGAGCAGAAGGTACTCTTGATTTTTGAGGGGTTGGGGAGTAGAATTTTTTTCTCTTCCACACTCTCCCATGAAGTGAAGCAACTAGCCCCATAAGAGACATCATACTCAACAGGAAAGAGGCCAAGGATACCTGTAGGCAGAAGTGCTACAAAGGTCAGGGGGCAACAATTAGGACACGATGAGAAAAGAAAGGCCACTTAGTGTCCTAAAACATTGGACTAGGAGTCATGTTGGCCACATGTGTTCCCTAATTGTCACAGCATCACAAAATTGAAGTGTTAGAAGGGACCTTAATGATCATCCAATCCACTTTATATACTACATTCACCTTTGTAAAACCTTGTGTTTCAAATTTTTCTCCCCTTCCCTACCTCCTTCCCAAGACAGTAAGCAATTTCTTGTGCAGCATTAGATACAGGCTTCTAAACATATTTCCATATCCCTCATGCTGCACAATAAAAAACAGATCAAAAGGGAAAAAACACGAGAAAGAAAAAAACAAAAACAAAAAGAGATGAAAATACCATGCTTTTATCCAGTTTCATTGTTCTCTCTCTCTGGTTGTATTTTCCATCACAAGTCTAATGGAACTGCCTTGAATCACCTCATAGTTAAAAAGAATCAAGTCCGTCACAGTTGATCACATAATCTTGTTGCTGTGTACAATTTCTCTTGGTTCTGCTCACTTCCCTTAGCATCATCCGCTTTCTCTAGGCCTCTCTGATATCATCTTGCTGATAGTTTCTTAAAGAAAAATAATATTTCATTACATTCATATACTATAACTTATTCAGCCATTCCCCAATTGAAGGACATCCACTCACTTTCTGGTTCCTTGCCAGTACTGCTATAAACATTTTTGTACAGGTGGGTCCTTTCTCCTCTTTTATGATCTCTTTGGGATACAGGCCCAGTAGAGACACTGTTGGATCAATAGCATGTATATTGCTTGAAGAAAATTTTCCAGTTTTATTAGGGGAGTATTTTATAGCTACTTTTTCTATGATGCTATCTCTTTGCATTGTTAAGTGGATTCTCTGGCTATTATTGGTGGAGTTCATGAGCTAATTGTTCATGAGCTAATTCAGATCCACCATTTTTAAACCTTGGATAGTTAACTCCTAGAAAACCTTAGCTCTGAGAATACTTAATATTCAAATTATATTATAAGGTCAGCTATTTAAAGTTGCCTTAGGAGCTGTCCAGCCACAACTGATTTGGGGAACTCAGATAATTGGGTTAAAGAAAACTCACCCACCTTCAAGAGGCTAAGTATAGTCAATTATGTGAACTCTTTGTTGAACTCAGACATCTTTATTATCCTAATAACAAATCCTTCAATCTGACTCCTAGATTTAATCTCTTCCTAAGTGTTCAAACTTCATTTTATCCTAACATCAATTCTTGCTATGAATTTCTTTTGTCTGTTGCTTCCCCACCCAGTTTAGCACCTTGTCTTCTCAATAATTCACTCTAGCATTTGCAGGAGTATGATCTCTCCCAGAGTAGTAATTTTGTAATTATGTCATTTCTTAATTCTCCAAAGCAAGAACTGAGCTTACATAATAAAAGACTCAGTCCCAGCCAATGGCAAATCCTGTCCATTGCCCCACACTATTTATGCTTCAAATTGTGAACATACAATCTAACTTTTAATGTTTAATGACAAGATCCCTAAAAGCTATAAAATAAGCCTCTCTATTCTATTACAATAAAATGCCTCTATAAAATGAAATACTCCTTATTTCCCAGAAGTAGCATTTAAAATTCTCCATTTAAACTTAGTCAAGCAGATTTATATTTTCAAACCTTTCATGAGATTTAGAACTCTTCACAAACATATGCTGAAAGTACTTAATCACTATTTCACCCTTCTAAAAGAAAGTAATAAGTGAATTAGATAATTGAATGTTAGAATGAGGACTTTAATTAATGAGATATGCTCACCTCTTTCCTCTTTGACAATATCATATTTGACACAAAATTGAAATATCTAGTATTTTGATCAAAAGCATCAGGATCCAAATGGTTCTCAACATTGAGAATCTGTTGTGCTATTAAAAATGGTGAGTAGGATAGCCTCAGAAAAATCTGGAAAGGCTCATATGAACTGATGCAAAGTGAAATAAGCAAAACCAGGAGAACATAGTACACAATAATAGCAATATTGTAAGTACGAGCTATTGACTGAGAAAGAGTAGTTCCTCTGATCAAGACTATGATCCAAGACAATTCCAAAGGACTCATGATTTTAAAAAAGATGCTATCTACCCTCAGAGATAAAACTAAAGAATCCTGAGTGCAGATTGGAGCATACTTTTTTTTTTAAATACATCCTTGGGATGATTTTTGGTGTATGCTTTTATAGCATGATTAATATGGAAATGTGTATAATCAATATCTTATTGCTTGCCTTCTGAAAGGGTTGGAGAGAGGACAGAGGGAGAGAATTTGGAAATCATATTTTTAAAATATAAATGTTTTCATGTATTTAGGAATCATTTAATGAAATAGCTATATAAATATCATAGATTGGAATTATTTAACTAAGAAAATGGAATTTGATAGGAAAAATATAAATATCTTTGGGTTAAAAAATAAGTATAAGATAGACATGGCTGGCTAACAGTTCCTATGGTTAAAACACGTAGATTTTAGAATACAGAAATGTTAATAATGTGGGTCAATAGTACCTATGATATAAAAACAAAAAATGATAATGTGATGGAGGAGGAGGAGATAGTCTGGATTTGGATTTGTGATTTCATCAGTGTTAAGAAGAAATGGAACCTTTTTCAGTGATTCAGGTTAAGTTACTCATCCAGTATATAATATTGGAGAGTTAATAGCTGTGTTAGGTGCTGAGAAGTTAAGCAATTTTCTTAGTTGTTAGGTACTGAGTAGTTAGGTGACTTGCTCAGCTATAAGTATAGGAAGCAAGATTTGGCCTCATCTTCCTAAGTTTAAATCCTTTTATCCATTTTACTTAATTTTTTTCCTTCCCTCTATGATTTTTAGATGTCCCAGGAGTTGTCTGAGGCACATGTAGCTTAAGTAACTTTTATCAAGGTCACCCACCCAGAAAGTTCATAAATAGATCTCATGCTTTTTTCTGATTTTAAGTCCAGCACTCTACTCCCAGGCTGTCTTCTAAAGTCATCTCAGGCTTCATTAATAACACCATTCTTCTAGTCTTCCAGGTTTATAACCTTCGCCTTATCCTCTACTCTTCACTCTCCCTCATTCCACATAGCCAGCTATTGCCAAATCTTTCCATTGTTATCTCTCTTCCATCAGTCCTCTACACTCATATTACTACCACCTTCAGTTACACCCTTATCTTTGTGTCTACATTACTGCAACGGCTCCCAATTGGTTGTCCAGGCTCAAGTCGTTCACTAAGCCACCATATCTTATACTTTACTGCCCACATGATCATTTTAAGCACAGTTCTGACTCTGCTGTTTCTTTATTTAACCAAATCAGTAGCTTCCTTTGAAAGCTTAGTGCCTTTAGGAGAGATGTCAAATTTTTTCATTTAGCCATTTAACAAATTAAGTGCCTGCCATATATATGTAAGGAACTGTGTTAGGTATTGGGGATGCAAAGATAAAATAGGCACTGTCCTTGTCCTGAAGATACTTCTGTTCTATTCAAGGTGATATTTCATATCCTCATATTATAAAAGCATGACAATAAGGAGCAAGCAAAAGAGCAAATGAGAGAATCAGACAGGATGGATTATTTAGTCAGAAAATCAGAGGAAAGAGATTTTAGGCAGGAAACAAAGACATGAGAGATTATTTACAATATAAAAACAAGGTAGAAGCATGCAAATATATGCAGTATAAATGCATTTCTGATATTCTTTGTATTAAATAAATTTCTGACTACTGGTGTAATATAAAATTATAAAAAATGCCAGCAGCCCAGCTACATATTCATGAAAAGGTTAGATTAGTGTACTTTACTGCACAAGCTCTACATTCCAAAATGCTAATTGTAAAATATTTATGCTCTTGCTTATTTCAAGGGAACTAAAAAAACAAAAAACAAAAAACAAAAAACAAAACCCCAACTACTCCAAAACCCAAAGATATTTGTGATATCTCTTCTACCATAGAGTTTCATCACCACATATAATGCATGATGAGACTTCATCAGAAGAGGATCCCATCAATTAACGTGAAAGAATGAATACTTTTTTATTGAGAGGGTGTATATTTTTTTGTTATTGTTACCACTTAAAAATATAATGCTACCTCCTTATAGAGATGTGTGTGTGTGTGTGTGTGTGTGTGTGTGTGTGTGTGTGTGTGTATTGTGTGATTTCTTTATTTAATTTAACCAGGATGCAGGGAAAAGGTAGAGGGCATTAAAATACTGTGTTATTATAGCAATGGCAGATTGTTGAAAAGAAGCAAATCAATTCCTATAATCAATCCCTTATTAGCTGGGAAGAAAGTCAAATTAATATGAGGTAATGACCTACTGTGTGCTCAAGACTGTTTACTTTAATTTGCAACAACTAGCCTCTCCATAGCTGTCAGTGGATATTAGGAATTTGACAATCATACAATGTCTGAAAAATTGAGGACAAATTTGTTGAGCACACACATTAGAAATAGTGTATCCCTATTGAGATTCTTATAACATCTTCTCTACTTATTTAAATAATATCTCTACTATATTACTGTGTGCTTTTCAGAATTATAGTTTTGGACGAGTGCTTGCTGTCCATCCAGGGCCGTTCCTTTCTGAACAGTGATTCTCTTTACAATATTCCTTAAAAACGTTTGTCCAGAACCCAGTACCTCCCCAAGGGGGTCCATTCCACATTTCAATAGCACTAATTGTTAGGAGGGTTTTCCCTACAATCAGCCAAACCTTAACTTTTCCCTCTGGCATTTATCCCATCCCTTGTTCCTAGTTTTGTCCTTTGGGGCCAAACATAATAAGCCTAAAGCTAATCCCTCCTTCATAAAATGGCAGTCCCTCGAACACATGCTTCATTCCCCCTTCCACATGTCATTTCATCCCCAATCCAGTTTTTCTTCTTCAGGCTAATTTTTAGTTGTTTCAACACACCTTCCTACCCCATACTTTTCTGTCCTTTTCTATTCATCCTGTTCATCTTTTTCTGGACATCCTCCAGCAGGTCCAGACCTTTCCTCTGATGTGATCATCAGAGCCTCACATGAGAGAAAACATTTAATTTTAGAGGAATAGAGGCAGGAAGAAAGCATAAAGGGAAAGAGACCAGACAAGGATATCTGGGGATCATTCCCGCCACTAAGACAAAGACACAAACAGATTTTGGGCCTTGATTCATGAGGCCCCGGGAAGGGCATGGTGGATCAGCTGTGGAATTTGGAGCCAGAGAGGCTGGTTCTGAGTGCCCCAGGTGTCATGTACAATCTTGGACAAATCACTTCATTTTTGTGCCTCAGTTTCCCCATCTGCAAAAAGAGAAACTAAATGTCTGCTGAGATCCTTTCCAGTGCTGGCTTAATCATTGTAGGAGGAGAAAGGGGAATAAATGATCAAAGGAATTATCTTCCTGCCCTGGCACCCTGGGCCAAACACTCTGTTCCTCCTGTTTGTTTTTCTCTCTTTTTCTGGACAATCACATGCAATAGAATAAAACTCTCATTCAGGGGAGGGATTGAGTGCATCGCTTGTGTATCTGATTATTTCTGACCTCTGATGTCACAGACAGGGATGCATTGATTTTTCAGGATGCATGGGAGACAAACGTTTCTGGAACAAGAGGTTCTAAGCAGCTCCCAGAGGAGCGAGGGTTTGCTGGACAGGAATTAAGGAATTATGTTATGGAAGAACTGTTTGTGCTGCAGCAATTCCCAAAGCAATCTTATGATGAATCAGCAGATGGTCATGAAGCACCTGCTACCCAAAGATTATTCCCCGATTGGTGGGGATACAAAGTAGTTTACATCTTTGGGGTTCACCCGCACTCACGCATTCAAGTTGCCATATTATCACCCACAGACAGCATCTGAACTAGGGAGAATAACTTTGTAGGTTGAACTTGTGAGGATGTTGCCTTTTTCACTGCCCTCTCTACCCTCTCCCAGATTACCAAGTACCCTTCCAGCTTCCTTCTGGCACTCAAGGCTTTCCTGAGCCTCTCACCACACTACACTTCAGCCTTAAATCCTTCTGAGCTTCTCCTCCTTCTCTTCCCATTCTCTGAGCTTCCAAACTAATTTCTTATTTCTAAAGATGCCAATCTTATTTTATTTGGCACTAGTCTACTCATGTCACTACCCTGCTCTCTAAACTCCGATGACTCCCTATTATCCCCAGGATAAAATATAATCTCTTCCGTCTGGCATTTAAAGCCCTTCACAAAACCACTCCAAGATAGCATTCCAATTTTATTAGATCCTTCTCCTTTTCTCCTAGGCAGTGTAGTGGATATATAGGTGGACTGGGTCTCAGGAAGATCTCAGTTTTAATTCTGCTTCTGAAATTACCTTTGAGAACCAAGGCAAGTTACATAATCCCTCCCAACCTCAGTTTCCTCATCTGTAAATAAAAAGAGAACTTACTACATAGAATTATGTGTCTTTTTGGTAAAACTTATTTTATTAAAATTTTATTTTATTAAGTACCAGCTGTTTGCAGATCCCTGTACTAGACTCTGGGGAAAAAAAGAGAAATTAGAAAATACAGACTGCTTTTCTGGAGATAGCAGTCTAGTGAAGGTAACATAATTTACCACAGATGGCTATAATTCCCAGTGCTATGAGAGCAGACTGGGACTTTCAGTGGCAATTAATGCAAACCTTTGATTTTACTGATGAGGAAAATTATGTGGCCTGTGGAGTCCCTCAGCTGGTAAATGCACAACTGCATATATAGTATGGGCTAAGAGTGACCAGATGTGCTGGCACATTCCATCCAAGTCCTTGCAGATTTTAGGATTACTGATGGAGCTGCCATAAGTACCCAGATTTTCTGACTTCAAGCCCAAGGTTTTTGACATTATGGTATGACTAATGAGTTTTATGACCTTTTTTCCTCAGAATTGTTGTAAGGATCAATAAGATAATGGATGTATTATCAATAAGCTCAGTGGGATGATATATGTATAAAATAAACATTTTATGAACTTTAAAATGTTATTTAAATGTTAGCTATTATTGGTTATTTCATGTTCTCTCTGATTCAATCAGACTTTGTCTTTTTGCCAGTTTTATGACAATCTGGTCCTCATTTCTTCTCATTGTCGCCTCTTAGAATCCCCACAATTACCAGTGCCTGGCAGTACATATTTATCCTACATGTGTTTTGTCTATACTTATGTTAATCACTTGGAGGGAGGTAAGTGGAGAGCCCTTTTTCATACCTTTCCCTGCTATATAGGGATTACCAGAAGTCCAGGAGAATCGGGTATTTTCTCACATTCATGCCCTCACCCCTGAGAAGAAACCCAGGGGAAAAAAATCTCTTTAACAAAGCTTTATGTTTTATGTTTTAGCTTTAAATTTTATGTGTTGATTTCCCTTAAGAGGGATTAATTAACAAGGTACATTTTTAAAAGGGCGCTCAATGTCAAATGTAGATATCAGCTCCCAATCATACTGCTTTCCATCTCCTCACCTTCCCCTGTTCTTTCCCTCACCTCAGAAATGTGTACTTTGCTCTTGTTGTCTCCCATGGTTCTGATAAGTGAGTTTGCTCCTGATCTTGCCTGTAACAACCTACTTTCTGGACAGCCAAGTGGCACAGTGGTTAGAGTATTCAGCCTCACGTCAGGAGGACCCATCTTCCTGAGTTCAAATTTGGCTTCAGACACTTACTGACTGTGTGACGGCAGTCACTTAACCTTCTTTGCCTCATTCCCTCATCTGTACAATGAGCTGGAGACAGAACCAGGAAAACTCCAAATGGGGTCATGAAGAGTAGACACAATTGAAAAATGTCCCAATAGCAAAAACCTACTTTCTGAACATTTTGTCCAAACTGTACTGCCTGAGGACAGGGATTGTCTTGTCTAATTTTGTTTCACTGTCTTACAAAGTGAGTTCCTTGAGAGTCTGAGAATGGTCTTTTGCCTTCTGTTGTATCCTCAGTACTTAACAAAGTGCTGGCACATAGTAGGTCCTTAATAAATGACTGTTGATTTACTGATTTGTGTTTGTACTCATAGTACCTAGCACAGTGCCTGACATACAGTAAGTGCTTAATAAATGTTCTATCCCTTTTGTTTACAACACAAAAGACTAACAACAGTGTGTTAACAAATACTTAAAACAAAAAGCACATGACATCACCAAGACGCTAGGGAAACTTGTTGGACAGCTAAATAAATATTTCACCTTGGCTGAGATCAGTACTATCTGAGCAAATGACAAATTCCAGACCTTCAGGTTGGCTCTTCAGTCCTTTTCAGTTACAGAATCTCAGTGTTGTTGCTGCTTCTGTAATGGTGGACAAACTCTTGTACTTCTGAGGTCATTATTAAGGTTGGGATGGCTATTTTTCAGGGCTGATGTTCAGTTCTACCTGCCAACATAAAGCAGAAGCGTCCACCAACAATTTTAGGTCTAGGGATGCTAGGGATGAGGGGAGATGAGAAAATTCTCCATTTTCCCAATTGTACATCTAAGGAAAACTTGGGTTGTCTCTATCCCCCAAAGAAGGGGACGAACTGTGAAATTCCCTTATCTAATGTCATTCTATCTCTCCTCCTGCCTTGCAACCCCCAATCCTCTCCAAGCTCATAACCCTCCAGTTCTTCCCCAGATTATCCTGTCCTTTCTTTCCCATGTTGATTCCGTGGTGAACCACACTGTCTTCCTCTGTTAAGTCCCTGGGTGATATGAGGTGAGGAGGAGGGCAGGAGATAAATGGCCTTCATAAATGGCTTCCATTTTTTTTTTCAATAAAATATAAAATAAGGGGGCAGCTGGGTGGCACAGTGGACAAAGCACCAGCCCTGAAGTCAGGAGGACCTGAGTTCAAATCTGGTCTCAGACTTAACACTTCCTAGCTATGTGACCCTGGGCAAGTCACAGCCCCAATTGCCTCAGCAAATAAATAAAACAAAATAAGGTTCTCAACTAAGAGGATAGAAGACAAACAAGCTTGAGAAGTTTGAAGAGTGATGAAAATATCCAGATCAACCACTGTGGTGAGTGGCTATGGTGGCTAATTGGGAGGTATGAAAGGGTTGCCTTCCCCAGTTGAGATAATGTCAATCTGTAGTGCATTCAGTGAGCACAGTTTCATGATTTTCTCCAGCTTCATTGAGTAGTATTCATCCCTGGTATCTCCCATGCCTGGTACTCTGCATCTTCTGCATCTTATATGCTTAATTAAGATGTGGTGGTGCTAGCGGTTGCCCTACTTTCCTAGAAAAAGTGTGTGCAGCTGCTGAGAAACCAGAAAAGAACATAGGTAGCTGTGGTCATAGCACCCTTCTCACCTGGGGTTTTTCACAATAGTTCTCACTGGGGTTCCTTTTCTCTTTTCACTTCCTCTTTAAGATAGCTAGCTTTATTTCGTTATATTTTCATTTCCTTTCTCTTATTGTTTTTAGGCATAGAATTCAAATTAGAACTGACCAGCTACAGCTACAAAAATGCAGATTTAAATTTTTTTATAAGGTAGAATTTCCTAACAATATACTAGACTGTAACATATATGAGGGTAAGAACTCGGTCTTACTTAAATTTTGTATCTTTCACAGTGCATTGCTCAGAAATATTTAGCAAATATTACCTAAATGAATTATTTAATTCATAATTAGATCTGTTCAAAAATGCATTGAGCTACCTTGGAAAGTAATGATAATAATAGCTAACATTTATACAGCATTACATTTGCACAGCATTTTATTCTTCCTTTCTTTTACTATATCCATCTCTCTATTCCTGTTTCTGTTCTTGCTATCTCATTCCTTACCTATATCTTCCAACACAGAATGGACACAGAATTTGGAAGCTTTTCCGCATAGTTTATGTTTTCAAAAAGTATATCATACTAAAATGTAGTTTTAAAATATTCTACTCATGACAGAAAATTTTTGTCTTAGAGCTTTAGAAATCATCTGTTTGCAAGGTGACTTGTTGATAGATTGGATGGTGTCATATGGTGAAGTTCTCAGATTTTACTGGTGTAGGTAAAGAGACAGAAGTGAAAATACCGCCCCCCCAAAAAAACACACACACACACACACATACACACTAGAACTTTTTGTGTCACATAACCTCTTGTGACAAAAAGGTTACATTTTCCATTATGTTGTTGTTTTATTTACATATTGTTTTTAGTGTTTGAATTTATATTTCAAGATGGAACCATAAAAAGTTACTGATCATTCATTCTCTGAAAGTAAAAGACTGGTAGCTGGAAAACAGTCATATTTTCATCACAGAGCATATTCAAATGCTTTCTATCTTGATTGCACCTGTCCAACTCCATTTACTAGTGCTAGAGACTTCAAGAAGCCCAGGATAGTTCCATGGCAGAGACAGTGGTGCTACTATTAGGGCCTCAGACACTTGTGATCCTAGACTAGTCATTCATTTAACTTCTGGCTGCCTCAGTTTCCTCATTTGTAAACTGGATATTACAATAGCAAATACCCCTTAGGGTTATTTTGAGAATAAATGAGTTAATATTTGTAAAGCTCTTTGCAAACCTTAAAGCATTATCTGAATTTGGTCTATTATTAATAAGAGAGAGAATAGCAAATATATGCCACATCTTTAAAATGAGATCTCTTTACAAAGAATTATATATACATGTTCACTTTAATTAATAATTCATATTCACATAGGACTTTAAAGTTTTCAATGCCAGTTCCTTTCAAAATCTTATAAAGAAAGTAGGCTATTTGTTTGACACATGTTGGGGTACTAAGATTCAGATAGACTAATTGTCTGGCTCAGGAAAACAATAAGTGCCAGGACCAGGACTCAAGGATCTAAATTTCAATGATTTTTCATTGTCTCCTACTGATAATAACCTCATTAGGCTATAATAGACTTTGTGTATAAAGTTGGAAAACATGTAATCTAATTGATTGTCATATAGTGACTAGTACTATATAATTTCTAGAAAAGCCTAAATCACTGGGGCATAAGTACTATTTATAATTTTCTAAGTACATTTCAAACAGAAAAAGGTATAAAATGCCACAGATATCTTCCTTTTGTCTTTTTCGTGCCTTACGATCTCTTTAGTTGTCAGTTATAAAACAATTTTGACAGGAATTAAACCAAAAGCATTGCTGTCAATTCTGTTTTAGACTTTCCCTAAGAGGGGACTGAAGAGCAATAAACTTTTCTAGAGAAGTGACAGAAGCAAAGCACTTTTCAATCTCAAGGATTTTGATGACTCTAGTTCAATACATGAATAAAGAGAAATTGATGGGTTTTGTTGGGGGGGGGCAGTGGGGAGACAGAGAAGGAAAGGAAAGGATCTTGCAGCATGGATGAGTAGTGTGGGCAAGAGCCAATTGATACTTGTACAAACCTTCATATTCTCTAGCCTTGTGCTTATGGAGGTTGTTGAGTTATAATAATGATAATCACAATAGAAAAGAGGAGACAAAAAGTCAAAATTATTGGGGTAGCTAGATGGTACAGTGGCTAGAACATTGGTCCTGAAGTCATAAGGCCTTGAAATCAAATCTAGCTTCAGATACTTAATACTTACTAGCTGTGGGACATTGGACAAGTCATTTAGCCCCAATTAATCTTGCAAAAATAAGTATTTTTGAAATAGATATAACTTCACTGAGTGATAGTAAAGGCTCATAACAAGTACATACAATATGATTGGTCTAATGTGTCTCAGGTGATTTACCTTAATTAGCCTGTGAAACAATTAACATCCAAGAAACAACTCAAAAAACCTTCAATATGGGCAACATCTTCATGAGCTTAGCCTACAGATTAACAAAGAGTCATTGAACAAATTACTGAATCTGTATATGGAAATGGAGGTATTTATACGAGGGCAGTTTAGGACTAGGTTGTTGCCATCAGAAATTATATAGAAGAATTACTCTTAAAGAACCTTGACTTCATGGATGAACCTGGATTATACAAAGAAAAGATAGAAGTTATGCAACACAATACCATTGGCTGTAAAAAGTTAGTCCCTGCCAAATCCCTAGTAATGCATTACACATCAGAAGTTCCCTGTTTTTCAAGGACTGACAGATGAAAGACCCGGCACTTAGAAAAATCAAAATATTCTGGAGAGTTAAAGCAATAAACTGTAGTGGAACTGGACCAATATCACAGACAGAACTGTTGTCCATAATCTCTCAATTTATAAAAAACAAAAATTTTAAAAAACGTTAAGGAACCAATTAAAAATAGATCGCCAGTTTTCATCCCTAATATTCATGATCTCTAGAATGAAAAGTTTTCAAAATAGAAAAATCTGATTGAGATCAAAATCATGTGGAGAAAAGATGAGGTACTTATCATCCCTCTTGTCCTGACTGTTCCTTATGTTGCACGGAGAATACTTCCAGTGAGCCTATAGAGGATAAGTTTATATTCTAATATTTTTATTCAACTGCAAAAAGCATTTGTTTTATTCACTTGTGCAATAACTCATAAAACATTAACCAAAAAGGAATAATAGTAACATAGTTTCTTGCCCTAGGAACATTTTTATTTGAACCCTAGCCAAGAAAGATAAGAATGAGATAACATATTAACTCACAAGTATAGAGCACTTGAAGGTTTGTAAACAATTTTAAGGAAATAGGTTCCACTCCCACCTCTTTTTCTTTACTGTCTTGTCAGTCTTCTCTTTCTTATAGGACTATAATATGGAATCAGAATATATTTTAAAATAATTATTTTATTTATTGAATTAGTTTAGAATGAATTATTATTCTTATCATTAATATATTATTATCATCTACTGATTCCTTATTTTAAAATCATCTGTAAGAAGTACTAATAAAAAGTGAAATAAACTAAACCAGGAGCATAATATACTCAGCAATTAAAACTATAAATGAAAAATCATTAAAGAAAAGTTGAATCTATAAGTAATTGTAAAACCAAGGAAACTCCTGGGTAATAAACAATGAAGTACTTCTTCCTACATGGCACAGAGAATGGGGACTCCTAGGAGAGAATACTGTATCAGTTGTCAGATTTGGTCACTATATGAAATATTTCTAATATTGGGGATTCATAAAAAGGATTCAATCAGGAAGTAATTTGTGTATTAAAGAGAAAAGGCATCAATAAAATATAAAAATCAAATTTCTACCTGCACCCAAATCTCCAACATTGAAAGCCCTTCATAATCTGGGTCCAAACTATCTTTCCAGATTGATTTTTTTTTTTGCCCTGAGGAATTTGGGGTTAAGTGACTTGCCTAGGGTCCTCCTGACTTCAGGGCTGGTGCTCTCTCCACTACACTAACTAGCTGCCCCTCCAAACTGCTCTTGTATTTACTTCCTTTCATGCCTTTTACATTCTGATCTATCTGGCCTACTGTATTTCCCCATACACTTTCTTCCATCTTAGTAATAAGATCCGAGCTGAGAAGGATCTTTGAGGCCATTGATGTCAACTTCATTTTACAGAAGAGAAAACTGAGGGTAAGGAAACCAGGAAACTAAGTGATTTGTCCAGTGTCACATAACCACTAAGCGTCTGAAGTAGAATCTGAAGGTGGTCTTGATTCCAAGTCCAACATCCTATCAAGTACATCAAGTATACTGCCATAGTCAGATGTCTTCAACAAGGACCAAAATGGCATTAAGGTCAACTACCACACTGATAGCAAACTATTTAACTTGAAAAGGCTACAATGTACGAAGACAAAAATGGAGGAAGAGTTGGTGCCCGCAATCAGCATTGCACCATCCATATGTAGAACCATTACTTATAACAAATGGAGAAATTTTGAGTGTTATGAATAAGTTCACTTACGTTGGCAGTTTACTTTCTACGGATACATACATACAACATAGATGATGAGGATGATCCATGAATTGTCAAAGCTAGCTCTATTTTGGAAACTTCAAGAGCAAAGTTAACAGGTATTAATTAGATACTGTCTACTAAATTGAAGGTCTATGGAGCCATTGTGCTGATTTAATCACCAAATACCTGTGAAACCTGGACAATCTACCAGTGCCATACCAGAAAACTGAACCACTTTCATTTGAATTATAGAATTATCTTTGGAAGATTCTGAAGATCGCCTGGCAAGATAAAGAACCGCATACTGCTATTCTCTTTTGAGCTGAATTGCCAATCATTCAAACTCTGCTGCCCAGAGCACAGTTCTAAGGGTCTCGCCACTCAGCTCAAAAGTCAAACATACATTTGCCTAAAAAATCATTTTATGAGAAATTGCACAAGGCAAGTACTCACATAAAAGTATTCACTCGCAGAAGAACTGATACATGAATATTCTCAAGAGGATTCTGGGAAGATGGTGGAGTAGGTTAAAAAAAAATTCCAAGCTCATCAGATTTCCTCCACAAACAAGACAAATTTGTGCACAGGTGAACACACAGCAGTAAAAACAAGAACTAGGGCAGAACAGAGTTCCTCCTGGGACAACTGGAGAATATCCAAAGAAAATTATCAGGATAGATTCGCCCCATGTGAAGTATAGATACATCCAGGCTAGTTCTGAAGAAACAATGAGCCAGAAGCCCTGGGGCTAGCTATCCATGGCTCCGGATACAGGAATGCTCCAGATACAGGAATTTTCACCTCTCAGACAGTTGGGGAGATGGGCATCTAAGCTGGGGAAAACTGAGGGAACTTCTACCGATAAGGCCTGTAGGCCCAGCAATGCTGCTGAGATGGTTGGCCCTGGACAAGAAGGAATCAGCACATAATGTAAGGTGAGTGCAGAAGCAGTAGGATTGGGGTGCTACTTAAGTAGTAGTGGATTTTTGTTCCATGACAGCAGGAGGACCAGAAGAAGGTGCCCAAGGCACCATCTCTCATACCCTAGGACTGGAGGTGATTAAACCAACAATCTGCTACAATTTTTTAAAAAATGAGTAGGCAAAGGAGAAAGAACCTAACCATAGAAAATTATTATGGGAATAGGGAAGAGTGGGGTTCATCTTCAGAGGAGGATACTGAAGCAAAAAATCACCTTTCATACTCCAAAGAGTAATATCAAATGATCAAATCATCTGCTCAAAAAGAGTTAATAGATGAACTTTTAAAAGACTTTATTTTTATTTAGATTTATTTATTAAAATGTTTTATTTTTAACACATATGCATAGAAAATTATCAACATTCATCCTTGCAAAACCTTGTATTTCAAAAAATTTTCCCTCCCCACTCCCCCTTTCCTAGACAGCAAGTAATCCTATATATGTTAAATATGTGCAATTCTTCTAAATCTATTTCTGTAATTACCATGCTGCACAAGAAAAATCCCTTTTTAAGGGAAAAAGTAAGAAAAATGCAACAAAAGTAAAAAAGTGAAAATACTATGTTGTTATCCACAGCCAGTATCCACAGCCTTCTCCTTGGGTGCAGATGGCTCTCCCTATTAAAGACCATTGGAACTGGCCTGAATCACTTTGCAGTTGATAAGAGCCATATCTGTCAGAATTGATCATTATATAATCTTGCTGTTGCTATGTCCAGTGTTCTCCCGGTTCCACTCACTTCACTTAGCATCAGTTCATATAAGTCTCTCCAGGCCTCTCTGAAATCATGTTGCCAATCATTTCTTATAGAACAACAATATTCCATAACATTCATGTGCCACAACTTATTTAAAAAGACATAAAAAACAAATGAGAGAGATTGAGAAAAAACTAAAGAACAACAACCCAAGAAGTCCACTAGAAAAGGAGATCCAGAATTTTAAGGAAGAAAATAATTCTTTGAAAATTACAGCTGAGCAAGGGGAAAACAGAAAAGTCATGAAACTGAGAAATAATAAAATAAAATAAAATATAAAGAATGAAAGAATAGAAGAGAATGTGAGATCTCTCACAAGAAAAAGAACAGATCTGGAGAACAGATCAAGGGGGAAAAGCATAAGAATAATTGGACTACCTAAAAGCTACAGTCATAAAAAGAATCTTGATACAATAATACAATAAATAAAGAAAACTGTTCTTTAAAGTGTTAGAACAAGAAGTGAAAGTACAAATAGATAAAAAAAAATCCACCAATCACTAACTGAAAGAGAGCCTACAAGGAAACCTACAGAAACATTATAGCCAAATTCTAAAATGTCCAGGTCAAAGAGAAAATATCATATGAGCAACAGGAAAAAAAATTCAAATATGGCAGAGTTAGAATCACACAAGACCTAACAGCCGCTACATTAAAACATTGCAGGTCTTGGAACACCATCTATCAAAGAGCATAAGATTGTTGAAGAAAATAAATGCTGTTTCAAAGTAAAGTATAATCCTGAATGAAAAAAAGGACATTTAATGAATTGCCAGACTTTTAAGATTTTGTTGTAAAAAACCATGTTAGAAAGTTTAAGTTTAACATATAAGATCCAAGAGAAATAAAACCTCAAAGACTAATTTCAAGAGATGTTTGTGTTATATACATGGAACTGTAAACTATATAGCAAAAATTGATATTAGTAATTGGATAGTTTGAAAGAAATATTGAGGGTTGATCTCTGAATATGATATGATTCTAAAAAGGAAAATCATGTAGGAAAAGGCCAAAAGAGGAATTATTTTATACAAATGAGGTGCAAGAGCAAGAACTGACGTAGATGGAGGAGGAAGAGGGCTGGTAATGCTGAATAATTGTGAATGGGTTAAAGAGGAAACGATACATATCTAGGATTGTAAAAATTTTTTAGATTTTCTAAATTTATACTCAAATCAAAGTGAGAGAGAATAGTATAATGGGGGGAGTATAGTAAGCTGTGTAGATTAATAGGAAAGAGATAAAGAGGAAGAGAAAAGGTCAAAAGGAAAAGATAAGGGAGGGATTCTTGGAGGCAGGGTAGATTTAGTAAGAGCAAGGCAAGGTAGTGGGCAGTAGTAAAGCAGAGGAGCCAGAATGATTTAAAAAAAAAGAGAGATGTACAAACATAATAATAATAGAAGTAGAATTGATTAGAAAAAACGGGTCATAATCATTGATCTCAGATAAAATTGAGCTATATTAATATTGTTTTAGATTATTTTAAATAACTAGATAGTATAGGTTGGAATATTGCTGTGGTATTCAATATAGGAAATGATGAGTTGGTGGAGTTGGAAAAATATGGAAAGACTTGGGCTTAATGAGGGAAAATGTTACCTACCTTCAAAGAAATAGGACAAACAAACCTAGTATGGCCTTACATAAATGTATATGAATTTATGTGTGCATGACTATAGATATTTATGTATACATATATGTATGTGTATATATGTATATCTATAAACATATTTACACTTAATTGTAGCCTCCTTAGGAGAGGTGCGGGGGGGGGGGGAAGAATAAACAGCAAAGGAAGGGAAAGCAAAAGATGCACAATTCTGAACACAAAGTATAATATTCAATATATAGGCTTTCTTAAAATGGAAATTTATTGTTTCATACTTTGAATCCCATGTTCTGCTGTGCACATGGCAATTTTTTCTCTCTCTGTTTTTTTCTTTATTTTGTATTTAAGCTTTAAATAATTTTTAAGAAAAAGATACTCTCAAGATTTCTCTGAAAAACTTTGGTATCAATTATGAGACATGGGAGATGCTGGCACAGGGACCACCTAACATGGCTTGCCCTCATCAAAGTAAGAGTTGTGCTCTATGAGCAAAGCAGAATCATAGTAGCACAAAAGAAATGTGAGATGTCTATAGCTATCTCCATCCTGAATATTCAAATGGATTATTTGTATCTAACCTGTGGTAGAGCTTCCTAAGTCCATATAGAACTGATCAGTCACAATTGAGCACATTACAACTTGACCCCAGCATCATAAAGTCATTGGTCCTCTTTGAGAATAAAGAACAAACAAAAGTCCACAATACTCTCAAAGGTGGTTGAACTAGAGTAAAATGGAATTGGGAAATATTTAACAAATAAAAGAAAATACAGTAGAACTTAAGATAATGTTTTCTAAGTCAGTATGCAGCTACAAGGATGCTCATACACTCTTTAATAGCCCCCGTTTCTCTTTGAGTAGGACACCACTGTATTCCTCCACACTATACTACTTCTCAGGCTGTTCTTTAAGCCTGGAATACACTCTCTCCTCACATCTCCCTTTTGGGATCCTCAACTTTCTTCAAAACTCAGGTCTAGTGCCAGCTCTTACATGAAACCTTTCCTGATCACCTTCACCTCCAACTTCACCTCTCACTAAAATTACTTTGTATAATAAATATAAATAAATGTCTTGGGTATGTAGCCACTTTCTCTCCTCTCTCACTCTCCCAACTTTTAAACCCAGTATTCTAATTTCCATCACCCCTTTCCACATCCTCGGATATATGTAACAAGAAAATTGATCAACATATCTCTATAAGGCACAGTAGACACTCCTAAAAATAGTCTGGTATTCCCAGGTAAAACTATTTCTTTCCTTAGGATTCTAGGAGGTAATCCTATGTGATATTCTACTATAAGTTATAAGCCTCCATAGATCATACATACTACTAATGACCAGTTAGTCAATTGGAATTAGGTTTTTGGGGTACTTAATATATGCGTAATAGGAAGAGTTGTTTCAATCCTCCATTCTTCTTTCTCCCTCTTTTTCTCTCTGTTTCTCTGTCTCTCTGTCTCCATCTGTTTCCCTCCCTCTCCCTGTCCCTCTCCCTTTTCCTCCCCCCCCCCCGTCTCTCTGTCTCTCTGTCTCTCTCTATCTCTTTGTCTCTCTCTGTCTCTCTCTGTCTCTCTCTGTTTCTCTCTCTCTCTCTCTCTCTGTCTCTCTCTCTCTCTCTCACTCACACACACACACACACACACACACACACATACACACACACACACACAGTCCCAGTGAAAATGGACTCAAGCCTAGGAAGTATATGGTGTAAGTCACAGCTCTCGATCATTCCAGGTCCCACTTTCCCTTTGCAGAGTCCTCATAAAGTTCTTTGCTGTGGGTAACTCTCTGCTGATCTAGAAGGAAAATAACCTTTGTAAGTTCCTAAAGTTGTTTGTCTTTGATGTACCTTTCTTATCCTCAACATAGACATTCCCTTCAACTCCTGCTCTCCTGGAGAAAGGAAAGTCCAGATCTTCTGATTCTTTTTTTTTTTTTTTAATAACTTTTTATTGACAGAACCCATGCCAGGGTAATTTTTTTTTTTACAACATTATCCCTTGCACTCACTTCTGTTCCGACTTTCCCCTTCCCTCCATCACCTCCTCCCCTAGATGGCAAGCAGTCCCATACATGTTAAATATGTTAGAATATATCCTAGATACATTATATGTGTGCAGAACAGAACAGTTCTCTTGTTGCACAGGGAGAATTGGATTCAGAAGGTATAAATAACCTGGGAAGAAAAACAACAATGCAAGCATTTTACATTCATTTCCCAGTGTTCTTTCTTTGGGTGTAACTGCTTCTGTCCATCATTGATCAATTGAAACTGAGTTAGATCTTCTCTTTGTCGAAGAGATTCACTTCCATCAGAATATATCCTCAAACAGTATCGTTGTTGAAGTGTATAATGCAGATCTTCTGATTCTTGAAGTTTAGGAAGTCATCCTCCGGTGGGGATACAAGGTGGGAAAGAGAAAGAAGGGGGAAAACAGAAGAGAATGAGGATATGGGAATTCATTTGAGTAGTATTTGAGCTGGGTCTTATGAAGTGTACCTGGAGATCCAGGTCTGATCAGAGACCAGACACCCACTCTTTAGGGGACAATGGAAAAAGCAGAATCCAGATAAATTTCACCTGTTTAAACAATTTTGTCTAGCAGTGCATGTAGGTCACAAAATGGCAACCTGAGCACACCATTCTAGGCCTTTTCTCTCTTGACTTGAATTTAAGCTGCTGAGATTGCAGAAATCCCCCTTGTTTTTGTGTATATATGATTTCTGAGCCTAGGAGAATGCCTTTTCCGAGTCAAATTTGCCCTGAAGGCAACAGACTTTACATCAGCAATGAAAAGATTCTGTATACGTTGGTCATAGAAAAATTGTCCTGGGCAATACTGAAAGAGTTAAATTCTTTTCAAATACTCTAGTAACAAATAGATTTAGAATCTTATTTTGATAAATACAGCAGAATGCTTTTTAACTTGTTTTTTAAAAAATTTACACCTGTAATGTTTCTAAAATCCTTAAGGTCTTTCTTGAAAGCAATTCATCCTTTCAGTTTTAAAATAATTGCATAATTCTGACTTAATTAATGCAAATGTCTTCCCTGCTTCACCCCCACATTAATACGTTTTCACTGGAAGGCTGTGGATGCAGCAAATGAATGAAAACAGGGCTGAACACATACTGACTTGGTTTTCCTCAGTTGGTGAGTCATACACTCTGCAGCATTAGGAGGGTGTAGGTTTGCATTTGTTTAGTAATCAGCCATTGCCATAGTAACCCAGCATTTTAATGTCCATCACTTTTTTCCTTATCCTTGTTATGTATAACAAGGAAACGGGAAATTAATGTGCCCCTGTGAAATACAGCAGGCAAGAAGTAGCATTTTGTTTTGGGGTAAAAAAATTAAAAAGAAGCTCTTAAACTTAAGTAAATATTTTCAGTTAGCCCTTAATAAACATTTATTAAGGAACCTGTGTTCCAAGAACTGTGCAAAGCCCTGGGGATACAAAAAACAAAACAAAAACAAAACAAAAAAAAAAAAAAAAACGGAAAACACAGTTCTTATTCTTAAAGGAGCTTCCTCTTTGCTAGTTTCAGGGACTATTTCTAGATGCTGGTCTTTAAACAGCAGTTATAGTACAAGTTATGATAATAATTGTTGTTGTTCAATTGTGTCTTCACGACCCCTTTTAGGTCCAGCACTCTATCCACTGTGCTCCCTAGGTTCCCCAGTATAATTACACATGTATTACATATGTATGTGGTTTACAAATGCTTTCCTCAGGACAATCTTATTATCCTCTTTTATATCTGAAGAATGAAAGCTTAGAAAGGCTGAATAATTTGACGATGGATTGTACACAGCTGGTCAGGGTTGGAAATGGGATTTAAATATAGATCCTTTTGGATTCCAAGGCTGGAAGTGATGAGGTGCCTACCTAGAAAAGATATGGTATTTGCTCTCATCTTTGTCTTTTTTTAAAAACTCACTTAATATAGACAAATGATAATTTTACAGCCATTATTATAGCTAGTCTAGAACTCTAATCCCATTTTCTTATTGCTAAACTGTTGCATAATAAATCACATTACTCATCATACCATAAATGTTAATATATAAAACATTTAATTGTATTTATATATGCATGTTTATATGTTTTAATATTATAACATGTGAAATCTAGTCTGATATTTTTTTCTGTTTAATTCTAGGTTCAGTCCCTTGTTCGTTTGTACTTTGTATATTGTGTGGGACACAATATAAATACATCCACATGTATATTTATACCACATATATGATGAGCACATATGTGTATGTGTGTAAATGTATAATATACATTCATACGTGCAAATCTATATACACATAAAATTGGTAGACAAGATTCATGTTTTTTTTATCCAATTACACATCATAATTTGGGCAACAGATGTTCTTGATCCATTTGGGTTTTCCTATGCGAATAATAAGGTTAAATTTTTTCGTACAGTTATGGATTCTTTCTAAAATTCTTTGAACTGCTTCACTTTTAATATACAATGTGGTATACAAAAAAGAATATCTGGAGGATCTTATTATTTATAACAGTTTTTTCTTCAACTTAGACTCTACATTGGATCTCCAAGTAAACATCTTTGTCAAGCATATGCCTTCCTGTTTTCACCTGTATATTTTTTGCTTCTGTTGATATTTATGAACAGAAAGCTATTGAACAAGTTTGTTGTTTTATCTTACAAAGGATCTTACATGATTTTAATTTATAAGTAGGAAACACTTGCCAAAAGAAAACCTTGAAGACAATATTTTGCCCTGTTTGAATCAAATATTTTTTCACCATAAAGAAACACTAAGCACAGGGGATAATACATTCCTTACATCTTTTAGTCAATTGTATGATAATAAAGATGCTACAGTCTCTGTGAAATTTAATTTGCAAAGATCTGTTCTTTACTCATTGAGATTTTTCTTGATTTGTTTTTATGTGAGTATCATATTTTACTTTGATGTTAAAGTGGACAAATACTCAGTGGTTGATTTTCTCTTGATTTCCTTTTTATTTGTTTGTTTTAAGGTTCAATATTCCCCTCACTTCCACTCCAGCTTTGGTGTCTTTTTCTCTTTTAGATAAATATTTCATCTAGTCACCTCTAATACTCACCCTTTCTGTATATATAGAAACTCATTTGGTTATTTTTCCCTTCTTTGTTCATTTCTACTTCTTTTTTAGGCATATATGGAATTCTTAGAAAAATTCTTAATGTTAGAAAACAAGAATGGTGAAACATTGATGGTAGAAACAGTGTATTTTTTAAAATTTTGCAAATGTTTTCCATTTATATTATTTGTTCTCTTCCTTTCATTTTCACTTTTGAATGCCCAAGGAATGACTTTGCTCAGTTTAATTTTTTATTAATATTTAAACTAGTTTCATCCACTATTGCTTCCTTAGCTTTGTAAGGTCGTATTGGTTTTAATATTCCACAATCCTTCTTAAGATTTCATAACTGAATTCACTTCCTAAAATAGTGTTGTTATTGACTGACGAGGCTGCTTTTCAGTCTTTTTCAATTTTTTGCTGAAATAAATTATTATAATGTTGCTATCCTCTCTAAAATCCATTATCAATTTGTCATTACCAATAATTTACTTGACTTTTTGCTTATATTCTTGTGGTTTGTATAAAAACTTTTAAATGTTTATAAACAGAATTGTCCATTTTATCTTACATGATGCACTCTATCATTCATTTAGTCATGGATTCTTCATATACATATATATGAAAAATAATTTCATTCTTGTTCCTCTAATTTGTTTATGTTATAACTTTTTATATCTAGATTATATGTCCATTTGAAGCTTGTCTTGATAAACAGTAAAAATGTTTGTCTAAACCTAATTTCTTCCAGGTAGAGCCCAATTCTCTCAACAGTTTTGTTAAATAGGTAGTCCCCAATAACAGGGGTCAATTACCACTATACTATGCTTGTTTGTTTTAACATGTTATATACCTAATCTGTCCCACTATTTCCTCTGTAAAATTATTTTCCTAGTGTTTTTTTTTAAAAAAACTCCTCATGACTTTATTATTTAATTTGTACAACCTTTATATGTCTATGTCAACATGGCATGTTTTTCATCTATTCTTTTTTAAACGTCAATTTGATATTTTATTTCCCCCAATTACATGTAAAACAGTTGTTAATGTTTATTAAAAATCTTTTTTGAGAGGGAAATTCTCTGCCCTACCTTTCTCTCCTCTGTCTGTCATTGAGAAAGCAAGCAATTTGATATAGGCTATACATGTGCAGTCAGGCAAAACATATTTTTATCTTAGTCTTGTTGTAAAAGAAAACAGATAAAAATAACCAGACAAATAAAGAAAATAAAGCAACAATAGACTTAGATATTCATTGAGATTCTGTAAATCCTCTCTGAAGATGGATAGCATTTTTCATCATAAGTCTTGGTGGTCTTTTTACAAAAACTGCTAATGAAAGATGATTAAATGTGAAGTGATGTTTCATGTTGACTTTGGATATTCTATAAGTTAAATCAGTTAACAAGCATTTTTTTTTTAAGTTTAACATGTGCCAACCACTGTACTAAGAATTGGGAATCTAGAGACAAAAGTGAAACAGCTCCTGCTCTGAAGAGGCTTGCATTCTAATGGGGAAAGTAATGCGAGAATATATAAATACACTCATAATATGTGCAAAATGAATATCAGATATTTGGGGAAGGAATAATAACTGATTAGATTATCTATATAATATCCCTTTGTAATAAATATTAACTTTGATCACAAGAATGATTCAGGTTACATTTACAAGTCCATGCTTTATCAATGCTCTCTCTCTCTATTCACTGCATTAAGCAAACTTTAGTTCTGTGTATTTATCTAAATAACTTTTTAAAAACTCATGATTTAGTGTATTTTATAAATGAACACTAAGATGCAGGCCTCAGTGAAAAGGTTCAGCTGTAATTACTACAAAATCATTCCAGAGATCTGGTAAAACAAATTCCTTTTAGCCTGTTACTTTCCCACTGCTCTTTTGGAATTGAGAATGCAAACCAGGTGCCAAATGTCAGGGAAAGACAGCATAAAAAGAATGTTTACTTCTTTTTCCCTGAGATAAATTTGATCTTATCTCTTAGCTCATATTACAAAGAAGGGTTGTTCTTCAAATCGACACTTCAGAATAAAATTTGATATTCTCCCCCCTCTCTCTTACCAAACCTTATAAATTCTTTCTGAGGTGCATTCTGAATATTTACTTCTCTCTTTTCCATCTTTACAGGTACATTGATCATTTTTCTTCTCTCAAACACTTATCTCTTAGTCTATGAAATGAATCTCTTGTTCATTTATTTCAATTCCCTTTGATGTTTTTCAGTCATTTCAGTCATGTCTTACTCTTTGTGACCATATTTGGGGTTTTCTTGGCAAAGATACTGGAGTGATTTGCCATTTCCTTCTCCAACTCATTTTTACAGATGAGGAAACTGAGGCAAAAGTTGTTTAGTAACTTGCCCAGGATATCCCACAGCTTGTAAGTGTCTGAGACCAGATTTGAACTCAGGAAGATGAGTCTTCTTTTTTAAAAAATATTTTTATTTTATTTTTAAATAACTTTTTGTTGACAGAACCCATGCCAGGGTAATATTTTTTACATTATCCCTTGCACTCACTTCTGTTCCGATTTTTTCCCTCCCTTCCTCCACCCCCTCCCCCAGATGGCAAGCAGTCCTTTACATGTTAAATGTGTCACAGGATATCCTAGATACAATATATGTGTGCAGAACCGAACAGTTCTCTTGTTGCACAGGGAGAATTGGATTCAGAAGGTAGATATAACCCAGGAAGAAAAAAAATGCAAATAGTTTACATTCATTTCCCAGTGTTCTTTCTTTGGGTGTAGCTGCTTCTGTCCATCACTGATCAATTGAAACTGAGTTAGATCTTCTCTTTGTCAAACAAATCCACTTCCATCAGAATACATTCTCATACAGTATCGTTGTTGAGATATATAATGATCTCCTGGTTCTGCTCATTTCACTTAGCATCAGTTCATGTAAGTCTCTCCAAGCCTCTCTGTATTCATCCTGCTGGTTATTTCTTACAGAACAATAATATTCCATAATATTCATATACCACAATTTACCCAGCCATTCTCCAATTGATGGGCATCCATTCATTTTCCAGCTTCTAGCCACTACAAACAGGGCTGCCACAAACATTTTGGCACATACAGGGCCCTTTCCCTTCTTTAGTATCTCTTTGGGATATAAGCCCAGTAGTAGTACTGCAGGATCAAAGGGTATGCACAATTTGATAACTTTTTGGGCATAATTCCAGATTGCTCTCCAGAATGGTTGGATTCATTCACAACTCTACCAACAATGCATCAGTGTCCCTGTTTTCCCGCATCCCCTCCAACATTCATCATTATTTTTTCCTGTCATCTTAGCCAATCTGACAGGTGTGTAGTGGTATCTCAGAGTTGTCTTAATTTGCATTTCTCTGATCAATAGTGATTTGGAACACTCTTTCATATGAGTGGAATAGTTTCAATTTCATCATCTGAAAATTGTCTGTTCATATCCTTTGACCATTTATCAATTGGAGAATGGCTTGATTTCTTATAAATTTGAGTCAGTTCTCTATATATTTTGGAAATGAGGCGTTTATCAGAACCTTTAACTGTGAAGATGTTTTCCCAGTTTGTTGCTTCCCTTCTAATCTTGTTTGCATTAGTTTTGTTTGTACAAAGGCTTTTTAATTTGATGTAATCGAAATTTTCTATTTTGTGATCAGTAATGGTCTCTAGTTCATCTTTGGTCACAAATTTCTTCCTCCTCCACAAGTCTGAGAGATAAACTGTCCTATGTTCCTCTAATTTATTTATAATCTCATTCTTTATGCCTAAATCATGGACCCATTTTGATCTTAGAAGATGAGTCTTCTTGACTACACTCTATCCACTGTGCCATCTTTGCCAAAGTCTAATTTCAAATAAGGTCCTGTCATGAAAATTATTACAGTATTCTTTATCTTTACATATACATTTCTTTGATCTCATTCCTTGCTTTCTTTACTATTCTACAAAGCTTTTCATAAAGTTGCAGCCATTTCTCTCCTTTTCTATGCCCAGGTCTGCTATACTCCCTTTTTCTCTATATCTAGAATGGTTTCTTTCAATTTTAAAAAATACCAGACCAAGGCTCCAATTTGTTTCAGATCTTACCTGAAAATTCATTTCTTTCATTGAGCTTTTTGGCTGTTCTACTAAAGGATTCCCTAAGGTTGGAAGTTAATTTGGATTTCAGTCACAAATAATTAAAATACCTTACTGGCAGACTACTTCAGTTTGGATTGCTAGATAATATAGTTATATGCTATAAATTATTTAAGCAAGTGTGCATTTTCTCCTTCGTTATACTGAGGCAAAACTCCTGAGAAATTACAGCAGTGTGACACCACAATAAAGTTCTTGCCAAACTAGAAACAATTGCCTTAAAACCAGCAAAGATATTAGTAGTATACATAAATTATCCTAGGAAAATTGGGCAATTAAAATCAAGATATAAATGATTTCTTTGTCTGTAAATTTCTCTGTTAAATATCAGCAGTTTGCAGGAAAGTGAATGTTTTTCCCTTTACAAGGTCTATTCTATAGAAAACCTCAACAGATTTTAATTATTTAAGAAGAACCAATGAGACTATTTTTTATGTTCTTAAGGGAAATTTGAAGAGGTTGTATACATATTAGTATGATTAATATTTTTCATCATTTGTTGAGTGTTTAAAGGTCAGCATGAGACATCTCCTAGTAAGAAGGTAAAAAAGAGTAAAATCAGGTTTTAAATGTATTGTTCAAATGAGCTTAAGCATAACTGAACTGGGTCTGAAATAAAATTTCCAGAAAATTTGAGGCAAATAAAAGAACTGGAAACTAAACAGGTGATCCTCATTTGAGGAATGGTTGAACAAATTCTGTTACATGACTGTATTTTATTATTGTGCTATAGGAAATAATGATAGAAGGTTTCAGTGAAACCTGAGACGACATGTATGAACTGATGCAGACTAAAATGAGCACAATTTATATATAACAACAATGTAAAAATAACACAAATTTGAAACTGATTAATGCGATGACTATTAATTCATTTGTCTCCAGAGAAATGATTATAAAGCATCCTAGCCACCTCCCGACAAGGATAGATGATGGATCCAGGGTGCAAATTAAAATCTATTTATTTTTTGTTTATGGCCAATGTAGGAATTTGTTTTGCTTGAATATGTATAGTTGTAACAAGCATTTTTTTTTCCAATGGGAGAGGAAAAGAAAATCAATTTTTGTTCATTAATAAAAATACATTTTAATATTAAAATGAGAGACAAATGGATCAACTGCAGATAAGAAAAGTAATTTGTTTATCTTAAAAATTTGGTGGAGAGTTTTCAAAGCTTTATCTAAAATCTTGAGATGATAGCAAAGATAAACTAAAGTGAAGAACTATAAATCTAATTATTTTTGGTTTAGTTAAGTAAAATGAAAAAAAATTAATTCTAAGATTTATTGAATCCATATCATACTTGAATGGATCTCTGATTTCACTGGTGTGGGTACTCATCAACAGGTACAGATCTCAACTTCATAAATTCATCAGATGCTAGTGAGAAACTCTTGGAATTATTTAGTTCTACTCTCTCACAGATCTGGAAATGGAGGGCCATGGAAGTTGAATGACTTTACAGGGATAAGGTCCTGACTCCCAGTCAAATGATTATTGCCTTTTACAGTCTTCTCATCCTATTTGATTTTTACCAATGTACAGGAAGTCTTCCCCTGGTTCATTTAATTCATTGAATGCAACAGTGCTTGACTAAACTGCCTCATGTGACTCATTCACAAGGATGATTGCCACATCCTTTTCCAATCATCCATGTCCTTTATAATATCACTTATATTATATCTTGCCTGTGAATTATCAAAGATGATATATGTGGAGATGCTACTTTTCCTTGCCCTTTGGCTTACTCAAAATTCTCAGGAGTGTTTTTAAATTCACATTTATATGGTGCTGAAATGATTGCAAAGCTTTCACATGCATTGTCTTCTTTAGGCTTCACAATAAACTTGTGAAGTAAACAATAAGATATGCTGATTCCCTGAGCAAAGTGATTTGCTCATGATCACATAATTAATAAGTATCAGAGGCTAGATATGAATCCAAATTTCCTGATTCCGAGTCCAGTAAAAAGATCTTTCTTTCATGAGGGGATTCAGTCATCTATACTTCACTTTCAACTAAACTCACTCTTTGGATTACTCTACCTGCTTATTAGAAGCCTTGCCCTCAAAAAGGATCTGTTCTGGGGCCTGCTCTTCTGACTGGTGAGTTCCTGGCAAGGAACAACATTTCTCTCTTGCATAATTAGGAAAATATTAAGTAGTCATACAGTTAAATAGCACAACAGATAAAGCACCAGGCCTGGAATTAGGAAGACTTGAATTCAAATTCAGCTTCAGACACTAGCTATGTGACCCGAAGCACAACCCTGTTTCCCTCAGTTCCTTATTGTTGGGATCTTTACAAACTGCTAACTCATTAGAGTTGATAGATTATTAATCTGATCTTACAAGAAGATGTTTTGGGCCAGAACCTGAAACAAGGTACTAAGTAGAACTAATTGATACAATCCTTGTGTTTGCACCTTTATTCACTGGAGTTCACACGTTTGGGAAATTTCAGGGTTTAGTATGAGATATCTGAATTCACACCTCCCTTGAAGCTCTTAGGGCCACAATAAATTTTTGAAATAATTTAAAACACCTACAATTCCCCAAATAAAATCTGGTGTGGATCATCTCCCACTCCATTCTGGGTCTAGCTCATTTTGTATTTATAATGTCTATTCAAGATATGGACAATTTAATGAATTATCTAAAGCTGCGGGTCAATAGTTTGGACAGTAAGCATATGTCTCCCTTGTTTATTCACAGTTTGATGTCAACATTCAGCAAATCATTAAACAAAGTTATCTCTGTGGTCACATCTGTCATAGAGCTTCTGTAACTACAATATATTCATGAATCACAAAATCATACATTGAAAAAGAGGGAAACCCATCTTCATATTCCATACTAGGAAAGTGATGTCCAGGATTACACATCTAGTACGTAGGAGACCCGGGGTTCAAAAAAAAATTTTTTTTTTGCCTTCAAAGTATATATATATATATTTTTTTCTCTCTCTATTCAGTTGATTGATTTTTTAAAATAATTCCTTAAACAACAGACATATATCTCTCAGTAGTATGAGGTAGGAGATGCTGTATACTAAAAAAACAACAACAATAACAAAAAAAAAAAACTTCAGATTTTGGAGGCAAGAAGTCTAGATTTAAATCCCAATTGGTCTTTTTGGATAACCATAGATACATTATTAAACCTTTCTGGGCCTTGATTTTGCCCTTCTAACTGAGAGGTTTAGAATAGATGATCTCTAAGGTTTTTTTTTTCCCCCCAGTATTGAATCCTTTGATCATGTATATTCTACGATAATTTGTCTGTGAAAGTCTACCTTGTTCTTTTCTCATGAAGATTTTAAGTTTCTAGACGGTAAAGACTGTTTTGTTGGGGTTTTTTTTTCTGCCTCTTAACAGCTAGCATAATACTGTAAATATATTGTGTTTACTAAATATATTTGAACTGAAATATACCCTAGGCTAGACTTATAACTATAGCATTATCAAAATTTTTATAAAGATTAAAAACGTAGGACCTCTCAGAAAAACCCTATCTGTGATGGGCTGGACATTCTATTAGAGGCACAGAAGACCTAAATTCAAATACTGCCTCTTGTCTTTTACTATTCATATGGACTTAGGCAAATAATTAACATTTCTTCTAGATCTACTGATATAATCCTATGATCTTTTCTACTTTTTGGAGTGTTTTGCTGACAGTCCATGAGAACTAATTCCTATTGAAAAATTGGATGTGTATTTAAACATCTAGGTTTCCTGAGGGAGAGATCAGATATGGTCCAGGTGAGTCACATACCACCATGACCTCATTCATCACAACCACCATGATGGATATAGCCCAATAACACAAGTTCAAGAGCCTGGAGTTGAGCAGTGCTCACATAGCACCTGCTTTGCTTCTAGTCTGCTCCCCACAACCAAAAGATAGGTTTGCTGTCCTCACAAGCACCAGCACTAACTGGTATCCAACTACTATTGATAGGTAAAGCCAAGAGTCCTAGAAATAATTAATACCTTCCAGAAAATTGGTCTTGCACATAACCTATCTCCTACAGAGCAACCTCTATGAAAAAGGGGCCAATCCTATCTACCCATAGTCAAACCATCCCCATCCACAAGTCAGGCAAGCCCACCTGACTGAAATAGCAAGACATCCAGAGGGAGAAACAGGAGATGACATGCTCTAGGAAAGTCAAATCATTGCTACCACCTTGAACACTATCACCTCTTAGACCATGACAAAGAGACAGCTGAGGACCCTGAGCCTAAGAGCCTAAGGAATAGAAATCCCTCCCAGACCACCAGCTTTGTTTCCAGCCCAGCTCCTATAGTGATGATTCAGGGAATTGACCTTTGTGGAGATGCCTCCTAATAACTACTTCTGCTGGTTCTTAAGTCCCTGATTCTTCAGCAGCCCCGGCTATAAAAGAGCCATAACAGAAAGTTTTTGGACTTTAAAACCCTGTCAAACGGTTCAACATCAGAAGAGTATGTATTAGTGAAAATAACCAAGTAAGATACATTACCATCTGCTTTGCAGTTGCACCCTAAGAACCATGGGATCTTTCCTCTAACTTGCAACTGAAATTTTCCATATGTATTATGTTTTTCTATGAAAATGTAAGCTCATTGAAAAAAGTTCTTTGTTCTGTTTTTCTATTTGTTTTTCTAACACTTAGATGTGCTAATGGTGTATTATAAATGTGTAATTATTTTTTCATTCATTTATTGACCTACAAAAATGACAAAAGATAGCAATAGTTGATTTTTGAGGGACTGTGAAAAGACAAACAAATTAATACATTGTTGGTAGAGTTAAGAATTAGTTACTACCATTTTGGAGATTCAACTGGAATTATGCTTTAGAAGGTACATACCCTTTCCTTTAGAAATCCCACAGCTAGGCATATAACTAATTCTAGGAGATCAAAAACTGAAATAAAGGTCCAATTTACAGCAAAATATAGCAACACTTTTTTTTTTTTGCAGTGACAAACCACTGGATATACAGTAGATTGAGATGCCAAGTGATTGGGGAATGATTAAATAAATTATGACATGAATTAATGGCATATTAATATTCTGTAAGAAAGGATAAATATGAAGGAAATGGAAAGACATAAGACTTATATGAACTGATGCAAAATAAATAGGACCAAGAAAACAATATATACAATAACTATAATAATATAAATGGAAGAATTAAAACAATAAAGATGTAAACTGAAAGCATAATATTGATAATTACTAAGTTTGGCCCTAAAAAAAGAGTTATCAAAATTCAATTTCCCTCCTTTCTTTGTAGAGATAGGGGGGATGGACTATAGATGTGGAATGCTATGGATTCTCTTAAATTTGATTGATTGATGGATTTGTTGAACCATTTTTAAACCCTTTTCCTCTTTTCTTCTTTGTTATTGTCTATAAAAGAAATTTAAGTTAATATGAATTAAAATTGTGCCACCTCCAAGATGTTTTCTATATTTATTTAGTTTATGTTAACTTCCTCTTGTAATTTTCTGGGTATGTGGTACTCCCATTACTGCCAGATGGGACAGTAAAGAAAGAGCCATCGATCCCTATCAAATGTCAAGCAACTGTTATCCATAGGTCAAGCAAGCCAACCCAGCTGAAGTAAACAATAAAAATAGACTATAAAAATGATGGTAAATGAGATGTTTCATATCTCTTTTCATATTTTAATGTAAATGAAACAAATGTTCTTGGGATGATCTTATTTATTTGAATTTCATACAGCTCAGTGAAGAGGTCTTTTCTTTTTAAAGTTTTCCTTTATTTCTTTTTCTTAAATTTTTTCTATTATCAAGCATCCCCTCTGGAAGAAAAAAAAGAAAAAAATCCCATAACAAATATGCCTAGTCAAACAAAATAAATTCCATACGCTTGGTGCTGTTCAGTCATATCTAACTCTTCATGACTCTAAGCATCATACTGTCCATGGAGTTTCCTTGGCAAGGATACTGGAAGGGTTTGCCATTTCATTTTCCAGCAGATTAACGTAATGAAGTTAAGTAATTTACTCATAATCATTAAGTGTCTGAGATCTAATTTGAACTCAGGTCTTCTGACTTAAGGCATAACATTCTAACCACTGACTCACCTAATATCTCTAAGTTCCATATTGGCCATATTATAAAATCTGTGTCCCATTCTGTTTGTTAGACCATCATCTTTCTGTCAGGAAAGGGGCAACATTCTTCATTATTGGCCCTCTGGAATTATTGTTGATCAGTGAATGCATTGGTTAGATTACCCCAGTTTTTCAAGCAGTTCATTTTAGAATGTTGTTACAACATAAATTGTTCTCTTGATGCTTTGCATCAGATTATATATGTCTTCCAAAGTTTCTCTGAAATTGTCCCTCATCATTTCTTAAAGCACTTTTCATTCCATTATAGTCATAGACAAGAATCTGTCCAGCCATTCACCAATTGAATGGCATTCCTTTAGATTTACAGTATATTTTTGTACATATAGGATCTTTTTCTTTGATCTCTCTGAAGGGTAGGTCTAGTAGTGGTATTCTTGAGTCAAAAAGCAGGAATACTTCAGTAACTTTTTGGCCATGATCCAAATTGCTTTTCAAAATGACTGATCAGTTCTAAGAGAGAGAAAGAGAGAGGGGAAGAGAGAGACAGGGAGACAGAAAGACAAAGACACACAGAGAGATGTTAAGTACCTGCTTTTAATCATTGTGTTAAATGCTTGAGATGGGAAAACAAGAAAGCCAGATGCTTTCCATTTTTTTTTTTTCTTTTTTTGATGCTTTCTATTTTTAAGGAGCTTATATGAAGGAATTACACATAACATGGAGGGTGAAAGCAGAAAAAGAAAGAGAGAGGGAAAAGAGGAGAGTAAAGAAAGATCTCGTACAGGGGCAAGGCAGCTGGTGAAGTTCAGAACACTGGAGAGTGAGCTGGAAGTGAAGTGAGTGAGTGGGCTAGAACTTCTCATTATAAGGGGGCTCGGAGCAGAGACTCACCCATCATCAAATTAGTCTTAGGGTGGATGAACAATATGTCAATTTATCTATTTCCCTTTTTTAAAAATTAATTTTGAGGAGAAACCTTTGAGTTGTTTTAATATGCATTCCTCTAATTATTATTGATCATGGTATTTTTCATTTTCCATGAATAATTTACAATGTTTTCACTTGGAAACGAACTCTTCATAACCGTTAACCATTTGTCAATTGGGGAATATTTAATTTTTATACTTTTGAATCAGATCCTGATATATCTTGAAAATAGAAATAGATCTTTGGGTAAATCAAATCATAGGTTACATTTTGTGTGTGTGTGTGTGTACTTAATTTGTTCCCTTATTCAAGTTCTATTTTTTAACTAGTACTAGTTGTTTTGATTACAATGTTGTTTTGTACCTTAAGATCTGATGCTGTGAAGCCCCTTCTTTCTTATTTTTTTCATATTTACCTTGATTTTTTGACCTTTTGTTCTTCCAGATAAATTTTATGATTATTTTTATAATTTATAAAGCTGTAGTGGCAAACTTAAATAGAAATAAGGTCCACTAATCTATATATAAGGATCCCTGAAGACTCAATATTCATGTAGTTTTAAAATGTATTATCTATATTTTATTGTATTTTTATTTGATGAAAATTTCTCAATTATGTTTTAATTTGGTTCTCAGCAGCATTAAAGAGTATTTCAGGCTATGTATCTGATACCTTTGCTCTGTTCTGTGATAGTTTTGTGGTATGGCACTAAATTAGGTAATATTTAAAATTTTTTATACTGGCTTAGCCTACTCAAGAATAATTAATGTTTCTCTTCTTATTTAGGACTATATTTCTATAAACAAAATTTTATAATTCTATTCATATAATTCTTTTGTGTATCTTAATAGCTAGATTTCCAGGTATTTTATTCACTCTGGAGTTATTATAAATGGAATTTCTATTTCTCTTTCTTCCTAATAGGTTTTGTTGGTAATATAGAGAAATGCTAATGATTCAAGTAGATTTATTTGTTATCTTGAAATCTGGTTGAAATGATAATTTCAATTAATTTTTAGTTGATGTTTTAGAATTTCCTAAGTATACTGGCATACAAGCAAAAAGTGATATTTTGGTTTCTTCTTTGCCTCTACTTATTCCCTAAATTTCTTTCTCTCATTTTACTGCATGTCTAGCATTGAATCAAATAATAAGGCTGATAGTAGACAATAAGTAGATTTATTGATAAGAACTCTAATATATTTTCATTACACATAATGCTAGATCTTATTTTAGATATATTCTATTTATTATTTGAAGAAAAGATTTATTTATTCCCATGTTTTTGAAACTTTTTTGACAAAAATAAGGTTTTTTATGAAAAGTTTTTCCTATATTTATTAATGTAGTCATAATTCATATTGTTCTTGTTACTAATATGGTCCTAATAGTAAAACAATCCTGCATTTGTAGAATGAATTAAACATAATACATGCAGTATAATCTTTATGGCATTTTGCTGTAGTCTATTTACTAAAATATATAAATATATTTGTATAAGTATTATGAATTTATATGGGCCTATAGTGGTTTCTTTTCTGTTTTGACTCTTCCAAATTACATATCAAAACAATATTTGAATCATAGAAAGATTTTAGTTGGATCTCTTCTTTCATTATTTTTGCAAAGAATTTGTATAACACTGGAAATAATTGTTTTTTGAATGTTTTATGGAATTTATAAATACATTTATAAAGGATTTTTTCTCTTTAGCAATTCATTTATGATTTGTTCAATTTCTTTTTCTGAGACTGGGTTGTTTAAATTCTCTATTTCTTATTCTATGTGATTGGTATTGTATGTTTCTATAAATATTCATCTATTTCATTTAAGCTTTTTGTTTTATTGGCATATAGATGGACAAAAATTTCTACTAATATCCTTTATATACCAATTGTGAATTTTTTTCATTTTAAAAAATTCTGCTAATTTAGTTTTCCTTTTAAAAAATCAAATTAGCTAATGATCATCTATTTTATTAGTTAAAGAATCAGCTCCTAAATTTATTTATTAATTCAATATTTTACTTTAAATTTTATTAATCTTTTAAATTTTCATAATTTTTCCTTTTTGTGTTTAATTGGAACATTAGTATTTGGGAATTTTTTGTTTGTTTTTGTTTTAGTTATATGCTCAAATAATTGATCTTTCTCCTTTTCCTTTTTGGATGAAAATGTTTACAGATATAAACTTTTCCCTAATGTCTGCTTTAGCTTAGTTCCACAAATTTTGGAAAATGTCTCATGTTGTCATTATTTTCAATGAAATTATTATTTCTGATATTTGTTCTTTGATTCACTTATTTATTAGGATTGTTGTTTAGTCTTAATTAATTTTAATTCTTCATTAAATTGCCCTTTATTGAATATAACTATCACATTGTAGTACATAAATAATGTATTTAAAATTATTGCTTTCCTATATTTGTTTTTGAGATTTATGTCCTTTTCCATGGCCATTTTTACTAAAATATTCATGTACAGCTGAGCAATATGTATACATCTTTCTATTGCCATATAATAATCATTAAAGATTTATAATAGCTAATATTTTAAAAATTATATTTAGATCCTTGACTTATGTTTTGCTCTTTTTTAGTTAGAATAGTTTAGTTCTAAAAAGTTCTAGAAGAGTGGTACATTGAGCCTCTTCTTTTTCCTGACTATTTTAGTGTTACCATTTATCCCTTAACCTGTTTAATTTGTCTTTTAAAGTATTTAGATGCTCTGACATTAGTTATGTATTAAGTATTTAAATTAATTATGTTACCTTCCCATAAAATGTAATTACCCTTTTTATCTTTTAAACTGTCTCTTTTTGATGTTGCCTTGTCTGAGATCATGAAGCACTGCAATTTGGGTGGTACATTGGATGGAGTACTGGATCAAGATTCAGAAATTTGAGTTCACATCTGGCCTCAGATATTTACTAGCTGAGCTGGGCAAGTCATTTAATTTCTGTGTGCTTTAATTTTCTCTCTTATAAAGTAAGGATAATAATAGTACTTACTTCACAGGATTGTTTTGAGAATTAAATACAACATTTATAAAGCACTTACCAAAGCATCTAGTGCACAGTAGGCATTCAGTCTTTAATATAATTATCCATCTACCCATCCATGATTACTATACTTGTTTTTTTAAGTCTGGCTGATACTTAATAGATTTTGCTTCAGTATCTTATTTTAATTTTGTAGTAATATGTTTCAAGTGTTTTCTTATAAGCAATATACTGTTAGATTCTATTTTCTAATCCATTCTATTATCCTCTTATATTTTAAGAGAATTAGTCCTATTCAAATTTTTTGAAATATGATATCTAGTTTTTTTTGAGCCTTCATATGTTTTTTAGAGCAATTGGTTTTTATATGTAAAAATTTAAATTTCTTCAATTTTCCAATCTTTTAACTTCATATTAATTTTTCTTTTCTTATGAAGACATGGACTTTTTGTTCAAATTTAATTTTTAATGAGTCTATGTGTTAAGGCTTGTTTATTGTTGTATTAAAAATCTCTTGTGCTAACTTGTTAATTCTTTTTCCAAGGCTTTTCTCCATAGTTCTTATTTCCTGTCCAAAGCTTTCCTCTAGTGCTCTTAATTCACTGATATAATTTAAAACTTTTATACTCTTGCTCTATTTCATCTCGGAATTCTATTGATCTTTGGGACAAGCTATGTTATTCTTGGAAGTTTTTTAGATATTTTGGTGTTATTATTCTCAGCTAGGTTTGTGTCTTGTGTGTCTCTGGTGTCACACTAATAGCTCTTTATCTTTTTATTTGTTTATTCATTTTTCTAGTTGTACTTCCTCAATTGGGATTTTGTGTTATGGCTAGGCTCTGGGAACTTTTGGTAGAACTGTCATGGGCTTGTATATTCTTGGTATCTTGACACTCCATTCCCTGGGTTACAGTGTTCTTCAAGTATCTCAAGGTTGACTTAGATCTGGGATCTGCAAACTTTCAGTGAAACTTAATGTGGTCTGATCAATGACATAATTTGGTTGCTGCCCTGCTGGACTTTCTTGACCTGGTTTGAGTCAATGCAATATAATTGCAGACTTGCCTCTAGATAAATCTCCCATCAACACCAAATAACTGGAAGATTGTGAAGGTTCAGAGCAACGATACCAACTTGCCCCATGTTCTCTTTTCCAGGTGAGAGAGATAATGCTGAAGCGGCGTTGGAAAATTCTTAAAATGTATTAAGAGTAATAATGCTGTCATTGGAAGTGGAAGGAACTGAAATTAAGATTCCCTCATCAGATTAGATCTTTGCCCAAGGGATTGATTCTGAGATCTTGTTCTATTTTCAGAGATCAAAAGCACAGTGCTATTTTGCTTCTGCAATGTGACTTTGAAATCCCAGACCATTCTTGTTTCATAGTTCTTGCCTTTGATCATTTGCTTGTGATTTAGATTTGTGATCTTGTGCTGGAAAGTCTTACAGGTTTTCCTTAGATTTCTAATTGTTAATTTGGTCTGATTCTCTTGTAAAGTCTTGTTAGAATAGTGGCCAAGGAAGCTGAGATGTACTCTTCCACCACTGTGATTGGTCCCTGGAGTTTTATTTTATCAACTGTTTTTAAGTCTTCTAAGAGGTGACATTGGTCATACCTCTATCTTTTCCCTCTGTTAACATTTTGCAAATGGGTTTGCATTTCACAAGAGGACTAATTCTATATCCTGGATTAGAGAGATAGCTAAGTGTTCCCAATCAAGGTAATTTTAGACTCTTTTTTTAGACTCCTCATTGTTGCTGCTGTGTTATATCTCTAAGTGATAGTAAAAATTTTTACTTTTGTCCACATTCCACTTTTTACCAATAATTTGTTTAAGCAGATTGGATTGAAATTGCTTAAAATTGAACTCAATATTTTCTGGTCATCCTTTTGTTTAAATTAGAGATATTCATTTTGACCTTTGCTCTAAAATAGTCAATAACCTGGCTGCAACAGAAAGTTTACTCAGAAATGATACATATGTTACTACATCTGTAACCTGGCATTTCATAATTTTTTTAAAAAGTGATTTTAATGTCATTTCATACTCACTAGATCCAGCTCCTTCTAATTTTGTTTTTCGAGAAAGTACTTATGAGACAGGGACACAAGACTACTTTAGATTATTTCATTTTTTAAAAATCTCAAGCCACATTTTCCAATATAAAATTTTATTCTTTTCCCCTGAATCCATCCACTTTTGCATTGATTTCGCTGTCAAAGGACAGAATCAGTTTGAGGGATCTTGCTCTTTATGGATTTCTTTACTTCATCTTTTGCAAAGAAAGTTGAGAGTATAAAATTGCATTAAACTTCTTGGTGGTCTGCTTAAGCTCAGTGTAAGCACTGCAAATAGATATCTCATGAAATGATGTTTATATTGCTGTTGGGTATATAATGAAACCAGTTCTTCCAGTTTACCTCCCTTCCTAAAAAGTCTGCAAACTATACTTTATTTTAGCTTCAACTGACTTATGTCTTCTGGCTTCATTTATAGTCAGAATGTTAATATAGATACTTAGTTCTCCCAGTAATATATAAATTTTAATAATTTGGGAAAATATTTAAGAGTACAAACTTCATGTTTGTAGGTAGTTTAAAAGAATATTTATTCTCTTGCTTCCCCCTTCCTTTTGCTATTGTCATCACTACAGAAATAGAAGAGTCACACATCCTGAAGTTCATCTTATTTTTTCCCTCATGGGTAATTGTGTAAAGAAAAAAAATCATCACCTGTGCTGTGTTTTTGGTAATAAGCCCCTCTGGATTTTGCTATGCTGCTCCTTAGCAGACAAAGGCAATCATTAGATCTAGTTAAGGCCTTTCTATCTTGGTAGACATTGCCAGAGCTTGTGTTCCATCAACATAACCTTTGAGAACCCAAAGTCTCCTCTAAAGCATGATCAAGCATTGGCATGGATAGGACTGTTGAGATATAGTATATTTAAACAACATAACTAGGACTTGCAAGTATAATAATTTTTAAAGAAGCAACTTGGTCTTGCAGAATACACACTTCTTTTTGATTCTCTCTTCTGATTTTTGTAATACTGAACTATCCAGGTTATTTCTGGATTACTTTTCCACCTTGTTCTTTCCTCTCCAGAAGAATTCTCACCTCCATACCTCTTCCTTTCTTGGTGAGTTCCTTAGGAACCGTTAAGGAAACATTCAAGCCAATTATGCCCTACTCTAACTCACCTCTGCCCCTGGTTCTCTGGACTCCTTTTCTATCTTTCCCCCTTTGTGAGGGCAGAAATTATTTTCTCCTTGCTTTTACTCATATTCCAGGTATTTAGTATGAGGCCTGGCCCTTAGTAAATGCTTAACAAATTGTCTATTATTTTTCGGACTGGGATTGCTTCCTTTTTTTCTTTTATTTAATCCTCTTTGGGATTTATCTTCCTTCATTCCTTTTGGCCCCTTTTGTACTGGCACCAAGGTTCAATCCCTAATTGTAGGTGTACTCCAAAGATCTGTTCACAGCCCTTTGCTCCTATCTTCACTCTCTTGGAAAACTCATGTTTTTCAATTGCCAACTTTATTTGGATAATTCAAAAATCTACATGCCCTAACAAATTTTATCAATGGTTAATAAACACTGTGTACTATGGAGATAAAGAAAATATCAAAAAGTACCTTTTCTCAGGAAGTTTACATTCTCTGGGAGGCAACATGTGCATTAATTAATAGGTACATACCTAGTACATATAGAATAAATGTATGGTAATCTTATAGAGGAAAGAATGTATAAGCTGGGGGACTTGGGAAAGGCCTTCTGGAGTAAGTTGTATTTGAATTTCATCTTAGACTTAGTATAATATAGTAGAAATTGTATTGGATTTGGATTCAGGAATTCGGATTCCTAGATTTAAATTCCACCTCTGACATTTAAAAGCTATATGACCATGGGCAAGCCATTTAACCCTTATGGACCTCTTTCCTCATCTGTAAAATAAAGAAGTTAGACTAGATGATCTCCAAGGCTTACTCCAGTTATATGGACATTCAGACAGCTGAACACATTAATAGAGGGTATAGGAACAAAATAGAAATGAAAAAGCATTTAAGTGCTTAGTATGTGAAAGATATTGTATTAAACACTGGAGGTACAAAATATAAAGAGGGAGATAGTCCCTATCCTCAAGGAACTTACATTCTAATGGGGAATATAACATAGAAGGGAGTGATGGCCAGGAAAAGGAGTTTTGGTTAAATCATAGAGATGGCAAACCTAATATGCCTTTTCCAAAAACAGTGGTACATTGATTTAATTATTGTGTGCAGAACAAGGGGGAGGTAGGAAGAAAGGAATGGAAGAAATGTTATGACATATGATGAGATGACTTGAGTGGATCACTGGATAGGATATGAAGCTCAAATCCAGCCTAGCATCTAGGGCTGAGCAAATTGAGCTACTTTGAATTCATTCATTGATCAACTGGGTGATGGAAATGAACGATGAAGAAAATGGCTGAGAAAATCATCTTTTTATTCACTTAACTTTTACCTTACTTTTCTGAACTCTAGAATGAGGATAATAAGAGCAGTCATCTTTCAAGGTCAAATGATACATTTGTAAAGTGCTTAGCATGGTACCTAGCACACAGTACTTAATAAACGCTTGTTCCCTTCTGTTTCCTTTTTCTACCCATAGATGTTTGGCAGTGAACCATTGCCAAAGATAGCTATTCTAGTTGCTTATTATATGAGGTGACAAGAACTCTTGGTAGCTTGTAATATAATTATATTACTAAACATCCCTCTTTCTGTTTCTACAATTATGAAAAGTCTTCAGTAATAGACCAAGGTACTTTTTAAAAAATGCTTTTTTTGGCAACTAATATGAGTATTATTAGTTGAGGCAATGTCACTCCACAGATTTAAAACTTTTCCAGACCCCCCATGTACTCCATCTAACACCATGGTTGTTATACACACATATTTTCAGTATATAGCCACAAATACCTTTAGATCAATGAGGAATATGTTACAAATATTTAGAGAAAGTGAGTTATAAGATCCTGCAGTTTTAAAATAGTCTTCAAAGATATCTATAAAACTGAGATTCAGATAGAAAAGAGAATTGAAACTACTTTCCCACCACTGAAAAGAGTCTTAAGACTCTTTTTGGTAGCACATAGAATACATTCAGAGAGCACATCTGTGGTCAAAAAAGTACTTTTGCAATGGTACTTTGCAAAGCAAATCTACTTGTGTGAAATGTTGTGTCTGAAGTTATATATACTCAGCATATGGTAAATTAGAAAGAGCAAAGCATTTATTGACAAGACCTGCTTTTATTGACATTTTTTGTTGTTCTGGCATAAATTTCTACCATTTCTATTAATTATATTTCAAAGGAGCTGATTCAATTAATGTAGGGTATTTCCTTAAGTGGAGCCAATTCCTGTACATCTATGGTATTTGCTAAGTGATATGGCCTAAACAATTCATCAGAAGGTGGATAGCCTTCTGGTTACCCTCTACAAAATAAGGGATATCTCCCAGATGACAGACACATATATGTTAAACAGTATGTCATTGAGCTTATTTCTAAGTTTTTTCCATCCTGGAAGTAACTTCCTGAGTTTTACCACTAGTAATGTGGCCTTCAAAAATTGAGTTACTTCCATGTCATAATGAAGCATCAGAATAGTAATAAAGGAAATTTGAGATTAAATATATTTGAGAATGAAACATGTCTGCTTGTGATTTTATAGTTCATTCTTGTCATTTTAAGAATTCCAAAGAAAATATGTACTATAATGTGTATTAGATTTTTAAAATCCAATATTATTTTACTTTATTATTCTCTAAGGATGAAACCCAATCTCCTAGGTAAATGCTTTAGAAATCCCTTTCTAATGTTCTTTGCTGCTGTATGTATAAATTCTTTAGGTTTTTTTTTTTTTTTACTTGCTTGTTCATATCAGTTGAGATTTATTTTCTTATATACTTGTATCAATGTCCTATATGTCTTATAACTCAATTATCAGACACTTGCAAATTATAAATTGGTGATGATCTTGGCTACCACTTCACTATCAACTTTTTGCTAAGGCAGTTTTTATGTAGGTCCCCTTGTAATTTCTATAGTAAAATTTCTGGTCTCTATGTCTTCTCTTCTGAACAATCCAGTTTTTCATCATTTTGTTATTTGATATGAAGACAATTGACAACTTATATAGCTGTACCAATTGCTTATGCAAAAACTTTTAATTTTTATGTATTCAAAGTTATCTATTCTCTTAAAAGTTTGTCTATTCCTTAAGAATTTTCTCTTTGGACTTGAAGTATCTTTATATTTTCCTTAATTTTTTTTTTTAAATGTTATTTTTATATTTAGATTATGTACTCAATTGGACAAAATTGTGATGTATAGTATAAGAAGTTGGTCTGAACCTAATTTCTGCTAAATTACTTTCCAGCTTTCTCAGCAATTCTTGCCTGGAGACAAGCATTTATTATATGCCAGGGACTGTGCTGATTTATAAATATTTCATTTGGTCCTCACAATAACCCTAGAAGGTAGGTGCTATTACCTCAATTTTATGGCGGAAGAAACTGAGGCAGAGGTTTCATTCTTGCTCCTGCAGTTTGTGGTCTTGAGTTTATCAAACAGTAGGCTACTATGTTTATTTCAAAGCCTTGAATATTTCATTTCCACTGATAGTTTCTTAACTAATGCCAATAGTTTTGACAATGACTGCTTTATTACATTGTTTACAATTTGGTAACATTAAGTTTCCCTCATTCCTATCTTCCCCCCTCCAAATTTCCTTTGAGATTCTTTACCTTTTATTTCCTCCAGGGAATTTTATTTTATCTAGTTTTATAAAGTAAACCACTTGGTAGTTTGATTAGTATAGCACTGAAGTGTAATTTTTGATTACTATATATATGATCTTTTTTCTCTAGGAAGGTTCTTGTATTAATTTAAGTTATACACACACATACACACACATATTTATGGTGATCCTGGACAAGTCACTTCACCCTATTTGTTTCAACATCCTCATCTGTACAGCGAGTTGGAGAAGGAAATAACCACTCTAGTATCTTTGCCAAGAAAACCCCAAATGGGGTCACAAAGAGGAAAGAGTAAAAGACTAAATGACAAGGCCTTCATACACCTGGATCTTTCTGCTAAGAGACTGCTAGAATATTCAAATTGCCATAATGAAATTCTGTTCAGAAGTGTAGTTTCAGAGCACAACACAAAAAGTCTGACAATTTCAGTTTGCTGTTCAGTATGGTACAATTATATCTGATGATCTGAAATATCTATCAGGATTAATGAATGCCTCTATCCAAATAACACTTTAAAAATCTATAGCAGAAATATTCACACATTTTTGATATTAAAATATTCTATCATTTTTGAATGAGGGGACTTTTTTCTTCCAAAATCACTGTATGGCACAGTTTTTAATTTTTAAATGCACTGTTTTGAGAATTTGATGTTTTATTGCTATTCCTGGCATAAGAGCATTTATATGTTCTAATTAAGGTTTTAAAATTATACTTATATTCCATGGGAATTGTCACTGTGACATTCCGATTTATCACTAAATATTTATCTTTCATGAAAGGTGAAATTTTACAGCATTAAAACTTTGTGCATTTAAAAAAATATACTGTGTTCCTACTGGCAGCCTATTGTTTTACTTAGCTCACATTTGCTCGCATTTTTGTCTCACAAGTGTATTACCTAGATGCTTAAAATATGCTTAAGATATAGTGGAACAGAGAGGTCCCTTGGAGACAGATTCTGGGCAAGCCAATCTAGGAATGGCCTTTATTATACAGCCAACCCCAATTCTCATAGCGTTTCTCCATAAGGTGGAAACTCTATGAGTTTTAGTCACCTTCAACATCAGCTGACAAAACTAAAAAAACAAACAAACAAACAAAAAACATCACAAAAGTCACGAAAAACAGCTTTATCCAGAAACCATGAAGAATAGTAGCTCATATTTATATAGTGCTTTGAAAACCGCAACAACCTTAAGGGAGACAGAAGTCTTAATATCCATATTTTGGAGATGGATCTAAACCTGTGGTTTTAGCAGGATGGGAAACATTTATTATGAAAACTCCATCAATTTATATTGTACTTTTAGAGCTCGAAGGGCCTCGTTCAAGATCTCGCAACTGCTAAGTTTGGATTGGGGCTTCTAGGGCCTCTTATCCAAACCCTAACCCTAAATGCACCCAAATACCGTGCACCCCCATTCTGATGGAAATCGGGACCCAAAAGGAGTTCTTGGAAACACAAATTTAGAGCTGGTCTGGACCTAGTCCAACCTATATCAGTAAACACAGGGCCGGAGAACCTGTGTACAACAAAGTCCTGAGGGACTCTAAGAAAGAAAGGTCCAGTGGACTCTCTCCACCCCCACCCATCCAGAGGCAAACAAGTATGACGTTTTCGGGGTGCAGATGAGGCCCTTCGGGGTTCTCGAGCCTAGGACGAACGGTGAACGAGAAAAAGGACTACTTTTTCGCCCCTCTCTCTCGAGCTGACACAAGGAGACCAAGGGGTCTCAGCTGCCCTTCTCCCTACAGTTTACTCCTCTGCTTCCTGCCAGGCCAGCCCGCCTTCCCTCTGCCCAGGCGAGGTCGGAGCTGGGGCCGGGCACGAGATCCGGCTCGGCGGAGGGGCTGTCTAGGAGCGTGCTGCGCTCGGACCAAACATCGATTCCGGTCGGCCCCCTCCGCGACCCCAGCCAAGGGGCTTTTTGCGGGGGGGTCGGTACAGGGGGCCAGGCCCACCCTCTTGCCGCCGGCACTCCCCGGGTCCCCCCCCCCCAACCTCGGGGACGTTTGGGACCGGTCTGGGGAAACTAGACCGAGAAGCGGCCGTTGAACCCCGCGAGGGCTCAGGAACCTCCCGCCCCGGGCCCCCTCATACGCCCGTGGGGGGAAGGGCGGCAGCAGCTCTTTCTTGCCGGAAGTGAAGTGGGAATTTTGAGGAGGCCGGCGCTTCCGCCCGCGCAAAGGCTGTCGGGAGCAGCTTCTGGCAAACCCTTTTCCCCGGCCCCCGGAGAAGCCGTCTCTCTCGCCGCTCCTGCTTCCGCGACCTGCATCCGGGCTAAGCGGCCACGGCGGCCGCCGCAGCGGCTCCTCGTCTGCCCGACCTAGCTCCGTGTTCTCTTCTCGGCGATAGCGGCGGCCGCAGCGGCCGACATGCTGTGAGTCGGCGGCGTCGGTGCCGGTGCCCAAAGAATGGTTTGGTGGCGCCGGCGGCGGCAGCAGGTGGTGGCGGCGGCGGAGGCGGCGGCTGCGGCTCCGGTTCTCTAGAGCCGAGCCCCTGCGTGGGGTGTCGGCCCGGTGCAGAGGCCAGTCCAGGCCCCCGGATCGCGCTAGGGCTCGGGGGACGGGGCCGGCGGACACGGCGCCCGCCCCCCTGAGGAGGAGACTCGGAGGTGGTGGTTCCCGAACTGCTCCACTTCCCGGACCACGCCGGGCTCCTTCCCTCCCTCTCCCGTGTTCACGATTCCCAAGTCACCCCTTACACACACACACACACACGCACAACGCGCACACACGCACACATACACACACACCCCACTCTTCGGGCTTGTGTCCCCGCTGCGCCGCCCCCAGAGGCTCCCGCGCCCTCGTGTGAGGAAGATTCTCTGGTCTCTGCGGGCCAGTGGACTAGAACCAGGGAATTTTTAAACGCCGGGAGAACGAGAGGAGGAAGGTAGAGACGAGACGATGGCTTCTTCGTCTGGCAACGATGATGATCTCACTATCCCCCGAGCTGCTATCAATAAGATGATCAAAGAGACTCTCCCCAATGTCCGGGTGGCCAACGATGCCCGGGAACTGGTGGTGAACTGCTGCACTGAATTCATCCACCTCATCTCCTCCGAGGCCAACGAGATCTGCAACAAATCCGAAAAGAAGACCATCTCTCCGGAGCATGTCATACAAGGTAAGCGGTGGGGTAAGCGGGGGTCGCGGCTTGAATGGAACCCGGTGGAACAATGAATCCCCTGAACGCCGCCTCAGCGCAGGGCTCGCGGCTTGGCGCTCCGGGCTCGGGGCTCTCTCCCCGCGCCAAGGGGACAGCCGATTGTCTTGACATCCGGCGTATTTCTTTTTCTTTTCTTTTCTTTTTTTTTTCTTTTTTGCCCTTTAAAAGCACTAGCGGCATTGAGAGAGCAAGAACGTGATGTTTTTGGCACCCCCAAAGTGCTTCCTCACAGTACTAACTAATGATGGCAGGCACTGATTGTGTCCCAAAATGTCCCGAAGAGAGAATTAGTATTTTAGTCCTAGGTTCACTCAGGGATCAGGTGAAGCAACCAGATCTCCTGGGCTTGCCCCGGATCAGGCACACCTAGATAGTAACACAACTGAAAAAAAGAACACGAGGTTTCTGACTTCACGGCCATGAAGCCCAGAAAAACTTTGGTTTTGGTGGATTTGGGGTTTTTTTTGGGGGGAAGAGAGGGAGTGAATACGAAGACAAATGAAAACATCTCTATGTACGAAAGTAAAAAATGTCAGCCTAAGATGGGTATTTGAATTAGAATAGAAGTGTACTATGTTTTCTACTTTGTGGAGTTCCTCATTATGTGAAAGCAAGAAAAATAATCAGTTTTTGATTTTTGTTGTGGAGGCAGAGGAAGCTTATTTTTTTATTTTTTGAAGAGAATGAATGTTATTTTGATGTTCATTGTCTCTGCTTTACTTACCCACAGCCAGGTTATGTACTGGAAAGAGAATATATTTTAATATGGCCAAGAGCTTGTTCCAAGGGTTTTTACGTTGAATATTTTTCTGTTCTTCCCCCTTGAATTGCTCACTTGGATTTACACAGACAGCCATTCATGAACTGCACTTTAAAACAACTTCATCAGTTAGCAGTAGATCATGTGCAGGGTACTGTCAAGTGTCAAGAGATGGAGATAATCTGGAGACTTTTAGTACATCATGATGGTCTTGGGGCTGAGTGAGTACTGGCTGCCCTCCTTAAGGAAGGCAATATAACACTTTCATTTTCCTTTATCCATTTAGTGTTTGAAAAGTATTAAATCTGAAATGATGATCTTATTTCAATATAAATTCTAACCTTGACAATTTGTGTCTCAGTTGCTTAAAATGCTTTTTAAAATTCAGTTAACAAAACCTAAACAATACTATGGTATTTAAGTGAGCTTCTAGTTTACCTTTTGCTATTTGAGTTTCATAATTGATGTGTATATATGTAAATAAATATATATTTATACACATATTGCTATATAAATACATACTACATATTTGCATATATATTTTATATACCTACATATACATAGTAACAGTCTCATCAGAGTGATATGGGAAATACTTGAGTTGCAGCACCGTACAGATGTGGTATTATGCTAATAATAAGTAAACCTACTACTACTTGAGTGACATTTTACCATCAACATTGACAAAATAAATAATCCATTGGAGTTCCTTTTTGATGATAGAAATAGTTTTAATATACACTGTGATTTCTTAGTAATTGAGTGGGGAGAAAAAAACTCCAGTAAAGCCAATTGGCTGCATTAATAGATTTCATGGTGAAAGTGTATTCTAAAAGCTTTTTTTGATGTTTGTACTTAAGTCCTACCACATGAAAAAAGATATTCTTTTGTTTATATTGCTCTGTTGCTCTATGCAACTACTGAAACAACTTTTCTTATGCAACATTATCCTCCACATAAAGCAGTTTTTTTTACATTTCCTATAAAAAATGGAAAGGTTCTTTTGTCAACATTTGTCTGTCGTGGAAAAATACTAGTCTTCAAGAGATGTCTTGCTATTGGTTATTTTTCTAAAATCTAATCACGAATTGCAAATTAACTTCTTGATAAGAGTTTAATCAATTCTATATTCATATAGCTTGAAAATACTGGTGTAGCAAATAATATTAGTTCAACTTTAGAATATGTTCACTTCTAAATACTTTGTAGTTATACTTGTCACTACCAGAAAATCAAAAATTAGGATCCTAGTAAAACACTTATATTACTAATTTGTAAAAAGTAATAGAGGAAGGAGAAAAGGAAAAAAAATTGCCAAGTGTGTAATATTTGTATGATATGTAATATAATATTACTGTGGTAATAGAAGTTATAATGCTTTGAGAACAGTATCTCATTTGAGTGTCATAATAGCCATTTGCAATAAACCATTTTATGTAAAAGAAAATTGAGGCTTAGGCAAATTTAGTGATTTGGAGGGGATCATATCTAATTTTCTTGTTTTCAGTACCATTTACATGATATGGGCTGCTGTGATTGTCCTTTTTTGGTGTTAATACTATTTATTGTAAAATCACATTTTATTAAAAACACAATCTACTTCCCTTTTTCACTATTAGAAATTGGAAATTATATAGATTTTTTTTTTGGAGGCTCCTTCATTGCAGGCATTTAAAAAAATTGTTAGATGGTGTGTTCTTAATGATTTTACAGAGGCGGAATATCTCTACACTTTGGAAAACCTAGGTTTAGGAAATATAGGGAAATTGTAGATGAAATTATAAATGTGGATGTAGACCTACTTTCTTGTACATATTTGTTTTAAATACACCATTTATACAGGTGGTGAAGCTGCAGGATTCTTTGTAGTTTTAGGTTGCTGAAGAAGTTAGACTTTAGTGATGCGTTCTTTAATGAACTAGATTAGACTTTTGCTTCTGGACATTTCACTTGCCAGTTTTGGCGGTACTGTATTCTGTACCAAAGTCAATTCAGCAAAGTCACTATAAATAAAAACAACAAAAAAAAAGAAAAATGATTACAATTAATCTGAATAGACTTGTAAAAGAACCTAATGTGAAAATAAATTTATGACATCAATTGTATGCTTTATTTTGAAAAGCTTTTGTACATCTTAAGTTGAGAGAAAGTATTTTGTGTAAAGGTCATGCTTCATTACAAAAGGTTCTAAGTTTCTCAGATAGTGTTTTGTGTTGCTACCTTTGCCTGTGAAAATCTTTTCTGGTGTGGATTTCAGTATGTTGCTTTATTGGAAGACATTCTCTCTCTATCATTCCCTGAATTTGTGTATCTTTGTTAGAAATTTTATGGCCTTAGTGGGGGAAAAAAAAAAAAAACCTAACGTTGGTTTCTCCTGTCCTGTGCACAATTTAAAAATAAGGGGGTAGTGTAGAGAAGGAAAGATTCACAAATATTATCTCATTTATTCTTCACAATAATCTTGGGAACTGTTGTTGGGTACTGTTATCCTCATTTTACAGTTGAGTAAACGAAGCAAGTAGAAGTCTAGTTACTTGTCCAGGGTCACACAGCTAGTAAATGTCTGAGGCTGAATTTTAATTTAGGGCTTTCTGACTCCAGGCCCACCTCCTTTTCCTTTGTGCTATCTGTCTGTCTTAATAGTATTATATTCAACTCAGAATCAACTGAAATAATTTTGAGAGCTTTAGCTATATATATTATTTGTATTTAATTTTTGTAACCTACGATTTAGAGCTTAAAAGGATTTAAGATGGAATCTTGTCAAATACCTTTATTTTGCAGATGGGTAAATCAAAGTGCATAGTTTTAAAATTTATTTAAGATTGAAGATTAAGGATTAGAACCCTGATTGTATACTATATTCCTGTGCTCTTTTCTGTTAGACTGAAGGTCTATTGCTGTTCACTCTGCAGTATGGATTTCAGGTTGGATTTGAATTCACATCTTCCTGATTCCAGGTCCAGTGTTGTATCTATATCTACCTGTCTCAGGAGGTGGGTGGGAAGTAATCAGAAAGGAATTATTTTTTCCAAAGGCGCTCACGATTTGTATGTAGTTTGCATGGCATAGGAGATTTGTCATTCATGTAAGTATTCCCTCCAATGCAGATTGAAAACTAGCCATGTTTGCCTATTCTCTGTGACTGATATATACTATATCTTTTCACACATTTCTGTCCGTCTTATCTTCTGGGGATATTCCTCACCTATTTTTGGCAATATGAGGATAGCAGTGAAACATAGAAGCTGTCTATCCATCAAATTAAGTTGTTTATGATGATGATGATGATGATAATGATGATGATGATGATGTTGCTAAAAGATGACATTTATTGAATAAAATGTAGAGGTACTTAGAGTGGAGGCTAAAAAAGACCAGAAACAGTCTCCCATATTTCTCTATCCTGGAGTCTAGATTGGTGAATACAGTTACACAGAATGTGGCTGTGTTTTGCTGCTTTTCCTCTTTATGTTATGGTAATCATTTTGTATGTTGTTATCCTAGCTAGTGGTTCAAGTGATGATATTTAGCAACATAAGAGTTTCTTTTACTAAAGCAGTTTCTTGGCACAGTAAAAGTGTCAATTTAAACCTGTTCAGTAACTACTTTTTTGCATGTGTTTTTAAAAATGCTTAGGTGTCAGTTTGTTGTTCAGTCTCATGTTCAGTCATGTCTAACTCTTTGTGATTCTGTTTGGACTTTTATTAGCAAAGATACTGTAGTGGTTTGCCATCTCTTTCTCCAGCCCATTTTACAGGTGAGGAAACTGAGGCAAATAAGGTTAAGTAACTTGCCCAGGGTCATATAATTGAGTGGCTGGACTCAGAAAGATGAATCTTCTTGATTCCAGACCTGGCCCTCTTTCCACTGTGCCAAATTTCAGAATTCATTGATTATGTATGCAAATGACTTATACATAGTTAAATATTTTATTTAAGTAGCAATTATCCCTCCTATCATACCAATTGTATGTTGTAATTCTTAATATATGTTTTTCAAGGTATTAAACTTTTTTTTTTACCTGCATCTCTGTGTCTCTTATAATGTGAAGAATTATTTTCATTCATAGTTTTTAAAGGTTTTTCTTATTCTTAGATTTAAAACACCCCAGAATTTTGTATAAAACGGAATGATTGTTATCACTAGATAATAAATCATAATAAAAAGTGTTTTCTTTCTTTCTTTCTTTTTTTTGCAAAGTGTTATATTCTAGATAGTAACATTTATTATGCAAAATGTCTTAAACTATTAGCTTAGTATCTGTACCATATTTTACAAATAAAATGCATGTAAATTCATTCTATTAGTAATACTTATAAATTTTGATTCATTGATACTGTTCTGAGAATTAGATGTCATTTTAAAAAATATTGTTCTTTTTTCAGTCTTAAACATTGGTAAAGCAAATGTTTAGTGACTTAGCCAAATCACTTTTGCAGTTATGATTTCATTGAATCCTGGGAACACTACAGAACCTCCTCAGTGAAATTCTTAGAAATGAAAAAGAGAGGGTTATTCTTTCCTAAAAGTGGATATGAGTATACATTATTTGAACTCTAAATAGATGGGTAGCCTGTCAAATCAGATGGAGCATGAGTTGAACTCAGAATTGCTAAAGAGGAAGGTTGAAAGCATTTGGGAAATTAGGCAGTGTTCTCAGTGAATTCCAAAGGCTTGTTATACAAAGACTCAGGTGATGGTGAATGGAACTTCATGATACAGGAAGAATTAAATGTCAGATAAACTAGGGGCCAATGAAGAAACTCATCTTGGGTATAAGTTGATTGGAGCATTACCAATAATGACTTGGATATAAGTAGAATGGTAGACATCACTGAAGAGATATATAAGCAGAAGAAAAGGTGGGCCAGAATCAGTAACAAGTGGACCTTGAATGCTTTGTATCTATGTGCTAGATTAGAGGAGAAAATTCACTTGCAAGTTGAATGGAACCTTCTGGTGAATTTAATAATCAGCAAGCATTTATTAGGAGCCTTCTGTGTGTTTGCCATACAGAAAAATGAGCTTGTCTTACCTCTCCAAGAATTTATATGCTTACATGCACACATATATGTGAATTTGATTGTATGTATATGCACATGTGTACATACATACATACAAAATAAATGTAAAGTTATTTTGGAGTAAGAATGGATTAGTAGATTGGGGAGGAGTGATTGGCAAATCAAGGAAAACTTCATGTGGAAGGTAGCATTTAGATCAAATCTTGAAGAAATAGGAATTCTAAGAGAGATGAAAAAGGGAGTGAATTCTAGACATGGGGACAGCCATTGCCAATATGTGGAGATAGAAATAGGAAATGGAATATTGGGCATGAGAAATCATTATAAGGTCAATACCTTCTGTCCTTGTCAAAATCCTTCAATGCTTATTGTGGTTTTCTTCCTATATGAAACCTTCATATAGTTCCCATTGCTGGAAATGAACTCTTCCTCCTCATATTTTCTAATACTTTGCCTATATCTCTCCTTTGCATTCACAATATTTTACTTGCTATCAGCCTTATCTGAATACCATATAGGTCATTCTCCCATATACATGGGGAGTGTAAGAGGATACGGACAAGAGTTGCTCAGGTTGAACTTCCAAAATAATGAGCTTATAGATTGATTTGATTACTGTATACCTCAGTATATTACGTTATATTTCAGTCATTAAGCATGTAATTTGTTTTCTTTTTTCTTTTTCTTTTTTGATACAACATAGTGCTACATTGAATATTTTGTTACATTTGGAACTCTTGTTATTAACGTGCTTGAGATAGAAACCAAACAATTGCATTGCTTAGTAGCTTCAGGAAGGTCTCTATTAAAAGTCCACATAATGTAACTGGGTATATGGTTCTGGAACAAGTCACTTTACCTTTCAGAGTCCCTAAGAAACCCTTGTTAAAACTTTAAAATGAAAACCAGATACTACTTTGGTGCAGATGATTTCTTTACTGAGTTTTCTCTATTCACCAATGAAATAAAAGGGTACAAACAGTTCTGTTATATAATTCCAAAGTATTTTTAGAATGGTCAAATTCACAGACCTATCAAGAATGAATTAGTGTTGTGTCTTTTCCATCTTTTATCATTTTTGCCAACTTGATGAGTAGTATGATGTTGTACCTTAAGAGGTTTGTTTTTTTTTTTAAATATGCATTTCCATTTATTCAGGAAGCATTTATTTGAACACCTCTAGTGCTAGGCTCTTTACTAGGTGCCTGGGAAACTTGAACAAAAGACTAAAACATTATTACCCTCCAGGACCATATGCTCCATTATAAACATAATAACCAGGCACAGAATACAGGTGATTATAAAACCAAAACATTATTTAATTTAAAGCCTTCATATCACCAAAATAAAACTTAAAAGAAAAACTTTAAATTGGGATTAAAATTTGTACCAAACATTCTGACAAAAAAATCCAACATATGGTATGTATAGAGTTGACTCAAAACTATCATGCTTAAGAGCCATTCCCCAATAGAAAAATAGTCAAAGAATATGGACAATTTTCAGAAAATGAAATCCAAACTTATCAAACATGAAAAATATGCCTTTTGATCATTTTTCTATTGGCCTCTTAAGTCTAGTATATTTGTGTTTATTTCTTTATAAAACTTGGCTGTCAGACTTTTATTAGAATCCGTTACAAAGTTTTTTCCCCTACTTCTATGACAAATAAAAAAGTTGGAGAAGATTTATATAAAATGATGTAGGAAGAGTGAAAAAAAATTTTAAGTGCTTACTTACTGCCAAAAACTGCTGAGCAGTGGAGATACAAAGACAAACAGTAAAGACTATGCAATGGAAATACAAAGACAAAAAATAAAGATGGACCCTGGAGATCACCTATTTTAGAATATTAAAGAATAATGAATTTTGTAAGGGTGATGTTAATCCAGAAAGTTACAGAGATTTTTACTGAGATAGCAGAGTAAATTGACACTCCCCATTCAAAAGTATTGTCCAAGTTGATTTGATCATGGTGGAGGGTATGGTGGGGGGAAAAATCTGTGTGTAGGCAGAGGAGTTAGATAGCTAGAGAGACAGTAGTGAAATGAAGCATGACTTTGGACTTTTCCTGAAATAGTGGTCTGAGTGAGATTGTCATATCTACATATATATAGATCTATCTATAAGATAGATATCTTATGTAATGAAGACAATAATAATAAACAAAAATCCAAATACAATAGTTCCAGATAATTGTTGCTAAAACACACATCTTAACTTTCTTTTAACAAATCATAAGATATTAAAATGGAAATTTTCAATGCTGTCAGTCAGTTGGAAGAGATCAGACAAGAATCCCCTTTATAACATCCTTGACAAGTAGTCAATCTAATCTTTTTAACAAAAACTTACGTGAGAGAGAGAGAGCCCACTACCTCCTAATTCAATCCATTCTACATTTGGATCACTATAATTATTTTTAAAGTTTTTGTGTATACATGCTTACATCTGCCTTATCAGCTTCCATCCCTCTTTGTTGCTCCAACTCCTATGCTCTGGAGCCAAATATAAGTCTAATCTCCATTTCACGTGATAGTCTTTTTACTATTTGCAGACAAATTATCATGTCTCCCATCCTTGCCAAGCCACCTCTTAAGTTAAACATTTGCACTTTGTTCGACTAATCCCTACCTGAAAATTACCCTATGACTTTATATTACAACTGACTTTTAAGGTCTTTTACTATTTTGTTTATCCTATTCTAGACATTTTCCAGCTTAGTTTATCTTTCTTAAAATGTGCCCCCCTAAAACTTCTTCAAGTTTATTTCAAATAGTTTAGCTTAATTCTGTTTTTATAGGAAAGTATTTTAAGGGAAGTATTCAGTGGTAAGAAACTAATATCAGCACAAAAAAATATGGTGAATCTGGGAAAGATTGGTCATCAAAGAAGGTCCAAAATGCCAAGGTAATGAATTTCAATGCCTTTTCTTGGGTTATTATTTTTAATGTCTTTCACATAATGCTTAGGGAAAGAAAGGGGAAGTGTTCAATACTGACAGGCAACTGTTAATATTTTGTTAGTTCAGATTAGGGCCAATATTTTGGTGTTTTCTTTATCATTTTCTACCTCACATTAGTGGAGATATCAAGTAGTATTTAATCAAATATTTGCATTTTGTGACAAGTTGAAGTTATTAAAGTTATTAACTTCAACAACAAAATCATGTCAGATAACTTTAAGATTATTTATACAAACCAGCAACTATATATAATAATACAAATCTGTACATGCATATTTGACACCTGTTTTAAACATCATAGACACAAAAGCTTTTTCAGACATCAGGTAGAATATCTAAAGGAATGTAGCAGAATGCTAAGGAATATGTTCAAATTCCTGTTTCCTAAAATCAGATTTTTTGAATATCTTTATAAAGTATCTCCATTTAGACTCCTTCATTCATGTCTTTTTATGGTACAGAAATTATATTCTATGTTCTTGAAAACTATACTAGCAGAACACAAGTTGTAACAAGTTCTGCTAAGCTGAAAAGACTTCACAGGATCTTACAATGAGAGCTAGAAATGACCTCAAAGAGAGTTAAATTCAGTCTCTTCATTTTACAAATGAGAATACTAACAACCAGAAAGGAACAATGTTTGAACCCAGGTCTTCCCAACTGCAAATCCAGTATTATCCACTAAATCATACTTGCTAACGCCCCCCTGAGGAGGAGACTCGGAGGTGGTGGTGTGCATAATCTAATGACAAACCTAGCCACATTTAGATGCACTTATTACTAGATGTTTCTGAAGGTTTTTGACTGTAGAAAACCCATGAAAGAAACAGGAATAATATCTTCTTAGAGCAAGGATGCCCATTATCACTACTGTTATTAAAAATATTAGCTAGAGCAATAAGAAAGAAAAAAAGAAACTGAAGGAATTAACAGTATAGACAATGAATAAACAAAACTATCACTCTTTGCAGAAGATGTAAAGGTGTATGTATAGAATCCTAGAGAATCAACAACTTTAGTTGCAGAATATAAAATAAACCCACATAAATCATCAGGATTTTGATATATTCCAATAAAGTCCAGCAAGAAGACAAATTCCATTTAGAATAATACAGTATAGTCAATATAAAAGAATATAAAATATTTGGGAGTCTCCCTTCCAAGAAAAATCCAGAATCTATATAAACATAATTACAAAACACTTATCATACAAATTAAGTCAGATCTAAATAATTGGAGAAATATTAATTGCTTGTGAGTAGGCCAAATCAATAAAATGAAAATGACCATTCTTCCTAAATTATGTAATTAATTCAGTGCCATATCAATTAAACACCCTCCCCCCCCAAATTTATAGAGCTAGAAAAAGTAATTTTAAAATTTATCATCATAGAATATTTATCATCTTAGGGATAGAAAGATTTGATTAAGAATATAAAGAGAGTCAATGGAGGAGGGTGGGGAAATGTAAAGGAATGTTGGCTTACAAATAGCAGATCTCAAACAGTACTACAAAGTGGTAATCATCAAAACAATATGCTACTGTTTAAGAAGTAGAGTAGTGAATCAGTGGGACAGATTAATTAGGTACACAATAGTGAATGGCCATAGTAGTCTAATTTTTGATAAATCCAAAGATTCACATTAATGGGGTAAAATTTCACATTTTAACTAAAATTGCTGGAAAGCAATTGGACAGAAACTAAGGGTAGACAAACAGCTTACACCATATATTGCCAAGGTCAAAATAGGTTCATGATTTAAACATAAAGGGTTGATGTAAGCAAATTAGGGGAGCATGGAAATTTATCAGATTTATAGATAAAGGAAGAATTTATGATCAAACAAGAGATAGAGAGCATTAGAGGATGAAAATTTTAATAACTTTAAAATACATAGGTTTTGCAGAAACAAAGCCAATGCAGCCATGATTAAAAGGAAAGCAGGAAGCTAGGGGAAGTGGGGATAAGGAGGAATTTATAGCAAGTTTCTCTGATAAAGTTCTCATTTCTCAAAAAATATAGAATGGAGTCAAATTTTTAGAAGGTGATTTATTCTTCAATTGATAAATGGTCAAATTTTATAAACACTTTTCAGAAGAAATCTAGATTATCTGTAATCACATGAAAAAATGCTCTAAATCACTATTAATTGGAGAAATGCAAATTAAAACAGTTCTGAAGGTCCCTTATACCTATCAAATTAGCTAATAAGGCAGAAAAGTAAAGTGGAAATGTTGGAGGGGATTTGGAAAAATAGGGTCACTAACTAGCTTCAGGCACTTTCAAGAATTGTGAACCTGGGCAATCAATTCAACTCTCTCTATTTCAGTTTCCTCATCTATGAAATGGGGGTAATAATATTTATCTCCCAAAGTCATTGTGAGCATCAAATGAGATGATAATTGTAAAGCACTTTACACAGGGCCTGATGCACATTTTGAACTTTTTTGGAGAGTAGTTTAGAACTATTCCCAAAAATCTATAAAATAGCGCCCACACTTTGATATAGCAATACTGTTACCACCTCTGTCTAATAGAGATCAAAGAAAAAGGACCTATTTATACAGAAATATTTAATAGCTTTTTTGGTGGTACAAAGAATTTGAAATTGAGGATGCACTTCAATTGGGAAATGGTTGGACAAATTGTTATACATTTTGATGGAATACTATTGTTCTGTAAGAAATGACAAGCAGGATTGGTTCAAAAAATTTTGAGAAAACTTACATGACCTAATGCAAAATAAAGGTGAGCAGAATCAAGAGAACAGTGTATACAATAAAAACAATATTAGACGATGATCAACTGTGGATGACTTAAGTCTTCTTATAATTGCCAATGATCCAAGACAAATTCCAAAGGACTTATGATGAAAAATGCTATCCATCTCTAGAGAAAGAACTGACAGAGTCTGAATGTAGTTTGAAGCATTTTTTTTTCTTTTTTCCTTGTTTTTGGGAGGGTATGTTGGGCCTGTTTTCTTTTGTAATATGGCTAATATGGAAATGTTTTGCATGACTGCGCATGTATAATTTATCAAATTGCTTGCTTTATGTGATGAGGAGAAGGGAAGAGAGAGAATTTGTCAAATTTTATTTTTTTTTCTATGCATAATATTTTTTGTATTTCCCAGAACGTGTAAAATTATTTTTAATATTTGTTTGTAAAATTTTTGAATTCCAAATTTTCCCAGCCCCTAAGAAGATAAGCAATTTGATATGTTATATATAAAAATAACTCAAGAAAAAAAAATAAAGTGAAAAATAATCTACTTCAATCTGCATTTATCTTGAGTCCTTTGGGATTGTGTATATCAGAGAATAGCTAAGTCTTTCACAGTTGATAATTGTACAGTATTAGTCAGTCTTATGTTCTCCAGGTTCTGTCCAATTCACTTTGCAGCAGAAACTCAAAAATAATAAAAAATAGTGTTCGAAAAAAAACTTTTATGTATAATTGAGTCAAAAAATTTCAATAGAATATCTTCCTAGACTTTCCTGGATTTTGTTCTTCATTGGTGAATCATCAACAATTAAATTAATTCATTTATCTTTGAAGTTAAATACAACCTAATTAATTTTTGTCTTGGCAGCTAAAAAGGAGTACTCGAAAGTCAGTCATTTTAACTATGCTTTTCACTTTTTTCATCATGGTACTGATAAGCTGTAGTGTGGATCTTTAAATTATAGTCTAGGAGCATAAATTGTAAAATACAATTAGATGGCACAAGACCTAGAATCAAAAAGACCCGAGTTCAAATGTGGCTTCAGACATTTTCAAGCATTGTGAATGTGGGCAATCAATTCAGCTCTTTCTGCTTCAGTTTCCTCATCTATGAAATGGGGATAATAATATCTCTCTCCCAAGGTTATTGTGAGCATCAAATGAGATGATAATTGTAAAGCACTTTACACAGTGCCTGATGTGCATAGTAAGTACTACATAAATATTAATTCTTAAAATAATATTTACTAAAATTATAGTTTTATGTATTTCTAAATCAAAGAAAACATTTAGATAGGTTTTTCTCTCTATGAAAGAATAAGAGCTTAGAATTTTTTATCCCTATCTCTTTTCCCTCTTTTTCAACCCTACTTATCCTATGATCGCACTTGAAATTGTTTTTGTGGTATTTTCTATTTAGTTTTCAATATTTGGGAAAAGCAAATTGGTAGTTCTGTATATAAGTGGCATTTCATTTCCACCAGCATATTTTAAATTGGTCAGATTTTAGGGAATTTACTGAAAATAATCTCCTGCTTATCTTAAGAACAAAGGAAAAATTGTCTCCCCTCCTCCTTTTTTTCCATTTGAAACTTATCAAGATGTGCCACCTTCTGAATCCAATTGACATAAAAATCTACTATTAACAAATAAGTTATAAATATTTGCTGTTTTTTTCCCCCTGGTCCTCTGAGAGTGACTAAATCATTGAATCATAAGTTACTGTAGGTGGCTGAGCATGCTTCCAAAATTATATATCCTTAATATTGGTAGTTTATCATAGAAATGCTTTGATCTGTCAATGGGAAAACAAAAAGTGGAAGCCCATTGTGTCAGTTGATTTTGCTTTTCATATTGGTAAAATACTTATTGTTTCACCCTTCAAGATAATTTTTAGTATAACTATGAAATGGATTAATAGAAAAAAGACCAACTGAAATTTAATGACTCATACCTAAGGAAGTGTTATTTACTTCCTCCCTATCCCTCTTCAGATTAAATAATGTAGAAACTCAATTTGATTTGGTTTTGTTTTTTCTGTGTAGCACTAGAAAGTTTGGGCTTTGGCTCCTATATCAGTGAAGTGAAAGAAGTCTTACAAGAATGCAAAACGGTAGCCCTAAAAAGAAGAAAGGCCAACTCTCGTTTGGAAAACCTTGGCATTCCTGAAGAAGAACTACTAAGACAACAACAGGAATTATTTGCCAAAGTAAGTATTATACTATTTGTGGTTTTATGTGGAATCCTATCAGTTTTTTTATTTTATTATAAAAATCTTAATAGATTATAAAGTCTGTGATGTGTTGGGTCTGCAAAAGCCTGTGCAGTCTCGTGTTTGAATCTGGTCCAATTTTGACATCTGTAAAAATAGTAAATGCAGCATATATTTTTTTTTCTGTTTTCTAAGTTAGTGAACTTAGAACTAATATCTTTTAATGTGAAACTTATTTTGAAGTTTTTATATAGAATGACCATTTACAAGTATCTCATATATGATTTTGTGTAAGATTAAGGTACAATAAAATGATGAAAGTCATTTATAGAAAGCGTTAATGAAAACTGTTATAATTAGTGACATGTAAGAGGCCCAGATAACTTCCTCTTTGTGATCAAACCATGTTCATGACACTTTTTAAAAAGACTATGCTTTGATTCTTTTTTTTTTTAATTTTAAAGAGAGTTGCTGCAGCTCCATTTATTCTGGTTGCCCCTTCCCACTAAGATTCTTTTGAGTGAGAAAATTCTAATGTAATCTCATCTATGCTTGGGTTTCTTTTGCTGACTTGAGTATAATGTTAGGTCTGAAGGCACTGCATTCTATTTTTTGATCAGCTTTCTTGCAAATATATATTATTGGTTACAAAGAGAACTGGCAAAAGAATTCGGTAGTTACATGCCATGTACTGAAGATATAGGAAGATATAATACAAAGGTTAGATAAGACACAGGCTCTGTCTTGGTAGTTACAAGAGATAGAGAATAGGATAGAATAGGATGCATACTTAAATTCAACAGTATACTGAGTTCAGATGGGAGAAGGTGGTATTTAATTTCCGTTTTAAAGGGTGGGATAGGTAGTTACTATAAGGCAAGAGGGCATTCCAAACATAGGAAACAGATCTGGGAAAGTACAGGGATTGGATATGGGACAAAAGTTTTCTAGTCTGAAATAGTATGTGAAAGGGAGTTCTATGAAATTAGGGTGACATCAAATTATGAAGGGCCTTGCAATTCGAGGCTTTACAGGAGAACATCAGAGGGTTTTAAAATAAAATGTGATAAAATCAGATATATTCAGAAGAAAAGAATGGTTTAACAGTTGTATGAAGTATGGATTGAAAGTGGGGATCATGGATATAGAAAGACCTGGAATCATGGATATAGAAAGACCTATAGGGTTACCTCTATAGTGATGGCAGTAGAAAGGAGATTATGAGATGTAGTCAAATTATTGTAGAGGTAGCATAAGAATTTTTAGGAGAGAGTGTAGGAGAAAAAGAAGTGCCCTAAGGACCGTATTTTAGGGAAACACTGTAAGGAATAAAGAAAAGACTTAGAATAGTTTTTAGGAGAGAGTAAAAGCAAGAATATTTGAGAAAGGCAAGTAAGGAGAATGTTTCCAGAATGATGTAGGGTGGTCAATAAATTTGGATGTTTCAGGGAAGTGAAGAAGGATGGAGATTGACAAAAAGCCACTATATTTGATAATTAGGAAGTTCTGAGTTGGTGAGAGGGCAGCTGGTGCTACAGTGTATTGAATGTTGGTCTTGGAATCAGGAAGACCCAATTTCGGATTTGGCCTTAGACATGAATATGCACTAGCTGTACCCAGGGAAAATGACCTAGTTTCTGTTTGTCTCAGTTTTCTCAACTGCAAAATAGGGATATTAATAGCATTTGCTTCTCAGAGTTGTTGTGGGGAGATAATTCAAATAAGGTAATAATTGTAAAACATAGTGTCTAACAGATTACTATATAAACGTTGGCTTTTATTATAATTATTATTCAGGAATAAATATCTCTTCCTCAGATATAAAAGGAGTAGGTAATGAGTGAGAGTGGCTATTAAGAATTTTGGGGAAAGTTGAGAGAACTCATCAAATGACTCAGACTTGTTAGTGAAAGTTAGGTTATCTGGTTGAAGTGTAGAAATGATAGAGGTATGATTAGGAGTTTGAGGAGAAAGGAGAATGTTTAATACAGTCATTGTGATGAGTAAGATTAGAATATAAGAATTGCTGGCTAGAAATAAGGACTTAGACGATGCACTAGAAATTTATAACAGATGAATTCAATGCAGTTTCATGATTTTCTGAGTAGTGTTTGCATCCTTTAAAGCCAAAATGTACAGTGGGAATTGCTGTGGATTGGAGATTTATGAATAACAAAGTCAGGGATCGTGATTTAGAGTGATAATCAGGTAAATTTTAAAGGGGCAAACCATGGTTGCCAAGACCAAGTATGAGAGACAGATAAAGCCTGAGTCATATGGAGACTAGGAAGAAATCCTGTGACTCCTTCATGAGGCAAATAGGGGATATGAGAGAATAAAAGGTGAGTGAGGGTAGTAGAGGCAAAAGTATAGAAGTTTGTGATCAGAGAGTAGAATTTTGGACTTTGGAATCTTGAAAGTGGTGCAGTTCTATAAAATGGAGAGGTCTAAGGTACAATGATTTTGTTGATATATGGCAGAAATAGAGTGGAAAGAGAAAGTCTTTGAAGTTAAGAAAGTTGAAGATGTAGTCAAATTAGATTCTGTTGTAAAAATTGGTTTAAAGTAAATGAAGATCATTTATAGTGGGTGAAAATCTCCGATCTGCTTCTACACACTCCAAACACAAAAGGCTATTTCTCTCTACTGCTTTCTAGCTTCTGTACCTAATTTAATTCCCTCCCTTTTTTTAAGGTGCCAGCATGGAATTTAATATGTGTATATTGTTTAAAGCTCTTCTTCTTAACATCATTTCTCTTATTCTGGTACTTTACTATAGAAGAAAAAAAAAAGGGCTGTATAAAAACTGAGAGTTCTTTTATATATTTGACTGTTTTATCGGTTATTATAAACAAAAAAAATCATTGCTTGATAGTCAACTTGATGGTAATAGGTCTTTGTATTTAGTCAGGTTAGATCTCACATAAAACATACACAGTCATCAGGTTCATACTTCCAGCTTTTCCAACCTAATGTAGAATCTGCAAGAGATTACACCTAGCCTTTGAGATCTCAGAATCACTGCTATGTCATAGTAAGGTGTGTAAGTAGGATTTGTGCATGGAATTGACATTTGGTAGTGGTGATTTTTGAGGCCTAATATCCTATGTTGTTTTCCTGTTCTCACAGCTAACTGAAGAAATCAAGTTTTTTTTTTTGTTTTGTTTGTGGTGTTTAAAAGATGCTTTATTAAAGTATTTTCTCAGAAAAAATGTCTGTGCAAGTAGCTGCAGTGTTTTTAGACTTGAATTTCTTTCTAAATATATGCGAGTACATCATTGTACTTGAAATTTTTATTCATTTTAGTGAGAAATTTTCATGCCTAAATTGTGTCATGGTGAGCTATAGTAAATTAATCATTAAATTAATATATCATTTTTTTGAGCACTTCAGTTTTTCTTATGCCTGAAATATTAACATTTTTGATCATTGTCCATCCTTAAAACACTTTAGACAGTTTAAAAATTCCCAGTCATCCTATTACCAAAGAAAATATGCTAGAATAACTGTAGGATCTAAATTGTTTTATAGAAATTGAGAAATTAAACTTATTATAGTAAAATACCCTTTTTGTAATTGAATAATTCAAGGCAAGAAATAGATTTTCCCTCACAGAAAAATAAAATTAGGCCTCTGGCTTGTGAGTGACTTTTTTTTTTTCCTTTTTTCTTTTTTTTTTCGTTGTTATTGTTGTTTCCTCTATATTTATTACACTTGCTTCCTACGTATCATTGCTGTAAATTTCATCCCCGTTTTCTCTAGGATTTAATTAACATCTTTCTGTAGCACCTACAGTCTGTCTTGGATTCTGTTCCTCTGCCTTCAACTATGCACAGAGCCATCCCCAAATAACCTTTACCCCTGTTGACCCTTCAGGCTGTTGTTCTATTTGTATTATTCTTTGCACTGCAAACTTTTAAAAATTCCTAATTTGTATCTATTGCCTTTTCCTTCTGTAATCTTTTGTGTTTTTTGTCTTTACCCCTTTACTGAACACTTTGTTCTTGCTGTTTGCTAAACATATCCTGACCACCAAATTCAGTCACCTTTGCTCAGGCCTCATTTGTGACCTTTCTGAAATAATTGACCATTCTTGTTTCTTAAAACTGACCTTTCTTCGCCCTCATGACACTTCTTATTCCTTTCCTACCTCTTTGCTATATCCTTTCTCTTTCATTCCCTAACTCTGAGTACATGAAGATTGAGTTCTTAAATCCTTGGTCTTTTCTCCAGTGTCTCCTTTACATTCATATTTTCATCCATTACCTTTATGCCGGGATCTCATTTTTTTAATCTCCACTTCTAGCTTATTCCCTTAAATTCAGTTGAGTTATACACTATGATGGATTTACTAAGTGCCTCTTGTGTGTACAACCCTGTGCTAGGGGATTCCTTGCTATCAAGGAATTTATATATGAAAGTGTATTTGACTGGCTTCTAGCCTAATCTATTTGGATATTTTATACTGTTATCAGCTAGCATTTCTAAAACTTTGGTTAGCAAATACATATTCCACTATCCCAAAATTATCTTTTCTTCTGATCATTTCTAGTTCTGTCAGTGGCAATATTCTTCTAGTCACCCAGTCTTAAAATCTCTCCCTATATATGAGTTCTGCTGGTCTATTGCTTCTCATACCCAATGTCTGATACTCTTTGAGAGGCAGCAGAATTCTGAACTTGGCATCAGGAAGATTTGGGTTTGAATCCTACATAGGGACCCTCACAAGTTCTATGACCAACTCACTTAACCACTCAATTTTTCTGTTAAAATTAGACAGTTGCTTATAGTGTTCTTTAAGGCCCCTTTTAGCTCCAAATCTATGATCCTAAGACCATTTTCCATTTCCATTGCCATTGCTCTAGCTTAAACCCTCATCATCCAACATTTAGATTGTGATATCTTAGTCTAAGTTGTTTTGAGTAAAGTCTCTTCTCCTACTCAACCCCTTCAGTTTCCTATATGAATTGCCAACAGACTGCTTTTCCTAAAAAGAGCTTTTATCATGTCATTTTCATGCCCCATAGCCTTTGATAGTGTCCTGTTAAGTTTAGGATGAAGTCCACATTCCAACTTGTCTTTCAAGAAGTATCTCCCCTATTTGTTAAGGCTAATAACGTGTGTGTTTTTAGTTGCATTCCTTTGCCCATCCATTTGTCACTGAAATGCCTTCCTTCTTTTTTTTATCTGTTGAAATCCTGCTTGTTTTTCAAGACCTAAACTAAATTCCCACTTGTTCCATGGACCCTTCCCCATACTTTTCTAGACTAGTGATCCCTGCTTCATGACTTGTGTCACTTACTGTCTATACCACTATGATTAATGATTTCTATCATGGAAGCACTTAACTAGTCTTGTGATCATAGGCAACTCATTTAACTTCACTATCAGTTTCTTCATCTTTAAAATGGGGATTATAATAACACCTATTTCTCAGGATTGTTGTGAGAGTCAAATATGATTATGTACATAAACTGCTTTGTGAAATTTTAAAATGATAAATAAATGTGAACCACTTACATGTTTTCAAGTGTATATATCTCTTTATGTCAAATAAAAGGAAATAAGTTTTACATATTGGTACTTGTTAATCCAAGATGTGGTACAGACTGAAAATAGGTTCAAAAGAGATTTATGGATGATAGAATCGTAAAAGATTAAGAGAAATAAAGGATGTTAAGTTGGAAACAGAAAGGAAAAGCCACTATTCTTGTGTCAGATATATTAAGTATAGAACTAATCCCTTGATTAATTTAATTCAAGATAATGATATTCTTTCATAAAATGTTTGATATCGTAAGAGACAAACTATTATTGTGTGATGGGGCATTTTCTTGGTATTCTTATAGGGAAACAGCTTTTTTTGTTTTTTGATCTGACCATCTGATCCTTCCAGTGCCATTACTGGGACTTCTTCTTGGATAGGAATGGTTCAGATATTGAGGTGTTTAGTAGAAAGTGAAGGAAGGATAAGTGATTGAATTTTGAAAAGCTAATAGAAAATGTTAAACACTTATTTGGGAATAATAATTTTTTGTGGGAGGGCGTAGTTCATCAATGTTTACTTGTGACAATCAAATATTAGATTCAAGACTACTTTTACCCATGTTAGTCTGGATGAATCTTAAATAATGCAGTCCAGATAGATGTTCTGAATTGCTTTATGTCCCCCCCCCCCCCAAGTCCTTTGATTAGATTGTGTTTTTTAATTCTCCCATTCTTTTCATCATCATTCTTCTTAATTTTCTTTTGGCTCCCTAAATCTGTTTTACTGCTTTTTTCACAAGCATTTTTTTCTCCATACTATCATTGTTTTATTCTTTAAGTAGCAAAAGTGGTTAGAAGCAAAAATTTGAGGATACCTGGAACAGGGGCAAAGACCTTGAGAACAATATTTAAGTATTTATTTATTGGATTCACATGCAGTAGTGCTCTTTTAAGATCTGAAAATGCCACATCTGAACTTTTAAATTATGACAAATTATTTTTATATTACAAAAGTCAATCACAATTGAAAACCGTGAATAACAAGGGCTTGTTGTTTGGAAAGAGAATAGAGACAGCAAGGTGTTGCATATAAATAAAAGAACTGTAGTCAAAGAATATTATTAGTATCTTATATAAACTATTTTTCATTCTCTGCCAAGACAATGGCCAAGAATTGTTTGATATCCATGGGAAACCTCCTAAATTTTCAAAAATGCTGCTTTTTAATTTAATATTTTCCTCAGGCTACATTTCCTTCTAAGTTTTCTTACAGGAAGGTTAGATCTTTCTGTTGTATGCTTTGTAGTAGTTGGAAAATGTCTGCCTTTTATATTTCTAATTGATCATATTTGCCTTTGACCAAAATGTTTTTTTTGGGGGGTGGGTCTGGCTTTTTAGGCTAGACAGCAGCAAGCAGAACTGGCTCAGCAAGAATGGCTCCAGATGCAGCAAGCAGCCCAACAAGCACAGCTGGCTGCTGCTGCTTCAGCCAGTGCATCCCATCAAGCAGGATCTTCTCAGGACGAAGATGATGAAGATGACATCTGAAATTCACCAGCTGAGTTTTTATTCTCACGATTTTTTTTCCTGCACAATGAAAAAGTGAAAAGAATGCTTATTTGTAATTTTGTATGCATCTTGGTGGACTGGCCATTGGTATTCTCGGGATGTCTGCTGTTAAGTTTCAGCTATTGTGTGCTATACATGTAAAAACTCTCTTTGAACTCTTGAAGATTTAAGGTTCAGTATCATATCAATTTTGAATTTTTAATGGTGTTTATGAAATTTTAGATAGCAGTGAGTCCTTTATTTGATCAATAAACAGTGTTACAGTAAACTACAAGTTTATAAAATACATTGAGATTTATACAGAAGCTCTAAATCTACATGTGCATTTCCTCTGCCCTTTTAACTAAACTATAAAAATCATATATGGGGAATTTTTAATTATTTTTTCGGGGGGGATGGGTGGGAATGATACAAGTAGACATTGGATCAGGTTAGTTAAAAAAAAAAAACAAAGAGTTCAGTTCTACAGTGTCTGAATTTTTTGTCCTTTTAAAAATGAGGAGATTATATATATATATATATAAATAAAAAAGGTAATAAATATATATGCTCAGTTAAATACACTTGTTTAAAAAAACTCAAACACATACAATGCTAGGAAGACGTATGTTTAATAGGAGTTGTACAAATTCAATTTGTTTTTGTTTTTGTTTTTTTGTATAGGGGTAAAAACCAAGGTTTTATTATGGCATCTATTCATCTTGAACTAAACTATTACATTTCAAAGACTGCCCTGTTTTGAGGACTGTCATGATTCTTATTATTTCACTCCAATTCAATAATTGTTGTTGATAGTGTTACTTGCTTTGTCCAACCATGTTCATATTATTAAAATGAGTGGGTGGAACTTGATGAAACATTTGCGTGGGTTCCATGGGTTTAACTGGAGTTGGTGAATATTCAAACCTTTGTGGGGAGGAATGGAAGTTAATGAACATGCTTGCTGGAAAAGAATAATTTTTTTTTTAAAGTCACCCTTATAATTTACTTTTTGTCAGCAGAAATTTAACATTTTCCTGACTAGGTTACAGGCCTATTTCTATGCTACCTTTAGAAATGGCATCATTGTCTTCTTAACCCTAATTGGGTTTAATAACAGAAAATTAATCAGGTTTAATTTCAGTTAGGACAGCATGCCATATGACTGATGAGCATCACAAGGAAAACTAATGGTTACTTTTAATGTGTTAAAGAAATGCTTTTCTTTTGTTCCAGTAAAGCACATTAATGGTTGTTAATTCTGATGTATTGAAGAAATAGCATACTTGTTCACATTTTGGAAACAGAAAGGAAAAGCCACAATTCTTGTGTCAGATATCCATATCCTTAAATTTTGGGATTTCCAGCAGAGCTGAAAAAATTATATAGCAGGTTTGACAACTGCTAGGATTCTTTAAAAAAAAAAAATTATATGACCATTTTAATTAGAAAATGAAACATGTAAGGTTTACAGGAATTTGGATTTCTTAATGATCAGATTTTGCTATTTCAGAAAATGAAAAGTGATCAAGTATTTATTAAATACATCCCTTTTTTTTTTTTTTTGACATACCACCCTTCCTCCTCCAATGAAAAGGTTAGTTTTGTTGGAGTGTTTAAATTGAAATTATTTCATGGATATTGCATGAAGTATGTTGGGCAAGATCTGAGTAAGCAACTCGTTTTTTTAAAGGTATCAATAAGTACCAAAGGTAGTAAAGCTAGTTGAGAGTAATCACTATGTTAATATGCAGTGTTGGCTTTTCTAATTTGTACTGTAACATCCTTACACTTTATATTTTAAGTGAATCTTTTTCTTAACTTAGATATTTTTCACACTTTTTTTTTTTTCTGATGCAGAGTTCAGGTTAATATTTTACTGCATCTGGTATGTATGATGTTTGGATCCTTGTGACTTTTCCTTTGGACATTCTTATGCTTTCATATGCTGTATTCTTCAAGCAATAAAATTCTGATGTGTTTTATAAATTGTTTTTATACTTAATACATTGCATACATTTATAATACAAAAATAGAACTTTGTCTTCACCATTTGGCCAAGTCCAAAATGTATAGATCAAAAGAGTACAAATGTTGCTGAATGATTTTGGTTAATAGGCTCAGATTCACATTTGGCAAACACTGTTTGTTTCACTTCTTTGTTTGCTTGGATTACATTAAATGTGTTTATCTTTGTAATCTGAGCAAATCTCAACTTCTGAGCCTCAGTTTCCTTATTTGTAAAATGAAGATAATATTTTCATTACCTACCTCATGGGAATGTTGGGAGGAGCAAATAGAGGTGTATATAAAGTGCTTTGCAAATCTTAAAGAACTATATAAACATTAGTACCCAACTATGATAAGGCAGATTGCATAGTGTTTTGCTTTTAGCTTTGTTTTTTAAACCTTAGGGACAGCAATTTCTTACACCTGTTATTCAGTTATTTCAAAATTTCTAGAATCTTTTGGGGAAGGGGGGAAAGATTTCTGTATTTCTATAAAAGCAAATTTATTTCTGAGTCTGTACTTCCTATCTTGCATATGTTAGGCCACTTTGGAGATCTACCAGTGTTTGAGGATATAAAATGGTGGCACAACATTTAATGTTATAGAATAATAATTTATTTCAAGGCTTTCTCTAACCTCAAATAAACTGAAACTTTCCAGGAAATACAGCTTACCCATGTTGCAATCCATTTCAGTTTAATATTAATCAAATAAAAGTAAGAGCAAAATTAATTTTTTCCCCATAATGATGCAATAGTATCATGTACTCAGTAAAATTCTAATAATAATATCAATGCTAATCAGAAATATTGAGGAATAAGAACTTAAAATTTAAGACAATCTGAAGTCTGCTACTGAACAGAAACAAATTGGATAAGAAAGGAATCTATGATAAAGAAAAATTTGGGGGGGTCAAATTAAAAAAGTTAACAAAGCAATCAATAGTTTGATGTACTGCTTTCTCAAAGATATAATGTGTATTTTCTAATTATACAATGTTTGTTACTGTTAGAGAAGTTAGAGAAGATCCTTGATCTAGTATTAAGGATTATATACAAATCTAACCTTATGAGATATTAAAAAATGCCTAGATAAATTACATTTATGAATGTAAAGTGAAAAAGTAAACATAAATATTCAATAATCTGACCTTTATGAAAATATAAAAGATTAATTTAAACATGAGATTCTTCTATATGTCAAATGTAAAGTTGTATCTACAGAAATAATATTCTTATCTGACAGAAGGAAGTAGAAACTGATCTGTTTTCTTATAGCTCTAAAATTGTGCACCAAAAAATGTTGCAATAAAGTCATTGAGTAGGTTGATGTATAGTTGTAACTGAACCAAAAGGAGAATTTGAAGGTAGAAGGAATGATTCTTTCACTCAAATTTCATTAATTGTTAGGTATTCCTGAAATAATTAAGTTGATATTACTTGATAGACTTAATAATTCTGCACAGGCATGCAGCTTAATGCACTCCAAGATTCTGGAGTGGAATAAGATTAGAAAATAGTTTCATATGTATACACATATGTATGTACATACATACATACAACCAGTAATTCTTAAAAACCTTTAAAAAGCTCATAATTTCCCATAAAGAATAATATTAAAATTTGGAATTTTGTTCCTCACCAAGAACTTGGAAACAAGTAAAGAATAAATGTGGCCTACGCATTTCATAAAATCCAGTAGCCTTTTGTCAGTCCTCATCCTCCTTGACTTTTCTGAAACATTTGACCCTTTTAGTTTATCTTTGAAATTTTTTCTTTCTGTGATGATACATACTATATTGGTAATTATCCTGTCACTCTTAACAATTCTTCTCTGTCTCTAGCTCTTCTTTCTCTTTCAGTTCATTAAATGTTAGCATTCCCAAATTGTAAGTATTTTATTCCTCAGTCTCTTTCTAAACTTTTCCCTTTGAAGAGCTTGCTCACACTATTAGCTTCAGCTGTTACTTATATTGTATAACATAAGATAGAAAGAAAGGGATTCAGAAGTGACCCTGTCCAAAGGAAACTGATCAGGGTATTGTAGAGATTTTCCAAACAAGGAGTCATCCAGCTTAATACATTCTATTTTTGGACATTTCTGATTACTAAATATTTATTTCAAATCAAAATATACCTCTTTTTAACTTCATGGTAGCTCTAAAAAATTTAAGACTGTTCCTTCTTCCCTCTGCCTCCCAAGGGTTTTCTCCAACTATTCTTTGAATGTCATGGTTTTTAGAATCTGACCATTCTGTTTACCCTTCTTTGAATACACTTCAGTTTGTTGATGTCCTTCCTAAAATACAGTGCCCAGAACTGAAACTAGAAGTGTTCTTGAAGTACTCTGACTAGGGGATATCACCTTTCCTTCTAGATACAATGCTTGTCTTTTGCAGCCTAAAATCTTTTTTCCTTTGGGGCTGCTATTTTATACCATTGATTCAGTCAGAGAATCAGAATTTTGGAGTTGAAAGGAACCTCGGTGACTATCTAGTCTACCTATACATCAGGAAGCATTTCTAGCTTTTGTTTGGAGGCCTCTAGTGGGGGGGACCCCGCCCCCTCAAATATAAAGGCTTCTAGAGTATTATCCTTTAGGATAACTCAAACTGTTGAAGCTCTTTTTTAAGCCTAAATTTGCCTCTTCTAATTGTTTTAAAGTTTTGTGCTCTGAAGCCAGACACTCATTGTCTAATTCCCTTTTCACATAATAGATATTCATATTGGCTATTTCAGTCTCTTCTCTTATACCTCTGGCTTAAGACTATTGCAATAGCTTCCTACTTGGTTTCCCTTCCTCTCCAATCAACCCATTCTTAAGTTTTCAGATTAATAATTTCTAAAGTCACAGGTCTGGAATTTCACTCAAGAATCTTCAGATTTCCTTCTTAGTTTTAATTTTATAGATTTTTCTTTCTTACTTTGAAAAACCTCAACAGTTTGACCTCAACTCATCCTTTAAGACTAAGGATTCTTAATTAGGGTCCTTAAACTTTTTCTTAACAACATTTTTGGTAACAATTTCATTATAATTGGATTTTTTTGTAACCGTTTATATTTAACTATTTGGATTTTAAAAATATTCTTTTGAGAAGGGATCCATAGGCTATCTCTGATTGCCATAGGGAATAACAATACAGAAAAAGGTGAAGAGCCCTTGCTCAGTGCTAAACTTTTCCAGCTGATGAAGCCAGCTTTGAACTTAACATTTTCTCTTCTGCGTCCATGTTTTTGCAAAGGTTATACTCCACTTGTTTACCTGTGTACTTGTTTCTCCCAATAAAATATAAGCCTTTTAAAGGCTTTGTATCCTCCACATCTAGCCTCATGTCTGAAATAGTAATTGCTTGTTGAATTGAAAATCTGAAGATAGCTATCATCTCCCCTGGCTCCTTTCTTTTCTTGGCTGAACATTCTGAGGCTTCCTCAACTATTTTTCACAAGGCATGAACTCAAGGGCTTCCTCTGTCTTGACTGACTCCTTTCAGTTTATTAAAATCTTTTCTAAAATACTGTGCCCAAAATTGAACATAATATGCTAAGTCTGGTTTGACCAGGGAATGATACAGCAGATTTTAAATGTCCTTATTTCTGGAAGCCATACCTCTTTTTAAAATGCAATGCTTGCTCATATTAAGTTTTTTTGAGTGCCATATCACATCACATCATTTACTCATTAAATTTTTGTATAAGTTAATTGCCTGATCTTTTCAGACAAACTTGTCTAGATTTACCTCATCTGTCTCAAACTTGTGAAGCAAATTATGAAGGCTCTAGCTATCAGGATCTTTTTTGATCCTGATTTTAACCTAAAGCTCTTTCTCTCAACATTGAGATTTGCAGATTTGTTATTTCTGGTACCTCTGCCCCTTTCTGAATAATTCCAAGTAACCTTTGCAGTTTTCTAAGTAAATACTTTTTTTTTTTTTGCAACATAATATTTTATTTTTCCAGATACATTCAAAGATAAGTTTTCAACATTCACCTTTGCAAAACTTTGTGTTCCATATTTTTCTCCCTCCTAAGATAGCAAGCAATTCAATACTAAGTAAAATATGTGCAATTCTTCTAAGCATATTTCCATATTCATCATACTGTGCAAGAAATATCAGATCAAAAGGGGGGAAAAAAACACAAGAAAGAAAAAAAGCAAACAAACCGTAGCAGAAAAAAGAGGGGCAAGAGGAAATGTTGTGTTTTGATATACCTTCAGTCTCTATAGTTCTCTCTCTGGATGTGGATGGCACCAAGTAAAAGTGTTAAATAATAGTCCATGAGTAGATCTCTGGGGGATTGGGACTTTCCTTCCAAGTTCCATCAAACTGTTAATGAATATTTTGAGCCCAACTCTTTACCTAGTTCCCTGTCCTATTTTATGCATTTTGTCAAACATTTCCCAGTTGTATTTTAATCTGGTTTGGTCTCACAAGAGAGTTTCTACAAGAATAGTATAAATAGTATAAAAGATTTGTTAAAGGCTTTGCTAAAATATAAATAAATTATAGAATTCCCCTTAGGAAAAAGGGAATAAGGTAATTTGGCATGAATTGTCCTTGGTAGAGTTACTACATTAGCTTTTTAAAAATAGTTATTTATTGACCATCTCTTTAATAGCATATTCTAAAAATTGATTTTCACTGGTTAAGAATTTACAAGATCCCATTTTCTTCCCTTTTTGGAAAATCTAGACCACATTTATCTAAACTTCTCCAGTCTCTTAGTATGTTTCCCAGTATCTCCAAGACCTTTCGAAGATGACTTAACAATTGTTCACTAGTTATATCTGACAATTCTTTTAATTCCTCATAGTGTAATATGTCCGGATCAAGGGATTTAAAGTCATTAGTGACAATTAACTTTTTTCTTTCTTTGGTTATCATCTCCTTTGCCACTTTTGACCTGTGTTTCTTTGCATAAAAATCATTCTTTTTGTCGGCAAAAACTGAAGTCACATAAGAGTTGGGCATCTCTACCTTCCTTCTCTTTTTAGTTGGTCGTTGATCCTCTGTGCCCTGAGCCCTGGTTTTACCCTATATTTAATGTTCCTCACTTTTCCCTGACTTCTCATAACTTGTCATAGCAATAAAAGCCTTATGCTAGCTTTAGCTTCTGCCACAAGCTTCAGCTCATTCAGCTCACCAATACTATTTTTATAGTCTGTATACAAACTCCTTTATATTCATCTTCTGTTTCATCTGCCTTTGTTTTCATTTTCACTATTGCCTAGTGACTTCCTGTGCGTTCACTTTGGTGTTTTCTGACAGCCCTTGTCTTACATTAGAATTATTTCTTCATGTCTTCAAAACTTCATTCTTTGGAGTTTCCTATCATTTCAGGATGATTGAAAACCTGTAGTTCATTTGCCATCTTTCTTGAATTTTGTCTCCAAGTATCTGCCTCAGAAACCTTCAATCCTGAAATCACTAACCGATTAATCTTTTTTCTTCCCCATATCAGATGCTGTCTCATTTGCCTATAATTGACATCTGCTTTTTCAGTGCTGTACATATCTTTCTATATACCTGGAAAATAACTTCTCTACTTTTTAGAATCCCCCTTTTCTTCAAAATCTATTTCTCTAGATCTTAGTCCCTACTTTCTTCAAAGTTCAGCTTCAGTGTCCCCTTGGGTTCCTTTCTTGATTCTCTCCAGTTGCTATTGCCTGCCTCTCCTTGGTCTTGTATGTCCTAGGCACATTATAGGTACTTAATAGATATTTATTGGTTAATGGATTAAGAGCATCCTGCTCTGTCTTCTTTAAGAAGAATCTCAAATTCATCTCTTAATCACCCCTCTTTATTTTATCTAGGAAGCAAACTAGTCAACTCTTTGAGCATAGTCACTTGTCTGTAGCAAAAATACAAATATTGTATACCTAATGCAAGTGATCACTGCAAACTTTTTCTTAAATAGCATACCTAGCTGGAAATATAAGTCCCTTCCACCTGCTCAAATGAAGTTTAATTTTAACACCCTTCCCCAAGAAAAAATCCTTAAGAAAGATTTTTTTCCTTGCCTTTTTTCTGTAGACATGTATTACATTGAGTGTTTGGTCGGGGTTTTTTTGTTTGTTTTTTGTTTTTTAAACCCAATGTGAGACTTTCTTCCTTCATTTATTCTTTATTCATATTTTATATTAATTATCAATTGTATTCTATGACATACTTCCTGAAGTCTGTGATTTGACACAGAAAATCTGGCGAATTCTACCAAGCGGGAATGGGCTTTCACTGTAATTCTAGTGACAGACTACTGTCTGGAGATAATCCTAGCTAAGTGCAGAGAATCTCATCACAATAGAACAATGAGGTAATGGATCTTTGACATGGCAACACATAAAGTAAAAATTTAAAAATGTCTGTAGGGCTCTTTTACTTCTGCAGTTATAGTAGTTCTATTATTAACACACTTTTTAGAGTGTAGACATTTTAATATTCTAAATAATGAGATCTTTGTCTAGTAGCCACTAAATTGACGTGTTATTTAGTGAACGAAACCATATAAATATTGACATTTTCCTGAAAAGTAAATCAGAAGACAAGACAATGAAGCTAAATTTTAAACTGGCTCAGATAAAGGCAAGTAAAGGAATTTGTGGCTTTTCAGTGTTCTTTCCAAAGTAATAGGAAATATTTCATGGGACATTTGGACCTCTTGCCTTTTATTGCTTATGATGAGTATAAGAAAAAGACTGCAATGAAGCAAATTACAGCTATGTACCAGTATTTGTTGTAGAAGATGAAAAAGCAAAACTTCCAAGCATTGGTTGGTTGATGGATAAATTTAGAAAGGATTTCTGTTCAGGTTTAAGTTGGACTCAATATCTTCAGAATTCTGTTTCAATTCTGTGTTCTTTGAGTCTGAAATACAGAAATACTACAAAGAATATCACACAATTCTCTATGCCAAGCCCATCTATGCTTTGCTACTGACTGAGTTTAATGTGAAATTGGGCTTGGGAGAAGATGATAAAAAATGCATTGAGAAAATGAAAGAAGCCAGAGACCCACAAAGAAACCTCATACACATAGACATAATAAAAATAACATATATATCACTCCCAAGTTTTCCAAAGTGTTTTACTCACAACCACCCTTTCACGTGAGAAGTACAAAATATTCTTATCCCTATCACATGAATGAGGAAACTGGCACTCTTAAGAAGTTAAGGGATTTGCCAACAGCCACAAAACCACACAGCTATTAAGTAGCTAAGTAAAGATTTGAACCCCAGTCTCTTGATTCTATGGCCAGTGGTCTATGTTACACTCTTTGTTCTTTCTGTAAGACAAAAACTAGGATCCTGGACATGACATTTAACATCATATTAAGTAAAATTGATGATATCCTATCATAAGAATGGACTGATAAAGCTTTTTTAATTGGATCCTGACTCCATATTGGATCACCTAAGTGAATATGGGAGTATGATAAGAAATTAATTGTCTATCAAATGTGTAATGAATCCAAGGTGTTTCCGGCACTGCTTAAATATATTGCATTGTACAATTTCACTGCAACCTTGGTTCTGAACATACAATATTCACCTTTTGCACATTTATGAACACATTCAGAAATACTTTGGCTCAGATTTGAGACAGGGTCATAAAATTTTCTTGGGCAAAAAGGAAGTGGAAATGTTTATGTGGAAGAAGTTTAAGGAAACCTGATGTAGAGTATACAGCAAAAACAAACCATTTCACTTAATAGAGGGAAAAAAGCAGACTTCAGAGTTCTATTTCAAACGGGATTAACAAATGCAACCACAGGGAAGGGTCTGATTAACAACCTTCTGATTATTAATAATCAGGGACATATATTTATGTTTTGCCCAAAATGTTCACTGTCATGAAAGATGTCTTACACAAAGTTCATAGAAAAGAGATTGTGAGGTCCTCCATCTATATATGCTCCTATTTCCTATGATCCTGTGAGGACTTCATCAAGCAACAGAATATTTTAGTGTTGAAACACAGGTGGGATCCATAACCATTGAAGCCTGGAGCATTATTCAAATTCAAGTGGCCCAATAGGCAATCTGAAAACATATAAGTAGCCTATTACATTTACATAAAGAGTGACATAGGGGATACTATCCATGAACTATATGATTACGGTAAGACGAAGAGCTTAAATAGATCATCTAAGAAAAGAGTTGACAGATTTTGGCCTTCAGTCTGTTTTGGGTTTTTTGGTTTTTTACGTTCTTAACTAACTGGACATAAAAAGCAGGCAATAGCCAGGATTTTTCTCTTAGGCATAATTTGTTGAATCCTGATCTGGTTTTTTTAAAAAAAAAAAAGGCCTAAAAAAGGTCCTTCAATGTGTGTGTGTGTGTGTGTGTTTTGTGATAAAAATGAGCAAGAATCACACTGAATGAGAAGATATGCATAGCTTGCTTCCTTTATGTAGGGAATGCCCACATTAGCAAGCTCATGGATCCTTTGAAGTAGTGAAATGATTTCTTTCATTTTGGTAGGTTTGGGGTGGTATGCTGTTACATGCCAGTAGTTCCTGTTACTGAGGGTGTACAGGGGTCCTCAAACTCTTTAAATAGGGGGCCAGTTCACTGTCCTTCAGACTGTTGGAGGGCTGGGCTATAGTAAAAACAAAAACTTTGTTTTGTGGGCCTTTAAATAAAGAAACTTCATAGCCCTGGGTGAGGGGGATAATCGTCCTCAGCTGCCGCATCTGGCCCATGGGTCGTAGTTTGAGAACCCCTGGTGTAGAAGTTGGCAGATTGCTTTTATTTGGGAGATTTGAGCTTCATTTGGGTTAAAAAACGTATCAATATGGTGAGCCTCCTGAGGATCAACAGGCTGCTTACAGGGCTAAAACTGAGCCTGGTACTGCACTAAGCCTGGTACCAGTATGATAAACCCCATAAGGAGGAACAAACCGTTTACAGAGGTAGTAAACTGACTTTCTTAGACTGGAAAAAGGGAGCAAGTTAATAATGCTACTGTGTTCTTTGGTACTGGAATATGACCCAGAAGTGGCTATTTCACTTCCAGTCTCTGAAACATAGGGCAACCCAATTTCTACCTCTTCCCCCCATTAAAACTTGACCTCTAATTCTAGCCTATCACCATCATGAATTGTCATTCTTCATGTTAACTATTCCACTCCTGCTCCCATTGTTGTATTATGTGCTTATTTGCAAATAAGTCCCAAACCTATATCTTCTGATCTCTCTCCTATCCTCTAGACTAACATTTACAGTTGTCTCTTTAACATTGCATATCGTTCTCTCTGTTCTAATACCAACTCAAATTAAACTTGCTTTTCTTTTTTCTCTCCTGCTTTTCATCTGCAAACCTCATCCTACCACTCATCTTTATTTTAATGGTACAGTTAACCTGCCAGGATGAAAATCTCAATCTTCTTTGACATATTTTCTGTCACTATTCAATCAATCACATTGTTCTTTGATGTTTTACTTAGAACATATTTCCAGTCTTTTTCCATCCCTATTGTGTTGTCTTAACATTGCAAGTTGGACTACTGCCTTCCATCTGCTTTTCTTACATTTACTGACCTTCCTGTTCAGTCATCATATATATTCCTATTTTAATTTTAATTTTAGCAGTCGATTCTTAAAGCATTTACACGTACACAGATACTCTCATGTTTTGGTACCTCCCTTTTGAGCCTTATATCCACATACTCACTTTCCAAAACCCTCTGCCTCAGCTAATCTGTTTTTATTAACTATCTCCTCCAATTCCCCTCCCTTTACAAAAAAAAATCTCATCTTCCCACTTCTATACATGCTATCCCACCCACCTATAGTGTCTCTAATACATCTAATCTCATTCACCCTAACTTTCCAATTCTTTCTCATCGTTTGATCCAAATGAAATCCTTATTGTATTCCTTGGTCATTTCAAATAAAAGAATCTCAGCATTATTATATCTTGGCAAGGAATAGAGGAAGTTTTGGGGGCATGAATGATAAATTTATTGATGCTGATGGCAAAAGGAAGGACTTTGAAGAAGAAAGATAGATTTAGAAAGTAAGTAGCTGAAGTGAAATGACTAGAATCAAGAGATCAGCAACAGCTGGTTATATGATGATCAGCTCTGATGAACTTGGCTTTTTTCAATGAGATGATTCAGTTCAGTTCCAGTGATCTTGTGATGAAGAGAGCAATCTACACCCAGAAAAAGAACTGTGAGGACTGAGTATGGATCACAACATAGTATTTTCACTTTTTTGTTATTGTTAACTTGCATTTTGTTTTCTTTCTCATTTTTTTCCTTTTTGATCTGATTTTTTTGCATGCAGCATGATAATTGTGGAAATATGTATAAAGAACTGAACATGTTTAACATATTGGATTGGGGAGTTAGGGAGAGGAGAGGAGGGGAAAAATTTTGGAATACAAGGTTTTGTAGGGGTGAATGTTGGAAATTATGTTTTGAAAATAAAAAGCTTTAATAAAGTAAGTAGCTGGTCAAGAAGATGCTTTCATAAAGTGGAATTTGTATTTCTATATCAGGGATTAGATACAGAAATGATGGATTGTTGGTAGAATCCATCTAACAAAATACCAGCTGAGACTATGTATTTTGAGAAACTTTGGGAATCTAATTGAGAGGACAATAAATTGAAAATAGAAAACTTCTCTTCCCCTCCCCTCCATAACTCCAGTTACGTAAGTACTATGATCAGTAGACTTAAAACATAGTGGGGGGGAAAATATCAATTAATAGGAGACAAATTCAAAAACAGGGACCCTAAATGTCTGTACAGCAGTTTATAGAGTATGAATGAAGAAGGGAAGCCAGAGCTCTTCAAGTCAGTAAATCGATTACCTCATGATAAATCACTAACTAATGATGAATGTGACTCCTTAAAGAAATTTGGTAATGGAATGTGAGCTAAAGAAACAAATAAAATACTGAGACATGATAGAGTAGTGATATGGGACTTAAACAGTACAGATAACTGTTATAGTCTCTACACTACAAGTGAAACAATTGGTCAGTTATTAAATGGCTCTGATCATACAATACTTAATTTGTCCATGTAAGTGCTGAGCCACTGACTGTGATCTTTGAAAATACTAGAGAGCCAAAGAAGCCATGTGTAGCAGAAGAAAGAATAATGGGTTTGGAGTTAAAAAAGCTGAGTTCACAGCATTACTCAATTATTTCCTGCCTTTGTGACCTTTGCCCACCTTTTTGGGCCTTAGTTTTCTTACTGTAAAAAGAGAAATTTAGACCAGATGACTTGCCATGGTCACAGTTCCAAATCAACGATCCTATAGTCATGAAAAAATGTCCCAATTTTTCAAAAGGGGAAGAAGGTAGATCCTTTAAGCTTGACTAATTCCTGAAAAAATTAAGTTGTTAAAGAGTATTTTGTGAATACATAGAAAGGGAAACAAGGGTCAATACCAGCTAGTTTCTAATTCATCAAGAACTCATCGTGTCAAACTAATGAGATTACCTTTTTTGGTTACGTTTACCAGTGACTCAGGGAAATATAGTAGTAGGTTATATGCCTTTATCTTAGCAGGAATTTGACACCAATGTTCATGTGAACACAGTGCTGGATTTTTGCTATATGACACTAGGTAATGGATTCAGAGCAAATTTAATGCACAGACCCAAAGACTAATGGCTCCATATCAGCCTGGCAAAAGTTTGCCATAGGAGTCTCACTGGGCCCTTTCCTTAGTTTTGTTCTGTTTAATATCTTTATCAGTGACTTAGAGTAAAGCAGAGATATTTTAGGAGACATAAGATAGGTAAAGAGAGGTAACTTATTGAATGACAATGTTGAATCCAAAATTTTCTGAACAGGCCTGAACATTAAATGATTTACTCAGATTTTCCAAAGATTTTGTGATGATTTTATGAATGTGGGTATTTCAATAATGCACAGTTCTACTCAATCATGCATGCACAGTTCTTGTCTTTGTCCTTCCATAAATTTGTCACATGGGCCATTTAATGGGTTGCATGCCTTCCATAAGTTTTGCTGACATTGTGAAATAGTAATGGAATATATGGACTGTCCATCTTTTATCTCTTGCTCTATGTGATTAGCATATACTTTTCAATCATGTCCCTGAGCTAATTTTTTACTTTACTTTTTTCATATTTTTTCTTTTAATATGTTAGTCTCCTTATATTCATCATATGTCCTTTTATTGATCTTTCAGTGATCAACAACTTCAGATCTTTACAAGCTTTAACATTGCTAGTTTCAAACCATACGATATCACCAAAAGAATATTGAATTTTTGTTTCAGAGGAAAGATCACTAAAACAACTTGGCATTTTCCAAAAAGCAATTTAGCCCACTCTAATGTTCAGTTCTGGCACTGAGTCCATTTGCATTGTCTGTGCTGTTTTTGTATACTGAAAAATTCTATGAGTATCTATCCAACTGTTTATCAGTCTTCATTATAGGAATTTTTTATCCGTTTGGTTTTTCCATTGTGGGTATTTAGGCCAAATTCTTTTGAGCAATTGTGAATCTTATTTAGAAGACTTTGCAGTGTTCCAGAATTTGATGCACTCAGTGAGTGAAATCTGCAAGCAAGATTATCTGGAAGACATTATCATCTCTAAAGAATACCTTCCAGTTGTACTTTGTGCTGGATCTTCTCCATGATAGTGATGAATACCTTTGGTGAGCATATATCTCCCTTTTTTTAAGCCTTTCTTGATATAATCAGTCATTCTTGTTATATTTTTCATAGAATAAATATTTTAACATATGCAGAGTAGACATCTTTTTTGGACATACAGATAAGTAATTTTTAACCTATCTAAACAAGGCTTTTTTTAATTTAAAAAAATTTGAAATTGATGGAGGAAAGGACTTTGACATTGATTCTGTTAGAAATGTTTAACCAATGTAAATTAATTGAAATGATAAGAATATTTTTGAAAGTCTGAAAACTGCTTTTAATTATTTAATACTTGATTTATTTGTGAGCTGGAAAAGTGGTAGTCAAGAGCTATACTTGTTTATAAAATCTTACAGAGAAAGATGATGGAACATTATGAGCAGTATTGCCTCATTTAACAACAAAAAGCAGTTTGAAGAAAGCTCAATGAGACATCTAACTAATCATCCCAAGAGTATTTAAAGATGTTAGGCCAGTAGACTAATGAAAGGTGGGACCAAGTCTATGTAATATGAAATTTAATAGGAATAAATACAAAATTCTGCATTTGAATTTTAAAAATTAGCTCTGAAAACAACCTGAGGTTTTTTAGTGGTCTGCCTTCTCAATTTGAATTAATAGTATGAACTGGCTTCCCAGAAAGCTAATGTGATCTCAGCCTCAATTAACAGAAATATAATATTCAGAACAATAAAGGTTTTAGACCTGCTTCACTCGGGTTTAATGGTAAAATTATTCTTTACTTCCCATCAAATTCATAGTCATGTGTATGTGTGTGTGTGTGTATATATATATATGAATATATGGTAACTTTTACTGTTCTATCATGTTTTCATATAAATAGTACATAAATAATATGATTTTTTGTTGTAAATTTGATATAGCTCTATTGTGTTATTATCATTGTTATTATTATTAGCCTGGATTTGTGATTTCTTTATTACAAAAAATTTACTTTGAGGAAAATCCCTCTACCAGTGTAGATGGCAACTATGCTGCAAAGTTTTGTTTTAGTGGATTGGAGCACTAAGAGAATAAATGACTTGCCTAGGGTTATATGGTCATTGTATGTCAAAGGTGAGACTTGAATCCAGATCTTTCTGACTCCAAGGTCAGCTCAATCTACTAAACTACATTGCTTGTCTGTCTGTCTGTCTCTCTCTCTCTCTCTCTCTCTCTCTCTCTCTCTCTCTTTTTCCCTTGTCCTTCCTCAAATGTGAGGGTAGGTGAAGGAAAATCCTTGAAATTTCTATTCTATTTAAAATCACTTTTCAAAAAAAAAAAAAAATCCTCAGATACTCAGTGACTTTATTGTAAAACTGTGCACAGGGGAACATAGGAAACTTTTGTTGAAAAATAGTATTTCAGAATTGAAAATGAAAAATCAGAAAACAATTATACTACTCAAAAGCTTTAGACATTAGAATTGGCAGGTACTGAAATATGTTAAAAAATATTATCTAGTAAATTTTGATGAGTATAGAAATAGAAGATAGTTAATATTCAGTCATGTTTGGTGAAAAAAATAATTGACTGATTAGAACAAGGGGAAAAATAAACTCTAAATTTGAAGAAAAAATTAAGATGAAAATGGACTTAATGCAATGGCAACAGTTGCAAACTCACCTAAATAAATTATGAATTCCAAAAAGTGGGAATGTTGTCTTAGACTTAATATTTAAACATTTATGCTCACTATAACAAGGAGGTTGAAACAACCTCCCAGACTTCTTGAGCTCTCATATATTTAATCTCTTTGCCAAAATAAGGAATGGGACTGTCAAGGGCAATACTAATTCTGAGTATAAGCTCATTTATTAAACATTATGGAAAAAGATGGTGGAAGACTATAGATATTGTCATCTGAAAAAGGAGTTTAAGAAATTAAACTTGCAGACTAGTTGGTTTGAAATCTAGTAGTTTTGCTCATTTATAGATAAAAGTGGAAGATATATATAAAAAGCTATTATTTTCTAAATAGGTTTTTAGAAAATAATAGCTTTTTATTTTCAAAATATATGCAAATGATAATTGTGGAAATATGTATAGAAGAATTGCACATGTTTAACATATATTGGATAACTTGATGTCTAAGGGAGGGGATGGAGGGAAGGAAAGGAGAAATTTTGTTGGGGGAGGGTTTAGCTTTTTATTTTCAAAATATATGCCTGGATAGTTTTCAATATTCACTCTCGCAAAATCTTGCATTCCAAATTTTTTCTCCTTTCCTTTCCCCACTCCCTCCCCTTGACAGCAAATAGTCCAATATATGTTAAACCTGTGCAATTCATCTATATATATTTCCACATTTATTATGCTGCACAAGAAAAATCAGATCAAAAAGGGGGAAAAAACGAGAAAGAAAACAAATAGCAAGTAAACAACAACAAAAAAGGTGAAAATACTATATTGTGATCCGTGCTCAGTCCCCATAGTTCTTTTTTTTTTTTTTTTTTTTTTTTTTTGATGCAGATAGCTTTCTCCATCTCAAGTGTATTGAAATTGATCTGGATTACCTCATTGTTGAAGAGCCATATCCATCAGAATTGATCCTCACATAATATTTTTGTTACTATGCACAATGTTCTCTTGGTTCTCCTCACTTCCTTTAGCATCAGTTCATGTAAATCTCTCCATATCTCTCTGAAATTATCCTGATAATTGTTTCTTATAGAACAACAATATTCCATAACTTATTCAGCCATTCCCCAACTGATGGGCATCCACTCAGTTTCCAGTTCCTTGCCACTACAAAAAGGGCTGCTACAAACATTTTTGCACATGTGAGTCCCTTTCCTTCCTTTGAGATCTCTTTGGGATATAATTCCAGGAGAGTTACTGCTGGATCAAAAAGTATGCATAGTAGACAAACAGATTTGACATGGAATGGAAGTGTTTTCCAGTGATCTGTATTTATAGGTGATGATAGTGAAACCATAAGAAACTGTTGCCTCAATGAAGGATTTGAACTCTTTACTGCCTCAGTAACCAGTCTGTTATGTGAAAAGTGGCAAGAACATTTATTTAACCATGAAATTGAAAAAATCACTTGGTTTGAGCAAATGAATTTTTAAAAAGAATACATGATTGAGATTTTGTTTCATGGGTGGGATAATTATTTGTAATTAGAAAAAAAATGACTTTGCTTCTACTCTAAAAAAAAAAAAAGATAAATTTTTATCAACAACTACCAGCTTTAAAGTCTGTGTCAGAGCTTTAAAATTTTTATCAGAATGGTCCATGTATTTGATGAAAACATAAAAAGGAATAATCAGGCTTTCACATAATTTTCTGTACAACACTAATGATTTCTCAACTGACTGAAAAGAATATAAGATCTCACCAAATTTATTCATTTTTAAGATCATTTATATAAAAATATATCTTTAAAACTTTCTTCAAAGTGTATCCCCATATATATTAAAATATGAAACTTTAGAATGACTGCAACTGTGGCAATAACTTTTAACAGTTTGCTGATTGCCAAGGTGAATGGTAGAATAAAACAGGAGATACAAGCTTTCCTAGTGTTGGTTATCACAAAAAATGTCCTGTTCAGAGTACAAACAAAAGGATAGCAAGATGTTCCAGATGCTCTCATTTGTATATCTTTGATAATATGGTAAAAGTTACATCTAATCCAAGAATAGCCCTCTAAGTGAAATTCTATAATAACATGAAATATTAATTTACTGTAATCATATACAAAAATAAAAGGATAAAAAACACATTTCTCCCAGACTATTACATGTAGCTTGACAGAAAGCATCTTTCAATTTACATACTTGAATTCAGTAATCTCTGATAATTTTCTTGATCTCTTTGCCCTTGTGATATTCTTCCTTATTTCTATTTTAGTTATATGTGTTTTCTTACTTTTAAAAAAAATTTTAATTGCCCATTATTTTTCAGTTTGTTGATCTTTTTTTTTTAGCAAAAGCTTTTAGGTATGCTTATCATTTCAATTATTTTCTTGTTTTCAATTTTATTTATTTTGATTGATTCACCCAGAATATGAGGGGAAAAAAAGGAGACCTGAAGTATGAGAGTTCTCAAATATTATTAATAATTAGGAAAAGCATCTTAGAAAACAATTAGAAAATGTCAATCTAAGCATTTTCTGTAGAGAATTTTTAGGAGGATCTTCTACAGATACATCAAGGACATCTTCAGTGAGAATAATACTAGGAAACAGGCAAGATTTCAGCAGTGATAGGTTACATCAACCTCATGCTCACCAGTGCATAACTGAATGAAAGATCTCTAGACACATGGCCCCAAACTCAAATAGAAACAAATTGCTGTAGCTGCATATTGACTTAGAAAATGATAAATTAAGATTACCTATGTTGAATTTTTTTTTTTTAGTTTGTTAAATATTTCTCATTTACATTTTAATCTGGTTTGGGTCTGACTTGGCAGTTTTGCTGGTCAGTTGCACTGGCCATTTACAAATTATGAAAAAGCATTTTATTTAGAAGAGCAAAATATTGGCTCTCTTTCAGTAAATTCTCTCAGTAAAGTTTATACACCAAAATCATGAAAAATTTGTTGAAAAATTAAACAAAGATAACTTTTTTCAGTGTCTTTCTGTTCCAAAAAAGGTTGAGGTATGAAGTAGGGAGATATGTTCCCCAAAAGTCTTTGCCATTGTTATGGGGAAAATCCAACACAGAGTCTCAAATTGATGGGGAATTCCTTGTGCAATATTGATAAGGTACTCCATATGCTTCTTGTGGATAATAACATGTTGGTTTCAATTCAGTATGTTCAATATGATTTTGTAACCATTCAAAAGAATTTGACCTTACCAACCATGCAGGAAAGATCAACTAGATGAAGAATTATCTTCTTTCTTGATTGACACCAAATAGAATAAACAACTTATGGTACTCATCAGTACCAAAGACAGAGTACACAAGTACCCAGAATTAAACAAGAAGAGGAGAACAGATTGGATACACACACACACACACACACACACACACACACGGGAAAGCACTAGTATGGTGTAGTGAATTGAGAGTGGCTCCAAAGTCAGATCTGGATTCAAACTTTGCTTCTGACACCATAGTAGCTGTGTAGTAAAATAATTTAGTCTCCCAAGCCCCTTAGAAGCTCTCTGAAACTTTCAGCTGCAGAGAAAGTGCTGACCTGAATTAGTAGACGAAATTTCTTATTAAGAGCTAATTAAGTAGACCTGATCAGGTGTGTGTGTGTGTGTTTAAAATTGAAAGTGTCATTTAAAAATATATCTATGTAGCATAATAGACTTGTTTAACTTGATGCTTTCAAGTCTGAATTTGATTTTTGTTCTATATTGTTGAGATTAGAAATCTGTCCTTGAAGCCAAGAAGACTTGAATTCAGATCTTGCCTCTGAACTCATATTGTCAGTGTGAGCCAGGGTAAATCATTCACTGTTCTTGGTAACTCTCTCCAAATTTTAAATTACAGAGAAAAATGCTCACCTTCATTGATTGATAGAGGGATTTTCTTCATTCAGGAGCTCCCTATACCAGTGACATCATCCTGATCTATTTAGTAGAAAGAAATACAGTTTTTCTTATCAGTTAATTTTTGGTTAATTTCAACCAAGACTTAATGAAACCATGCTAAATACAATTCTTTTCTTTCATAGTAGTTACTGTGTATATTTTCTTAAGATGGACTTCGCCTTTATGATAGCAACGTCATAGCTCATAATAATAAAATTGTGACTCTATAGGATTATTTTCAAAAATACAAATTACTAAAATTAAGAAAATGAAAAGTTGATAACCCAAGTAAATCAGTTGCAGAAGACAAAACCAAATACCTGTAAAAAAAAAAAAAGATACTGTGTCTAGATGATTTAACAAACAAATTCTCTATAATTTGTTAATCTAATAGAGAAATACAATCAGTATAATAAACTGTGTAAGCAAGAGAGAAAGAGGATGTAATCACTATATTTAGAGAAAATGTTTAATAAAATAAATTAAACTATATCAATCATTTATATATGTCAATGTATTTCTTTAAGATAAAATTATATATTTCAAGCTAATATTGTATATGATATGATAAAGTAATATGGTATATTACTTTAACAGCATTAGATGTATCTAGTATTTATAAAGTGCTTTAAGATTTCACATTTGATCTTCATAGTAAAGTGGATGCTATGTTATATTTACATGTTATATCATTTGACTTCTTATAATAACTCTATGAGGTAGATGCTATTATAATCCCCATTTTGTTGATGAGGAAACTGAAACAGACATTAAGAGATTTACTCAGGCACAAGACTAAATGTCTGAAGTAAAATTCAAACTCAAGTTGTCTTTAAAAACAGATGTAAAACTCAAAGATTCTGAAAAAGACCTCATTTCCAAAATATGTAGAGAATTGACTCAGATTTATAAGAAATCAAGTCATTCTCCAATTGATAAAGGTCCAAGGATATGAAGACAATTTTCAAAGGAATCAATTGAAACTATTTCTAATCATATAAAAAGATGCTCCAAATCATTATTGATCAGAGAAATGCAAATTAAGACAATTCTGAGATACCACTATATCCTCTCAGATTGTCTAGGTTGAGAGGAAAAGATAATGACGAATGTTGGAGGGAATGCAGGAAACCATTATTGGTGGAATTGTGAATGGATCCAACCATTCTGGAAAACAATTTGGAACAATGCTCAAAAAGTTATCAAACTGTACATACTCTTTGATCCAGCAGTGTTTCTACTGGGCTTATATCCCAAAGAGATACTAAAGAAGGGAAAGGGACCTGTATGTGCCAAAATGTTTGTGGCAGCCCTGTTTGTAGTGGCCAGAAACTGGAAACGGAGTGGATGCCCATCAATTGGAGAATGGCTGAATAAATTATGGTATATGAATGTTATGGAATATTATTGTTCTGTAAGAAATGACCAGCAGGAGTATTTCAGAAAAGCCTGGAAAGACTTACATGAACTCATGCTGAGTGAATTGAGCAGGAGCAGGAGGTCATTGTACACAGCAACAATAAGATTATACGATGATCAATTCTGATGGATGTGACTCTTCAACAATGAGATGATTCAAACCAGTACCAGTTGTTCAGTGATGAAAAAAATCAGCTACACCCAGAGAGAGGACTATGGGAACTGAGTGTGGACCACTCTCATAGCATTTCCACTCTTTCTGTTATTTGCTTGCATTTTTGTTTTCCTTCTTAGGTTTTTTTCTTTCTTTCTAGATCTGATATTTCTTGCGCAGCAATATAACTGTATAAATATGTATACATATATTGGATTTAACATATACTTTAACATATTTAACATGTATTGGAGTACCTGTCATATGGGGAGAGGGCAGGGAAAGAGGGGAAAAGTTGGAACAGAAGGTTTTGCAAGGATCAGTGTTGAAAAATGACCCATGCATATGTTTTGTAAATAAAAATAAATGAATAAAATGAAAAAAAAGATGTAAATAAAACTATTCATTTTTTCTCTGAAATAATCTTAGAAATCGTAGAAATGGCAAAACAAGATAAAAAATAAAATAATATATTATTGGCAATGAAGTTAAAATAGTTGTTTCTATTTACATGACATGATTATATATTTAGAAAATCTGACCATTAGCAAAAAAATCCATTACTTTATTTAAGTCAAAGATATAAAATACTCAAAATTTTACTTTGGTAGGAAGATTCTAGGAAAAATAGAAAAATAAGTACCATTTTACATGAAGACAAAATATATCAAATATTTGAGTAAACCTAGGACATACAAGAGAATTTTTAAATGAGGAAAAAATGAAAATGAAATCAAGAATAACTGATATAGCACTTTAAGATTTGCAGAGTGCTTTTAAAATGTTCTCATTTGATTTTTACAGTGAAGTAGATAGGATAAATATTATGCCCATTTTACAGTTGAGGAAGAAGAATTTCAGAGAGCTTATGACTCACCATGGTACCAGAACTAGGAAAATAACCACCAACAATATTTAAGTACATACTTCTCTTAACATCTCTTAAGGAAGAAATGAACAAATAGAACTGTTCATTATTCAGCTGAGTAAAAACAGTATAAACAGCACTGTCTCTCAAATTACTTGCATATCTAATTAAATACTAGTCAAAAGTTCCATTGGCTCTTTCAGAGAATTAAAGTCAGAAAATTTTTATGAAAAAGAAGATGTGAAAAAACAGTGAATAAGAACTGATGGCAGAAGAATTTCTGGCCCTTGAAAAACTAGAGAAGCAGATCAACCATAACTTTTTGTCCATTATCTTTTCTGCCCTTTGTATTTAAACTTCACAAAAAGACCATTTGTAATACTTGCTTCCACCCTTCCACAAAAATTTCTTTCTCCAAAGTTATTAATGACTTCCCCTTTGCCAAATTCAGTAGTCTTTCTCAGTTTTCATACCTCTTAAATCTCTTTGTGGCCTTTGAGTCTGTTGATCATTCTTCATGAAACTACTCCATAGGTTTTGGGAGTACCCAGTCTCTTCTGGTTTTCCTCCTACCTAATTGCTCTTTTGCTGAAATCTCTTCCAGATCTCACACACTAATTATAGCCCTATCCCAGGCTCTTTTCTACCTGGTTCCTCCTTCATTTGGCGATCTCATCAACTCCTATAGTTGCAATTACTTTCCATCTTAATGCTGATTACTCTCAAATCTGCCCATCCTGTATCCATTGCTGACCTCCGATCTCATATTTCCAATTGCCTTTCAATCATGTCATACTGGATATCTGATAGATATTTTAAGTGAAATATTTCCAGAACACAAAATCTTTACCACTATACCCATTCTCTCTCTTCTTACCTTCTCTATTTCTGTAGAGGGCTAAACAGTCCTCCCATTCCTCCTGATTCACAACCTAGATTTCTTTCTCAACTCTTTACTAACTCTCATCCCTAACTTGTGGCCATGGCTTGTCAATTTTACCTTTGCAACATCTCAAGGATGCTCCTTTCCCTCCTCTGACTCTGCTACTATTATAATGCAGGCTCTTATTCCCTCATGCATGGAGTGTTGAACAGCCTGCAGGGACTGCCTGCCTCAAGACTTTTCCCAATCCATCCTCCATTTAGCCACCTAAAGCATTGGTTTGATCATGTTGCTCTCCTACTCAATAAACTCCAGTGGATCCCTGTCATCTCCAGGATTAAATACAAAATGCTGTACTTTGGCATTCAATGCTCTTACTTAGTCCCCTCCTACCTTTCCAGTCTTCTTACAACTCTAATTTCCCATACTTACAAGTGTTAACTCCAAATATTCTGATCTTGCCTATTCCATGAACATGACACTCCATCTCAGTTGTAGGCAATTTCTCTGGCTATATCCCATGCATGTAATACTTCCCTTCCTCAACTCTGCCTACTGATTTCTTGGCTTCTTTTAAGTTGTAGTGGGATAGAGTGCCAAACCTAAAGTCAGGAAGACTCATTTTCCTGAGCTCAAATCTGGCTTCAGACATGTACTAACTATGTGACTTTGGGCAAGTCACTTAACCCTGTTTGCTTCAGTTTTTCACTTGTAAAATGAGGTAGAGAAGGAAATAGCAAACCATTCCAGTGTTTTTGCCAAGAAAACTTCAAATGGTGTCAGGAAGAGGGGAAGAGGCAGATATGACTGAAACAACAGAACAACAAAAAATTCCATTTTTTGTGGGAAGCATTTCCTAGTTGCTCTTAATTCCAGATATAGATTCCATGTATGTTGCTTCCCCAGTGGATTGTAAGATACTTGAGGAGAGGGACTGTCTTTGTCCTCTTTTTGAATCCTAAGTATTTTATCACAGTGCCTTTTAACAGATACTTAATAAATGTTTATTGATCACTTCATTACTGGAACACAATAGAGGACTAAGAAGTTAATGTATATAAAGCATTCGTATTTGAAAAAATTATAGCTAAAATATACTGGCAAATGGAGTCACTACTCAGTAAAATTGAAGAAAATCACATTGCTATATAGTAAAAAAAAATTTGAATCTTTGCCATAGACTATATATTAAAATAAACTAATTGGATTAGTGATCTAAAAACTTAAAAAGAAATAATATTTTTTTCAACTCTCAAAAACTTTTTGTATCAAATGGAAGCAGTTAATGGAGATAATTTGTTCTGCATAATGGATACCATCATCTCTAAAGTTGAGAAAAGAATCGAGGAGAGATTTTTTTCAGGAAGTATTTCAGGCAAAGTCCTGACACCTAATGACTATTTCCATTCTTGCCTCTGCTTGTTCGTCTCTCACTTCAAACCCCTTTCAGTTTTCCATCTCATCACTCTGCTATAACTGCTCTTTGCAGTTACCAATGATCTGTTCTCTATCTTGATGCTTTTTGAACTCTCTTTGACACTATTCAGTATTTTCTCCCAGACACTTTCTTATCTCTGGATTTTTGTGACTATGCTCTCTAGCGCTCTCTTCTTTCCTGTTTCACTCTTTCTTGCCAGTTTCTTTACTGCATCATTATTCATATCCTCTCACCAAAGTGTGGATGTACCACAATCTCTGGCTTGGGCCCTCTTCTGTTCTTTCTTGGCTCTCTCAATGATCTTCTTAGTAAGCTCCCATGGGTTCAATTATCATTTGTGGGCTGATGTCTTATAGATATATTTCTAGATAGATGTGGATAGATCAGCCTACAAACATCTAACTGTAGCTATATCTGTACCCATATTTACATACATATATATATTTGTAGCTAACTCTGGTCTTTTTCTTAATCTGTAGTTACTATCTGCTTACTGAAAATTTCAAATGAGAATGTCCAAAAAAGAACCCGTTATTTTTTCTTCTAAAACCCATTCCTCTTCCTGTCTTTCCAGTTTCTATCAAGGCTGCAGCCATCCTAGCTACTAGTTTGAAACCTTAGAGCCATTCTCAACTCCCTTTTCCTCATTCATATCCAGTAAGTTGCATAAGTGTTTATTAATAGTATCTTTGTTACCTGTCTCTTTTTTCCCCCCTTCAAAGGCCACAACTCTGTTTCTAATCTCATCCTCTTTTGCTCAGACTATTGTGAGAGCCTCCTTTATTTGGTCTCCCTTAAGTTCTCCCTGCCCATCTCCTCTCCATTTCCCACACAGCTGTCAGGAGGATATTCCAAAATTACCGATCTAAATATGATACATGCTTGCTTAATAAGTGCAAGTGCTTTTTTGATCTAAGATCAAATACAAATTTCTTTTCTTTTTTTGAAAAATAAGGTATCTACTACCTAGAAATCCCAATCCCTCTATTTTTGTCTGCCTGCATTTTTGATTTCCTTCACAGGCTAATTGTACAGTATTTCAAAGTCCGATTCTTTTTGTACGGTAAAATAACTTTGGATATGTAAATATATATTATATTTAACTTATACTTTAATATATTTAACATGTATTGGTCAACTTGCCATCTGGGGGAAGGGGTGGGGGAAAGGAGGAGAAAAGTTGGAACAAAAGATTTTGCAATTTTCAATGCTGAAAAAATACCCATGCATATATCTTGTAAGTAAAAATCTATAATAAAAAAATAAAAATAAAAAAAAAAATAAAAATAAAGTATCTAAACTGTTTAAGCATGTAGCTCAAACCTTCTTTTTCAGAATTATTTCATATTACTCCCAATCCAACCTATTTGACCTCCTTGCTTCTCATATGAAACAACGTATTATTTCTTGTCTCCATACTTCCCAAAGCATGTTCTATGTCTGGAACTCACTTTCTTTTTATATTTGCCATTAAACTTCTTAGCTTCCTTCCATTTCTCAGCTCAAGCACTATTTCCTTCATGAAGTCATTCCCAGTTTTCTTCTGTTCCCAAATTCCAGTTCTTCTCCATCTAAATTACTTTGTACTTTTTAATATATATTATGGATGTACTTAAATACATACATGTGTATTCCCACTACTCCTTAAGGACAGAGACCGATTCACTTTTGTTTGTATCTCTAGTTTCTAGACACTAGTGAAGTATCTAGCAGGAAGACAGATTGAGGTAGCATCTTTAAAGACCTGATACATATCTATAAAGCTAATACAAGCTCCTTAGTGAATCAATACTTATAGAAAATGAGTGGGTCGTTTTCCAAGATGTAAATAAAATATAACTTTGTGGAAAAGAGCAGCATGATAGTGCAGTGGATAAAGTGTCAGGCTTGTAGGTAGGGAAGACTCATCTTCATGAGTTCAAATCTGTCCTCAGACACTTCCTAGCTCTGTAACTCTGGGCAAATTAATTAACGGTTTGCCTCAGTTCCTCATCTGGAAAATGAACGGGGAAAGGAGGATGTCAAACCATTCTAGTATCTCTAACAAGAAAACTCCAAATAGGGTCAGGAAGAATTGGATACCGGTGAAATGACTGAACAATAAATGAAACACAACAAAAGCCCCTTCAATTTTCCTTATAATCAGAAATGCATTATTCCAGGTCTTTCATTTTATCCACCTAGGTGCTCTGTATACAAAGTAAATGTACGATAATGGGGAGGAAAGCAAATGGGGAATCAGGAAAAGTCTTGTGTATAAGGTAGCAACTTGATCTGAGTTTCAAAAGGAATTACTTTGTCCAGGTGAAGATAAAATGCAATCTAGACATGGGGACACCCTGCACAAAAGTATGATGTTAACAGGTAGGATTTCTTATGTGAGGCATAACAGAAAACAATAGATATATGAAGAGTAGTAATATGTAATAAGTCTGAATAAGTAAGCTAGAGCCACATTATGAAGGGACTTAAATGCCCAAAAGAGGAATTTTTATTTGATCTTAAACATACTAGTGAGCCACTGTACTTATCAAACAAGGGAGTCAAGTTATCATACTTTTGTATTAAGAATATTGCTTTGATAGTTCCATGGAGTACGGTTTGGGAAGAGGAGACGTGGGATAGATTTGCTTTCCAGATAAGGCTGTTGCAGAAGTCCAGGGTGGGGAGTGGGATGGCAAGGAGAGACTCAACTAACATGGTGTAGCCATGGAAGTAAGAGAGAATGGGACAGAGAGAAATATTTTTGTGGACATCATAATACTTGCCCATTTATTATTATATTTGGGAAGAAAGTAATCAAGGAGAATGAGAAGTCCTAACTCTTAGATCTCAAACTTTGATATTAGAGGATTGATATGTCCTCAACAAAAATAGAGAAATTGGAAAAAGAGGTGGGTTTGGGGGGAAAGAGCATGAATTGTATTTTGGACACACTCAGTTTGAAATGTGTAAATGGGTCTGGAGCTAAGCAGACATTCTCAGGCTAAGCCGATTTATAAATCTGGCAGTTATTTGTATAAAGATGGCAATTTAAGACATGAGAGCTGAAATGGTCACCAGAGAAAGTGTGAAGAAAACAGAAGAGGTCACAGTTAAGTGCCAGGAAATGAATAACCCATTGATAACCCAGCCCAGAAAACTGAAGAGCGGCAAGGTAAGTAGGAGAACCAAGAGAGAGTGTTGTCACAAAAATCCCATGAGGAGAGAGCCTCCAGAAAGAGGGCATTTTAAAGCAAGTTGAACCTAGAAACAAAAAGAATTATAAAATCTCTTGATGAGTCCTTTTTCATTTTTAGGAAGTTCTAAAATGTAAAGTTACTCTTTTAAGTTTTGTTTTCTTTTTGTGTGGACATAATACAGTTGTACCTTATTTTTAAAAATCTACAGTGAGAAAATAGGCACTTAAAGAAATAATGATTTCTTTGTTTCATATGTTTGAATATGCCATAGTATATTTCCCAAGAATGACTTCCATGCAAGAATTCCATTCAGAATAACTAAAAATGCACAAACATCAAGGTATATTAACCTACCAAGACACACATAACTGTAAAATATAACTACAATGCTAGCTTTACAGCAGTCAAGGTAAATTACTATAGAAATATTCATTGTTCATATACAAGTGTTTTTTACCTAAATTAATTTATAGTGCTATGCCAATCAAACTACAAAGTAGTTGCTTTCAAAAATTAGACAAAATAATTAGATTCATTTGGAGAAAAAAGTTCAAGACTCCTCAGAGAAATTTTAAAAAATAAGAATACAGATCAGTTTAGGGTTGCCAATTCTCAAATAAAGCGCTTAACATTAAAATTCAAGAGAACAGAAGGAGGTACCTTTTACAGCTGTGATTGGGTAAAAAGTCTAAGCAAATAAGGAATAGAAGTGATCATAAAAGATTAATTTCAATTACTAAAGTTTTAAAACTTTTACTCTCCCTACAAGAGTAGTACAGCTAGAATAAGAGGTAAAATAGAAATTTGGGAAAACTTTTCATCAAAAATTTGATAATAATTTTATATCAGAAACATAATGAATGGTTTGTTACAAATATATAAAATGAAAAGCTCTTCCTCAGTATATAGCATGTTAAAACTTGACTAGTTTTCAAAAGACATGCAAACTATCAATATCCATATGAGGGAGTACTTCAAACTCTTACTATAGAAAATGCAAATTAAAGCAGCTCTGAAGTTTCTTTTCCTACTCAACAAATTGACTAAGATGATAAAAGATGGAAAAAGTGTTGTGTGAGCTTTGGGAAGACAGCTACGCTAATATAGTGTTGGAGTTGTAAATAGATGCAATCATTTTTATTAAACAATTTTTGGAATTTTGCAAGAAAATTCACTAACTTGTGCTTACTCTCCCCAAGAAGATCATGACAGAATGAAAAGCATCATGTAGAAACATGCCAATTTCCTTACCTATGAGAGCAAAATAATCAGGAAAAACGTGGATATCAAATTAGAGCTAAACAAATTGTTGCACATGAATGTAATTCATACACTGAATAATGACAAATTTGAAGAATTCAGAAAAACCTGAGGTTTGTATGAACTAATGACAAGTGAAAAAGAACTAAAAGAACATGTATATCAACTATAATAATGTGAATAAAAACACTAAATGTAGCTAAACTCAGTATTATTACAGTTACTATGAATCCAACAGGAAAGATAAAGAACAATGTCTTTCTCTTAGTAAAGAACAACATATGCAGAATATTGTATTGCTTTTAAATATGGTCAATTTTAGATTAGAATTTGTCTTTCCTGGTTACAAGGGTGAATTCATAAATTATTGCATTTAATAAGATTTCTAAAGCTTTGCTTCCTTCTTAACTGTAATTCATTCTTCTGTGATTTATTAAGCCATGGTAAGTTCTATGGGCACATATCTTTAAATATTAAATGGCTTTCAACATTATTTTCCATCAACATTTTAGCTACAACTGTAATATTCTGCATGTAATAAAAAAATGGAATCTGGTTAATGAGCATCAAATTGTTCCAGGTTTCAGTCTCTGGGGAGATACTTTGAAAAAACAAACAACTAAGACATTGAAAGTCTTGTATATCCTTAATATACTGATAAATTTCTTATTTTATATTGCTATTTCTATTTTTATTTGAATTTCTCAAGATTCAAGTATATATTCTTTTTTAAAAAAAATGTATTGATGTCTTCTGTTTCTTTTGTCATCATAGTTGTCCCAAGTATCCCTCCTCCTCTCTATATAACAACTTATCTTTTAGAGCTAGAAAAAAAGTCAACACAATTGATTAGTACACTTAAAAACTCTAAAAATATGCAATGTGTGTCACTTTGGATCCCCCACCTATGAAACAGTGGGGATTGGGAGTATCCTCCCATATATCTTCATTAATATCAAGGATATAGTCTTATTACAGTTGCATGGTTTTTAATGGAGTAAACAAATATGGTCAGCTTATTTGTATTTGATAATGGGTTTTATTTTTTTTAATATATATTTGCATTAAAAATGTGGCCAAATGATACTTCTGACAAGGCTGATTGCATGTATAGCAAGTAAAAAATTCAGTTTCCAGGCCTTGTAGAGATAGATACAAGTATTATGTAATTACTAAATTAAAAAATTTAAAAACCTCATTTATATTTGTTGTATATTATTATTAATGACTTCATATTCAACATGGAATATAGAACCAAAAATTTAAAGACAACAATATTGTAAGACATCAAATTTACATAAAGTTATTTTGTAGAATGTTTTTTTTTATTGGGATTATATCTCAAATGATTTTAATTGTACTTAAAAAAGAAAGTAACATCATTGTGTTTAAGAATATAAGGATATTTTGGGATGTGCTTTAAAGCCAAGCTTTTTAAACTGTGGTCCATTCCACCATATGGGGTTTTGTAGCTACATGTAAGGGGCCACAAAATTATGATTTTTATCAGTAAATGTTTGGTTTGCATATCTATTTTATATACTTATGCCCAGGGTCACATAATAATTTCTTGGGTAAAGAGAGGTCATGAGTGGAAGTAGTTTAAGAAGCCCTGCTTTAAAGTACAGTCTTCCCTGGCTTAAGGGTAATTTATTCCTCGAAAAATGTTGATAGGAAAAAAAAAAAAAAAAACTATTGATACAATGAAATCTCATTAATGGACCAGATAATTATCACTAATTTCAATGGGATAAAATTTCTTTGTGAGTCTTTAAATTAACACCCCTTGATAATGAATATTTATTTATTTAACATGCAAGCAGAGGGGGAAAAAATCCAGAACAATAGAGACAAAAGAAATCAATGAGAACAGTGATATCACACACCAAACAAGTTGGCATCCTTTGGAAAAGTGAGAAAATAGTTGAGAAACTGAGAAAAAAAAACCCAGAATACTTTGTTCATTTTAAGGGGCATGATGCCCAAGTTGCCACTGCTACCAACTAGCAAATCACAATCACTCAAAAGATATAGCTAGCTAACTGTATACCTTTGAAGATGACTAATGACTGGCTTCCATTTTCATGTGTGCAAAATACAAATTTGTCTTCCTAAATTCAGCTGAATTGAAGTAGGATTAGGTATTAAATGAACCTCCTCCTAAAGTTGAATTATTGCTACTTGAATGGTCATATCTCATGAGAATACTTGTACTTAGTTAGTTTGTAGCATCGATCTTCTTGGGTGTCATGCCGCCTAAATATGAAGAAAAAGGGTTTCAGTGTTTTCAGGCGTGTCCCTCACTTCTTACCTCATTCTTCCACAGGATGTCAGCTTGCCATGATGCTGGAGATGTGGGTAAACTATCGCCAATATTCCACTGATCTATCAAGCTAGTAATCAGGTTAGTTAGACATAACTTGTATGTAATGAAACCATTCAGACTTTGTGATCACTACTTTGTTTTAATAATATGATAATAACAATAGTAATATAGCTAGCACTCACATGATACTTGAAAGCTTGCAAAAAACTTTACTATTTGGTTCTCACAAGAACCCTGTGAGAGGGATGCTATTATCCCCATTTAACAAATGCAGAAGCTGAAGTATGAAGAAAGTCAGTGACTGTCAGACTGTCAGAGGCAGTATTCTGTAGTGGGTGAAATTCAACAAAGGTAGACTGAGGCATGTTTTCTCCCAGCAACATAATAGTTTATTAGAAGGACATGAGCCTCGTTAATAAAGCAGGTCAGCGACTGCTTCAGTTTAAGCCAAAGACAAATAATTAGAGATGCGGCTCTTTTATAAGCATAGAAAAAAGAATAGAACAGGATAGGCGAGAAAATAATACAGTTGATTATAGAATTGGCAGCATCATGGTGGTGAGAATACATGACTGGTTACATTAAGGAAAGGAAGTTTTACATACACATGGGGTCAGCACCAACCCTCTCTGTCCTGGAGAACTACTTTATAGATTTATGGGACCCAGCTCCAGACTGAGGCTATTGAGAGTGAACTAGGGACAGTAGACTCATTGATACTTGGAGATGAGAAAAGAAACCTTTAGCCAAGCAGGAATAAGCAAAGGATGAGACCAGTTCAGCTTTTATGCTCTCAAGGATAACATACAAATCTCATAGAGTTTCTTCAAGATGAAATTATGAGGAGTAACAAGTTTGCTGTGTACAAAATGATTTGCAGATGGTGCTGAGATAACAGAATGTTTTATGATGAAAGTATTGAACCTCTAAACTTAATTTGTGTTTTATGATGAAAGTATTGAACCTCTAAACTTAATTTAGAGTTTTTGTTTAATTAAAAGTAATTGATAGGAAAATTGAACTTGCGCATCTAACTTGAAAGAGGGAGACTGAATGAATTCAGGATCATTTTCACTCAGAGACAAAGAAAAGGCTTGGTTAGATTGATATATAAAATACAGAATAAAGTTACAGAGCAGAATCAATTACAGAGTGAAATAAAAATATACAGGATCGATATTTAATTTTCACAATTCTTAATTATCTTCTTTACTGAAAGCCCCATATTCTGACTACTGCATTACCACAAAATTCATAAAGGTAATATTAAAAATGTAGGCCATAATGCAATAAAAAATCTATTCTGTATTTCGCATGTGTTAAATCTCAATTCAGTAAATAAATATTTCTTATGTAACTATTTTGTGCCATGCACTATGCCTGGACATAAGATACAAATTAAACAATTGTTGCCTTCAAGAACATTAAATTTGAGGCAGCTGAATGGTGCAGTGGGTAGTGTACAGGTCCTGGAGTTAGGAGGATCTGAGTTCAAATTCTGCCTCAGACATTTACTAGTTGTGTGACCTTGGGCAAGTTTGTGGTTGTTTTTGTTTGCTTGTTTTTCTCCCTTTTTGTGTTTTTTCCCTTTGATCTGATGTGTGTGTGTGTGTGTGTGTGTGTGTGTGTGCTCAGCATGGCAAATATGGAAATATGTTTAGAACAATTGCACGTGTTTGACCTGTATCAAATTTTTTGCTGTCTTAGGAAGAGAGGAAAGAGGGAAAGAGGGAGATAAATTTGGAACACATTGTTTTGCAGAAGTGAATATTGAAAACTATCTTTGCATGTTTTTGGAAAAATAAAATACTATTAAAATCTAATTATATTTCTTTTTATTTATAAATGACAGATCTCCACCACTAATAGAAGGTAAACTTCTTGAGGGCAGAGAATGATTTTTATTTTGTTGTTATATCCTAAGCCAGTATCTTGAAAAATGTTGGTTTATGACAGCCATTTAATAAATGCTTGTCAGCTGAGTTTATTAAGCATTAAGTACCTACTATATGCTAAATATTTTGCTAAGCTCTAGTGATTCAAAACTGGTTTGCTCTCAAAAAACTTACAATCTAATGGTTGGACAACATGCAAACAAGCTATGATAAAATGGAAACAACAGATCAAAGGTACTAAGGGTTGAAAAAGGGTTTTTGTATAAGCTGAATTTTAGTTGGAACTTGAAAGAAACCGGGAAGCTAGGATTAGAGAGATGACAAGGGAGAAGGTTCCATGTATGGGAAACAGCCAGAGAAAATGCTGAGTCAAGAAATGCAGCTTAGGGAATAGTAAGGAAATCATTGTCACTGGATTAAAGAATATGGCAGGGGGAAGGCAAAGAAGAAGGATGTAAAGTGTAAGACTAGAAAGGGATATGAAGGTCAGGACAAGTTATGAGGCATTTGAATGCCAAACAAAATTTTGTTTTTGATCCAGGAGGAAGCAGAAAGCTACTGGAATTTATTGGGAGTTGGGGATGGGGGAGGTTGTCATGGTTGGACCTGTACTTCAGGAAAATAACTAGTGATTAAATGGAGGCTGGATTGAAGTGAGGAGATGAGTTAGACTGACATGCTAGCAGGTTATTGCAGTAATGCTAGTATAAGGTGATGAAGACCTATACCAGGTTAGTCCCATATTAGAGGAGAGAAGGGAAAATATTTGAGAGATGCTGCAAAGGTTAAATCAACAGGCTTTGGCAACAGATTGAATATGGGGATGGGGGGAGAGTGAGGAATCAAGTTTGGGAAGTTTGAAGTGGGGAAAATTGTGTTTAGTTTTAGATGTATTTAGTTTATAATGTCCACTGGATGTCCAGTTAGAGGTGTCTAAAAGCCAGGTGGGGATGGAAGGTCAACAAAGGCAAGACTGGTAGATTTGAGACTCTTAACATAGCATTAAGTCCATGGGAGCTGATGAATTCAACAAATGATATAGTACAAAGGGAGAAGAGAAGAGGACCTTAGAACTATGTGGAACCCCTACAGTTAAAGGCTGTAACCTGGATGCTGATTCTGGAAAGGAGATTAGGGAATAGAAGACAACCAGGAAAGAGTAATGTCCCTAAAATCTGGAGAAAAAGTGTCAAGGAAAAGAGAGTGATTGACAGGGTCAAAGGCTGTCAAGAAGAATGAAGAGAGAAAAAAGGCCACTGGATTTGGCAATTAAAGTGACTTATCAAGTTAAATTGAATTTAACTGTTATATCCTCCAGACTAGTTTTCAAAAGAATAAGTAAGTACATGAGGGAAGAGACATGGCTGTATAACAATTCCTTTTTTAAAAGGTCTGAGCCTTTGTCACTGTAAGATAATATAAATTTAACAATAATAATCATAGATTTAGTAGGAACTTTGAAAACTATCTAGCTCAACCCCCTCATTTTTCAAATGAGGAAAAAAGAGGTTGTCTTCCCTAATGTCATTCATGTAGAAGAGCTGGAATTGACCATAGATGTTCTGACTCATAAACCATTGCTTTTTCCAGTTCCAATTTGTAAACATTACTTTTTTTTCCTATTTGTGCCTTTAAAAGCTGTTCATTTATATAAGTAACATCATCTTACAAAGTACTTTTTTTGTATTTGAGATTCCAACAATTCTATAACTTAGGTCCTACAGATATCATTATCCTTTTAGAAAAGGTAACTGAGGCCCAATAGGACTTGCCTGGGCTCAAATGGTCATTAATTGACAGAGGTGGAATTCACATATATGATTTGTCTCACTCCAAATGAAGCACTTTAGGTGCTGTGCCATGTTGCCAGGGGCAGCTTGGTGGCACAGTAGATAGAAGAACCGACTTGAAGTTAGGAAGACTCATGAATTCAAATCTAGGATCAGATCCTTCCTAGCTGTGTGACCTTAGATAAGTCACTTTACCCTGTTTGCCTCAGTTTCCTCAACGGCAAACCACTTCAGGATCTTTGGGAAGAAAACCTCAAGTGGGGTCAAGAAGAGTCAGATGTGACTAAACAACAACAATGTGCTGCTCCTTAAGAACTGCCCCAAACCCCAAAAACACATGGTACTGTTGATAGAACATTGGACCTAACATAAAGAAGACCTGATTTAAACTTCAGACTTTTACTAAGTATGAGACACTGGGCAAATAACTTCTGGGGATAATAAGAGCTCAGGGTTGTTGTAAGGATCAAATGATATAATATTTGTATATCATTTGCTCATAAAAGGTATTTAATGAATTCTTGTTCTTCCATTAAGAATAATAGAATCTTGAATCTAGAAGGGATTTCAGAGGCCATTTAGTACAAAGAGTCTCAATTATGACATCCTCAAACAGTTATCCAGCCTTTGTTTGAAGCCCTCCAGTAAGGGATCATAGTGTCCATAATGAGAAAGGTGATAGTTCCACTGCATTCTGTCCAGTACTTGGAATACATATGGACTATTATAATAATTCCTTCTTGGGCACAACTTTTTTTATTATAGTTTTTTATTTACAAGATATACACATGAGTAATTTTTCAGCATTGACAATTACAAAATCTTTTGTTCCAATTTTTCCCTTCCTTCTCCCTACCCCTACCCCCAGATGGCAGGTAGATCAATACATATTAAATATGTTAAATACAATATATACACATATACATATCTATACAGTTATTTTGCTGCACAAGAAAAATCAGACTTTGAAATAATGTACGTGAAGGAAATCAAAAATGCAAGTGAACAAAAACAGAGGGATTGGAAATGCTATGTAGTGGTTCACACTCATTTCCCAGAGTTCTTTCGCTGGGTGTAGCTGGTTCTATTCATTACTAAACAATTAGAACTGATTTGATTCATGTCATTGTTGAAGAGAGTCACATCCATCAGAATTGATCCTCATATGATATTGTTGTTGAAGTATATAATGATCTTCTGGTTCTGCTCATTTCATTCAGCATCAGTTCATGTAAGTCTCTCCATACCTTTCTGAAATCCACCTGTTGGTCATTTCTTTAGAGAATAATAATATTCTATAACATTCATATACCACAATTTATTCAGCCATTCTCCAATTGATGGGCATCCATTCAATTTCCAGTTTCTGGCCACTACAAAGAGGGCTGTTGGACACAACTTTTTAATGGGAACATTGACAAGATGGAGCAAGATAGGCAGCAGGATAGTGACATTCAAATAGAAAGCACGTCATATGAGGCTCAGTTGAAAGAATTGAGTCTATTTAGCCCATTGAATAGTGGGATTAGATATATTGCTTAATCCTACAAGACAGAATTAGACACAAGAAATGAATAAAAATTGTAGAAAGGCAGATTTTGTCTCAATATAAGGAATTTCCCCCTAACTATTAAAATTATACAAAAGGGTAGTGGGCTGCCGTAGGAAATTGTTGTTCCTTCATTGGCTTTATAAGACTTTTCAAAGAAAGCAACTTTTGTTGCTGATCTCGTAACAGAAATCAGCATTGCTCACCCTTTGTCTGTCTAAAGCTTCAGATAGGAGAACATGATATATAAGACTTTCCTAAAGATGTACATAATATGATGAAACTCAGTCGCCCAAGTAACTGGATTATAGTATGCTGCTACTTTGTTACCAAGAGATGTCAACTGTTTGTCTCTCTATCCTAGACAGCAAGTAGTGAATCATTTTTGTCTTTGTATCTCTAAGATCTGTCATAGTATCTGTACTAGAGATTGGGTTTTAAATAAATGTTTGTCAATTGCTTGGTCTTTCTTTCCCACAGATTCTTTTCTACAACCAGAATAGAGGGGCCAGGATAGGAGTAGCCACTCTTCAAAATCCGAGTGTCCGTATTTTTATGTGGGCTCTATAGGAAGATTTAGAGGGGGAAAGGCTCATGCTCTTACCAGGATATTTGTCAGCAGGTGCAAACCTATTGTCACAAATGCTATGATGTCTGGGTTCCTGATGCCATGTGATGCTCTGCTTTTGACATTCAGCCTTCTGGATCTGCTAACTCCAGTATTAATTTTCTTCTTAAAATATTTTGACTTGCAGCCACAATACACCACGAGAAGAATATTAATTTGTAAAAGATTGGCCTTTGCTTCAAAGAGAATTTTGGTTCATTTAAAGAACTCTACAGCTTCCTAAAGGTAATACTGCCCAATATTGGACAAAACTCATTGCCCATTTGCAATGTTTATCCAAACTGTGTTTACTAATATACAAACTCTGTAGGTTATCCATTCAACTCTCTTTATCTCATAGTATGGGCAATGGGCGTTCTTTAGGCACTTGGTTTTCCTTAGTTAGTCCAAATTTTTGAGTGACTGGATCTTATTTAGGAGGCCAAATTGTTTCATTATGTTAAAAAAAAGTCACTAAGAAACATTGATTGATGGAATTTTTGGTTTTGCTCTGCAGTAAGTTGCACACGCAAAAATCAAAAAGATAATTGTAGTTTATGCTCCATTATATGTTGTATTATTGAAGAAGTAAATATACTCTGAGAAGAACATAATAATAATAGACATTACTGGATTCGATATTTAAAGAAATAGAGGGTTTCCAAGCATTCTGGATGAAAGACTATTACTGAATATAAAATTTAGCACTTAAACATAAGACAGCATAAAAAGTTAAGCATGTGGGAGAAATTAAAGAAATTAATGAGGTAAAATTGTTTTTATTCTTAAATATACTCCTTAGAACCCATAAAAACGTTTTCATCCTTAGGGTGGTTAGGAGCCTATTTAGAAAGAGGGCATGGGTATGAGCCTAGTATATTGGGATAATTTGGGTATGAGCCTAGTATATTGGGATAATTTTTAAAAATAGATGGTGAGAAAAGGATGCACTGAGAGAAAGAGGAAAGGAGAGGAAGAATGAAAAAGATATGCAAGGATGACTTTTTATAATGTTACAGGAAAATGGGGTTGGAATGGGTAATGCATGAACCCAAGTTGCATCTTAACTGCTTTAGAGAATAAGAAATACACACACACATACACACACACATACATATTGGGTATAGAAATTCATCTTGCCTAAGAAATAGACTGGTAAGGGGCTAAGAGAATGAGGGAAGATCTGATAAGAGGAAAGGTTGATTAAGAAAGGCATTAGTTAACATCAAAACAGACTCTAAAAGAAGAAAGAAGGTAAACAAAAGAAGAAGAGAGTAGAAACACAGCAAACATAACTGAACACAAATGGGATGAACTCATTAGAAAGATAATATATTTAGTAATAGCAATATTGTAAAAATAATTGAAATTAGCCATTTTGATCACATAATGGTCTACCACACCTCCAAAGGACTCATGATGAAAAAAAAAGCTCTCCTCTTGCAGATAGAGAGCTGATTGATTTAGAGTGCAGATTTTGAAGCATTTTTTTTTCTTTCCTTTATTTTTCTTGCTTTTGTTTCCCTGGAATATGTAAAGTAGAAATGTGCTTTACATGGCTATTTATATAATAACTTTTATCCTGCTTGCCTTCTCTGTGGTCTGGGTAGTGCATGGAAGAAGGGAGAGAATTTGGAACTGAAAATTTAAATAAAATATAAATGCTGCAAAAAATGAATATCCAAATTAAGTCAACTTATACATTAATACTTTTTTTTATTTAAACATGAAGTTGGGTACAGGTAAATACAGTTAAAAATGTTAGAAAATATAAACCATTCAGTATCCCCCAAAATGGCCTATGCTTCATAGTCTGAAGCCTCACATTTGCATATCTTAGGACAATCCTTAAATAAATAAATTAGCAGTCAGTGACATGGTGAATACTGAAATGTATATATACATATGTATTAATTGTTTTATTTATTTTATCAAATTTAGTTATTTACTTTTAATAGCATTTTATTTTTCCAATTACATGCAAAGATAGTTTCAAAACATTCATTTTTATGAGACTTTTGTGTTCCAAATTCTCCCTCCCTTTCTCCTCCCCTCCACAAGACAATAAGCAATATGATTCAGATTGTATATGTTTAGTCATTTTAAACATGTTTCCACATTAATCATGTTGTGAAGGAAAAAATCAGAACAAAAGAGAATAACCCCAAGAAAGAAAAAACAAGCCAGAAAAAAAGTGAAAATAGTAATACTTCACTTTGCATTCCGTCTCCATAGTTCTCTCTCTTGATGATGATAGCATTTTCCATCCCAAGTCTATTGGAATTGTCTTGGATCAGTGTATTGCTGAGAAGAGCGAAGTGTATCATAGTTAATCATCATAATAAATGTGTGTGTGTGTGTGTGTGTATAATATATAACAATTTTGTTGTTACTGTGTACAATGTTGTTTTGGTTCTGCTCACTTCACTCAGCATCAGTTTATATAAATCTTTCCAGGCTTTTCTGAAATCTGCTTATCATTTTTGTAGAACAATAATATTCCATTATGTTCATATACTGTAACTTATTCAATCATTCTCCAATTGATGGGCATCCAATTCAATTTCCATTTCTTTGCCACCACAAAAAAAGCTGCTACAAACATTTTTGCACATGTGGATCCTTTTTACTCTTTTATGATCTTTTTGGGTTACAAATCCAGTAGTAGCACTGCTGGATTAAAGTATATGCCCTTTGGGCATATGAACACCATTTTAAAAATTAAAATTGATTTTATCCTTAATAGGTGGAAAATGTCTTGGTACTTATTTGGAGTGGCAGTAATTCAGAACTGATTTGAGCACAAGTCCAAATCATCAACATTTTTTAAAAGGACAAAGATGAGAATATATTCCATATAATTGTATCTTCAATCTGATTATTAAAATAAATTGTTGATGCTAAAAAACAGTAATTGGGAAAAGGTTAATTCTTTTGAAAGAGTCTGAGGAAACTGACACAGGGGTAGCAGCCATGCATGGGATTTGGGGGAGAGGGATACAGATGCTCTCATGATTATTTAGGAGACATCAGGGCATCCATTATTTTTTTTTTCTTTTATAAGAGGTACAGCTGAACCCTGGGTGTGTGGCATGAAGATTGAGAAACAGTGTTATGTTTGCTGGAGTGTTGAGTAGGAGTAGTGAGTCAGTCTAAGGGAGTTTGGGAGTCTCACAGTCTGTGTGATGACTCAGAGAGGAGTGTGAGTTAATGCTGAGGTCTGCAGCCCCAGTGGGTGTGCAAGAATTTGCTGTGAATGAGAATGACTGGCAACTTGCAGGATGTGGAGAGGGAAGAGAATGAGCTAACTGTATTCTGAGTCCTATTACCTACCTTGTACATCCCTACCAGCTTTGGAAAGCCCTAATGAGGAAGCCCAATCAGATTCTCTATTTGAATCACCAGCTTTACAGTTTCCTGTAGTCTCCATGGAGAAAGAGGGAGCACAGGGTATGAATGACAGCAAAGAGAGCTCCCTTACAAAGATTTGTCTTGGATTATCACCATTCTTTACAACAATTTAACCAAAGCACTTTGAAGTGGAAAGAATGCCCACATCATCCAAATCTTTAAAGATTTGATTTATTTTCCAAGTTGAAAAACCTGGCAACTGAAAGGAACTCTGGTTTAGAATACAAACTAATTTGTAAACATGGAGGATGATAGATTATAAGCATATTACTCACACACACACACAAAAAAAAAAACTGAAGGGAAGTGTGAATCTTTAGAAGGTTACACAGGCTGTGATGCTGCTAAACCCGACTATCACAATAGAAATTGAAAAGAGGTTAACAATAATAGATCATTTTATCTACACTGTATTATACTTTAGAGTTTGTAAAGCACTTTACATAAATTACCTCATTTGACCCTCAAAGTCACCCTATTTTGATCTCCATTTTACAAATAAGGAAACTGAGAGCAACAGACTAGCCTGGGGATAAAGACTATTAAACATCTGGGGAGAGATTTAAATTCAGGGCTCTGTTCCAACTCAGAGCTTTAATGGATTCAAAATGGAGGGGATTTGTCAGCATTTCAATACTCACTTTGCCTCATTCATAAAGACAGTAGAACATCCACATTTGTATTCCAACCCTTCAGTCCCTTGTAGGCTCTGTGAAGAAGAAGAAATGGCATTTATAGTCAGAGAGAACAGTGGGACCAGACCAAGGAAACAAAATACATCGAAGGGCTGGAGTCTATTTGAAGGCAATGAGGTATTACATAGAATAAGAATTAGGAAGGTTTCATTCGGCACTTTGGCAGGTGGGGAGCTGCCTGAGTATGGTGTGTATGGAATATCTTCAGATGTCAACTGCCTTAATTAACATGTCTGTTGGTTTTACTGGTGTCTTTTTTTCTTTTTTTCTTTCTTTCTTTCTTTCTTTTTTTTTTTGAGAAACATAGTTTGTTGGGTTGGAGAGTGGGGAAGGATATATTTGGAAATAAAGTCAAATTAAAAATAAGAGATAACAATATAGAATTTTAAAGTGGAAAAAGAAATGTGTGTGTGTGTGTGTGTGTGTGTGTGTGTGTGTGTGTGTGTGTGTTTGTGTTTTTCCTATTTTATGGGTTTCCATGATCAAAGAATCCATCAGCTACTGGTCAAGTTCTGGTGATGAGTCTCTCTAGATTTAGCTAAACAGATTCCTAACATAGGAAAATTTCTTCCTGGGACTCTCTTCTAACTCTTCCCCTCTTCATAGAACCAATAGGACTTGAACTCTATAGGGCAAATTTGTCCTCTTCCACCCAGATCATCCTCTTATAGAAGGAGGCATCAGCATAGAGGCTTTTGTGGAGATGTGTATTGACACTTTGACTAAAATGTTTCATTTCCCTCTCTTCACCAAAAAATTGCTCAGTTGTTTTTTCCTCCTACATAATAGCATTTTCCCCAAGTATATGAAAGATAGTTTTTAACATACACTTTTATTAGATTTTGATTTCCAATTTTTTTCTCCCTTCTGCCTCCTCCCCCCCTCTCCAAGGACAGCAAGTAATCTGATGTAGGTCATATCTGTATAATCACATTAAATATGTTTCCACATTTATTATGTTGTGAAAAAAGAATCATAACTAAAGGGAAAAATACAAAAAAGAAAAAATAGTAAAAATAGTATTCTTTGATCTGCATTCCATAATTCTTTCATGGGATGTGGATAGCATTTTATTATTTTTTATAGGTAATGTCAATATAATTTTTTAAAGCTTTTTATTTTCAAAACACATGCATAAATAATTTTTCAACATTGATCCTTATAAAAACTTGAGTTCCAAATTTTCCTCTCTTTCCCCCACTCCTTCCCCTAGATGGCAAGTAATCCAATATATGTTAAACATGTTAAAAATATATCTTAAATCCAATATATGCATATATATATATCTTGCTGCACAAGAAAAATCAGGTCAAAAAGGGAAAAACATGAGAAAGAAAATAAAATGCAAGTAAATAACCACAAAAGAGTGAAAATTCTATATTGTGATCTACCCTCAGTTGGACTCTGATGGATGTAGCTCTCTTCAACAGTGAGATGATTCAAAGCAGTTCCAACTGTTCAGCAATGAAGAGAATCTGCTACACCCAGAGAGAGAACTATAGGAACTGACCTCAATTATCTCATTGTTGGAAAGAGCCACATCCATCAGAATTGATCATTGTATAATTTTGCTGTTGCCGTGTATAATGATCTCCTGGTCCTGCTCATTTCACTCAGCATCAGTTCATGTAAGTCTCTCCAGGCCTTTCTGAAATCATCCTACTGATCATCTCTTATACAACAATAATATTCCATAGCATTCATATATCATAATTTATTCAGCCATTCTCTAAGTGATAGGCAGTGGGTAGCATTTTCCATCATGAGTCTTGTAATTGTTTCAGATCATTGTATTGCTAAGAAGAACTAAATTTATCAAAGCTGATCATCACAAAGTATTGCTGATACTATGAACAATATTCTTCTCGTTCTGCAGAGATAAGAAATAAACTTCCATAGATGAGGAACAGAGAAGAGACTATTTTGAGTGGTTTATTTTCTCATTGCACAATTAGCATTGGGGAATGGCAATATATATATTTGTGTCAATTCCACATATATCTTAGATTTATTTTATACACACACACACACACATACATATATATATATCTTGAATATCTAGATATTTTCCCACTCTACATTTTCTCATATATTTTCATTGATTTTTAATCTATGTAAAAATGTTGAAATTTTATAAAAATCTCATGCTTCTATAAAGTCAAGTTATTGTTACTAAGAATAGCTAAGATCTACATAATACTGTAAGGTTTGCATAACATTTTACACATATGATCTCCTTTGAACTTCACAATACTCTTGTGAAGCAGATGTAATTAGACCTATTTTATAGACGAGAAAATCGAGGCTGGGAAGTTGTGTGGCTTCCTCAGAGCCACACAGCTGGTATTGTTTATTATGCCTTTTAAGTCCATTTCAAAGAAGCACAGGAATACAGTGAATAGAGAGCTTGAACCAACTCTTCAAATCCTAGTTCCAGGACCCTGGCTAAATCACCTATTCTTATTGTTCCAGGCCACTTCCTGAAGATTTGGGTATTTCAGAGCAGGAGCTGATCTATTTCAGACAGAGGGAGTTTGTTTTTTTTTTTTTAATATCCTGTATCCATGAACTCATAGATCTGGTAAGCCAGATAGTGTAGTGCAACAAATAAAAAAGATAATATTATATTCTTGGTCCTGCAAAATGAAGAGCAGACAAAATGTTTGTGCAGCCCTGTTTGTAGTGGCTAGAAGCTGGAAAATGAATGGATGCCCATCAGTTGGAGAATGGTTGAGTAAATTGTGGTATATGAATGTTATGGAATATTATTGTTCTGTAAGGAATGACCAGCAGAATGAATACAGAAAGGACTGGAGAGACCTACATGGACTGATGCTAAGTGAAATGAGCAGAACCAGAAGATCATTATATACCTCAACAACGATACCAGTTGAGGATGTATTCTGATGGAAGTGGATCTCTTCGATAAAGAGAGCTAAATCAGTTTCAATTGATCAAGGATGGACAGAAGCAGCTACACCCAAAGAAAGAACATTGGGAAATGAATATAAACTGCTTGCATTTTTGTTTTTCTTCCCGGATTATTTATACCTTCTGAATCCAATTCTCCCTGTGCAACAAGAGAACTGTTCAGTTCTGCACACATATATTGTATCTAAGATATACTGTCACCTATTTAACATGTATAGGACTGCTTGCCATCTGCGGGAGGGGGTGGAGGGAGGGAGGGGAAAAATCGGAACAGAAGTGAGTGCAAGAGATAATGCTGTAAAAAATTACCCTGGCATGGGTTCTGTCAATAAAAAGTTATTTTAAAAAAATGAAGAGCAGATAAAGGTCTTCATTGGTAGAAGTACCTTATTCAGAGTTCCCTGCAAGTATGGCCTCCCAAAAATCTCCTCTATCCCTCATTTAGCTAAGAACTCACTCTTTAGCTAGAGTTATGAAAGGCATCTGGTCTTGTTCTCTTGTAATTTTTTAAATGGTGTACTCTATTATGGCCATATATCCATTGAGCTTATTATGGTAGATGATATCCAAGCCTAATTTCTGCAACACTGCTTTTGATCCCTTCCACCTCACTGTTTTTGCCATAAAGGTCATCTTTCCCCCAATTATTTCTGTTCTTAGATTTTCCCTGTGAAAAGTTACTGCCTTCAGTCATTTCGCTTTCTTGCTTACCTAGTGAATTCCAGGGCAAGGAATCTTGATACGGCTGACTCTGGAGGCTGGGTTATGTCTCTAGTCCAGTCTTCATCCCCTAGATGTCAATTCCTTTCATAAGAAGTGAGGATATAAGTTTATTTGTTTTTTTTCTACCAGCCAAAGATGTTTGTATTCTTAAACAAGAATACAATATATAGATGTATCATATCTTAGACCATATCCATCCCGACAGGCACGTTCACAGGACTGGTGTCTCTTAGAAGGCATATTTATCTATTAGGTTGCAGTCATCTCCTGAAGAGGTCCCCTCCCCCATCACCTGATTCTTCTCCAGTACTTATTTCTAAATCAACCAAGTTAAATCTTTTATAAAAGAAAAAAAAAAAAGGTAAGGGGATGGTAGTAGGAAATATCCCAGTGAAGAAGGATGGTGCTTTAAAAGAGTTTCTGGATTTTAGAATCCCAGAGCAAATCTTACCCCTGCCTCTTTTACCTCTAGGACAAATCACTTAATCTCTCTGAGGTCACAGATTCCTTGATTTCAAAATGAGAACATTGGATTGGATGATAGCTGAGATCCCTTCCAGCTGTCAATCTATAACTCTCTGTTGCGTTCATGTCCAATAATCAATTGATCAGTGAATCAGCAAATATTCTTAAACATCTGCTATGTTCCAGACATTGTGCTAGATACTGAGATTATAAAAATAAAAAGTTCCTGCCCACAAGAAGCTTACATTCTATCTGATATAGATAATATGTATAAATATGAAAAAGTAATCCAATGTAATTATGGTGGGAGATCATGAGCAGTTGAGGGTGAGGTGAGGAAGTGAGGTCAGGAAAGACTTTATATAAAAGTTGGTGTTTGGGCTGAATTTTGATGGAGGGAAAGGGTTCTGTGAGGCGAAGTGAGGAGGGAGTGGTCCAATACAAAGGAATAGAGATGGGAGGATGGAGTGTTATATGTAGGGAACAAAGAGGAGCTATGTTTAATGACGCTGGAAATGTAGGTGGGTATCACCTTGTGAAGGGCTTTAAAAGACAAATCCACAGGGATAGCTAGGTGGTGCAGTAGATAGAACACCAGCCCTTATGTCAGGAGGACCGGAGTTCAAATCTGGCCTCAGATACTTAACATTTCCTAGCTGTGTGACCCTGGACAAGTCACTTAACCCCAATTGCCTCAGGAAAGAAAGGAAGGAAGGAAGGAAAACCAGGGAGTTTCAGTTTTAACTGGGAGCCAACATTAAGGTTTCTTGAATGGGATGGTAACAGTTAAAACTATACTTAAGAAAAATCATTTGGTAGCTGAATGGAAGGTGGTTTGGAATGGGGAGAGACTTGGGATGAGAAGATTAGAACCCCATGTTCATAGTGCAGGTGCATAGTGCATACCTGAACCAGTATGATGATGGGAGCTAGGTGATACTGTGGTGAGAGTCTAGATGTCGAGTCCAGAAGAACTGATTTTAAATCCAGCCCAGACACTTAGCTCTGTGACTCTGGAGTAAGTCACTTCATCTCTGGCTTCCTTGATTTCTTCAACTATAAATAATAATAGGACCTCTGCCTAAATAGGACTGTTGTGAAGATCAAATTAATAAATATTTGTAAAGCACTTTGCCTAGAGCCTGGCCCTTCCTGGACATTTAATGCTTATTTCCTTCTTTCTTAAGGTGGGACCATATTAATAATGAGAAATGTATTCATATGAGAGAAGTTGTAGAGATTAGGTTATGTTATTGATTTTCATTTTTATTGCATGACTATTCATATTACTAATAGTAATAATACATTAAGATTACCCAGAACTTTGCATACATTATTTAACTGGAGACTCACAATAGGTTTGGTGCTATTATTGTCTACATTTCACAGGTAAGGAAATTGAAACTGAGAGTGTTTAAGAAACATCCATGTCATGTTATCCACCTTCAGAAAAACAGACGATAGGAGGAAATAAGCTTAATATGATCTTATGTATATATGAATGAGTATATTTGAGTATAAATATGTGTATGTTTATAGATATCTATGTATATGTATGTATGTTATATGTCTGTGTATTCACACACACACTTAATTATAGCCTTCTGGAAAGGGTGGAGGGAAAGGGGAGAAAAAGTAAAAGGGCACAGCAGAGAACAAAAGGAAACAAGGAAGCAAAGAAAAGCTGGGCAGCTTTCAAAACAGGGTGTAGTGAAGTAAACAGAGTTTAGCACTCAAAGTTCAGTCCTAGTAAACTAAGCCCAGACTTTTTTTTTCCAAGATGAAATGAGAAAAAAGCTATGATTAATGCCCCAGAGAAAACTGTAGAAAAGACTGGGAATCCAACAAATTTTGCAAATGTGTATTAAATACCTGCTTCATGGCAGGCTCTGTATCTAGCTAAAGAGAGATATGATTCAGATGTAACTTTCAAGGGGTATTAAATCTAATGGTTGGGGGTGGGGAGGAAGACCATTCCTAACTATGAGATAGCAGAAAGTGGGCCCAGTACAAAGGAAAAATCAAGAGTCAAATACTGGGCAGCCGAATTCAGATGAAAGGCAGAGAACAAATGATGAAATACACTTCTCTCCTTTCAAGATGAGAGTTGGGAACTACAGGTGCTAAGTGTTGCTTTTAAGAGCATCTGTAAGTAAGGGTATGATACCCTATCTGGACAAAGGGAGGGAGAGGGAGGAAGGAAAGAAGGAAGGGAGGGAGGGAAGAAAGAAAGGAAGGAAGGAAGAAAGGAAGGAAAAGAAAGAAGGAAGGAAGGAAAGGAAGGAAAAGAAAGAAGGAAGGAAGGAAAGAAGGAAGGAAAGAAGGAAGGAAGGAAGGAAGGAAAGAAGGAAGGAAGGAAGAAGGAAAGGAGGAAAGAAGGAAGGAAGAAAGGGAGGGAGGAAGGAAAGGGAGGGAGGGAGAAAAGAAGGGAGGGAGGGAGGAAGAAAGGGAGAGAGGGAGGAAGAAAGGGAGGGAGGAAATGGCTTTGAATGAAATATCTGTTAAAAATCCTAACTTAAAAAGGCCAGAGTCTCCCAGTACATCCAGGACCATCTCCAGTCATCTTGATCTACATCTTGCCATTGGACACAGCTGGCTCTGGAGGGAAAAGTGAGACAGGTGACCTTGCCCGGCCCTCCCTCACTTCAGCCCAGCTCACTTGCATGTCCTGGCATTGCCTCCCTGATGTCCTGGTCCTCTTTGAGAACAAAGAACAAAAAAACAACAGCTAAGTGCTATGTGTGCTGCTGAGGTGCATGGTCACTGTATGGACCGCTTTTACTTAGTTTTTTTTGTGTAATGGAATGCTTTGGGATTCAGAAAGGAATTCCTGGAAAATCTCTCTATTGTCAAAAAACGAAGGACATAGATTAAACTCAAAATACCTGCACACACACACACACACACACACCACAGAGAGAGAGAGAGAGAGAGAGAGAGAGAGAGAGAGAGAGAGAGAGAGAGAGAGAGAGAGAGAGGTGTGTGTTTATCTATCTATCTAGGTGACATGACAGGTATGTGAAGCTGGATTCAAACCCAAGACTGAGTTTTTACAATATGTTGTAATCAATATTTCACACCAGTGTTAAAGTAAGTCACCACTAACATTTCATTTGAGCATTAATTTGTCATTCTAGTATTTTCACTTTCTAAGATAACAATTTAGCAAAGAATAGTTTATAAAATAGAGGATAAAAAATGCTATAATATATGACTAGTATAACTACTGGGGTTCACAAAAAAAGGAAGTTAAATTCTTTTTCTCTAGGGAAGGGGCTGGCCTCTTAAAATTTTTGTTTTGGGGAGCTTACAAAGTTATAAGTAAATACAAGATGAATAGTGCATAATGCATATCTCCAGTTAGATAGGGTTTCTCTAACAACAGACCAGAGGTTAGAGTCCAAACCATAGCAGGAAGGAATTTTCTAATCTACTCTTCCTTGTGGCTAAAATTACCTTCTTTTTCTGTAGCTTCTTTTAATCTCTCTTTCTCTTTTCTTTGTTTCTGAATTCTTAATTAGAAAAACAAATTTAAGTACAACAACAATTATCAAGCCCAAAATTTTTAGCAAAGGTTTAATAAACTGTTCTTCACTCTCCAAAAAGATGATTTGTGTTCATTGACATTAAGAGTAAACAAATATTCACAGTGATAATAGGGACTAATGACTCAGTCAATGATTTAGAGGAGATTCTATCATTGATTATTGATATTGGGGAGAACACACAAGTATGGGGGCTAAGCTGATAGCTTAAGAAAGTTTCCAGGATCCTGAGGGATAGATATAGTTGACCTCCCAGAGTTTCTGTGAGTTATAGTTGGTAGGATTTATATGAACTCATGCGCAATGAAAAAAACATTATACATTTTTATTTCAGTAATATAAATGGGAGGAATCAACATAAGGAAATTGAATTCAAAATTGTGGGAAGACCAGGCAAAGTCGTGAAAAAAGAATAAGGAAAAGTCCTGAAGAAGGAACAATGAAACATCTCTGTCCTGGAAAAGAGGTAGGGAATTATTATGTCAAAATATTATTTATAGGAGCCAACAAGATTTCTGTATCAAGGGGTTTTGCTTATTTGCTTTCCTTTGTCACAAGGGAGAAGTCACTCTGGGTGGATGGGGTGTAAAATGGCTCTAAGATAAAGATAAAAATAATGAATAAAAGTATTAAAAACTAAAATAATTCCATTTCTTTATTTCATCTATTCATAAATTTCAGTAGTTTCTGATGTGTTTTCTTTTCCTTCCCATGTTTTCAGCAACATTTTATGAAGGAATACAAAATCTGAAATGACAATAGCACTGTTTTTCACTATGAGAAATGTCCTGGCATTATGTGTGGACAGACAGCCCAGCAGGCAGGATCCCATCTGCTACACATTTCCAAACTGTTGAACTGCTTCTCTCTGTGGCTGCCATTACTCTCCGTGTATTCTGAGTATGTTCAGTTGTGGACATGTTATTTTGGTTCCTTATTGGAAACAATCTTTCACAGAAATAAATATGAGTTGTTGGGGTAGCTAGATGGCTCAGTGGATAGAGCACCGGACTTGGACTCAGGAAGATCTGTATTCAAATTTGGCCCCAAACACAACACTTACTGGCTGTCACCGGACAAATCACTTAATCCCAAATTGCCTTGCTTCCCTCCTCCCCCCACCCCAAATATGAATTGTCACACTTCTTTTGCAGCATCATAGGGAGGGGAGGTGCTTTGTGAACCTCAAAGCCCTCTATTTTCTTTGACTAGCCCCATGATGCGCAATGTAGAAAGTTACCAGTAAGGAGTTCCTTCTGCCAATACCAACCTGGATTGGTAACTGTCACTGATAATTCTAGAGAGCTGCTTGCAGGCCTGAGAGGTTCTTGACACTAATGTGTGTCAAGGACAGGTTTGGACCCATGTTTCTCTCAACTCCATAACCAGAATAAAAATCCTATTTAGTGAAATTGCTCGTTGCCATTCACAGTGGTAACAGACCTAAGGAAGGCTCACCCCATTAAACAAATGATAAAAATTAAAATAAAATAATAATAATAATATCAATAAAATAAAATAATAATATAAAACTCTGGAAACATCAGTCCTGGGGTGGCGTGCCCTATTTTCTGGCAGAAGGAGTTCCAGAAGGGCACACGTCTCACTTAGATGTCTGTGGTCACTCTTGACATTTTGGTTGTCATGGTACCTGCCCCTAACTGGAACCAGAGTGAGATAAGGACCTGGTTCAAGGGAATTCAGTCGTTGGGGAGACCAAGAGAAATGCTAGAAACCAGCAGTGCGTTCTGTGGCTCCTGGGCTTGGGCACCATAGGAAGGAGTCATTGGGCAGGCTATGGCACATGCTTGCATTGATTCTTTGATATATAAATTTGATATTTGTTTGAGGGAAAGGATCCCCTATGGAGTGATTGTGCCCTTTCTTGCTATTTGTTTTTGTTTTTGTTTTGGGGTTTTTAAAAAAAATTTTTTTCCAGCAGATCATTCTGATTCAATTCAACAAGAACTTATTTACTATGTATACCAGAGCAGTCCTGCCCTTAAGGAGTTTATGGTCCTCTTTGGGGAAGCAACATGTATAGACATAGCTCAACTTAAATTATATGGGAAACAAAACAATGCTTGGGAGACGAGAAGAGATTGAATGCTAATCACTAAAAGAATTAAGAATAATAGCTGTTCATGAAGAAGAAGAAAAGGTCAGAAACTTCATAGAAACCAGGGGAAAAAGATGTAAAGAAGTGATTTAGCTGTATCAGACCTAAAACTATATTATGAGGTGATAGCATTGTTGCCATGTACAATGGATAATTTTCAAATGTTTTAAATGAAAATTTTCTTGTATAAATAAAAACTATGTAACCAAGGCTAGAAAATGCAGAAAACTTGGGGAAAACTTTCATAGGCAGTCTCTCTGATAGGATTCAATTGGGTTGGAATATTGCTGTGGTATAGGAAGTAATGAGCTGTTTTATTTAGGAAAAAATATGGAAAGACTTGAATTTGTAAAGCAAGCTTCCATCCACCTTCAAAGAAATAGATGATAGGAGGAAGATAAGTATAGTATGGTCTTACATAGATGGTATATATGTTTATTTTATAGATATCTATGTATATGTATGTATAAATATCTACCTATATATATGTGTGTGTGTGTGTGTTTTTATATCCACACTTAATTGTAGCATTCTTTTGGTGAGGGGATGAGGGAAAAAATAAAGTAACAAGTGCATAGTAGAGAACAAAAGAAAACCAACATGGAAGCAAAGAAAAGGTGGGTAACTTTGAAAACAATGTATATTTATTATATAGGTTTTCTTGAAATAGAAATGTATTATTGTTTTATATTGAATCCTCTTTTATGGGCTGCCATGTATGTGACATTTTTTTTTTGTCTTTTCTCATTTGTATTTAAGTTTACAATAAAAAACTTTACCAAAACAGTCAAGAAAGGCCTTTTGAAGAAAGTGGCACTTGCACCTTAAACTAGTCACTTTAACTCGTCCACCATCAGTTCGCTCATTTGTAATGAGCAAGTAGGAATAGGTGACCTCAATTGGCCAAAGGGATGGTACTCCTTTGATTGCTTACCTGTCTCTGTTTACCACTGGTTTGTTTTTTTAAATCTGCTCTCATCCTTGGAGAGTCCTACGAGGTTCTGTCCTTGGCCCTCATTTCTCTCTGCCTTGGTGATATCCTCTAATCCCAAGGCTTCTGGTGTCACCTTTGCCAGTGCAGAAGACTTCCCCCTCAGTATCTTCCTCCTTAGCAACTCCACCTGCCTGCTGGGTACCCTCACCTGAAGACCACAGCAGTGTCTCAGCATGTCCCAAACCAAAGCATCCTTCAAAAAAAAGGAGTCCCCTGACGTGTCTCAGTGCCCTGCAGCTTGGTGTCTCCAGCTTCCTTCCCTCTGGCTCACCCTTGCCAGCCAACGTTCTTCTTCTCCCTATTTCTACTGCACTGCCTTGTGAGCTGCTCCCACCACTCCACTCCTTGCATTTGTGACTAGCCATTGTTCTCTGCCCTGCATGGACTCTAGGTTTTGTCAGCTTTCAGCACCTGATTTGATCTATGAAGCATGTGTACCACTTTGGGTGACCTTTTTTTGTCTTTTGAACAATAAATGTTTGTATTTGAATTAATCTTTCGTGCCTAGATTTCATTTGGAATACATAGCCCAGTTTCTCATTTCCCTGCCTCCATCCTAGACCCTGCCCTTCTTCACGGTTTATGGGATTCCACAGGCCAAGTGGAATGACACCCTTCTCTCATCTTCCGATGAGTTTTTATCATAAATTGCAATTTTCGGGGATGCCAATATTCTCCCATTGCTTACCTATGTACGATGTGTCTGTTCCTTAAAGGTCCACTCCACTTCTCCTTCTTTCTGGCAGAAAAAGGCTAATCAGTGTGTAGGGGTCACCTGAATTCCCAGTTAGCCCCATGGCTTCTGATTAGGGACAAGTAAGAGGTACCATAGTGCATAGAGTGCCAGAAGATCAGGAGGAATCATCTTCCTAAGCTCAAATCTAGGTTCAGACATCCACTAGCCATGTGAACCTGAGCAAGTCATTAACCCTTTCCTCATCTGCAAAATGAACTGGAGAAGGAAATGGCAAACCACTTCTGCCTTTACTTAGAAAACCCAGAGGGTGGTAAAGAGTTGGACATGACTGAACAACCACAATGAGAGTATATTGAAGGGTAAATGATAATTAAATCTGTTTTATGAATCAGAATATTAGATGAACTTTACCCTGATTTCTGTGATTACATTTTATCTCAGGAAGAATCATCTTTGTGAATTCAAATTTGACCTCAGATACTCACTAGTTGTGTGAACCTCAGCAAGTCACTTAACCCTATTTGCCTCAGTTTCCTCATCTGTAAAATTATCTAGAGAAGGAAATGGCAATCCATTCTGGTATCTTTGCCAAGAAAACCCCAAATGGGGTCATGAAGACTCAGTCACAAGTGAAAAAAACTGACTGAATGAAGGCTGTGCAATATGCCATTTCATTTGGTTGTTGCAACAATTCTGGAAGGAAGTTGCTTTTATTATTTCCATTTCAAAGAAGGAAGTGGGATACTGAGAGGCTAATCCTGCCCAGAATCACATAGCCAGTTAAGTGTCTAAGGTCCGCGTTTAACTTGGGTCTGACTCCTAGTCCCGCACTCTCACTCACTATGGCTGTAAGGACATATATCCCACACTGTTTCTTTTTCTGGGTGTTTCTTTTACTAGCATGAGGCATCTGGGGGGGCACTCCTCCTACACTTTCCCTTCCTGCCCTGTACCCCTCCTAAAACAATCCTCGGAAAGTAGCCCTGAGCTAATCTCCACCAATAGCCACAAGAATCAATTCTCCTGTGAGGATAGAGAAGATACCTTTAACCTCCCAGGCCATCCCTGCCCGGACATACTGATTTGTGTTTTGCTGCTGTTCTACCCCGGAGCTCATCATCCTGGCCATCTGGACCACCTGGTTACCTACTCACCTTCTAAGACCAGTGGTTCTTCTCCCCTCAGGATGGAAATCAAACCAACAGTTGAAGGGAGACCTTGGTAGAGCTGCCTTTCCTGATCAGAGAGGGTGTAAGCTCTGAGCCCCACACAGCCAAGGGGAGCTATGGACCTTCTTGACCAGCCCAGACCCCTCTTCAGGGGGAAAAAAACAAGTCTGAGCTGTGATCTAGACACAGCTACCCTTGCTTAGGAGGATGAGATGTATAGGACAATAGCTAGCGCGGGATAGTAGGAATAAGTATAAAGATTTTTTTTAATGAGAGAGAAGTGGGTATATTTGTAGCGTTCAGGGGAGGAACTCGCGATTACAAAGAGGACATCTGCTGGAGAGGATGGAAGGGGATAGGGACAAGGGCACACGTAGTGGAGTTGTCGGCGTTTGTAAGGAGAAGGACCACGTCTTCATCGGAGACCCGGATGAAGAAAGAGAGAGTGGGATGAGATGAGGAGGAGAGAAAAGGTTGGAGGTGAGATGAAATTTGGAGGTAGTCATCCATTTCACTTAGCTTATCAAATTTATTGGCATAAAGTTGGGCAAAGGAACTCATTATTATTGGTGAAATGAAATTTGGAGCAGGTCTTGCAGGGCCAGGATAGAGAATCGATTAGGGAGGAGAAGAAGGATTGCCTTGCTGCAATGAGGACCCAAGCAAGATCAGATAATATAAATATGTTATGACCTCAAGCAGAGTTTCATGATTTTCTACAGCTCCTCTAAGCAGCATGTGAATAGTAGTGGAAAAGGCAGAGAGTGGTAGTTGGGGGTTAGGGAGCTGTGGTTGGTGATAGAACAAAAGGAGGAGGGATTGGAGAGCAGAATTCACAAAGAAGTCAGGACAGAGAATGGAAGAGAGAACAGGCAATGCCGGAGGAATAGTGGGAGAGAACTGAGAAGTAGAAACAATGGAGATCATAGTAAAAAGAAAAGTGGTTATAAGGCTTAGGGGAAAATGGAGGGATGAGATATCTTGATCATGTCTGATATGTCTGTGCCCAAGTAAGATACAAATTTCTGTGTGGGTTGTTTAAATGTAGATCACAGAAGCATGAATAGCTGTCTCTGGAATGTGGCCCATCCCTTTCCAAGAAAAATGGCAATTTCCATCTTGAGGGAAGCAGAAAAGAATCCTACCTTGGAATTTGCTCCTTCTCTTACTTATTTGCAAAAGGAGGCATCAGATTTAAAATATTCTTTCTCTCTCTCTCTCTCTCTCTCTCTCTCTCTCTCTCTCTCTCTCTCTCCCCCCCTCCTCCCCTCCCTACCCCTCTTCTTCCCTCTCACTCTCTCCCTTCTTCCCCCTCCCTCTCTCTCTTTCTCTCCCCCTCTATCTCTCTGCCTCTGTCTCTGTTTCTCTGTGTCTCTGTCTGTCTGTCTGTCTCTCTCTCTCTCTGTGTCTCTCTGTCTCTCTCTCTCTCTCCCTCTACACACACACACACACACACATATATACATAGAATATAAGTATGTTTGTGTATCACACACACACACACACACACACACACACAGGGAGTCTAGGAGTATGATTTTGAATCAGATTCTGGTTGTTAGCCCTTACCTCACACTTACTGATTTTACTCCTCCTCACCAAGCACCAGTTATGCAAAAGGTCATCCCCAAAAAGGGAACAAACAGCAAATAAACCAAGTTTATCCAAACAGAACTACAAACAGAAACTAAAAAAAAATTCTACGATTGGAATATGGCATAATATCAATAGTATGAGATCTCAGATCAAGAGAAAAGCTCCCATTTCACCGGAGGGAAACATCTCCTGAATCTCTAAGGAGGCAATTTAAAAATTTAGAACATGTTGAGGAACCAGATTCCTCTACAAGTCTGCAGTTGCCAAAGTCTTGTAATCTCTATGTGTCTTTCTAGAAAATTATGCGGACCATAGGACAGGGTCCTGGGTCCTGGGCCTTGCCAGAGAACAACCTGGAAGCCAAGCTACTCCTTGAGACAACAGGGAGGAGCACTGGTAGGATTCTAAGTGCACCTTTTGATTGATTTATGATTAGGCCTTTTGTTATCCTAAGTGAACCCTTATTTCAGTAAGCCCTGGTTGAATTTCTGGTTTAATTCATTATACTGACATACCCTACAATGACTGTATCCAGTTAGAAGGCCAAGTTATGATATCAATCCCCAAAGTTATTTCTCCCCTGTAAAAGAATTTAGCTGTACCCTCACTCTTTTTAGGGTGCTAAACTCTTTTTTAGGGTAAGCCCATCGGTAAATGGAATAATCCCCTAATTCTTTGCAGGCTCATTAGGAAATGCCCACCTTTGGAAGCAAGTTCATCAGGACTTGCTCTGCCTAATGGCATCTTTCCCTTGATGAATTGTGAGTTCTGCTAGGGAATTTAGCTAGTCTTTCCCCTTATAAATTGCTAAAACTCCCTTTTGACATTAGCCTGCAGTCGGCAGTGTAATAATAAAATCTTTACCTCTTGATTCAGAGATGATCTAAACATACAAATTCTTTTGAGACATCTCATGACACTTAAACCCCCAAAATACTTTTGGGGCTCAACATTCCCTCACCCCAATTTTTGGTGTTACACCCCAACATTTGATGACTCTGTATAGGAAGAGTCTGGCTTTATTTCCTCCATCAAAGTAAACTCTCTTTTTCTTTGTTGTCCTTCCATGACCTGGAACATCCCAAGCCTCAGGAAGGATTGTTGGGTCATGATGAGTTTCAACACTTGGTGAGCTACAACACGCTCAGCCTATTTCCTCTGACTGAGGACACCTGTTCGTGGGAACATATTACTTTTCACCTCCCTTGGGGAACTAAAGGAGATGAATTGCTAGGAATAGAAACTTTTATCTTTTTCACAATCATCCCATTTTAGAGATGAGGAAACTGAGGCCCAGTGGAGTTAAATGACTTGCCCAGAAGCACACAACTAGCAAGTATGTGAGTTTATATTTGAACTCAGGTTTTCCTGACTTCAGGCCCAGGTCTCTATCAACCATATCACTTAGCTATCTCCAGAAGTAGAAGCTGATCTAGAAGTGGATGGGACCTAATTATCTTTTTTTAAAAAATTAATCAAAGCACTAGCTATATGAGATATATGATGTCTGCTAATTCTGTGGGTCTTATGTATAAAAAGAAAAGAAACAAAAACAGCTCCCTAGCAACAAGAACATGCAGGAATTGTAATCAGGACCCAGTCATGCCTGCAGGGGCCCATTCTTACTCAAGAGACACAAATTGGTGAAAAATTAACTGTGCCTGCAGACCAATCCCAAGAGATTCTGCCTCGGGCCACAAGCTGTGCTTTCTCCTTGCCTAGCCCGGAGATAAAATACCAACAGTCCTAGAAGCAGAATTTATTCTCTGCTTTTGCATAGATTTCCCTTTCTACCCAGACTCTTGTTCCTCCACCTAAGAATCCCCTAGGGACAAATGACCTGTAGACCTATTTATTTGTGTTCTTTACCTGTTTGCCTCTGCTGGGTGGGGAAGAGTCCTAGAAGCAAGACAAGCTCGGAATATAATTAATGCTCATTTTTAAGATTCAAACATTGCAGACTTAGTATAAACAAAAGATACTTCTTGCAATTTATTATTGAATAGCTCACTTGCAAATTGTAATTGGATGTTACATAAAACTCATGCCAATTTCTTTTAAAAAGTTTGATGATATATTTTTTAAAAAATCTTTACAAAGAAAAAGAAATAAAGCCCACCTAAACCACACAGCCCACCTAAAACCACATACATCAAAGTACATAGCATTCAAAACCCACAATCCTCCATATCTCCACTGAAAGTTTGGAAGCAAATTTCATCATCTCTTCTGCAATGCTTTTTACATATTGAGGCCCTAGGGACTTTCCATGATAATTCATATCTTCCCCCAGACATCTTAGCTAAGCATAATTCTCTAAATATATTTCATTATAACCTCAACTTCCCCTTGTTCCTTCCCCTGGTGAACTCCTGTAATAAAGGCTGCTATATCTCTCCCTCTACCCCACCAGAAAGAAGGTCACCATGATCTTCCCCTGAGGATTACTTCATCCAGCCCAAGAGTCCAGGTTTCCTTCTGTCTGCTCATACCCAACCAAGCCATCTTTATACTTCCCTTTTAATATTTTCATTTTAGACTAGATGCAAAACTAGTCCCAGACAGACTCAGTTATAGAATTAACCCCTATTTTGAAGTCAGATCCCCTAGCCTACTTTGACAATCCTTGATCATACTACAGTATAAGTAATTAATCGACAAACATTTTTTAAGATCCTATTTTGTGCTAATATTGTGCTGGATGCTGGGGATGCAAGGATAAAAATAAAGCAATTTCTTCTTTCAGTATCTTATCAGGGAAGATGATATTTACATGTTTCTTCCCCAACTCCTAACCTCATACTAAGGGATTTCAACATACATATTCATTACAAGACCAATGTGGAAATGTGACTTCATATGTATAATGTAATCATATTATTATTATTAATTCTTATTGTTTTAATTATTTTTATATTTTGATCATTTATTTATTAAATTAATTAATAATTATGAACTAATAAAATTATTGATAAGAATTGTTGTAATTCTTGCTTTTTTCAATGGGTGGATAGGAGAAAATAAAAATTTTAAAGTTTAAAAAATCTCAATATATATTGACTGTCCCTCAAATATTTCTTAATTTTAATTTTTTTCTTTTGTAATTTATTTATTTATTTTTAATACTTTATGAATCATGCTGGGAGAGAAAAATCAGAACAAAAGGCAAAAACCATGGGAGAGAGGAAAAAAAAAAAGCAAAACAGAAAAAAGAAGTGAACATAACATGGGTTGATTTATCCATTCAGTCTCCATAGTTCTTTTTCTGGATGAAGATAGCATTTCCTATCCAAAGTCTATTGGGACTGCCCTGGATTCCCTCCAATATCTTAACCACTCTGTTTCTATACTTGCTTCCTTTAAGCTACCTTCACCCCACTTTAGCCAAATACAAAGATGATCATACTCTTGATCTTAATGTTATGTACAAATTCACCACTTCCTAGTTCAAGAATTCCAAAATCCCCTATTGGCTTTTACCCCTTCCGGCCTTTCCTTACAACCCCCCCCCCCCTTCCATTCAATGACTTCCAATCCTTTGACTCCTCAGTTCTCTCCCAGACTATCCCCCCCTTCTCCCCTAGCCACTCTCTCCTTTTCTCCCCATCTTGATTCCTTGGTGACTCAATTCAACTCTACACAGCCCACTTTTGAATCCCCGACCTCCTTATCATTTCACTGATTGTTCCCTGCCGAACTTCAGCCTTGGATCTCCCTGCTATCTACTCTCTTCTCTCCTATACTGAATGAAGGTAGAGAAAATCACTCAGCCATTCTAATTGGGTCCAGTACAAATACATGTTTCACCACTTCAACTAGACCCTCACTGCTGCTAGGCAATCCCTATTCCCCTCCCTTATCAACCCACTATCCCATGTCCTATTCCAACAGCTCCTTCAAATATTTTCTTCCCTGCTCTAATTTCCCAAGGCTCCCCTGTACCCATTCTCTCAGCTGAGAACCTTTCCTAATGTTTTTCAGGAAAAAATGTCCTTTACTGCGAGCTCCTTCTTCTCATTTCCTGCCACTTATATGCCATTTGTCACTCAGCTTCACATTAATGAGGTTCTGGGTCCTTAGGAGAGATTGGCAAAGAAAGCCTGAAGTACTGAAAAGAATACTCCCTGAGGCAGGCAGGGAAGGGCACTTCTGGGGATCAGCTCAGCCTTACATCCTACCCCTGTGGAGTGGGCAGTGGTAGGAACCCCACCTTACTGCATCCAATCAGAAAGCCAAGTTATGATGTCAAACCCCCAGGTTCAATTAGCCCTATAAATCTGTCCAGGGCTTGCACCATCTTTGCTGAATCCCTTTTGGGTTTGCCCATCATGGCATTCTGTCTTTCTCCTTACCGTGTCCCTCCCCACCTCTCCTTATTATAGCTAACTGACTCTGTAAGGCTTAAATCCTTTTTTGTATTTAGCCTGCCAGTCAATGGCATATTTCCCCCTCATGATATATTCCCTTTTTTTCCTTCTGGTTAATTGTGAGTTCCACTGGAACTTATCTTTTCCATTCTCTCAAATCTATTTCATATTTACCATTCCTGGTACCTATTTTACCAGTAATCTCATAAATAAAAATATCTTTTGGCAAAAGAAAAGGTCATTGTGAATTCTTCACATATGAACTGATATTGAACCCCATCATTTGGCATATCTACATCAAGCATATCAACCTGATGAGATGGCTTTATTCCTTACCAAAGCTAACTCCTCTACCTGCTTAAGCAACCTCATTCCATCCCAAATCTTCCAAAAGATTGTTCCCTTTGTCATCTTCACTCTTTCACTTATTTTCAGTCTCTCACTCTCTAGTGGCTCATTTCCTATGGCCCACAAACATGCCCATGTCTCCTCCATCCTGAAAAGACCCTCACTTGATCCTTCTATGCTCACTATCATTGCCTCTGTAATTAAACTCTTCAGATAAGTGCTTTCCTTTTCATTTTCTTGTTAATCCCTTACAGTCTGGCTTTTCTGTTGCACTGAAACTGTTCTCACCAAAGCTGCTAAAGATTTCTTAGTTGCCAAATCCAATTACTTTTTCTCAATCCTCATTCTCAATCTCAGTCCTTGATTCTCTCTTTATTTTTTAATAGCATTTTATTTTTCCAAATACATGTAAAGATAATTTTCAAGTTCTCGATTCTCAGTCTCTGTAGCTTTTGATATTACTGATCACTTTCTCCTCCTCGATATTCTCTCTCTAGATCTTTGAGACACCATCTCTCTTCTCCTATCTTTTCTAACTATGGACTCTGAGCTATTGTACTTGTAGAAACAATTCTTTGTCTGATATAAACTCCATAAAACAAGAAAGGGGACCTGAAAGTTATTTCATTGTCCTTAAGTTAAAAATAGGGTTAATTATAACAATGGGGTGTGGTTGATTAACTCTTTAAAGAGAAAAGAGGTAAGGAGGAAAAGACATGAAAAGATGAGAGAAAAGATAACACTTTTAAACCATCCTCAAAGATGAGAGAGGAAAGGCCTAGGAAGAATTCAGCTCTGTCTCTCTCCGGGAGGAGGAATCGGAAAGAACCAAGTATCAGCTAGCCAACTCCACAAACCACAGATATCCCCACCCATCTTATATAAAACATGTGCAAGATAAATACCACATAGGGACAAAGAGTCACTGGCGAATGGAGTGGGGGTGGGGAAAAGTGACATAAAGAAAAGCTTCATGTTTTAGTTTTTTAGTTTGGTTTAAATTTTTTTTCCAATCAGCAAAAATGTGTTGTCTCTTCTCCCTATCATTCCCAACTGAGAAAGAAAGAAAAATAAAACTTCTGTTTTATAACCTCAAGCAAAACAAATTTCTGTCTCTCTATCTCTGTCTTGATGTGATTGAAGGCTTCAGTAGTAAATGACCATTGCTGTTGCTGTTTTCGATTCCATTCCTCCCAAGGACTCCCTACTTACTCTAGCCTTCAAGTCATCCAGAATTGTGGGCTTGCCCTCTTTTGACTCAGTGATGAACAGGATCCTCAAATCTTCATAAAATTTTTCTCTGACCTCATCAGAGGTTCCTGACGAGGAGCACAGGCTGAGGATGGTTCCGTGACACTTTACTAAAATTGGCAATTGCGTGGTCACTAGCCTGTTGTTCACTCCTTTTGATAGTCATCCAAGCTTGTTGACTAGATTAGTTTTGATTGCAAAACCTACATCACCTTCAAGGCACTTCCCTTCACTCAGTTCCACTGGGAAACTTGTCTTTTCCATTCTCCCAAATCGATTTCATATTTTCCATTCCTGGTACCTATTTTACCTCCACTCCAGAAAAAAAAATTTGCATCTGACTCAGACTTCATTAATCTGGTCTTCTGTAAGTTTGCCAGTCTTGTTTTACTTAGGCTGCTACTTGAATGTAACACCTGCTGCATTCTCTTGCAACAAAAGCTGTTTGTCTTTCAGATCTATTGGATTTTGTGTTGTCTATCAATGTGTGTATGTTCCATGTACCAATGTTGAATGGAATCATCTTTGCATAAATTTTTGTACTTTTTTTTTTTGTTGTTTTTCAGCTGCAGAGTGCGACTCCCATTTGCCAAAGCTGTGGTCTCTTCCTCTTTTCCATTTCTGGTGCCTCTTTGTAAATCCATCCTTCACACATTTCTTCCTAAATCATCTTCCTAAGATGCACATTTAGCCAGGTAAATCTATTGCTCAGAAAAACTTCAGCATCTCTCTAGAGCCTTTTGGCTATGAGACAAACCCTTTACTGTGTTATTTCAAGGCCTTCAGAATACAAGTCCAACCTCTCTTTCCAGCTTTATTTCACCATCCATCCCTTTAATGCCTTTTCCATTCTAGACAAATTAGAATACTAGCTATTCTTGTTACTTAGGACAAGCTGTTCCGATGGTTATATTGGCTCCTGCTTCCATTCTCCATCCCTCTTCCTTCAAGTTCATCCTGCATGCCATCTCCTCCATGAATTATAGTAATAATAATAATAACAATATTAATGATGATGATGCTGCTGACAGACATGGGTAGAGTGTGAGCCGAGTCCGTCGTTCCATCCTGTGGATGTGCTGGGGCATTCCCATTGGCCCTTAATGCTCTCTCCAGGCTGTGCTCTTCCATGATAATAAGAGCTTATTTTTACATAGTATTTTAATATCTACAAAATGTTTACCCTTTTTCTTAATGCAGTGAGAGGTGAGGTTCAGGATTCCAAGGCACAATTCAAAGAAGCACAGAGATCAAGGAGACAATTCAGAGAAAATATTAAGTGAGACCTCTTGATTGAGGGGAAATATTCTCAGTAAGAAGGAGCAGTCAAGGAGGAAAGACACAAAAGAGCTGGGAGCCGTGGGTGAAACTGAGCAGGCCAAAACTGGTAAAAATCCAGTGGTTTTTTGGGTGAGCTGGTGAAAACCAGTTTGACCAGCATGGCCCCAGTCCCCAGGATGTACATATGCTAAGTATTAATTGAGAATTGACCCCTAGACCAGTCATTGCCCCCTTTCCCAGCTGCTTTCTTGTTATGGCATGTTTAAAGTTAAGTTTCCTGGATGCCTGCTTCTAATTTCTCCTTCCTTTTTAGGCAACACAGAAAAATATCCTTGTTTCATTTGTCTAGCTAGACTACCCACCACTGTTTATTATTAGTATCATTTCAGCTCTTTGGCTAAAACTAGGGGTATGTTTGTAAATGTTTAACAATCAACTCTCAAGGAGAAAAATATGTGCACTTGACATTAATCACATTTTCTCTCTCACTTTTCTTAAGCTAGACAATAAACAAAACAACAAAGCAAGCCTTGATTTTGCAGTGTTTGTCAATTTTTGAGGTATAAAAATGCTTACATTGAAAACTTAACACTCAGTTCTTGCCAGGACACTTTAAGTTGGCTGTAGCACATCCCTGAAAACTCTATATAAGTTTGACTAGGAAGGCAAGAGGTGGAGGGAGGCTTGGATCAGAGTATAAAGCTTGCTGAGTGTCTTGTCATGTCCATGAAGTTCAGGGTGGGGGTCCCCATTTTGTTAACCTGCTGCCATCTGTTCTCCCATGGCTGGTCATGTTCTTCTGCAGGAATGATTTCTTCTCCTTTGTCCTGTGGTTTGTGTAGGGTTCTTATCTGGGTCAAGCAGGACCAAGTTTTAGGGGAAAGAGCGGAACAAGGTGCCTAGATCTGGAAACTGACCCAAATTCGTACTGGGAGGAAATTGGCAGCCATTTGATATTCAAACTGCTCACCAGCAGGAAAAGGGGATCTGAGCTGTTACAGGCCTTGCTTTATTTAACAAGGTCACTTAGGGGATTTGAGCCTCCCCAATAGCCTCTGGAATGAAGGGATTATTGAGATCCTGATGGCCCCTCAACAACCTGAGGTAGCAACTATTTTTGTTTTGTTTTAAATAGTATTCCCCACTCCCCCAACTACAATATATACAGGATAAATTGGAAATAATTTCAAAGAAAAGGCAGTAAGAATGAGACAGACTGGCACAAGTAAGTGGGTCAGTGGATCCAGCATGAGCCCTGGAGTCAGGAGGACCTGAGTTAAAATTTGATCTCTGACACTTACTAGTTGTGTGACCTTGGGCAAGTCCCTTAATCCTAACTGCCTCTGTGAGAGACAGAGACAGAGAGAAACAGAGAGACAGACAGAGAGAGACACACACAGAGACAGAGAAACAGACAAAGACAGAGAGACAGAGAGAGGCAGACACACACAGAGACAAAGAGAGAGACAGAAAGACAAAGAGAGACACAGAGACAGACACACAGAGAGAGACAGAGAGAGGGAAAGAGAGAGAGAGACACAGAGAGACAGAGAGAGAGAGAGAGAGAGTCAGAGAGGCAGAGACGAGGGAAAGAGAGAGAGTAAGAGAGACAGAGAGAGAGAGAAAGAGAGAGACAGAGAGACAGAGGCAGGGAAAAGAGAGAGAGTCAGAAAGAGAGAGAGAGAGAGAGAGAGAGAGAGAGAGAGAGAGAAAGAGAAAGAAACAGAGAGACAGAGACAGATAGAGAAAGAGAGATAGAGAAAGAGAGAGAGAGAGAAAGAAAGAGAGAGAGAGAGAGAGAGAGAGAGAGAGAGAGAGAGAGAGAGAGAGAGAGAGATTGGTTTGTACTGAGAATTGAGGGAAGAGAAGCAAGGAAGTAGGAGATGAGGAGAGAAAATTCCTGAAGCTTGAAGCTTTTTCCCTTGCTTCACAGGAAGGGATCATTCCTTCCCTTGAACCCCTGTGACATTAAACTGCACTACTCAGTTGCCATTTATCTTGTTTGTTATTCATTCGTTTAGCAAATATTTACTAAAAATTGTTACTTTGTCCAAATCACTCAGTGCTAGGCACTGAGGAAACCAAAGATAAGTAAGATAAAGTCACTCTTATTCCCACAGATTTTAAACCCTAGAAGTGTGTGGCAGTGGGGGTGAAGGAGAATATGCTGGGTATTTAGGTCAATAAGCTAAGGGCAGGAGAAAGAAGTACAAAGAATGTTCAAGGTTAGTTCAGAAAAGAACTAGACCGATTCCAGCTCAGGGATGGGGAAGGCTTCATGGAAGAAGTAACATTTAAGCTGAACTTTCTTCATGGAATTAAAGATTTTTGAGCTAGAAGGAATCTTAGAAATTGTTGAGTTCAACCCCCTATTTTAACAGACAAGGTGATTTTCGGTGCCTTTCTCAGCGTCAGGCAACTATTATTAGAATCTGAATCTGATTTGAATCCAGGTGTTCCAGATTCCAAGCTCTGTCAACCATACTGCAAACTTCTACTGTGCTGCATCACAAAGATAAGAATTAAACTTATAGAGCTGGAGGAAAGAGAGGAGCATTTCATGAGGAAAGAAAACTGTTTGAGAGAATGTGGTGTAGCAAAGAGTGCCAGAATCAGGAACCAACAAGACCGAGTTCATAACTACCTCAGATGCTCACTAGCAAAGTGACCATGGGCAACCTTTGTTTGCACTTGTGAATTTTATCTGCAAAATCATCAAGAGGGACTTGATGGCGACTAAGGGCCTTTCCCATTCCCATTTCCCATTAGCTTATGAATTTGAAGTATTTTATTTTGGCTGCTACACAGGATAGGATAAGGTAAGCCCAGGAAAGTAGGTTGAAGTAGGTTGAAGATCACGGAGGGAGGTTGGTGAATACTGGGTAAGGAATTTGAATATTCTCTCTTATGCAAAGTGAAAGTATTACATGTTTATAGCAAATACGTATCATGATCAGAGGTTGTGCGTTAGGAAAATTAATTTGGCAGGAATCTGGACTGGAGCAGGAGATCTTGGAATACTGAGATCAAGGTAACAAGCCTGGGGACTGTGGACATAGGGTATCAGATGATTTTCTGGCAGGAGAAGGGAGCTATTCAGAAATGTTTGTTGTAAAAATGAACATTAATAAAATAAACAAAAGAAAACATGTGGAAGGAAAAGAAAGGTTAATGAGATCCTGAATGAGAGTGATAATGGTGATAGGGAGGACTGCACTTGCAATGAGAGGAGTGAGAGAAAGGAATTGTCATTGACAGGTATGGGAACCAGCAGCAATACCTGCACCTGGCTGAGAGGGAGACTGGTGATGTGGTTCCGGCGCCGGATGCCGGTGGCGAGACGTCAAACCAGCTAATGGTGGTGCTTTTCCCCATGCATTGTGGAGCAAAATGCTGGAGTGAATTTTAGGGTCGGGCTTAAGGGAGCAGATCTCAGGTTCGGTTTCCCATTTTTTCTATGGTTCTACGTGGTAATCCTCTGGAAAAGGCAGTCAGAAAGCCATTCGACGTGTCTGGGGGTGCATCCAAAGGAGACTGGGCGGAGGACGCATCTGAAACAAGACATTGGAATTTTGTTGACACGCCTCCGACTCTCTTCTTAAGTGGCTGAGCTGAATCTCTGTCCCTTCGAAACAGGAGCCTGGGGACAGGCACCAAGGTGGCAAAAAGGAAGTTGAAGTCTCCAGTCTGGGGACTGAGAACGCTGCTGTCACTCATAGAAATAAGGAAGTAAGGAAGAGGAACTGACTCAAATTTAATTTCAGACACACCAAATCTGAGACACCAGGAGAACTTTTTAGGTGAAGCTAGTCACAGAGTCACAAAATTTTAGAGTCATTGAAAAAAGCCCAAAAGCCATGTAGTCTAACCTCCAGCTGGAAGGAGTCCTTGGGACATCATGCTCAACAAGTGAACAAGCCTGCCTCCTTACGCTTGAAGACCTCTGAAGGTAGCCCATTCCATTTTTGGAAGAGCTCTAAAATATCGGGAAGATTTTTTTTTTCTGATAGCAAGTCTAAATTTTTCCCTTTGCAAATTATAAGATCATAGGGTTCTTATAGCTGTGGGACCTTTAAGGGACCTTTGTAGGAACCTTAAGGCTGTCGAGTCCAACTCACCTGTGTTGTAGGCAAGAAAACTGAGAATAATAACTTACCCAAGATTACACAGTAGTAGTTACTCTAATGAGATAGGATTTGAGATTGGGTCTATTATCACTCAGATATGAGGGGATGACAGGGTAGGAGAGAGAACTTGAAGAAAGGAAAATACAGAAGATCCAGGGGAAAAAAAATTGTCAAGCCTAGTTAGCAAATATTTATTAAAGGCTTATTATGTAAATACTGTTCTAAGCCCCCAGGATACAAAGAAAAGCCAAAAGGCAATGCCTGCCCTCAAGGAGCTACAGTTAGAATTGCATGAGACTGCAATAAAAGACTGCAGGTCCTGGAATACCACATTTGGACAATCAGAAGAACTAGGGTTGTGGCCAAAAAACATTATATTCAGCAACATTAAGTATAATATTCAATGAGGAAAAGATGGACATTCAATCGACTTACAGATGTTCAGGATTTTGATGCGAACAAACCTGAACTCAATAGAAAACTTTATATTTAAGAAACAACATCAAAGACTAATTTCAAGGGACTCAGGGGAAGAGAGGAATTGGTTAAATAATAGCCAAACAAATTAGTATAGTAAAAGAGAAAGCAGGGATAGGAAACAGGAGATATACAAACACAATAACAATGAACAAGAGTAAAACTTAATAGGAAAAAAAGTAGGGGTAGTAATTTCAAAGACAAAAAAATTTCAATCAAGAGAGAAATCTACATTACATGTCAACCATATTAATTTGTTTTAGATGTGTGTATGGACATATACATATATATGTATGTATTTATGTGTGTATGTATTTGTATATATAAATATATTTGTGTTTAACTGTAGCCTGCTTGGAGGAGGTAGGTGATAAGGGAAAAAGGGAAAAAAAAAGAATAAAGTTAAAAGTGTACAGCAAAGAACAAAAGAAAATCTATAAGGAAGCCTAAAAAAGATGAACAGTTATGAATACAATGACATTATTATACATTCATTCTTGAAATAAACATTTGTTGCCTATTTTGAATCCTCCCTTGTGTTCTGCTGGGCACATGACAATTTTTTTTCTTTTTCTAATTTTTTAAAAATATTAAGTAAATAAATTAATTAAAACAAAATATTTTTCATGTCTATAGATAACTTTGATTTCTTTCTGAAAACTGCCTGTTCATATCTTTTGACCATTTATCACTTGGGAAATGACTTATATTTTTATAAATTATATTCAGCTCTCTATATATTTGAGAAATAAGGCCTTTAACAGAGATAGTTGTTGCAAAATGTTTTCTCAGCTTTTTATTTTCCTTTTAATTTTGCTTGCATTGGTTTTGTTTGTGCAAAAACTTTAATGTTATGTGATCAAAATTATCTATTTTACATTTTATAATGCTATCCATCTCTTTTTTGATTATAAATTCTTCCCTTATCCATAGATCTGGCAGATAAACTACTCCATGTTCTCCTAATTTGCTTATGGTGTCATCCTCTATATGTAAACCATGTACCCATTTTGACCTTATTTTGGTATATGGTATGAGAAGTTAGTTGATACCTAGTTTCTGTCATATTTTCCAGTTTTCCCAGCAGTTTTTGCCAAATGATGAGTTTTTGTTCCAAAAGTATGGATCTTTGGGTTTATCATATACCAAACTACTATGGTCATTTACCGTAATGTAATTTGATCTAATCCATTCCACTGATCCACTATTCTATTTCTTAACCAGTACCAGATTGTTTTGATAATTATTACTACATAATACAGCTTGAGGACTAGTACAGTTAAGACTGCCTTCACATTTTTTTCATTGATTCCCTTGATATCCTTGACCTTTTGTTCTTCCAGATGAATTTTGTTATTATTTTTTCTAGCTCTATAAAATAATATAAAATAATTTTTTGATTGTTTGATTCATATGGCTTTGAAAAAATAGATTAAATTAGGTAGAATTGTCATGAACCCCTGAACTCATGAACAGTTAATACTTTTCCAGTGTTTAAGATCAAACTTTATTTGTGTGAAATGTGTTTCACAATTTTGTTCATGTAATTCCTAGATTTGTTTTGGCAAGTAGACTCCCAAGTATTTTATATTGTTTACAGTTATTTTAAATGATAGTTCTCTTTCTGTCTCTTGCAGCTGGGCTTTATTGGCCATTTAAAGGAATCCAAATACAAACAAAGATAGTTTTCAACATTCACCCTTGCAGAACATTATGTTCTGTATTTTTCTTCCTCCCTCTGCACTTCTCCCTTCCCCTAGAAAACAAGCAATCCAATATTGGTTAAACACATGCAGTTCTTATAAACATATTCCACATTTATCATGCTGCACCAGAAAAATCAGATCAAAAAAGAGGAAAAATAAGAAAAAAAAAAAAAAAAAAACAAGCGAGCAAACAACAACAAAAAAGGTGAAAATACTATGTTGTGATTCACATTCAGTCCCCACAGCCCTCTTTCTGGATGCAGATGACTTTCTTCATCACAAACCTATTGGAATTTCCCTGAATCACTTCATCATTGAAAAAACCTAAGTTCATCACAGTTGATTATCACATAATCTTGTTGTTGCTGTACTTTTAGTTCTACTCACTTCACTTAACATCAGTTCATGTAACTCTCTCCAGGCCTTTCTGAAACCATCCTGCTAATCATTTCTTATAGTACAATAAAATTCCACTACATTCATATGCCATAACTTGCAATAAATATTATTTATATTTGAAGGTAAGCTCCATTTGTTCCTATGCTTTCTGGTATTTTTATTAGGAATGAATATTGTATTGTGTCAAAGGCTTTTTCTGCATTTTTGAATGAATTCTGTTGATTTTGTTATTGATATGGTCAGCTATGTTGATAGTTTTCCTAATCTTTGAACCAGCCCTACATTCCTGGGATACACATCACCAGGTCACAGTGTATGATCCTTGTGATATATTGTTGTAATCTCTTTGCTAGTGTTTTATTGAAAAATTTTACATAAATATTCATTGGGGAAAATGGTCTATAATTTTCTCACTATTGACTCTCAGTGGTTTAGTAATCAACATGATATTTGTGTCATAAAAGAAATTTGGTAGGATTTTTTTCTTTTCCTATTTCCCCAAATATTTTATATAATATTGTGATTTTTTTTAATGTTTGGTACAATTTGCTTTTGAGGATTTTTTTCTTAAGAAGTTCATTGATGGCTTTTTCAATTTCTTTTTCTGAGAAAGGATTATTTAAATATTTCATTTATTCTTCTGTTAAACTGGGTAATTTATATTTTTGTAGATAGTCATCAATTTCATTTAGATTGCCAAATTTATCAGCATATAATTGGGCAAAATAGTTCCTCACAATTTTTAATTTCCTCTTCATTGGTGGTGAATTCACCCTTTTTGTTTTTGATACTAGTGATTTGGTTTTCTTCTTTCCTTTTTAAATCAATTAGTCATTAGCTTATTTCTTTTATTGTTTTTTTTTTCATAAAATCCGCTTCTAGTTTTATTTATTAGTTCAATGGTTTTCTTGCTTTCAATTTTATTAATCTTTTGGTGTTTAATTGGGGAAGATAATTTGATTTTTAAAAAAAGTTTTTCTAGTTTACATATTCAATTGATTGATCTGCTCTTTCTTTATTTTATTGATATAGGCAAACAGAGTTATAATTGGCTCTCTAAATAGCACTTTAGCAGCTTTCATAACTTTTGGTATGTTATTTCATTGTTGTCATTTTCATTAGTGAAATTATCTATTGTTTCTATGATTTGTTCTTTGACTCAGTTATTTTTTAGTATTAAATTATTCAGTTTACAATTAATTTTTAATCAATCTTTTCATTGTCCATTTTTGAATGTAATTTTTATTGCATTATGATCTGAAAAGGATGCTTTAACTATTCTGCTTTTCTGCATTTGATTATGAGGTTTTTATGTCCTAACACATTATTAATTTTTGTGTAGGAGCCATGCAATACAGAGAAAAAGATATATTCCTTTCTATTTGTAGTCAATTTTCTCCAGAGATTTATTATATCTAGTTTTTTTCCTGAATTTTATTAATCTCCTTAAACTTCTTTGTTGTTTATCTACTTCTGAAAAGGAAAAATTGAGGTTCCCCACTTTAGTTATAGCAGAATTAAAGAACTCAAGGCTTTATTGCTATATATTCCTTCTCCCTCCAGCTCTGAAATTCACTGATGTTTTAAAGTGATTCTAAGAATCTCAGTAGCCATGGTTACTATTAAGAAGTAGGGGGAAAAGTGTGGGTTGGGTGGATGGATTAGGTGGCCACATCTCCACATGACAGTGCACTAATGTGGTTAGTCTGAATAGAAAAGACAATGACCTTGCTTCTTGGATTTGGCTTGTTCTTTGGATCTTTTCCTTGGCTACCTCTCAACATTGAAATATAAAAAAAAAAATCTGAAACATGGGACTCTGTATTCTACAGCTATTTGGTGGTTATTGGATGAATAGTCCTTTCAAAGCTTATAATCAAGCCTCTATAAATTAAAATTGAGAGGTAGATGGAACAGTCATTATGAGCTAAGGTAGAATTCCATGGATACCAAAACTCTCTCATGGGAAACCAAAGCCTGCTGAATAAGAAGTTAAATCCAGAGGAAAGACAGATTAGATGCTGAGGGCTCTAACTACTTTTTAGGAGTGCAGAAGCTCTTTGTTTTAAAGGGTTGTGCCATTGATAGGTCTCATATCAGTTAGATGGCTCAATCTTAAAGACTTGAATTTAAATTTGGACCCAGACACTAAATTGTGTGACTCTGAGCAAGACACCTAATCTATGTTTGCCTCAGCATCCTCATCTATAAAATGAGAAGAATAATAAACATTTGCCTCTCAAAGTTGTTATGATAAGAAAATGAAATAATAATTGTAAATTACTTAGTACAGTGTCTAGCACTATATAAATATTCAGCTATTTTATTGTTATTATTAATATAATTATAACTAATATTGATAATACATTAATATTATTATAGTCACAGCAGTTTCTTCATAAAGGAAAATAGCCTAAAAAGTATTTTTGCCTTCATAGGATATATATATATGTATATTATTTTTTTTTACTGATATAAAGGAATGCTTTCTGTATTTTTCTGAAAGAATTCAAACCAAAACAAGTTTATAAGTATTAAGCTAAGCAAGTATTACAGAGCCTGTTATTTCCCGTTAGAAGACCTTATCCTGAAACTGGAGGAAAAGAGAATCTTCACAGTTACATGCTAAGAAAAACAGTGTTTATAGAATCCAGCCAAATGAGTGGGGTGTGGAGCAGAGTGAAAATCATGTTGAATGGTGTCTGGTGGAGTAGCATCCATCTGAGTAGTGGAGGCAGAAATTACAAAACCATCATGGAGCAGGTCAAGCAGGAGTATCCCGATGGTAGAAAACACCAGCAGCTCACCACATCAGCTGTAAGTTTTCCCTACAGGGGACCCTCGCCAAGTATATACCTGTCTATTCATATACTCTGACCAAATATTCCACGCATATGTGTTCCTCTATGTTTGTTATCTGTGTTTGTCTACTTTTCCCTTGGTATTGTTTTATTTATGAAAATAAGTTTCTGGGGGAAATATTTTATTGTTACCTTTTTAAAAATGCTACCATTTTATTAAATGCCCTTGCTTTGAAATGATTGTGTCCACTGGGTTGGCTATTGAAGGCAAGCACATTGGTGAGGGCTTGAGCTATTGTTTCAAGGAATGTGACCCAAAGAGTACCTAGAACCTGGAGCATCCTTCGGATCCTTTGTCCTGTGAATTTCGTGGTACCGCCAGGGAGTGCCTGTGACTTTCTCTAGTATCAATCAACAGCAAGTATGAAAATAGCACAGACACACCAAGGCTGAGGTTTGTCAAAGTGTGAATAGCAATAGGTCAAGGGCAGCAGGGATTGAAATTTAAAGAAAGCATATTAACCTTACAGTCAAGGAATAGATGATTCCTAGAGCCATATAATGTGGAAGAAGGGAGTATAGACTGTGCTTTCAGAAACCTTGTCAGTAAGTAGCTTTATAGAATCTGTGACACTGAGGAAATTTTCTGCTACTGTTACCTTTTTGTGTCTTGTGTGTTCTATCTCTTCAATAACTGTAATCTCTTTCTTGATATCACATCATTTTATACTGACAGACCCAGCACAATATTCAGAACAGAGCAGGCTTATTGATAATGATGGCAAGCTTTCCCTTCTGAATCCTGACCCTTTCTGTCCAGTTACTTGATCCTTGGACTGTTTTATGGATAATCTAATGCTGAGCTAAACTCATAACTAAGAGAATGGTATTCCTATTCTGACACATAGAAATCTGACCAGTCCAAGAACTAAAATGCAGCCTGAGTCATTTCTGCCTCATGGTTCATTCATGGAGGGTAGGGACAAAGTAGGTTTGACCTAAGACTGAATATGATCTTCTAGCATGATGAATCATGGAGTAATGGACTCCTTTGGTCCTCCTGTCTTACAGTGTCCACAATTTCTTTTGAATAACTCAACCTTTTTCAGTCTATTAATCGTTACATTATGCATTCAATAGACACATTTGGAAGTATTAATGCATAATTATGAAGCACTTTTATTTTATAAAATGTTATTTCAATTTCATGTAGTCATTCTCAATTTTAATATTCAGAACTAATTGAATTTGCCTGACTGATTGATAACCCAAGTAGGACTGTCTGTCTGTTTCTTTCTTTCTGTAACCCAGGGACCCCAAATCCCTAGTTTCTGGTTTTAGAGTTAGTAGATTCAATTAGAGACTCCTCCAAAATCATATCTATTTGATTTCTATTGCCCCAATCCAAATATCTATTAGCATTTAGCTTGAGTTTAAGTTTTTAAAGTCATGGTTTTTAAAAAAAAAAGACCTACCATAGCCTATCTTAAGAGTTTACCAGCTCTTATGCAAGTATTCAAGGTAGCAGTGCATATTGGAAACAGGATAGGAATGATTTCATCCCATAGAAAATGCAGGCTAACACAAAGAACTCAGAGTAATTTATAAACAGTTGATGTAATTCTCATTTCCTTTCCAGTGAGTCTTACCTACCACCTAAGGGAAATTTATAGGTCTATGGTCATATAGTGCTCCCCCTAAAGTTTTAGATTCTCTTAGGAAGGAAAACGGAACAAGGGCTGCTAGAGAGGCACCTCCCTCCCTACCACCCCCAATAATCCTCCTTCCCAATAGGTAGTTGTACAAAACACCAGTCTTAAAGTATTACCTTAAGAAATCAGACTATCCCCAGAAATAAAAATGCACAAATGGAAAAGAAGCAGAGATTTCCAGATGTTTGTTTGTAGATCATCTTGTGCTGATTACAGGGTCCCTTCAGTGACATGCATGAATAATCAAGACATAGGCTTAACAATTCATACAATAAAAGCTAAATTGTTGAAGAATGTCTGTTGCCTAAATTATGGCGTGCAGTTGGCTGCCCATTCCACTGAGTTAGTATCTATCTGTCCATCTGTCCGTCTGTCTACCTAGCTATCTAATTTTTCTCTGATAGATCCTGCAGATAGGTAATAACTTGGGTCCAGAAGTGAATAGAAAAAACACAGTGGACTGTATTATATTTAAGAAATTATGTAATGTTTTTAATAATCTCAAACTGCTTACTGGCACAAAGATCCATCTTTTTAGCTTAAATATGTTTCTGGCAATACTAGATGGTCCCAAATTTTGGAACATCATGATCTTTAAGGAAGCAGAGTCATGAATAACTGCCAGGACGGTGGCAAGATGCATAGTGGATATAAGTAGGGTAAAGCACATTTCCTATTCAATTGGATCTCATAGCTGAATCAGACAGTTGTGACTTAGAAGGACCTTTATCACCATATTATCTTCATCATGATCATCATTGATGTTACTGCTATTAGTAATAATAATAACAATAATGTATTATTAACAACCCATTATGTTTGTATGATTCTTCTAGGGACTTTATTTTATGAGAGTTTGGTCTATAGTGAGTGTTTAAAAATGGATGTTGATTTTTATTGATTTATTCTCTTAATAACACCTTGAGAAAGGTAGTACTGTTATTATTCACATTTGTGATGAGAAAATGGAGGTTTAGAGAGAAAAATCATTCATCTAAGGTCACATTGATCTCCACTTCTCTCCTTTTCCCTATGGAGAGAGTATTCATGACTGTGACTGATACAGGTCTGCATGGTGTGGAAGGAACCTCAGGTCTGGAGAATCAGAAAGTTATCTATGGAGGAGGATTTTCATAGAGTGATTGGAAGTGGGGGGGAGATTGCAAATTGGGGGGCAAAGCCTTCTGTTATATGTGAAACAAAGAAAGCTCTAAGCTCCAGCTCCCAGCTGCCCATCAGTATCCCCAGTGGTATGTAATCCTATCTGTTCTACAGGCTAGAGACTTCCCCTTTGCAATTTTATCTACCTTCAGCCTGGGGACTTCCTTCCTTGAAATCCTAGCTGCTCCTGTGGGCTTGTTTCCTCTCTTGTAATGTGTACAAGCTTGGCTATAGACTACAGCAGAGTCCCTGCTCACTAATGAGACTATCAAAAATTAAATAAAATTAAGTGCTTTTATACACTGTCTCTTACTTCTCCTGATACTCACAATCTGCTTAATCATTTAGGCTTTCTTCTGATTCTTTGAAATTAATCCATAATTTACTCTCATCTTTAATATCTATCTGATATGATCAGCTTTGCTAAATTTCATGATCTTCCAAGCCATTGACTGCTCTAACACTGGACAATCACCATTCTTAAGTCCTTTGTCTGTGTTCTCTGCCCTAATGCCTCCTACACTCCAACATTCCTCCTAGTCTCTTTGCATTATCTCAATTTTTAAGGTCATCTTTGCAAAAATGTACCTAAAGAATTTCCTCCCTTGTATTCATCACATGGCCCATCTAATGGGCCCATCTAATTACCCACAAATGCATATTTATTGCTGCTATATGTTCTGATCCAACTTTTCTTACAAACTATTCAAACTCTGGAGTTTAGGAATCTATTGAAGTGGTATTTTGTATGAGAAGGCAAGCATTATTTAGTATGTGGGCCAATTATTTTTTAGATTGATACTGATAAAACCGAGAAAGAAAATGTCCTATAAGATTACTTTTATGACAGAAATATATTCCTAATAACTAAATCAAGAAAAGAACACAGTAAGAAAACTATTATTAAAGAATAGTGAATAAAATTTTTAAATAATATTTTATCATCATACATACAGTGATTCTGCCATGAAATCATTCTTTATAACCAAATTAGATTTATGCCAGAGATACAAGGATAATTCAACATTTAGACAACAATCAACATAATTAATCATGTTAAAAACAAAAAAATCCAAAATCATATGATTATCTCAGTAGAATTGGAGGAAAAACACTTTACAAAGCACAACAATCATTTATGCTAAAATAAAACCCATTTAAAGCATATATATGGAACCATTTTTTAGTTATTATAAAAAGTATTTATCTAAAACCAAAAGCAAACATCATATGTATTTATCAATTATGCTGTTTTTTCCTTGTTTTTTCCTTTAAAAATAGTTTGTTACATAAGAACTATGATACTTAGGAAGTTATCATATTTTTGGCAATCTTTGACCCAACTATATATTAGACTGATATCCCCAAGAAATCGAGGAGTAAAAGGAACTATACACACAAAAATATTTAGTAGATCTTTTTATGGTAGCCAAAAATTAGGGGAAATGGTTAAACAAATTGTGGTATAAAATGTATGTAAGAGAATATTATTATGCTATCAGAAATAATGAAATGAAAAATTTCAGAGGAAATTGGGAAGACCTCTCTGAACTGATTGATGCAAAGCAAAATAAGAAGTAGAAGAACAATTTATACAATGATGACATTATAGAAAAACATTTTCAGACACTCTAGAACTTTTATCAATGCTATGATAAACCATAAGTCTAAAAGAATGAAACTGAAATATAACAATCATCTTTTGTCAAAGAGATGATAAATTTCAAAAGCGGAGATGTACTTTTTCTGACATAGCTCATATAAAAATTGGTTTTTGTGAGATGTAGCTTTGTACCAAGAACTTTATTTTTCTTTCTTTAAAAAAAATTTCTCATTTTTGGGGAAGAAAAAAGTAATGGTGGGGGAAACAGATTAATTTAAAATACTTGTTAATTGAAAAAAGACTATAATATCCCCCCCCCAAAAATGTGGCTGTTATAAATTGTTCTTCTGTTCCCATTTATTTTACTTTGCATAAGTTCAGACATATTTAAAAGTTTTCTCTGAAAGTCCCTTTATCATTTTTTATAGAACCGTAATATTTCCTTTACATATATTTACCATAATTATTCAGTCATTTGTTAAATAATGGTCATATTCTTGGTTTCTAGTTCGTTCACAAACTAATTGCTACAAATATTTTTATATACATAGGTCCTTTTCTTTGGGGATATAGTTTTAGTAATAGCTCAAAGAATATGAAGTTTAGAAATATTGGGGGAATAGTTCAAAATTGCTTTCCAAAATGGTTAGACAAATTCACAATTTCACCAACTATGCATTAATGTGCCTCTTTTTCTACATATCATTTTCTTTTATTGTCATATTTCCAACATTTGCCATTTTTCTTTATTGTCATACTTCCAATTTTTTTGTCATATTTCCTTTATTAACTTTACCAATCTAATTGATATCATATGAAACCTGTAAATTGTTATCATTTGCCTTTTTCTAGTTACAAGTAATTTAGAAGATTTTTACATAGATATTAATAACTTGTATTTCTTCTATTGAAAACTGTATGTTAATATGCTTTAACTTTTTATCATTTGGAGCTTAGGGCTATAAATCTGAGCTTTTAGTCTTATAAATTTGAATCAGTTCTTTATGTTACTTAGAAATGAGATCTTTACAAATGTTATGGAATATTATTATTCTATACGAAACTACCAGCAGGATGATTTCAGAGAGGCTTGGGGAGACTTACATGAACTGATGCTGAGGGAAATGAGCAGAACCAGGAGATCATTTACATGGCAACAGCAAGATTATACAATGATCAATTCTGACGGACGAGGCTCTTCTCAACAGTGAGATGATTTAGGCCAGTTCCAATGCTCTTGTGAGAGGAGAGCCATCTACATCCAGAGAGAGGATTGTGGGAACTGGGTGTGGATCACAAGATAGAATTTTTCACTTCTTATGTTGTTTGCTTGAGTTTTGTTTTCTTTCTCATGTGATCTGATTTTTCTTGTGCTTTAAGATAATCACATAAATATCTATGCCTATATTGGATTTACATATATATATATATATTTACCATGTTTAACATAAACAAAAGAAATGAGATCTTTATTAGATCAACTTACTAGGAATATTTTCCCCTAATTAACTGTTTCCCTTCTAATTTTAACTATATTAAATTCATTTGTGCAAAAACTTTTAAATTATATATAATCCAAATTGTCCATTTTCATAATTTGTGATTCTCTCTATCCCTTATTTAGTTATGAACTCCTCTCCTATTCATATATTCAAACACTAGTCTACCAAGTTCATTTCCTTCCATTATGTTATATACCTAATCTGTTTCACTCATCAACTTCTCTTTTTTTCAATCAGTACCAAATCATTTGATGATTACTTCTTTGTAGCATATTGAGATCTGATGCTTTTTTTCCTTTCTTTCCCTGCAAGACTCTTGACTTTGTGTTTTCCCAGATGAATTTCATTTTATATTTCTAGTTCTCTAAAATAACGCTTTGGTAGTCAGATATAGTCTTTCAACAGAGGAAAACTTCCCCGTTTTCTTATCATGTGCTAGGCAATATAGTCCACCCACCCCCACCCCAGGATCCCAAAATTGATCAGAATTCTGTTTTTTCTCCATTTTTCCCCCTCCCCAGAGATTCAAAGCCTGCCAGGGGAGTTTCTCAGGCCCTTCCAATGTTCTTACTGATTTCTGATGGCTCTTTCCACCTGCAGAGCATTGCCTCCTAATTGTGATAAGGTCAGCTTTCTTGTACATGCTCTTGTTACCTGCGTGAGTGAGCTGTTCTTGCAGTAATTAGGTTCCCACACCTGAAAAAGACTCTGCCATGCTCTGTACTCCCACATTACAGGAACTTGAGGCTTCTAACTGGTGCTTCGTGACATCAGGTTTGAGCCTTCTTGTTCTCTCCTTTTCTGACTCATAATTTCTCCAGTGAAAGTGCAGCCTTTCTCTGTGTCTCACCTAAATATAACTGGAGGGAAATGGGGTCTATGAGCAATACTAAACCTTGTGGTCCTGCATATACTGAACACGGATAGAGGGCTGCCTTCAATCAGGAAGCTTTGGTTCAGATTCTGTCTCCGACACTCACTAGAAATGTGGACCAAGGCAAGTCACATAACTTTTCTTTAAGCCTCAGTTTCTTCATCTGTGAAATAGGGATAATAATACCATCTACCTTATTGTGAAGATCAACCTAGATAATTTTTAAGTACTTATCAAACCTCAAAGCTTGTATAAATATCAAATAAGATGATTCTTTTTAACTACTTATCAAACCTCAAAACTATATGTAAACATGATCTATTATAATTATTAATAAGTAAATCTTCAGATTCTTACTTAAATTGCTATGAAAAATCTCTCAACACAATCTCCTATGAGTCTAGAATAGTATGTAGCCATCAGAATTCATTAATGCATTCAATTAATTTTTTCCTTCCTTAATCCCAACATCAGGATTGCTGCATCCTGCTTCCTCTGCATGTCCCCGATGGATTATAGAAACACAATTTTGCTAACTACTCCTTAGCAAGAACATCTCCTCCTCTGTAACTCCAGCACAGTATTATTCCCTCTAAGTCTCCAACAATAAAGCCAATCTATGATTAATTGCAAAGGTTGAGTCTGTGTCTTAAAGATCAATTAGTTCTAATCTAGGAGAACTTCTTCCTCCAAAAAATAGAAAAGAATACCGTATGGGTAGAATTGTTATAATAGGAAGCAAAAGAAAGGGGAGCAGTTTTCATTCTCTATACCAATCTTTCTTGCTGGTTAATCACAGGGTAGTTTCTGCCTGAAATTCTTGTAGTTATTCCCCCCAAACTGATCAACTCTGAAATCCCATCTTCTAGTGAAACTAGGTGAGAGAAAAAAAATCTCCATTATAGCTGGCATATCTGTCAAAGATTTCCCACTGCTAGACAATCTTCCCCAGAGCCATGGTGTTGAATTTAGTCCTTAATACAACTCAGGCTGACTCTGCCAGGTATATCACCTAGGAAACAGGAAGGAAGAAAACAAGCATTTATTAAGTACCTGCTATGTGCTGACTGCTTTACAAATATTGTCTTTCTTGATATTCATGACTACTCTGGGTGGTAGGTGCTGTTATTATCCTCAGTTTACAGATGAGGATTCAGACAGAGGTTAAGTGACTTCCAATGGGCCAATAGCAACCATGAGAGGAAGGTGCTATTGTTATCCTCATTTTACAGATCGGGAAATTGAGGCAAATGGAGGCTGAGTTACTTGCCTAGGATCATACAGCTAGTATGTGTCTGAAGCTGGATTTGAATTTGGTTCTTCTTGACTCCAGACTACCTGGGGTAACCAGCTCATCACCTCTGTTCAGATTTCTGACTGCCATCTCTATAGGAACAGTAGTCAGAGTTATACATAACAAAAGTGATGGAAAAGAAAGGGAAAAATCCCTGAATACCCCAATTAAACTGCTACAAGTTCCTCAGAAGGTTTCCTGTCATTTATTCCTTCTTCTTTAACACATTGCTACCTGAGTCCAAAAAAATGGACTGGTCTGCCCAATGTGCACCAGCATCAAAGGTGGTTTACAGAACTGGCTTAAATACCTGTTCTTTCCCTAAAGGTATGGGTGAAGTCCCTGAAAGTCACTGCAGCCCTAGTGGTACTATCCCCCTAACTCTCCAATTACTGTCACTGTGTTCTGTCTTTGTTTTAGAAAGTGTTTGTTACTTCAGTGTGGATTAATGCAGATCTCAACCCATCCAAAGGACTCAGTCTATCCATTCTGTGGAACTTGGGTTTGTGTCTTGTTATACTAAATTTATCATGGATGAGGGAAGGGCCTGGGGGCCTTCCTTAGTTTGTCTTCTCACCACAAGGATACCAATAGGCACAGAGCCTGCCCATTAGTCACCCCTTGTTCTCACCATGGGATTGTTTCATCTTCTCTTTGGATCATACATTCTTTCAAAACATCCTTATGAATATTTCTTTGGCTCTTTTTCAGACTCTGCTATCTGCTTACAACCACCAGAACTTTGATGGTTTCTTAACTTTATTGGCCTTAAAATAGCTCTTAGTTTTATTTGTTAATTCATTTTTTTTTCATTTTCTTTTCTCCTTATTTCTTCTGCACAACTTTTAAAAACTTTCCTTTGGACTATTACTTGTGTTTAAGTTGTGGTATCTTTAAATACAGATTTAATTCATTTAGTTTTCTCTTTTCTCTTACTCATGTAGGTTTTCATTGGTATAATCCATTTAGCTGGTTTCTATGGTTTTGATATAAAGTCTTAAAGTAGTTATTAGCTTTTAATATTAAAAGTTTAACTTTTAATTTAATTAATTTTTCCTAATCTTATTATTATTAAGAAGATTTTTTCCTTTAATTTCTATGTAGGCATTCTTTTTAATCATGTTATAATGTTTATCTCTAATTTTATTGGTTTCTCCAACTATTAAGAAGCAACTAGAAATAGCCTATTTTAAAATATTGTTTAAAAATATCATGGACTTCTCAAAAGCACAAAAGAGACAACAAAAATATATACACATTTTAAGGCATAAGATTAGTGATTTATCCAAAGTCAGAGCTAATTAATGCTGGTGATTAACCAAACCACCAGTTAGGGAAGGGGCAAATGCTTTATAAGATTCAAAGTGCTATATAAATGTAGTATTATTATCATTCTTGCTTCTACACACACACACACACACACACACACACACACACACATTATTTTCTCAGTATACCTTCCTCTACCTTATTGAACAATAAATTAAAACTGTGATTTCCTTATTATTATTTTACTACATTTGGCAATTATAAGTGTTCTTTTCTAGTGCACACAAGAACTCACACAAAGATTTACCAGGTACTTAGTTACAGAAAAATTGTTAGTAAAATCAAAAGAATTTTTGCCCCAAAAGGGCAGAAAGCATTTATCTTGAAGATGACAGAAGCACACAGCACAGCAAAGAAAATTCTTTATAAAACAGAAACATCAGGACATATTGAATATCAAACAGCACTACTAATAAATATGTATTGCCCCCATTGAGCTCTTTTTATGGTGGCAAAGAATTGGAAATTGAAGTGATGCCCATTTAATTAGGGAATAACTGAAGAAGCTGCCACATATGATTGTAATGGAATACTATTATGCTATAAGAAATGGTGAGCAAAGTGGTTTTAGAAACATCTGAGAAGACTTACATGAACTGATGCAAAGTGAAATGATCAGAATCAAGAGAACACTATACACTGCAACATCAATATTATATGATGATCAATTGTGAATTACTTAGCTCTTCTCAGCAATATAAGTATTTCCAAAGGACCCATGAAGAAAAATGCTATCCATCACCAGGGAAGAATTGATAAACTCTGAATGTAGATTGAAGCATATTTTTATTTACTTTATTTTTATTGTTTTGTTCTGTTTGTGTTTTCTTTTTCAACATATCTAATATGGAAATATGTTTTGTGTTACTTTACATGTATGATCAAAATCAAATTGTTTGCCTTCTTTAGGAGGGGGAAAGGATAAATGGGAGAGAGAGAATTTGGAACTAAATTTTAAAAAATGATTGTTAATTTTTTTACATATAATTAGGAAACATTTAACAAAAATCATTTTAGAATAAGAAAATAATTTATAAATAAAGAAAATAGTTTATGGTAAAAATCAGGCTGCTAGTAGAAGGAGGCCTTAGGTAAGATGTAACATCTTATTTTCCCCATAGTGGTTCAAAGCACTTTACAAATCAATTCAATTCAACAAACACCCAATTTATATAGAATGCTATTCTAGAGGCTGAGAGAAATGCAAAGTCTAGACAAAATGCTGTTCTCATGGAGTGTACCATCTACTAAAGAGACATAACACTTACACAAAGCCATAATGCAAAATAATTTATGATCCCTGAACAAGAGAGCTACAAAGTGCTGTGTTGGGAGAGAAATGATTATTACTGACAGAGGCTTGGGGGAAGAAACATTCAACTTGTTCTTTAAAGGATGGGAAGAAATTCAAAAGGAAAGAGGCCTTTGGATGATAGGGAGTGTCAAGGGGAACATGGAATAATTAATAGTTCAGTCTGACGAGCTGGTAGTCCAATTTATAAGCCACTAACTTGTTAAAACAGCAGCTCCCCTCATTCACTTCTAATGTAATAATTATCAGTTATTTATATAGGTACCACATCTCCCTTTTATACCATAAACTGCATGAAGGTAGTGTCTAAGCTAAATTTTGTATCCTTGCAGTGCCCAGGACAGATTAATGGATCTCTATATGCCTGTCTGTTTTTTATTAATAAGCTTTTATCCTTTTTTGAGAGGGGAAAAAAACATGCCTTTTAATGACTTCATTTAAGTCATCTAAAAATCTTTAGACGTTTCAGTGCCTAGGGATTGCAAGGTAATTCCTAGAGTAGAAGAGTAGGTTTAATTAGGTTGTTTGTAATTAATGATGAAATATTACTAGGTAGGGTATATTCACCTTTCTCCCTATGATTACTCCTGAGATTTCTTGAGGATCCTAATCTTCTCCTCCACATCCAAAGTACTCTTCACTTTTGGATATACCCATATCTGCCCACATGGCTACATATACACTCAGTCTCTGATCTCTAAATACACTGACTCTTTTTTATTACCTATTTTTATACACAATCAAGACTAATATGGAACTAGAAGGAGGCAGGGCAGCTAGGTGACTTCCTGAGGATCCTAATCTTCTCCTCTGCATCCAAAGTACTCTTCACTTTTGGGCGTACCCATAATTGCACACATAGTTACACAAGCACCCGATCTCTGATCTCTAAATACACTTACCCTTTTTTCTTTAATTACCTATTTTTATACATAATTAAGGCTAATATGGAAATAGGAGACAGAGCAGTTAGATTACACAGAGGACAGAGCATTAGCCCTGGAGTTCCTGAGTTCTCAGATACTTAGAAGTTGTGGGTGTGATCCTGAGCAAGTCACTTAATCCCTATTGTCTCTCCCGCTCATCTGCTCCCCCCAAATAGAGAATGAAGTAAAAGGAGGAACTGAAGGACTGAAGAACTGAATAGAAGTCCTGAACCAGGAGAAAACTCTGTATATGATGAGCCAAGCATGTAAAAGCAGAAGAGGAAACCACAGTAATTCATGCAGATAGTCCGCAGCCCATAGTTTTAAAGGCTTGTCTGGGCCACCGAAAAGTTAGTTACCTTGCCTATGAACACAAAGCTGGTATATTTAAGAGATAGGACTTGAACCCAAGTCTTCATCACTCCAAGACCAACTAGGCTTTTAAGCGTAGAAATACCAAGGACATTTCTCTCTCCCTTGCTAACAGCCACAAATGCACACATTCCAAGAATATCATGCTTCGGTCTAGGTCTTTGATTTCCTGCAATGGATTTTTCTCTCTGTGACCATCTGGATCAAGGTTAAGAACATTAGTCCAGTGGCTGAGCCGACAGTGGAAGGAGTGTCTATTCCATGCTTCTCTACACCGATAAATCCATAGATCCAACCCAAAAAAGAAAAAAAAAGTCCATGCTTGGTTCTTTTATGTCCTTGTGCTTTTCACATATAATTGTCTTAGCTTCTGATGCTTCATTTTGTCTTTTATTTGACTCCAGGGACACAGTCTTCCAGTTTCGTGTCTCCTTATTCAGAGCTGGGAGCTTAGATAAAAGATGATTGGCTGAGGCTCCATTGTACCAAGAGCTAATACTGGGGAACAAAGATTGCTAGACGATAAAACAGTGGAAGTCTTGGCTGCTTCATTAAGAGATCAAGTTAGAATTGGTGAGATGGAAGGGATGAGGATTGCAGAAATATGCTACCCCCTTTCCCTCTACTATATAGACTAATTTTTCATTAAAAGGTTGAAAGAATCTTGGAAACTCTATCTCAGAGGACTAAATGTTCTGACCGCTTGACATCCTTTTCTCCTCAGTGGAGAGCAAAACACCTGTGCAGGGATGTTCAAGAATCATGTTCAGGCTTGACTGGTGGATCAAATGGATTACTCATGCAGATGAATCAACTGAATGCATCCTCAATGCCTATCCTTAATGAAAATCCCTCTCCTATGAAGAAAATCTCTCTTTTTTGTTTTTTATTTATAAGTGATTTACAAGAGCTGATAGTCCCTGACTGGAGCAAAGATATTAGCAAAAAAGATGCTCAAAACTGTATGTTCTACCTTTTCAGCCTCTCTTTCATTAAAAAAAAAAGTATCTGAAATTCACAGAAAAAAAAACCTGAGGCTGTGAAATGGTTTTTCACAAAAGGATCTGTGTATAGGAAACAATGATTTGAGGAAAGCTTATTAAATTCAGAACAAAAATAAATGACTATTTTTACTTTATTTTTTACTCTATTCTAATTCTTTGGCTGTGGTCCTGTAGGCACAATGACAATTGAAAGGAATAATTTCCAAATGAATTGTTATTGTTTTGTCTAGCTCTATAAAGTATTTATTTGGTAATTTGATTGACATGACATTAAATTCATAAATTAATTTTGATATTATCAATTTTATTAGATAGGTATAGCCTAGATATGAGCACTGAATGTTACCATATATAAGTTATTCTTTATTTCTTTAGGGAATTTGTTATTGTAACAATATAGGTATAGAATGTGTGTTGGTAGATTGAATCTCATATATTTTATACATCATATAATTCTTTTGAATGGGGCTTCTCTTTCTATTATTGCCTCCTGGGTTTTGTTATTATATAAAAATGCTATTGATTTTTGTGGCTTACTTTTGTAACCTGCAACTTTATTGAAATAATTATATCACTTTCTCAGTAGAATCCCATCACATGTCACTAATAAGTAGGGATAGTTTGTTTTCTTTTTGCCTGTGTTTTTGCCTTTAATTTCTTTATCTTTTCTTATTTTTATTGCTAACACTTCTAAAACTATATCAACTAATAGTGGTGAAAAGAAGTATCATTGCTTTATTCCTATATTTATTGGGAAAGTTTCTAATAAACTTTTTTTCAACTGCACATAAAGTTAGGTTTTTTAAAAAATAATTTGAGATACTTGTTTTTTATCATACCAAGAAAATATCCACTACCATCTTCTCAACAGCATTGGTCATGGACCATCGGCCCCACATAGTTAAAAATTTTTACTTTGTAGGGATTTTTAACATACTCAGTTATTTTTAATTAGAACACTCACTGAGACCATAATTTCCTCCACTAAAGGGTGGAAGGGATTAATGAATAAAAGGGCAGAAAAACACAGAGGTAAGTCGACATGAAATGGACAGCTCTCTCTTTATATAAGGGGTAGAAGGAAAGAGTATTTAGAAGGATTCATTACTAGAAAGCAGAGTTGATATTTAGCTAGCTGTTAAACAGGCTGAGTTTTGGTTATTTCTCTCAGTTCATAGTATGTGGAAGTGAGTAGGAATTTGCTTCTGCCTACGTACGCAACACCAAGGAGTGATACAGTGACTTGGCTATACTAGCCCATAGCTTCTTTGAATTTCTTTCTGTACTGTACCCAATCCCTCCTGAGGGAATGTAGTCACTAATCCATGGAGCATGCTTGTGTTTTCTGGATGTCTGTGTAAAGATCAATGATTAAATGCTTTGCTGCTTTACAACCCAGATTATATTTCAGACATGTCTGTAATATATCAAAGGACTGTGTGTCTGCTGTTGGATTTAAACTCTGTTTCTAGGGATAAGAAAGCTGACCATTGGAACTGTAAATCTTGAAAAAAAATCTATTAAGCACTTTCTATATATCAAGCATTGTACTAAGTGCTGAGGATACTGACAAACAAAAAGAAAGCCAATTCCTGCTTTCAAGGAGCTTACAACCAAATGGGAAAGACAACAGAAAAAAAGGAATTGAAAAGCTACAGGAAGAGGAGGGAGGTACCTGGTACAGGAACATAGTTTTGAAATCCAGAAAATCAAAAATAGAACCAGGAGGAGAATTAAATTGAAAAATATCCAGTGTCTTTAATAACTTTGATGAGCAAATATTGTGGGAGATAACTTCCCTCATTATTGAAATACTACAAATAGAGTACATTTCATCATGTATTAACAGACATTTATAAATATTGCTACACATACTGCAATATACTTAAGGATATTGTCATTACCCCTCTATCATAAACTCTTAGGGCTATGCTATCATGATGTTTCCTCAGAATTACAAATTTATCAGAAGTTTGCTCAGAATTACAAAGAAAGATCCCTCGATGATTGAAGATGTGAACCATTATGATAACTTTTCCTTTTTCATGATGAATTTTGAATTACACATCCTTTTTAATGGAGTGAAAAAAAGCATTTATGAAATCCTAATTATGTGATAAGCAGTGGGAATGGGTATAGGAAAACAAGTCAGTTCTGGCTCTCAAGGAACTCATGTTTTATAAGGAAATTATATATATATATATATTTAAAAGAAGATCTAACTGCCTGTCAGATGGGAAGGTTCTGATGCACTTTGGCCAAAGGGGATAGTATCTAAGCAATTATTGTTGATCCAAATGTTGGGGCAAAACTGTTCTCACCGAATCTGAACTCATAACATTTGAAGCTATGTGACTTAAATGACAAGAGCATAGGACTTGCCATCAAGAATTCCATGGGATTCAGATCCCATTTCTAACACTGTTTGGTTTTGGACAAACCACTTAATCTAAACCTCAATTACTTTATCTGTAGAAAGTGGATAATTAATTACACTGTATTATAATACCTGCCTCACATAATTGTTCTGAGAAATAAGATCAAGTATGTGGAGTGCTTCATAAACCTTACAAAGCACCATAAAAAATGTTAGCTATCTTCATTGCTATTATCAAAATTAAACAAAAAAGATTATCTCTTTTGAGAAAAGCCTTGATACTGATATGTGAATCATCCTTAAATCAACTGTTATTATATAATCAAACCATTGATTTATTGGAACATTTTAGTTTTTAAAAAATGAGAAAATGGTAATGAGAAAAAGATGCAAATGGTATACCATTAAAAGAACTCAATTGTGAACTATTTAACACAAACAAACTGAGAAAGCATCAACAACTACTAAGCTTTATATCTATTCTTCCATTTATACAAAACTTTATGAGAATCATCTTTATACAAATCAGGGGCATCCTCGAACAAAAGGTCAGGAACGTCAAAGAAATCAGGAGGAAAAAACATGGAAAGGAACAAAACAGATTCAGTAGTATCAGATCTAAAAATATGCTGTAAGAGCAGTGTTGAAGTGTACAATAGATAATTTTGATTATTTTAAATTAACATTTTCTTGTTTAAATAAAACGTTTGCAGCCAAGAATAGAAGGAATGCAGAAAACTGAGTAAAAAACCTTTCATAGACAATCTCTCCTATAGGATGTGATTGGGTTGGAATATTGCTGCGGTATGGAAAATAACAGCTGACGGATAAAGAAAAGCATGGAAAGACTTATGAAGGAAGATGCTATTCAGCTTCAGAAAAATAGATTGATAGGAGGAAATAAGCATAACATTGTCTTACATATATGTGTGTATGTTTATATGTATATAAAGAGAGAGAGAAAAAGAAAGAGAGATTACAGTTTATATATCTGTACTTAATTATAGCCTTCTTTGGGGGAGGGGAATAAAGGGGGGAAATAGTTAAAAAATACATAGCAGAGAACAAAAGCAAACCTATAGCAAAGAAGAGTTGGACAGCTTTTTTTCCCCTTGAGGTAATTGGGGTAAAGTGACTTGCCCAGGGTCACATAGCTAGGACGGGTTAAATGTCTAAGATCAGATTTGAACTCGGGTCCTCCTGACTTCAGGGCTGGTGCTCTATCTACTGCACCACCTAGCTGCCCCAAGTTGGACCCCTTTGAAAACAATCTGTACAATTTATTACATAGGTTTTCTTGAAATGGAAATTCATTGTTTTATATTGAATCCTCTTATATTCTTCTATTACATGTTCATTTTTTCTTTTCTTATTTTGTATTTAATTTTAAAATAAACTTAAAAACTTGTCCAAAAAGGAAAAAAAAAGATTATAACCTGAAATAGTGTGACTTTGAATACATGTACCCACTTCACAGTATACATTATTTGGCTACTCAGGACCTATCTGTATCAAGCATAAATGGCTCTCTTTGAAAGTCCTTTGCTCCTAATGTCAAGGCCTAGAAGAACAACTACATTCTACTTGGAAAGAGCTATAAAATCCCTCTTAATCTTCATTCCTCAGACTAAATAGCCCCAGTTCCTTCCATTGATCCTCATAGAGCATGAACTTGAGGCCTTTAATTATTGATGTTTTCTTCTGAGCACATTCTAGTTTATCTGGGTCCTTCCTAGAATGTGCTCTCCAGAATTAAACCCAATACCCCACATATGGTTTGATCAGGAAAGAGTTCAATGGAGCAATCATTTCCTTATTCCTTAAAACTGTGTCTTTCTGGGACAGCTAGGGGCAAAGTGGATAGAGCACACGAGTCCGGAGGACCTGAGTTCAAATCCAGCTTCAGAAACTTGACACTAACTAGCTGTGTGACCCTGGGCAAGCCACTTTGAAAATTGCCTGCAAAGAAAGAAAGAAAATTGTGTCTTTCTGAATTTGGCTACCAATTCATAATATTGACTCATTTTGAGTTCAAAGTCCATTAAAATTCCAAAATTATTATTATTTTCTTTAAATATATGAGCCACTGTCTAAGCATGCCTTCCTCATCTTGGACTTGCTAATTTTTTTAAATCTAATTTAAGCAGTTAAATCTAAGCATGCCTTCCTCATCTTGGGCTTGCTAATTTTTTTAAAATCTAATTTAAGCAGTTAAAATCATCTTATTCTATTCCATCCAATGTTTTAAGCTATTGAGATCTTTTTAGATCCTCTTTTGAAATTTAGTATGCTAATTCTTTTTCCCAGTTTTGTTTCTTTTTCTTCTTCTTTTTTTTTCTATTCATTATGTCAAAAATTGTTTTTACAGTAAAATGTTAAATGAAGAGATTTTTCATGAAGAGGAAATAATCAGTAAATGTCTGTGATGTAAAAGGAAAACACATGAATAAAACAAATTTGTATACTATGAAAAAATTACACAAATATTCAAAAATATCCATTATCTATTTATTTTTAACAGTCTTTTCTTTTTAAATTTATAGTTCCAAATTCTTTTGTCCCTTCTCACTTCTCCTCTATCCACTGAGAAGGCAAACAAATATCAAGGATACATATGAAATCATGCAAAACATATCACCTTATTAGGCATATTTCCTAAGCAAAGCAAGAAAAATAAAGGGAGAAAATTATACCTTGATTTGCACTCAGAATTCATGAGTTTCTCTGGAGGTGGATAGCATTTTTTCACCTTGACTATTTTGAAAGTGTCTTGGATCATTGTATTGATCAGTTTTCACAATTGATCCTCATTATACCATTGCTGTGCATAATGATCTCTCAGTTCTTCTTATTTCACTTTGCATCAGTTCATATAGTTCTTGTCATGTTTTTCTAAAAACCCTCCCTTGTCATTTCTTTATAGCACAATATCACTTCACCAAAATCATATGCTACAACTTCTTCAGTCATTCCCCAACTGATGATCATCCCCTCACCACCGCAATATATATGTATATATGTACATATAGATCCACTTCCTTTTTCTTTCATCTCTTTGGGACATAGAGCTAGTAGTGATATTGCTGGTTTCATAGCCTTTGGGCACAGTTCCAAATCACTTTCAAAAATGGTTGGACTAGTTCTGGGTCACCTTCAGATATCAAAAGCACATCATCATTTCTACCATCATTCAAGTCATTTGACAAAAGTGTTAATATAGATGCCCCCTGGGGACAACCTTTCCTCAATTTGCGCTTGTCATTAGGTTTCCCTGGAGAATGGCTACCCCATCTTTAAGGTTCAGTGTATCTCTACTGATAAAACTATAGGGAATTATACATGTTTAATCTATATTCATCCAGCTTCTATTTGAAGAACTCTAGGAAGGGAGAACACGATACCTCTCAATTCAGATCTTTGTTATAATCTTGAGTCGCCGTATGATCTTGGGCAAGTAACTATCCATCTGAACTCCAGTGTCCTTTTAGGTACAATGTTAATATTTTTACTACATCCCTCACTGGGCTGTTAGAGGAAAACCTTAAAGTACTGTACAATTGTGAGTTATTATTGGTATACTCAAGAGCAACCATTTTAAGTCCAGAGTCTACTCAGGTTTCATCCTCCACTATATTCAGTTACTTAACCGGGAATACCTCCAAGTAGAATTATAATAGCTCACAGTGTCCCAACTTTAGGCAGGATCCTTTCCTTGTTGTCTGAAAAAGTTTTGTTTTAAGTACCAATACACCTGCAAGGGACAAGCAGCCCAGAAACCTAGAAATCATTTCTGGATTCAAATATAAGAGCCTCAAAGGTACACAATACTAATAGGAGATTAAAAACAACAAAAGCACTAATACTGTACCAGAGTCCTATCCTCCTATCCCCTACCCCCCAGGAGTTCAAGGGCAAGCAGAGAGCTTCCTTATTTGGAAGGACCTTTTCCTCAGAGACTACTTTAAATACCACATTCCTTTGATTTTTACTGGGATTTAATTTCTTAGCTCCTAATCAAGAGAGTGATTTGACATGAAAGTTTTCTCTTTCCCTCTCCCTCCTTTTCCCTTTCCCTCTCTCTCCCTCTCCCTCATCTCCTTCTCTCCTTCTCCCTTTCCATCTTCTCCCTCTCTCTCCCTTCTTCTCCCTCTTCCTCTCCCTCCCTTTGTCTCTCCTTCCCTCTCTCCATCTCTCCTTCCTTTCTTCTTTCTTTTCCTCCTCCCTCCCTCTCTTCCTCTCTCCCTGACTCTCTCTCTGTCTCTCTCTTTCTTCCTCTCCCTTTCCCTCCTTCCCTCTCTTCATCTCTCTCTCTCTTTCTCTCTCTCTCTCTCTCTCTCTCTCTCTCTCTCTCTCTCTCTCTCTCTCTCTCTCTTTCTCTCTCCCTCTCTCCCCCTCTCTCTCTTCATCTCTCCTTCCCTCTCTTTCTCTCTCCCTCCCTTCCTCTCTCCCTCTCTGTCTCTCTGTCTGTATCTCTGTCTCTGTCTCTTTCTTCCTCTCCCTCTCCTTCTCCTTCCTCCCTCTCTCTCCCTCCTTTTTTCTCTCCCTCCCTCCCTCTCATTGTCTTTGTCTCTCTGTCTGTCTGTTTCTCTTTCTCTCTCCCTCCCTCCCTCCCTCTCTTCTTCTCTCTCTCAGTTTTTCACAATAGAGAGCTATCTAGAAGGTAGCTGTGATCTAAGAAGATGGCCTGATACTGTCAAGAGGAAGTGTCATTCATCTACTTTGTGAGTAATGAGGAAACTGATGTTTTATTGGAGTATGGATTTCAAATCCTTCAAACAAAGAGACACAAGGAAAAAATAAAATGAGAATGATTGGATGGAAAAGAATTTTTTTTGGCTTTAGCTTCTCTTCCTCTTACTGCTTTCTTGCCACTAGGTGGGAGTCACACCTAATGCAACTGTTGCTGCTTTCTCCTTTAAACTGAATAATAAATCGATTCTGTTTCATTGTTTGCCATGGTCAAGTAATTTCCCTCCAAATGATCAACTTTGTGCTTTAGTTGGTCTGGTTCTTAAAAAGCAAACTGAACCTCTCTCCAAATCCATGCCCCATACCTTTTCCAACTTGGTCTGACATGTTATAAATTACCTCCACCTCAGAAGAGGTAGGATCAGAATAGAATTTTTCCAAACGGAAATAAAATTTAAGTACAGTTTGTTTTAGTCAAGAGATGTCAGCTTTGATAAATTGTGTATAAATGGCTGTGGTTTTGGATTCAGAAAGAACTGCTTTCAAAAGCCTCAGATACTTCCTACTCATTCAATCTTTCTATGCTTCTGTTTTTTTCATCTGTAAAATGAAACTGTTGGATGGGATGGCTTCTAAGGTCACTTCCAGATCTAAATCTGGGGCATAATCTTCTTGACATCCTTAAATAATTGTTATGTAAATGGATCTCTTTAAGTTTGGATTTTTCTGCCTAGTATTGTGTATTTTAAAGCAAAGTTCTTCCATAAATTTACCGTCAATCCTTTGCAAAATTCTAAATTACTTTTAAAATCCCTTAATAATTAAAAAATTGATTAAAATAGTTGAGATATATTTATGCATATAGGGCTATCTAAATATATAAATGTGGCTTGTGATTTGCATGAATACATAAGCTCTGATGTAAGATCTGCCCTACTGCATGTCCAAAGGGACTACTTTTCCTTCTTTGTAGGGAGGAGTAGAAGGACCCAAGCAAACCAAGGGAGCATGTAATTAATCTGCAGTATGGGTCAGGTAGGATCCAAGACAACCTCAGTGGATCGTGGGTGATTTTTTTTTCTTGAGGCTCCAAAAGGGATATATGGACAGATTGTATCTCATACCTTTCAAATGCGAGGGCAATGATTTTAAAGAGTTCAAAAGAAATCCTTTATGACTGTTGACAAAGGGGAAGATTAGAACCACCAGGATCAGTCCTTTCCCACCAAACACTGAATACCTTCTTAAATTGTAAATAGCAAGTAAATTAATTTATCTAAGAAAAATAGCAAACAGATATTGGGAAAGTTACTTACATAAATGTGTTGTTGTTCATTTTTTTCAGTCGTGTCAGATTTTTAGTGACCCATTTTGGGGTTTTCTTGGAAAAGAATCTAGAGCAATTTTCTAGAGCAGTTTTTCTTTTTTTATCTTTTTGCTGAAGCACTTGGGATTAAGTGACTTGCCCAGGGTCACACAGCTAGGAAATATTAACTCTCTGAGATCAGATTTGAACTCAGGTCCTCCTGACTCCAGGACCTGTGCTTTAGCCATTGCACCATCTAGTTGCTTCTCCCCCACTCCTCTTTCCCCGCTCTTTTTCTTTTCTTTCCTTCTTTTTTTTTCTTTCTTTTTTGTTTTTTGAACTTAGGTCTTCTTAACTCTATGCACTCTATCTTACCTAGCTGCCCCATCCCACCTAGCTGTATGTTAGAGTAGGCCAAAGAAATATAAAATATAAATTAAAATATAAAAGCAAAAACAAACAAAAACAAAAAACTCTCATCAGCTGGCATAAATGAGATGAAATACCTCAGCTCAAATCAAGAGGGAGAAAAAAAAAATCTTAACCACAAGGTTTGCTTTTAGCAGTCTGCAGATTTTTTAAGTGCCAGAGATCAAGGGATATGATAAGAGGTTTGCCCTCACTTAACTTTGGCTTGTGGTCTCTGATTTATCCTTCAAAAGTTCTCTCTCTCTTTCCCTCCTCCTCTTCCTTTTCAAGGAATTCTTTCTTCAAATGTCTATGCAACCAAATGAATTATATCCTTAATGTAGCAATATACTCATCATTCTCTTAGTCAATTAGGAATCATGTCTTACTCTGAGTCTTAGTTTACTTTTCTGAAAAATAAGAGGAACAGATGCTCTCTAAAATCCATTAGAACTCTAAATTGATGATCCTATGACAGTGGGATTAAAGTTAAACAGATAAATTGACTTGGAATTGAGATCTTTATCATCAGTTAATATTTAATTAACAATATTTATCTATCTATTTATATGTCTATCTATCTATTGATTGATCAATATAGATTTATACATAAACATATATATCAAAAATCAATTAATCAAATAACTTAAAATTAGTTGATCAAAAGACATTTATTAAACAATGTCATACATATAAAGATTATCTTTTCCAAATAAAAAATCAGGGTGTATAGTTTTAAATAGGGAAATTCCTTGGTCAATATCTTATTACAATATACCTTGCTATCTTGATATTAGAATTCTTCTGGAAATTCTCAGTCACATATAACACTGACATATTTAATTCTTCTCTGCAGATAGATTACAGACTATAGACAGGTAGACTATAGGTATAGAAGGAGGTAAAAGTTGTTAGATGTGCTCAGTGAGATGGGCTTTTTTGCTTAAATAAACTTCTATTTATTGTTCTGCCTGTTACCTGTTACCTAGGATAATTGCAAAGTGACAGTGATGTTTAAAGAAGCCTCAATCACATGTTCATTTTTAAAAATATAGGCATTATCTGTGTACCTGGCATTATGCTTAAGTACCCGGTCTTCATCTTCAAGAATATTACAATCTCCTTAAAGACCTCTGAAGACATAAGAATTCTGAGAGAGGGTACTTGTTTTTTCTCTCAATATTAAAAAGGTAAATAAATTTATTATCATATACTCTCTTACAATTTCTTGAATATATTTTACTTTTTTATATGTATTTTATTTATATGCATGTATATGTATTTTACCTTTTTATACTCTTAGATTGAAATTGCAAAGATTCTACTCAGTTCTGGTCTTATCATTGAGAATGCTTAGAAATCCACTATTTCATTAAAATTCCATTTCTCCCCTGTAGTATTACATTCAGTTTTGCCAAAATAGTTATTCTTGGTTTTTAAAAACCTTTATGTTTTGTCCTGATTGACTTACTCTCTTTCCCTATCAGGAAGAAGTTATTATCAGATAATTTTATTATCAGATAATTCCTAGACTATCTAGGAAGGAACTCTATCAGTCCCCATAGTCCATCTCCCAACTTCTGGGCATCTTTAAATAACCTTTAAGATATTGATTAGCATATCTTTTTTTTTCTTTGCTTTAAAAAATATTTATTTTTAATACACATTTTTGTCAAATGATGAGTTCTTATTCTAGAAGCTGAAGTTTGGGGGGTTATCAAATACTAGATTACTGTTACTATTATATAATCCATTTCACTGATCCACCATTCTATTTTTTAGCCAGTACCAAATTTTTGATGACTGCTGCTTTATAATACAGTTTTAGGTTGGTACTGGATTAGCTTATTTTTAGACAGGACTGGGACCTGGTCTGCCAGGTGCATTCCATCTGGAAAAGAGGTACCGCTCCCTTTGAGTTCCCACCTTTACTTCTCTCCTCTCCCTATGAGAAAAATCCCCAAGGTTATATTTTCCCTATAAAAGATCTGCTTATGATGAAGATCTTGGTGACTTTCTCTTACCCTAGCTAACTCTGGTTAGTCTAAACTAAGTCTATGGCTTACTCTCACCTCATGGAGAATTTCCTTTCTAATGGTTAATTGTGAGTTCTGGGGAACTTGTCTTTTCCCTTGTTAATTATATGCTCTCCCAATTCTATTTCATAATTGGCATTTCTGGTGCTACTTCTGGTACCTATTTTACCCTTTCATTTTAACATATTCCCTTAAATAAATCTGCCTTTTGCCAAAGAAGACTGGCCATTGTGAATTTGTCACATGTTTATTTCGAACTAGTTATTGCTATCCCAACCAAATCAATATTACAAGCTCTCTTCTTCTTTAACGTGGCAGCTGTTAAATCTTGTTTCTGACAAGACTATAGATCTCTGGTATTTGAACTTTCTTTTTGGTTGCTTGTAGTCTTCTGTTTTTGTTTTTGTTTTTTGTTTTTTTGTTTTTTTTACCTGAATTTTGGCTCTGGATTTTGACTATTATGTTCCAAAAAAAAATTTGGGGGGGTAGTTTCTGTCAGAGGGTGATCCATAGATTTTTGTAAATGTTTATTTTACATTGTCCTCTGATTCTAATAGCTCTAAGCAATTTTTGTTTACTATTTCTTAAAATATGGTATCTAATCTTGATTTTTGACTTATTCAGGTAGTCTGCTGATATTATATCTCTTTGATCTGTTTCCTAGGGAAGTTTTATATGTATATAAAGATCCTATATTTTGTTCTTTAAAAAAAAAAGTCTTTTGAGGGGCAGCTAGGTGATGCAGTGGATAGAGTACTAGTTCTGGAGTAAGAAGGATCTAAATTCAAATCTGTCCTCAGATATTTGCTAGCTGTATGTTTCTGGACAAGTTACGTAATGTGGATTACCCATTTCCCCATCCTACTCCCCTTCCCTCTCCCATACCAAATCTTTCAATTTTGCTTTAATATTTTTGTTTTATGGAGTTGTTGCTTTTTTGTTTGGCCCATTCTAAATTACAAGAAGTTCAATTCTTGGGTAATTTACCACCATATGTTCTATTATTTTTACTTATCATTCTTTTTACCCTGGCTCTCAGTTCTTTTAATATTGGATTTTGTATCTTTTGTTTCATTTTTTACAAGGACTCTTGTTCTTGAATTTGCTTTACCCTTTGTACTTTTCTCAGTTCAAATTATTTCTTCATTGTGCTTGGCATTTCCTTCTGTTTACTCATAACTCCAACCTTAATTCCTGAATTGAAGTTTTATGTTCGAGTTAGCCTCTGCTTTCTTCTATTCTCTTAGATGCTAATCTCTTAAAAATTTAATTTACTTAGAATTATCCTTCAGAAAACTTCCTTATCTGTTCTTAGGTAACAGAGTGAGTCCTGCTTTGCCCTGAATGCTATGGCTAATACTAGACCCTGCCTTCTGTAGGAATAGTAGGGCTTAGGATCAGTCTCCTACTGACTAAACTTAATTTTTTTTTTAATCTTGGTTCCATCTCTTTTTTTTTCTTTTCTTGTGGCTCTTCACTTTTTTCTTTTTTAAAAATTTATTTAACATTTTATTTTCCCTCAGTTACATGTAAAAACAATTTTTAACATTTATTTTTAAAACTCTGAGTTCCAAATTCTCTTTCTTCCTCTTTCCCCATACCCTCTCATTTATTATACATGTATAGCCATGCAAAATATTTCCATGTTAGTCATGTTATGAAAGAAAACAGACCAAAAAAAACCCTCAAGAAAAATTGTTTTTAAAAAGTATGTTTCAATCTATATCAGATACCATCAGTTCTTCATGAATGGATTTGATTTTTCATCATAAATCCTTCAGAGCTGTCACGGATCATTTTACTGCTGAGAGTAGTTGTTATTCATAGCTGATCATCTTACAATATTGCTGTTTCTTAGTACACAGTGTCTTTCATTTTGCATCAGCTCATGTAACTCTTTCCAGATTTTTTCTGAGAGCATCTACTCCTCATTTCTTATAGCACAAAAGTATTTAATCATAATCACATTTATTTATTTGTTTGTTTATTTATTTATTCATTCATTTGTTTGTTCGTTCATTCATTCATTCACTTATTGATTTATTCTGTTTATTTATTTTGTCATTTCCCAATTGATGGGCAAGCCCTCAATTTCCAGTTCTTTGCCACCAGAAAAGAGCTGTTGCTATAAATATGTTTGCATGTATAAATCCTTTTCTTTTCTTTTTTTGAAATATCTTTTGGAATACAGATTTAGTAATGGTATTGTTAAGTCAAAGATTGTGCTTGGTTATATAGCTCTTTGGGCATAGTTTCAAATTGCTCTATGGAAGGGCTGAATCAATTCACAAGTCCAACAGTGTCTCATGTCTCATTTCTCTCACATCTCCAACATTTGTCATTTTCCTTTTTCATCCTGTTAGCCAATCTAATAGGTATGAGTTAGTACCTCAGGACTGTTTTAATTTGCATTTCTCTAATCAGTAATTAGAGCACTTTTCATATGACTTATAGAGAGCTTTGATTATTTTATCTGAAAATTATTCATATCTTTTGATCATTTACCAATTGGGGTATGGCTCTTATTTTTATAAATTTGACTCAGTTCTCTAAATGTTTGAGAAATGAGGTCTTTATCAGAGAAATCTGCTTAAAGTTTTTTCATAGTTAATATTTCCCTCCATTCTTTTTCCCCTCTATTTATTCTATTTTCTCTCTCCCCTTTCATTTAGTTCCTTCACAAAAACACTTTGCTTTTGCTATTCTCTTCATTATGCTCTCCCTTCTATCCGTCCCATTCCTTCCTTTTTTAAATCTCCTTCCTTTCCTACTTTCCTACAGAGTAAGACATTTTTCTATATACAATTAAGTGTGTGTTATTCCCTCTTTGATCCAATTCTAAAGAGAGAAATACTCATGTTCCCTCCCCTCTCCCCTCTACTTGCCTCTTTAATATGAGATAATTTACTCTTATTATACCTCTCCCTTTCCTCTTTTCCCAGTACATTCCTCTCTTACCCTATAATTTTATTTTTTAAGATATCATTCCTTCATATTCAACTCCCACTGTGCCTTGCTCTGTGTATATCTCCCTTTTTGTATTTATGTGTGTGAGTCCATGCATGTGTGTGTATATTCCTTCTAACTATCCTAATAATAAAAACTTTCTTATGAGTAACAAGTTACATCTTGTAGAAATGTAAACATTTTAGCCTTATTAAGTCCCTTATGATTTTCCTTTCCTGTTTACCTTTATATGTTTCTTTTGAGTCTAATATTTGAAAATCAAATTTTCTATTCAGCTCTGGTCTTTTCATTAAATTCTGATCATAGGAAGTTACTGTGATGATAAAGAAAATCAAAATACATACTCAGAAGAAAATAACAAAGTTAAAATTCTACATCTGAAGCTTTCAAGAAAAATATTAATTGGTTATGAAAGAGCTCAAAAAAAATTTTAAAAATCAAGCTTAGAAACTAATCGGGGAATAAAATCTAGAGGCAAACCCTGCATATCCGAAAGTAAGCAGGAGATATCATCATATAGCTACATTTCCATAAAGTCACCAAAATGGTATAGTCACTAGACTTGGCCCTTTAGCATAGGGAAGGGTACCCAAGGAAATCTGCCATGCTCCCATGCAACTTTTCCCAGTATTCTTTTCCAAAACACTTCGTTATTATTTCCATGATTTCTTTTTGTATTGATGTATCTTTTGTGCTTAGCTTAGGGACGTAGTCAATATTTAATATATGTTTATTGATTAATTGATTTTGATATACACTTGCAAAGTTCTCTTTTACTCTTCATCGTGTATTTTGGTTCATGATTCTGATGTTAGGTTTCAGCACTTTCTGCAGGAAACCTTTCCCAATCTTTCTAAATTCCAATGTCTTTGAATTATTGATCATTTCCTATTTATTTGCTATATAGCTTGTTTTTACTTTTTTATATATTGCCTCCCTCTTGTGATTGTAATCTTCTGAGAACAGAAACTGTCTTTTGCCTTTTTTCAAATCCCCAGGGGTTAGCACAGAGCCTGACACTTAATCAGTGGTTATTGAAGGTTAGGCGAGCAGAACAAAAATTCTGTTAGGTCCTGGTGAACAGACAGTACCTGCTATCTAAGAAGAGTAATTAAATGCAGAGGCTCCATGCCAGTGTTCTATAAAGATCTGGCTGCTAAGTAATAGATTCTTTAGTCCTGGTAACCCAGGAAACAGATAAAAATAGAAACTGACCCTTGGTTGTGAGTAGCCCCTTTCTGCTTGTGCCATGAGGGTAGATGAGAGATAGAAAAGGGATCAGAGGTACAATCACACGACTTTTAGATCATTAGCTCGGTTGTTGGCACTTGTAATGTGAGTTTCTGGTCTCAAGACCCATGAGAGGTCATACTAGGGAGGAACTGAATCAAATTATCCCAGAAGACAAAGGGAAGTGAAAGCTAAATGTAAGGACTGGTACACGGGCTCTCCTTAGACAAATAAGAGTGGTAGAATTGGTTTTATGTGTATTTCAGAACAAGAAGACCATTATCTGAAATTGGGTCATCTCAAATTGTAGTGCCCATGATAAATCTTTTCCAAAAGATTTCTATGAAAATCATTGCAGCATATGAACCCTCTTAGGGAAATAGGGGAGGACCTTGAACTCCAGCCCCCTGAGTCTGGCAGAGATGAGAGACAGTGTGGTATGGTGGATAGAGTAACCTGTTGAGTTAATAAGAAATAAAGACAATAGACCAAATGCCACGAGTGTATATACTGTGTGAAACAACAAAGACGGAAAGTCAAGCAGTGAATCTACTTTAATTAAATTAAACCCAAACATGTGTTACGTTCCTATTCTGTGAACAAATAGTACTAAATACTGGGGATCCAGTGCAGAAAACTGACATAGTTGCTGTGTTCAAAGAGTTGACGTTTTTGGAGAGCAAAATTGCTGGGCAAAGGAAATGAAAGATATATACTAAAATTGACATTAGAGCATGATTAAGTACCCAGAAGGAATCAAACAGAACACAGTGACATTAACATTGCCTTTTATATTTGACCACAATTTTGTTGCCTTTCCAAGTTGATTTTGCTGTTGAAGTCATTGTACATATATCATTCTTTCATCTCTGTTTTCATTATTTTGCATTATTTTATATTTTCCAGGTTCTTCTGAATTTAGGGTCGTAGGTAAAGTCAGTCAGAAATTCCTGAGTTCAAGTCTTGCTTCTGATATTTAAGGGTTATATGACCATGGGAAAGTCATTTAATCTTTTACTGCCCCAAACTATTTCTTAAAGACTATGATCATTCAATTAATCAACAAGATTTAGGGGTCTACGATGTGCTAAAAGCTATGCTAGGTTATGGAGCTACAGACATAAAGAATGAAATATGTTAAAGAGAGTTATCTGTACTAGGGAAGGGAGCTTCTGCATTGGGAGTTCTCTACATTGATGAAATCCTAGGACTGGACTAGGAAAAAAAATCTACTCTGTTTATACACTACAATTTAATCAATTTTTCAATCATTGGACAGTTATTTTATTTCCAACTTTTTATCATCACATAAGATGATTGTGTGTGAATGGGTCTTTTCTTTCCTTCAAGAACCTTCAGTCCCCAAAGTAGAATCTTACGATCAAAGAAATTTTAAGAATTTAGTAAATTTTTTTTGCATAATTCCAAATTATTGAACATATTTATTGTGAACCAAATTAGTGAACCAAAAGTAATACTAAAAGATTGCTTTAATTTGTATTTCTCTAATTATTAATTTTTACAGGAATGCATATTAGCCAGACTCTAGCATCTTTGGGACCAGAGGATTGGATGAGCTTTTTTAATGTCTCAGAAATTTTTTTTTGTCTTAGAAGTCTAAACTTACTTATCTAAAACTTCTACCATTTGCTTTTAGATCTCCCATCAACAATCAATGGGTTAAGATTGATCCTTTTCCCAGATGATAGTTCATTGTACTTAAATATAGCTATCATGTCTCCTGATAAATTTTCTTTTTTTCATTTTAATTGATCCTTCCATGGCATAAATTCCAGAATTAAAGCATTTTTTGTTCTCTTCTAGATTCCATCCATCATGAAATTCCCTAAAATATGATGTCCAGGATTGAATAAAATACATTACATGTAGTTTAACCATGATAAAGCAGCTGGAGGAAGAACCAGGAAGTCTATTAATATCAGGGATCCAAAGACCTGGACTTTATAAACCCTGTAGTAATCACTGTGAAGTATTTGAAAAGTACAAATGTTGTGGGAAGGGAGCAGCCCCCAAAATATGTTTCTCTTCCAGGGTATTCTCATAAGATTCTGGGATGACAAAGGAGCTCCCTAAGGATGCCCTACTAGCGTCCCTGATTTTATTTTCCTTTGGAGTCTAAACCACATGTAATCTATGACTATGCCCACAAAGTGGCGCTATGAGTCTGAAGGACAGCAGGGCTCTGAAGAAAGGGAAGATTGTCCAACTGGATTGATTATTTGTGGATTTCTGAGTCCTTTGTGCACTTTTTCATTTTCCACAGAGTGGAAAAAAGCTTGTCCGGTAGCTGATCCTGGATCCTTGTTACCTTGAATGGCTATATAGAATCTGAGAACTCTCTTAGCCCTATTTGGGGAGACCTAGACATGAGCTGTATTCTGAGGTTTCAGGAATTTGGGGTCAGATCAACACAAGTCAAAGAGTTAAGATTTGTTGGGGGCTGCCCTATGGAAGCATAGGATTTACTGGGCCATAGGCAGCACTAACAAATGGTTGATAAATATATTTTTAAAAATAAGAAAGTTGTCCCATTTTTAATCTTTCTGAAGCTCCACTAACCCTTGGATTTCCTTTTCTTTTTTCAAGATTAATATTCTGATGATAAAAATACAGATGTTCCTGATGAGGAAGAAAAAGTCAATGTGGTTGTGTAGAGGACTCAAAAATCAATTTAGACTTTAAAAAGATATGCAGAAGATGGGAGTTAGATCCAGGAAGTGAGTACAAAAAAGTGGCATGTTCTGCAGGAAATATATTAGGACTAACCTCTCAGTTCCCCAATATCTCTTATCTCTAAAATTAAATTGCAGAATGGTTTTTAGGCTGCAGGAGCAGCAAGGTGATCCAACAGCTAGAACACTGGATCTGGTATCAGGAAAATTCATCTTTGTGAACTCAAATTTGTCCTCAGACAATTACTAGCTGTGTGATCCTGAACAAGTCACTTAACCCTGTGTCTCCTCACCTGTAAAATGAGCTAGAGAAGGAAATAGCAAATTACTTCAGTATCTTTGCCAAGAAAACTCCAAAAAGGATCCTGAAGAGTTAGACACGACTAGAAAGCAATAATAATTCCAGGCTGTTTTTGTATAAGAAGCATTCTCACGAGAAACTCCCTATGCTGATAAAATGACCACAGCTGTTGGGATAGGGTCGGAGGAGATGAATAGTCTTAGGAGTGCTGAAGCTGGAACGAGTTGGAACAAGTATAGTGATGAATTCTAGGGACAAGAAAATGGCTTTTTCAAAGCTTTATTTGGACAAGAAGAAATTTAAAGAACCACTTTTTTTTTAGGTAAATGGACTGACAATGATGGATGCTAAAGATATTTCACAATTTTCCAGGCACTGGAAGGTCTTCAAGCAAAGATTGAATTATCCCTTGTCACAGAGGAGATGCTTGTTTAGTTAAAGGTTGGATTAGATTATCTTTCTAACAGACCCACTGTAACCTGTTGAAGATCTGAGCTTAAAAAGGCCCAGGGTTCCTACTGCATCCAAGGCCATCTCCAGTGTCCTGACCTATCTCTGGCCACTGGGCCCAGATGGCTCTGGAGGGGACCTGGCCCAACCCTCCCTTACTTCAATCCAATTTACCTGCAAGTCATATTACCATTTCCCCGATGTCATGGTCCTCTTTGAGACCGAAGGACAAAAATAACAACAGAAGGCATTTCTACTGACAAAAAAATGAGAACACTCAAAATACAGGTCATGTCCTTTAAACAAAATATTCAGTTTTTCTCACAAGAAAAAAATATCTAAAAGCACAAGGAAACAATATATTATCTGAGGAGCAAATAGGGTGTGCTCGAAGGTCCCAGGAGCAGAAAGAGCAACTTATTATCCATTTAGTAATTGTTGAACATGTCACAAAAAGTACCATAACACTTAAAATGCCTTTATTCATGATCATAAGTCTTTTGATTTAGTGGTTTATATGTGGTTTATTCATGCATTTCACATTTTACAAAAATAGCCTGAAATTTTGTGTGAATAATAGAAAGTACTTGATGTTTACACGGAAAACTGTTCACCCTCAACTCTTTAAGTGGTTTCTATGTATTTGACACCATTCAGCATTTCTGGACTTGCAGTGGACAGAAAGGACGCAGAACCTTCTTGTTGGTAAGTTGGAGGAACAGTAGACAAGTCTAAGCCACAAAACGGAGGAGACAAACACTTGAATTTTTCCTTGTGCTCTTACCATGAGTTGTTTGGAGATCTTTTGGCAGTGGGGTTACCAATTAGGCAACCACAAGTATAATTTCTTTCCGGGGGAGTCCAAGCCCCAATGAGACATCAAGAATCTTCCACTGTCATTTGTGCACTTTATTACTAGCTAACTGACCTATCAGTCAACATTAGGTCCTCTTGTGACAATCTACCAACCAAGCAAAAATAGTCCTTTCTTATTCTAATTCCTAGTCTATAGGAATAATTTCAGAGCTCACATTTATGTATCATTCTGTGGTTAGAAAATGCTTTAGATATAGTATATGATGTGGTGCTCAAGAATATTATAAATATTTTTGTCTCCTTTTATAAATTAGGAAAGAGAGCTCAGTGATTCCTGAGTCCAACTGTTTCATTTTACAGATAAGGAACCTGAAAACCAGAGACTTGCTTCATGTCATATGACCAGGAAGTATTGAAGATAGGAGTCAGACTCAAGTCTCTGGACTCCTGGACCATTGTGTTCTGTCCCTTAAAGTCAGGAACTTGAAAAAGCTGGGGACTCAAAGTCCATCTGAGTCCAGCTCTCTTTTCCCTATGTGACATTGTTAGCAGCCAATTATGTAAGAGTGGGGGGGGGGGGTATCCCAGTGGCTAACTGTGAATTGTTTATAGGAATATATTATTGTGCTTGTGTTCGATTTTCAACTGTAAAAGTATCCTATTCAATTTTGTTAAATTTGACAAATATTCATTGAGAAACTGATAGATAACAAGGCACTGAGCCAAATCTTGGATAATACTGTAGAAATAATCAAAATAATAATAAAGAATATTTATATAGTAAGGATTGTCAGTGCATTACAAACAGTATCTCATTTTATCCTCTCAACAACTCTGGAATTATGTGCTACTCCTATCTTCATTTTAAAACGAGGAGACCAAAACAGATAGTATCTGAGATTGAATTTAAACTCAGGTCTTCCTGACTCTAGGATTAATATTTGATTTACTGAGTCATTTAGCTGACTTGGTAGCCAGAAGATTGGGTTCAAATCCAGCCCCTGCCTCTTTGTGTCTTGACCCAGGGAGCATTCATATGATCAACCTTAGACAAAGAAAGGGCTATTTTGATTATCACAAGCTGACCTAATGTGTGACCTCATGACACTTCAAATCCCTAAATCCTGATTTCTTCATCTGTGAAATGAGAGGACTGGGCCAGATACCCTTTGAGGTTACTTCCAGATCTAACTCCCCCCTTACACAATAATAAAAGGGAACTTTACTTCGTTTAATCTGGGGGCAGCTGGTTTCTTCACTGATAAAATGAGATTGGATGAAATAGTTTTTTACCCAGTTCTAAATCTATGATCCTCCAGTGGATTCTATAGATAACAAAAAGAACTCAAAGAAAAAAAAAAAACATAAAAATCCATCTTTCCAATTCATTTTGTTTCATTGAAGATGAAAGAGAAAAACAAACAACTGTTTTATCTAGCAGCTATGATGACCTCAAATTGAAGGGCAATATAGTGATTGATGATGTAAAAGCTGAAGTAGATGTTTCACTCATAGTTGGAGATACACATCAAGATGTGTGAATACTCCCTCTTTCCTCTTATCCATCCTATACTGGGTCTGGAAGTCTCTAGGTTTCCAGTATCAGTTTGAGGACAGGTAGGAAAATCTCACAATGGGTAGTTTTATCATAAATCCTTAAATCATGGCCCATCTAAGTAATAGGAAAGACAGATTCCTCTCAGGGAAGAAAAGACAGCACATAGCTGTCTAAGGTTTCTTTTGGAAATAGGTGGTTTTTTTCCCTTTACTAAGCACTCTTTGTGGCAGAATAATTTAGAAAATAAAAATCTAAATTCTTGAGTTCTGCCCAACTTGGGCCTTATGTGAAGCAGAATGTAACATATTACCCATGTAAACTTGGGCAAATGACCCAATCTGAGGTGATCAGACTCTTTTTTTATCTATAAAATGAGGTAGTTGGTACATCAGTAGTTCTTAGTCAGGAGATTTGTGGATATATTTTAGGGAATCTGTGAACTTGGATAAAAAAAATTACATCTCACTTGATTTCATGTGTAATCCTATATGTTGTATTTTTGCATTTTAAATCATTGTTCTGAAGAATCCAATTGTTTTTATTTTAATATTATTTTATTTTCCTGTTACATGTAAAAATAGTTTTCAACATTCATTTTTATAAGATTTTGAATTCTAATTTTTTTCTCTCTCTCCCCCTCACCTCCCACTTTCCCAAGACAGCAAGCAATTTGAAATGGGTTTTACATGTACAATCATTTTTTTAATATATTTCCATATTAATCACGTGAAAGAAGAATCAGAACAAAAGGGGAAAAGCTTGAGAAAGAAAAAGACAAAACAAAAAAGGTGATTATAGGATGCTTCGATCCATCTTCTGTCTCCATAGTTCTTTCTCTGGATGCAGATGACATTTTCTGTCTCAAGTCTATTGGAATTGTCTTGGGTCACTGTATCCCAGTAAGATTTAAAGAACGGCCAAAAGGTCCCTGATTCAAGGGGTTAAGAACTCCAGGACAAAATGATCGTCCTACCTGGAAAAGTTTCTCCTCTTATACTTTGAAGAATCACAACACAATCCCATCCCACATTTAGCCTTCTTACACATTATTCCTCTAATACATTATGGCCTATATACTTCTCTTCACAAATGATATTTTATCTCCCATCTCAAAGAACTGGATGTCCCCCAAGCCTGAAATGCTTTCCCCACTCACTTAATTCTTCTTGGAATCCATTTGCTTCAAGACTCAGTTCCAACACCTCCACCTGTAGGAGATCTTTCTTAACTAAACTAGAACTTTTCTGCTTTTCTGGGTTGCCTTCCTCTCTATAGGGACCTACATAAACACAAATATACATGGATGTCTATGTTGCCTCCCTCATTACCATGTAAGCTTTTTCAGGGCAGAGACTATTTTGCTTTTGTTTTTATAGTCCCAGGAATTAGTACAGTGCCTGGCATGTAGCTGGCACTAAATGCATACTTGATTTCCTCTTTAAGTTTTATAATTGTAGGCTGGTAACTGAGTGACGGTTCTCCAAGTAGAAAATGGAAATTCTGAGGTATGAGCAGGAGAATGTGAGGAGAGGAGCAAAGTGAGGCAATCTATTCTTCCATGAGGCCGTTTGGGCAAATTCTTGGTGCCAGGCCATAAGGTAGAGTTTCCAGAAGTGGCAGGCCATTGCAGGTCCCTCGCACCATTCATTGCATTAATAAGTGAAGTATCTGAGCTGACTTTGTCAGGCTGGGAACTCCCTGAATGACTTAGGAGACAGGATCTAGGGAGTTGCCTGGATCACTGAGACGATTAATGATTTTCCCAGGGTCATAGTAGAATTAGTAAATTCAGAGGTGGGTAAGAGAATATCAGAACTTCAGTCATCCAGCCTCCAAACTCAGCAATCACCCACAGCTGCTCACATTTGGAGATCTCCACTCATTAGAAATACAGAAAGTACAGGCTACTTAATGGGTCAGTGGTCAAATGCCAATTTTGTCCTTTGGGATTATCTGATACTTAATAACATTGTGCTGAGGACTCCAACTGGAGTTAAACCTATCTTTCCACACTACGGTATTTCATCCTTGCTCATGTCCTCTGGAACTACTTCAATTTGCTTCCTTCATCACTCCCCATTCCTAACCATCACCATCTGTCAAAATCCTTCTCATCCTTCAAAGCCCAGTTCCAATACCACCTCTAATGTCCTTATATATTTTGCATTATGGTTGCCCGAATAGATGTCAAATCTCTCAGCTAGAATGCATTGTTAAAGCAGGGATGAGATCTTATCAATCAATCACTCAATCAGCAAACATTTATTAAGCACCTTCTCTTATACATCTCAATTCTTTCAGGATAACAAGCTCCTTGAGAGGAGAAATCCCACTTTTTTTTTCTTTTTTGAAGTACATTGTACTAGACCCATTTAGAAAAATACATACCCTTTTTTTCCTTATTAAAAAAGAAAGCCATTGCTCATGGTAGAAGGTTACTAAATCACTAGTGAATGAAGAAATAAATCTGAGTTCAAGTTATCTATGACCTGTAATTCTAAGCTAGACATGAATAGCCTAAAGCCCTATCTTTCTTCCTTTATTGGAATGGTCCTATGAAGTCTACAAATCATCCAATAAAGATGAAACTAATTCTGACATCCTTTTAAGGAAGGGGGAATCCCTAAAATTGTCTATCTATCTATCTATCTTTATGTATATATATATGTGTGTGTGTGTGTGTGTGTGTGTGTGTGTGTGTATACATACATATTTATAATGTGTGTATACATACATATATAAAAACTGAATTTCTGTGTAATTGGTTTTCTTTTATAATCTGTGCATTTTATTTTTACACTAAAAAACATTATTCTTACCACTTTGTTACAAGAAATCGTGAGCAGACTGATTTCCGAAAAAAAAATGGAAAATTACAAACTGATGCAAAGAGAAGTGAGCAGAACCAGAACATTATATACAATGATCTACTATGAATGACTTAGCTCTTCTCAGTAATACAGTGATTGAAGACAATCTCAAAGATCTTGTGATAAAAAAAAATGCTATCTACCTTCAGAAAAAGAATTGATGGAGTCTGAATGCACATGAAGAACAGTTTTTCAGTTTCTTTTTTTTTCCTCCATTTTTTTGCCTGTGTCTTCTTTTACATCATGACTAATATGGAAATATGTTTTGCATGATTGCATAGGTATAACCTATATCAAATTGCTTACTGTCTCAGGAAGAGGGAAAGGGAGAGCAGGAGAGAATTTGGAACTCAAAGTTTTAAAAAATGAATGTTAAAATTGTATTTAAAATAATTGGGAAAAAGAAAATATTTAAAAAAGAAAAACATTATTCTGAGAAGAGATCTATAGATGTCATTGGTTTCCCAAAAGGACATTAACCAAAATCTACAGAAAAAAAATTATGAACCCCCATAATCTAAGGAGATAAATTGGTCTGTGGTAGATGCTGTAGAGTTCACAATTTGGAATTCCTGATCCTTTTGAATGCTTCCTAGACCAAATGTAACCTATAGGGAAGGAACAAAGGGGAAGTAATGAACTGAGTATCTCTGGAATTTTGTGAACCAGAAATGACTCAGTACTTATTTAAACCACATGGAACTGTTGCTTATCATAGTGGTGGAATTTCAAGACTGGAACTGAATACTTCATTTTCTGCTTTGGTCTAAAACTGGATATAACACTTTAAAGTTCACAACACACTTTACATTCCCTATTTCATCTGTGCTTAAAAACAATATTCTAAATAATAATAATAATATTTTACAGGCATTTTTATTTGAATTTTACAGAGAGGTTGCCACTGCCCCATGGTCACAAAGGTTGTAAATATCTACCTACCCAAGAATCTTATAAAAGACAACGAAGAAACACAAAGTAGGCATGAGCAGGCTGTGATGCACTTCAAACAAGTTATTATTTAGGGGAAATGATATAAAATATATAATACTCAAAAATGTGTGATTGAGAAAAAAAATGGCCACTTGATGAAAATTTACTGATGGACATATTCTACTGCTAACCTGATTTCTAAATCAGGCAGCTAGATAGGATTGTGGATAAAATACTGGACTTGAGTTTGGAAGACTTTGAGTTCAAATTTTTCCTCAGATAGCTACTACCTGTATAGTTCTAGGCAAATCATTTAAGTTCTGTCTCAGTTTCCTCATCTGTAAAATGGGAATAATAACAGCCCCTACCTCCCAGAGTTGTTGTGGGGATAAAATGAGATTTAATATGCATATTAAATGTTATATACAATATTTATGTGTGTATATATCATATGCATGCAAACTATGTAGTGCTTTATAAACCTTAATGTGCAAAATAAGTGTTAACTACTATTATTTTTGGAGAATATTTTGGGTGGGACTCTTTAAGACTAACCTATTGGAAATCAAGAACAATTGACACATAGGATGAGTGGGCTTGGATGGGTTATCCTCAAACTAAGGCCGTGGGCCAGATGCAGCAGCTGAGGACGTTTATCCCCCTCACTCAGGGCTATGAAAAGGCCCATAAAACAAAGTTTTATTTTTACTATAGTCCGGCCCTCCAACAGTCTGAGGGACAGTGAACTGGCCCCCTATTTAAAAAGTTTGAGGACCCTGTATAGGCTATAAAGATTAAAAAAAAAACTCAGCCCGTCCTCAAGGATTTTACATTCTATTTGGGGAAACAAATTTGGATCCCTACACCAAGCACAGTGTTGGCACATCCTAGGTGCTTAATAAATGTTTGCTAATAGATTATGTCCTTGGAGGGATCTCCTAACAAAGAAATCATAGATCCACTGGAATGTTATAGTGTTAATTTTTAGGCAGCTCTATTTTTATCCATGATCCTTCTAAAAGAGACTAGGACAATGAAGTTTTTGAATCTGTTGCAAATGAAGATCTGTATTTATTACCTTTCTGTAGATAATTCTGGTATCTCAAAATTTGGTAGCAGTGTTCCAGGAAAGTTTAATTTTAGGAAGATTTTAGACAGGTTTATCAAGGTGTTCCAATTATCTAGAGCAATCTGTCAAGTTTTTTTTTTTGCCCCACCAAGTTTCTTTAGCTATTAATGGAACCTGGTTCAAGTTAATTCTGAGATTTAAAAAAAAAAAAAAATCTCTTAACAATGTGTTAAGGAATTTCAGTCTTCAACAGAATGACTACCAGGTCTGTAGTTACATAATAATCAAATGGAAAGGAGCCAAGTACTATTTGAGAAAAAAAAAAAAAAACCCAAACTAAATCAGTTGCTCCTTTAAACAGATTTCCTCCGCTTGAATTAAAAAGAAGTTCCCTTTTACTGCCAAGTTTCATTAGTGCAAAACATGAGGTGCTTAGCCTGAGATCATTAATGACCAGTAGGATCCCCAAAAGAAATACAATAATTCATGATTTCCTTTTTGTAATGTGCTACCTTGAACTATGCTCTTGAACTTTGGGATTCATTCCAGCACTTGGTCAGAAAAACTCTTGCCAGTACAGGAAGTAGTGATTGTGATTAACCAGTCCATGTGGCCATCCTTCATTTGAGTAGCATGGATTAGTACTTCAGGATGACATATTTCCAGTGTAATGTTTCAGTTTAAACATTAAAATGCTAGGTATATGTCCCTTGGGTATTTTTCACAGTCATGTCTTAGCTTTAATGGATTGATTCAATTACTTAGATAATTATAAGGTAGAAACTCCCCTTGTAGTTCAGCCTTTGTGAAATAGCCTTCAAAATTTCTGCATTTCTTTACAGTTAGTAAGGAATTTCTTCTGTTGATGCCAGAGATCATATCCTTCTGACAGTGAATAATACTTATGTGACATTAGAAAATATAAAATATATCCACACCCAGAATAATACTCTGAATATTCTCTCTCTACCTAGTACCATGTGGACCAGGGTATTTAATTTTGTTTCTTTTTTGGAAACTATTTCTCAACAAACACCAACTGTTCTTCACATACAATTGACTTTGGCACAAATGAAATTCCCAAACAGGTTTTTGATTTATAGTCAGGGTTGACATATTTGGATTAGTGAATTATTCTATATGCCAAAACCCAGCAGTGATGAGCTATGTATCATATTTGCATCTAATAAAAGAATTCATATAGGGAGAAAAAGTGAGACTAAAGAGAATATTAACCCAATTTTTATAATATGAATTATAAAGGAGAGCACATAATGATGTGCTTCCCATTTGTATATAAATGTGAAGCATGTCTGTGAAAAAAGATCCAATTTTCAAACATATGCCTAATAGGGAAAATACATTAAGCATATGCTTTAAATGCATTTTCCTATTAATTAAAAAAAGACATTAAAATAATTTGAAAACATGAAGAAAGTCCTGTGGAGAGTTTAATTCTTTCAGATTTACTCAGTAGAACTGCTTGAAAGTCAAAGAAGAAAACATTCTGGTTAGAACAAATGCTTTCTTTTTGACTTCTGGTTCGTCAGTTAAAAATCCAGGTAAAGCATTTAGAAATTAGAGACTAGGCAACAAGCTTTTTAACTAACTGACTATTGAAATATGTGTAGTAGCAAAACTGAGCTCTAAGTGAATTCTTTTATCATTTTTTATTTTTGCTTTTTTTAGGTATACATATACATTCATCTTTTACATATTTCCATATGAGTCATGCTGGGAGAGAAAAATTAGAACAAAAGAGAAACACCATGAGGAAAAAAAAAAGGTGAGAGTATGCTTCCATCTGCCTTCAGTTTCCATATTTCTTTCTCTGGATGTGGATGGCACTTTCCATTGAATGCTTTGGATCACTGAATTGCTGATTAGAACCAAGTCTATCCTAATTGACCATCACACAATTTTGTTGCTGTGTACAATATTTTCCTGGTTCTGCTTGTTTCACTCAGCATCAGCTCATGTTAATCTTTCCAGGCTTTTCTAAAATCAATCTATCAATTTTTATAGAATAATATTCCATTACTTTTATATACTATAACTTAGTGATTCCCCAGTTAATGGGCATCCACTCAATTTTCAGTTTCTTGCCACTACAAAAAAGACTGCCACAAACATTTTTGCACATGTGCATCCCTTTCCTTTTTTATGATCTCTTTGGAATACAGGCCCAGTAGAAACATGCTGAATCAAAGGGTATGCACAGTTTGATTGACAGACTTTTGGATGTAGTTCCAAATTGCTCTTCAGATTAGTTGGATCACTGCACAACTCCACCAACAATGCATTAGTGTTCCAGTTTTCCCATATCCTCTTCAACATTTATTATTTCTTCTGTCATTTATAAGTGAATTTTAATATATAAAGCAATTTTTAAAATAGAGAATTGGTTTGATAGGCTATGGAATATTCAGATTTTTTTGTGGGGGTAGGGATATGGGATCTTGAACCTATGATTCCATGGCAGTATAGACACTCCCTCCACTGATGGAGATCAGTCACTTAGATGTAACTTGAAGTCTTAGATTTGAGGGGTAGGAGGGAAGGGGAACCAGGAAAAGGTGACTTGATCTGCCCATAGTCACATTGCTAATATGTGTCAGTGGCAGAACTTAACATTCTGGCTGATCCCAAGATAGCTCCTCTGTTTACCACATCATGCTGCTTCTCTATGAAATTTTATGCAGGCAAAAATTGAGATTTACTATATAGCAGAGACTTGTCAACTTTTCAAGACTTTGCAAAATGGTAACATATATATTGAGTAAACAAAATGCTTAAAAGAGTTTTATATATAAACCTAAACTCTACAACATAATATTGCCTTCTAATTTTTATGTAGAAGAATATCCATAAATCTTATTATTTTTGCAATATTCTTTGATACTGATCTAATGAACCTGTGATGTAATGGGCATGGATGAAAAGATCAAAATGTATATATTTACTTATCCTAGATGATTCATGTCTATCTCTCTATTCTGAAAAGATTGTCTCTAGTATGCTTGGGGTTTTCCTCTAGAATAGGGTCTTGTAATTTGGACTGCATAAAAAATACTTTGATAACTGTATTTCAATATAACTGGTTTCCTTTGTAACCATAAGTATTTTAAAGGATTCAATGAGTTAATTTTTTTAAAAGCACTTAGTACAGTACTTGGTACATTGTAGGAGTTCTATAAATACTTAGTCTTCCTCCGCCTTATTTTATGAATTTAAAACCACTGTTCTCAGGAGTTCATAGATTTCAACAAATTTCTACAGGGGTCTATAACACAAAAAAGGCTAAGAACCCCTGCTCTACATCTCTTGAAATTGCATGTTGGAGCACACAGCTTATCCAGGGGTTATCCCTCATTCTTGATACATAATTTACCTATCATCTTTTGCCACCATACATCTCTTTGATGACACCCTTCATATGTCTGTGCTACTTCTGTACAACTCTTCATTGTAATGGGTTTCAATCTACTCATACTCACCATGCACTTCTCCAATAACCTTTGGGTGACCTTCAACTTTTAATTTTTTAGAGACTGGGATTTTCATGACTCTCAGCTGTACAGTACCACTGAATTTCTTCTTATTTTTTCAATGTTATAAAAATCCACATTTCTTCTTCAGTAATGATGGCTTTCACCTTGTATACCAATTATTCATGGACTTTGTTGAAACATAGTAAATTTTAATATCATAGATTCCCACAAATATACTGTGATAACTTGTTTGGAGTTTCTAGTAGGAAAATTGAGTTCTTCTCATAACCTTGACCAGAGAACAGCATTTTTCTTTCGGGGAAGATTGTCCTTTTCAACTGAATGTAAAGTTCTGAGTCGGACATGGTGCAGGGTCTCTTCAGATAAACTGTCAAATCAACTTAATCAGTCCTGGCATCAATGGGAAGATACTTTCCTATCTATATAAGAGGCTCAAGCTATAGTACTTTGTATAATATTATTTATTCAATTGTATGATTCAAAAGAAATAGTTTTGTCAGAAAGGAATCTCAATTGAAGTTAGACACAAATTACACTAAGAAATCCTATGGTAATATTGGGATAAAGGTAATTCTCTTCTCCCCTCCCCTTCCCTTGGATTTTCCTTTTGTGTGGAAACACATAAAATGTAGTTTGGAAACTTATAATCTTTAAAGAGAAAAAATATTGTCCTAAAAGTGGATTCCCATTCACATACTCCTAAAAAAAAAATCACATTTCTTCAGGAGGTTAAGGCAATATCTTCCACCAATGTCTGTGTATAAAGCACGATTAGAGGTTTTAGAAGACACTAAATTTTAGATTATACAATTCAGTGAGCCAGCATAGTACTGTGGTTTAAATTAAACTTCCATACTTATACTAAAATCTCTGATTCAGTGACTTAGTTAAGATCAATGTTAGGATTGGTCTAGTTTCAGCAGAACGATTCACCGTTTTTGGTAAAGATTAAAAGTGGCAAATGAAGAGCTGGGTCATGACAGTAAAGTTCCATGATTCAAAGTGCACACAGAGGACTCAAGAGTGACATTTAAAATAGTGGAATAGGCAAGAATCACGCATTTAGAAGGAAATATTAAATCAGTGCTTCATTACTTTTCCATTGAATTATATACTTGGAAATTCTAAAATGTGTCATAGCCCACTTGGACCAGGAGATGCAAGTATATATGGTCCTGTTCATCCCAGTAGAGGGCACAAAATTCAGCATCTGGGCTACAATGGAGAGGAGCTCAGATCAGATACAATAAGCCAAGAACTAAGCTAAATGCTGATTTAAGGAAGTGTAAAGAAGTATTTGGATTACAGAGGAGAGATGTGGAAGTTAAGTAAGGTGTAGTTAGGATGTTTTTGCAGGGTAGGTTCATGAAGGGGTACAGCTTGCTGTGAAATAACTTTATATGCTCCATGATATGATTAAACTCTTATTGGCTTCTCCCCTCCTTCCTTTTGTTGATACAGTGGTCAGGAAGTCCTGGATTAACTAAGTGGGTTGCAATGTAATTTTCTTAGCAGGGATGTAATTAATACTAGCGCTTACCAGGGAGTTGCTGCCGGGACCAGTTAAACTAGCTGAGAGTAGTTAATGATTGTTCAGGGAGGTAATATCTTAACCTCTAAGGTCGCAGATAATCCAAAAGTAAGAAAAAAAATTAATAAAATCCTAACTGCAGAAGAGGCTTCATAGACACAAAGCTTAATTTATATGCTCTAGTAGGTCTCTAACTCAGATTTTTTCTCCCCACTATTCCATTGCCCTTATCAACAAGCTTCCTATTGGAGAAATCGGTAGGGCTGTGATTCTGAATCTTATTTCACAAAACAAGTTGGACTTTTGAAAAGGATATTGATTTTCCTTGTATAGAATTCCATATAGAACTTCTAAAATTAGAACATTTTATTTAAAAAAAAAAAAAAGACCACAACTTGATACACAAGAGGAGTTCTGGACTATGTGTGCTTTTTTTTTTTTTTTTGTCTCTGAGTTTGAAGTTTTAATTCTCTGTTTGACTTTTCATTATCTCCTTTCCTCCATTTGAAAATTTTAGGGACTTTCAAGGGCTCTAAGACACAAACATTAACTGGGACAAAGGAACTAGACTGAAGTTGGTAGATCACAGCTAGAATCTTGTCTTTACAACTCATTACCTTTGTGACTTTAAGCACGTTTCATCTGTACAAAGAAAGGGTTTGCTTTAGAATGATTTAAGGTCCCTTCCAACTTTAGATTCTTCAAGTGACAAGTGACTGGCAATCAAAAATGGCTCGAACACCGAAGACAAATAAATCACAACTCTTGTCAGAGACGAACTTAAAAGGCACAAGGGAATATGGATTTCCAAGCATGGCCAATGGTAATTTATTTTGTTGGACCATTCCCCACCCCCACCCCCCCTCCCGTTTTCCCCCACCACGGAGAACGGTGGTTAAAATTATAAACACATATAAAAATAAATAAAAACCCAAACCATTTTAAGTCTTTGGTTCTGGTTGTGTGACCAAGGCCAGGTCACCTAATATTTCTGAACCTCAGTCTCATCATCTGTAGACCATAGGGAAAATATTTGAGAATGTTTTGTAAACCGAGGGCTTCGGACGATTCTAAGGAGTGGAAAGGATGGGGGAAGGGGGGATTTAACAATCCTGGGGAAAACAAGAGAGGACATGCTACTCATTTCCGAGTATTTTAAGAGCCATTCTATGGAAACGGAATTAGGTTTGCCAAATCACAGACGGCGGAATTATGAACTTTAGGGTGGAATTTACAATGGTGAGAACTGAGGCTAGATGAGAGTTGACCAACTGGTTCCCTCTCCAGGGGACGCCTGGAGACTGAGCCTCGAGGCGCACTTATTTGTCAGGTCAGGGAGAGGGGAGTTCTCCAGAGTGGGATGCCCGGCCCTTTCCGACACCAGGATTGGGACTTCTCCGGAGCCAGGGCATTTAAAATACGCAAATACTCGGAAGAAACCGCGCCAGCGGCGCACACACAAAATCTCAGGACGAACGTCCCGAGGCTTCCAACCGGCGCTTTTCTTGGAGGAGGAAAAGAGAGGTGTGAAGGGTGTGTGGCTGCCCAGCAGCAGTTCGGAGCCTGAGAGCGGTGATTCGGTGCGGGAAAAGTGGCTTTTGTTTTTCCCCTTCTTCCGCCTCCCGGACGCAAGGGGGTGTGCCCTAAGGACACCACCCCGTCCCAGAGGAGCGCGGCCGAGCTCGGGGTGCAGCGGGCTCCGGGTCCGACGCGGCGCGGGTCCACCCAGATCCCGGCGTGCACCGCGGCGCTCCCGCTCCATTCCCCCCTCCCTTGCTTTCCCCCTCCCCGAGCACCAGGAGGCGGGGACGCAGCGGCGGCGACGGCGGCTTCTTCTCCAGTCTGGTCTCGCTCGCTCTCACTCACTCACTGGGGAGCCTGGCGGCAGCGGCGGCAGCCTCGAACCGGAGGGAAGGACTGATTGACCGCACCGCGAACGACCGGGTGGACTGACCAAGCGACCGACTGACCGCCGGAGGCGCCTCGAGTTCCGCCATGAGCTGGGGCACGGAGCTGTGGGTAAGTGCGGGGCGAGCTGAGCCGAGCTGCCGAGGGGCGCGCCCCCTCCCCTCCTTTTCCTTCCTTTCCGCCGCACCGGACCAGGAGCGCGGCCCCCTGCTGGGCCCTGGACTGCCGTGGGGGCGCCCCTCACTGGGCGGGGGAAGGTCCCGCTCTCTTTGTGTGCAGCCCCTCCTCCGAGTCCCGCGCTCTCCGCCCGCTGGGGGTCGAGGGGGCGGGTGGGGTCCCTTGTGTCCCCGATCGCGGCTTCCGCTGGAGGTGGCGCCCCTTCCCCACGTTCCCGGGCCCCATCCTGGGGGGGTGTGCCTCCTCCCCGTGCTGCCCCTCCCCTTTCCCCCGCTTTTTGCCCCCTCTCTTTTGGCTCCCCTTCCCCTCGTCCCTTAGCCCCCTCCTCGCCTTTCCTCCCGCCCCTCCTTCCTCCCGTCGTCCCCCCTCCTCGCTCCAGCTCGCTTCCTCCTTCCCTTGGCCCCCTCCTCTCCTTGCCTCCCTTCCTCTCCTTATCCCCTCTTCCTTTAGTCCGCTCCCTCGTCCTTCCTTTCCTCTCTCGCCCCCTCCCTTCGTTCATTCACTCCTTCTTTTCCTTCGCACACCCATTTCTCCCTTCCCTTTGGGGCTGACCCCCGGGCGGGCCGGGGGCAGCTAGTGCCGGGGTTTCCTTTGTATCTCGGGGCTGCCTGGGAGGGGAGGGGCGGAACCCTATTGTCCCGAAGGAGAGGTGTTTGTGTGGGCGGGAGACTCTGCACCTTCCTCCGGGGTAAGGGGCCATGGCGCTGGGTTCCCCCGCCCCTCAGCCCAGGTAGGGGGGCGCCGAGTGGGGCGCGCGGCTTTGTTACGGGGCCCGCTCTACACGCCTATTCTTTCCTCCTCCGCGGCTCGGGACTGCCCTAGCTGGGCTGCCCGGACGACCGGCCGCTCTTGGGCTTTGCCTCCGATTCTCCCTGCAGCCGGGCCTGCAGGGAACCAGCACCCGCGGGGGTCGGGTGGGTGGGGTGCAGGTGAGCCGCGCTCCCTCGGGTGCCGAAGAGAGCTCTCGGGTTGGGCTGCTAGCCCCCTCCTATTTCTTGGCGGCGGTGGCCGCGCTAAGTCTCGGGGCGCGTTGAGGGCCTCCTCCCGGGGCGGGGGGCGGAGAGCGGAGAGCGCTCCGGCCCCTCCCCTTTTGTGATCCCACCTGTGCAGCCTTCCTGGGCTCGAGGGAGGCGCGGGGCGGAGTGCTCCGAAGCCTAAGGCCATTGTGTCCTGTAGTAGTCCTGAAGGAGAGGCTTCTTCCGCGGAACAAGTGGCTTGTTTAGAGCGGCTGTTCTCTTCTTGGGAGGAAGTTCCCTGGGATTCGGCCTGTCTGGGATTGGGGACCAAACCGTGCCCTCTCCTTTTCTCTGCTTGAATTAGCCCTCTTTCACTGCAGTTTAAAATTATGTACGATTTCCCCCTGACATACGAATTGCAGTTTGATGAGGAAGCTGGACAATTTACCAAGAAGTAAACCAGTAAATAGCAAACACAGCCGTCTGGGGCTCGGATGTTTGTTTTCCTTACCAAATTTTTTTTTTCAAAAAAAAAAAAAAGTAATAAAGTATTTTGTTCCACATTTAGAATTTTCTTAAAAGGATTTTTGTAAAGAATATATTAAAAATGTATATCTTCTCCCTTCTCTTTCCGAAATAACCTGTTGGAATTTAACCTATTGAAGGAGTTTTTCATTAGCTAAAAACAAAATTCTGATTTTGATTACAATTTCCCCTGAAATTGAAAAACTCCCATGTATGTTATACAATTATATAAGCATTTTCTTTTTTGAACCATGCTGACAATAAATGATATAAATTTGGAAAATAGTGAGAAGCAATCTTTAATTGGATTTCCTATAAAAAAGCAAAACAGTTCGTTTTTTCAAAGACTTAGTGGTTTGAGGATGTGTTTGAAACAGTGATTAGCTAACTGTTCAATTTTGTAATATAATATAGAATCTGGGATTCTATTTTATTAGAATTTTCTTTTAAGTATTTTTGAATCAGACTTTTAAATTATAGGATCAGATACTTTAAAGAAATATTTTACTTGTGCCTGAGATATAATGGAAACATGTTGACACTCATACCCTTAAGAAAGCTGAATTTGGGGGACTATTCTTAGAAATTTTAGATTCATGAGCTCTCATTTATAATGGTAAGAATGATATTCTTAAAAGATTTGAGTTGGTGGTATTTCATTGGGAAATGGTAAAATGTAATCTTTAATATTTATTCTTAGGTTGTGTACTTGTTTTTGTTATAAAGCTAATATTCTTTATAAAAAATAAGAGCAAAGTAATATAGTAGAACCACTTAGTGATGTGTTAGCACTTTTATCAGGGGCCCCTAGATGGTCCAGGGGAGAAAGTACCTGACCTGGAGTCAGGAAGACAGTTCAAATCCAGCCTCAGACACATATAAGCTAGGTGACCCTGGGCAAATTATACAACCTTTTTAAATTTTTTTTGTCTGTTTCTTCATCTGTGAGATAATGGCAAACCACTCCAGTGATTCCTACCAAGAAAACTCCATATGAGATCATGAAGAGTTCAGATTCAACTAAACAACAAAAATACATTTAAATAATCATTCTACTTGACAGATGTTTGTTGAATAAATGCTTTAATCTGTTATCCTTTGACTTTTGCTAAAATGGAGTTCTAATTTTTAACATCATATAGAGAAAACAGTGTGGTTTGTAATCTGTATACTCGTAGGCTCTGGTCATGTAACCATTGTGAGAGTCAAGACTTATACCTGGCTTTCCTTTGAGACTTTTTTTCCCACTGAACTCTGTTGCCTCTCTCTGCATACCTTAAATTGCTATAAGAATAAATATTCAATAGATTCTTGCAATAATTCAGGCAAAAAGTAACAAATCTAAACTAAGATTGGTAGTCATGGTATGGTTAGTAGAGAAAGAAGGTAGTGAGGAAGATTATTAGGTTGATGTGGCTTGGCAACTGATGGGATGTAAGAGCCTAAGAAAATAGAAGAGTCAGATGGTTTTGAAGTTTGTAGTCTTGGAACATAGGGATGACATTAACAAAAAGGAGTTAGGAAGACCATTAATAGTCCTGTATCCCAAAGGAATCAGAGAAAGAGGGGAAATGAGGTGTTCAGTGTCTGGTGTGAGGGCTTGCTGAGCTCTTTTCTACCTGCTCATCCACCTTTGGTGTCCCCTTGTTACCCAGCTCTCACCTATTGCTTCAAGAAGTTATAGCAGGCCTAGTGACTGCACCTTGTAAAATTAGACAGGCTGAACCAGGTTGAAGTTAAGTGAGAGGCCTCAAACCTATTAGTGATGTAGGGGGATGTCCACTCTAATCATGTGAAGAGTTTCCTTGGAAGAATAGATGGATGAGAACAGTTTGTTCCATTGGCTCCTGGTGACTGAAGGCAGTGGTTGGGGAGTTCTTGGAGCCTAATCAGACCTCTTGGACTCTTGGCTGGGGTCTTGACTTTTGTCTGGCCCCCTGCACTTTGATGACTCTACTTTTGCACCTCTGCATCCACTTCAGGAGCAAGTCAAGACATTACCTTGTGATGTCATTGGTCCTCTTCCAAACCGTACACTCGGAACTGTGACAACTATCCTAAGAACTGTAGCTAAGAAGTGGAAACTAAGAGTTGCCTATCAATTGACTGAACAAATGATGGTGCATGAATATAATAAAATACTGTTATACCCTAGGAACCCCCAAAATGATGAAAGACTTGGTTTCAGAGAAAACTGGGAAGACATTTATTAATCAAAGCCAGTAGAAGCAGAAGTGCAACTTATATATAAACAGCAGCAGTTTTAAAATGAGCAATTTTGTAAGAGTTGATGCTGGTCAACTGGGACCCATGGTGAAGAATATTAACAGAGAGGTAATAATGGACTAGTATGCACAGTGGAAGATTATTTTGGATGTGGCCAATATGGATAGGAAGTGCAGAGAGTGGGAAGAGAATAAGCATTTTTTTAGCTACTATTTACACACCATTTATTTATATGCCAGGCACTGGACTACCTCTTTACAAATATTACCTCATTTGATCCTAATTCTAAGGATAGATGCTTTTATTAATCCCATTTTATACTTGAGGAAATTGAGGCAAACAGGTTACACAGCTAGTATCTGATTCTCAGTTTGATCTCAGATCTTTCTGACTCTAAGTTTAGTACTTTAAACACTGCCACTTAAGTGCCCTTAATATGGAAATTTGTTTTGCTTGACTGGACATATTGCTTGAAATAATTTTGTTTCCTTTTTTTGGGTGGGAGAGGAAGGAAAAAAAATGCTTGATAATGGGGGGAAGCCCTAATTTAAGAAAAGATCAGAAGAGAATCAAATTTTAGGGGGAATATTGGATTTTTTATAAGATCAGATTTCTAGAAGTGCACTGAGTGCCTTATTTTACAGATGATGAAAAAGACCTACTGAGATTAAGTAACTTACTTAGGATCACAAAACTTTTCAGTTTAAACTCTTTGAGGACATATAGGTGGAGTTGTCTTGTTATGTATGGAGAGGGGTGGGAGGTGGAAGTAGTGTTTTGGGTTTAAGCTGTAGCAAAAAAACCAAGGACACAGTCTTGGGGGGGTTACCAGGGGCAGAGGTGGTGGTAAGGAGGGACAAAAGGAGCCAGAGGAAATCCAGAACTGTCATTCTCACTGGTAGAACTGACATAGCTGAGTCAAATAAAAAAGTTTTTTTAAATAGTATTTTATTTTCTCAAATATATGCAAAGATAGTTTTCAGCATTCACCTTTGCAAAACCTTCACATAAATTTTTCTCCCTCTCCTCTCCACTAGACTGCAAGCAATCTGATATAGGTTAAACATGTACAATTAGAGAAGAAAAGTTTTAATGACTGATAAGGCTGATTAATTTCTGATAATTCGGAGAATTTAAGGAATATGAGAATTGAGAAGAAAGGTGAATTTTGATTTGGAAAGTAAGAAGCCGCTTGTGACCTTTGGGAGAGTGATTTTAGTAGTTGTGAGAACTGATTATAGATTGTAAGAAATGGAGGAGTGTATGATAAGAAAGTGTAGTGAGTGTGTTAAATGAAGACAGATCTCTTGCAGGCTGCATATTGACCTAGAAATTACAAATTAAAGAAATGTTGTATCACATTTTGTTTTGTTAAACATTTTCCAATTACATTTTAATTCCTGATTCCTGACATTTATAGCTTTGACCCCTGTATTATGGGTTAACCATCTTTTTAGAAATTTGGTAGTGAGGGAGAGAACAGTAGTTTTAGAGGTTGGCACCATTAAGGGAAAGAGCTTTTTAAGGTTTGTAGGCATAGGGGTAGAAACCAATGTAAGAGGAGTGTGAAAATGCTATCCAATGGGCATAATTGATAATAAACAAACAAACAAACAAAGTACTAGAATAGTCAGGAGGAAATAAATGAGAGCTGGAAAATAGGATGGAAAGAGACTCCCCAGTAACAGAATTAGAGATTTGGAAGAGTCCTTGGAAGCAGGATCACTTCTACTACCACTAGCCTTATTTCCCGCCTGTAAAATTATTCAATATCAGAAACTGGTAGTTTGATTAATTGGAATAGCATTAAAGAAGATGCATTCCCATCTGTTTATCATTTTACCCTAAGAACCATGGGACCTTTCCATTTCACTTTCAGTTGAAACCTTCTTTATGTATTGTCTCTTTTTAAAATGTGAGTTTGTTGAGAGGAAGAACTGTCTTGCATTTTTATTTTTAACTTCAGTGCTTAGCACAATGTTTTTTGTTGAGGTTTTTTTTCCCCATTAATTCACTAATCTGCACACATAGAAAAAAGAACTAATGCATTGCAATCAGTCAGCTAGTGTTCATTAAGTGTCTACTATATGCCAGGTACTGTTAAGTGCTGATGATACAATGAAAGCAAATTCTCAAGGAGGTCACATTCTAATGGGGAAACAATATGTGTGCATATACAAGATACATGCAGGATAAATTGGGAATAGTTTCAGAGGGAAGACATTAAGAGTTAAGGATGCTTTCTTTCAAGAGGTGGGACTTTGTCACTGGCACTGAATACTGACAAGGAATTAGGAAATGAAGTTGAGAAGGGATAGTGCTGTTCAGGGATGGAGGACAGCCTGTGAAAACACTTTTAAATATGGAGATGGAAAGCCATTTATGAGGCACAGTGGATTAGGAAAGTCTTCTGTGTATAAAGTAGTGCTTGAGCTGAGTATTAAAGGATAAATGGCTGAAGTGAGGCAGGGATGAATTCCACACATAAGGGACCCTAATGTAAAAAGTAGTTAAGAAGCCAGTTTGGGTATTAGACTGTGGGAAGGAGAATAATGTAGAACTACACTAGAAAAATAGGCTGATGCCAGGTTGGGAAGAACTTGAAAGGCCAAATAGGGGAATTTATATTTGATACTAAAGTTAATAGGGATTGCTGGAGTTTATTGAATGGTGACCTGGTCAGATTTGAAGGAAAATAACTTTGGTAGCTATATGGAGGATGGAAAAGGGAGGTACTGGAGGCAGGAAGACCATTTAAGTCTTTACACTATGCTTCAGGCAAGAGTATTGAAGGCTTGAATTTGGACGGTAGCCGTGTATGTATAGAGAGATATAATAAAGTGAGAAAGAATGAAGAGTCAAAGATGATGCCAAGGTTATGTTTGAGAGGTCAGAAAAGTGGTAGTGCCCTTGGCAATTTTGAGGGAAAGATAATAAGTTTTTTTTCTTCTTTTTATTGAAGCTTTTTATTTACAAAACATATGCATGGATAATTTTTCAACATTGACCCTTGTAAAGCCTTCTGTTCCAAATTATCCCCTTCTTCATCCTACCCTCTCCCCTAGCTGGCAGGGGAGGCATCTAATACATGTTAAATATGTTAAAATATATGTTAAATCCAATATATGTATACATATTTATACAGGTATCTTGCTGCACAAGAAAAATCAGATCAATAAGGAAAAAAAAACTGGGGAAGAAAACAAAATGCAAGCAAACAACAACAGAAAGAGTGAGAATGCTATGTTGTGGTCTTCACTCAGCTCCCATGGTCTTTTCTCTAGCTGTAGATGTCTCTCTTCATCACTGAACAGTCGAAATTGGTTTGAATCATCCCATTGTTGAAGAGAGCCATGTTCATCAGAATCGATTATTGTATAGTTTTGTTTCTGTGTACAGTGATTTTCTGGATCTGCTCGTTTCTTTTCTTTTCTTTTTTTAATTTTTTACTATAGCTTTTTATTTACAAGACATATGCATGGGTAATTTTTTCAGCATTGACCCTTGCAAAACCTTCTGTTTCAACGTTTCCCCTCCTTCTCCCTCCTTCCTCCCCTAGATGGCAGGTAGACCAATACATGTTAAGTATGTTAAAGTATATGTTAAATGTAATATATGTATACATATTTATACAGTTATCTTGCTGCACAAGAAAAATCGGATTTAGAAATAAGGTAAAAATAACCTGAGAAGGAAAACAAAAATGCAAGTGGACAAAAACAGGAGTAGAAATGCTATGTTATGGTCCACACTCATTTCCCATAGTGCTTTCACTGAGTGTAGCTGGTTCTCTTCATTATTGAACAATTAGAGCTGATTTGATTCATCTCATTGTTGAAGAGAGCCCCATCCATCAGAATTGATCATTATGTAGTATTGTTGTTGAAGTGTATAATGATCTCCTGGTTCTGCTCATTTCACTCAGCATCAGTTCATGTAAGTCTCTCCAGTCCTCTCTGTATTCATCCTGCTAGTCATTTCTTACAGAACAATAATATTCTATAACATTCATGTACCACAACTTATTCAGCCATTCTCCAATTGATGGGCATCCATTCAATTTCCAGTTTCTAGCCACTATGAAAAGAGCTGCCACAAACATCTTTGCACATGTGGGTTCCTTTCCCTTTAAGGTCTCTTTGGGATGGTTCTGCTCATTTCACTCAGCATCAATTCATGTAAGTCTCTCCAGGCCTCTTTGAAATCATCCTGCTGGTCATTTCTTATAGGAAATAATATTCCATAACATTCATACACCATAACTTAGTCATTCTCCAATTGATGGGCAGCCATTCAGTTTCCAGTTTCTTGCCACTGCACAAAGGGCTACCACAAATATTTTTGCACATGTGGGTCCCTTTCCCTCCTTTAAGATCTCTTTGGGATACAAGCCTAGTAGAAACACTGCTGGATCAAAGGGTATGCACAGTTTGATAGCTTTTTGAGCATAGCTCCAGATTACTTTGTAGAATGGTTGGATCCGTTCACAACTCCATCAACAATGTATCAGTGTCCCAGTTTTCCCACATCCCCTCCAACAGTCGTCATTAAGATAATGAATTTTGACCTGGACGTTTTGTGTCTAAAGATGTTTCTGAGACATCCAGTTGGAAGCATTCACTGGGTAGTTGATGATATGGTACTGGAAGCTCAGGAGACCACTAAGGGGTGGATATATAAATATAAATCTGTAAGTCATCTGTATAGAGATGGTAATTAAACCAATGAGAATGGATGAAATCACCAAGACAGTGTCCAGAGAAGATAGGGGTGGGGAAGATTAGGACAGAACTTTCATGCCCATCTGTAGTTGGGAGTATGTTGAACCAATAAAGGAGACTGAGATGGGGTATTTAAACTGGTAAGAGGCCATCCAAGTGAGTAATTAACCTTCCTGGGGCTCAGTTTCTTCATTTGTTTAAAAAAAAAAAAAGATTGAACTAGATGGCTTCTGAAGTTCTTTTTAGCTTTAGATATATGGTCCTGTGATTTTAAGGATGTCATGAAAACCCATAGTGGAGTAAGTGGTCAGCAATCTAAACTATAGTAAAAGTCAAGAAAAGTGAAGACTGAGAAAAGATATTAACATTTAACGGTTAAGAAATCTTTGATAATTTTGGAGTGATCATTTTCAATTAAGTGATGAGATTGGAAGTCAGATTGCAGAAAGTTGATTAGAGTCCTGTGAGAAGAGGAAGTGAAACAATAAACAGATTGAGAAAGAGAAGAAATATAGGACATCATTTTGAGGGTTTGGTGGAATGTAGGCATGATTTCTTAAGGATGAAGAGGCTTCAACATGTTTAAAGGCAGTAGGGAAATTAAGAGAGATTGAGAAAGGTTGGAGGTTGGAGATAGAAAAGGTTTTATTGAAGGGATAGTGCTAGAGAGTACAGAAGAAGATGGAGCGGAATGAAAAGTATGTGTAGAGTATGCATTTGACTTTGAAATAAGTCTACTTGTGCTATTGCTTCACTCTTCATTATTCTACAAGGAATTTATAAAATACCTTATTGAATGCTTTGCTAAAATGAGTAGACCTCTTTTAGCTACTACTTTGTGTGTCCTCTAGATATAGCATTCCCAGAAATCTGTCAGTTTAGTAATTGTCAGAAAAGAAAATGAACTGTTCTTGAAGCCATACTGGTTCTTTGTAATTGTACTTTCTTTTTATATAGTTTATCCTTTTCCATATTTTATTTTGGAATTTTCAGAAATAACTCTTAAGGTTATCCACCTATTGTTTGCAGATTTGTTTTTTTCCCCTCTTTTGAAAATCAGGACGTTACTCTCTTCAAATTTATGATAACATTCATTTTTTTCTCCACTATTGGATTTTAGCTCTGCAATTGTATTTTTCAGCTTTTTCAGTCTTTGAGGGTGTCATTCATCTGAGGTCACTTGAATTCATCTTTCCTTGCTATCTTCTTACTTACCTTGGGTTTCAAATCTGTGCTATCTTCTTACTTACCTTGGGTTTCAAATCTGAATCAATCTATTCTCCTTTTGGTTCAAAAGTTACTGTGTGGCAGAGAAGTCTGTTGTCAGTTAATATTGCTCTGCACACCAACAAATTACTGGCCAATCTGGTCTTTCTATCTTCCTTCCTGCCAAGAAGCTTCAAAATCCCTCTCAAACCCAAATTCTTTATAGACCAATTTCTTTGCTTGCCTTAGGTCATTCTAAACTTTAGCACTGCTGACAACATTCTTTCAGAATTATCTCCTATTGCTTTCTTTTGCTTTTGTCTTATATATATATCTGTCTTAAATCTAAGTTAGTGGTCTAGTGTAGTGGAAAGTTCATTTGACTAGACTTGAAATGTACTTCAAACACTTGCTTAATTGTGTGGCTCTGGGCATGACAAGAGATGGAAAGATTTGGAATCAGGATTGTGAATCAAGGAAGGGGGGATAGTGTCAAAAAAAGTTGTGATGATTAGAATGAAGCAGCTTAGACTATAAGAGAGAAGAAGTTCTTAAGGAATGGTGGTAGTGGTTGTGGAACTGCAGTATTAAGATAAGAATTGGTCCACCCTTTCGGCACACCGAGTTTGCCAAAGGAGTGATTTCTATGGATTAGTGTTGGCTAGCATAATTAAATACTCAAATGAATCTGTGTTCTCATCCATATAGAAGTTTTCTTCCAATCATGCAGATCAAAAACTGTGCTTGCCTGACCCTTAACCCATGTCCTTGCATTAGCACCCTGACTGCCCATTTCTTGTCCTTAAAAAGTTGACCTGCTCATCTTTTTCTTCCTTGAAGATGCTTTTTATTCATCATCTTAGTGGTTAAATATTGCAGCTTCCTCACTCCTACCATATGTTAGTATAATTATTTTAATACTCAGATCTGTCAGAAAAATTTGTGACAATAAGAGAAATGATGAGGGAGAATTTTCTTATCTTTGTAGTGTAGGAGGACACATATCCTTCACCTTGCAGCACCAGAAAGATAGAGAATTCAGTGCCTCTACTTAGGTAGGCATAGCTGAACTGAATGGAATTGGTACTGTAGAGTCATTTGGCAGAATCTTCATATTGAAGAATCTCATAATATCATTCAGCAAACATTTGTTAAGTACTCTGCTTTTTTTGCAAGGCAACTATGCTGGATGCTGCTTATTGAGGTCTTGAAGTTATTAAGGTTAAATTGTTAGCATTATTCAGTGATTTATGCTTTTGCTTTCTTATGCTTTTATGTTTATATGAGATAAAGTGCTGCTTGTTTAATACCACCTCCCTGTTGTTTAAATCTTTACTCCTCCATGAGTTAATATTAATTCCACACCAAGTTATTGTACCATTGCTATATTTTTGTCTTGAGTAGGAAAATGCCTTATGTTGTTTTGACAGCACGGACTTCTAATTCTCTCTTCTAACTTTTAGACTAATAAATTAATTTATTCATTGTTGTAAAGGAAGTTTATTTTTGATGTATCATAAATATTTAAGAATATTTTTGAAGAACTAATTCCACATTGACAGAAGAAAATACCTTGCCAAATTTTTAAAGTTGTAAAATTATTTTTTCAAAAATTATCTGTTAAGTATTGCTTTGTATTTTCTTTTATACAATATAATAAGGTGTTTGGATTTAGAAACTAGCTCCCAAATTTAGATGTATTCAGTGATTTTTTTCAACTTGGAAGGAAAGAAAAATAGAAGAGAAGGGAAAGGCATTGGTTCCTATTCTTTAAGATGCAAGTTTAGGTCTTGAAGATAAACCCCCCCTCCCCAATCAATTAGTTGTTAAGCCCAGTTAATTCTATTTTAATTGTACTCCTGGCATCTAAATCCTTTCTCCCCACTTACACCACCACTACACTACTATAGTGCAGTCTCTGCTGCCTAGACTATAGAAGCCTTGCTATCCTTATTTTCAGGCTTAACTTTCAAAATGTATGCCATAGTTTATAAACTCCATTTACTCTTCTGTTCCAGCTAAGTTGGAGTAGTCAGTGTTTGTTCTTTGAAAACACTTTATTTGTGCAGTTTGTCTCCTGTGCTGGGGGTTAAAAGGGGAGGATGGTGTAATTTTATACACTGGTCTCAAACAAAGACACAACAATTTACTGACTCTGGGGTTAAATGACTTGGTCACTTCTTCCTCTGGGACCTTGGGCAATCCATTAACCTCCCTGGTTCTAGTTTTCCTCATCTATGAAATGAAGTCAAATTAGAACCTGACAGTTCCTGCAGCTTTAGAGCTTTGAATCCTTATATCTAGATTCTTCCATATTTTAAAATCTTTTGGGGTTTTTTTCCTCTTTCTTTTGGTGAGGAAATTGGGATTAAGTGACTTGCCCAGAGTCACACAGCTAGTGAGTATTAAGTGTCTGAGTCTGAATTTGAACTCAGGTCCATCTGATTCTAGGGCTGCTGTTCTATCCACTGTGACATTGAGCTGCCTCCAATCTTTCTGTTTTTTAAGACCTTGCTTCATCTTAAATCTCCCTTGATTCTTTTTCTCCATTCCCCTTCAAAGTGATTTCTCCTTCCTCAAATTTCTTAATAGCTGATTTTCTAGAAGGTTTCTTTCTTTTTTTTTTTCTAATTAATGTGTAGTTTTATCTTTATTTAAAAAAAAATCAAGGTGATTAGTGTGCTTGTAATGACCCTTATGGACAACATCACAAGGTTACATTACAGTCACAATTTATATCATAACACTATTGTCACAATGTATTAGAATCCCAGTCAAAAATAGTAATTTATAAACTGTATATTTGGTATCTGTTTCTGAGTTTTTTTTCCCCAGTGTTTGCTTTAAAAAAACCCCAACAACAAAAGCAACAAAGTAGTACAAGATTACAGTGCATTAACACAGCATAGCATAAAAATCATCACAATCATTTTGAGGTTAGGAATTGTTAGCTTACTCATTAACTAAATAGGTTCTTTTTTTTTTTTTTCCCATGGTGAGTTGAACCTTTTTGGAAGTCTGGTGAATCCTATAGAACTTTTCTCTGAATTTTTTTAAATGCATAAAATAAAATACATAGAATCACAAAGGAAATCAAAGATATATAATTATTAATTCAAACCACTGAAATGCAATTTTCTTTTTTTTTCCTTTTTTCTCCACAGATCTTTTTTTTTTAATATTTTATTTTATTTTATAATAACTTTTTATTGACAGAATCCATGCCAGGGTAATTTTTTTTTACAACATTATCCCTTGCACTTGCTTCTGTTCCGATTTTTCCCCTCCCTCCCTCCACCCCCTCTCCTAGATGGCAAGCAGTCCTATATATGTTAGATATGTTGCAGTATATCCTGGATACAATATTTGTTTGCAGAACCGAACAGTTCTCTTGTTGCACAGGGAGAATTGGATTCAGAAGGTAAAAATAACCCAGGAAGAAAATCAAAAATGCAAATAGTTGATATTCGTTTCCCAGTGTTCTTTCTTTGGGTGTAGCTGCTTCTGTCCATCATTTATCAATTGAAATTGAGTTAGGTCTCTTTGTCAAAGAAATCCACTTCCATCAGAATACATCCTCATACAATATTGTTGTTGAAGTGTATAATGATCTCCTGGTTCTGCTCATGAAATGTAATTTTCAATGAAAATAAACATGGTTATGAATGCCAAGGTTAACAATACTTGGTGACCGGGGAGGGTTTGAGGGAAGGGGCAGCTAGGTGCTGCAGTGGATAAAGCACCACTCCTGAAGTCAGGAAGACCTGAGTTAAATCTGGTCTCAGACACTTAACATTTCCTAGCTGTGTGACCCTGAGCAAGTCACTTAGCCCCAGCTGCCTCAGCAAAAAATAAAAAACAAGAAAAATCCCACAAAACTTGGGGACACATAATGCCTTCTTCCTCCCTCCCACCTTTTTTTTTTCATTTTCCTTCTTTTCTCACCTTTCCTTCTGCCGCCTTTTCCTTCCCTCCCTTTTTTCCCTTTGTATCATATCCTTACCTACAGATATTCTTAAAAGCTTTTTTTATTTTTTTCTTCTTTTGGATCTCTGAAGCCTCCCAAGATATTGTGGGGTTTACTCGCTAGATTTCTTTGTTAATGACCGTGCCTTAAACCAAAACCACTTTGATTCTCATTGATTGGCCACTAGTAGGTCCCAGCCCAAAACCCCTTTTGGTCATTGTTTGGGTCCAAAATACTTAACTCTCCAGTGAGCTAAGTAAGAAAATGCCATGGTAACATAATTTTCAGGCTTTTGTGTGGCCTGATGAAGGGTGATAATATGGGTAATGCAAGACTTTTACTTAGCAACTGTATTTTGGTAATTATGGTGTTCGTTGGCCACAGTTTCTTATATATTTTGGGGAAGAGAAAAATATAGAATCACAAAGGAAAAAAGGTAATACTGATGTGGTGCAGCTTCTAGGGAAGATGTAGCAATAATCCTAAATCCACTTGGTCTTGGGAGGGATGTAGTTGGAAATGATATATTTCTTCCCCTAAGTTATCCTGCCCTAGTTTACTCTATATGACCAGGTATGCTATGGCCACAAATATTGCTTGCTGTCATATAACAGCCTGTTGATCAGCGATAACAGAATAGCAGTAATGAGGTGCTTAAAGTTCACATGGGTGCAGAACAGAATTGGCCATCTGCTAACTTGACCTAGTGATCAGGTCTAAAAACATACTTGAGAAGATTCCATGTGAGTTCTACCCAAAGAGTTATGCACACAAAGCCAGAAACAGACTACTCTTCAACTCTGCCTCTAAGCCCATAAAATTTGCTTATCAGTGACATGACCTGGTTTCCCTAACTCCTATAAATTTGTCTTCTTGCCCTTATTCTTTGCTATTTTCTTTTAGAACTTAGCCTGCTTTCATTAGTGTTACAATATAATAAAACTTTGGGTCCAAGCTTGCAAATTCTTTTGGGACATTTCAGGATGCTGCTCTAGGACTTCAACAATACTAGATATAATCTCTGAATCTCTAACATTTGATATCACCTTCAGTAAATTTGGGCATAGTTTTTTTTGATAGCTTAATGAGACAAAATTTTGATCGTTCTTAAATGTAAGTGAGGCACAATATTGTATATCAGGTTTTTAAAATTAAAAACCATATATACTTATTATAGAATAAATATGTGATTATGTTTCCTACTTTTAGTGGCTTGTTATTTTGTTTCTGTTTCTAAGATTTTCTCTTTAAATTATATTTGGAATTTTCAGAAACCTTGCTAAAATATGATCTTTTATCTGATCTTTTATCATCTAATAATTTTTTGGAAAAATATAGATATTAGTATACATATTCTAACCCTAGGGAACTATTTATATACTAAGTTGGAAATATGATTTGTATTTCTAGGTGTGACATTTTCTTCCTATTAGTCAAGCCTAAGAACATTGCTTGTATAATTGAAGACTTCTTAGCTTGTCTTTTTTATTGGTGATAGATCTTAAAGTTCTAGCATTGTTAGAAAAAAGTAATATGACTTTTATGTATGATGGAGTACTTTTCTGAATAACTATATGTGTGTATACATATGTATGTTTGTGTGTGTGTTGTGTATAGTTTATTTTATGAACTAGTTTTGAGAACAATTTAAATTGGATAGGGATTTAGCTGGTTTGAACAAACTGGAAAGTATTTGTTTTTCCCCTTAACCTCCCCCTTCCCTCCCCTCCCCCATAAATGAGTGCAGTAATTTGTATAGGTTGATAAGATAATTGCTTATGAGTCTAAAAATGTTCCGAGAGAAATAACATAAAAATTATATTGAGATTAAGGTTTTTGGGGGATGTACATTAAAAGATTATAATTGTTAAGGAAAAATCCTCTGTTAGATAGCTTTTTGAGTTAAAGGGTGTGTGAGTGTGTATGCATGTGTGCGCGGACGTGCGTGTATGCATGTTTTGGAACAATCCTGGAACTTCTTGGGCCATAAAATAAATTAAGTCAACATTTTTTTACTATTTTCCTGAAATTACTTACTCTGAGTAGTTTGGAGAGTAGCCTTTCAAGTTAGACTAATATAGCAGATATTGTATTAATTTGCTTTGAATGATACAACTTAAAGCTTTGTTGTAGGGTATTCTAGTAAAATTATAATAAAACTAATATTTAAGATCTTGGAATCACATAAATTATATGTACTATTAAGAAATGAAGAAAATCTAAAGAAGAAATCCTAAACATTTTTCTCTGAAACTCATGATATTGAGAAAATACTATAATTATTTTCAATTTTTCTGCAATTGAGTTTAATAAGTAAAAATTATGATATATGGTAGAATTTTTGATATATGTTTTGAAAATATACTGAGTTGATCATTTTTCTTTGTTAAGAACTTATTTGGTAAACAGAATAACATTCCAATTGAGCCTTATTTTTCTTCCTTCTAGTGCAGTTACATATGGAAATCCTAGTGCAGCCTTGGTAGAAAGCTTACGTATCATTCCTGTGAGTAATTCCAGCTATATAAGGCCAAAAAAGGTGGGGAAGAGGGGGATTGTTAGTATGTGGTACATTTAAAAATAATGAAAACCTGCTTTTATTTAAAACATGATCTTCTCAACCCTGAATTTTATTGAAGAATGCAGTCCAGTGTCCATAAATAAGACATTTTGGCTGTTTTCTTTTACTCAAAATTTTCTTCCAAGAAGACTAACAGCAATAGAATAATTCTTTTTTGGTGATAGAAGATTACAGACACTATTGTGGTACCTGGTGAGCCATTTATGTTCCTGATGCAGTGGCAGTTGCTTTGTTATTTATCCTTTTGTTCTTTTCACAGTATTTTTTACTTCTCACTTAAGTGAGGAATCAGGTCTCATTTGACCTTGGCATGGTTGTTTCTTGGCTGTTAGTCATTCATTGGCATAAATGTACTGTTAAACAAATTTGCTTTACAAATATTTTAATTCAGCAGATATTGAATATAAAAAAGTACCGCTCCTATTATCCTCACACTTTATTTTTCAGTCTCTTTGCTTTTTGTTCATTTCCCTGTTTTATAAATTGCATTAGGAAGAGGAGCTAGGCCCTAACAGGGGTCCTCAAACTATGGCCTTGGGGCCAGATGTGGCAGCTGAGGACATTTATCCCCCTCACCCAGGGCTATGAAGTTTCTTTATTTAAAGGCCCACAAAACAAAGGTTTTGTTTTTACTCTACCCTGGCCCTCCAACAGTCTGAGGGACAGTGAACTGGCCCCCTATTTAAAATGTTTGAGGACCCCTGCTAGGCCCTAGGCCCTTATCACTTTACATTTGTATTAACTTTTCTTTTTCAATCTTTCTCATATTTTGCTGCCAGGTTAATCTTCCTAAAATAATAATTTTAATGTATTGCTTAAAACAATATTTTAAACATTGTTATGAACTTTTCAATTCAACAACCATTTAATACCTATTATGTGTAAGACAACTATCATGGTAGTTGTATTAGGCCTGAAGTCAGGAAGACTCATCTTCCTGAGTTCAAATTGAGTTCAAATCTGTTCTCAGATTCTTAGTAGCTGTGTGACCCTAGACAAGTCACATCACCCTCTTTGTCTCAGTTTTTTTCATCTGTAAAATGAGCTAGAAAAGAAAATGACAATCTACTCCAGTATCTTTGCCAAGAAGACCCCAAATGAGGTCATGAAGACTTGGACATGATTGAAATGACTGAATTACAAAACCAACAATAAATTTACAAGGCATTGTGCTAGACTTTAGAATACAAAGCTAAAAATGAAAACATCCCTGCCTTTAAGGAGTTTATTTTTGATGGAAGTAACACAAGTTGTATATAAAGCTATAAAGAACTTAAAAAATTTTTAGCTTGGCCCATTATAATGTAACTTCCATCTACTTTTCTGTTCTTTATTTTACTCCTCTTTGTAAGCTTAATTTTGTCAAAATGACCTCTTTAAGGAGGTGACATCTGATGGATGCTTTGAAGTAATACATCAGTTCTGTGAGGAATTGTCAAGAAAGTGCACTGCAGGCTTGGGGTAATACCTATATAAAAGCAAAGAGGTGGGAGATAGAATATCTTGTATGGGAAAAACATGATTGGGCTTGCTGCTGCAAGGCAGTTTGGAACAGAATGCGTGTGAAGGGGAAGAAGATGAAATAAGACTTTAAAATATGTAGGAGACAGATTGTGGAAGGCCTGAGAATTTTATTTTTTGTCCTAGATGCAATAGGGAGTAGTTTTTTGAATAGAGAAATGTCATGGTCTGTGTTTTAGACATGTTAATTTGGTACCTCTGTGGAGAATTTTAGGAAGTTTTTAGACTTTAAGTCATGAAGTCTGTCCTGAAATAGAGAGACTGTATGAGTAGAGAGAACAGATGTAAGAAATGTTGTGGAGATAGAACAAAACATGGCAAGTTATGGGATAAGCTAAGGGATAAGTTAAGGGAGGGAGTGTGATAGCAAAGAAGAGAAAAGAGACAAAGACAAGCAACAGGTTAAAAACTTTGGTGACCAGAAGATTGGTGGTATACATATCAGAAATAAGTATATTTAGGAGGAATAGTTTGTTTTTTGCTCTTTTTTTATTTTATTTTTAATTTTTTGGCTAGGCAGGGATTAAATCACTTGCCCAGGGTCACACAACTAGGTAAATGTTAAGTGTCTGAAACTGGATTTGAACTCAGGTCTTGCTTCAGGGCTAATTCTCTATCCACTGCACCATTTAGTTGCCCCAGAGGAATAGTTTTATGGGAAAGATTATAAATTATTTTTAGACAGTTGAATTTAAGTATCCAATAGAACATTTGTAATAGAGATATTCAGTAGTCATAGTGTGGGGAAAAAATTAGGCTGAGATATATAAATTATAATTTAAGGCATAATCTGCATAGAGAACCTTGAATTCATAAGAATTGATGAAATCAAAGAAATTATACAGACAGATGAGAAAGAGGGCCCAGGACAGAACCTTGGAGGATGCCCACATTTATTAGGTGGGTGACATATGATAACCCAGTAGAAGTAGAACCCCTTTTGAAGAAGGGTCTTAGAAAGAATAGTCTGAGTAGAGCAGAATTTAAGAAAATAGTTTCATGGAAATCAAAGTAGAAAATGTCTAGGAGAAAGGTATTGGCCAACAGTATAACTGTGGAGATGGAAGTATTTCTAAGAGTAAGATCAAAAATCATACTTACTGCAAGAGGAAGTTAATGTAAATGAGTTTTTCTAGGAGTTTGACTATGAAAAGAAAGAGAAGTAGAATGGCAGATTGTGGGAAATGGTAGAATTAAATTAAAGATTTTTAAGGATGGTGAAAGAAGTGGAAATATTTGTAACCTATGAATGGAGGAGCTAATGGATGAGGTGGGGAAAGATCAAGCTCCTGGAGATGTGAAAGGAGATTTGTCTTGGAGGACTACATTGGAGCAAAAAAGGTGAGAACTGAGGATGATGAGGGATGAAATGTAGGATAGAGGAAGGAGTTCATGGCATATGGCTTCTATTTATTCAGTATAGTCAAAGGTGAGATATTAGTCTGAAGATAGGGGAGTTGGGATATTGAGAATGTGATGTAGAAGGTGAGTGGCAAAAGGAAAAAGATAAAAGGCTTGAATTATGATAGTTAGGACCCAGTTGAGACCAGATAATATAAATTTGTCAACTCAGTTGATATATTTACAACACTTTCTCCAAGAACATTCAGCAACACATAGAACATCAGTAAGTATATGTAAGAGCATCAGTGGTATATATATCAGTTGATGTTTTGGGAGGGCATAACTGTTAATCAAGAGTTGGTAAGGGGATTCAAGGGATTGAATTATTGTATGGTTGAATTGACCAGGCATTAAATGTAAAAAAGGAACTGAGTCCTTAGCTAAGGGGGTATGGGAAATCTGAACTGTAGGAGGGTTAGCCACTGTGCTTTTAGTGCTGGGAACACAAAGAAAGGCTAAGTGATTCTTGTCCTTGAAATTTGCTTATCTGGTCACTCTTTTGGTATTCTAATAGACATGGAATAGGCATGACCTTTAGTCCTTTGACCCTTTAGTTCTCTTGCTACCTACCATCCCTCCACGGAGCACACTGTCTTTTTCACTTTCTTCTTCTCTTTTTTCATTTTCCTAAGTTTTTTTGAAATGGAGTTTGTTGCTATTTTATCTTTTCTAAAGTATCCCATTGATATCTTGATATTGTATTAATACTGTAAATCAGACTTTGTATTGTCATTTTTATTATATTAGCACAGGCTAGTTATGAACATTGATTTCTCTGCTTTTTAAAGTTGTTCCTTATTTCTTTAAGGAGCAAATTGTAATTGAATTTTTTAAAGAGTCCTTCAGATTTTATTTTATTTTTATTTATTATTTATTTTCTTTCTTTATTATTTATTAATTTCTCTTGGGCGCTGAGGCAATTGAGGTTAAGTGACTTGCCCAGGGTCACATAGCTAGGAAGTGTTAGTGTTTGAGACCACATTTGAACTTAGGTCCTCCTGACTTCAGGTCTGGTGCTCTATCCACTGCCCCACCTAGCTGCTCCTGTAATTGAATTTCGATTAAAAGTATTTTGTATGCTTTGATTAAATTCTGACCACCATTCTGTATTTTATCTATTTTGTAGTTATTTGGAATAAGATTTTTTTTTTCTATTAGTGCCTCTTAGATTTTGTTATACAAAAAAGCTTTTTGATTTTGTGGCTTTTATTTTGCAGCTTTCAATTTTAAGGAAGCTACTGTTTTAGTATCTTTGCTATTTCCTCTGGATTTTCTAAATAAGCTGTAATGTAATTAGCAAATAGGGATAGTTTCATCTCCTTTTTGACTATCTTTATAAACTTTAATATCTCTTATCTTATTGCTTTTGTTAGTATTTCTAGAAGGAAGAAAGAATATCCTTATTTTTGTTTTGGGGTAAGGAGAAAAGGAACAGGCATTTATGAAATATTTAAGTGTCAGACACTGTGTTAAATACTTTACAAATATTATTGCATTTGATAGTCCCAGTAACACTGTGAGGTTAGATGCTATTATTTTCTTCATTTTACAGATGAGGGGACTGACTAAGGCAGACTGAAATTAAAGTGCCTTGTCAACAGATATACAGCTAGTATTATCCGAGTCTGAAATTGAACTCAATACACTGGAAACTAGTATGTTTTCCTTGGATGATCTTGGTATTTCTGATGTCTTAAGTGTCCTTAAGTGCTCCATGCACTTGCCTTCGTGGCCTGTGGAACAAATTGTTCTCATCTGCCTCATTCTACCAGGGGACGTCTTCACACGCTTGGGGTCTTCTCCCCACTAGGTCACTGTAGGTGACCTTTTGGTTACCCTCAATTTAATTTAGCCTGTCAGCTGAAGAGGTTTACCAGGGTGTGGCTGTTGTGCATACCTCAGCTTCTTGGAGCCACAGAGGAGAATTTGGTGGATCCGGTTAGACACCAAAGGTGAAAAGTAGCCTCCTAAAGGGTTTGGCAGCCCTCACTCCAAAGGTGCTAGTCTTCCCTATACACAAAACTGTTTACCTTAGATTGAAATTGATCCCTCCCTAGCTGAAGGTCCAGCTGTAGAAGAGGTCTTCATTGCTGTTAGGTTACTTTCCTATAGCAAAGCACCTGCTGATTCTGTTGCAGCTGAGATTTACAGGGGGAAGTGGGGGGTTTATTGTGCATACAAAAGCTGACTGAAATTTTCCAGACTATATGTTAAGAGAAGGTTATGCCCCAGAAGTTCAAAGCTGCCTCCACTGTCTGTCTTTATAAAGGTAAAGGGAACAGATTGTCCTATGACAATCTTAGTCTCTCTCTTAGTCATTGCTGGGCAAGATTCTTGTCAAGGTTCTCTTTAATAGGCTGATCCTATACTTGGAAGAAGGTCATCTACCTGAGAGCCAGTGTGGCTTCAGAAGTGCTGAGCAGCAGTTGATGTGGTATTTACTGCCTGACATCTCCTGGAAAAATTCCAGGAGCAGAACAGAGATCTGTGTACTTTTGTAGATCTGACCAGAGCTTTTGATATTGTTAGTCTTGAGGACTTGTGGAAAATTATGTTAAAATTTGGCTGCTCAGAGAAGTCCATTAGTTACAATAGGTCAGTTTCATGATGGCGTGCTTGCCTGGGTTCTGGACAATGCAGTGCTCTCGAGCTTTCCCAGTCACCACTGGAGTGAAATCTGGCTATGCACTTGCTCCCATGCTTGTAGTATGATGTTTTCAGCCATGTTGTCAAACATCTTCATTGAGGACAAACATGGTATCAAAGTCAGCTACTGCACTGATGGTCAGTTCTTCAACTTGAAAAGGCTACAAACCAAAACTAGAGTGGAGGGAGTGTTGGTGTTTTTTTTTTTTTTTTTTTTTTTTTTTGGTTTGTTTGTTTGTTTGTAGATGATTGTGTGCTCAGTGCAGCCTCTGAAGCTGAAGCTAACAAAGTACAGATCGATTCTCTGCTGCTTGTGCTAATTTTGTGTTAACTTAACAATTAACTCCAAGAAAACACAGGTATTTATTCACTCCATCAGCCAGGAACACATCATCTATATATGGAATCATCAGTTACAGTAAATGGAATTTTTTAAGTAGTATTTTATTTTCCCAAATACATGCAAAGGTATTTTTCAACATTCATCTTTGCAAAACCTTATTTTCCAAATTTTTCTCTCCCTATTTCCTTGCCTTTCCCTTCCCCTAGACAGCAAGCAATATGATATAGATTAAACATTTACATGTGTTTTTAAAACTTTGAGTTCTAGATTATCTTAAAGGAGAAGTTTTGAATGCGGTGATTACGTTCGCTTTGGCATTATTCTTTCTAGGGATGTACACTTTGATAATGGAGTTGACACTCACATCACCAGAGCTAGCTCAGTGTTTGGGAAGCTCTAAAGGAGTATAGGACAGGAGAGAGATTAGATTGACATGTCTGCAGAACTACTGTTCTGACCTTATTGTTGTTTGCCTATGAAACCTGTTTCCATTTGAAATGGAAAAAATGAATTGCTTCCATTTCAGTTGTCTTAGGAAAATTCTGACGATCACTTGGCAGGATTAGATACCACACAGTGAGGTCCATCCTCAAACTAAACTGCCCAAGCATTCCAACTCTATTGCAGAGAGCACAGCTCCATTGAGTGATCACTTTGTTCAAATGCCAAATATATGGTTGCCCAAAAAACTTTTATGGAGATCTCATAAGGATAATCATTCACAGCGTGGTCAAAAAAAGTGATGGAAGGCCACTCTTAAGATATCTCTCTCTTTTATTTATTTGTTTCTTTGTTTATTTATTTATTTTTAAATTATAACTTTTTATTGACAGTTTATATGCATGGATAATTTTTTTTTTTTACATTATCCCTTGGACTCACTTCTGTTCCGAATTTTCCCTTCCCTACCTCCACCTCCTACCCTAGATGGCAGGAAGTCTTATACATGTTAAATATGTTATAGTATATCTTAAGATACAATATGTGTGCAGAACCGAATAGTTCTTTTGTTGCACAGGAAGAATTGGATTCAGAAGGTATAAATAACCTGGAAAGAAAAACAAAAATGCAAACAGTTCACACTCATTTCCCAGTGTTCCTTTACTGGGTATAGCTGATTCTATCTGTCATTGATCAATTGGAACTGAATCAGATCATCTCTTTGTCGAAGATAGCCACTTCCATCAGAATATATTCTCATACAGTATTGTTTTTGAAGTGTATAATGATATCCTAGTTCTCATTTCACTCAGCATCAGTTCATGTAAGTTTAAGGTCTCTCTTAAGGACTTTAGAATAGATTGTATGACAAGGAGACATTGGCCACAAGACTGCTCAACATGGAATGCCCTCATCAGAGAGGGTGCTGTGCTAAAAGAGTGAAACAGAATTGAATTAGCTCAGTAGAAATGTGAGATGCACAACGTTGGACCATCTACCCCAAATGTTCATAGGACTATTTGCGTTTGACCTGGAGAATGGAGGACAAAAATAGCGTTCTCATTTTGTGTGTGTGTGTGTGTGTGTGTGTGTGTGTGTGTGTGTATTTTTTTTAAGAAAGATATTTTTCGATTTATGATTTTTTAAAAAAGGACTCAATGCCTGTACTTAATAGATTATTGTACTATGTCAAAGGATTTTTCTGCTTAAAATGAGATAATCTTGTAGTTTCCATGTTTTTATTATTAACAGGATTTCATAACCATCCTTGTATCCTTAGTATAAACTGAACATGATCATAATGAATGTTTTGTTAAATAAAATACTGTAGTCTATTTGTGAGAGAATTTCTTATTTAAATTTTAAAAATTGATATTCCATAGTTATATTGGTCTATGTAGTAGTTCTTAACTTTTCTTTGGTTTAGGTATCAGGACTATATTTGTCTCATAAAATTAAGATATCTTTCTAATCAATAGATTCTGGATTTTTTTTTACCCAATATGTCACTCTTTCATTTTTAATTGAATTATTAAAAATCCCTCCTTCCTTTGATCTTTATTGTCAAAATCCAGAGCTTTTGGGTTAAAGAAAAAAATGCTTCAAATAGCCAGAAAAAAAAGAATTCAAGTATTGAGGAACTACAGTCAGTATCACAGAAGATTTAGTAGCTGCCACATTGAAGTAATGGAGAATTGGAACATGATATTCTAAAAAGTATGTAGGCTTACTACCAAGAATGATTTACCCAGCAAAGCTGAATATACTGCTATGGGGGGAAATGAATTTTTAATGAAATAGAGGACTTCAAAGCATTCCTGATGAGAAGACCAGAGCTGCATAGAAACTTTGAACTTAAAACAGGAATCAAACAAAAATCTAAAAAGAAAATTACTCAAAACAAGAGGAAAGATTGGGTTGATTAAAAGACGGATCATTTCTAAGCAAAAGAGATTCTCTAAGTATGCACAAAAATGTATGTTGCTTTTTTCGAGGTAGCAAGAAATAGAGATATGAAGAAGATACCCATTGATTGGGGAACAGCTGAACAAGTTATGCTTCATAAATGATGGTTTCAAAAAACCCTGAAAAGACCTATTTGAATTTTATGTAAATAGAGTGAAATGAGCAGAATCTGGGAAAAAGATTTATACAATGACAAAAGTATGCTAGAGACAAACTACTTTGAAAGATATAGGACAACAATGTGATAAAGACAAACAACTTTCAACGACATCAATGTAGTGATCAATTATAGTTCCAGAGGACTCCTGAGACATTCCTAAATCAGCATATTTCACATTGCATATGTATGTATACATACCTCTTTGTACATATGTATATATGTACATACATTTGAAATATACATAATTTCTACATTGATCTTATCCAAAAGGAAAATTTATGTAAAGACACACATTTTCTTCCTTTAGACATGGCCATCGTGGAAACTGGTTTTGTTTGACTATACAGTTTAGTACCAGAGATGTGTGTGTTTTTTTTAAATAAATTCTTATTCTGGGGGTGAATGAAGGGAGAGAAGGATAGTTTTAAATTTAGTAGTTTTTATCTCCTAATGTATTTTAATTAATTTTCCTTTCGTTAATATTTCTCTCTGACAATCTCAAACCAATCTCAAAACCAAAAATAAAGCCTGCTATACAGATCTGCATATTCATCAAAACATATTTCCATATTGGCTTTGTCATAATATGTCTTTTTCTGCATTTTACGTTCGTCACTTCTTTGTCAGGGTGAAAATGGTATTTTATCTTTATTCTTTTGGATCAGGGATTTATTATTGTTTTGATCAGAGCTTTTAAAGTCTTAAATTTATTTTTCTCTGTAGTATGATTGTAGCATATTTTTCTGGCTAACTTTGCTCTATATCAACACATAGAAAACTTCCTATTTTGTTATTTTTTTGTGGAATATTAATATTCCATTATGTTTATATGCCATATTTTGTTTAGCCATTCCTCATTAAGAGGACATCTTCTTGATTTCCATTTCTTGACTACCATGAAAAGAACTGGTGTAAATGTTTTTGTACTTACAAATTAATTTTCTCTTTTTTTTTCTTTTTTTTAAACTATAGGTCATCTAGTTATTTATAGCTAGGTCAGAAGGTATTCACAGTTTTGAAACTTTCTGGGCATTGTTCCAATTGCTTCCTAGAATGCCTGTGCCAATTCACAGACTAACTCAGTCATTTCAGTACTTGCCATTTTCCTCTTTTTTTCATCATTGCCAGTCTGGTGAGTGTGAAGTGAAACCTCAAAGTTGATTCAATATACATCTCTAATTTTTAGTGATTTATAAAACTTCTTCATATAGTTGGTTGTGACTTGTGTTTTTTCTTTTGAAAACTGTTCAGATCTTTTCCCAATGTCAGTTGGATTGTTTAAAAATTTTGAATCAGATCTTTATATGTTGTATATTGTTTAGTTATTTAAACTTTGTTCAACTCTTTGTTGACTCCATTTGGGGTTTTCTTGGCAAAGGTACTGGAATAGTTTGCCATTTCCTTTTCCAGCTCATTTGACAGCTGAGGAAACCATGGCAAAGAGGGTTAAGTGACTTATCCAGGGTAAGTGTCTGAGACTGGATTTGAACCAATATTTTTCTGACTCTAGATCTAGCGCTCTATCCACATTACCTAGTTCCCCATAGACTTTGTAGATGATACTTTTACTTGAAAGACTTGCTGCAGAAATTTTTTTTTCCAGATACCTGTTTCTCTTCTAATTTTTACATTGGGTTTATTTGTGCAAAAAATTTAGCATTCAAAATTGTCCATTTTGTCTTGTTTGAATCTTTGTTGCACATTTAGACATGAACTTCTATCCATAGATCCACAAGACAGCTTTTTCTTTGTTCCTATAATTTATTTATGATGTGACTTCATTAGGTATACAGTTGGAACTTTTCCTTGTATATGGTATGAGGTATTTGTGTGAATCTGATTTTTACCATAGTGTTTTCCCAGTTTTTCTAACACTTTTTAGTTTAATAAGGAGTTCTTCCTCAAGTAAGTAGGGGTCTTTGAATTTTTAAATAGTATGTTACTGTGTTGTTTTACTTTTATATGTTTTGTACCTAATTTGTTCCACTAATTTACCTTTCTGTCTTTTTGAAAAAGCAGTATTAAATAATTTTAATGATTATTTCTTTGTAGTAGAATATGAGCTCTGGTACTGACAGGATCTCTTCCCCCTTTTTCCTCATTATTCTTGAAATTTTCAACCTGGAATTTTATTATTTTTTATAGCTCTGTAAAAAAATTAATCTGATAGTTTGAGACTAGCATTGAATAAATCAGTTAATTTAAGTTGTATTGTACTGGTTTTTCCTTTTCCTAACCTATTAGCAGTTTATGTTTTTCTAATTATTAAGGCTTGTCTTTATTTCTCTAGAACATATTATATTATTATTTTATATCATTACTGGATAAACCTTAGTACATACATTCTCAAATATTTTATAGATGCTATAGCTATTTTGAGTAAAGTTTTTCTTTCTGGCTCTTCCTGTTGGAATGCTGATGATCAATCTGTCTGTCTATATAAATTTAATTAATATACAGCATTGCTGGATTTGTTGTTTTAATTTTTAGTTGACTCTCTAGGGTTGTTTTGATTTTTTTTTTAACAACATACAAAACAAAACATTCTTTGCATTCTTTTTTAGATGTATGTCATGTCTGATCAAGAATTTATTATCCTTGTATTTTTACTTTTGGTCCAGGGATCTCTAACCTTTTTTTCAAGCAATACCTTAGGTAACTTATCTTCCCTGATTATTTTTTCTTTTCTTCATTGCCTACAATTTGTGGGGAGCAATGAGAAAAGTACAACCTCCATTCCTATGATCTTCTGTTTCTTACTTAAGACTTGATAATAATTGACGATACTTTTTGGGTTCTTTCTAAAAGTATCACTTATTCCAACATGAATTACTAAATGTAGTAACTGTTTTGATAAATCTTGGGTAATCCTCAATTATGTCTTGAATATAATGGGGCAGTTCTGTGATGTAGTGGATAGAGGGCTGACCCTGCAGTCAGAAGAATACTTACTTACTAACTCTGTGACCCTGGGCCTCAGTTTCCTTTTCTGTAAAATGAGCTGGAGGAGGAAATGGCAAATTACTTTAGTCTTTGACAAGAAAACCCCAAAATGGAGTCACCAAGAGTCAAATAAAACTGAAATGACTCAACAACAGCAACGTCTTTCCCTAGAGATGGATAGATGGGTGGATGGATAAATGAATGAATGAATGAATGAATGAATTAAAAAAAAATTTATTAGGTACCGATTTCTGTGCTAGGCACTGGAAATACAAATGCAAATGAGGAAGACAGCCTTCCCCGCCTCAAGGAGCTTACGTTCTAAAGGGAACTGGTATTTGAAGAAGGATGTTTTTTTGGAGAAGGCAAGTGAAGACAAGGTGATTATAATCAAATTTGTTATTTTGTTCAGTCCTTTAAACTCATATTCTTCTCTTCATGACTTCTTTTGAGGATTTTATTGGTAACGATAGCAGAATGGTTTGACCCTTCCTTCCCCAGCTCATTTTACAGGTGAGAAAACTTAGGCAAAGAGGGTTAAGTGTCTTGCCCAGAGTCACACAGCTAGAAACCATCTGAAGTTAGATTTGAACTCAGGTCTTCCTGACTCCCTCTGCCACTTTATCATCATCTAGCTGCCTTAATTATGATCCTAGGACAATTGATTGAATATCTTTTTGAGGAGTGGTTAGAGTTGGAAAGCATGTGTAGTGACATGGCATTAGACTGCTTGGGCAGTGGCCTGGCAGGTCAGTGATAGGCTAGGAATGATGAATTCTGGCTAGCCCAAGGCCTTACCCAAGGAGAGCCCTAGTTCTGGGTGGCAGATGGAAGTGCAGAAGTAGATGTCAGTCATTTTGAAGATGTCTTGAAGACAACAGGACTCTCCATGATTCTTCTTAGTTTGACAACTCCTCAGGCCTCTGAGCAAAGCATCATACTTGTACTCTTCCTTTCTTCCTACTGTGTTTCCCCGATAATAAGACCTATCCCGAAAATAAGCTGTGTAAGATTCCTCTAAAATAAGCCCTCCCCCGAAAATAAGCCCTATTGAGATTGCTACTGTAGTGAAGGTGATCCCCTGAGCTACAGCTACATTACGGTACCCTCTGTATGCACCGTCCCCCTCCCTCCCAGTAAAATGCACGCTGCGCTCCAAACTGCATGCAATCAGACTGCAGCAGTTTGCGCGTCATCCTCTTCTTCCTTTTTTTTTTTTTTTTAATAACTTTTTATTGATAGAACCCATGCCAGAGTAATTTTTTACAGCATTATCCCTTGCACTCACTTCTGTTCCGATTTTTTTCCCTCCCTCCCTCCACCCCCTCCCCCAGATGGCAAGCAGTCCTTTACATGTTAAATAGATTACAGTATATCCTAGATACAATATATGTGTACAGAACCAAAACAGTTTTCTTGTTGCACAGGGAGAGTTGAATTCAGAAGGTATAAATAACCTGGGAAGAAAAACAAAAATGCAAGCAGTTTATATTCATTTCCCAGTGTTCTTTCTTTGGGTGTAGCTGCTTCTGTCCATCTTTGATCTATTGAAACTGAATTAGCTCTCTTTATCGAAGAGATCCACTTCCATCAGAATACATTCTCAAACAGTATCGTTGTTGAGGTATATAACGATCTCCTGGTTCTGCTCATTTCACTTAGCATCAGTTCATGTAAGTCTCGCCAGTCCTCTCTGGTCTGGTCATTCCTTACAGAACAATAATATTCCATAATATTCATATACCCCAATTTACTCAACCATTCTTCAATTGATGGACAGCCATTCATTTTCCAGCTTCTAGCCACTACAACAGGGCTGCCACAAACATTTTGGCATGTACAGATCCCTTTCCCTTCTTTAGTATTTCTTTGGGATATAAGCCCAGTAGAAACACTGCTGGATCAAAGCATCCTGTTCTTCGAGATTATAAATAAATTAGAGGAACATAGAATAGTTTATCTCTCAGACTTGTGGAGGAGAAAGAAATTTGTGACCAAAGATGAACTAGAGACCATTACTGATCACAAAATAGAAAATTTTGATTACATCAAATTAAAAAGCCTTTGTACAAACAAATCTAATGCAAACAAGATTAGAAGGGAAGCAACAAACTGGGAAAACATCTTCACAGTTAAAGGTTCTGATAAAGGCCTCATTTCCAAAATATATAGAGAACTGACTCAAATTTATAAGAAATCAAGCCATTCTCCAATTGATAAATGGTCAAAGGATATGAACAGACAATTTTCAGAGGATGAAATTGAAACTATTACCACTCATATGAAAGTGTTCCAAATCATTATTGATCAGAGAAATGCAAATTAAGACAACTCTGAGATACCACTACACACCTGTCAGATTGGCTAAGATGACAGGAAAAATAATGATGAATGTTGGAGGGGATGCGGGAAAACTGGGACATTAATGCATTGTTGGTGGAGTTGTGAACGAATCCAACCATTCTGGAGAACAATCTGGAATTATGCCCAAAAAATTATCAAATTGTGCATACCCTTTGATCCAGCAGTGTTTCTATTGGGCTTATATCCCAAAGAAATACTAAAGAAGGGAAAGGGACCTGTATGTGCCAAAATGTTTGTAGCAGCCCTATTTGTAGTGGCTAGAAACTGGAAAATGAATGGATGCCCATCAATTGGAGAATGGTTGGGTAAATTGTGGTATATGAATGTTATGGAATATTATTCTGTAAGAAATGACCAGCAGGATGAATACAGAGAGGACTGGCGAGACTTACATGAACTGATGCTAAGTGAAATGAGCAGAACCAGGAGATCATTATACACTTTGACAACAATATTGTATGAGGACATATTTTGATGGAAGTGGATTTCTTTGACAAAGAGACCTGAGTTTCAATTGATAAATGACGGACAAAAGCAGCTACACCCAAAGAAAGAACACTGGGAAACGAATGTGAACTATCTGCATTTTTGTTTTTCTTCCCGGTTATTTATACCTTCTGAATCCAATTCTCCCTGTGCAACAAGAGAACTGTTCGGTTCTGCAAACATATATTGTATCTAGGATATACTGCAACATATCCAACATATAAAGGACTGCTTGCCATCTAGGGGAAGGGGTGGAGGGAGGGAGGGGAAAAAAATCGGAACAGAAACGAGTGCAAGGGATAATGTTGTAAAAAAAAAAAAAAATTACCCTGGCATGGATTCTGTCAATATAAAATAATTATTAAATAAAAATTAAAAAAAAAAAAAGCATCCTGTTCTTCCCCAGTGATTTGCTTGCTGGCGCCATTGAGAGCAGTGCCGTGGAGGAGAGCTGAGGCAGGACAACATAAAAACCTAGTATGTAAGCGGGAGTGAGGGGGCATGATGGAAGATAAAAGGGGCATGATGGAGGATAAAAGAAGAACTCAGCCAGCACTCACTGCGCTAAAGAAATGAAGAACTTCCTTGCAGAGAGAAGAATAGATCAAGTAATGATTCCTGTAGGAATGACTGCCTATCTCCAGACCCTTGATATTGCAGTAAACAAGCCATTCAAGGACCATTTGTGCATGGAAGTTAATGACTACATTGAAAATAGAATGGAAAGAAGTCAGCGTGGAAACTTTGTGAAGCCCGGTCTGCAAGAAGTCGTGACTTGGGTGAAGAAGTCATGGGATAAAATTACTGACAGCTGTGTCACCAAGGCACTACAAGCAGGTTACCTGGACGAGACATGTTCATTTAAAGAGAGCTATATTGCTGGACATGACAGATTGGGTCCACTTCTTCTGAAGGAAATAGAGGCGCAAGACATCCAGGACGGAATTCAGGGTATGGACACTTATGACGATGTTGTTGAAGAAGATGACATGATCATTATTGAATAAAGGTGCTTTTTTTTGTTCACATTTACCTGTTTATTAAAATTGCTGTCAATGTTCATGAAAATAAGCCCTCCCCTGAAAATAAGCCCTCTGGTGTTTTTCTGTCCAAAAAAAATTAATAAGACAATGTCTTATTATCGGGGAAACACGGTATGTCTTTCCTGGGTGAGCATCTCACCCGATGATCTCTCTGGCTCTAATATATCATCTTGGGAGACAAACAGCCTTTTTCTCCACAGAGTAGCCAGGTCTTTCTTCAGAAACAACTTATAAAACTGTTGCAATCTCAAGTATGTGTCTGTCCTTTTCCTTCCTTTTCTTCTCTTTGAAATATTATTCTACTCTTTAACATCCTGACAGGTTCTCTCTCTTCAGTTTAGATCACTTTATTCTCTTTGGCAATCTTGGAATATGGAGAAATGCTCTTTGAGACCCTTCACTTTCTTCTCCAGGAAGGAAGTTAGCTTATTTCTGGACAACAGAGAATATTCTTTTGGCTATGACAGAAATGCAAGCATTGTAAATAGAATACAGCTTATTGTAATTTGTTCTTTTCTCCCTAATTGAACTTGAAAACTCCAGTCAGCCAACTCTTAAATTGAACAGCCCCAAAACTACACCCATCTCTCTTTCAGCCAAAACTTCTGTCTGTTCAATAGTTTGTCTCATCTGCCTATGGATTCTAAACATTTACTTTGCTTTCTAATTCTTTTACTTTTTCTTCCTTGTTTGCCTCATCTTATATCCTCTTCTTCTTCTTGAGAACCTTATTCTTTATCCTAATCTTTCTAGATCTTCTTTAATTTTTTATAATCTCCTTAATTTTCAGTCCATCAGCAAGTATTAAGTGCCTTCCATGTGTTAGGCACTGTGCTAAACCATGGGATTACCAAGAAAGATTAAAACACTGTCCTTGCCCTCAAAAAGCTCACATTCTAATAGAAGAGACATGAAGAAAAATGTGTTACCCACAGTATGACTGGAGTGGAGTTGAAAAGGCAAAACTAGCAAAAGGGGAAATAGAAACCAGAGAAAGACTTCCTGAAGAAGGTGGGGTTTGCATTCAGTTTTAAATAAGGTAGGAAGTACAGATGAGGGGAAAGCTAGCATTCTGGGCTGAGAAAGAGTTGTGTGTATGAGGAGCGGTAAGTAGGCTTATCATGTAGCTTAGGCTTATCATGTAGCTTCATCTTGGAGTGTTTAGAGGAGAGTAAAGTATAAGAAAATTGGAAAGGTATGAAGGTGCCAGATTGTGAAGGACTTTAAAAGCCTAAAAAGTAATGTAGAGCCACTAGCATATTTACTGGGTAACATCAGCTTGTGCTTTAGGGATATCACTTTGGAAGCGGGGTGGAAGATGGAGTGGGGAGAAACTTGAAGCAGGGAGACCAACCAGCAGTCATTTCAGTAGTCCAGGTACAAGCTGTTGAAGATATGTTGAAGATCTGTTCCATGATGGTAGTTCTTCTGTGTCAAGCAATTGGGGCATATATGAGAGTTATGTACATGGTTATAGCTACTGTAACAATAAATGCCATTTATATAAGGCTCACATCATAGTGTGCTAAGTGTTTTACAATTATTATTTTATTTGATCCTTATAACAATTCCTGGAAATGAAGTACTATTATTATTCTTATTTTACAAATGAGGAAACTGAGACACACAGTGACTTGCTCAAGCACACAAAAGTAGCCAGCATTTGAGACATTTGAACAGGGGTTTTCCTAAATCTCAACCCAATATTCTATCCACTGCATATCCATATATTCACATGCATAGCTATATGTGACATAGAATATAAAAAAGGTATTTGAGAAAAATGACATCAATATAGATAAAAGAAAGAAAAGGGAAAAATAAATGAGAAAACATAAATAACTTATGTCTGAATTTGTCATCTATATATGGAGACATGCAACAAAAATATCTTTGCCGAAGTTTAGAAGAAAAAAGACATGCTTTCTCCAGTTATATTCCATGTTTTTACTATTTACACAGTTGTTTGAAATATGTACAGTGTATATGATCCCACTATACTTAATTGTTTTTTTAATAGGAAAACATGACTTAGAAAAGAAAATGCTATCTAACTAAGCTCCACCAACTAATAGTCTCAATGAATATCAGAATTAAACAAGATTCCTTGAAGGATTCCACAGTTGAGATAAATTTGACTACTTTCTAATTTGTATTAAATGAGGTATAAAATAGCAAGATTTGTATTCATCAAAGATTTTTGCCACTGTCATAGAGAAATTTCCTATCCAAATTAAAAAGACCTTCCTTATAGTTATTAGGTTTTCTAAAGCTAGTATTCATTGATATATCATGCTGATTATATTGAGACCCAGAATACTTCAGAACTTCCCAAAGTTTGTCCTATATAACCACACAGGAAAAACCAAATGGGTGAAGAATGCCAGCTGCATATCAAAACTGACATTCAACCAGAGCCTATAGTGAGCTCATTCATCAATGTTTTGGGCAGTGACTATAAATAGATTAATAAACTGTGTCCCAAATTAAACTAGAAGAGATGAGTGGGCTAGATGGACTTTGGGAAATTGGAAAATTCTTTTAATTTCAAGATTCTCCTTAGCAAGCCCATGTTTTAAAAGGGAGCACATTCTTTTTGCTGGATTCAAAGCCAGCCTGATATGCTTAATTAAGATTTATGTGATTCTGGGTAAGTCACTTGATCTCTACATCAGTTTCATCATCTGTAAAATAAGGATAATAATAATACCTTCCTGCCAGGGATGATGTGAGAATAAAATAAGAAAATATTTGTAAAGAGCTATATAAGTGTTAGCTATTATTAATGTTATGATATCAGTTGCAGTTGTAGTTGCAGTTGCAATTTAATTGCAAGTCATGGATCACTGTAGTCTTGTTAGAACTAACATGTGTATCATTTATAGGGCAATGAAGAAGCACATTTCACAGGCCATAGCACATTTCAAACAAGCAATAACGAAGGAGAATCAATATAAAGGATGTCGTCAAACAAATATATAAACAAAAATGAAAATAGACAGTAATTAGTAAGAAAACCAAATCTCACATAACTTAGCATTTAACAAAATAGAACCAAATTCATTGACTAAAAATAAATTCCCAAATCTTTATTATGTATTCCTTTCTAGGTCTTTTTGAAGTTCTATTGCTTTTACTTTTATTTTCTATATAGTGTTTTTCCTAATGTGTATATTGGTTTTGTTAATCAATCTTTCTTTGCAGTACTAACTTTTGCATTACTTTATTATTATAGTTCTTCCAGTACAACCTTTGCAGTTCAGAAGTATTTCTTTGAAATACATCTAGAAGCTTCATTAGAAGTTTAAATCAGAAGTTTTAACTTCAATTAGAAGCTCATTATTGCTAATGTGAAATGCCTCTTTTTGGAGATATCATGAAAACTGTGGGCCAAGGGTGAACAATATCTAAAAATGTGTGTGTATATAGCTATATAGATACCTTTCTACTTTTTCCATATTGTGAAAAGAAAAGAACATTTTTCTTAAATGATTTATTTCCTTTTAAAATACCATTGAAAAGATCGCTTGTTCCTACCGTGAAGGCTTCTTTGTGCTTTAATGAGAGATGGTGGCTCACTGAAGTGTCAGAAGGGCAACAAAGTAAGCCATAACTGTTTAATTACTTATGTCTAATTACCATCTCTCACTCTGACCCCAGAAGACAGATCTAAGGAGGAGGACCAGATATAAATCAGGAGAATACTGACTTGATTAAGGAAAAACTTCATGATCACTAATGCCTATCCAAAATTAGAATAAATTAAGTTCTCTTTCTAAACAGGTCTTAGGCAATTATTGGATTGCCACATGTTGTATACACTTTAGAGGACATTTTTTTTTCCAGATATGAGTTGGACTAGATGACCACTGAGATCTTTCCATATCTGGCATTCTATAATTCTGTGAAGTTGCACCTTCTCTGAGTTTTAATTTTCTTATTTGCAAAATAAATAAATAAGTAAATTTGATTAAATGACTTTGAAGGTCCCTTCTATATCTCTAATTCTTTGACTTCACTATATATCAGATTTTCTTTAACTAGAAGTTCAAGGTTTTTGGGTTACTTGTGCATTTCCAAATCTACAAAATTCTAATAATGAGCTGAAGTTGTGTAACATTTCCTTTGTTTTCCTACTAACAAAAGGCTTAAACTGTAAGCCTAAGAGAAAATAATAATCTCAACATGTCTACTCTTTTTTAGTGTCATGCCAAATTAGTTCTTTCCTCTTCTTTGCAAATATGTATCCAAACTTCTTTCGAGTATTTTTTTGTAGAAAAGTCAGAAAGAGAAATATCAGGAGATTTAGATTCATTTGAATTTTGCCACTGATTATATAACTCTGAATTAATCAGTGGAATATCATTATTTCAAAAATAAAGTTTGCTTTTGGTAGACTGGGACTCTTACCTGAATAGTCTTATTCTGTTCTTGCCCCGCTCCCTTTTATTTTTTGAGCACAAAAATATTGATTATGCAGATAAATATTGTTGGCTTATATGTATGTGTTTTTATATTTAGTAGTTGAAAAGTAGTGTCATATTGGTTAGGGATTTAACTCTTGAGCTAAGAAGACTTGAGGTCCTTCCTCTGACATGTATTGACTGTAGAACTCTACATAAATCAGTAAAAATATCTCTTACTCTTATACGATTCTCTAAAAATAAAACTTGCAAAACATTTGCTGCTCTGCGTTGATGAAGGTAGGTTTTTTTTTTTTTTTTTTTTTTTTTTTTTTAAACCAGAAGTACCAAAGAAATCAGATCTGGAAAAGTAGTGATTTTTAAGGTGCAAATTAGAATGAAGTATGTATGCATGGGGACCTGTATATAGATAGGTAATGAGCATTTATTAAACTCTTGCTACAGAAGCAAAAAGACAGATTTTTACAAAATTTGCATTTTACTGTGGAAGACTATACATAGTGGGAGTGGGGGTGGTAGAATAAGGGGTATGATGGCAAAGTATTAGAGTATTAAACAAGAGCCATTAGGGGAATAAATGTCTTCACCAAGCTTCATATTCAAATAGGTCATACCAGCTCCAGTGTCATTTTTTAATTATCTTTTTATAGCAGATTGTATGTCCTGTTTAGAACAATTGTTGAATATTACTGCCAACAAACTGGTTCAGTAGATTGGTAATAATGAACAAAAAGGTAATAGACAGTTGTTGAACATTTCCATCCCAACGAACTAGTTCAGTAGATTAGTTAAAATGAACAAAAAAGTAATAGCTCTAGATGGTTATGGAATTTGTGGGTTGGTAATTGAGATCTAGTTGTAAATCTGAGTACTGCCATTTGACAAATGTTATAGGTCTGGTGGGCAAAGTGGAGGATTAGATGACCAAGAGATCATCTCAATAATCATGACTAGAAATTATAGTAGAAAAACAGTTTCAGCCCTGAGTAATATATTTGGCTGTTCTGGTATCACTACTCCTTGGATTAGGTTAATAAAGGTTGTATAGTAATGATGTCTGTGTTCCAATTATGACAAATACATCTTTAAATTTTTGGTACTGAAGCTCAGGATTTAACAAAGACCATAGGGAAAAAAATGCAGTATTTGTCTACTTAAGCAGTGCTGTTTGCAATTTGGGGAGTACCTTCCCAAAAGTCTCATATAATGTTTAGATTTTGTAAAAATCTTTGAAGACTGCAACATGGTTGTTGATGTAGGATCTGCGAAGTTCCTTTTTATCCCTGTCTTGCCTCTGAAAAATTTATTCTCAGTGGATGATGCTAATATCTGTTAGTTCTCTTGACATAAGTAAGGTTTTAGGATCCTCTGTCTGGCGAGTGAGAACTGAATCCATAAAATTCCCAGAGTTCACCAGATCTGGGATTTAAAATACTTGGTGATGAGCTTGAATTTAGGAATAATAGTGTTGAGTTATCTGTAAATTTGAAACTGTTTTTTTGATTTTGATTGAGGATGAATGACTGGTTTAGATCAAGTCCAGGGCCTAAAGCTGCATGTAGTTAGTTAGGTCTAATGTTGTGCTGTTGCTTGATGGGTTTGAAAAATGCTAAATGGACTGAAGCAACAATAAGAGTATGAGAGAATATAGCCCTCTTTTTAGAGCCAAGTGGTGAATCAGTACTGTAAGTCCATGGCCACTCTTTTTTGGGACTAATTCAACTCAAATTCTCAAATTAAAAAAAAAAAAAACCCAAAACTGAGAATTGAGGGAGGAATTCAATTATTTACACACATATGTTTCAGGATCTTGATAAGATTCTTTTTAAGTTGATTGCTGCTGCTGAATTAAGTGCAAAAGTGAATATGGGTGAAGATGACAGATATGTTGGAAAATATAGCTAAGAAACAACAATGGAAACTAAAAAGGACTGTGTGTGTGTTAGTTTTTTTGGGGGGGAGGGACGGGGTGATGGTGGTAGTATGGTACTCCATTAAGACATAGGGGAAGAGCCCAATATCCAACTGGGTCCGGTTCTGTTTCCCCAAAAAGCACTTGACACGGATAGTAACTTAGGTTGGTGAAATGTTTTGCCCATTGTGGGAAAAAGCTGAGACACTTTGAGATCCACTCTCCAGGAAAGCCACTATCTCAAAGAGTAAGTTAGACCATGAATACTAGGGTCATATGAGACTGAAATTACCAAAGGAAAAAATTCAGAGATCTTGAATATGAACAGAAATCAACAGAGAATTACTAGCAGAAGGAAATATGGTCTCCAGAGTTCAGACATCTATGAATAAATACCTTTTAAAAAATAATCCAGGGATATGATCCAACACTTGATGAGATAAGAGGATCCTGTGGAATCTGAGAAGAATATGGAACCAACCACAACAACCTGTTCCAGAATGGTTTAAAAGAAAAATGATGAGAGAATAGAATTTATGACTGGCTCAGAAAAAAATTATGGGCAGAATTGAAAAACTTGGATCTGGATATCAAGTCTTGCCAGTAGATAAAAGAGTACAATCAGTTCGGAATGCAAATACACATAAGTGAAAGGTGATCTGGAATGGGGATAGGAAATCTTTTTTCTGCCAGGGGCCATTTGGATACTTATGATTCTGGCGTCTTAGAGATTTATCAACTTAAAAACTTAAGTAGTGGGAGTTTGTTGCACCTAGGTTTTAGCTCATTATTGCCTGCCATTGCCTTGTTAAGAGTCAGGCCAAATAATTTTGTGAGCCTTATGCTGCCTATGGGCCCCCATCTTTGATGTAGAAGAAGAGAAGCCCAAAATAATTATATTAAAAGAAAATATTTTCTATTCAAGCAAAATATGCTGATCTTGAAGACAGGCTTTGTAGATATAATTTATTAGAGAACATGACAAGTAAAAAAAAAAAAAATCAGTCCAGGAAATAATAGAAGAAACTACCTAGAACTTCTGAGAACATAGAAAATGAATTAATAGATTGTGCTTTGGATAAAGATCTTGGAGCTGTGGATTCCAAGATACAGAGGTTAAATTGAATAATTCAGAAGTACCAAATTTGGTAAAGGTTGGGGAGAAGTAAGTTGGGGAGATAACTTGAAGGTTATCTTCAAGTACAAAGGAAAAGAAATTTGAATAATGCCAGACTATTCTGTGTCCACCAGAATACTCAGGAGATATTCTAAAAAGCAGTGGAGTTCAGAATCCACTCCAGAGTGATCTATTGTATAGATTTTTAAGTAAGTAAAAAAAGATGGATGTCCAATAATAACAAAAGATGTATTTGAAGCATTCTTAGAAAATGAGGCCAGACAATTGTAATGTAAGAGAGGTAAATTAATACAGCAGCCAAGAGTAATAAGAACTTTCTAAATCTACAGAGAGCCAGAGGTGAGGGAAGAAACCAGGTGGAGGTAATAGTAGAGAGAGAGAGGTTTGGAACATATTATGGGCAGTCACTTTTGGGGGAGGAGTGACCACATTACAAAATGGAGAGTAGATTAAAGGGCGAATGGGAGCAGAGGAATGTGTGATATCCATAAGTTAGTTTGAGAGCTAGCTATGAAGGAAAGAAAGGCAAACCCTGCCTTATTTCTGGAAGGGAAGGGCATAACTGGAAATAGGTGATGTGAGAAGAAGGACTAACAGAGGCTGGAGAAGGCCATATTTTGGTGGCAAGAGGGTGTTTCATTGGTTACTGGATATTATCTAGGAAATTTGGTGCCTGAAGATCACTCTTTATATCTTAGGAGTGAGGGAGTTGGATTTCCTGTGGCAACTGGCATCTGGGGAAATGGGAGGATGTGGACCTCCACTCTCCAGGAAAGTCACTATCTGAAGGAGTTAGTTAGACCATGAATACTAAATACTAGGGTCATATGAGACTGAAATTACCAAAGGAAAAAAAATGGAAGAGATTTTGATGTAAATGGAGGAAGAAGGTAACTAGAAGGAGGATGTAGCTCAGGAGTCAGCTACTTAATCAGGGATGTGAGGAAAGGGAAGGTCCTGCCATGGGACTTTGTTGTTTGTCACCTGCAGAGATTGGTATTGTTCTGGTAGTGAGGCACAATGGAAGAGAGGAACCCACAGGGCAAACTCTATAAGGCAGTGGTAGAAACTGATAAGATATCTCAGAAGTTTTTGATTTGAGAAATACATAGAATAAAAATGAACTGGTGATGTTAATCCTGAAATAAAAGACTCAGGAAAACAGATGGCCTTATATCTTTAGGTGTCATATTTTAAGAGGGATTTGATTTCGTTTTATTTGGCTTTAGAGGGCAAAACTGAAACCAATAAATGGAAGCTGTAGGGAGGCAGATTTCCATTTTACATTGAGGGAAAATAACTGCTTCAAGGTAGCTTGGGCTACTTCACAATATCATAACTTTCCCATAATTGGAGGTCTTTAAGCAGAGGATAAATCTCATTATTTGTCAGGAATATTGTAGAGAGGATTTCTTTGCAAGTACAGATATAATAGTTAAGTCAATGAGTAAAGATCATTTTGAGTGGTGTTTCTTATCATCAGTTTTTAAAAGATTGACTTAGTTGACTGCACCAGGCTTGTGGTGGTGTTTAATATTCTCTCTTGATGAGTAATAATCAGTTTGGGGTATGAAAGCAGTTCAGAGTCATAGTGCTTTTAGGGTTTATTGAGTTCTTTTTAATAACTATGAGGTAAACAGTATAATAATATTGTTCCCAGTTTTATAGCTGAGAAAACTTCATTTCAGTAAGGGACTTACCCATGTTGTCATATATTTATTTTCAGAATCTGAGTTGAATCCAGATCTTCTGTCCAGTACTCTAGAAAGAGTAGAGTAGAATCTCTATCCTTCTACTTCTAAAGATATGTGGTCAAAAGCAGTGACTTCATTCAAAAATGCTTTATCTATGTGATATGTAGAACCTGAAGGGGTATATGACTCATCTCTACAGTAGTTAGTTTCTTAGATAGTCATTTTCTAAAGTTCCTTTTTGGAATTTGGAAAATGTTTTCCCTTAGAAACAATGTTATACATGCTATTTAGATTCTCAGGGCAATTCACAAATTCCTATTTATTTCATGATAGATTTGAAGTGGAGTACTGTATTCATAATACTGCGGGGTCTGACCACTTTATTTAAATTTGTTTCTATGAGAAAATGTATTTTGAGTTCAAATTAGCCCCATTCTAGGAGGGGAGAAAAGAAATGTGACAAGTAGTAGGAGGGATTAATTTTCCATGATTACATCTTAGCCAAAAGTAGGTTTTCTCTTTTGATTGTATGGGAAAGGACTGGGAATTAATGAAGGCAACAAGAATGGGAACTGTGTTAGGAGGTGAAGGTAAATAAGTATTAGGAACTTTTATCAATATAAATTATCTGAGCATATTTTGTTTCAAACTACCTTCTTAGTTACTTTTTTAAATTTTTGTGGATTAGCCAGTTTACATTCACTTCTCTTTTTTCTAACTAGGATTTCTTTCTTCCCTGGCCCATTGTGGGACAGAATAGTCTCATTTTCCTATTCCTTAAAGACAGTATATAGTACTTTGCAAGTTTTCTAGTTTTTTTTTTTTTTTTAACTGCTAAAACTAGTGGGATAAAATGAACTCAATCTAATTTTCTTGATGTAGAGAATCCACATATTGGATGTAGAGAATGGAAGAACTCCATATTTCATTGCAGATCAGTGTCTATTTGCTTTGAAGTAATTTATAGCCTTAGAGAGTTGTCTGCTGTTGTCAGAAAATAAGTGATATACCTTAGAACCTTTTGGACACTATTTCAGAGATGGGACTTGAAGCCAAGTTTTCTTGCTTGCAAGAGTTGTTTCCTATTTTCTATATCATGCTCCTTACACCAATGAAATAAAGAAATGAAAAGTATACCCTCCATTGTCTTCCTCCCCATAATATAGGTTGGGAAATAGACCCTTTGTACAATGTAAGCGAATAACATGGAAATGTTTTTATAAGATTGTACATGTATAGCATATTAGATTGCTTACTATTTCAGGGAAAGAGGGAAGAAGAGAAGTTAAAACTCAGAATTTTTTAAAAAAATGTAAGTGGGACACAAATAGATCTAATCAGTAATCTAATATCAAGTGCTCATGGGTAGGCTGAGAGAATATAATAAAAATGACAATACTACCTAAATTAATTACTTATTTAGTGCCATGCCAATCAAATTCCCAAGAAATTATTTTACAGACTTAGAAAAAATAATAATAAAGTTCATCTGGAAGAACACAAGGTCAAGGAGTTCAAGGGAATTAATGAAAAAAAAATGCCAATGAAGATGGCCTAGCTGTGCCAGACCTAAAACTATATTATAAAGTAGCAGTCATAAAAATCATTTAGTAGTGGCTAAGAAATAGAATAGTTGATCAGTGGAATACTTTAGGTTCACAGTCAAAATAGTCAATAAATATTGCAGTCTAATGTTTGATAAACCCAAAGACCCTAGCTTTTGGAATAAGAATTCACTATTTGACAAAAACTGCTGGGAAAATTGGAAACTAGTATGAAAGAAACTAGGCACTGACCCACACCTAATAAACACTCTATACCAAGATAAAAGTCAAAATGGATTCATGATTTATACATAAAAAGTGATGTAAGAAAGTTAGAAGAAAATAGGATAGTTTACCTCAGATCTATTGGAGAAGGAAGGAATTTGTGTCCTAAGAATAACTGGAACTCACAAATGAACACTAAATAGATAATTTTGATTATATTAAGTTAAAAAGTTGTTGTATAAACAATACTAATGCAGACAAGATCAGAAGGGAAGCAGTTTTTACATTTAAGGGTTCTAATAAAGGCCTCATTTCTAAAATAGAGAATTGACTCAAATTTATAAGAATTCAAGACATTCTTCTATTGATAAATAGTAAAAGGATATGAACAGTTTTCAGATGAAGAAATTAAATCCATTTATAATCATATGAAAAGGTGCTCTCAATCACTATTGATTAGAGAAATGCAAATTAAGGCAATACTGAGATACCATTACATGACTCTCAGATTGGTTAAGATGACAGGAAAAGATAGATAATGACTAATGTTGGAGGGGATGTGGGAAAACTGGGGCACTGATACGTTATTAGTGGAACTGTAAATGGATCCAACCATTCTGGAGAGCAATCTGGAATTATGCTCAAAAAGTTATCAAACTGCACATACTCTTCGATCCAGCAGTGTTTCTACTGGGCTTATATCCCAAAGAGATCTTAAAGAAGGGAAAGGGGGGGACCCACATCTGCAAAAATGTTTGTGGCAGCCCTTCTTGTAGTGGCAAGAAACTGGAAATTGAGTGGATGCCCATCAGTTGGAGAATGGCTAAATAAATTTTGGTATATGAATGTTATGGAATGTTATTGTTCTGTAAGGAATAATCAGCAGGATGATGTCAGAGAGGCCTGGAGAGACTTACATGAACTGATGCTGAGTAAAGTGAGCAGAACCAGGAGATCATTATACATAGCAACAAGAAGACCATACAATGATCAATTCTGATGGATGTGGCTCTTCTCAACAATGAAGTGACTTGTGATGAAGAGAGCTGTCTATACCTAGAGAGAGAGGACTGTGGGAACTGAATGTGAATCACAATATAACATTCTCACTCTTTTTCTTTTTGTTCCCTTACATTTGTTTTCTTACTCTTACTTTCCTTTTTGATCTGATTTTTCTTGTGCAGCAAGAGAATTGTATAACTATGTTTACACATATTAAGTTTAACATATAATGGATTGTTTGACATTTAGGGGAGGGGGGGAGGGAGAAGGATAGGAAAATCTGAAACACAAGGCTATACAAGGGTCAATGTTGAAAAATTATCTGTGCATATGTTTTGAAAATAAAAAACTTTAAAAATAAAAAAATAAGTGGGAAAAATTAAAATATTATTAACACATTTTTAAAAAGTCGAATATACAAAGTAATTTTCTTTTGTTTCTTGGCATTTCATTAGAGGAATTGTAATAGGGATAAGGATCCTGGGAAAGATGATGGTTTTGAGATGTGTTGCCTTTAGCTTCAGAATCAATTCTTTATTTATAGACTTTAACTCAGGGGTCATTAAAATATGGCCTGCGGGCCAGATGCGGCAGCTGAGGACGTTTATCTCCCTCACCCAGAGCTATGAACTTTATTTAAGGGCCCACAAAACAAAGTTTTTGTTTTTACTATAGTCTGGCCCTCCACCAGTCTGAGTGACAGTGAACTGGCCCCCTATTTAAAAAGTTTGAGGATCCCTGCTTTAGCTAATGTGTGAAAATCCCTTGGAACTAAAGTGATGTTAAAAAAAAATGTTCTAATAGACTAAGTAATCTTGGTCACTTACGAGGATTCATTTATATAATATCAGTTAAGTTGAGAATTGGAGTTATTTAAGAAATTGAAGAAGCTTAATGTTCCATAAAAATTCTGAAGAGGAACTCATTGGTAAGAATAAGGAATACAACTTTAGTTTCCACCTTCTTCAGACTTCTTTTTCTCCTTTGGAGGAAGACCTTTGTAACCTTTGAAGGGTTTGGAAGATTTTGAATTTGAGAGCTTCACATTGGTGTCTTGGTAGCACCTCCGCATCAACTGACACCAGTATTTTCATTGGGAAATTGGAACAGGATTTGTAACTTCATTAGGAGCTCAGCAAAGAAACTACATAATGTCTAAGGGGAGCTTTTAAGAAAGGTCAGAAAAATACTTCCAACAACTTGTGATTGACTGAGTCAGTCAACATGCATTTTATTAAGCACATATTGAGCATTAGACTCTGCTAAGTGGTAGACATACAAAAAGAAGTAAAAAATAGTCCCTGCCCTCCAGGAACTTAGAATCTGAAAAGGCAAAATTACTCTTTGCCACCTGTCCTCTCTAAACTTGAGCCAATTTTATCTAGAATTCAGTAATGTACTTTTGAGAGACTCTCTTAGACTTTGGGGGTGTTGGTGTTTGTACCAACTGTTCTTAGTTTGCTTCTGTGATAATTACCTTTTCTTTAAATAAGCTGTGATAACATGATTATAATGGAATATTATTGTGCTATAAAAAATGACAAGCATGATGACTTCAGAAAAACCTGGCAAGACTTAATATGAACTGATACAAAAGGAAGTGAACAAAAGCAGCACAATAAGAACTATGTTGTTAGCTGATCAACTGTGAATGACTTAGCGGTTCTCAATGATATAATGCAATGATCCAAGATAAGCCCAAAGAATTAATGATGAAGCATTCTATCTGCCTCCAGAGGAAGAACTCATATTGTTTGAATACAGACTGAAGCTTGCTATTTTTCACTTTCATTTTTTTCTTTTTTTGAGCCTTTTTGTACAAAATGTTTAATATGGAAATGTTTTACATAATTGCACACATGCAACTTGTATCTGCTTACTGTCTTAGAAAGGGGTAAAAAAGGGAAAGAAGAATAGGATTCTTTATTAAACTTTATTAAATTTTTTTTTTAATTAATTGCTAATAGGCAGAAAGGATGCATCAGTGGATTAGCTAGGTATGCTAGACATCACATCAAATGTATGTAAAAAAGTGATGTTTAATAAATATATAGAAAATATTTTTAAATTACCCCAGTTCTTTAATACAACAAAAAGTCCTATAAATATTTTTGTATGTGAATCCTTTTTCTCTTTTTGGCATTTGTTTTTCTAAATTTTTAATATTTTATTTTTCCAAATACATGTAAATATAATTTTCAATTTATTTTTATAATTTTGTGTTCCAAATTTTCCTCCCTCCCTTACTTTGCCCTTCTCCAAAACAGCAAGCAATTTAATATAGATTAAGTTTTAACATATTTTCATAATTTGTCATATTGTACAAGAACAATCAGACCAAAAGGGAAAAAACCTTGGGAAAGAAAAAAACAAACAACAGAGGTGAAAATACCATGCTTTGATCCACATTCAGTCATCAAGTTCTCTCTTTGAATATGGATGGCAATTTTCATCCCAAGACTATTGGAATTGTCTTGAATTGTCTTGAATCTGTGTATTGCTGAGAAGAGCCAAGGCTATCACAGTTGATCATCACATAATCATATTGTTATGTTCACTTTACTGACCTCAATTCATGTAAGGCTTTTCTGAAATCAGCAATAATATTCCATAACATTCATAAACCATAACTTGTTCAGCCATTGTCCAGTTGATGGACATCCACTCAGTCTCTGGTTCCTTGCCACTACTAAAAGGGCTTCTAGAAACACATGGGTCCCTTTCCCTTTTTTATGATCTCTTTGAGATACAGACTCAGTAATGCTGGATCAAAGATTATGCAGTTTTATAGCCCTTTGAGTGTAGTTCCAAATTGCTTTCCAGATTAGTTGGATCATTTCACAACTCCACCAATAGTGCATTAGTATCCCAGTTTTCTTATATCTCCTATAACATTTATCATTATCTTTTCCTGCCATCTTAGTCAGTCTGAGAGGTGTGAAGTTCTAGAGTTTTCTAGAGTTCTCTAAGTTTGTATTTCTCTAATCAATAGTAATTTAGAGCATTTTTTCATGCGACTAGAAATGGCTTTAATTTCTTTTGATTTTTCAAGATTTAATTTAATCTGCAAATTGTCCATCTCTTTAACTATTTGTCATTTGGGAAATGATTTGTATTCTTATAAATTCGAACCAGTTTTCTATATATTTTAGAAATGGGGCCTTTATCAGAAACACTGATGGTAAAAGATGGTAAAAAATTTTTCCTAGCTGCTTTCCTTCTAATTTTGGCTACATTGTTTTGTTTATGCAAAACCTTTTTAATTTGATGTGATCAAAATTATCCATTTTACATCTCATAATATTCTTTATTTCTTCTTTGGCCATAAATTCTTCCCTTCTCTAAAGATCTGACATGGAGACTTATTACTTGCTTCTCCTAATTTGTTTATAGCATCATCAACCTTTATGTCTAAATCATGAATCCATTTCAACCTTATTTTGGTGTATAGGGTATTAGATTTGGTATTTGTTTTTTAAAGGATACCCATATTTTAATGATTTTGGGGGGGATATAATTTCCAGTTGTTTTTCAGAATGATTGGATTACTTAACAGCTCAACAATGTATGAATGTGCCTGTCTTTCCACAGACATTTCAGCAATTCTTATTTTCTTTTTTGACCGTCTTTTCTAATCATATGGGTAGGAGGTGAAACCTAGAGTTGTTTGAATTTGCATTTCATTTTTCATTAGTGACATGGAACACTTTTTGATTTTGTTGTTGATTTTTTCTTTTGAATACTTTCTTTCCATAATCGTTGACTATTCTTCTATTGTGGAATGACCAGAAGAATTTTTAACTACTCTTGAAAATAAAGTTAATTTGCTGCTTCTTTTTGACAATTCTTTCATAATAACATTTCTGGGTAGAAGGATTCAAAATAGTATTTTTTTAACCAACAATATTTTATTTTATTTTTATTTATCTAATATTTTCCCCAGTTAATTTAAAGCAATTTTTAAAAATTTGTTTTTAAAACTTTTAGTTACAGATTCTTTTCCTTATTCCCACTCACAGCCCCCATTAAGAAATTACAAGTGAATTTATGCAAAACATTTTCATAATCATGTTGTGAAAGAAAACATAGATTTCCCATATCCCCCCAAAAGAGAGACAGACAATATGCTTCAGTATGTGTTCAGACACAATCAATTCCATCTCTGAATATGGATAAGATTTTTTATAAGTCTTTCATAATAGTTGTGGAACATTATACTGCATTTATAAATGATCATCTGAGAATATTATTATTACTTTGTATATCATACATTTCACTTTGCTTGAGTTCATAAAGGTTTTTTGAGTTTTTCTGAGAACATGATGTTCATCATTTCACAAAAAACAATAACATTATAATAACTTCACAATCACATCACAATTCATTCAGTTATTTCCCAATTGATTGGTATCTCCTCCCCCTCCCCATTTTCACTTTTTTTTTGCCTTGAGAAGAGAGCTGCTATAAATATTTTTTACACATATGCCCTTTTCCTTTTTAAAAAAATGTCATTTGGGATTCATGCCTAAAGAGTATTGTTAGGTCAAAAGATATGTATGAATTTATAGCCTTTTGGACACAAGTTTTATCTTTTGATCACTTATTAATTGGGTTGTGGCTCTTATTTTTTATTAATTTGATTCAGGTCCCTCTATGTTTGAGAAATGGGACCTTACCAGAGAAACTTGTTTCAGAATTCTTTTTATGATTATTATTGCTCAATGTATTTCTCCCCTCCCCCCCATTTATACTGTTCTCTCTCCTTTTACCTTGTCCCTCTTCAAAAGTGTTTTGTTACTGACCACTTCCTTCCCCAATATGCTAGTTTCTTTTATCACCTTCCTCCTTCCCATATCCCATTCCCCTATTTTTTGCAGGGTAAGATAGATGTCTATACCCTATTGAGAGTCTTGTTATTTTCTCTTTGAGCCAATTCTGAAAGTAGAGTTCACTTACTTTCCACTTCTCCTCCTCCCCAAAGCTTTTTATGGTAGATAATTTACACGACTCTACTTCTCCCTTTCCCTTTCTCCCAATACATTCTTCTTTCACTCCTTCATTTCATTGTTTTTTTAGATATCATCTCTTCATATTCAACTCATATCTGCCCTCTGTATATACTCCTTCTAACTGCCATAATGATGAGCATGTTCTAATGAGTTACAAATATCATCTTATGTAGGAGCATAAACAGATAAACTTTATTAAGTCCCTTATGATATTACTTTCCTGATTATTTCCTTATGTTTCTCCTGTGTTTTGTATTTGAAAATCAAATTTTCCATTCAGCTCTGGTCTTTTCATCACAAATACTTGAATATCTTCCATTTTATTGAATGTTCATCTTTTCCTCTGGAGGATTATATTCAGTTTTGCTGGGTAGATCATTCTTAGTTGTATTTTTGCTGGGTAGATCATTCTTAGTTGTAATCCTAGCTTTATTGCTTTCAGGAATACCATGTTCCAAGCCCTCTGATCTTTTAATATAGAAGCTGCTAAATCTTGTGTTATCCTAACTGTAGTTCCACTATATTTGAATTGTTTTTTTCTGGGTGCTTGAAGTTTTTTCTCCTTGACCTGGGAGTTTTCATTTTGGTATCTTTTTCAGGAGGTGATCAGTTAATGCTTTCAATTTCTATTTTACCCTCTAGTTCTAGAATATCAGGACAATATTCCTTGGTAATTTCTTGAAAGATGATGTCCAGACCCTTTTTTTGATCATGACTTTCAGGTAGCCCAATTTGAATTTTTAAATGATTTCTCCTGAATCTATTTTCCAGGTTAGTTGTTTTTCCAATGAGATATTTCACATTTTAAAAATTTTTTGCTTTATTGTATCTTGATTTCTCACACTCATTAGCTTCCATTTGCTCAATTCTAATTTTAAAGAAATTATTTTCCTCAGTGAGCTTTTGTACCTCTTTTCTCAGTTGGCCAATTTTGCTTTTTAAGGAATTCTCATTAGCTTTTTATATTTCCTTTGATATGATTCTCAATTCTTTTCCTATTTTTTCCTCTATTTCTCTTGATTTTTAAAATCGGTCTGAGCCCAATTCTTATTTTTCTTGAAGGCTTTGGATCTAAGAACTTTTGATTTTGTTATCTTCTATTGAGTGAGTATTATGGTCTTCCTTGTCACTGTAGTAACTTTCTATCAGAAACTTTTTCTGTTTGCTGACTTTTCTAGACTATTACTTAGCTTTTAACTCTTTATTAAAATGGGGTTCTGTTTCAGGTGAGCAATGCACTGTCCCAAGCTTCAGGGGTTTTGTGCAGCTGGTCTCAGAGACCCCAAACACTTTTTTCTGCTCTGGAGCTGTGAGGAGTGTCTCTGCCCTGCTATGTCTGTAAGATCTAGTGTGATAAAGCAACAGAGTCCTGCTTTGTTGGAGCTGGGGTCAGGGCTAGGGTTTGGCCCTGGGCTTGTGCTTTGGAATCCCACTCAGTTGCTTCAGAGTTCTGGAGACCTTCCAGGTCCTCTTTGGTATTTCTTGGCTGAGAGATCTGGAAGCCCCCATTACTGCAGCTCATTCAGAGGTCCCTAGGCCAATTCCTGCTTTGCAGGTGTGTGGCTCAGACTTGCACAGAAATTGCACGCTGGACTCACACACTCTGCTGACATAAGTAATCCTCAAGTGGAAAATATTCTACTTCTTTTGGGGTGTTCTGACACACTAAAATTTGTTGAGTCATTATTTAATGGAATTTGAAGTGATTTGGGGGCGAGGTGGTGAGTTATTGCCTTTGCTATCATGGCTCCGCCTAAGATCGTATTTTTCAAAGAAAAAATGTATTGAGAAAAAAATGTGTTTCTATAAATTACAAGTCTAATTTATAAAGGCATATAATGAATCACTTTGGAAATCATGGGTCTCTGATGATGTAATTAATCTCAGGGTACCATAATGCAATGTTCAAAGATATTTATGTTGATATGGTTTCATATTTTAATGATTATATGTATTGTCTTCTGTAAACCAAAAACCTCCCATTCCATATAGACCAAGGAACAAATGTGCTGCTCATTTAATAACTGATACTGCTCTAATAAAAAAAAGAAAAGATCAATCAGCAAATTAAATTTTTTCTGTGTTAATAATTTTTTTATTTTATCAATTATTTTTTATCAATATTATTAAGAGAACTTTTTAAGGAGAGTTATAATTTTGATGCCTTATCTTGTCATTAGGTAATTAATCCTTTAGAGAAGACCTTATTAAATTTTATTAGGTTTGTATTAGCACCATCATTAACATAAAATATCAATGCCCTAATGTTCCTTGTTTCAATGTTGCACTTTTAAGCACTCTGGTTAACGTCATGTTTTTGAAGAAATTCCAGCATTGTTAAACCTTCTGGATGGAATTGAGATTGATCTCAAAAAATGACTTTTTTTTTTTTAACATGGTTGAATTGATGGTTTTTTAAATTTTATTTTATTTTATTTTATTTTTTTTTGGCATTTATGTGCTATGCCATTAAAATCTTTGAAAATATTGTTATTTTTCATGGAATTATAGTGCTCAAAGGAGCATTATCCATTATATAATGGACATTATCCATTACACAGGTCTCTTCTGGGAGCAAGAATATCTGTATTCTAATCCTGATCCTGATATCAACATGCAAAATGACTTTGGAATTGTTTTACTTTTCTGTGCATTTTTCCAAATGTTGAGACCAAATGATTTCTAAATTCTGTTTCACTTAAATAGGTCAGAGCTGCTCTGATTCTCAAATAGTCTTCTAGTTTTTATTTGAATCTCTTCAAGGAATAGAAACTCTGTATCTCAAAAAATAGCCTTTGTGTTTTTGCTTTCCCATGAGGTCATGCATGCCTTTTGTTGCTGGATATGATACATATACATACATACACTGTGTATACCATAATCAGTTTTCACTTGCTTCCCATAGTTAATCTCTATTCAAACAGTTTAGCATTGGCTCATTCTAGTTTTCAACTACCCAAGAAGTTGTTGATTATTCAGTTATTTCCAGCTTGTTTGAGGGATAGTCTCTCTTTTGTCTGTCATCCTTGCTACGTGGCTAGCCCAACATCTGTTTTTACCAAATAAACTGCTTTCAGTATCTTTGCTACCTTTGGTTTTTTGGGGGGACGGAGGGTAGGAAGGAGCTCTTTTGGCAAGGAATCATAGAAGAAGATTTCTTGTTAAGGTTTTATTTATGCCTTTCATTTTTATGTATGTGTTTCTAATGGTTTTGATTTCATCAAGTTACGTAGAACAGATTTTTTTCTGAAGAGATTTGTAATCACTAAGAACTTGGTCTGTCCATTCACACAGGAAAGACTTAAGAGATAAAAGTTGTTGCCCAAATTTCAACATACAGAGGTCTTTAGACCTTGCCCATCAGCAGATAAGTATAAATGAAAAATGAGCTGGACTCAATTGAAAAAAGGAGAGTAGATTGGATTGCTTTCAGGAAATCAAAAAAGTTACTTTACCATTCCCAAGATTTCCATGAATGAAAAGGCCCATTTTTTTTTTTTTAAATACTTAACATTGTAAGAGTATTGCTATCTGGAAATGAGATGTTACATAGAAAACAAATGCAAAAATTAAGGAATCTCTCATGTTGTGAGAGTCTGTTAAAGCAGCTCACATTATTTAACTGTAAGAAGACGTGCCTTGCAAAAGATGATAGCTGTGTTTAAGATTTGGAAGATTGTCATGTGGAAGAGGGATTCTACTTGTTTTGTTGAGCCCTACAGAGCAGGACCAGGAGCAATATAGGTGGAAATTGCCCAAAGGCCAATTAAATTTGATTATCTTCTTTTAACTAGGTTGAAATTACCAAATAAGGGGGCAGCTAAGTGGCGCAATGGATAGAGCACCAGCCTTGAAGTCATGAGGACCTGAGTTCAAATGTGGCCTCAGACACTTGACACTTCCTAGCTGTGTGACCCTGGGCAAGCCACTTAACCCGAATTGCCTCAGCACTTTAAAAAAAGAAGGAAAGAAAGGATTTCTAAATAAGTAATTTTCAATTTAATGAACAATTCAAGTGCTAAACACTGAGGAGATAAAGAAAAATAATTTTTTTTTTTTTTTACTTTGAGTAGTTTATATTTTGCTGAATAATTATTTAATATAATTACTTTATATGTGATTATTTTATCATGTATTTTTTTTTTTTCTTTTCAAAATGATCTTGTTTTAAGGAAGTGGCCTGTACTTGGCTTGTACTTGTTGGTAGATCTTGTGGGTAGCAAAGAAAGCTAATCTAACGTCATTTTGTTTGAAGTTCCTCTATCTGCCTGTTCCTTACCCTGCTTGTATTGCAACTTCTACAGTGTCTGTTCTGAAAAAGCAAAGACAATTCTATCTATTAGAATGGATTTACTCAATTCCCAGGCAAAGCAGGTTTGAGAGTGCTGCCTTCACCCACAGTTTGCTTGGGGTATGCTCATCCCTGAGTGGCCAGAGTTGCCTTCAGTGACATTGCAGACTGGAGTACATGCTACTACTGTTCTTAAATTCTGGAATCTTTCACCCTGCCATGAGACGCAAGCTGATGGGTCTCCAGAAGTAAGGGATTTATAAGGCACTGAAGTTCTCCCCAGCAATATTATTTTGGGAACAAGAGGGAGTCACTCTCTTGTTTTTCCATGCCCAAAGGGAATGGTACTGGCTGGCACAGGGCAACCTGTAACACAGACATAGAAATGGCTTTTTATTCAGGCTCTTTTACAGAGAACTTTACCAATTCTACCTAGTTATTGGTGTCTATAACTTGCCTTAAGTCCTTAACTTGATTCCAAATCTTCCTAAGAGATCTATACTTATTATATGACATGTATAATCAACTTACTTTTAATAAATGTCTAACCCTTGTAGCAAACCAAACATTATTCCAAGTTGGACAAGCAGTTCCATAAAAACCTCTTTCTCCATTAGGACACAGTTGTACTTACTTATCAAGCCTCTACAATTCTATAATTTGACGAGCATCAAATTGAATTATTTGTGCAATATTTTTAATCCAAATCTTAACCCTATGTCCCCATTGTGAGCTCCAAATACTATTGCAGTAGGGTATAGCATTAATGCTCCATAACCTGCCCCCTTCACAGGATTGATGGACTCCTCACAGCAAACCCATTCAGACACTGGGTAGTTTGGGGTCCATTCACCAACTAGTTCCAGTTTCTTCTCAAACATAGGGCTCAAAGTCCTTTGGGATATGGGGCAATGATCTTGTCTTCTGAAACTACTTCCTGTGAGAAATGGGCATTGAGCTGGTTCATCCTACAGAGTCCCATGGAGGGGCTTGAGCTGATTGAAGATCCAGTGAGTTGAGTCAGACCCCTGAAGTTGGTCAATACAGCTTCTAGTGCTGGTCATTTGAAGGTGTATTGCTCAGAGCTAGAGAAAAACAAACCTAAGAGAACTAGAGAGAAAGAGCAAGTACAAAAAGCAGAAACCTCATTCTTGGGAGGTGTGCTTATACTTTCTCTGAAGATTTTGGAAACAAGCATAATCTCTTAATAGATACTACATTATACCCCCAAAACAATTTTCAGAAAGGAGGAATCCCATCAGAATAACAGGTATTCACAAAATCCTTCATTAACAGTCTCATTTACCTAGCAAAAGCAGGATAGTGATAGAGATTAACCCAGACTTCTACATGAGACATATGTGAAAATAGATTTCACAAAAGCCTTTGTAGCCTGTTAATAGACCTAAGAAGTTCCACTGGCTTGGCTCTGGGATTAAAAGCTGGTTTGAAGATATTTAAAAATCAGATTTCTATGAATTTTCCTATTGATGTAACAAAACATTCCATAAGTTAAATCCCTCCAAGAAAACTTGAGTATACTAAAATCTTCTTCTCTAAACCATATGACAGATATTTCAACTTTAGGTTTAAAAAAATTTTTTTTTATTATAGCTTTTTAATATACCCATATGCATGGGTAATTTTTCAACATTGACTCTTGCAAAAACTTCTGTTTCAACTTTTCCCCTCCTTCCCTCCATCCCCTCCCCTACATGGCAGGTAGTCCCATACATGTTAAATATGTTAAAATATATGTTAAATTACACACACACACACACACACACACACACACACACACACACAGTTATTGTTGCACAAGAAAGATTGGATTTAGAAAGAAGATAAAAATAACCTGAGAAGAAAAAGACAAAAATACAAGCAAATAATAACAGAAAGAGTGGAAATGTTATGTTGTAATCCATACTCATTTCCCAATGTTCTTTCTCTGAGGGTAGCTGGTTCTGTTCATTACAGATAATTGGAACTAATTTGGATACTTTCATTGTTGAAGAGAGCCACGTCCATAAGAATTGATCCTCATATAGTATTGTTGTTGAAGTGTATAATGATTTCCTGATTCTGCTCTTTTCACTTAGGATCAGTTCATGTAAGTCTCTCCAAGCCTTTCTGTATTCATCCTGCTGGTCATTTCTTATAGAACAATAACATTCCATAACATTCATGTACCACAATTTATTCAGCCATTCTCCAATTGATGGGCAGCCATTCAATTTCCAGTTTCTAGCCACTACGAAAAGGGCTGCCACGAACATTTTTGCACATACAGGTCCCTTTCCCTTCTTTAAATATCTCTTTGGGATATAAGCCTAGTAGAAACACTGTTGGATCAAAGGGTATACACAGCTTGATAATTTTTTGAGTATAATTCCAAATTGCTCTTCAGAATGGTTGGATCCATTCACAACTCCACCAACAATTCAGCTTTAGTTTCTTTTTTTTTTCTTTTTTTTTTTAATTTAATTTTATTTAACAATAACTTTATATTGACAGAATCCATGCTAGGGTAATTTTTTACAACATTATCCCTTGCACTCGCTTATGTTTCGATTTTTCCCCTCCCTCCCTCCACCCCCTCCCCAAGATGGCAAGCAGTCCTATATATGTTAGATATGTTGCAGTATATCCTAGATACAATACATAATTTGCAGAACCAAACAGTTCTCCTGATGCACAGGGAGAATTGGATTCAGAAGATAAAAAATAACTTGGGAAGAAAATCAAAAATGCAAATAGGTCACATTCGTTTCCCAGTGTTCCTTCTTTGGGTGTAGCTGTTTCTGTCCATCATTTATCCATTGAAACTCAGTTAGGTCTCTTTGTCAAAGAAATCCACTTCCTCATACAATATCGTTGTCGAAGTGTATAATGATCTCCTGGTTCTGCTCATTTCACTTAGCATCAGTTCATGTAAGTCTCGCCAGTCCTCTCTGTATTCATCCTGCTGGTCATTTCTTACAGAACAATAATATTCCATAACATTCATATACCACAATTTACCCAGCCATTCTCCAATTGATGGGCATCCATTCATTTTCCAGTTTCTAGCCACTACAAACAGGGCTGTTACAAACATTTTGGCACATACAGGTCCCTTCCCCTTCTTTAGTATTTCTTTGGGGTATAAGCCCAATAGAAACACTGCTGGATCAAAGGGTATGCACATTTTGATACCTTTTTGAGCATAATTCCAGATTGTTCTCCAGAATGGTTGGGTTCATTCACAGCTCCACCAACAATGCATCAGTGTCCCAGTTTTCCCGCATCCCCTCCAACATTCATCATTATTTTTTCCTGTCATCTTAGCCAATCTGACAGGTGTGTAGTGATATCTCAGAGTTGTCTTAATTTGCATTTCTCTGATCAATAATGATTTGGAACACTTTTTCATATGAGTGGTAATAGTTTCAATTTCATCATCTGAAAATTGTCTGTTCATATCCTTTGACCATTTATCAATTGGAGAATGGCTTGGTTTCTTATAAATTAAGGTCAGTTCTCTATATATTTTGGAAATGAGGCCTTTATCAGAACCTTTAACTGTAAAGATGTTTTCCCAGTTTGTTGCTTCCCTTCTAATCTTGTTTGCATTCGTTCTGTTTGTACAAAGGCTTTTTAATTTGATGTAATCAAAATTTTCTATTTTGTGATCAGTAATGGTCTCTAGTTCATCTTTGGTCACAAATTTCTTTCTCCTCCACAAGTCTGAGAGATAAACTATCCTATGTTCCTCTAATTTATTTATAATCTCGTTCTTTATGCCTAGGTCATGGACCCATTTTGATCTTATCTTGGTATACAGTGTTAAGTATGGGTCCATGCCTAATTTCTGCCATACTAATTTCCAATTATCCCAGCAGTTTTTATCAAATAATGAATTCTTATCCCAAAAGTTAGAATCTTTGGGTTTGTCAAACACTAGATTGCTATAGTTGACTACTCTGTCTTGTGAACCTAACCTTTTCCACTGATCAACTAATCTATTTCTTAGCCAATACCAAATGGTTTTGGTGACTGCTGCTTTATAATATAATTTTAGATCAGGTACAGCTAGACCACCTTCATTTGATTTTTTTTCATTAATTCCCTTGAGATTCTCGACTTTTTATTGTTCCATATGAATTTTGTTGTTATTTTTTCTAGATCATTAAAATATTTTCTTGGAAGTCTGATTGGTATAGCACTAAATAAATAGATTAGTTTAGGGAGCATTGTCATCTTTACTATATTCGCTTGGCCTATCCAAGAGCACTTAATATTTTTCCAATTATTTAAGTCTGACTTTATTTGTGTGGAAACTTGTTTGTAATTTTGCTTAAATAATTCCTGACTTTCCCTTGGCAGGTAGACTCCCAAATATTTTATTCAGCTTTAGTTTCAATAATTAATAAAATAAGGAACTTAAAGGACCTTACTTCCTACAGACACATGCATGTAGCAGCAGATAGATGATCAGGCCAAATACTCATTTACTTAATTATAAGATAAAAGAACAATATATTTTCAGATCAAAACCAGCAGAATATTACATACTTGATCTGTGCTTATGGCTCTATTGACCACTTATACTCTTGATTATAGAAATTTCTATAAGAGGAAAAAACAGGGGCATAATTATAATAGCATCAAAACTGATCCTTCAAGACCTCAACTTGAGAGCACAGTTTGACAACTAATCATGTAATAACAATTCTACTTTAGCCAATTCAGCTCTCAAATGGTACATACTAATAATTCATCAGATAATCATTTCCACATCAAAACTCAACACAATAACAGTTTATAATCCCAAGAGATTTCATCTCAATAGCAAGTTTCACTAATCAGGTTTTAAACCCTAATCTATCCCATGTGCCTGTAAAGCAAGAAAGCTATAGATCATATTCATTATGCACTTAGTAAATATTAGATAATTTGCTGAGTGGGTTTTGAAATAACCACTTTCAGAGAATTTGTAGTTAACCAGATATCTAACAAACTTCTCTTAGAAGTTCCTTGTATTACTAAGCAGTAGAACCTTTGATATAGCATCACATGTGACTTCACCTTAAAACAACCGTACACTTGAAAAATAAAGACAAACATTGAGTTATTAATACCATGTAAATGTAAGCTATTTTTTTTAAACAACAGAAGTTTATAGCTATCTCCAGCACTCCTTCACTGAAATAAGGAAAAAAGAAATGCAAAGAGGCAAAATAGAGGGCACCTACCCTCCCCCCCCCACTGGTTTGATTTGACTTTTTTTTTGTGCAGCATGATAATTATATAAATATGTATAAATATATTGGATTTAACATTTTTCCATGTTTAACATACATTGAACTACTTATTATCTAGGGCAGAGCATGGGGGTAGAAGGAGAAAATTGGAACACAAGGTTTTGCAAAGGCTAATTAATGTTGAAGAATTGTTTACCCAAATGTTTTGAAAAATAAAAAGCCTTAATAAAGAAAAAAAAAAAAAAGAACAAGTTCTGGTTCCAAATTTAGACCTCTTTCATTCAGATCTTCTCTTGGTACTTCCTACTGGTGATGATTTGGGCAAGCCCCTTACCTTTCCTGGGCCCAAATTCTTCACCTGTAAAATCAGGAGGATGAACTAGAGGGCTTGTAAGATTCCTACTTGCTGTAGATCTTTGATCTACTGATTACTTTATCTATGCAGATCAATAACTACCCTGCAGCTTATATCCTTAGAGAATTATTTGGAGAGATGAAACGATATGCCCAGGGTCATGTTGCCACTACTATCAGAGAAAAGACTGCTATTTGGGTGTCCTGTGTCTGAGGCTTATTCTTTTTATTGTTTCCAGTTACTAATTTAATTGGAGTCAGCTTTTTTAATGTTTTTTCCTTTCTATCCTTGAGTAAACTAACAAATTGTTTTTTACTTCTGTGTGGTGCCTAAGTAAGTAGATGTAGTTATTTCATGCCTGTTTTTTTTTTTTTTTTTTAATCATTTTTAAGCCATTTGATTCAGTGGCTTAAAAAGTCAGTTGTTGGTTTATATTTGGGGTGTGTGGGGGGAAGAACAGGGTAACATTCTAAAACAGCATCAGTTTGGTATTCAAGAATGCTGGAGAAACTTTGGCAGAAAGACAGAGCACTGAGTGAATCCAAACTGAGACAGCAAAGACATTGTTCTGCTCTTTAGCGAAGGAAATTTTTTTTTTCCTTTTTCTTAAATAGCCGTGACCTTTGGTGTTTTACCAAAAGTACCTTTTTGGGACTTCATTTGGATGCAAGGTAACATTTTCAAAGTTATTAGAAAAACACATAGAAAATAAGACAGCTGGGAAAGTTGTAATTTATCCTAGGACATGAAAATGATGTTTAAAGTCTTTCATTTAAATACGAAATTAGATTAGAGATTAAATGAACAAGTAGATAAAGAAACTGACTTTATAAGTGACCCTTTTATTTTTCTGCTCTGTCTGCATAGTTGACTGGGAACAATATATAATGTGTTTAATTTATTTTGCCCAGTGTTGGTGGATAATATGGGATGGAGGTTAGCTTTAATTAAGAGCATTTTCCTTGTCTTAGCAAGTGAATCAAGTGAAATAACCTTAAACCTCAGTACTAAAGAATGGTGAAGAAAAAGCAAAAGTAAAGCAAGGATAGTTTTTAGAGTTGCATTTTGAAATAAGACAACTTTCTAATACAAATACTGAGAATCATGAAAAAAAACTTTGCCAGAAATAAATGGTTAGAATGGTTGTGATAAATTGAACTAATTTGTCAAAGGAGAGCTAGATCATCTTGTAACAAAGAGATAAAGAAAGAGGCATATTCCATGGATGATCTTTTGATGGCATGCGCATTAGTTTTCTCTACATTTAGTTGATTGGATAATTATTTCTGCATACCTAGTATATCATAATTCTTTCTTTTTATTAAGTTTTTTGACTTCTCTTCTTCCCTTGTGTTGCGTTATCCAAGTGACACACTAGAAATGGGCCTACCCAAATCATCCCAAGGATAGTTCCATTCCCTTAAGAGAATTTTCCCCCTTTTCTAACCTGGGTAGAATATAACAGTTGGATCCAGAGTCTTTCCTAGTGTTTCTGCTGAGAATTCAGAATTCTGAGGACTTGTAGGATGTGGTTAGAAATAAGACTTTTTCCCGTAGTTATTCTCTGGATTTTCCATCTCCTTGACTACTAACTACATTCCCATTGACACCCTTGCCTTGAGATCCGAAGAGCCCAACCTGTTGAATTCACCCCTGACTTGTTGCCAGGGATCTTTTCCTCCTTTCAAGATCTGTTCTTCTCACACTTCTTGAGGATAGACCTATTTTCTTGTATTTGTATCCTTGGTGCTTGGCATGGTGCCTGTATAGTAAGCACTTAATAACTGCTTGTGTGCTCTCCCCGTCTTCTCTCTCTCCTCCTCCTCTTTCTGAAATAAAATTTAAGTGCTTTTGTAATTGCTTGAGACACCTGAGGCAGGGAGGAGAAACCTGCCATCCATTTATTAAGACTATCCATTTCAATTGTGGACAAAGCCAGGATTTAAACCTCTGTCTTAAGTCTAGCACTCTTTCTGTTGTACTATACTATTTTCCAAAAAAAATTAAATGTGAGATAAATTGAGGAAAGAGAATACTATAAACTAAAAAGCTCAGGAAAATCTTTAGGTGTGTGGCAATACCTGAACTGTACCTTGAAGGAAAATAAAGAATCCTGTAAAGTGGGAGTGAAAAGAAGCAGCATTTCAGAGGTGGGGGACAGTCTTTTTGATCTGGACTTATGATTTCCTCATTGTAGTAAATAATAGTCTAGGAAACTCCAGAACCCATGCTTATCTTTAATCTTGTTTTTAAAGTAATTTCTTTTTTTTTTTTTATTATTATTATAGCTTTTTATTTACAAGACATATGCATAGGTAATTTTTCAGCAAGCACCCTTGCAAAACCTTCTGTTCCAACTTTTCCCCTTTCTCCCCACTCCCTCCCCCAGATGGCAGGTAGACCGATATATGTTAAATATGTTAAAGTTTATGTTAAATACAATATGTGTGTACATATCTATACAGTTATTTTGCTGCACAAGAAGAATCGGACTTTGAAATAAGCTAAAATTAACCTGAGAAAGAAATCAAAAATGCAAGTGGACAAAAACAGAGGGATTGGAAATGCTATGTCGTGGTTCACACTCATGTCCCAGAGTTCTTTCACTGGGTGTAGCTGGTTCTATTCATTATTGAACAAATGGAACTGATTTAGTTCATCTCATTGTTGAAGAGAGCCACTTTTATCAGAATTGATCATCGTATAGCATTGTTTTTGAAGTATATAATGATCTCCTACTTCTGCTCATTTCACTCAGCATCAGTTTATGTAAGTCTCTCCAGGCCTTTTTGAAATCTTCCTGCTGGTCATTTCTTATAGAACAATAATATTCCATAACATTCATATACCACAACTTATTCAGCCATTCTCCAATTGATGGGTATCCATTCAATTTAGGGCTGCCACAAATATTTTTGCACATGTGGTTCCCTTTCCCTTCTTTAATATATCTCTTTGGGATATAAGCCCAGTAACACTGTTGGATCAAAGGGTATATACACAGCTTGATAACTTTTTGAGCATAGCTCCAAATTGCTTTCCAGAATGGCTGGATGTATTCACAATTCCACTGACAATGTATCAGTGTCCCAGTTTTCCCACATCCCCTCCAACATTCAGCATTATCTTTCCCTGTCACTCTAGCCAATCTGAGAGGTGTGTACTGGTCTTTCAGAGTTGTCTTAATTTGCATTTCTCTGTTTAATAATGACTTGGAGCATCATTTCATATGGCTGGAAATAGTTTCAATTTCTTCATCTGATAATTGTCTGTTCATATCCTTTGACCATTTATCAATTGGAATAAATCTTTAATCTTAAATTAGATCTTCATGGTGTTGCTTGGTGATTCTGATTTGCCCAAGGTCAATCCTCATCACTTAGCACAAAGCCTGACATACTGTAATCATTTCAATACTTGGCTGACGTGAAAAAACACTTGGTGAGTAGACTGGTGAATTGATTAGAGAAGTGCCTTACAGCCTTGCTGCTGTGATTGTGTAAGGTGAATTTGTAGTGAACCTTCTTAGCATGAATTTGCAATTTTATTTTATTTTATTTTATTTTATTTTATTTTATTTTATTTTATTTTATTTTATTTGGCGTTTCAACTGCTTGTGAATAAGACCAAGGGAGCAAAGACTGTGGTTGATGTTAGGAGATAGGAGGAATGTGTAATGATAGAAAGATTTAATGTTCCTGAGTATACAGGTGAAAGAGAAGGAGAGAGCAGGCAGGGTTGGACCCCGAGAAGTAGGACTTGAGTTCTGCATGGGATGAGAAGATGAGAATAGGTAACTTCATTTTCACTTAAGTGACCAGTGAGTAATCACTGGGATTAGGAGAGCTGGAGGTAAGTTTGTTACTCACAATCTAGAGAAGGGCTGTTTGACTTATATGGGGGAGGGAGGAAGTACCATTAAGGACCTTATTAAGTAAAAGTCACTTAGTTGTTTATAATAGTAGGAAAGATTGGAGGTAAGATGTTAGATCTTAGACTACTTTTTCCTCAGTGGCCTTTTTCTAATAAAAAAATAAATATATTCAGTCTTAGTCAATCTGGACCCAAATAATGATCAAATGGGGCTTGATCTATGATTCATGGGTGGCCAATAAGAATCTGGTTTGGTTTGGTTTAAGGCATGGGCCTTAAGAAAGAAATCTTGACTCCTGTGATCATCTCACATTACAGGAGTTGAGACTAAGGATGGATCAAGCCATTAATACTACTATTATTATTTAATTTTGTACTGAAATTGCAACTATCATTTTGTAATATTTTACTAAGCAGAAGAAATATTTTAAGTGTGGTTTGTTAATACTTTTTTGCTTAAATTTTCTTTGATGTATAGCAGCTTGTAACCTCCTTGTTTGAGTGCTAAAAGTTCAGCTTTTTTTTTCTTTGTAATTTGCTTTTGCAAGAATTTTTGTATCAATTTTAAAATAATGGGGTTTTTGGTATTATACCCCTAGTACTTAGTATAGTGCAGAGCTTCTAAAAAATTTCCAACTGAGAACTCCTTTTTGCTCTAGAAATTTTTATGATCTTCCGGTTAAGATGGCGGAGAGGAGGCACACAGCTGTGTAAGCTCCGCGCTTTCTCTCACTATCCACTTCATTACAAGCCTCTGAATTAATGCTTGACTGAAAAAAAAACCCACAAATAGTTACCAAGAGAAGCCATCCTTGAGATTCGCCAAGAAAGGTCTGTCTTTACTGGAGGGCTGGGGCGGTTTTAGATCGGGCGCAGGCGGCGGGCAGCGGCAGTGAGAGCACAGGAGCAGACTGGAGAGGGGGTGGGGAGTGATCGCAGCCGTCTCTGCGGGGAGAGCTTCGCTACAGGACTGGATACTTTGCTCCGGCAGCAAGTCAGCAGCCCAGCAGAGAAGCTAAAAACACCGGGGCTGAAGAACACAACCCCAAACAGCTGGAGTCTCTCGGGACCTGGCCACCCCCCCCCCCCCCCTTCCCACCCCCACAGTGACTCAGCACGCTCTGGGATCTCAGAGCGCAGGCGCAGCACAGTCCTGCTAGTGCCTCACTGCTGCCCCCTGCAGTCTGTAGAGGAAGCTCGATAACACACCCACCCCCCCCCCCCCCCCCCCAAAGAAAGACTCCAGTTTTTTCTGTTTTTCTTTGCTAGTTTGTCTTTGATTATTAGACAGAATGAGCAAGAAACTGAAGAGGACTTTAACCCTTGACAGCTTCTATACAGATAGAGAGCAGACTCTAAATCCTGAGGAGACTAAAAACAGACAGTCCCCAGGTGAATTCCCAAAGGAGGAGATCATCTGTTCCTCAGCACAGATGAACCTCATAGAAGTGATTAAAAAGGCTCTCACAAGGGAGCTAGAAGAAAAATGGGGAAAGCAGAGTGAGGCTTGGGAAAAGAGCCTGGAGAAGTCAGTTAAAGAGAGAGTGGATAAAGAAGTAAAATCCTTGAAAAATAGGATTGGTGAACTGGAAACAGAAAATAGCTCTCTAAAAAACAAAATTGGCGAAATGGAAAAAAATTCCACAGAACAAAAGAACTCAATGGGACAATTAGAAAAAGATTTTTAAAAAGTGAGTGAAGAAAGTACTTCACTGAAAATCAGAATTGAACAATTGGAATTGAATGACTTGAGGAGACAAGAAGAATCAGTCAAGCAAATCCAAAAAAATCAAACAATGGAAAAGAATGTGAAATACCTTCTGGGGAAGACAACAGACCTGGAAAACAGATCCAGGAGAGACAATCTGAGAATCATTGGACTCCCAGAAAAGAATGATGAAAAAAAGAGCCTGGACGCTATTTTCCAGGAAATTATCAAAGAGAACTGCCCAGAAGTCATAGGAACAGAGGAAAAAATAAACATTGAAAGGATTCATCGATCACCCACCGAAAGGGATCCTAAAATCAAAACACCAAGGAATATAGTGGCCAAATGCCAGAACCCTCAGATGAAGGAAAAAATATTGCAAGCGGCTAGAAAAACCCAATTCAAGTATCAAGGAGCCACAATAAGGATCACCCAGGATCTGGCAGCATCCACATTAAAAGATCGAAGGGCCTGGAATATGATATTCCGAAAGGCTAAGGAACTTGGTATGCAACCAAAAATAACTTACCCAGCGAGAATGAGCATCTTTTTCCAGGGAAGAAGATGGACATTCAACGAAGTAAGCGAATTTCATCTATTTCTGATGAAAAAGCCAGAACTTAACAAAAAGTTTGATCTACAAATATAGAACTCAAGAGAAATCTAAAAAGGTAAAGATTAATCTTGGGAACTATATTTTGGCTATATAGATGTGTAAAGAATACATGTATACCTTGTTCTAGAAATTGATGTGGAAAGGACATTGTATCAGAAAAAGGGTAAAGTGGGGGTAGTACATCTCAGGAAGAGGCATAGGAAACCTATTATATCTGAGAGAAAGAATGGAGGGGGATGAATATAGGGGGTATCTTACTGCCTTCAGAATTGGCTTTCAGTGAAAAATCTTAAGACATATTCAATCTGTGGTGAAACTTCTCCCACCTCATTGAAAAGTGAGAAGGGAAAAGTGAAAAGGGAAGGAATAAGCTAAGTGGAAGGGAATACGGAAACTGGGAGGGAAAGGGGTAAGATAGGGGGAGGAACTCTAAGGCGGGGGGAGGGATACTAAAAAGGGAGGGCTGTGAGAAGCAAGTGGTGCTCACAAGCTTAATACTGGGAAGGGGGGAAAGGGGAAAGAAGGGAGAAAAGCATAAACAGGGGTTAACAAGATGGCAAGTAATACAGAATTGGTCATTCTAACCATAAATGTGAACGGGGTAAACTCCCCCATAAAGAGGAAGCGGTTAGCAGAATGGATTAAAAGCCAGAATCCTACAATATGTTGTTTACAGGAAACACACCTGAAGCGGGGAGATACATGCAGATTAAAGGTAAAAGGTTGGAGCAAAATCTACTTTGCTTCAGGTGAAGTCAAAAAAGCAGGGGTAGCCATCCTGATCTCAGATCAAGCTAAAGCAAAAATTGATCTAATTAAAAGAGATAAGGAAGGGCACTATATCTTGCTAAAGGGTAGCATGGATAATGAAGCACTATCTATATTAAACATATATGCACCAAGTGGGGTAGCATCTAAATTCTTAAAAGAGAAACTAAGAGAGCTGCAAGAAGAAATAGACAGTAAAACTATAATAGTGGGAGATCTTAACCTTGCACTCTCAGAATTAGATAAATCAAACCACAAAATAAATAAGAAAGAAGTCAAAGAGGTAAATAGAATACTAGAAAAGTTAGATATGATAGATCTCTGGAGAAAATGTAATGGAGACAGAAAGGAATACACTTTCTTTTTAGCAGTTCATGGAACCTATACAAAAATTGACCATATATTAGGACATAAAAACCTCAAACTCAAATGCAGTAAGGCAGAAATAGTAAATGCATCCTTTTCAGACCACGATGCAATGAAAATTACATTCAACGAAATTTTTGTGATCCTAAGTATATAGGTATGTAAAATAGGGATCCAAATCAAACACTTAACTGATAATAAATCATAACAAAATTTATTTTAAAATAGTTCTTTGATTTACATCTAATTTTGACATTTATTAAAGATAAGAACAAATTTGCATACTGAGATGGATGTGTTTATTTTTACATAAAGAATTAAATCATGATGGGAAAGGTGCAACTCCCACATTGTTAAGCAGCCTCATATGGGGTTGTGACCCACAGTTAAAAGAAATTTTGGAGTAGTGCATAGTACAAAGAAGGTCCTTAAATTAATTCTTAGTAACAAATTAATATATAAAACCTTTAGTCCTTCAACTCTTGATTGATAAGGCCCAAGCATGGACTGCTATTTCTTTAGTGGTCCTATGATGCTTAATTCGCTCTTGGTGTTCTCTCCCTCCCTGACTTAGTTCAATAGCAATGGAGGCAAAGAATCTCCCTTTTCACCTAGTCCAAAAATATCTAAGTGAATGAATGAATAAATGAATGAATGAATCTGGGAGAGGGAGATCCTCAGGCTTTCTGGTCAGAGTGGAATGTTTGTTGTTTATATTCAATCTGAGTCAATCTGGACCCAAATAATGATCAAATGGGGCTTGACCAGGATTCATGGGTGGCCAATAAGAATCTGATTAGGTTTGGTGTAAGGCATAGGCCTTAAAAAAGAAATCTAGTCAGTAAATTCCAAGATATCTTGGGAAGGGTTCAGAGGAGCAGGGGAGGAAAAAAAAATGCTTACAGTATCTGTAGGTAAGAATATGATATTCTGTATGGACAGAGGAATGGGGAAGAGATTTTCCAAATGGCCAAGTCCAGTTTTGGGGCCAGCTTTATTCACAGAGATGATTGTTTGTCTCTTGTTCTGCAAGACAACCATGACATCAGGAGGTGATGCAATGACATGCAAGTTGAGGAAGGGCTGTGCCAGGTTACCTGCCTCACTATCCCCAGCAGCTTGGCAATGTAGCACATAGAGTAGTCAACTTGGAATTAGAACGATAACGTGGCTAGTTGCAGTACATAGTCCGCTTAACTATCTCAACTTAAATTTCCTTATTTTGTAGAAAAGGAATAATAGCACTTACCTGACAGGATTATTGGGAGCATCTAATGAGATAATGTATAAAGCAAAATTTAAAAAGTTTTATGTAAAAGTCAGCCTTTATTATCATCAGTATTTTATCTTTATAACAAGTGCAGCAGAAAATCCCATTTTGTACAACATAAAAATGTTAGGAATAGTTAAGTAAAATATTTATCCCTCTGTTTGATAAATCAGAGAACCCATCATTCCCTCGTAGCTGGTATAACCTGATTTTCAGGTTCAAAAGGTAATAACTGTTCTTGTACAGAATACAATAAAAGCAGTTGCATTATACTTTTTGATGGAAGATGTTTTCTTTACCCATTAATAATTAGAAACAATTAAACCTCTGAAATAAAAGAATTGCTTCTGAATGAAGAAGATAAGTTAATGATTACTAAGCAAGCCTTTGCTTTCTTTCATTTCATTTGAATAATAGGCATTTTTAAAATTGGAAAACTTGAAAAAATAGTTCATGAATTTCTTGTAGATCTTTTCATAAGTAGTCACTATCTTTTTGCATCAAAGTAGCAATTTGAAGACTTTGCATTAATGTGTTTAAAGCACTCAGTTTATAAAAAACTTATCAAATATTTTAAGAGAAAATTTAAATTATTATCACTATTATAATTTGTTATGTTATTAATATAATCATTATTCTATTGAAAGTTTTCATTTATTTTTTAATTCATCACTAAGAAAAATTAGTATTTTCTTTTTTTTCTGAAACTTTGATGTGTGTTGACCTTAGAAAGCCAATGTTTTTTACACTATTTATTACAGAAGTATACTAAGTATACTGCCTCAGTTTGGTCATAAATTCTGCCAAGATTGGCTTTTACTTGTTGTTAAAATTTTTTTTAAAACAGTTGCTTCTTTTAACAACATAAAAGATTATTTGTAGCTCCTTATTCCTATTTCTTGTTACAAGTGATTGTATGCAAATTTGCATTCCTTGGGTCCAAATTGCTGAAAAGATCATGTTTTTAACTGTTGCTCAAGTCCACTATATATCTTCTACATTTTGTTATTTGATTAAAAGAATCATTTGCATAGAAAATTTCTTTCAATGTGCTATTTTCATCAGTTGGTTTGCAGAGTAACATTTTCCTGGTGTCATTTCAACATCATATCATAATATATAATGAGATACCTAATATAATTATATGTTATACATTCATACACACATAGATCATATAGATTTTTAAAGAAATAGCAAATAGGTTTTAATGATTTCTGCTTTGTAAATATCATTTGAAGTCTAAAATACCATTTTCTCATTTATACTTATTTTCAAATCATTATTTCCCTTGAGATTATAGACTTTTTTTTCCCTTTCGAATGAAATGTTATTTTTACTAGGTCTACAAAGTATCCCCTCTATGGTTTGGTAAATTAGGACTGAATTTGTAAATTAATTTAGATACTATCATTCCCATGTACATCAAATTATTTATAATGACATTTTTGTGATAGCTAAGAATTGGAAACAAAGTATTGATCCATTGATTGAGGAATGACTAAACAAATTGTGGTATGTGAAGATAATGGAATGTTATTGAGTACTAAGAAATGGTAAATGGGGTGAATAAAGAGAAATATAGAGAGGTTCTCATGAACTGATTTAGAGCAAAGTAAGCAGTTCTAAGGAAACCATATAGGCAATGACAATAACAATGTAAATGGAAAGAACAGTACATCCACCAATCAAAAGTAAATGTAACAAAATTATAAAGATCAGGCATGACTCACACAGGTGTTAAGCAGTAGATAGTTTCCCAGACTTTTCCATTGTATCAGTCAGGTATGCAGATATCCTTCCCCTCCCTTCCCCACTTTTAAAAGAAGTTTTATATTGGGATCACTCTTTGGAAGGGAGAAAGATCTTGGGGAATAACTATATAAGAAATAGAAGACATAAATGAAAACTATTTAGATTTTAGATATCACAATTTTTATATTCATAAGAACCTGTCTTGAGCCATGAACACCACTCATTTTTAAAATTTATTTTGTGGATTTAAGTATGTCTTGGTAGACTGACTTACAGGTATTTTTAATATTGTAGTTATTTTAAATGAGATCTTCCATTCTATTATTTATTCTAGTTTTTTGTTATTATTTTGTTGTACTGATATTTTATGCAGTGTGTGTGCGCATGCGCTTAATCTTAGACAAGTCACTTAAGTTTCTTTGGACTCCAATTTCCTTACCTGTAAAATGAGGAACATTAGACTAGATGGTAGATCCTTACAATCCTACATTAATGAATCTGTGGTTCTGACTTTAATGAAGCTATTGCATCTTGTTTCTTTGTTTATTTTTGTTTGTTTGTTTTACTACTTTTTTGTTTTACTGTTTTGTACTTGTTTTTACTATTTGGTTTTACTTTTGTTTGTTTTACTACTTTATTAGGAAAACTTGTGTTTCCCATTGAAAACATTGTTGGCTTTAGGAAGCATCTACTTATATATTTTTAAAAAGATCATTCTATGTCTATGCTTTGTAGGAGTTTTATACCAAAAGAATATTGTATTTTGTCACAAATATTTTCCTTCATTAGTAAAGAGTGGTTTTAGGTGGTTTTATTACAAGATAATTTTGTTTTCTTAATATTGAATCATCCTTGCTATAAACAATCCCCTTCTTGTTAGTTGCATGATCTGACAATACATAAATAAGGCAATTCAGTTGAATTTAAAACTTTTAACATTGAAATATTTAAATGAATTTTTATTACTAACCTGGAGCTATGTTTTTAAATAGTTATTTTTTTAAGAATAAACTTAAACTGCATTTAATACAATGAATGACATTGAAAAATGTTACTGTGATAGCACTTTTTTGTAAAAATTATGTAATTTGGATCCTAAAAACTTTGCATTGAATTACAGCAAGTAAGGTGACTCCTTTGCGACTGATGGGATAGTGGGAACTTTATCCACATTGAGATTTTACTTCCTTTGTGTATACTGAATTAAATAATATTCCTACATTCATTCAGTTTGTATTGTCAGTTTTAGTCAGTATGTCAGATTACCAGGTTTACTTGTGATGATTTTAATTTTAATTTTGTTTCCATTGAAAAAAATAGACATATTTATGTGAAGCAGTTATATTTGGGAATTACCCATTTATTTTGTCCATTGTTTCTCAGTCCCCCTGAAAAGATTTCACTCTCCCTGCTCCCATTTTTTCCAAACTGTGCCATAGATTTTTTTGGTATGTTAATATTGAAATTGGCCTGGATATATATAAAAGATGGGACCCACCTATGTTGAGTTCTCTGTAAAGGAAAAAACTTTTTTAGGAAGGAAGATTCAAGACAAATTTTTGTCATTTATTATTATTCCATGTTCTGTGTTTTGTTTGACATTTCTTTTTTGGTATTTAGGTGATTTGATAGGATGTTGGCCTTGGATTTAGATTTTCCTGACTCCAAATCATAACTCACACACTTCATAGATCTGTGATCCTGGGCCAATGTAGTTAATATCCCATAACCTCATTTTTTTTTCTGATTTAATTTTTGAATCTAACTTAAAGGGCTATTGTGAGGATACAATGGAATTACATATACAAAACACTACTATTATTATCCAAAACAAAAATAATTTATTTTGTTGTTCACTTAATAACCCAGACAAGTTAAAAAAAAAAAAAAAAAAAAAAAAAAACCTGTGCTGTACATATCACATATTGAATCATCATTTTAAGATTTTTATATTGTTATATGTTGCAGTATATTTTAAAGCTCTTTATTTTGCTTTATAAATATCATAATGTTAAATCTGTGTGTGATTCAGATTAGTTTCTAAGTACAGGTGAGAAAATGCACATTTCTTCCATCTTTTCAGAACTTGGAATATTAGGGATATATCAGACTCAGTTGTTGTATTGGTTAGTTTTACTGGACTGTTTTTTTCCACTTCTCTTTTAAAATTTTTTTAAAATTACAGGAGTTGAGGAAGGTATATATTAAGAAATGAAAATGATGAAAGAGATAGGGAGAAAAATGAGAGAGAGAGTGAGCATGAATATTTAAGTATCAAAAATGTAGTTTCGCTATCTCCTATACCAAATAATTGGGTAAATACATTTAATCACAAAACAGGAGGGGACGGAGCCAAGATGGCAAAGAGGATACCCGTTTCTTTCTGACCTGACCAGTGTAATGACCTTCACACTAATTATCAAATCCAATCTCTGAATTAGTTCTGGCCTGGCAGAACCCACAAATATTGGGAGTATAACAAATTAGCAGCAGAAGATAATTTCAAAGCTCTCCAGAAAAGGTCTGTTTCAATTGGGCATGGAAGGAGGCAGGCTAAACGCAGGCAGACTGAGCACAGACCCAGGGTGGCCTGGTGGAGAAGAACAGATTTCAGACTCTGAAGATATTAAAAGCAGATTGGCTCCAGAAGAAGCCCCAAAGGGTGATATAAGTTGATCCCCATCACACAAGGCTCTCCTAGAAGAAATTATAAAAGATCTTAAAAGAGAGTTGAAAGAAAAATGAAGAAAAGAAATGAGAACTTATAAGAGGATTTGGAAAAGAAAACACAGAAATTATCTGAGGAAAATTCACTACAAAATAGACTTAGTGAAATGGAAGCATATATAACTACTTAAAAAATAGAGTTGCTAAAATAGAAAAAGAAAACAACTCCTTGAAAAACAGAATTTGTGGAATGGAAAAGGAAAATAACTCCTTAAAAATCACAAAACAGGAAGTGAAATAAGTGAATTTAGGATCAAAAGTCTTGATTTTGATGCTTGATCCTACTTAATTAACATTAATTGACTAATAATTAATATTTATGTTTCCTTAGGAAAATAATCACATTTTTCTGTATTTGTTTCTGTACTTAGAAAATGAGTAGGTTGGACTAGATGACCACTCAAAATTGATGATCTTTTATCAAAACTTAAATATTTGTGAATAAATGTTCAGAGTTTTAATACCTTTTTTTCTTATTTTATAGGATCAATTTGATAATCTGGACAAGCATACACAGTGGGGGATTGACTTCTTGGAAAGATATGCAAAATTTGTTAAAGAGAGGATAGAAATTGAACAGAACTATGCGAAACAGTTGAGGTAAGTTAATTTTCTTTTTATCTATTAAAAGTTCACAACTAATTAATAATTATTATTTTTAATAGATAATTGGCATATAAGTGTATAATCAGAGGAGGAAGCTTATGTTTTTAATTTATATAACATCATTTGTACTTTTCATGTCAGTATGACTTTACCCTCTACTTGTTTAGGCTTACTAAATTGAATGGACATTTTTCTTTTTTGTTATTAAACATCAAAGAATTTTAAAAAATATAATCTTGAAATTGGAGGATATCTTAGATGTTGTCAAATGCAACTGAAATCCAAGCAGAAATCTCTTCAACATCACCGATAAATCAAGTGGGTCATCCATCTTCTGTTTGAAAATCTCCAGGGATGATGAACTCCATAGTACTCAAAGCAACTTCATTCTAATTTGGAACAGCAGTGACTGTTAGAAAGTTTTTCCTTATATCAATCCAAAATCCTTTTTTTTTCTTTTCTTCTCTCCATTTTCATACATTGTTCCAATTTTTTTCCTCTGGGGCTAAGCAGAAAAAATTTAGTCTCTTTTTTATTACAGCCTTTCAGATACTTGAAAACAACTGTCATATACCGTCTAAGTCTTCTTTTAATTCAACCTAAATATTTTCATCCAAATGAGTTTTTGGCTTGATTTTTGTTCCACCCACTATCCTGGTTTCCTTTCTGGATGCACTCAAATTTAGCAATATTATTCTTGAGGTGTCATACCTAGAACTGAATATAATACTCTACATATGAGTTACCCATAGTCTAGTCTATGACTTAACCTTGTTCTGGTGACTATTCCTTTATTAATGCAATTTAAGGCCTTGTTAGTTTTTTTGTTCCTTCCATGTTATATTTTTGACTCATCAATCTTGTACACTACAATGCCTGAATTTTTTTTCCTATCATCTATAGTTAGTGGAGAAAGTACACATCCTCTATTTACAAAATTGATTTTTAACATCTCATTTAGGATTTCTTATTTGTCTTCATTACATTCTATTTTCAAAACTTTGGTTCATTTTTCTAGCCTTTCCCTATCTTTCTGTATCTTGGTGTTATTGTCCAGTGTATTCTCTATAGTTCTCACCATTAATTTTTTCTATCTTTCCTAAGCTGATAGTATACTTATTGGTTTAATTTTGATGCTGATTTGTATGGAAGGTTGCTCTGTTTTTTCATCCTGGGCTAGTTTGATTTTTAAGGTGGGCTGGTGGCTCTCTGCTTCTGGGGGCTCACCATATTGCTACTGGATACCTGATCAGCTTTACCGGTCTCACAGCTCAGAATTCTCCAATTCAAACCTTCTGCTAGCTTTATCCTACTATCCTTTATCTAATAAGAATTGCAAATATTACAGTGACATAGTCAACATGTATAGGACTGCTTGCCATCTGAGGGAGGGGGTGAAGGGAGGGAGGGGAAAAGTCAGAACAAAAATAAGTGCAAGGGATAAAGTTGTAAAAAAAATTACATGGGTTCCGTCAATAAAAAGTTATAATAATAATAAAAAAAATTGCAAATATTGGCAACCATATTTGCAGCAGACAAGTTTAAAGTCAACACTTTTGAATGTCCCTTTACCTTTTAAGTTATTGCTTATTTTTATTCGCTTTCTCCCATTGAGGAGAGTTCTGCTGTTTTTTGGAGAGGTATAAAACTCAGCTCACTATAACAGGGTAATAGGCCATCTTCAGTTCCTTTCTAAGAGATAGAATACTAAATGGGAAATTTTATTTCATTGTATCCATTTTTCATTTTAGAAACTCTTTCAGTAGTTCATGGAATCATAGAAATATAATGATATAATATTTAGAGCTGTAAGGAACACCAGAGACCATCTAGTCTAGTCCCTTCTTTTTATAGATGAGAAAACTGAGGTCTGGGGAGGTTAAATGACATATTCAAAATCACAGAGACAGAACTGGGATTTGGAATAGGTTCTCTGATTGGAGCTGTTTTAAAGATAATTTTTTCTTGTTTTCTTTCTCTTTTTTTAAACAATGTTATACATGTTGGAGTCAGATGATGTAAATATGTTTTTTCTTTTTAATTTTTGCCGACAAAATTTTCCTCAGCTATGTGGAAGAAAAGACAGGGATTTGGAAGACAATATGTGACTTTATAGTCATGTGTTCTTTTTTCCCTTAAGATGCCTTTTTACTTGCTACTGTAGTTATTATTACCAGCATTTAACTTAACATTTGTTTCCTTGAGAGGCAATGGATGGAATGTACTACTTGGAATTCCAGCTCTTTTATCTTTTTTAAATCTGTTCATGTAATCTCTGCAGTGTCTTACACTTAAGAATAGTTTTCTTTAGAGTTGATCATCAGCATTTTCTCTCCACTTCAAATAAATCTTCTGGAATTTATCACTGAGGCTATAACCTGATATGAATATTAAATATTTTTCCACTATTGACTTATATGAAATAAGATCAAAGAATGAACTTATAAATATTAAGAAATCAAGTAAGCTCAAAGAAATATATGTATGTATTTTTGCACATATTTTATAATTATATAAAATGGACACTCTCACTTAAATGAGAAACAATTCAATAACCTTACTTTATTGAGAATAAATATTTTTAGAGGCAGAGCCAAGATGATAGAATAGCAGGAAAGAAAGTTCTCTATCTCTCTTTCCATCTACATCTCTTTCAGATTTAGCAAATACACCAGATTAAATCTTGATCAGGAAATACAAGAAAAAAGAATCACAATGAGTATTTTTTCCAGCCCACCTTGGCATAGGAAGACAGTGAGGGCTGTGAACAATAAGGACAGTCTATCTAGAATTGCACCATGTAGAACATTTGAGTATAAGTAAGAACTCTTCACAAGGGCAAGAAGAGTTCCCAGATTCAGTCTAGAGAGCTCTAAACTTTTATATATAGAGAGAGTATAGTAACTTTTCATTTGGCTGTTTAGCCAAATTTCCTTTTTTAATCATTCCTTGCTCAGTATAGGGTCACAGATCCAGGACTTATTAAGGAGATGCCCTGTACTTAAAATGAAGGGTACTTTTGGGCTCTATCCTGTTACTTTGAGCAAGGAATATATTTAGAAGCAGAAGTACTGGTATGGGTTAAACTTTGGAGCAGATCTGGGTTTCACTTCTAGCTTCTCATCCAATCTTAAGCTTATTGAGGAATAACCAGGGCAGGAATCCCAGATGAAAAGAAAGCATCAAGTGTTATCACTCTGAAGTTTCCAACTATAGAACTTTGCAACTAGCTGATAGTGGTTGAGTCCAGCACCATTCTGCAGGAACTCCAACTGGGGATGAAATATAAATATTGTTGTGCTGCTACAAATGATGAAGAAGTGATTTCTGAGAAACCTGGGAACTTTGTATCAATTGGGTGTGAGATGTGAAGGTGTTTGTATGTATACATATATAGGTATATGTATATATGTATGTATGTGTATGTGTGTGTATGTATTTATATATATATATATATATGTACAGAGAAAGAGAGGGTAGAGAAGGAGAGAGAGAGAGAGAGAGAGATACAGATACAAACATCTTTGAAAGAATAAAAACTTTGATCATAGTAATGAATAACTGTTCATATTCTCATTCTAACTCACTTTCCTCCTACCCCCTCCAGTGAGAAAGGGGTGAAAAACATTTGTTTTGTTTCTACATAATTTATAGTATTCCTATTGCAAGATAGTTTTTGCATGTGCATTTTGACTCTGTATTCTGTAGAAGCACAGAGCTAGAAAACAAAAATCTAGAAAGACTATTTTGTCCAATCTTCTCACTTAATAGATGAGAAAATTGATTCCTAAAAAGGTAAAGTGAATTGTCTCAATCAAAATAATTTTTGAATGAATTTTATACCAGAACTGAAGTCTTTAGTCTTCTTCAGAGCTTCATACTGCCTTTTTAATTCAATGTGATTAAATTTAAAGAGGATTTAATGAAAACCTACTATATGCCATCTACTATGCTTGTTTGAAACAAGTCTCTGTCCTTAAGGACCTTACATTCTACTCTCTTAGTACAATTTACTGATTTAGATTTTAGCAGTGGCTAGGATTACAAAAATCAAATTTAAAAAGGAGAAGGTTGTAATTAGAGGTCATAAAGAAGAATTCTGTATCAGTTCTACCAACTTTCATATTAATTTCTATTCAATATGGCACCTTGTTTTCATATTGAAGTACTCAAATTTCATATGGCATAACCTAAATTTAATTGGCTCATAGATTTTTTACAAGTTTATATGATAAAATACCAAAAGTCATTTGATTGTATTTTATTTCTAATATTAAATAGAATCATAGATTTAGATTTGGCAGCAATTTTAGGGGTTATCAAGTCTATTACCCTCATTTTATAAGTGAAGTAACTGAGGTCAGAGACCTTAAATAAAGTTTCCAAGGTTCCACCTGGTATTTGAATTCAGACCTTAGTGACTTCAAATCTTGAACTCTTTTCTCTCCATCATGCTGCATTTAGCACAAATACTTGAGAAATACATGCTGTTTACTCTGTTTCGCATGCTATAAACCCAAACCAAATAAACTTAGTTATATATTTTTTCTATTTTAAAAAAGTATTTTTCAATTAAATGAGAAATACAAAGGAATGTTTAGTGTTGTGTGTTTCCCCTTCCACTCCTGAAAGGACAGTGATTGAGTGGTAGAAAATAAAAAGGTTTATATTGATAATAACTTTTGGTGGTATAAAATATGAGCTCTTTATCTAGGGACTTAGTAATAATTTATCTGAGGAACTAAATCATTTCAATCATGATATTATTATGATTGAAACTAGACAACTAGAGGAAGTTATAACTAAATCAAAGGATGTGATTTTCTGCCAAGATGACCTAAATATAAGGCAAACTATCTAACTCCTTCATACCTATTCCAAAAAAACTGTAAAGTTAGCATCATGCTGAATTCTGATCAAGAAATCCAACCAGAAATTATGGTGACTTCTTTTACTCTAGAAGAGGTAAAAGCCCCATACCCTGTCTACTTTATAATTTGCCAGGGCTCTGTGCCAATAAGTTGTGAAAGTGGAAAGCTTTCCTAAGAAAACCCCAGGATAGAGACCTTGAAAGCCTCAAGCAGTAGCCATCAATTACTAGTAAATCAGTATGTTATGGTAGTATAGTTGACGGGACTCTCAGGTTCCTGAAATTCCAGAGGAGGATCTTTAAAGATTCAAGGTGTGGAATTTCAAAGATTGAGGTATTTGGCAGGGGGTGATATGCCCAGGGAAAGGGTTGGCAAAAATCCTCAGTACTTCTAGGGTAGCATCAAGTAGGGCTGACCACCATACCCCAAAGTATATTGAGGACAGAATCTGGCCTTTCACAAAGCCATAATTCAAGAAATAAAAACTAGACAGATGAATAAAAATAGAAAATATCAAGCTTTATAAAAATCTAATTTGCAAGCATTTGCTTCCTTGGATGATGTCTGTGAGGCTTGGTTTCAAAGCATGGAGAAGTCTAGGAGTGCTGCTTTTTCCACATTTCTTGAATTTAACCTCTGTAGATAGCAGTTGCTGAGTAGGTGATTTTAGTAGTATCAAGGAGGTTAGATCCCTTTTCCTCAGTGGTTGGTCCCTTTAATGATGGTTGTGGGACCTGGGCCTAATGCAAAGGCCAGAACAGTGCTGTTCCTAAGGCTTTTGGGCTGTGGGTTCTGGATTACATTCATCAGAATCTGAAGGGAAAGGGTAATTACTTGACTTTAGATTCTAGTGCATGCTACCTCTACTTTCTCAAAGAAAAGTTTGCTACTTTCTTCATCTAGACTGACATGATTACATTAGGAGTGTCAGCAGTTGGTAGAGATGTCTGGCCCTTTCTCCACAGGAGTTGCTTTCCCAGATGATAACTGTGGGGGCAGAGCCAGAAGGAAGACTGGGGGTCTGGGCAGTGCTGCCCCTCCTTCAGCTCTTAAGTTTATTTGCAGTTACTATTAGTGCTAGTGAATGGTGGAAAAGAAAATGTTCCTCTTCTCTGTAATTGTAGCTCTTCTTCATAACGGGGCCCAAAATAGGGCTAGTGGCAATTTCCCTGTTCTTCGGGTTGGGCAGAAGGCTTGCTGGTTTGATTTGCCTGTCATATGCCTTCTCCTCCGGGGTATTTGTTGCTTTAGCTAGTTCAAGTCTGGAGATTTAGATTTGGAACTTATTTATGTAGAGATGATAATTTATTCCACATGGGTGATTGAAATTTTCCAAGGAAAAAAGTATAGATAGAAGAGAGTGCTAAAGAAATATTCACTCTAAGAATTCAAGAAGAAACACAGAAAAATCAGAAAGAGGTGGAACAGAACCAGAAAAAGGTGGTGCTAAGAAGAGGTATGTTGAACAATGTCAAACATAGTACGAAAACGAAGATATAAAGAGACCACTGACGGTGGTACGTGATAGGCTTTTGATGTCCTTTTGGAGAACAATTTCAGTAGAGTGGTGGGGAGAGAAGCCATGTTTTCATTACAATAGCTAGCTTTTATATGCTCATAACTCATTTGATCTTTATAATAATCCTAAGAGATAGGGGCTGTTGTTACTCTGATTTTACATATGAAAAAATTAAGGCCAAGAGGTTGTCATATGCCCAAAATTATGCACCTAGTCAATGTCTGAGGTAAGTTTTGAACTTTTTCTGATTTCCAAGTTTTCTATTCTATTCACTACTTCTACTCCTCTTAGTGGCTGCCTATAGATGAGAATTAATAATAATAATAATAATAATAATAATAATAATAGCTAATATTTATGAGTTGTTGAGGTTTTTTTTTCAGTTAATTATTTTGTTTAGTTAGCTTTTTAAAACTTTTGCATTTGGCCAATTGTTCTTTTAAAGGATTGTTTTGTTTATTGGATATTTTTCCGTTTTACCAATTTTGTTTTTCAAGGAGTTGTTTTCTTTTTCCATTTTGCCAAATCTATTTTTTAAGAAGTTGTTTTCTTCAGGATATTTGTTTTCCATTTCACCCAATGTATTTATTTCATTTCTCCATTTTTCTTATACGTCTCTTCTAAGATCTTTTTAAAATTTTTCCAATAGAGTCTTTTGAGATCAGTTCATATCCCTCTTTGAGATTTCATCTGAAGGCTTTTTGCCTTTAATGTCTCCAGGATTTGAGTTCTGTTCTTCCGACTCCATAATAGCTATGAATGGTCAGATTTCTTTTTGCTTTTTGCTCATTTTTAAAGGTTGAGATCTGCTCCTAGGGCAGATTGTCCCAGGCTTCCTCTAGGGCCACAGGGGCTACTTACTGCACTGGAGCTGGTAGTGCTGCAGGCTTTCCCACTGTGCTGGGTGGGCTTGGCCGAGTTCCCCCTGTTATGCAGGGATTCAAGGGCTACTCACTATTTGCCTTCTATAGTTGTATAGGAGTCTCACAGTTAGTTTGCTGATCCACTGGCTTTGCGAACTAGGACAGAGTAGCCAGCACTGCCATATTTTGGCTAAGAGCCTCCCACTCTATTCTGGAATGGGCCTCTCTACCCTGGGCCTGCCTGTGCTGGGCCATATACCCCCACTCAATTGAGACAGACCTTTCCTGAAGTCCTTTCTAGAAATTTGTTACACTCCAAATGTTTGTGGATTCTATCATTCCAAATCCTTTCAGAGCTTGATCTGGTGTTGATTCTGAGGGAAGCCAGGAAGAATTCGGGCAAAGTCCTATCTACTCTGCCATCTTGGCTCAGCCCCTATAACTGATATTTATGTTGTGCTTAACATGTGCCAAAAATTGTGCTGAGTGTTTTACAATTAATATTTTACAACAACCCTGGAAAGTAATCCCTATTAATTATTATTCCCCTTTTACAGAAGAGGAAATTGAAGCAACTAGCAGTTAAAGGGTTTGCCTGTGATTACCAAGCTAGTAAGTGTATTAGGCTGTGTATGAATTGACGTTTACCTAATTCCAGACTAAGAAAATTATCTGTGACACTACTTAGCTATCCCTTTTGATTATGAAATGGAGGTATTGTGTTGTATATCAATAACTTTCAGAAATTTTGTACATAAAAGATAGGTAAAGATAATTGGTTGGGGTAGAAGGGCCAATGGAATAATTTTTTATATTTTAGAATTTGGAAGAACTAAGAATATTTAGAAGCTAGAAGGAAAGGAGAGAGTGAATATGTAACAAAAAGGACAGTTGCTAGTAGAACATTCAATTCCATTGTGTCTGAAAATGATGTATAATGAAAGTTGAAGAAACTTTGAAGAACCTGGAAAAGAGGAGATTTAGGTGAAATATTTAATAACTATGTGGAGATACTTTAAGAATGATAAAACATAGGAGGGATTACCTTTATTCTACATGATTCCACAGACTTTTTCTTCCATATAAAGAAGCACATTAAATTTGCTTCAGAACATTAATTAAATAGCGAAATAGTTTTTCCTTTGAGAATGACTTTCTGGTCATAGAAGTATTCAAGCAAAGGCTTGATGCTACTTGTCAGGTATATTGCAGAAGATATTTTTTTTCCATGGGTGAGAAATTGAATGAAATGATCTCTAAAACTCCTTTCTAATCTTAAGTTTCTGTGGCTTGAATTTATTTCAATATCATTTTCCTCCAAAGTCTGGTTAGATCATTTACCCTAAAAGTAACTAAGGTTAACATTTCTGGGGAAAGGAAGTAGAAAATACTAGCACATGAAATATTTACAGGAGTATTAAAGGCCTAATTGAAGTAGAGAGGAAAGACTTAGAATAGTGTGATAGGATATTAGAGATAAGAATTACTGAAGAAGACAACACAAAAATAATGGTTGGCCTGTATCAAAGTTTTGTTCTTGATACACTGTAGAAAAGGGAGGAAGCTTCTTTTATGACCAGTGTAATATAATTTATTTGGCTAAATAGGTTTTTATGGATTAACATAGAATCACTGTGGTTAACATTAACATTGACCACTTTGTGTGTATGCACATATGTGTGTGTTGTGTATGTCTATGTACAAAACCATGATCTAGGTGGGAAAATAAGTTAAAAGTTCCAAACAATGAATACAGGTCTTTAAGGAAAAAAAAAAAAGAGTTGACATTTCCTGTTATACAATTGTGTTTGCTATCATTAGCAGATTCAGATATGGTTAATAGGGCAATTCGTTATCAAAAAAGTGATCTTTGATCAGTATTTTGAGAGGATTTTCGTTTTGTTTCAAACAAATAAGGACTTAGGACAGTTTTATTGAATAGGGATATTATTTTTTAAAGTAACAGTAACAAATTTTTTAAAAAATGACTGAGAGTAGCACGGTTTCACAGGAAAGATGATCTTCTTGGTGTAGGGAATGGTAGGAAAGGGTCAAGGTTCTTGATGCAGTTAAGAGATGAGCAAATTTTTCATTACTTCACTGAAATAATAAACCGAAGCCACAATATGAATGCTAAATTTTGGAATTCTTGAAACCAAGAAAGAATTTACTTAGATTGGCAAGTTATTGGAACTAAGATGTTTTAGTTTAAAAAGAGAAAAGTTTAATGAGTCATTGTTTCTTTTAGTAAGAGCAGTTGCAAAGCATAACATTGAAATGTTTTCACCTTTATTACTGAGAAAACATCAGCTCACCTGTCTATAAAAATTTTGGCTTTGGTTTACATGAAAAGTTACTGATTTGTTAAAGATGGTACTATTTCTTTGAAGTATATGGACTTACAGAGTTGCCCAAGTTTTTTTGTCCTTCATTTCCATGCCTATATTCTTATGTAACAGAAAAAAATTTTTTAATGCTATTCAGTAGGGATTATTATATGCTTTAGAATAAAAATTAGAAGTGTTTCACTATTTGCTTTGTTTCGTTAAGAATTGTTTTCAAATTATCTTTCTGTTTTCCTAACTATATATTAATACGTATGAGAATTGACAGAGGGAGGGATGGTTATTGAAGTTATTATTAGAAGTAAAACTAAAGAAAAAACTGAATTTACTGAATTTACCCTGAAGTAAAATATGCACCATTACTGATCCTTATATATCAGCGAATTGAACATTTTTACAGTATTTTATTCAATTAATAACATTTATATAATGTTCTTTATATCTTTCTCTCTGTTTAGGAATTTGGTTAAGAAATATTGCCCTAAGCGTTCTTCTAAAGATGAAGAGCCTAGGTAAAGTATACACATTTTTGGTGTCTATTTATAGAACACTTACCTAATTTACTTGCCTAATGACATGATGTCATTAAGCAATTATACAACTAACTCTAACAAAAATATTTATTAATAAACTCATCATGAACTTCTTACAGATTGCCAGTTCTTTTGATTATGATGTTGTAGAACCTTTGATATTATCAGTAAATTAGTTAATCCTTGAATCTGCTGTGAAAAAAAAAAAAGCCCAGCTATTATGATTAATACCTTAGAAACTAGGATAGACATAAAGACTATTACTTCATGATGTTTACTAAAGAATGTATAAGATTTCTTAATGAAAAGAAGGATTAGCTATTTAAAAAAAAACTATTTGAAATGATTTGTCTTTTGCCTTTTGTTTATAGTAACTTTACATTATACTTTCCAACAGTATTAAAAAATTAATTTCATTTTTGTATTTTTACACTCCTTATTTAGTGATTTTTGCTTTGCTTTTTGTGATGGAGAAAAGATTCTGTTGACTAAATAGAAGGAAGAAAAAACAGTTTTTAGACTAATTATAATTTCCTGAACTGAATAAAAGAAACTACAAGTCCATTATTGTCTTTTTGTCAGGGTCATCTGCATAGCAAACTTTTATTAAGTGCTTACTGTTTTCGTTACAGTGTTCTAGGCACTTGGAAGAGATAGAAAAGTCTTATGCACAAATAACTTAGACATACAATAGATAGATATATATTTAATTGTAAATTCAAATGCATACATGAAATGTACATAATCCAGAAATCCCTTTAGAAAACAGCTCAAAAGCTCTCTTTCTATCTGTCTCTCTTTCTGTCTCTGTCTCTCTTTCTCTCTCTCTCTCCCCCCCTCCACACACACCCACACACACGTATTATCAATATGTTAATATTAGAACTACCTGACATTAGAAGTCAGGATTCTTAGATCAGGTTTGTTATGAATTTCTGAACTCTCAGACCACCATATTGGCAATATTTCACAATGTATTTTAATTCGATGACTCTCTGTTTCTCTCTTTCCCTCCACACACATTCTTTTACCCTTATTTTTGCCCCCTTTATCCCCCCTTTTAGTGCCAACCATAATGGCACCTTACTTCCCTTCAGGAGGTGGGCAGGCAAACAGGCAGCTGTGTCCAGAGCTGATACAAAAGTTGTCCTGTAAATCACTCATCGGGATGCACTTGAGTGGTATGATTGGCAGGTTCCACCTTGGCGCAAGCACATCATCTCTGCAACAAGTTCAGCTTCCAAGCCTAGGAACCCAAGTTCATTCCCAAGGTCAGGCCAGTAATTTGACATCTTAAGCAATACCAGTTTTCTAAAAGGGTCTACAGGTAGTATTTTTCTTTATTTTCCACACCAGATATCCTCTTATTTATAAATTAAGATTGCTTCAAGAGGTATGGAACTATATGTCCATTTAAAAACTTAGTGTAGGATCTATCATTTTAAGTTTGCAAGCGTTTAACCATAATTAAGTTGAATATATTGACTTTTGTCATCATCCCATATTCTATTTAGACTTCACTAAAGACTTCCTCAATAAATGAGAAAAAAGTCTGTATTTTACATTTGTTTTTGACAGGTTTACCTCCTGTGTAGCCTTTTTTAACATCCTTAATGAATTAAATGACTATGCTGGACAACGAGAAGTAGTAGCAGAAGAAATGGGACACAGAGTATATGGTGAATTAATGAGGTATTCTCATGATCTGAAAACAGAAAGAAAAATGGTAATTACTGTATTTCATATCTATATAATTCAAAATGTAATTGAGAAATATATGCTTTAACTTTAATATATTTTTCAGCATAGAATAATTTCTCTTATCATAGAATTTTTAATGGTATCATTATTGCAAGAGAATTTTGCTTGCCTAATTTGTACATTCCTTTTTAATTTCAAATAGTAATCCTTTTTCTGAAATTATACCAATTGATAACTTTAAAATTTATTTTTAATAGCAAAAAATGTCACTTGACTAGCAATCTCTTTCCCTGTTTTGATAAAATTCATTAACCAACAAGGTTTTAAAAAGTTATAGGAACATTATGTTAGACAATTTTTGTTTATTTAGTTTTTAAATATAATTTCATTTTCTATTGAATTTTTTAGCATCTCCAAGAAGGACGGAAAGCTCAGCAATATCTTGACATGTGCTGGAAACAGATGGATAATGTGAGTTTTAATATTCACATGATTATATATAGTTTTATTAGATTCTTTTGATCCTCATGTGTATTTTATGTTCAATATCTTTTTGAGTCTGTGTTAGTGTAATTATTGAAAATCTACATTAGATTTATTATGTAATAGCTTATGAAATAGTAAGCATGGGTAATAGTAGATGGCACAGTCGATAGAACGCCAGCCCTGGAATCAGGAGAACCCGAGTTCAAATGTGGCCATAGACACTTAAAGCTCTTATTAGCTGTGTGACCCTAGGTGAGTCACTTAACCCAATTGCTTTGTTCCCCCAAAAAAAAACGGAAAGAAAGAAATTGTAAGCAAAATTTTCATTGTGGGTATGGTTGCTTTGTTTTTACTGGAAATTTTCACTGAAAGTTCTACAACTTATGTGTGTTTGCTCAAAGTAATAGTATTTGGAGGAAGTTCTTGTTTTTCTAGACTACCTACTAAAAAACTAAAAAAGATTAAATTGAAGAGGCAAAACTGATCTCAGAGTAAAAGAAAGACTTGGGTTCAAGGTCTGCCTCTGATAGATATTGGTTGCATAACCCTCAGTCACTTAACCTTTTGTTTTCTCAGATAATTCTCTTGAGACGAACTACAGAGAATGTGGTGATCTGTATTCTGAAATCACAAATCTAGTCTAAAACCTCTCAAGCAAATTGAAGTAATATATTCCACACTTCCTAGTGTGGAATAAGATCTTTTTATAAGTCAAAATTTGAAAAATTCTTAGTGTTCCTAAGTCTTTTGGTTTTATGTTGTTGGTTATTTGTTTCAAATTGAGTGCTGGAAGGGATCTTGGCATCAGATTCAACTCTCCCTCATTTTATAAATGAGAAGAATAAGCCCCGTAGAAGTAAGAGAACTTTGCAAAGGTCATATTGTGTCATTGTCAAACTGAAATAGAAATGGGAGTCACTGCCAGAGTTTAACTTAGAAAACCAGATGTTAACATTGTTTTCTTATTTACTTATTTTCTTAAATATTTCCCAAATTCTCAAAAATTTCCCAAATTTTAATTTCGTTTGAGTCATATTTAGGAGTGTTGTGTGGTTGACACCTGAACTAGAGAAGCAGATTTTGAACCCAGATCTATTCTAAATATATTTTACTTTTGTGTATAATGCTCCTTCCTGCCTTCCTTTTAGTCTCTTTAATTTCTTCAAACTTTATCTCTTCAGCATCAAGGTGCTGGTAATATTAGTTTGAAAGAAAGTGCACGTCATATTTAGGAAGGGTGGTGTTTGTATTTCATTTTGTATGCCTAGTTAATTAGAAAAATACTAAAATATCATTTGATATTCTGATGTCAAATGTCATGAGGTAATCCTTAAGACATAAAACAACTTGCATAGAGAATGATAAAAAAAAGAGTTGTTGCATTTTAAATTGCTTCTTCAGCTGCCTAATCATTCTTCTATCACTGTCATTTAAAAAATAACTGAACATGCAATTCTGGTTTATAACTACTTTTATTCCTTATACTTATCTCCACCTTAATATCTTTTAGATTATACTTTCCTTAACTTAATCATCTTTGAAAAGTCTTTTCTATTAAAAAAAAGAAAAAAAGACTTTTATGAACTGTTTCTCTTGGGTTTTTTTTTTTTTTTTTAAGTTCATATAATCAGTCATTGAACAGCTATTAAGAACCTCTTATGAACCAATGCTAAATTTTGGAGATAAAAAAAAAAACGTTGAAAGCAGTCCTTGCCCTTAGGGAGCTTACACATCAGTAAGGAAGATAACATCCAAAGAATTTGGTACAAACAAGCTACATATAGAATAAATTGGAAATAATCAATAGAGGGAGGGCACTAGAATTTCAATGGTACATAAATTCCTAATATACATATTACCTAGTAATTCATTTTGTGTAGTTACCAAAGTGAAATAAAACGTTTTCTAGTTTGTGAGTGCTAAATAAAGCTCTCAAGTTAGTAATCATTGCTATATATTTAAGTACTATTCACTAATAAATCTGACCTGAAGATCTTTGCTTTGCACGAATCATAGTTTTGTTTTATTTTTAAATTATGCTGAAGGAAATTTCTCACGTTAGTTTAATGCATCAGTTTATTCTGGTGTACAAAAAGATCTTTTACCTTTCTTGAATGCATAAAGGAGACATCATAAGATATACATTGTTTTCAGTTGATTCAAGAAGTATTTTATGCACTGATGACCTCAGAGCCAAGAAGACCTTAGTTCAAGTATTGTCTTTGATATATACTGACTCTATAATCCTGGTCAAGTCACCTAGTCTCTGAGTTGCAGAGAAAGCTCTAGCTTTCATTTGTAGAGGGAGTTTTCTTATCTTGCAAGTTCTTTATTCCAGTGAAATTAAAGGTCTAGTCTCTGTCCCTACTGTGCTTGAGGTGGTGTATTAAGAGGCTGAGGAAGTGTTACAAAGATGTGTCTGCCCGCAAAGAGCTTACCTATTTAATAGGAAACATAAATTACATGTAAGTACTACACATTGCTATTCTCTCAAATGTTTTGATTCCCCAGCTTCATAATGATTCTTTTGATAAAGTTCTGGGGGTTTCAGTGGATTACTGTGCTTACTCAGTTTGAGTCAATATTATGATACAGTTTTGGGCTTTGTTAAAAGAAACATAATATCCCCCAAAAGGAAGATGATTTTTCCACTATTTTCTTGATATTTCATTTGAAATGTTGTATTTTATTCTGGGCACCACAGTTTAAGGACATTGATAATATGAAACATGTCCAGATAAAGGCAACTGTGATGGTGAAGGTTCTTGATTCCTTGTCATGAAGATTGGAAGAAGGAATTGAGCATGAGCCCAGAGAAGGCAAGATTCAGAGAGGAGAGAAAAACAATATTCCCAAGAATTTGAAGGATTGTCCCTACTGGGTTTATATCCTAAAGAGATCATAAAAAAAGAGAAAGAACCCACATATATAAAAATGTTTGTGGTAGCTCTTTTTGTGGTGGCAAAGAACTGGAAATTGAGTCCATGCCCATCAATTGGAGAAGATTGAATATGTTATGGTATATGAATGTATTAGAATATTATTGTTCTATAAGAAATGATAAGCAGGTTGATTTCAGAAAGGCCCTAGAAAGACTTACCTGAACTGATGCTGAGTGAAGTGAGCAGAGCCAGAAGAATACTTTATGCAATAACAGCAAGATTGTATGATGATTAACTTTGATAGACTTGGCTCTTCTTAGCAATCCAAGATAATTCTAATAGTTTTGGGATGGAAAATGCCATTCACATCCAGAGAGAGAACTATGGATATTGAATGTGAATTGAAGCATACTTACTTTTACCTTTTTTGTTTGCTTTTTTTTTCTGTCTCATTTTTCCTTTTGTTCTGATTTTCCTTGCACAACATGACTAATATGAAAATATGTTTAAAATGATTGTACATGTATAACCTATATCAGGTTGCTTGCTTTCTTAAGGAGAGGGGGAAGGTAAGTGAGGGAGAAAAAAAATTTGGAACTCGAAGTCTTATAAAATTAATGTTGAAAACTATTTGCATGTAATTTGAAAAGTAAAATACTATTAAGTGAAAAAAAATTTTTTTAAAGAATTTGAAGGACTCACATGGAAGAAAAATTGAATTTGCTTTATTTGATCCCAGAGACAGAACCAGAAACAATAGAGGAAGTTGCAAAGTGACAACTTTTCAAAAATAGAACAACTTCTTCAAGGATATGTCATTATATGAGATATTAAATTGGAGGCTGTATGACTTAATTTAGTATGGATTCCTTTCTTTCCATGGCTTGGACTATATGGCTTTTGAGGTTCTTTATCTCTCAGATTCTGTGAATAGGTAGAAATCCTTAGAGAGGATCTTTCCATTTCTTTTTGATCTTTTCTTTTTATTTCTCTATTGTTTACATCTGTGCATCCCTAGAACCAAAACACCTCATTGTTTGGTAGAGAAGAAGCTATCCACTTTCCTTATCTTCATCAAAAATCTAGAATTAAATGTTCTGGTTTTGTTTTTGGGAGATATGGAGGTGCGGATATGTTTACTTAAGAATACCATTGCAAGAAGGTTATTGGCAGAAAAAAAAAGTTCAAAAATGCTCATATCAATATTACTTGTGACAGAAATTTAGACAGCTGAAAACAAAATATGTGTCTAGTAACTATAGCAGGGGTTCTTAACTTGATCAGTGTTTTAAAAAATAATTTGTATTTCATCATAATTGATTCCCTTGGTAATCCTATACATTCTGTTTTGTGCTTTTATAAGCATTATTCTGAGGAGTAGTCTGTAGGCTTTTATTAGATTGCCAAAAGGGACCTATTGACATGAAAAAAGTTACAGGCTCCTGCTGCAGTAGAAGCAAACATCTAATCAGATACAAAGATCTGGTCAGATCTGGCCTTTACCTTTATTAGCTGCCTTTTGCAGCTAACATTTCAGACAGGGAGACTGATTTTAACATTCAAAATGATTGCTTAATAAATGAATTAATTTGATTTCATGGTCAATGTCATGCTTTCATATTATCTGCAGAGTAAAAAGAAGTTTGAGAGGGAATGCAGAGAGGCAGAAAAGGCTCAGCAATGCTATGAAAGATTGGACAATGACACCAATGCAACCAAGGCAGATGTGGAAAAGGTAAGATGCCTAAAAATCAGAAACAAGCTCTACTGATTTGGGGATTAAAAGATCTGATCTGCTTCTTTCAGTATTTGCATTTCTTTGGCTAGTATTTAAATAGTTTTCTTTTCCTTTTTTTTGAGTCAGTGAATGTTGTGTATGTGTGTTTGCAAAGTCACCATAATTTGAGGAGTCAGTGACTGTGTTATGCGTTGTACATGTAGACATAAATTGTTGCTTTCAAAGAGCTTTTGTTTCAGGAAAAGTAGGGTAGAAAACATGGCTATAAATTAAAAATTAATGAATGAATTTACCATTTTGTGCCAGGCCTTGTTTGGTAGGGGGGCGGAGGGGGTAGGCCTATAGTAAATATTTTAAAAATGGCTTTCTTCACAAGGATAGGAATAAATTAGATTCAGCCCATATGCCAAAATAAGCTAGATATAAAGTATCACATTATGGAAAAATTAGGGGAACAAGGAAGCAATCACCTTTCAAAACTACAGAGTGAGTAAAAAACCAAAAAAACAATTTTTAATATATAAAAATGTAAAAGACTGCATAAATTTCATGCAACTATTTTATATTAGAAGGGAAACATTTGCAACTTGTTTCTTTGAAAAAGCCTTCATTGCCAAGATATATGAAACTGATTGAAACTTATGCTAATAAAATCCATTTCCCAGTTGATAAATGGTCAAAGAGTATGAATAGGCAATCCTTAAAGGAAATCATCCAGCCAGCATTCATATGAAAAATGTTCCAAATCACTGATAATTAGAGAAATTCAAATTATAGCAAATCTGGGTTTCTGTCTCACACCTATCAGATTAGCAAAGTTGACAAAAAAAATAAATATGACAGGTGTTTGAAACGTTGTGAGAAGAGAGGCACCTTGATATTGGTGGCAGTGTAAATTGCCAAGCCATCCTGGAAAGCAGAAAAGTTTCCTAAAGTACGTATATTTTTTGACAAAGGATACCCACTACTATTTTAGAGAGATCCAAGAGATGGAGAAAAGGTTCTATGTATACAAAAATATTTATAGCAGTTCTCATTTATAGCAGTTGTGGTAAAGAACTGGAAGTTAAAGGGATGCCCATCAGTTGATGAATGATTGACCAAGTTATGATTTATGTAAGTGATAAAATACTATTATATGAAATTAAGGAAGTGATGCTTTCTGGGAAACCAGAGAAGATTTGTATGGATTAATGGAGTATGAAGTGAGGCAGAATCAGAACAATTTATGCTATCATTTTAGACGGTATTGTAAAATTCAGTGATTTTGAAAGACATAAGCACTGTGATCAATTCAGTGATCAATCGTGATTATTCCTCTGACTGATGTTGAAGAAAACTGACCCTTTTATTACTGAGAGTTAATAGGACTAATATGCAGGATGAGGCACATTTTTGTAAGTGACCAGTGTGACAGTTTGTTTTATTTGAGCGTGTTTATTTGTCGTAAAGGTTTTTTATTTCTTTTCTTTTTTTTCCTCATTGGGAAAGGAGAGAGAGAAAAAAAAAATGCTTGGTAATTGGGGGAAAAAACAGGGTGAAGGAAAAAAAAGAAAAATCACCTTGGCAATGGAATGGAGGATGAATTAAAGTGGGGAGAGAGACAGGGAGGCCAGGTAGAAAGATGGAGTGGTATCCAAAAGAGGTGGTGAGAACTTGCACTATGGTTATTGGCTATATCTTGGGCTAGAGATAAGGGACTTGATCCAAGAGATGTTATGGAAGCAGCATGTGGCCTTGTCTTGTGTACTTGGGGTAAATGTGAATGAAGAGTTGGGGTGATGTTGAAGTTGCCAGCCTGGAGGACTGAGAGGATGGCATGCTCTCAACAGTGGTAAGAAGTTCATGAGGGGGTGTTTGAGAGGAAAGAAATTAAGTTTTGTTTTGGACATGTTGAGTTTGAGATACCTGCAGGACATCTATTTTGATATAACCAGAGGCAGTTACAAAGGTGTGAGTACAGAGAAACTAAGATTTGATTTATATTGGAATCACCTAGCCCCACAGGGATAATTATGTAATTGAGAGCTGATGAAATCACCAAATGAAAGAGTATAGAATGAAAAGAAGTGGGGGAGGGGACTAGGATGAAACCTCGTGCAGATGCATTCTTGATGGATCTAAGTGAATAATCAGCAAAAGAGATAAGACAGAGGAGTAATTGAACAGGTTGGAGAAGTAGTGTAGTATTTAGAAGGAAAAGGTGATTAATTGATAATGTCAAGGGCTGCAGAGGGGTCAAGTAGGATCAGGATTGGCAAAAGGCCACTTGATTTAGGAATCAAGAGAGTATTGGTAACATTGGGGACAGTAGGTTTGTTAAATGTCTTGGTCTGAAGCTAGATTGCAAAAAGTCTAAAAGAGTGAGAGATTGGGAGGTAAAGATACTTAGAGATTTCATTCTCAACAAATATAGTTAAAAGGAAAGTATCAATAGAGAATGACAACTAACAAATATGATTGGATCAAGTGAAGGTTTTTAAAGATGGGGAAGAAAGGGAAATTTAGATTAAGATTAGAGTGAGAATGGGCAGGATAGTAGGAACAGTCAAAGGTGCACATAGAGGATTTTGCCTGTGTAAGAAGGAATTCAAAAAAGAAAAAGAAGGAACGGTTCTTCATCTGAAATTAGAATGACAAAGTTTGTAAAGAAGATGTCTGAGTGACAATGAATGAGGATAGTGGGAAAAGGTGGAAACCTTGTTAATGTCAGTTTTTTGATGAAATTTGAGCTGAAGTTTGCATTTTAAATAATGATGAGAGGGATTCCGCTGAAACTTGAGGAGTTATGTGTGAAGCATTGAAATAACCACTATGGAGAGTGGATTAGAGCATTACAATTTTTTTCTCACTGAATTAAGGTTTGAGTTGAATTTAGAGAACATAAATTTGTTGTAGTTTTAATCATCAGAAGTTCATGATTTTCTCTCAGCTATATGGAGCAGTATATAAGTAAAAGGGAAATATGAATGATCGATACAAGATTTTGGATTATGACAAAGTAGCAAGGGAATTCATGGTGGAGAATTGAATGGTTCACTAAAGGTTAGATATAGGGAAAGGAAGAGAATGTTGTTGGTGCAGTGGATGGAAAGAACTGAAGTATGGAGAAAATGAAATTCTTTTTTTTTTTTAATAACTTTTTATTGATAGAACCCATGCCAGGGTAATTTTTTACAGCATTATCCCTTGCATTCACTTCTGTTCCGATTTTTCCCCTCCTTCCCTCCCCCGCCTCTCCCAGATGGCAAGTAGTCCTTTACATGTTGAATAGGTTGCAGTATATCCTAGATACAATACATATTTGCAGAACCGAACAGTTTTCTTGTTGCACAGGGAGAATTGTATTCAGAAGGTATAAATAACCCGGGAAGAAAAACAAAAATGCAAGCAGTTTATATTCATTTCCCAGAAAATGAAATTCTTGATGAAGAGAGTTGTTGGGCATAGATAAAGAGGAGTTGAGTTAGAACAGAGGTCTCAGCACTTAGGATTCCAGATGCCCAGGGTGGGCCCTCATGTCTATGAAGTACCCATGATGTGCCAGGTACTATGTGAGGTACTCGGAATTCAAAAGAAAAAAAAAACGAAGTAGTTGTTGCCTTCAAAGAGCTCACATTCTTTCAGAGGAGATTGCTATAAGATGATAGTCTAAATTATTTCTTATTTTCTTTTTCCTTTGCTTTGCATTCAGCTATGGTGGCAGAAGTCAGGATGAATGATTGAGGAAAAAGTTAGCAAAGGCAAAAGGGTGGCAAAATAGAGGGAAAAATTATAAGAAGGAATATTTATGCCTAATGAAAAAAATATTTTTTTGCATCAGATTTGTCTCACTGACTGAAATTGTTGTTAATTCCTCTTTTCATGGGTGGATATAATCTAAATTTTGAGTGGGATGGATTAGAATCGAGAATGGAATGTAAACTTTTTATTTCTCTTTCTGGCTGGCCCACCAGTGTTACTGATTTCTAGAGTTGTATTGAGTTTTTCTTGCTGAAGCTTGTATTGGTTGTAAATGATGCAGGAGGTTAGGAATGAAGATTAGTTCAAGAGCATGCACACATTTAGGAATTTGAATTCAAGGATTAGGTCTGCCATTTAAAAAGAATAGCAAGTATAACCTTGGTGTTTGTAAAAAAAAAAAAAAAAATAGGTTAGGGGCAATATACTCTTCCAGTCCATATGATAGCTATTCTCTTCTGCTACCTTGAGGAATTTATATTAGATGGAAAATGAGTAGCAGAATCACAATATAGTTCAGAGTGTAGCTAGGAAATAAGTTCACAATATAGCTAGGAAAATTCCATGCATTTTTTGGTTCTTTACCATAATTTGAATTTATGTTTATCTTTAGCTAATTCTTAGCCTTTTTGTTATCTAGACAGAAATTCTAGTTGCCAGAAATATTTGGATAAACAGGCCAATAAATTATGTTTACAATGTCTGTTAATGTACAGACATGAGGAGCAAAATTTGGAAAAATTCAAATCTAAGTAGTGAGTACAACTAGTAGTTTCATTCTGTGATGCCCTCCCTCATCTCATCCTTTTCTGCCTCATCTTAATCCTGGCACCTTCCCATCCCCAGCCCTTTTTGATTGTCTCTGTGGCACAGTTCTTTCTGCTTTGCTTCTGAGTTCCCCATCATATTGGTTAGTTTTCCTCTCAGAGACCATCTGGCACTACTCAGTTCCATCTTCCTGCTCAAGGAACAAAAATGATCCCAAGTTTTCCTTCCAGTTGACTAGGAGAATGCTTGTCTCTCTGAACTATAAATCTCACGGTGCCAGTGACTTGAGTTCTGTTACAGAAGGAATAGCACAGAGTCAAAGCTATCAAGAAATGTTTGAGGTATTAATGAAGTAAAATTAGTTCTTTTTAAAAGTTCATTGTAAACACTTTAGAGGATCACAAACTTTCTAGAGTCCAGAGAGACCTTATAGATCCTTTAGTCTTAATTTTAATGACTTAATTTTAAAGGTATAAAAAAGTGAGGCTTAAAGGTCCTGAAGTGATAAGACCCAAGATCACTTTAATAAGAGAAGAGCCAGTAGTTGAATCAAGGCCCTTGAACTAACTCCAGATTGAAACTGTTACAGAAAAGTTAAGAATTTTTCTAGAATGAACCTAGAATTAATCTTTAATAGCATTAATAATGATGATGATGATTAGCATTTAGTAGTACAGTTTATATTGTGATGATAAAAATGAGCAGGATGTTTTTATCTTAAGGTACTATAAAATTTAAGACATTTGAGATTTCTATTTGTTCTTATAAGTTGGGCTAACAGTTAAAGCTAATTGCTTAGTTATCAGATCAATTTAGTACAATTTAGATCCAGTAATCTAATATCTTAAAAAAAAAAAAGGTACCATTGTCTTCCTAATATTCAATACTAGCATATCCACTCATAAAATCTAGTCTTGGTTCATAAAAAATGTGAGAACTCAAGAATGACTTAACCCTGCATTTTTTTTTTTTTGGTAATAATTTAATCTCACTTATTTCTTTGTAGGCTAAACAGCAGCTGAATCTTCGAACTCACATGGCTGATGAAAATAAAAATGAATATGCTGCACAGCTTCAGAACTTTAATGGAGAACAGCACAAACATTTTTATATAGTCATTCCTCAGATTTATAAGGTAAGTTTTGAGAAGGAAATTAATCCTATTTTTTTTTTGTGAAAGGTCTTATAATTTTACATTTTGTCTCTCAAATCCAGGACACTGGAATGTTTCTAGATCAGCTGTTAACCAAAATTACCAGTAAGCTAAATCTGCATGATTATATATTTCAAAAATATTTTTTAGATATCGGATTCCTAAGAATTAAGACAATAGCTCACAAAAATGAATGATAAACATTTTAAAAATAAATGTTAGTTATCATTCTTTGTCATTAAGTGCTTTGTTAAGCAATTGGGAATCTGTTGCAATGGGGTGGCTTGAGTAATTCAGTGTATAGAATGTTGAACCTGAAAGTCAGTAAAAGCTGATTTCAAATTTGGCTTCAGCTACATCAGATGACCTCTGTATGCCTCAGTTTCATTATCTATAAAAGATGGCTAATAATAGCTCCTAACTCTCAAGGTTGTTGTGAGGATAAAATGAGACAATATTTGTGAAATGGTTTGCAAATCTTAAACTGTTATATAAGATTTATTTGCTCATCATCATCACCACTGCTGTCATCACATCTAGTAGTATTGAAACTTTTGATCGTCATGTCACATTCATTGTTATATTTTCCTCTTTATAATTTCTTGATTGATAGCATCTTCAGGAAATGGATGAACGAAGAACCATCAAACTCAGTGAATGTTATAAAGGATTTGCAGATTCAGAACGTAAAGTTGTTCCAATAATCTCAAAGTGCTTGGAAGGAATGATTCATGCTGCAAAGTCAGTTGATGAAAGAAGGGTAAGTACTTTTAAATGCATTCTACTTGGATGCATATGAATAAAAATTTAGAGTTTATGCTTTAGTGTGTGTTTCAAGAAGAAGACTACTTTGAATTATAAGTGTATACTTTAAATTTGGCTTGATTTCAAATTATTTACTACTAAGTTGTCACATTTCATTTTTCGCTATTATAATGCATGAAACGTTATTTTAAACCTTTTCTTTTATAAGAAAGATTCTTTTTTATAAATTCATAAAGAAATTATAAAATTTCTTTAGAATTTAGGTTGCTGGGTATAAGACTACTGCCATAACTGTAATTTTCATTCTTGGAGGGCACACATTTGCTCTCTTTAGGTCTTTGAAAGATGTTCTACATGGCTCCGGAGGCCACATCAAAAGGATTTCAAAAGGGTAGATTTAAGTTTGAGATAAAAAAAAAAAATTAACAAATAGAGCAGCTATTCAAAAGACAAACAGATGTTTTTACGTGATAGTAGATATTCCTTCAGTAAAGATCTGCAGTCAAAAGTGGATAAGTATCTGTTGATGATATTGTGGAAGGAATACCTAATCCTGTACAGATTAAACTAGGTTGCCCTTTCAGCTCTGAGATTTTGGGGTTCTTCTAAGGTGGGTCCTTTACTTTTAAGTTTCATTCTGGCTCAAAACTTAAGTTATAGGGAGTACTAAAATTTAAGAGTGGTTCCTTCAAATCACAATTTTTTTTTTAATTATAGCTTTTTATTTACAAGTTGTATGCATGGGTAATTTTACAGCATTGACAATTGCCAAATCTTTTGTTCCAATTTTTCCCCTCCTTCCCTCCATCTCCTCCCCCAGATGGCAGGTTGACCAATACATGTTAAATATGTTAAAGTATAAATTAAATACAACATAAGTATACATGTCCAAACAGTTATTTTGCTGTACAAAAAGAATCGGACTTTGAAATAGTGTACAATTAGCCTGTGAAGGAAATCAAAAATGCAGGTGGACAAAAATAGAGGGATTGGGAATTCTGTGTAATGGTTCATAGTCATCTCCCAGAGTTCTTTTGCTGGATGTAGCTGGTTCAATTCATTACTGCTCTATTGGAACTGATTTGGGTCATCTCATTGCTGGAGATGGCCACGTCCATTAGAATTGATCATCATATGGTATTGTTGTTAAAATATACAATGATCTCCTGGTCCTGCTCATTTCACTCAGCATCAGTTCATGTAAGTCTCTCCAGCCTTTTCTGAAATCATCCTGCTGGTCATTTCTTACCAAACAATAATATTCCATAATATTCATATACCACAATTTATTCAGCCATTCTCCAATTGATGGGCAGCCATTCATTTTCCAGCTTCTAGCCACTACAAACAGGGCTGCCACAAACATTTTGGCACATACAGGTCCCTTTCCCTTCTTTAAAATATCTTTGGGATATAAGCCCAGTAGTAACACTGCTGGATCAAAGGGTATGCACAGTTTGATAACTTTTTGAGCGTAGTTCCAAATTGCTCTCCAGAATGGCTGGATGTCAAATCACAATTCTTTAAATTATATGAAAGGATTAAAATTGAAATTAAGTAAACTGAAATTTATTAACTGTCTTGCATATGTGATTGCCAAGAAGGCTGAAATGTTTAGGTAAAACAGTCCTTTATTCCATGGAGTTTACCAAACAATAGGGATACAGGAAATACATAAATAACTAGAATACAAAAATAATACATGATAAATGAATAAAAGATGTATAATTACATAACAGTACTGTTGAATAGAGATATAGTACTATAGACCTCCAATCTCTAATTCTCTGGAGATATGAAGAGGGCAATTTCAAAATCAAAATAAAACAAACTAATTTGTTACATTGAAGTTCTTTTTTCATGGTTTGAGGAATGTAGGAATAATATGAAAATGTGAATGTGTTTCTGTTTTTCCTTGACTGAAGTTGGAACAAAACTATGAATTAAGGCCAAAAAATTGAATTTATCTAAGTTAAAACTCTGGCACAGTTTGACACCACTTTCCTGTCCCATTGACTAAGAGAAGATAGCTTTAATTTCTTTCAGCTCCAACTTAACTATATGAGCATAATGGGTATAGTTCAAAAAAAGTTTGAATGAAAGCTCTTTTCATAGATTGTTGATGGACCATTTAACTTTTAGGTTTTTTGGATGGTTTTTGAATAATAAATTGTTAGATTCTCCTGATTGACATTTTTTGTGCTGTGTCCATTTTTACCTGTGTTAAAGGCAGTAGTGTCCAAATTAAATAGAAATGGGTCTATGAGTTGTTTGTTGACTTACAAAGTTACAAATTAATTTTATCTTTCTTTTATTGTATTTTTATTCATCTTGTTAAACATTTCTCAATTGCATTTTAATCTGGCTCAGGCTGCACTTGGAAAACTGGTTTGATAACTTCTATTTTAATTTTTTGCAGCTCATTTATTAGCCTTTAATTCACACTGATTGAAGATTTTATATATATATATATCTGACATTTTGTAAGAGGGAATGGTTGATTTAATATCTGTTAGGAACCTTTTGAATCATAAATCTAAGCAAACATTAGTTTTTTTTCAATACTATTTTATTTTTACAAATACATATAAAGATATTCAATATAGATTTTTTGCATAACTTTTTGTTCCAAATTTTTCTACCTCCCTCCCTTACTTTTCCCCTTCCCAAAATAGCAAGCAATCTGATATAGGTTTAAATATGTGCAGTTCTTTTAAACATTTTTCCTTATTTGTCATGTTGAACAAGGAAAATCAGATGTAAAGGGGGAAAAAAGCAAATAACAACAAAAAGGTGAAACTACTATGATTAGATCCACATTCAGTCTTCGTAGTTCTCTCTCTGGATGTGATGGTATTTTCCACCCCAAGTCTATTGGAATTAGTTTGAATGACTGTATTGTTAAAAAAAAACAACGAAGTCCATTATGGCTAATCTTCACATAGTCTTACTATTCCTGTGTATAATGTTCTCTTGGTTTTTGCTCATGTCACTTAGCATCAGTTCATGTAAATCTTTCCAGGCTTTTTTGAAATCAGCCTGCTCATCATTTCTTATAGAATAGTAATAATCCATTATATTCATATACCACAACTTATTCCCCTACTTATGGGCTTCCGTTCAATTTCCAGTTCCTTGCCACTCACATTTAGAGTTTGAATAGCCATATTAAAGTTTATAGACTTTTTAAGGTGCTGATTCCTAGCACCTTCAGTTCTTTTTTCTTTCTGAAGTCTATTGTGTTTTTATTCATTTCATATAATGTTTTCTTTATAGTCCTATTTGTTTTATTTTGTGCATTTTTGAGAAAAGATCATAGGCTTCACCAAACTATCAAGGGGGATAAAAAGGTGAAGAATTTTACTGTTTACAGCTTATTTTTCTCTTCTCTGATTTTAATGTGAATCTGTTTCTCTCCCTATAACATCTAGTCGGATTGTAGTTGATTTTTATTTTAACTGTTGAAACTCTGAGGATTACAAGTAAAATGAAAATTTGGATTTTAAAACTAAATAATTTATATAAAGCTGTCAGGAGTTAATCATAAAAGAAGGGCTTTTTTCTGTTGGTATTTGATATATCTTTGGGTTGATATTTTTCAGTGATACTCTTAGGTAGAGAGGAAGAAACTATTTGCAGCTAAATTTTTCTTTTAATAATTTCTGTAATTTAAAAATATGAAATCCCTCATATTGTTTGTTAATATTGTTTCCCTTTGTTAATTTTCTGAAGGAAATCATTAACATATGTAGAAACAAACGAATTGGTTTTAAAATTCTAAATTTACTTTGCCCAGGACTCACAAATGGTGGTTGACTCTTTCAAGTCTGGATTTGAACCTCCTGGAGACTTTCCTTTTGAAGATTATAGTCAACATATTTACAGGACCGTTTCTGATGGTACTATCAGTGCCTCTAAGCAGGAAAGTGGGAAGATTGATGCCAAAACCACTGTAGGAAAGGCCAAGGGCAAGTTGTGGCTTTTTGGAAAGAAACCAAAGGTAAGACTTATATGTTTATCAAACTAATTTTTTAAAACCAGTATTTCAGATAATTTCACAGATTAACTAGAGAAGTTATAGTTAACATGGATATGGTCAGTTAAATGGGGATGTGTTTTAAAACAATAATTAAATATTGCTAGTTAAATAATTTTAGAGTAAATATGAATTTAATTGAGTATAGATCTTTTTCTAAGCATGATGCAAAATGATCGGATTTTTGGCCATAATCTTAGAATTTATAACATTGTTAATTAAAGTTGCTAACATCTTGTTAATGTTTGAATTGAAATGCAAAATATCCTCAGGATCCAACTAAAAGATAACTAGCACTGCTATTGACAATCAACATGAATGATTAATCACTTATGAAAGTTGATTTTGTTTATATTCAATTTCATAAATAATTTAAATATTCCTAAGAAAATTTTAATGGGCAGTATTCAAGATTCTTAGTTGAAGTTTGAAGTCATTACTTTAATGCTTATCCATGCTTAGACTTCATCTTTTGATTTGTTTATTTAGGTAGATGAATCCATTTCTGAAAACAAATAGAATTGCTTGTTTCTTATTTATAGTTTAGTTATTATAGTGGTTTTGTCAGTAAAGAAAAATAGGCAACTTAATGATATTGTATTTGTTAAATTTTCTTTTGATTATTCTAAAGCATTTTCTAATCTTGGTGTAGATATAAATAAGGATTAAAAATAATATGAAGTTAACTTATTACTAAAGAAAGCTGTAGTTAGTGATGAATACATTGTCTGAGAGAAGATATTGGCAAGTAGGACCAGACTGTTGGAAAGCTATAAGCATACATAAAATAAATTTTCTTACCCATTCTGGTTAACCTTGAGTCACAATTTAAACTTTCCTCTGTGTCTTACAACCTGTCCTGATTGTTGTAGCTACAGCAGCAATCATAAGGTACCTTTGGGTGTGATAAATATCCTCGATGAGTACAGTAAAGTGCCTCATTATTGAGGAATCCAGAGAAATCCATATATGTGCAGGAATTTGATAATTATTCAAATCCACTATTTCTCTTGAGACTTGTTTTTAGTTTGTGCTATTTAAGTTTTATTTATTGTATATCTCTTGTAAAAAATGAGTGGAATGGTATGTTTTTAAAGTATTTTTAACTTCTGCAGTTATTTAATCTTCAAAAAGTGTTAGTTGAGTTTTTTGTAGTATGTGGTAGGCTACATTTCTGTGAGGTTTATATGTGGGGAAAAGCATATTGCCAAAGATAGCATTTTCATTTAAAAAGAACAAACACTATGCACATTTGGCTTATTGATTCCTTTCTTTATTTCTATGTTAGCCACAGTCCCCACCCCTTACCCCTACTAGTTTATTCACATCCAGTACTCCTAATGGGTCCCAGTTTCTCACATTCTCCATTGAACCTGTGCATTATTGTATGAGTGAAATAAAAACAGGGAAGCCCAGAATTCCTTCTTTCAGAAGCCTCAAAAGAGGGGTAAGTTTAATAATGGGTTAAAATGCATGATGGCCTATTGTGTGTGTGGTGTGGCTTTTAATACTCTCCACCCTCATTATAAGGCTTTTTCTGAGAAGGCAGTTATAAAATGCCACTGTAATAAGAATAGCTACCCTCAAGTTAAAAGAAAGAAATCTCCTCTTTATAACATTTGAAATGCTTGATTCTAAAGGATGGTGTTATAAAGAGGGTGGTGGGTGCAATCATATATTTAAGCTATTTTTCTGTTTACATGAAACCATTTGTGTCCACCACTGTCTTGTACTGTATTCTACATTACTTACAGTAATTTATTATTAAACTTGGTCTTCTAATAATTAATTATGCTGACTTCACCTGCCAGTTTTCTAAAGCATCATTTTGGTAATAATTTAAATATTTATCACCACTTAAACTATTGTACTTACACAGTTGAAAAAAATTCAGGTACTTAATTTGACTTTTAAATGAAAGTGATCAATAAATTATGTTTACATTGAATTGGATTCCTTGAGATCTTGCTTTCCATCAAAACTTTTAAGTGCCATTTTTAAAAAAGACATTTACATAATACTAATTTATAATAATATCATCTATAAATAGAATGTTTTGGGAGACAATAAAACAGAAAAGTAATGTGGTTTCCTAGCAACATATACTACAGGAGCTTTAAATAAACTGACATTATTATCCCATTATATCAAGTGAAGCATAGTTTGGTTTATTTTTATATAGGGACCTATTTGCATTTTTCTATATAGTTTTAGATATATTTATAATATATTGTTTGGCCATTTTAAATTTGTTATGAAAAGCGAAATCATTTCTTTATGTATCATATCTTGATGACATATAGAGGAGAAACAAATTAAATTCCAACAAATGTCATATGAAATGTATTCGTTAACTTAAATCAGTCTTGACATCGTTAACTGAAGTCAGTCTTGACATATTTACATTTTATTTTTAAACTTAAAAATCCCTGCCTAGCATCAGTGCATTAGTTGATCATACATAACTTGATTTATTAACACAATATAGTGTTTTCTCATATGCAGCAAACAAATGATTTTTAGCAATACAATAATTATTTCACTGTTGATTATGCATTTCAGTTTTTTCATAATCATAACATAGTCCATACTATACTTTGTCCGTACTATAAACTTTTTTTGTGACTACTATAGCTAATACAAAAATAAATTAAGGGAGGGAGGAAGAAAGGAGGAAAGGAAAGATAAAAAGATAGATTATTCCAGAAGGAAGGAAGATGTGTAAAATGTTATAATTTTTAAGAATCATCAACATTATGTTATAGGTGGGTTCCAGTGACTGAATAATGAATGTAAAATTACCCAAATGTTTCAGTGTCAATCCAAATGGTAATTAATGCTTTATGTTAAGTTACTTGATTTATTTAAAAAAACCATAATATTAAGTACCATATTTTTAATAATATTTTACTTTTGGGGTCTAAATTTTTACAATGATGAACATGCTAGACCTTTATTAGGATAGTCTGTTCGATTTAGAGAGCTAGAGCCATGGTTTGATGTGAAGAATTTTGTAGGACATTCAGATATATGAAGAAAGAGGATTAAGAATTTGACATTTTTTAAGCTTGGGAAGATAAGCCTGAGTTCATGACCTATTTACCTTTATTCTTTTTTAATAGGAACAAAATTTTGTAGTTATAAATTTTGGAACTCCATTTGCTTGCCTAATAAGTCATTTTTATTTGCAAATATCTTACTGATTTAATGGAGAATAATCTGCCTCTTTAGAAAATCATGTTGTTCTCTGTCCAAATTCCTTTCTATTGGAAGTCATCTTGGAGTCAAACATCGTTTGACTTGGATTTCGTATTTTTTTCCTTCCAACTATTAAATTTGTGATTTTATCTGAGAAAGGGAAAGCTCTTGAAATTATAGTTTAACAACAGCAGATTAAAATCTGATTGTATCTTAGTAGATGGAATTACATAAAGCATCTGATTTGTTAATTAGGGTTTCATTCTATGGCTTTCTGACTTCAAGCCAAACTGCCTCACAAAATTATGCACAATATCAGATTGTGACACTTACTATATTACTTTTAGTATCAAGAGATTAGTTTTTGGAAATTGTGGTTTTTTTTCTATTTTTAAATCAAGTAGATTGAGATAATTTTACTTTATTAGTCTTTATTAATTCTATCATACAAGTATTCAGATTGGATTAAGAAAATCCAAACTAATCCTGAACCATGCCCTTCTAAAATATTTTTAAGCTTGTCTAAATTGCTATCACAAAAAATATATATATATATTTAATTGACATTTACTTAACACATACTACAATTAAGAAGTCATACCAGTATCTTGATTCTGACAATGGCACTGAGGTACTTTTTTATATGAGAGTATTGAGATGTAGTCCAAATCTGTCTGATTTTGTCCAGTTATAAAGCTACTTAATTATTTGATGTTCAAGAAGTGTTACCTTTGTTCTTATTGAACCAGTGTTTGATGAATAAAATGGTGTACATATTTTGTGTAATTTTTATAGAGACATCTACAAGAGGTTTCTCAGATTTTGTCTTAATAGGGTTGGTTTTTTTTTTTTTTTTTTTAAATCTGGTCTTGGGTAGAAAAGCTTGTTGATGATCCTCTTCTATTTCCCTGGTTTCTTTTTTTATGCAGTGAGTGACCAGAATAGCAATTTGAAAGTAGAAACATGATAATTTTGTATTAAATACTATTTTGTTTTGTTTGTAAAACATTTCTATTTCTCAAAATCAATGGCTCTGATTTAATGCAACTGTATTTGCTATATCAAGTTTAGTGAAATATAAGCTCTTTAATATGTAGTAACTTTCTGTTATCATAAATTTTCTTGTAAGGGATAACATGGATAGCCATCACAGATAATGTACAGAAGTTATTAATTTATTCATTTTGTAGCCATTTCTAAATGTCAATTTTCTGTGAAGAATCATCATTTAATTTGAAAAGAAATCTTTGCCCAAAATGGTCATACAAGATAATTAAGTCAGATATAGTGTGTATTTTACTTTCTTTTATATGTGATTTTCTAGAAGCAGTTTTAAAAAGTTATTTTACCCTTGCTTCATGCATCCCCATGAATTATTACCAGCAATGTCATAACAAATATAAAACACTGATTTATTCACTCCTATCTCTAGCAACGTAAAAAAAAAATTATAGACATTTTGTCTAGATTTATTTGAAAGGACCATGATTGCAAATGTCATCTTCTGTTATAATCATGAAACATTTATACATTTGATCAATTCATCATAGATAAATGGGTAGATATTTTTGTCAGATACTTGTTAAAATTCATCCATAGGTTAGCATTTCAATTTTTTCCTTCTAAATTTAGAATTTAGAAAATCGAATCAATGAAAAGTAAAATTTTCTTTATCTGAAAACTTCAATATTTAAAGACCGCAAACAAATAAGAAGATAGTTTTACTTTGTAAAAATCTTTGTTTAATGTGTGACAAGAATCTCAGGATACTTGTAATACATAGAAGAGCAGTGTCAAACTACTTCTAATTAATCTGTTGGTGTATAATACAAAAATATATATGCTATATAGACATTCTAAATGAAACAAATTTGAGATGTTTCAGACTTATTTGTGATTTTTCACAGTGATGGAAGTTCTACTTACGGAAACAAAACAAAGTCATATTGTGCCATTTTGTCTTTTTTGAAGTAATTTTCATTTTCTAAAGTGGGAAGATTATGTTTAACTATCAATGTTATGAATAAAACATTTTCTTTTTTTTAAAAAACCAATCTTGAAAATACCTTTGCAAGAAAAAGCAAAAGGCAAATGTTAAATATCACATCATTTATATATTGTCTGTATTTTTCCTCCATATTTGTTATATCTTAAAAATCAAAAATTAATCTCATGAACTTTGTAAGTTCAAATTCAACCTTGCTACCTTTGGTAAGCTTTGTAAAAATCAATTTGGTGGAGGGCAGCTAGGTGATGCAGTAGATAGAACACCAACCGTGAAGACAGGAGAACCTGAATTTGGCCTCAGACATTTACTACATCCTAGCTGTGTGACTCTGGGGAAGTCACTTAACCTCAATTGCCTCGGGGGAAAAATCAATTTGGTGGACGTATTTGTTATGATCTTTATTAATTATACTAGTGAATCTGCATATTTTCAAATATGTGTATCATTCTTAATTCACATAAAGGAATTCTTTGCAGAAAATGAGTGATTTTGAGGCTAATTTGAACATAACTTTAATCTTGAATTTTAATTAGTTAAAATCATAAAATATCTGCCCATTATCATTGTGTGTATGCTTTTATTGTCAGTGACTGATTTTCCAAAAAATGTGCTTGAAATTGTTTTTCTGGCAAATTTGTTCAGATCATAAAACAATTTGTAATTTACTTTTAATTTTGTGGAAATTACACATCTCTATTACATCTTATGTTATGGTTGCATGTGAATAATTTGCCATTTCTTTCTATTTTCAATTGAACTGTTCAGTGGTCGGTGAAGATGGTAAGCCTTATGTGCTGATATATATATGTATAGTATTACTGTTAAGTAATCTCTTAAAGTCGTTTATATTTGGATAATTCAAAATTATTTGTAAATTATATCCCACTTTGCCAACTTGTATTTGTTTTTCATTTTAATTTTTATGATTTAATCCATATTCCATGTAACCTGGTATCTCTCATTTAATACTTAATGCTAGAGTAAGAATAGAAGACTAACTTTGAATTAATTGGTTACTTAATTATTTTCATTTAATAATTTTTCTGAATCACAAAGCATTCACATTTGATTTGAAATTCATACATTTCAAAAATCAGATTTTCTAAGAAAATGATTTCTACTTAACTAATTTCATTTTGGCAGATTTGTTCTAGTTCTTTATTACTTGAATGGAATAGAGACTAGAATGTTTATATTTCATGTCAGGACATTTTCCTTTAATTGAATATGGAAATAGACTCAAAACAGAATAATAGAACTATACTTTGAATATGACATAGAACTATCATTTGGAAGCCAAACATTAGTATGTTTAGGAATAAACCATATTTTCAGACTTGATTTGATTCTCTTAAAACCTCCCTAGATTTCTCTTACTTTGCTTTCAACAGAGCTATAAACAGAGTTGATGGTAATGGTCAGTGAAACTCTTTCCTAAAGTATGAATTTTGAAATAAAATTTGCTAAGGGGTAAGTGAAAATTTGAATAACATACATTTAAGAAAATGAAATGTTGTAAGAAAAGTAACATTAATTTCTCTAGTTTAAAAATAATATAAGATATTGAAAACCTTTACCATCACCATAGTTTTTCAAAGCCTGCGCCTAAAATAAATACAACTGCCATTGACAATTAAGTGGTAGAGTTAAAAAGGAAACTCATGTAAGGGATTCTTGCATTCATTTTCTTTAGTTAGAGCTTTGAGTAATTAAGTTCTTTCATCACTATTTCTTGTTATATATACAATAACATACAATAGTTTATCAATACAAGTTGAGTATTTGACTGAGGTCCTTTATGTTGAGTGCCTGGGAAGGTACACTGAGTCCATTGAGAAAATGCCTGAATGCCTTTTTGGAATCATTTGATTTTATATTAATTTGGAAATTAAAATGGGTTAAAGCTCATCATCAAAGTCTATGTTTTCATTTTGCAGAGACAGATGCAATAGAACATATGTTATATACAGCTGACACATTGGGTTACTTAATATTTATATAATTGAGACATGTACGTAATGTCCAAATGTGCGTGCATTTTCCAAATAGTGTTTACAAAACTAGTGCTGTACAATTGTTCAAGTCAAGTGTCATTGCCAAATTTCCTTTCCCCTTGACTTGCCTTTCTTTTTCTTATGCTTAAAAAATATCTTAAACATCATTCTTACTAAAGAGCTTTGGGTTAGAATTCTGTTGGTTGGGCAAATTAGCTAGTTTATTTGTTCATAAGATAAATCATGAATATTTTGTTAAGGACCAACTTAGTAAAGAACATTGTTGGGAAAAATAAAAAATTTAGATAATACAAGATACCTACTCTCATGAAGCCTTCATTTACTATTTTTATTTCTCAAAAGAGTATTGAACATAGCAGGATTTAATTTTTACTTAAGATGACAGTTCAATTTTTAATAGCTATTATCAGATCTTGTTTGAATATAAGAAATAGGTAGATCTGCCCATTTACAAACTATACAGATATTAAAATATATCACACATTGGATAATTTGAATTTTTAATGCAAGGTAAGTCATTCCCTGGGCAGCTAGATGGTGCAGTGGATAGAGCACTGGGGCTGGAGTCAGAAAGACTGATTTTCAAGAGTTCAAACCTGACCTCAGAGACACCAGCTGTGTGATCTTGAGCAAGTCACTTAATCCTATTTGCCTCATTTTCCTCAGTTGTGAGATGAGGTGGAGAAGGAAGTGGCAAACCACTTCTTTATCTTTGTCAAGGAAACCCAAATTCAGGAAGGGTTGGACAACTGAGCACATTTGAACAAGTAATTCACTGCATCAGTATTCATTCTATTCTTATTTTTAATTTGGTATTTTTACTTAAGTAGTATAGCATTGGGTTTAACATGGAAATGTGATTAAACTATAAACAAATCTTTTTGTAGTGGAGAAATGATATTTCTATTTCTTCGATGATGATGTGATAAACTTTAATCATTGTGATGCAATTCAGTCTTGAAGTTACCTTATGTAGACTAAAAGCTTATAAGTTTCCTTCATCGGCTGCTTTTCTAGTCTAAGATGAAAAGAATGGCCAAAATCAATTTTTTTCCTCAATATTTGTATTCTTAGTAAGCTTAAATATTTTAAACTAAGTCTCTACTTTGTTATGTTTTAAGTTAATTTGTTCCAGATCTCGTCTTGCAAATTTTTTGTCCTGTTTTTGATTTTTATTATTATTTATTAGTAGCAGTATTAATGTGAGTTTTAAAATAAATGCTGCTTCTTTCGATATCAGACTACCCGTGCTTTGGTAACTGCAGCAGGTATTCTTAGATTCAGATAAAATCTCCAGAAAATTTATTTAGTAGTGATATAGTCTCTTTATTTCAGGGTCCAGCATTAGAGGATTTCAGTCATCTACCCCCAGAACAAAGACGTAAAAAACTGCAGCAGCGGATTGATGAACTTAACAGAGAACTGCAAAAAGAATCAGACCAAAAGTATTTTTCTTTAAATCACGCAATATTGTTACTTTCAGAATCTGTTGTGAATGAACATCTTTAGATGTGACATGAGAAATTATCACTGCCTTTTTTTAATCAGTAGTTTCTTGAATGTAATTATTTTGGGAACAGAACATACTCTCAAACTTTGTAATAATTAGTTTTAATGTTAAAACTATCAATTTGGGAGGTTGGCATGTTAAAAAAAAAAAGTAATACATAATCTCTTTGAGTGTAGTTTGACATTTATTACTAGTCAGTATTACATGTTTTGTTTTTAGATTAATTGGAAAATAACCTGATCCATTTTAAAGAATAGATTCATTAAAACAATAGACTGACTTTGTGCATAAGTATAAATGTCTCTGGCAATATAAATGTAAAATTGTGTTTGCAATAGAAAGGTTGAAGATAATACATAAGGTGATTTTTTTTTTTTTGTAAACCATATTTCTGCCCCCAACCTCAGATTCTTCTTTTGCTTTTTTCCATTTGCCTTTTATTTTTTTTAAATGAAAGTAAAAAAAATGATATTATAAAGATATATTGACCCATTAAACTAGGGAAAATAGGTATAAATTATAGTTTACTGTTTGTGGTATTATGCAAGTATGTAAATAAGGCTTTTTTTAGGAAATTATTTTTGATATTGAAAGGTAATACCAACAAGGTGGTATTGAAGCCTACTATATATACATATATTTTATATATATATATATATATAGAGAGAGAGAGAGAGAGAGAGAGAGAGAGAGAGAGAGAGAGACACTGACTGACTTAGACTTTTAAATAAATGAAGATTACTGAATAAAAGCCATTGTTGAAAATGGTTGATTGTAGGCTTTTCTTTTGAAACAAGCAACAAATTATTTACTAGAAAATTATAGAATATTTGATAAAATTAGAAAATTATTTGAAAATTCACCAGGAAAAATCACACACATTCTGGGTATATATTGTTAATAAATGTAACAATATAATGATCTATCATTGGTGAATACCATCTGAAAAAACAATTGGAACTAATTTGATTATGCATCAGGACCCTTATTTTTTACTCCCAAATAAAAACTAGAAATCAACAGGCACTGATATCACTAATTCACTAATTATTAATAAGTTTATGAAGACAGTTATAAAGTTTCAGATAATTTACAGGTTTTTTTCTAAAGACCCATATGAACCATTTAGCCAAGAAGAGACTTAAGGAATGGGATATCATTTATTTTCCATTCTTGATTCAGTTAAATTAAATCAGTTTATACATATTTGCATTAACAAAGAATTCTAACCTGTTTAGTTTTTTTATACTTTCAAAAGAACTTTAACAAAATGAAAATTTATAATTCATTTTATATAAATAAGTTTTAATGAGAGAATTAAATATTTTAGTTTAAATTAAGAGTTGTGGTTATGTTTATGATCAGGTCATATGTAAGTGGTACCAAATAGAATGTATGCCTAGTTGACTTGTTTTTGTAAACTGGAAACCTCTGAAAGTGTAAAAATTACTTTTTATTGTATCTGTAACTAAATTGATTTTCTTTTCTGTTACAGAGATGCACTCAACAAAATGAAAGATGTATATGAGAAAAATCCACAAATGGGGGATCCATGCAGTTTGCAGCCCAAACTAGCTGAGACAATGAATAACATTGACCGACTACGCATGGAAATACATAAGAATGAGGTGAATCTATCATGCTGTTTTTATAAAGCATAAATGTTGCAAAATGTTTTCACCATAAAATTTCAAATTGTTTAAATCATTTGAAAACATGGGTAGGTAATCATTGAAATGAACCTTTTAATGAAAAGCTGTTTCAATAACGACAGCAACAGGTAACATTTATATAGTACCTATTGTGTGTGGCAGGCACAGTGCTAAGCGCTATGTCATTTGAACCTCACAATAATTCTGGAAAGTGGGTGTGATTATCATTCCCATTTATACAGATGAGGAAACTGAGATTGTCTTAGTGACAACCAATAAGTGTCTGAGGTTGAACTTGAACTCAGGTCTTCCTGACTTGAGGCCTAGCTCTCCATTCATTTCACCACCAATCTCTCTCTAGTTGAGATTGGACTTGCTATTGGACATTGCCAACAAAGGCATGGATGTGTGGTGTGGCTTTAATTTTTTTTTAAATTTTATCAAATTTAGAATAATCTGTGCCAGTTACTAGTTGTATGAAGTTAAAGAAATCCCTTACATCTCTGAGCCCCTTAGTCTTCCCATGTGTAAAATAGAGGTGTTGTTATTGATGTCATCCTTTCCGTTTTACATGAGGTCATGTATAGTATATGACTCCATCCCAACATGAGCCTGTGAGATAGCCTTATCACAATGTGGTTTTGATGACTCAATGAGATGTTATGTCAGTCTTTTATTAAGCTGTAAAACCTTATATAAATATGAATTGATATCATTACTCATAATTTTTTATGTGAAAAGCGCTATGACAAAATTGGAAGAGTTGTCCCTGGGACCCAGAACCCAGAGGACTTAAGTTCGAGTCTAGTCATTTACCCAGACTGTCTCTGTGGTAAAGTCCCTTCACTTTTCAGTGCTCCATCTTCTTCTTTAAAACTGTAATTTATTAGAGACTAGTTACCATTCTATAGTAATGAGTTTCCAAAACCAGAAATTCCCTTCACTGATGAAATGTTGATGTGAAGAAATCAATTAACAGTGTTCTTTTCTCCTAGAATTGAATAATTTAGATACATTTAAGCTTTCATAGTTTAAAAAGCCTGTATATATATTTTTTTACTATGATGCTTGTTTATTTTTCTTGTTTGATTTGTTTTCCTCTGAAGGCCTGGCTTTCTGAAGTTGAAGGTAAAACAGGTGGGAGAGGAGACAGAAGACACAGCAGTGACATAAATCATCTGGTAACACAAGGAAGAGAAAGGTCATTGTTTTATTTAAACCCATTTTTTTTTTTTTTAGGCCTTAAACTTTCTCCCTCCTTCCCCTTCTCCTTTTCCTCAGAATTCCTAATAACAGTGCATCTGGGATTTGTTTCCTGAGTTGACTCTCTTAGCTTTTCAAACAAATGGCATTCAGGGTGCTCTTGTCTTTTGCAACTTTGTTGTGGTGACAGTTCTCCTTTGTCATAAATAAAATAAATTTAAGGAATTTTGAATTTTAGAATTAACAAGACAGTAAACTGATTTTGTTTTAAATAAACTTAGTGAAATTTATCAGAAGACATGCTTGCTAATGAAATGTGATGTTACAGTTCTGGTTTTCTTAGACTGTTTCGTCAGAAGATGCCCTTCTCATGCTCTAGGTGTTAAAATTAAGGAGCAAATAATAGAAGAGTGGTCTTGATGTGATTCTTTGAATGTATTGCAGGAGGAATATTATTGTGGTTCTACAATTTCTAGCATGTTATGGGACTGAACAAATTTATAAACTTTGGGGCATTTTTTCCTCAAAGGAGTCAGGCTGTGATTTTATCATAAAGGAGGGAGTGAGAGAAAATCTGCAAATAGACTTCCTTTTGTTCTAGTGTGTTATACCAGAAAAAATCCAAAATTGTAAGAATTCCCAGGCCATGTTAAAGGTCTGTCTTCTAGGCCTTCCAGAATACTGATTGGTATGTATCTAATCCTTTAGACTTTGGTCTGATTGAAGGCTTAATCAGCACAAATATATGATAAAACGGTGGTTGGAAATTTAAACCTTTTCTAGACATCATGGTAATGTATTTAAAAGTCTGAAATAAATCCTTTTAGAAGTGCTTCCTAATTTGAATTATTCATACCATAGTGTTCTAAAATTAAGATAAATAATGATGCGTTTTCCTTCAGACCAGACGTTTTTGTTGTGTCATTGACCTCTTCCAAGTTATGAATCGCTTCTCAGAATATTTTTTAAATGCATAAGATAAAATACATAGGATAAAAATGGAATCCAATTATAAATTTTCCTTGGGAGATTTTGAGATTCACATTTAACATGTTAATGTGATGCTGGGGAGAGATCCCTGATAGTGATTTTCTAAAAAGTAGTCTTATGTGTGAAAGACTTGATGAGATTTATTTTCTTACAGCCCTGAGGGAAGTTACACAGATGATGCAAACCAGGAAGTTCGAGGACCACCACAGCAGCATAGTCACCCCAATGAGTTTGATGATGAATTTGAAGATGATGATCCCTTACCTGCTATTGGACACTGTAAAGCTATTTATCCTTTTGATGGTATGATGATTGATTTGATATATTACATTTGATAAAATTGGTCATTTGGGCTTTAGTCCACTTGTACAGTTAGATGCATCATTTACTAAGTTAATTTACCAGAGAGGTGGCTAGGTAGCACAATGAATAGAATACTGGCTCTGGAGTCAAAAGGATTCAAATCCAGCCTCGTATCCTTGACACTTTCTAGTTAGGTGACTCTGGGCAAGTCATTTAACCCTTCACACCCTTCCCTCCCCCAGTTAAATCACCAGAGCACCATAATTTCATGGCCATGACTTTTTAATGATTTATTTTATAGATAGTGAGCATTTTCTTTCTCTTCCATATAGGATGGAATATGACAAAGATGAAGTTTGTTGACTTTCAGGACAATGTAGAATAGGAGTAGGTAGTCAGCTCCAGTCCTTTATGAAACCAAATCAGTTTTTCACGGGCTAAAAAATGCTACCAAAGTTTGGGAAGGAAAGCTTGGTGGCAGTGGTTTCAAATCATTTTGTCCTCCTCATTTTCAGCTACAAGACTAGAAAAGTAGAGGAATTAAAATCTTGCTCTAATGTAAAATTGGAAGGGAATTTCAGTCTTCACTCCTTTAAAACTTAGAAAATGTTTAGATCTTTTTTGTTGACAGTATTGGGAACTATATTGGGACTATATTGACTATCGTAGTAAAAGCAGCAGTAGCAGAAGTAGGTACAAATAGTAGCAGCAGAAGCAGCAGCAAAAACATCTGCTTCTCAGTCACCAGGTAGCAGGTAGGAATGAGAGTGGAGGAGCTAGCCAAGTCACAGATATTCTTACTGCCAACATCAGCATTCCTATAACTGAACTCGAGTGGAAAAATAGGCTTTGTTAAAACAGTTGTTATCTGTTTCACAGACACTGTTTTTTATTTATTTATTTACTTTTTTTAAATTGAGGGTTACTCACACTTTGCAGATATTAATCAAAAGAATCATTTTAGCATAAATCACACCTGAGCACTGTCATCTCTTGTCTTAGGGCACAATGAAGGCACTCTGGCCATGAAAGAAGGTGAAGTCCTCTACATTATTGAAGAGGACAAAGGAGATGGATGGACAAGAGCCCGGAGGCAGAATGGAGAAGAAGGCTATGTGCCAACATCTTACATAGATGTGACTCTAGAGAAAAACAGTAAAGGTGCAGTAACTTATATCTAAACTCTAACCAGGCAGCTTCGTACCGTACGTTCCCCAGGAAAGAGAACTCTACATACACATTCAATGGGATGAAAAATATTAGGAAACATTTCATTAAGGGTATCTAAGGTTTATTGTTCACCATGTGAGCTTAGCTCAGGCTTGATGCTTAATTAAGAGTTGTGAATATTGTGGAAAGAAAATGTTCTTTTTATGTTTATTTTCTGACTTGAGCAAAATTCATTGGGATTTACTCATTGCTGTTGGCCTTATGTCCTGCATCAATCCACTTGAAAGATTCATGGTTTTCTATTTGACAAATCATAGCATCTTATCCATTGAGAAGATTCTTGTGGAATGAAAGCCTTTTATTTTCCTTGCTTCAGAAAACAAATAAGATAAAAGAGCTATGAGAAAATGAGACTACATGGGAATTCTAAAAAGCAAAATTCATAAAATTCTAGTAATATTTTTTTTAACAATGTAAGTTGTAAAGTGATAGTTCCCTCAAAAAATAATTCACTAATAACTGATGAATTTGGCCAAAGAAAAATGCTCATTTTCCCTTTTGTTTTCTAAGTATTTTGTAACTAGTCTTCTAAAGATGAAAATATGTTGTTCTGGGGCGGGGGGAAATAATTTGACCTAGTCACTTTGTATGTTTGTAAGTTGTGTGTTTCCTGACGAGGAAATGTTTTCTGAATTTTTAGCAATTTTCAATAATGTATATCTCACTAAATTCATCTTATCTTTGGCATTGCTCATCTTGAAAATACTTTTTTGGAGAGTATTTTTTTAAAGGGTTTTTTAAGGGTTAACATCTAAGAGCCCATAAGATGCAGCTTTCAAAGAAGTTGGAATCAGAATTTTTCAAATGCAAATATATTCAGTATTTTGTTTAAAATCTAAACAATGACAAAAAAAAAACTGAAAACAATACCCTCTTTATTGGTTCTGACTTAATCATAGTAAATGTACATTTATAGTCTCTGAATAAGACATCCCTTATGACTAAGAAAGCATATTTCTTCCAGTTCTTTCTGCTGCTTTTCATCAGTAAGGAAGGCTCTGTGGATGGAGTTTAGCTCTTTGTAGAAAGAATGGAGTAAGAGTGCTGGGAAAGTGACCGTACCGTAGTAAACATGGAGCGAAACTCACAAAGGACTTCTGCTGCGGGACTTGATAGGGGACGTTTGGGACTGGCACTAAACTGAACACCTCCTTCTCTCTTTCCAAAGGTCTTCAGTAATTATGTTCTTTTCTTTTTCCTCCTGGACTGCAGGTTCCTGAAGAGGGTTTCTGAGAAAATGGGCGAGATGTGGAAGGAGGTTACATGCAGCTGCTCTGGGGGGGAGGGTAGTAGAGTTGGCAGGCTTAAAGAGAGAGAATAAAGTAAATTGCATGAGTGCATGCAGGCATACATTATTATTTTTCACTAACCTCATTTCCATGCATTGTTTTTTTTAAAATACCATGATATTACAATTCCTCACAATTCTCCTTCAGAATTCTCTCTTCAAAAAAGGCCAAAACAATCATATCCACTTTTTTCCATTTGTTTCACTCTCCTTGTTAAAGTCAGAAAAACTGCAGTGATGATTTCTCCCTCGTTATAGTTGCCCCGGTAGGACTGTCTTCGTCCAGGCCCTGTTTTAACCGGTTGTTTGTTAGACCCATACTGTTTGTCAGTGTCTGCCTGTTCCGCCTGCAGGCTCGCCTAACATCCTGTTGCATGTCTAGAATGATTGGACTAGATTTGTCAGGCATGTCTTTATAACCTCTCGTTTTCAATGCTTGTGTTCTGTTTTACATTTGTTATGAAAACCACTGTTTTGTGAAACCTCTCCAGCACTAATGTTTTCATCCCAGTGTTCATGTATGCTGCTATAACGTTCCCATCCATTGCAACCATCATCATATTCCAGTTTTGGCATTATGAAGAAGTGGTCTATGGACCCTAAGTATTTCTGGTGATTAGAAAAAGAAAACATCTCTGCTCTAGCCTACAAAACAGAGAAAAGAACTCTTTGAAATGTGGTACATCTCCAACACCTCATTCTGAGAAGAACCTATAGTGAGCACTGAAATCCTGGCAAAGTAACACAGAAGATACTCACCATCGCAAGACAAATGACTCTTTTCAAAAGTCAGCTGCTTGCCGTTCAAACACTGCCTTAAACTAGAGTGCCTAAATCTGTTGATTGCCAACACTACCACTACAGTATCCCACAAAGGGCTTTGTGGATTGGCTTGGTCTGACCTCCTTTAACTCTCCCCAGTGCTGCTGCAGCTGCAGGAGCCATGGTAGGTGTCTCCTAGAGCGCTTCTACATATGATGGTGCATCTCTTCACATTTATGCATCAGAACTAAAGACGTGTGTCTATCCGTTTTACTTTACTAAATGTTTTCTAATAGAATTCGTATGGGGAACCCTCCATGCCCAGTTGTGTTCTAATTTGGAGTATTGAAGCTACCACTTAATAACTATATAATGAGTCTGTTCTCGTGATGCTTTCATTTTGAACCTGTTTAAATTTCAGTGGAACTTTGTAATGATTTATGTGCACTTTTACTTGTGAAATGGCAATTTCAATATGTTTATACATGTAAATAGTTGTCTGCAGTGCCCCATTGCTTATAATTGTCTTGCCTCCCATTTGTGATTTTGTTAATGACTCACCTCATACCTGATTTACTAGCGGAATAGTGAGATGGGGGGGAAGGGAAATACTTGTACCACTCATGCTTCATTAACTCAATTCTTTGCTGTTTGAGGGAGAAAGAGAATGTGATATGGTCTGTGTTTCATTGGATTTTAAGCAATATTTTAGAAGCCTTGTGACTCCTTTTAAAAGACTTATTTCCAGTGTTATTTGACTTGTACTACCAGTAAAACTAAAGCTGAGTGACTATTGTGTGGAAGTTGATTCCTTTATTAAAATGAATATGCCACTATTATACAGCTGATCGTGTATTACCTTTGGGGCTATGAAACTATCAAGTTTAGATTTTGGATATTGTATACAGGGTTATTTATATTATGTGACATTACTCAATACTGACAAACTACATATGTAGTTTTTAAAATCTAGTGCTTTTTTTCTTTTTAAAGATTAGCAGTGGGAAGGAAATGTGATCTGGCTGTTTGTCTTTTGTATGAGGTCTGGAGTTCTTGTGTTTGCCTGGCTAGCAGCCAACAGGTCAAAGTTTAAGGCTTCCTTGTGAGGACTAACTGTTCTTTTCAAGCTACTGTTTGATTTTCTAAAAGCAGGATTTGCTTCCTTTGGGGACAAGTCCCTTCATGTGGGATAGTGCAACCTGTATATGGGTTATTACATATAGGAAAGACATTTGTACTTGCACAGCTAGTTAAAATCATTCTGAAAATTGGAACCTGTGAATTGTCTTCAAGAAATCTTCAATTTATTCAGTAATTTTTACTCCTTTTTGTGCACATGTTGATTTCTTAATGGTAAATGCTTTGTTTAAAATAGTGTTCTCTGTTGAGAATATTTTCATGGAATAAACAATCTTTTCATGGTCAGTCAGGTATAGAGTGTGATGTCTTTTTTTTCCCTCTATAAACCACAAGTTCCACCCAACCTGTATAAATAAAAGGTTTAGGCAAGTATTCAGAACTGACTTGATATACAGGTAGAGGAGGCAGTAGTGTGCTGTCAAAAGACCTGGGTTTAGAACTCACCTCTTGAGTTTATTTAGTCTCTCTTAACCTTGGGCTGTAGTTTCCTCATCTGTAAAATGAAAGGGGTTTTATTAAGGCTACTGTGATGTTCCAGTTCTGGATCTACAATCATCCTGTGAACCTTTGACCAACCCTTTCCTAAGTTGAATATTCTCTATCTTCCTTTCCCCTTTTGTAAATTTAAAGTCATAGAGAAGAATCTCAATATAAGGAGAGCTATATGTGTCTTGGGGGAGGTTTGGTTTTCAGATTGCTTGCCTATGCACCATCAAAAACAATCCAAAATGTGGTCATGTAGTATTCAACTTTGATTACACCATCTCAACTATTAGTAGGTATTTTCTTCTCTGTTGCTAATACTGGAAGTTATCTTAGAATTCAACACAGTCAGAGAAATATGATCTCTTGTCTCGAGCTTCTTAATGAGAATATAGTTTGTGTATTTTGGGACTGATCAAATGTGAAACATAGTGACAATTCACTGGTAAATAATACAAGAGAAAAAAATGAAGGCAATAATAAGATAAAAAGAAATCAGATCCACAAGAAGCTCTCTAAGATGCAAGAGAAAATAAGGAAGACATCAAATTTCAAGGTGAATTATTTTTTTTCCAAAATTTAAAAACTCACCAAATTGCCTCATTTGCCTCAATGTGCTGTTTCTGTTGGGGATGGGAAAGTTTGCCTCCTGCTTGATTCTGCTCCTGGCTGTAATAACCTATGAATTATGTTGCTTGGAACTCAGTTGCATGATTGGCTATTCTAAAAAGGTTATTTATGACTTTTACCTAAATTCAAACAAAGAAATTTTCTCCTGGTATATATACAATAGATTAGCCTATGATCGTTAAGCTCATACACCTGTTTATTTTTTATATTGAAATGTTTCACTATGTATTTGTATGTATGCTATATGTATAAACTATGGTGTAGACCATGTTTTTTACTATATAGATCACAAGTTGTGTTTTTATATTCTATATATATGCATGTATAAGTATTGTAAACACTATAGAATAGACTTGTCTGGTTTATGCTATACTACAGTGTAGTAGAACATGCTATTATCTATTGTAGTATAGTGTAGACTCAACAATACTCTCTCTACTACTATACCATTTATAGTGTAATGCGTAATTTGGCACCAAGAGCAGATTGTAGTGTTTATCCACCATCATTATAGCCAGTGTGATAAGTGACTGCTGCCTATGCTTGCTATGTTAGGCAATTCTTTACTACCTAATTAATATTACTTTTCTATACTATACTTAGATTACATAACACTCCTGTACTATACTACAGAGCATACTACCCTACTCAACTAGTCTATGTATAATATGATGTGATATTTGAATAGGGTGTGAGTGGAATCCTAAACCATATATACAATTAGGAGAAAAAAATCTTAAAAACCAGGGATCCTCTAAAGATTATTTTACTGCAAATATGTACACATAAAAATGCAAGTATCACTGAATGTGAGAAAAAGAGCCACCTATAGCAATAAGAATCCAATTTATCTACTAGCATTTAAGAAAATTGATCCTTGACTAACTAAATCAAATATATTTTATTACTATCATGAATAATTTAATTTTGAAATTAAGACACTAGAGGTTCACATAAAGATATATTTTTATTTATGGATATTTACACAGTTTTCATATTCATTTAAAGAATATCATACAACTGATACCTTCTGAAATGTTTCATGCTGTTCTTAACCTACCTTTCTATTTACACATCTGCTACATAATCCTGTGGGAATTATAATTATTGGAAGTGGTCAAATGCAATTATTTTAAGAGTTAAATCTGATCAAAGGAGATCAGCTAACCCTGTCCCACAAGGTATTTTCTTAAAGTTGTCTAACAAATCATTAGCAACAGTAACATTAATAAATTATGATTCCTTTTAAAATCAGTAGTAATTTTTAACAATTTATAAATAAATGTGCACTGTGCAATTTACATTTTCAAATATCCTGTGGATACTAAAGGTTTCTATATTTGTCACATTTGTATTTAATTATTTTGTCAAATGATAAAAGTTTCCCAAAGAGAAAATTGGGTAAGGTTGAAATAATATCTTATGATTCTTTGAAGACTCTACAGAGTTCTGCATGCTTCAAAGGAGGAGGTTCTAATTTTCGTGAGAGTGCAGTTAAAATCTGGTTGAATTTCTCATATCTCTCAGTTTGATTGACTTGTGCTCCTTTGCTTCCCCATAGCAATCTCATCTGAAATTCAGTCTTGAAGATTTCATTCATCTCTTCATCTGCCTGAAAACCTAATAAGAGAAAAAGAAAAGAGCAATGTGTGATACCTGAAGTCACACTGTAGAGCTAAAAGTGAAAACCTGTTTATGTGAAATGAGAAAAATTTAATTCCACTTAAGTCTTTTGAATTATCAAGAATGGAAAACAGTGGTCACTATAACTGATCCTATTCTAAAGTTAGACAGGTGAAATTTAGCAGGCTGTACATACATGCAGTAAAAGCTGAGGATTGTTTAGCATGTTCTAAAGAAAGCTCGAGATGGGAATTTTGCAAAATGATACCAAGGTTAGTTAATGGGCTCAAATTGTAGCTCCTGTAGCTGCTCCTCTTTTTTCCCCCCAAAGATCTGTTTACTATGGGAATCTTCTATGATTTAGAAATTTTCATCACAAAGAGGAGAAGAAAATTGAAGATTGTCCAAATGAATTGAACCACAGGATTTCAGAGTTTGATGGGTGATATACCTTTTGTGATTCTTTCAAATCTAGTGTGTTAGCTATCTCTTGACTCTGTCACCTACCAATTTAATAAGCATGGTGCTATGATTTCATTCAAGGCACTGGTTATAATTAGCATGGATCAAGCACAGATCTTTGGGGCACTTACTCACCTTGATTAAAGGGGTGAAGGGGAGAGGGTCAGGGTAGCTTGAGTTGAATAGGATATGGAAAGAGAAAGGTTCCAGACAGTTCAGGAGGGTTGGAAGCTAGCTAGATGGAATTGTCCCATATCAGGTCAACATGTTAGAAAAGGTGAGGAAAAGTACAGGCCTTAGTATGTTACACACAAGATGGGATAAAGCAAAGAGGGAGAAGTGTTCTGCAGGAAACTGTTCTAGGAAACCAAGTCCATTTAAGGTCATGGAGACCACCAAAGTCATCATACTGGGGACTCAAGGAGGGAACCCAGTCTAAGTAGGAGCTTGATTGAGAAAGTATGTAATCTTGGAGTTGCTGGCTGCACTTTCCCTTCAATTAAATTGCAGTTTCAGAGCTGGAAAAGAGCTCTTTTTGTCTGTTTTGTGACATCGTGGCATATTATCCAACCTCTCCTTAAATGTTATCATTAGTTGGGGAACTCTCTACTGTTAAAAGCACTATAGAGACTGTGTTCCCTGAACACTTTGCATTATGTTGGAGAAAGGTATCTAGCCATAAATATATTTGGTGCAATGGAAAGGGCACTGCCTTTGTATCAGAAGATAAGTTCAGATCTATTTACTTAATACTTAATTTGTGTGACTATGAGAAAATCACTTCCTCTTCTAGATCAAAGTTTTCCCTACTGAAAAAGACCAGTTTGTATTTAAATACTTCTAAGGTCCTTTCCAGGTCTAAACTTTGTTCTTGTACCACACAGTAACTAACACTTTAATGTATTAGTTTCCTTATACTTGAATAGGGGGCCGGTACTCATCTACTTTCAAGGATACTACGGGTTAACTAGTCCTTGACCAGTGACATCTGGTCCTTCTCCTTCCCACATCCCTGTAAAGATGAAAAGAAATGTTTTTTTTCTGGGTGATGGGGTTTGTAACCTTGCTAATCAAACTCTGAGCCTTTGTTGAATTAAAAAATTCTTAGGTAATGGGGCAGCCAAGTGGTGCAGTGGATAGAGCACCAGCCTTGAAGTCTGGAGGACCTGAGTTCAAAAATAGCCTCAGACACTTAACATTTCCCAGGTGTATGACCCTGGGCAAAGTCACTTAATCCCAAGTGCCTCAGCCCAAAAAAAAAAAAAAAACGTTACTGTTCTACTCCTATTAAAGTTTCTGGGATCTTTCCTCACAAAACAACTTTGTGTTTTTTGCTTATTTCTGTTTATCAGTAAGACAGGCGTCAGAAGGGATATGGTGACCATCTACTTAAAAAAATTCTCAGCTTGGGATCCACAAACTTTTAAATAATAATTTGATAACTATTTCACTGTAGCTGGTTACATGTATTCATTTCATCCCATCCCATTGTGATTTACCTATAATCACATAATACAAATAGTAAGTGGCAGAGTCTTGATGTAAATCCAGGGATTCTGAAACACTGGAGTCACTGCATCACTTTTCTTCTCAATTAGACTTCATTATTAACCCGCAGTTTCAACAATGGTCTTAGTAATTCATCGCAATTCACATGCTTTTAAAGGTTTATGAAGTATAAACATTTTCTCATTTGATCAAATCCCTTATCAGAGATTGGAACACTTAGTAAGTTGCTGATAAATTTTAAATTTAACTCCTCTCCCTTTATTTTATAGTAAAGCTACTAATGAAATCAGGCAATAGAGGGAGAAACGAGAAACACAGCTAACACAGGCATTAATACTGTCAGTTTCAAATAGAGAATAAAATGATTACGAAAAAAGAAATGAACATTCATGCTTTCATCATTTTTACTTTTGTCTTCACCAAAGATATCAACAAAGATTGCTCAATTGACTGTATTTTGTATCATCAGCAGTAATGATAAACTGACAAAGCTCAGAGACCTATCCGCTTACCTTCGAGGATACTCTCTGCATTTGCCCGATACATGTCTGCAGCCTGGGCTATGAATCGGGCTGTTTCTAGATGGCTCAGCATGATTTCACAGCTTTGATCATTTTTTTCCCACATGTCTGTCCCTTCAAAAGTGACTACCTGCCGCTCCATCAAGGTCACCAGAGGCATAAGCAGTGGGACTGTTACCTTGTTTTGAGGAACACACATGGTCTCTGGAAAACAGAAATAGGTATATGTGGGTACCTAGGAATGAGAGAGGCACAGGAAGGTGATTGGTATCCTGTACAGTTTCATCAGTGGCAGTGGAATGGGCTGTCTAGGAAAGTCAGGTTCACCCTGAGTGGGTGGGTCTTTAAGCAAAGGCTGAATGAAGAGGAAGGGAATGACCCTAATGTGTCCACTATGTGCCAGCCACTCTGCTAAGTGTTTTATAAATATTATCTCACTGTTCCGATCTCCATTTTGCAGATAAGGAAACTGAATCAAACGGAGGTTAAATGGCTTGCCCAGTTCCATATCTGTTTAGTGTCTGAGGCCTGATTTGCTTTGAGGTCTCACTAACTCCAGCCCAAGTCCTCCATCCACTGAGCCCCCTGGCTTTTTGACATAGTAAAGGTTATGGTGATTCAATTCAATTCACCAATCTCTGTAGATAAACCTTTGCTCCAAGACAACCAGAAATGACAAACTCTTAGGCTTGGGGAGGGAAGAGATTGTTGTTTGCACTTAAGTGACACTTCACTCAAAACCCAACGAGACCTGGAGTGCCTACCTTTGCCTTCGTGTAAAGTTTTGCTGAAAGGTTTCAGTTGCTTTTCATAGAGGATTGCTGTCTGGGTGTACTGGTGTCGTAAAGCAGTCCATGTCTGTTCTAACCTTGTAATCTGTGAGGAGAGATGTCACAGTAACTCTTGGGAAAGCAACCCAGTAGTTCCCACATACATTGGACTAGGCCTAGGTAATTTAACTGCTTTTTTGTGAAACATTTCTTTTTTGCTTTAAGATCTTCAGGAAAGGAAAACCGACTAACTTCTTAGGCAGGCCATTGCAGTTCTGGAAAACTCTGATTTTTAGGAGGGTTTTTAAAAATTACCTGTCATCAAGCTATCAACTAATATAGTCTTTTTTTAAAAAATTTAACATGCCCATATATTCCAAATGTGATCTGATCAGGCTCAGAGGCATACTATCACTACCTACCCCATGATCCAAAAGGAATAGGGAAGAGATCAACATGGAATACTCTGACTTAACATAGGTACATTTCACTCTGAAGATAGTAATTGTCTATGCTAAATTCTCCCATACCTCTAATTTTTTCCCCCTTTTTACTCATCTCTCTTAATCAAGGCTTACTTACTCTTTAAACATAAAATTGTATTTTTTTTTTCTTTCCTTGCTCTCTCATGCCTTCTCATTTGTTATTAGGAATCTATATTCCAATGGGAGCACATAGATGAATAGATTTGGCCAGGATCGTATATGTACATGGACACACGGACACACACACACACATGTCTGGTGCCTTCAGTTGTTACAGAACTTATTTCCAGTTAAATTCAGTTAGTTATATTTACTTCTCTTTGTAATGGCCATATCTTTCTGGTTGAGAATATGCAAAAGCTATTAAATCTTGTTGATAGAATAGAAATCAACTTTGTGACATAGACCTAAAATCCTCAGGTTTTTTAAAGTATGTCTGCTTTATTCCCAGCAACTCTCACCATTTAAAATCTAACCTCTACACCTAAGGAGTTAAACCTGTGTCACACTGTTAACTGACTTCTTGTGATGATGTTGAGGAGACCACCTTTGGGGAAGTGTAACTAGGATCATACCACTTCCACAGAGCTGGGGAACCTCCTCCTTAGGTAATAAACGAGGCCTGTCTGGTAAGTCCCTAACATTTTAAAGCTGATGTCACAGAGGGTTAATAACCCAACCCTTTCACAAAATCCAAAAAAATTAGGAAAACACTGGTTTGAATGGATGATGGAAATGATTCAGGGGGATTATTCTTATTTTGGGTATTTTTTCCTCCAGGAGGGCTTTCTTTAGACATGTAATTCTGGAAATACTTCACAATGTATTGAGATCAAGAGAGGAACAATGTACATTAAACCCAAATAAATTCAAAGGATTTCTAGCTAGGAGAAACCTCATTTAGTTCAACTCCTTCATTTAACAGAGGGACTACAGGTTAGGATATTGTGTAGTTCTCCTAGTTCTCCTGTTGCCTTACTATCTTAGAGTGTGGAATCTCTTCTGATTACAGATTAGGATCGGAATCCCTAACATGTAATTGTATCTGTTTACACATCCTCTTATAGTAGACTTAGTTTAAAAAATAAAAATGGGGAAGAAATAGCAACAGGAGAGAAATGAATCACTTAAAATCACAATGGTGGTGACTATCACATTGATTATAGATTTGGAATTTTTAAGGGACTTTTAAGTTTGGCTCCCTATCTTTTTTTTCCTTTAAGTAGAAAAGGGGCCAAATTGGTGATTTCATTAGTGAGGAAACTCCCACTAGCTAGGCAGCTGTGCTCAGTAATTGTTAGATAATTTATAGTCTTAGAGAATTGCTTAACTAGCACATATTACCACAGAATTTAAACCCAGGTTTTCTTGATTCCAAGTCCCAAACTAGCTCTCTGTTCCCTGTACCATGCTGCCTTTCTTTATTTTACATATGAGGAAACTGAGGTCGAGACAAGATGTAGTATAAAGAAAATGACATTTCCAAAACATAAACAAAGGGAAAGAAATACACTTTGCATTGATTTTCTAGAAGCAGTGATGTATTTTGGTCAAGCCATGAAATTGCCAGGTCTCTCAGTGACTCTTGGGGGGGAGGGTGGTAGACAACTTTGGCTTCTTTAGTATGATTGTTGCAACTAGGTAAGAGTCCTGACTTAGATTTGATACAGTCTTCAATATAAAGAAAAAATTCAACAAGATAGGAATTCTGAATCATGATAGGTGGCTTTTAACATGTCCATTCCCTTCTTGATACTTTTCCCACACAACAGGTTCTCCTTACTTGGTTTCATAGGCTCCCAGAACTAGAGGAGACCTCAGAGACCACTTCGTTCATTTTCATCCTTTTATAGATGAAGGAGCTGGGGCCCAACAAAATTAACTGGTTTGTTCCACCAAGGTCATACAGCTTTTAATTAAGCATCAAAGCTTGAACTTAACCCCACATCTCTCTTTGTTCTTCCCAGTGTACCACTCTGCCTACTTTGCTGGACCTCTCCTCTCCCTTCTTTAGACATAGTGTCTTGGTCTCTCTGGGTTCTCATGGTCATTTCCCACAGCTTTTTAATTATTGCCTCTTGGAAAGAACTTCATTGACCTATATCTCTTTGCCCCTCCCTCCCTCCCACTTCTACAATTCCATATCTCAGACTATGCTGGCTGGATATCTCAACTTGGATATCCAACTAGCAACTCAAAATTAATAGTTTTAAACTGAACTCATTTCTCCCTGATCTAATTAGGTCTTCTACTGATGAAACCATCACCACTTGCTGGAATAGAAATTTGGAGTCATTTTTGGCTCTTCCCTAATTCACTTACTTCCCATGTCACAAGTCTTCTTGAATCTGTTTCCCAAAACACTCACATTTCTCCCTTTCCCTTCTACTGCAGCCATCCTTAGACAGACCTTCATCTTTTATCATTTCTACGACACGTTGCCTCTTAATTGGTCTTCCCTTCCTTTAGTCTATCTTATCCTATCCTGCCAACCATCCATTTACCATATGGCCACTGAGAGTCCTCCTAGGGCACCAATATGGTCATTGTATTCTACTAAAAACAAAACGAATTTCAGGGGCTTCCCAGTATTGAGTATCATATAAACTTGTGATTCTAGCATTCACACTCTAACTCCAGTTTAAGTGCCTAGCAAATAGCAGGTGTCTAGGAAATGTTAGTGGATTTTGTTGGTGAACTCTGTTCCAGCCAAATTGGAACTCAGTTCTATCATTCTCTTATTCCCATTCTCATCCTACATTATGCTACCTCCCTGCCCTTATTTGTGCTATCATCTTTTATGTTTGGAATGGATTCCCTACTCTATTCCCAGAATATCAAGAAACACCTCAAGGTCCATCTCTTATATATTCTCCAACATCCATCCCCATTGCAAAGGATCCCCCAGACTGACAAGGTTTGTGTCACATCTCCCATGTACCTTATGTATAAAGTGTCTACACAATTGAATTCTATAAAAGTTCTTAGTTTTTGAATTCCAAATGAGATGTCTTCAGGAGATTATTCATGCACAATTCACTGTCCCCAAGACAAGTTTCCCAAATATTTTAGGCTTCATAGAGTTAAACACTATATTGTCAACACATACAAAGATCCAGACAGAAATATGTTGTTTTTGGCAAACATAAGCTACAGCGTGGCATACCATCCTAATTGGTTTCTCACAAAAAACATTGATTTTTTTTCTTTTGGATGACACTCCTCATTGTACATCAGAGGCACTTGCTGACTGTCAGCAATTATCCACTGTTTTAAAAACAGAAAGTACTTTGCACAATACTTTCAGCTGCCCTCCTAATCAAAGGCAGCTTTTATCATGGATTCAATTCAATTTACTTATTGAATAAAAACAGTTAAGAGATTTGCCTGGCTGACAAACCTATTAAAGAACATTATCTCCACCTAAGAGGCCACAGAAGACAGAATGATCACTTACTTGTGGCATTTCCAAGGCTTTCATGATGGCAGAGAACGCATACAAGTCCCCCATGGAGTCCTTCAATTCCACAGCTACCTGAATGATCTTATGGAGGGTTGCTGCTCTCTCCTCCAAACTGCCCGTGCAGCCGAGGATATCCACCGCTATGCCTATGGCCATGGTGTTGTGTCTGGAAGGGAGAAGGTGTGAGGTCTTGGTGACAATGATCTCATCTTAAGTACGGGAAGCCATCATGTGAAGCTCAGGACGACACTGCTGGCTCCCTCCAAGCCATTCTCCTCAGTGGGAGGCCCAGGCTTCAGGCAGACCACCCACAAATCTTAGGGAACCTCAGTTTCCTCCTTAGTAAAGTGCAGATAGCATTTCATTCACATGTTAAGTACCTACCTTCACATTTAGGGAAACAAATCAAAGCAGTCTCTCCTTGCACTGAGTTTTAATAAGTTCCCACACACTCACTAGCTATGTGACCCTGGGCCTGAGCTTCTACCTCTGTAAAATGAGGAGAATAATAGGGTTGTTGATGAGACTCGAACACTTAGCACAGTGCCTGGCATATAGCAAATGCTATATGAATATCAGCTATAATTATCAAGGAGCTTATATTATGTTGGAGAGAAATGGCATGGATAGAGATAAGTAAGGGTGAGATAACACTGGTACTTGTGAGCCCAGCCTTGTCGGTGGTCTCTCCTTAATTCACAATGGAGGTGAGACAGGGAACTGAGCACAACTTGTTGGAGAGACTGACTTCCTCACTTAGACTCCCCTAGAACACAAGGGCTATTCATCAATTCTCTCTCCGTGGTCTATAATTGATCCATCTTTTCTGCATACACATTTCTTTGATGACATCTAACTCCAGTTCTTCAGAGTTCCTTATTTGGCCTTGTTTGTTATATTGGTATTTGTCAAAGTCCAACGTATGCTTTCTACACTATTTACATCACTTAAGATGGCTGTTTTTAATTCTTTAGACACTAGTATTCCATGACTTGGAAACAAATAACATCACTAATTTTTAATTCTAAAGACACTAATGTTCCACAACACCACTAGGATGTTGAAATTTAAAAATTGGAGCTTGTTCCAAGGGGAAAAAAGTCCCTTTCAAATGTGATGGTACTTATTTCCTAAATTTCTAGTTTTCACACCAGATATTTAATATGATTTATGTGGTATTTCAACAGTCCAACATTTATTAAACACCTACTATATTTCCAATGTTATGTTAGTGAAAAACGGAGTAACACACCAAGGCAAGCAATCTAAGAGTAATATAACATATATTCAATTATGATAAAAAGCAGAATGTAGCAAGGGAAAAGATAAGATCTAAAGGTCCACTGAGCAAATTTCAGGAAGGAAAGCTCACATTCAGCTTAGGGAGAGGGAAGAAGGAGAAGGAAAGTTGGGCCCTTCAAGGAGAAGAAAGATTTCATAAGGCTGAGCACATTCTGAACACAAGGGACAGCTTTGGGAAAGAAAAGAAAGGGCAGAGACACGGGAAAGCTTCAGCACCACGGGAGATGGAGTGTTCTGGTGGGCCAAGGCAGAGATCTAACTGCTTTCAATGGAAACAGTTATTTGTGAGCTTAGCCCAGAGGACCTGCCACCACCTACCAATACACTCACTCCACAAAACTTTATTCCTTTTCTAGTGTGGTTCAGACCCACTGAGACGATGCTTTCCTACCAGACTTTGCTATCCTTCCTCACGGACTCCTACCATTTATTCTCGAGTCTCTTTGACTTTGAAAAGGACAAAGATGGAAGGAAAGGTCGCAGTATAGGAGGAAGGAAGAACTAGGATCTCTCTGTCTATAGGGTTCTTGGACTCCACCAAGGCCATGTTTTGGGGCCAGCCAATTCCCCAGCTGCATACAAAGAGTTCTTTTCTCCCCCAAAGCAGGGACACAAACAGCTATGACCTCTATGTCCGGGAAGCATCCTTTTCCCTCTACAGAAACCTCCATCTCTCTCAAGGTAGACAGCCAATGAGCACCCCCTCTGTTTCACACTGCCCTGTCCCCCTTGGGCTGGGGATACACAATGGACTCATCCATTTTTTCCTTCTAAATGAGAGGGATGACATCATCTTGTACCCGCCCTCAGAGGACCAGAATGAAGAGTGACAGGGAATGTTTACCTTTCGATGATATCCAGGCGCAGTTGGTGTCCATAAGGCAAGGTAATGAGTTCCAGACCCGAGCTTACACCCATGATCCTTTTCATCTCTTCAGAGACCTCTAGTATCCTAGCAACCTGTCAAGTGGAAAAGTTTAAATATATTGAGAAAATTGACTTGACGTGATCCTGGATTTAATGTGTAGCAAAAGCTACAGAAAAACAGAGCCATCATGCATATGTTTTGTAAATAAAAAGCTTTAATTAAAAAAAAAAAAAAAGAGGCACATTCAAAAGTATTCTAAGAGTACTCTTATCTAAAAGCTTATCCATTTTATATAATGATGTCCACACTAGGAAGTGAAACATGGGGGAAAGAAGGCAAAAGGGACCGAGTTATTTGGTCTCCAGAATGTGTAGAGTTGGCAAAAATTTACAACCAAAGAAACCAAAGCTCATGCCAGAAGTATCCTAGAGACCAGTGCCAGATCTGTGTATTTGTATGTGTGTTGATTGGATTCTTTATCAATTTAGTGAAGAATGAAATGGTAATTCCCGAGTTTTCCTTTCCCATAACCACTGCCATCCCGATTCTCACAAAAATCCTGATTATGTCCCTAACGAGGATGTTTCTTGGGATGAGTAGCTAGCCCTTTCAATCTGGAAGTGATTAGGGCTTTGAGGCCGAAGGCTCGAGGAACAGGTCTGAAATGCGAGTTCCAGGCGTCTTAGATGTAGAGCCGGGCCCTTAGAGGTCATTTAATCAAAGACGTGTTTGTTCTCTCCCTGGGACTTTTAGTTACAGGACTGCTCATTCTATGTAACTTAGGAGAGGGGCAAGCCCGCTCTGACTTGTGTGTAATCCTCGAGACCCACCACAATACACTGGAGAAGAAGAAGGGGTCAGCTACCCCCTTGTAATTACTGTGGAAGGAATCGAACATAATGTCTGGGGGCTTGCCCTCTGTTCTTAACGCTGACTTTTTCTGGTTCAATAAAGGAGCCATGGGGGCGACTCAGAGAAATCCAACACGTGGGAATCCAGTGGCAAGTCCAAGCATAGAAATGATGAGTTCATCCACATGGCCTTCCACTCTTGGGTGTATGCCCCATACAGAGACAACTAGGTGGTGCAGACCAGCAAGACTCATCATCATGATTCCAATCCAGTCTGGGCAAATTTCCTGCCTCAGTTTCCTCATCTCTTGAATGGGCTGGAAAAGGGAAATGGCAAACCACTCTGGTTTCTCCGCCAAGAAAACCCCAAAAGTGGGTCATAAAGAACCAGACATGACTGAATAACCACAATCCCCCATCTACAAAATAAGAGCAGTTTTCAAGGTCTGCTTGAGCGCTATCTTGCAGAATTCCTAGCTTTCTTCAGAGCTCATCTCAAGAGTGCTTACTTGGTCTTTCCTGATTCATCCTGGCTTTTAGTATCCCTCCCCCATCCCACTCTGAAATTACTTATTTCCTCATAAGAATATAAGCTTCTTGAAGATGAGGACTTTTTATTTACAGCTTTGTATCTCTATTATAACCTAGCACAGTGCTTGGCATTTAATAAATGCTTGCTGGTTGATTAATTGGCAACTGTCGAGGAGAAAACATTCTTAAAATGACAGCAGTCAACATAGCATCGTTTTCCATTGGGAACTGTTATATACACGGGAGAAGGAATTCTGGCACAGTTCAGTAGATCAAATTTACACCTTTGGCCATGGGAGAAAAGTACCTTCCTAGGCATCTGTCACAGTCTATTTGCATCAGAGCTGCTGGCAGCAACCCAGATTTCCCCATGTGTTTTGAAAACTGAAATCTGCCCAATACCTTTTTGTGATTTCCTTTAGTTATCATGAACTATTGTAGCCAGAATAAAAAAGCTCTTGGAATGTTTTAATATTTAATGTAATGTTTGGGGTTTTTTTGTAAATCAAAGCAAAATGAATTCACAAGTAAAGAATCTATATTTTCAGTGAAAAGTAATAAATATAGCTGACATTTAGGGACACTCTAAGGTCTGCAAAATGCTTTATATCCCTTTTTTTTGTCTTTGTGCCTTCTGGATACTATTGGGTCACACCTATTTTAGAGAAAAGGAAGCTCAGGCTCAGAAATATGGAAGTGGTTTGCCTTTGTTTACACAGTGTCCGGGGAGAGATTTGAACCTAACACAGACTTGTGAGTCAAAGCCTATGTAACATACCTGATGCTCCCTTGTCGTCCTCCTAAATGTCAAAGTTTCTGCCCAGTGACTAAACAGCACCTGGCAGGTGACTGAGAAAGCAGGGATGAGGGACAGCGAGAACACCAAAGTTTCCACCTAATTCAGTTCAAATAAGCACCTGCTCTGTGCCAGGCCATAAAGATGAAAAAAACCTAAATAAAACTTTAATTCCGATGCCTTCAGTCCAAGAACGGAGTAACCCCAAAACCTGTTCGAGGCTGCTGTATTCAGGTCTCATCATTAATTAGGAACCATGTTTCTGTAGTTTAGCTTTTGAACATCTATTACAATGGAGGGCCTGGAATTGAATCTGAGGCTCTGCTAATTACACCAGCTGTGTGACTTTGGGCTAATCGTTAACATTTCTGACCCTCAGTTTCCTTATCTGTAAAGTGAGGAGGTCAGACTACATTACACAGCTGAGGAGGTTCTTTCTGTGACTTGTGGTTTTTTTAAAAATTAGAGATACTGAAAGGGTTCCAGTGGCTCTGGGGCCAGGGCCTGGGAAAATCACCAATCTTATTAAAACAGGAAATGGTTGGGCGTCAGGGTCTAAATGAAGAGTGACCTTGGGTCTCAATCTCGGCTGACCTCATGCCATTTCTTCAATTAATCCACATGTAAAGTAAAGGTCAATACTTTTGTGAGACCCTAACCATATAAAGCAAGTTAAAAGCAACCCAAAATCCCACAGAACAGTCAACTCTGAGGTGTCATTCAAAGCCTGGGAAGTGAGGTTTCTCCCTGGGGGAAGAGAAGTGATAGATGATCATAGGGCAGCAATCTTAAAGTTCCTCAAATCCAACCCATCTGACAGTGGGAAGTGGCAAAAGAACAAGGCAGAGGAAACAAGGAGGCTACAGAGCCCTCCAATTACGAAGTGCTTTTGAGAGACATTTCAAGCACTTGAGAAATCACTGCTGTTCCCTTTGAAAAACTGATTATACTTTCTGGTGTTAGCACTGGAAAAAAATAATACTTAAATGGCATTTTCCAAACAAATGGCATTACCATTACCTCCCAACACAGTCCCACCCTCCTCTGAGCTGGAAAATTGTTTTTGTTTTGTTTTCCTCCATTTTGTTGAAGAAATGGGAAAAAGGATACTTATGGAACAGAAAGGCTATATATGTATAGGGCATTGAGCAAAATTTTTCATAGGTTCTGCCTATCTCCCACCAGTCTTCCTTTCCTCAAGGACTATCACTATATTTCAGTATTTTCATAGTTCCCCAAATACTAAAACAATAAAATAATAAAATTTTTTAAAAAAACACTTTATAATTTGTAAAAAAAATATATATTGTACATACCAATACATGTATATAGGCATATATATTTAAACTATATTTAAATTGTGTGTATATTTGTCTATCTTTAGCAATCCATCTATCTAGTTAAAAAGGTTCTTTTAACTAGTAAAAAAGATCTTAAGCTTTTTAAACTCCTTGAAAGGAACAGATTGTTTCACTTGTTGTCGGTTGCCACTATGGTCAGTCTAGAACAGTGGTTCTCAAACTTTTGTTTTCAGTACCTTTATCCTATTAAAAATTATTGAGGATCTCTCCAAAGCGTTTTTGTTTATCTGGATTATATTTATAGACATTTACCATAATGGAAATAAAAATATTTTTGAATTGTAGACCCTCTAAAAAGATTTCAGAGATCCCCAGGATTCTCTGGACCATACTTTGAGAACCACTGGCTACACTACATAAATGCTTAACAATTAATAAAGATTTATTAAGCACCTACTATATGCCAGGCACTGAGACAAGTACTAGGAAGACTAAGAGCCCACAAGGACCTCATAATCCAGTGGGGAAACAAGCAAAGATATCCAAGCTATATAGGAAGTAACAGGAAAAGCTCTAGAATTAAGAAAGGTTGAGAAAGGCTTCCTGTGGATCGAAGCTCATTAAATTAAAATCTGCAGTCATGTAACTGAATGTGGGGGTCCTGAAAAAATTGGCAACAGTAAAAGGTTTCTGAATACAGTCACCAAAAATTAATTCAAAAATCAAATGTGAAATGAATATGAAATGTTTCTGGAAGTCTGCCCATGTTGTATCACATATGTCTATCACTGTGATTCTGTTGTGGTTCTGAGCACACATGTACACTTTGCATTGTGCATGCACAAATACTGCCAGAAACACCTTGGCTCAAATTCAAGATGAATTCACATAAGAATTTCTCAGGCAAAAAGGAGACACAAGTGGTAAAGGTTTAAAAAGCTCTGTTGTAGATGGTGGGATTTTAATTGGGGTTTGAAGGAAGCCAGGGAAAGCAGTAGGTGAAGATGAGAAGCAAGAGCACTGAAGGCACTGGGAGACAGCCAGAGAAAATGCCTGGAGTTAAAAAATACAGTTTTGTATTTAAAACAGCCAAGATATTAGTATTCCTGGATCAGCAAGTATGCAAGAGGAAATAAGGGATAAGAAGACTGGAAAAGTGAGAAGAAGCTAAGTTATGAAAGGCTTTGAATGCAAATAAAGGATTTTATAGTTGATCCTGGAAGTGAAAGAAAGTCACTAGAGTTTATGGGATGGAGGACAGGAGGACATGGTCAGACCTTCTCTTTAGGAAAATCACTTTGGTGGCTGACTGGAGGATAGATTCAAGAGGGGAGAAGCTTGAGGCAGAATCACCAGCAGGCTATTGCAGTAGTTCCAAGCATCAAGTGATGAAAGCTTGACACTTGGCAGTACGAGAAAGAGAGCATTTGAGATGATACAAGGGTGAAATCGATAGGCTTTGACAACAGAATTGGATAAGGAAGGGTGAGATACCATGAGAAGTCAAGGATAAAATCTAGATTGAAAGCTAGAGGATGCTGGTACTCTTGACAGTAACAGGGAAGTTTGCAGGTTGGGGGGAAGGCTTAGGGGGAAAGATAATGAGTTCCATTTTGGAAATCTTGAGCTTAAAATTCCCCCTAGCCTTCCAGTTCAAGATATTTGAAAGGGGATTTAGAGATATAAGTTTGGAGATCAGCAGACGTATTAGGGCTAGACTTCAGAAACATCAACATAGAGATGGTAATTAAATCCATGAGAACCGATGAGCTCACCACATAAAGTATTCTAGAGGGTGAAGAGAAGGAAGCCTGAAACAAAAAGTATAAGAGGCACTTATTGAAAAGGTGTAATCTGGATGAGGATCCAGCCAAGAAGACAGAGTGGGTGGTCAAGTAGGTATGAGGTAGCCCTAAAAACTAGAAAGAACAGATTATCGAGGAGCAAGTGTTAAAAACTAAGGAGAGATCAAGGGGAACGAGAAATTTCAACTGAAAGCCTAAATTGGACAGTTTTGTTTATATTTTTTATGTGCCTATCCATTTATGTGTTCATAACCAGAGGCTAAAAAGTCTATGTTGCCAATCTCAAAAACTTCATTTGTGGAGACTTGATTATTCAATGTCGCCCGTCTCCCTGAGAGGAAATTCAGGCAACCACATTGCCTTTCTCTCCCTTTAGGGAATTCTCTGAAGAGAATCTGGAACCAAGAGTATTCTCTGTAAAATCTGGAAGCCAAATACTAGTTGGGTGACCCTGGACAAGTGATTTAATCCTGTTTTCTTTGGCTTTTCTCATCTATTAAATGATCTAGAGAAGAAAATGGCAAATCACTCCAGTATCTTTCCAAGAAAACTCCAAGAGAGGACACCACACACACACACACACACACACACACACACACACACACACACACACAAAACAAAAAACAAGATGTAGAAATCTTGACAAGATTAAATTGCAGGTAGTGAAGAGTTGGGACTGGCGGGAGGCAAGATAAACAGAAGCCCTGGGCATGAACAATAGTTAGAAGAATGATGAGGGACACCTTTTATAAATGTACATCTTTTTAATAATCAGAAAATTTTCAGTAGGCATAAAAATATTCATTTTGGGATAAGTCAGTGTCATATATAACAATGAAGTCTCCAAGGCTCTAGTAGACTTTAACACACAGAGATAAAACATTTGACACTGTTGACTATTGCTCCCTTACTACCCCCGCCTCATCGATCCTCCTTCTTTCCCTTGGCTGCCGTGATGTTACCATATCTAATTTTCCTGACAGATCCTTCATTTTCACTTCTGGTTTCTCATTCTCCTATTCCTAAGTAGGAATCTAACATAACTTCCACCCCCAGGCTCCACCCTAAACCCTCTTAACTCTATTCTTGGGGTTCTTAAGGACTCTCAAGGCTTCTTTACAGATGACTTCTAAAGCTATCTCCTATTTCCAGCTGTCTGCTGGACATTTCTGAATGGATATCTGACATTTCAAACTTAAAATATCTGGAAAAGAATTTTTCATCACACTTCTTAAACTTAAGCCTTTTTTCTTAACTTTCCCATCGTTTCCCTAATCATCTAGGCTCAAAACCCCAAAGTAATTCCTGCTCCTCAGCCTACCTCTTCATCAACAGCCAGTTACTGGAAATCTCAAGACCCTTCATGGCTTCAATCTACTTTTCCAACTTTTCAGATTTTTCATATCACTCTCACTCCTACCATCTTAATTCAGCCCCTACTACCTCTTCTCTTGGACTATTCCAGTGGTCTCCAAATTGAATCTCTTTGCCTCAAGTCTTTCCTTACTCCAGTTCATTCTCCACTGAGCTGCCTAAGTGATTTTCCTTAAGTCCAGGTTGCTCCCTTACTCAGTCCACTCCAGTGGGCCCCTATTGCCTTTAGGATGAAAGACAAATTATTCTGTTTGAATTTTAAAGTCCTTTTCCACCTGGCCCCAACATAATTTTCCAGATTTATTATACATGACTTTCCTCTCTATGCTCCAACCAAATGGACCTTCCTGTTTCTTACATATGGTACTCACATCTCCATGCTTCGGCACTAGCTGTCTCCCATGTTTGTAATCTTTTCCCTCCTCAGCTCTAGCTTGCAAAATCCATTCTTTCATCATTCAGATTGCAAACTGCATTCTGCTTGAAACCTTTTCTGATTCTCACCCCTGGCCCCCAGTATTCTGTATATACTCGCAGATCACAGTCTTCAATAAAATAGGATCTTTTTGAGAATAGATGCTGTTATTTTGTGATTTGTATCTCCAGGGTTTTGCACAGTAGGTGCACAAATGGAGGTAGCACATTGATGGGTTAGTTGATAATTTTGCACTCCAGTCAAATTCTGCCCTCTCTCCAGACTCTTGTACCTTTATAATATACCCCATTTCCCCCAAGGGAAATAGATTCCCCTTTATCCCACCATTAATCATTGACATTCTTAATTTTCAAAGATTACTTCTGGTCACAATAGCTAGCAGGAATGGTGGGATCAAGTGAGGATTTTGTTTTAAGGATGGAGCAGATAAGGGGTGAGTTATATAGAGTATAAAAAAGAATTTAGATCATCAAAAGCTAAGAAAAAATGGTTGATGGATCAATCCTGCTAGTGAAGATCTCCACTAGGACCTACCACTAGAGATGATCTGTGCAGGCTTCCCCACACTGCTATCTAGAAGGAGGAGATATTTCAATGAGGCAACCCAAAACTGGAAGGCACTGGTAGGTTTCCCCTGACAAAAGCTCTTTTTAAGTGAAAGCTAGATGGGACTGAGGCAGTTTTCAAACTAGGCCTTTGTTTTAAAAGTAGGCTCATAACGTGGGAGTGAAAAGCCATTGCCTTGGGATGTTTGTTACAGTTTAGATTGTTTGGTTTCAATATTTCTTTCCTAAACCTTCTGTTTTCTTTGACCTTGGCCAGTGACCCTTCAGGAAAAGCAGTTTAGGGACAAGATAATAACAATGAAAGCATTTATACAGCACTTTCGTGCTTTGCATGTGTTAGTTCATTTGACTGTAGATGAAGTGTCTGCCATCCCCAGCATGTCTGTGTTGGTTGTGATTTGGCCCCAGTGCGAATTCAGAATGTGGAGTTTATCACCTAGAGTTAAGAGGTGGTTAAATGATGCAATGGATAGAATAGGGAAACAAGAAAACCTGAGTTCAAATCTTACCTTAAAAGCTCTAAGACTTGATCACAGGTCAAATAAATCAAGTAAATTCTCAGCTATAAGGCATTTTTCATTGGATTCCACAGTCTTTAAGAAAGAAAAGGACTGTGTGGTCCTTGACTAAGAATGGGTTTATTGAGAACAATCTAACTTCATTTTCTTTTCTGAAAAATCACAAAATTAGTATGTTCAGAATACTGTGGACACAATTTACTTTTCAGTAACATTAAAGTATTTTAATGAGTTTTTTTTTTAAAGGACTAGTTCTGATGCTTCTTCCATGAAACCTTTTCTAGTCCTTTACAGCCGTAAGTGACCCCTCTCTCTGAAACTTGGACAATGACTTTTCCTATGGATTTAAAAACATCCTTACAATTAATTTGTGTGTGTGTATGCCTGCCCCTTACTGCCTTAACTTAATCTAAATTTCTTATTCTGTGAATAAGAAATCCAAGGCCCAGAGAACATAATTAATGATTAATCTAAGATCATGTTTATCATTGTTGTGTCTTTGGTAACCAGCACAAAGTAGGTGCTCAATAATGATGTTAAGGGATTTAATTAAATCAAGAAGGTTTAATTTTCAAAGTCTGCCTAAGGTACACAAATGGTCTTTCTCCAGTTCTAGGAAGCAGTACTCAAGATGGAAATCTAATTTTACTTCTGAATAAATGGTCCAATCACTGCTACTGTCTAGCAGGGAGGACCAGGCATCTTACAACACTCTAATAGTTTTAATTGGTAGAAGTTTCAGAGAGGCATATATTTTTAGGCTTATTATAAGGAAAAATTTGCTGACAATTAGAGCTACCCAACACTGGAATGGCCTGGCTTGCCTTGGGAAATAGTAGATTTCCCCTGACAAGAGGTCTTTAAATGAAGGCTAGATGGCCATTTATCAAAGAAGCTACAGAGAAGGTTTAATTATAACCTGACAGAGAATTAGGCTTTTCCCCCTTCTCTAACCATTATCATTAATCCTCTCTACTTAGTGGTCATCAATGTGTCCCCACTGTGCAAATAATGTAATTTATGCCTTTTGTTTGTAAAGCCCTTACCTCTCAAAAAGTAGCAGAGCTTCTTAAGCATCCTGACATAGTAGGTAAGAACTTAGGGTCCAGATTCAGAGGTCTTAGATTAAAATCTCCCCTCCTCCACTTATTACCAGTATAAGAATAGGCAAGTCATGTAACCTCTCCTCTGGAATAGATTCTTCATCTGAAAAAGGGGAGGCTGGAACTAGCTGACCCCTGAGTCTCTTCTGGCTATAAGATGATGAGAATGAATAGAGCATTTTCCTCTTTGCTTTTTGCACTGTTCTGAGAAAATGAAGGGAAAGGACAAGGTCTGTGAGGGGCACTGTGTGCTGCTCATACAGAACATGTGGAGACCAGATGCTCCTGGGGCTCACCTTGCCACTTGGGCTGCTTTCTATTCTTCCTCCTTCTAAAATCTTGCCTTTTTTTGAGAGGAGAGAATGGAAAGAAAAAGCAATCCTTTCATTTCAAAGGAAATTTCCAACATAAGGGCCAGGGGAATTAATAGTGAATTGTGGTCACACTGTAGATCAGCCAGGGAAGAGAGGCAGGGACCCCTGTGCCTGAACTCAGTACATGTCTAGAGAATGAATGAGCTCCCTGGCAACTTAAAATGGCAAAGCCACAAATGGGAAGACTCAGAATTCACATGCCTCGCAGATTACTGTGACATCCCCCAAGAAGGAACGACAAAATGAAGTCTGGCTCTGCATCAGCTAGGAATAGAGACCTCGGTAACCATGGTCACTACCCCATCCGTAACCCTCACCATCCTCCCATCTGGCTGGCCGGGCACCCAGAAAGTGATGCACAAATTAGATATGCTTCTTCCCTTGGTATTCCATATATAAAATTGGCAGAAAAGATGCTGCCAAGAGGTATGGCCAAAAAGGACTAAATGTACCAGAAAAAGAAAATGAAATGGTTTGCTTATTGTCACAAATGAAAAATAACTTAGTTCCAGCAGCATCAGTGAGATGATTTCATAGCAAGTCAAGCAAGATGTTTTCGGTCTTTCCTCTCTTTGCCTGACTCTTCAGCATGTCACATAAGATTGCAATGGTGCTATATTTCACAGGAAATATAGCCCCTGATGGTCCCCTGAAGAAGGAACTGTCCTTTCCTATAGCTCATACTGGGAGATTCTAAGCTAAATGAGAAACCATAGATGTCTGAAAACTTGATCCTGAAGTTGATATACTTCACACAGGAGATATCATCCAGTGTGAAAAATTCAAGATAAAAACAGTAACAATAATAGACATTTATATAGTGCTTTAAAATTGACAAATTTCCCTTAACTGGTGGTGAATCCCATTTAGCCTCCCAATAGCATAATCCCAAATTTACTCACATTCAAGTGATTTGGGCAAATGCCCAAATTGACCACCAGTAACAACCACCAATGTTAATCTAAGTCTATGGAGGGAAATCTCTAGTTGTAAGTTTGTAGGTTGACTGAGGAGTCAAAAGACACAAATTCAAATTTTGCTCCTGGATCTTGGTAGCTGTGTGACCATGAGTAAATCATTAAAGTCTGAGTCTCATCTGAAAATTGAGGATAATATCTCTAAATGCTGCTTTAAAGGATTAGTGTGGACTTGTGCTCTGCAAACTCGAATGTGCTATATTATGTCAGTTACTATTATTATTTAATACTTCCCACAGTTCCCCCTTCTGACCACACAGAGTAAGCATCTTTTATTTGCTAGTGATACGGGCAATCTCACAGACTTGAGCAATTAAAAAACAAAATATAAACTCAAAAAACTAGAAGCCCCCAAACTGGAGACAGTGGGTCCCATGCTAGGAATTCCATTCTGTTCCCAAACCAACATCCTTGTTTGAAATCTAAGTACCATATTTTGTTGCTAAAGTAGGTACCAATAAAAAAGCAACCACCAAAGCAAAACAAAAATAACAATAAAGATAAAATCAAGCACTGATAGAAATTTTGGTCTTAGAGTAAGGACCTTGGGGTTTTTTCATCCTTTGTTTCTCATGTTGCCTAGTGATCCTGACTTGGTGACTATCCCCTTACCCTGCCCCATGACAGAAACTGCCATGGATGCTGATCTCCATGGTGGCAATGATTTACAGTCCCAGAAAAGGAAAGCTGACTTTTACAAATGTTTAACAGTGTGACATTTGAAACTAATTGTCTCCACTGGGCCACAAATAGGTCTAGTTTTTAAATGGCCTGCATAGCTATTCGGTTACCACTTTCTTTATCTAGAAGTCACTGCTGATGGCAAGGCTGGGCTCAGGCTGGATTAAGACACGAACTTTCCATTAATGGTCTTTGAGAATGATTCAATTCAATTCCTAACATGATGGGCTGCATACAAGGCCCAGTACTAATGAGGAGTGAGATAAAAAGTTTAAACAAGACACAGCTCTTGCTTTCAGGGAACTTTCAGTCTGATGGAGTGATAGCACATGTACATGGGTGACTATAAAATAAAATACTGCATAGAAAATTCTTGAGAGAAGCATTAATAAAAAAGTGCTCTTGAGATACATAGGGCAAGAATTAGGTTTTTTGGTAATTTGATGTGTTTTATACATTTTAAAATATTATTCTGAGAAGGAATCTGTAGATTCCATCAGAATGCCCAAGGGTCCTGTGACACAGCAAAAGTTAAAGCTTCCTGAGCTAGATGATCACTGTGGTGACTTTCTCTAAAAATCTGTAAAAATAACTACCATCCAGGAAAGGAGACCTCTGGTGTTAATTTCCTAATACCACTAGAGGGTGTGAGATATATAGTTGGCCAGTTTCATCCCTGGGCTTTTGTAACAACCTGGGGCAAGTCCACAAGCTTCTTTCCAAGAAAGAAAGACTTCTGACCTCTTACCCATTTGAGACACAGCATCTTTAGCCATTTCAGAAGTTTCTCATAAGCAAATCACTCAGAAAAGTACGGTTAAGTGAAAATATGGAAAGATCGTTATTTTTTGTGCTTTTTTTTTTCATGATGTTTTGGACTGGTCCAGGAGGAAGTCCACAAGCTTCTTTCCAAGTGAGAAAAAGACTTCTGACCTCTCTCCCCTTTGAGGAACAGCATCTTTAGCCATTTCAGAAGTTTCTCATAAGCAAATCACTCAGAAAAGTACAGTTAAGTGAAAATATGGAAAGATCATTATTTTTTGTGCTTTTTTTTTTTTTCATGATGTTTCGGACTGTCCAGGAGGAAGTCCACAAGCTTCTTTCCAAGAGAGAAAGACTTCTGACCTCTCCCCCTTTGAGGAACAGCATCTTTAGACATTTTAGAAGTTTCCCATAAGCAAATTACTCAGAAAGAAAAGTGCAATTAAGTGAAAACATGGAAAGATCATTAATTTTTGTGCTGTTTTAACAGACCTAAGTATTTACCTTGCAGTCCATCTTCAGCATGTGCTTGGCGATAACCTTGGGATCATTATTGGTGAACAACTCCTTGGCTCGTTTCAACATTGATGTTTCCAGAGGCTTGTTTTCAGGAGGAAGGAGTTTGGATTCAAAGTCATTGGGTCTGAAGGAAGAGACCGTTTCCAGAAAGGGTGTCACAAACACCCCGCCGCCTTCCTGTCCCTTCTCCATCTGGGCAGCCAAGGGGGCCCGAGAAGGCCTTGGAGCGTCGTCGTCCAGGATCAGATAGTTGGTGCCAGAGTTTCGGAACGAGAGGGCCCCGTTCTCCCTGGGCATTGGGGGCTCCCCACAGCCGCTCTGGGGACACAGAGCCTGCTTTGTCCCACAGAAGCCAGGGGGAAAGGCAGGGTTAAGTTCACAATAGTTTGCCTCAAAGTTGTGCCAAGTGGAAGGGGACGGAGGTGGCTTGAGGAAAGGCACTTTACTGGGCTTAGGTGGAGGTTTGGGGTACAGCTGGCTGTCCGATCCTCGCAGGGCTTCCCCGGGGACCTGGGCTTCCAAGGAAACCCTCCGCACCACCGTGGGGCTGAGTGTCGGCTCACTGCCTGTCCTGAACACCGGGGAATTTGGACAGGGGCTTGTGTCTACTCCAGAGGACTGGAGCGGCAGCTTAGAACCTAGAATTAAAAAAGGAGGGTCAAAAAAAGCCCAGTTGTAGGAAAAACAAAACAAACAAACAAAAATAAAAACAGCCTCCCTCCTTTTTATTAAACTCAGCATGAAAAACACTGACAGCTAAGACTAGATCTAGGAGTTTAAAAGATCAGAATTCAAGTTCTCCCCACAGATTCTTACTGACTGTGTGACTGGGCAAATAATATCACCTCAGTGCTTCAATTTTCTCATTTGTAAAATGAGAGTTAGGCTTAATTTCTAAGATTCTTTCCTAAACTATCATCATTCCAAGATTGTGTTTCATTTACATCTCCAGGTTCCCTTCCAGAGTCCCTGTTTCGTAGATCTCATCCCCAGTAGGAAAAGCAGAATTTCAATGACTAAGCCAGCTAACTTAAAATATCCTATTTCTGGGAGTCATCCCCCAATGTTAATACCTATTGTCTGCTATCTAATAATGTTATTGGGAATCCTCTTAACAATGCCCTGTGTTCCCACTCACATAAGATTAATGTAGTTAAGTCTGGATTATTCCATTCAACGTGGAATATACGAATGGAAGCTGATCTTTCATAAGAAAAAGAAGCTTGTAGGCACTCAGCAAGAGGGGCTCTCAGTCACCATCCATAAGGAGGGCCATGGAGAAGGGAGGCTGAAAAGCAGCAACAGGCTATACAGGATTCAGTTTGGGAAAGAGACCTTTGTTTGGTTCTTCCCAAGCTTAGCTCAATGAAAAGGTGAAGCCCTGGGGCAGTTAGATTCAAATCAGATCAGATACTTAACACTTCCCAGCTGTGTGACCCTAGGCAAGTCACTTAACCCCAATTGCCTCAGCCAAAAAAAAAAAAAAAAAAGGTGAAGCCCAAATATTTTCATCTGCTCTCTCATAGAAGCTAATATTACGTAGTGCTTTAAGGTTGGCAAAAACACATAAAACATCCTCTCATTTGATTCTCTTAACAACCCTTTGAAGTCGATGCTATTATTACCCCTAATTTGGGAAACTGAGGCTGAAAGAGGTAGCATGATTTGTCCAAGATCACACATCTAAGGCAGGTTTCAAAATCAGATCTTTCCAATGCTAAATCCATTAAAGCCTTAGCTGCCTACGGCATTTTCTCCCGATTCATTAGTGCATCATTTCCTCATACCACTTCCTCCTACTCCTATGTCACCAAACACTGGGAGAATATTAACAGCAGTCCACCCTCACCTTCCACTTTAAGGTCTTCAAAGCACTTTACACCTATTAATTATTCCACTAGAGCCTCACAACAGATCTCTTCAGCCCCATTTTGTGGGTTAGCACACTGAGAATCAGCGGCTGGGCTAGTTAAGTGTTTGAGGCAGGATTCAAATCGAGGGGCAGTGTCAGAGATTCCAGGTGGAGCTATCCACACACTACGCTGGGCCTGTGCTTCCAAAAACGACCCGCTGTTAGAGGATGTCATGAAGCTCGGGTAGAAATGGCTCAAGACAGAGCAGAAACATCCTCACAGATGCCCTTTCAACACTTCCCGGGCTTAGCTTCCTAAGAATGGACAAGCATAAAAATACAAACTGATGGCGGGGTAAAGGGGAGATGCTGAGAAATTTACAAATAAGGAACATTAAGCATCTGTCCGAATCAGCTAATTCAAGCTAAAAGTGCTCGTCCTTCTGCTGCACAGACACAGCGTTGTAGCGTGGAAAAAGCAGACAAGAAAACTGATCATCTAAGTTCAAATTCCATTTTCTCTTAATAGCTGTGTGATTGTGAACAATTCGCTTCAATCTCAGTTTCCATAGCTATAAAAGAGGGCTATATAATAACTCTTCTACCTACTTTGGGGAAACTGTAAAGATTTGTCATTCACCTTTAAGAATATTGCCTTGCATGTACTAAATACTTAAACACATTCAACTGAACTGAAACACTAATATTTAAGTGTGAATTATTTAGAGGCAGCTGGCGGCTGACAGAGTGTTGGCTCTGGAGTCAGGAAGAATTGAATTCAAATCCAACCTCAGATATTCACTATGACTTAATAAGTCATTCACCCCGTTCACCTTAGTTTCCTGATCTGTAAAATGGGGATAAAAATAGCACTGTAAACACCACTCTAGCACAGAGGCCGGCTATATAAACGCTAATTCCTTCCTTTCCCATTTTTATTACCACTTCCGTTGTGCCAGCAAAAGAAAGGGAGTGAAAATGGGAGCGGTTCCCTTGGAGTCTGAATTCCTGAGGACGTACCAATTGGCAGGTAACTTTCTGACTGGTGGGCCTTGAGGGATAAGGACCTTTTATCCTGCATGTGATCCAGGCATGCAGGCTGGCTCCCACTTTTTTCTTTATTTCTGAAGAGAGACACAAAGGAAGGTAGAAATATGTCACAGAAGAAAAAAAAAAAATCAAGCAGCATCATATTTTTTTTTTAAATCAGCAGTAAGAACAGCACTATGGTTAGCAGTGTGAAATCTGCTGATCTAAAGGAGAAAACAATTAAAAGAATGACAACTCCGTTGTTACTTGTGCCCTTTTTAGTCCCTCAACCCCAGGGAAGCCAGGGCAGCTTGATTTAAATCCTAGTGTACGTGCTCATCCAACCTGTCCCATCCTGTTGAATGGGGTTGAGGGTAAGGGAAGGAGGGGGAAGTTTCAGGATACTCCCAGGAAAATTCAAGCTAACTACTATGTACCATTTCAACAAAGTCTAAAATTACTTGCAGACTTGGGGCAAATGACTCGTTTTAACTAACATGCAATTTTCACAGCAGTTTCCCTGTGTCAACAGCCGCTACCGCTGAGTTACAAGTTTCAAAGCTGTTCCTGGGTCATATCCTTTTCAGTGCAAATCTCAGTATCCCAGAGGCGGCAATAAAAGTCACGGAAGAAACCTTTTTGGTTTGCTCACCCTCACTGACAAGGATTGATTAGTGAGAGCATGGGGGAGATTTTTTTCCAAGGATCAGTACTGGATCTTAGAGACTATGAATTGGAAGGGACTAAAAAGGCTCTCTCTCAAAAAGAAGAAATTTAGGTTAAGTGACTTGCCTAAAGTCACGCCAAGTAAACCCCAGAAAGACAAGGTTTGAATCCAAGTCCTCCTCCTCCAGAGTCACTCAGAGTCCCCAGCACATTAATTGATAGGCAGTGCAAGGTCCGCCGAAGGACTTAATTAGGGCTTCTTTTCCACGAACCAGGAACAATCCCTCTAAATTAAACGAAGGACTGACTGCAAAGCTACATTTTACAAAGCTACTCCCAGCCAAGTTGCAATTGAATGCCACCAGCTCTGCACATTCCTGAAGGGTGGCCCTGGAGTCCTCAGAAAGGAGGAGGGAAATTCTTTTTTTTTTTTTTTCCTACCTTTATAAGCCTCAAAGGAAAAAAAAAAATCCCCAACCTTTCAACAACAGAGGCATTCCTCGAAACCAGCAAACCCTCCATGATAAGCGGGGGCAGAGAAGGGGAAATAGTTTCAGTAAAGTGATACTCTAACTCCGGAGCAAGCAATCACTGCAGGCAAGACAGCTGAGGCCGGCCATCCTGTCCCATCCCGGAACAGGGTCTGGAATGTAACCTGACAGCATCATAAATGCCGGTCATTGGCTCTGGACGCTGTCACATGCCGCCGTCTGCCAGGGAAGATGGAGTGGAGGAAGTCTCCAGCTGGAGTTCACGGTTTACTCCCAGGTAAGTAGTGCATGGGGCAAGATGCGGCCACCTGGAGAACTTTAACCATTTCCGAGCCCTAAGCCCTTTTATTTTTCATTCCCACCACAGTATTCCCCAGTATGCATACACAGAGGCAAGCATACCAACACACACACACCTTTTTATATCTCCAGATCCTAATTCCTAAGATCACAGAATTTAGAATGAAAAGGGATCTTATAGAGCAGTACCCATACCTGCTGTTTAAAAAAACTGAGCTCTGGAGAGTGTTCATGATTTGGCCCACAGACTATACATAGTAGAGTCAGGATTAGAACCCAGGGAAAGAAATGGCTTAAAATATGTATTGTTTGAAAAAAAAATCTAGGTATCTTAGTGGATTTCAAGCTTGATAATAGTCCACAATGTAATAATGCAATCAAAAAAGTTGTCTGTGTTGAAAAGTACATTGACCAAGGTAAGGGAAGTGAAAGTCCTGCTGTGCTATGCTAGTTCTGGACATCATTAATTAAGAGGGATACTGTAATCTAGAGGTAATCCAAAGGAGATCAAATGCTCCTACATCCACTCATGTAAGGATCAGTTGAAAAAACTGGAAATGTTTCACTTGGAGGAAAAATGACTGAAGGTGTAGAGATGACAAAAGGGAACTACATTCAAATATCTGAAGAATTATCATGTAAAAATTTATATTTATTTTACTTGATCCCAGGAGGCAGAATGAGAAGTAATGGGTGGATATTACAAAAAGGAAGATTCGGATTAATATAAACTTCACAGTTAGAATTATTGTAATGGGGACTGGGCTGAGGAAATAGCAGGTTCTCCCTCCCTAGATATTTTTAAGCAAAATCTGGACAGCTACTCTTAGACTGCAATTGTGGAGAGGACTCTTGAGCAGTTATGGGTGAGCCTCAAAGACCCCACCAATGTCCACTGCAACTCCTACATGCTGATTTCTTGGTTCTTCTTGGTCTCTGCCCAGCAAATTTTCCATAACAGGAATTTTTAATCATTACTATACAGAAAGTAATTTCCCACCATCAGTTCTAGTTTCCTTACACTAATTACAAAAACTCACGCTTATCCTTAATGTGCCTAACTAAGTCTCAAACTATTAGCTATCTATACTATTCCCTGATGCTTATATTTAGCTATTCAAGTCCAGTCTCTTGGCATCTACTTTTCAGCTTTGATAAAGTTTTTTCTAAACTTAAAGAGAGTCGTTTGAAATGAGTTGAAATAAAGAAAATTAAACTGGGGAGCATGGAACTAGGATTATTTTTTAATTGAAAAGTAATGAAATTTTGGAAAACCCAATTAATCTCTTTAGACCTAACTTTTCCCTAACTGAAGAGAGAGCAGATGATAAATTAAAGATTTCTTTAATTTACAGAAAGGCCAGTGGTCTCCAACTAGAAGATAATATAACTATACCAACCAATCCTTGACTATGGGGTGAAGAAGATGAATTTGATGCATTTCCTTTTCTTTTTCTCCTACTCCTCTAAACTCATCTTTTCTCTTTTAAGAGACAGCATGGCACAGTAAAAAGGGTATTGCCTCTGGAATAATAAAATCTAGGTCTGAATCTCAGCTCTGCCCATTTCTTGTGTGGCCTTGGGACAAACAATTTTATTCAGTTTTCTTATTTGCACAATGAATGGGATGAACTAGATGACCATACTGGTCTTCCAAGCTCAAAAACTATTATGCTGTCAAGTCTTGTCCCCATCTGAAAGTTCCTAAAGTTTAATTTTTAGCCCCCAGGCATTTTTCCTTAGAGATGTATTCTTTCCTACACTACTGCCCTAATTACTCCTCTCTGGACTCAAAACCCAAATTTCCAACAGTCTAGTGATTATTTCCATTTGGGTGTTCTACCATTTCCTTTAATTCAATAACCCTGAAAAATAACTATTCACTTCTCTTAGTGATTATTAGTGATAGCATCATGTCCCTCAGCCATCTGACTTCTCCTTTATATCCAGATTGTCACCAAGTCTCACTTTCCTAATACTCTCGCACATTTCTTTCCATTCCCACAAACCTTATTTCATCAGAGACTAGGAGACAATCCTTTAGCCAGAAAATATCTAAGAAAGGCTTTACATAAGATGAGGTTTGGTCTGGCTTTTAAAGGCTAAGTAGGATTTGGCTGCTCAGGCAGGATTGGGCTGGACATTCCAGGAGGTGGAAATGGTAGGAAATGTAGGAACAAAGGTAGGAAAGCAGAAGGCATATTCTGAGATTGAGCAAAATCAATGGGATATATATAGGAGAAACTGGTGTGTCTACAGGCTCTTTCCTCATTATTCTACATACTGCCAGTCATTTTTCAATTGCATGACACCAAATGGGCTTTTCTTAGCAAAGATACTGGAGTAGTCGGCCAATTCTTTTTCCAGCTCCTTTTACAGATGAGGAAACTGAGGCAAACAGAATTAAATGACTTGCCCACGGTCACATAGCTAATAAGTGTCTGGGGCTGGATTTGAGCTCAGCCAGGATTCACTAAACCAGTTAGCTGCCAGAAGATTAAGACTGGGATAAGGACTGGTACAAGAAATTCCTGGATAAGAAAACTCCTCCTAAGAAATGCAGACTGGCATCTTCTCTGTGCCTTGTAGAGAGCTGCCCCAAGCAATGGGAAGTTAAATGACTGGCCCAGCTTCTCACAGCTGGTGTCTGTAAGAGATGGGACTTGAACCTAGGGCTTCCTGGTCCAAGCTTGGCTCACCATTCATTCTTCAATGGAACCCTGGACTTCCTTGGTTCAAGGCTCATTCATCATTTACTCCACTATGGAACTGAGGTGTTTGTGGGTCCAAGACTGACTCACCAAACACTCTACTACCTCCCTTCCTCCCAGCAGATTAATAATCCTAAAATATCACCTTAATCTGTCACATGTCAGAAACTTTTAATAGCTCTCCAGTGGCTACCGCCTAGAATTTAAGACCTTTCATATTCTTACCCAACTTACCACTCTAGATTCCTAATGGAATTCTATGCCCAAGTCATATTCTTTTATTTATCACTCCCTGAACATTTTTTTTATACTTTTCTATCTCTCTATTTTACTTATGTTGCACCAATCCTTGAGAGGCCTAAGCCAGAGTATCTTCATCTGGAAGTTTCTGATGATGACTCCTACCTGGGCCTTGGCTCAGTCACCCGTTTCCATTTCTGAATGCTCTCCCCCTCTCTAAATTATCCTGTATTATTTAGAATATGTATTGTTTTCACTTATCTCTAATAGTATAGTGGGAAAAGTAAGGGCTCTAGAGACAAAGAACCTGTGTTGAAATCATCCTGGTCATGGATTATCTGGATGATTTTGGTCAAATCCATTGTCCTTGATTTCAATTTACACATTTTTAAAATGAAGCGGTATAAAATGAAAGTTTCTGGGATCCCTGCTAAGCCCATGATCTGTGTGTGTGTTGTATCTGTCCAGGAGAATCCTAGCTCCTCAAGGTGGGGGCTTTTTGGGTCTTGGGGCTATCTCCCCAGGGCCAAGCCCAAGGTCTAGCCTACAACAAATATTTTATGTGGTTTTTTTGAATTAAATTTAGTTGAACATCTTATACGCTTTCACATGTTGCTCACTTCCCAACACAGCAGCTTAGGCTCTTTATCTCTCTAGGCTTGATTGGAATGAACTTACCTTAGAAGATTTCCTCTGGCCAAACTCTGTTCTCGAGATGGCACATTGCACATATTGAGGCTCAGTCTTTTTGTGGTTTCCATTTTTCCCTCTGAGAGGCTGTATTCCCTTGACCGGGTGGGAGAAGTACCATACCTCTCCTCCAGACATCTCAGTGGTACAGTCCTGTTGATGGGCTGGAAAATAATAGCCCCACTCTGCTGGGATATTGGCCGACGATTCCCCACGTAGCATCTGACTAAACCTGGGATGGTGTCAAAACTTTCCTGGTCAAACTGATACTGGATACGGCAATAAGCTTCATTGAGACGGAGAACTGTCTTGCTGATCTTGAAATGTTGGGCTGTATTCTTCCACTGACAGGTCAGGACAAAGTTTCCAGGGCTAGAGAGAGAATCCCGTACCAAGAAGTCTCCATCTCGCTGCACAAGACTCTCTGATACCTTTGGAACAAAACCACATGGGAGAGAGAAACGGGAGAGTCAATCTTCCACACCATATTATTATCATTAATTACCCACCTTTCTTCAGACACAACTGCTGGTGATGCTAAAAATTTCCTTTTGTGCTCTCCAATTTTTTTCAAAATGGCAGACTACAAGAATATGAAATTCATTTCATATTAGGCAAATAAACTTTTGGGAACAGAATGAGGAAGAAATAGTCTCTGATAACTTTTCCCATCAAGATTTATATATTTTACATGTATCATCAGCAAAATTGTCTACTTCTTTGTCTTTTTTTGCTCCCTGAGCTGTCTTGACTTTCCACTGTCTAGTGAATGCAAATCTAGTTTTATCCACCATGGTCATGGAATAGGGATATTTTCCTAAACAAATAATCTAGGTAAAAGAGAAATTACCATATAGATCATAATATTTTAATAACTTTTTATTGACAGCACATATGCATGGGTAATTTTTTACAACATTATCCCTTGCATTCACTTCTATTCTGACTTTTCCCTTCTCTCCCTCCATCCCCTCCCCTAGATGGCAGGCAGTCTAATACATGTTAAATATGTTACAGTATATCCTAGATACAATATATATGTGCAGAACCAAACAGTTCTCTTGTTGCACAGGAAGAATTGAATTTAGAAGGTAAAAATAACCTGAGAATAAAAACAAAAATGTGAATAGTTCACACTCATTTCCCAGTGTTCCTTCTCTGGGTGTAGCTGATTCTGTCCATCATTAGATCATAATATTTTAAAAGTAATTTTACTTTTTTTATTCTGATCACTCCCCCAAAAAAGGCATTTCCAAATGCTCAGTAGAACATAAAAAGTAGACTATATATCAAACTATGAAATCATTTCAAACTGCTTGCTTTTGGGGAGGAAAAACTATAATTAAAAACTACCTAATGTAATATAAATTCTACATATTACTTTCAAAGTTGTTCTGTCTGTGCTTCCTTCTTGAATTGCCTTCTTTTTTCTTCTATATGTTTTTAACATATTACAATGGCTGCCTAGGGGATATCTATGTTGCTAACCTCTTCTTCTATTCTATAATCCCGCCTTCTATTCACAGATGAGACAAAAAAGGAAAAAAAAAACCTTCATGTTACATATAAGGTGAGTCAAGCAAACTGAATCCACGTTCAAATATATATTTCATAACCATGATCATAAATATAAGCTACCTCCTGCACCTCAAGTCTTTTGCTTCTCAGTAATATTTGTCATAATAGGTTTTCTGAAACTATAGTTGATCATTTCCCTGATCAGAGTTCTTAAGTCCTTCAAAGTTGTTTTTCTTTACAATATTGTTGTCTGGTCTTATTATTTCACTCTGTAATAGTTAATATTACCCAGGATTTTCTGCATTCATTTTTCATGGCATTCATATATCACAATTTATTCAGACATTTCCCAGTTGATGGGCATTTCTTAGATTTTAGTTTTTTGTTTATTTCACCCCATTCCTTTCAAGATGAGGAAATTGTTTTCCAGGGACTATTCCCTTTCCAATATTATTATTCTTTCTTTTTTATCTCCATCCTCACCCCCACTCTATTCCCTGCTTATTTTTGTGTTGATTTTGATTGTATTTTTAACATGAATTTTTTTTTGGCTGAGGCAGTTGGGGTTAAGTGACTTGCCCAAGTTCACACAGCTAGCAAGTGTTAAGTGTCTAAGGCCAAATTTAAACTCAGGTCCTCCCGACTTCAGGGCTGGTGCTCTATCCACTGGACCACCTAGATGCCCCTTAACATGAATTTTTACTGGTGTCTTTTAGCAACATTCCCCTAGTATCCTTACATATAACAAATAATATCTTTTTAAAAAAAATAAAAATAGTATAATTGATCAATACATAAAGTCTGAAAATACGTGCAACGTACAACATCTGTGGGCTTTCCACCTCTTCAAAGGCCTGGGGTAAGAGAGTCTTCTCATATCTTTTCTTTTGAGCCACGCTTTTTCTTTATAATTTTCTTATATTCACTTTTGATTTATTTATTCTAATTACATTATTGTTGTTACTTTGTACATTGTAATCATTATGTACATTGTTTTCTTGACTCCCGTTTATTTCATTCTGCATCAATTCATATAGATCTTTTCATGATTCTCTGCAATTTTCATTTCTTACAAGACAATAATATTCCATTACATTCACATACCATAATTTGTATTACTGTTATTATTCAATCATTTTTCAGTCATGTCTGACTCTTTGTGACCCCATTTGGGGTTTTCTTGGCAAAGGTATGGAATGGTTTGCCATTTCTTTCTGCAGTTCATTTTACAGATGAGGAAACTGAAGCAGACAGGATTAAATGACTTGACACGGTCACACAACTAGGAAATGTCTGAGGCTAGATCTGAACTCAGTTCTTTTTGATTCCAGGTCTGGATCTCTATCTACTGCACCACCTGCCTGCTCCTCACCATTTCCTAGCAAGCTTATATTTCTGAGTCAAAGGGTATGGACATTTTAGTCATTTTATTTGCATAATTCCAGGTTGCTTTCTAGAATGGTTTTGTTGAATCACAAATTCCACCAGCACTGCCCTAATATCCTGTTTTCCCACAGCCCTTCCAACATTAACAATTCCCATCTCTTGTTATCTTTGCCACTTTGCAGTATGGGGCTAAATCTTGGGGTTGTTTTGATTTAATTCCTCTTATCATTAGTGATTTAGAAAGTTTGATTTATTTCCACATTAAGCTTTATGTATGTGTAAGTATGTGTGTGTGTTCAACCCTCCCCATCCATTTTAAACAAGAGTACGTTCATCTGATGCCTTTCCTTCCACCCGATTTCTCTTTGTTTCTGTATATTACCCAATTGATGGCATTCACTCATTTCCTAATTCAAATAAATCTGAATTAAACTGTAACTTGATTGTTAAAACTTGGCAGAGAACTGGAAATTAAGTGGATGTCCATCAATTAGAGAATGACTAAATTAAGTTATGGTATATGAAAATAATAGAATATTATTATTTTATAAGAAATGATGAGGAGGCTGATTTTAGAAAAGCCTCGAAGAATTTACACAGACTGATGCTGAGTGAAGAAGACCTAGGAGAACATTGTCCACAGCAATGGCAAGATTGTGTGGTGATCAAGTATGATAGAATTTCAGAGATTCAAGGCAATTCCAATAAATTTTAGGTGGAAAATCCATCTTTATCCAGAGAGAGAATTATGGAGATCTAAGAAGATTATTTTCGTCTTTTTTTTTTTCTTCTGTTTTTTTGTTTCCTCATGATTTTTCCCCTTTGTTCTGATTTTTCTCTCCCAACATGACTCATATGGAAATATGTAAAAAACAAATAAATAAAAACCACCATATGTAATCTAAATAAAATGAAATAATTTTTTTTAAAGCCGGTCAAGTTCGTATTCTTTTCTATAGGGTTTTTGAAGGTGATGTTCTTGGTTGTAAGCTTCGATCTTTTGCTTTCTGAATTTAAATTTCAAGATCTTCTCTCATTTGTGTCATCCTAACTGATTCCCTGGTAATTGTATTACTTCTATGAAGGTATTGTTTTTCCTCTGACTTGTGAGCTCTGGACTTTAGCAGTGACATTCTAAAGATTTTTCTTTTCTTTCTTTTAGAAGGTAATAGGTAGATCTTTTTATCTTCCTCTGATTTCAATAAATCTGGGCAGTTTTCACTTATGACTTCTTGAAATATAATGTCCAGGATTTTAAAATTTAAAACCACAGTTTTCAGAAACTCCAGCGATTCTTTAATTATCTTTGACTTTTTTCCCAGGTTTATTATTTCTGCTACCTTAATTTCCTTCTATTTTATCAATAATTTGATTTTGTCATCTTCCTCTAAGCTACTTAAATACAGTTGTATTTATGAAAAACCTATTTTTTTCCCTTTGAGTAATTCTTTGCAATTGTTTCTACAGTAGACTAAACTGATCCACAATAAGTTTATACACCAGTCAATGTCTATCTTTGGTTTACTTTCATCTCTAGGTTTAGTTCCTGAATTGGGGTTTTATGCTATGATAAAGCTTCATCCTGCTGAACTTTTGAGTAAGATGGTTAGTCAAGCCCTGAGTACCAATGCTGATTTCCACTTCACAGGGTTAAGCCCTTCTAGATCTTTGAGGTTCACGGTGTTGGAACTTCAGATCTTTCCATGGCATTCCAGTATGGAATTTTCTTGTACTACACATAAGGAAATTAAGAACCAAAGGAATTAAATGACTGCCCAGAGCCACCAATAGTTCCCTGATATTTTGAATATATAATATGCTATCCTTAGCTCCCCCTAAAAAAAACCCTATCAAATAAGACCACTGAGGTCCTATACAGCCAATCTCCCCCCATTTGTATGCTTCAATATTTTCCAATTGCATGGAAAGAAAATTAATATTCATTTAAAAAATTTTTTGAGTTCTAAAGTCTCTCTCTTCTCTCATTCCTCCCTTTTCCTTGAGAAAGTAAGCAATTTTATATACATCTAAAGTCATGCAAAACATATTTTCAAATTAGCCATATTACAAAAGAAAATACAGACAATAAAACCCCCACGAAAAGTAAAGAAAGTAAGTATATTTCAGGCTGTTCTCAGGGTTCAATTCTCTCTTTCTGGAAGAGATTAGCATTTTTCATCATGAGTCCTTTGGAATTGCCTTGGATCATTGTCTTGATCAGAGCGGCCAAGCTTTCACAATTGATCATCCCTACCATAGTATATACAAGCAATCTTTTACCAAGTCTTATTTCTATATTCCTAACATTACTTGTTTATATCCCTTTTTCTCCATTAAACAACCTGGTGCAAGCCTTCATCAACTTATACTTGGACAACTTTAATAATTCTTCTAGAAAGCATTTAGCAAATGCTTCATTTATCTATCTGGGTGGTCTCCCCGCCTCGATTCTATTCCCACTTATGGCTGTCCTCTACTCAGCTACTAAAGTGAGCCTCCTGTGACTTAGGCCCCCTACCACTAGTAAACTCATGGTTCCCTATTACTTCCACAATCAAGTACAAATGGGTTTTTTTTGGCTTTTTTAAAGCCCTTCATACTCTGGCCTCTTTCTACCTTCCTATTTTACACTTTACTCCTTTATTCAAACTACAATCCAACTACACTGCCTTGCTCTTCCTCTAGCAGGATACCCCATGGTCTAATTATTTGTCTTGATACTGGCTATCTTTCATGTCAGTCAATCAATAAACATTTGCTTTCAAGCTTCCAAAAGACAATGCAAAAAAGTAAGCTAAAAAAGGTAGGGGGTGGAATGGGGGGATGAGGGGAATGTTAGGAAGGTACTAGACAATAGGAAGGGGGGAAAAGTCAGAGAAGTCACAAATTAAGTGAGGAGGAGCTGTTCTGAGCTGAGCTCCCTTCTTATATGAAATGCTCTTAATATATTTATTTTTCTTAGACATCTTCTCTTTACCTCCATCTTCTGGACTCCAGGGCTTCCTTCAAGACTGAACTCTAAGCCCACTAACTGCAGGAGGCTTTCCCAGGTCCTCCCCAATTCCTAGTATCTTGCATGTGTATAGTGTTCCTTCCCACTCATCCATCCACCATTAGAATGTTAAATTGCTCAGCACTGTGCTTTGCCTATGCTAAGTCCTTTACAAATGCTTATTGACTGACTGAGATCCCTCCCAAGCTCTGAGATTTTGTATAATAATATGGCTTTAATTCTGAATATGTCAATTTTGTGGTTGAGTGTTTCAGTCTTATCCAATTCTTAGTGATGTCATTTGGTTCTTGGCAAAGATATCAGAGTAGTTTGCCATTTTTTCCCCTGTTGCTTATTTTACAAATGAGGAAAACTGAGGCAAACAGAAGCTAAGTGATCTCCCCAGAATCACAAAGCATGTGAAACCTGATTTAAACTCAGGTTTTCTTGAGACCTAGTGCCCTAACCATTGTGCTATTCAGCTGCCCTTGAATTAGTCAAAAGGCATTTTCAATTGTTATGATGCCTTGGGATCACCATTAATGAACATCAATTGTCTTCTTAAGGTATTTAGCTTAGATGGTACAATAAGGAAATTAGGCAGTACCAAGAACATTGGACTTGAAATGAGAAAGACCAAAGTTCAAATCTCGTCTCAGACACTTCTTAGCCAAGTGATCTTAAAATGCACTTTACTGCTCCCAGTTTCTTTATCTGTAAAATGACTTAATAACATCCAAGATCCCTTGTAGCTTTGAATCTATGATCTTAAATATATAATTTATGGCAGAATTAAATCACTTTTTTGTGATGATGTTTGCAGCATAAAAAGTTACAAAAGTCACATCACAAGTTACAGAATCTCAAAAATGGAGAGGAGTCTTTAGAGACCAGCCATTGATTCAAGAGAATAGCTATTAGTTTGGGGAAGAACACAAGAATGGCTACTTTAAAGTAGCATCTCTGTTTATACTAAAGTGTCTATCTACCATATGTATTTTTTTAAAATGCAGAGTTGAAAACACACACACACACATATTCATATATCTCTCTCTTTCTATCCATCCCTATCTGTAGAGATAGATGGAGATTTGGATATCTGTATATTTATTTGTCTAGATTATCCATCTATCTTTGTGTATCTATTTGTATCTATCTTATAAACAGGTATATCTTGATACACTACTTATCTATCTATATATAGAGACATCTATATCTTATATACAGATATATCTTTACACAATATCTATAACTTCATGCAGCTGTCTATATCTATTGAGGTATCTGTATCTATCTTATATATATATGGAAAGAGATCTCTCTATATAGAGACAGCTATCTAGATATCTATGTCTATCTTTGGGTAGCTACTTATATTTATATACAGACATTTGTATCTATCTTTATAAATATAAATATCTATTTAAATATCACTCTCTACATATCTTTAGATAATGTGAATATACATAACACACATGTATACATTTATGCATGGACATACATACATAATAAACACATATTTATGCATGTGTACATTTACAAATCCATGCATCCATATGAATGAAAATTAAAAGACTTCCTGTTTTTAACCACAATCAGGCTTTGTTTACTAAGCTCTCAGAATGAGCTAATACCAAAATGGACTTTGGAGTTCTGGCCCCACCACTTCCCTATGGTTCCTTTATAGAAAAGGGCGTGTGTTGAGTCAACAGTCCATTGCACATGATGCACACTGCCCGGCTGGACTCTCTTTTGTTCCAATCACAGGAGCTCCTTCGGGGTCTCAGAATGCTGGGGCTTGAAGGAGTTCAGCTGGCCACTGGCCCGGGGAAGTCTGCCTTCTCTATTTGAACTGAAGCACAGAAAGAGACAGAGACAAGAGATACCTGTCGCGGAATGCGCCCGTGATACCAGGCGTGGCTGCGTATATCCTCGCTGCTGAGCTGCAGCTCCTCCTCCAGTTCCTTCTTCAGCAGCTTCTCAGGGCTCCTGTCCATTATGTGTCTCTCCTTGGAGAACTGCAATAAAAGGCATCAGCTGTGACTCTGCCGCCACCTGGACCACTCATCCCACCTGGCAGAGTGCACGAGAGCTGGCCACCTGCTTTGATGGCCAAGCCCCTGCCAAAACTCTAGTTCAGCGAGGCACCGAGATAAGAGTTGCCGTGCAAGATGACCTTTCATTCTGCCAACCGCTAACATGTCATAAAAGTGTCATTTCTGCCTGAGGAACATGGCAGGAAGTCCTGATAAGGTCCTTGCTTTCATCAGCCAGCTGAGGGGGCAGTTACCCTTACTTTCACCCGGATCCTGGCAAGAGGAGCACAGGTAGACTTAAAGGATGCCCGCTGCAGGTGGGACCTGTAAGTCAGGTTCCCTTAAGGTTCAGGCTCCTCTTTGGTTTTCTCATTTTACCCCATGATGACACCGGAGGCCCAAAAGTATACTTAGTGAAAATATATATGGATTCAAATCCTATCCTTTCGCAAGTCACTTAACCTCCATCTATAAAATGAGGGCCTAAATGAGATCCTTTCCAGCTCTTGATCAATAATCCTCTCAAGGATGGAGAGAGGCACATTTCTCTGACTAGATTTCAGCACTACATCCTCCCTCTCCACTCCTACTTTGTGCTTCATACAGCGCAGGCAAAATATTCTGAATGCGAGAGGACAATGTTTCCAGGCGTAATATTGAATCCTCAGTCATTTGGAATTTTATATCCAAATATGTGGTGCAACAGATTTTCGAGACCTAAAGGAAGGAAGCTCACCAGTGGTTCACCAAAATTACAACTATTATGTTACCAAAACAAATATTTACCAGGCTGGAAAGGCAAGTAGAATTGCTCAAGCAGTGGGCGAATTAAGCATCAATTCCCTTCACAAAAATAAACCCCTTAAAGAACTCACTAGATGAGTGAAATAAGTTATAATACTCTCTAGAAGTCAAAAGGACCTCAGACCTGAAGTACAATTCTCTCATTTTTCAAGGAAAGAAAATGAAATCCAGTGAGGAGAAATCACTTTGACTATGGTTACAGATGTCTTCAGCACCTGAGTCAGAAATCTCCAAATCTGGTCTCTTGCTGTTAATCTGTATGTATAGAAACAGCAAAATAACACCCATGTTCTTCATCACTCAAGAAAATGCTAGAACTTTACACCTGGAACCTTCACCTGGCCCTTGCAGACTTGTTGTCTACATCTTGAACCAATTTAAGAGGAAGCATCTCAGTTAAAGGAAAAATTGATAGGAAAAAGTCACATGTTGGCTGCTCAGGATATGTTTCAATTTAACATAGAGGCTCTGGAAAGCTGGCTATTCTGGAAGAAAAGAAGGAGGAGAAGGAAAAAAAGAAGGGAGAAGAAGTCCAAGAACTTTTTTTTTTAATTTTAAAGCTTTTCATTTTCAAAACATATGCATAGATAATTTTCAACATTCACTCCCAAATTTTTTTCTCCCTCCCTTTTCCCCCACCTACCTCTCCTAGATGGCAAGTAATTCAATATATGTTAAACATGTGTAATTCTTCTATACATATTTCCACATTTATCATCTGCCCAAGAAAAATAAGACCAAAAAGAAAACAAAAATGAGAAAGAAAACAAAATGCAAGCAAATAACAACAAAAAAGTGAAAAAACTATATTGTGACCCAACTCTCTGGATGCAGATGGCTTTCTCCATCACAAGTCTATTCGAACTGGCCTGAATTACCTCACTGTTGAAAAGAGCCATGCCCAGCAGAACTGATCATCACATAATCTTGTTGTTGCTATGTACAATGTTCTCTTGGTTCTACTCACTTAGCATCAGTTCATGTAAATCTCTCCTTCATGAGTTCACCCTTCTGTCTTAAGGTAACCCCAAAGCGAGACAGTTCTGAATAAAGACCTCAGAAGGAGATGCCATATCTTGTTTTAATGTTCTTTTCCACAACATGATATCCCTCACAAACCAGAATATCCCCCACTTGCATTTCAGCCCCCTCTCCCCCACAAATCTGACTCCATCCAACCTTTCTAAGCATTTTAATATTATCCTCCATCATTTCCTGGTTCCCTCCAAAAGCAGGATACTTTTCAAACCCCTTCCTTTTTTTTTTTTTTTTTTTAAATTCAAAGCCTGCCTAGAATGCACTCTCTCCCTTCTCATCACTGCGTCCTGGGGATCAATCCATCTATCTATATATTTACATATCTATGTGTGTGTATGTGTGTATTTTTTTTTCCTTCAAGGCACAGCTCAAAGATTCTCCTCCCTCTCTTCTCAAAACCGTTCCCAGTGTATCCCTAGTTGTTAGCATTTTCTCCTTCTAACAGCATTAAATGTAGTTGAATCTTTTGTCTTCCTGTAGACCATAAGCTCCTCGAAGGGAGAGGCTGTTTCCCCTAATGGAGTTCCCTGCCCAAAAAAAGACCTAAACTAGCATTTGTTGAACTGAATTGAATCATTCTACATGTAAAATTCCAGCCCTTAGTGGTTCATTCAATAAAGACTTACCATGATTTTCTTACATATTGCTATTCTTGGTATTTTCTTCCTCTTTTTTTGAAGAGGTAATTTCCTCCTGACAACCTGCTCTATTTGTGCCTCCTCACAGTAAAAATTTTAGCATTTTATGGGAGAGCTTCGGCAAAATTTACCCACTTGTATACACCCTTAATCAATGTCAACCTACCAAATGAATCAAGGTTATTACCGACTGTTCCTGTCAGATTAGGAACAAGTAGTAAGATTTCTGACTTTCAGGGTTTTCTCAGACAAGGATGATATGATATGTTTTCACAGCAGCTGCCGTGGAAGATACTGTTTTGTCTGCTTCCCTGATAAGTCTGAAATCTTGGTAATGGTGTGTTCTTTTGTGCTCCTATTGGTAACAGGAAGGTAACTGCTTCTCAGTTGTTGGTTTTTTTTTTTTTTTTCCTTTAGGAAAATAGTACATATAACTCCCAGCTATCAGTAGATCTATCTGAGCTGGCTGCTTGGCTCCAGAGGAAAGCATTAAAATGGGCAAAAATTGCCATGTAGTCCTTGTTACTGGGGCACCCTGAGGCCAGTGGCTTGCTTATGTTCAGTAATTTGGAGCTGTATTAGGAGGAAAGCTAATTAGGTGTTAGTGTTAAGTCTAGCATTAATACTATGAGCCCCCTGCAGCCAGGGACCACTAGGCTGCCTGAAGAATTAGCTTACCTGTCAGAAATAGACTAGGTCAACAATCAGTACTGGGATTGGGCCCAGGAATGGCTGCAGAACAGGGACTGGGTCTCTGTTAGTTTGGGCTGTTTTTTGTATTTCCAGTACTTAGTATAGTGTGGGACCCAAAACAGGTGCTTAATAAATGCTTATTGATTAAAAAGCAATTAAGAAAATGGAAAATCAGTGGCAGCGTTCTACTTTGAGTCTGGGGGATTTTACAATTTTAAAAAGTTGAGATGGATGTCAAGATGGGTTTGGAAGTATAGCTATCAGTCTCCACATCTGTAGGGAGTCTCCCTTCCCCCGCCCCTCATTTCTGCTTTATTTCCTCAGATCTCACAGATTTGTAGCTGACAACAGTGGAACCGAGAAAAGCAATTTTTATAAATGGAGAACTTGACGGAAAAGCAAAAAGAACAGGAAACAGTAGGTGTCCCATGCCCTAGTGCCCTGCTTTTAATACCAAAGGCAGATTCATGGGGTAGAATTTACACAAGGTTTGAAAGGCAACTGCAGCTGTACTTGGGGAGAGAAACTGAAATCCTACTTAAACCTGAATTGGATGGTAAGGACCAATTTGGTCCTAGTCTATTAATCCAGGAACCAAACGCTTATTGTTGGCTACATATTAGGCACTGGGGATACAAAAGGAGCAGCATCTAAGAGCTGGGCTTGGAGTGACAAAGATCTAAGTTAAGAATTCTCCCTGCTACTCTGAAATTACTTTGTATATATTTCATATCTAATAACCAGACTCAAATCTGGCCTCAGACACTGGCTATCAGGGTGATCTTAGGTAAGTCACGTCTGTTTGCCTCAGTTTCCCTGTAACATGGGGATAACAACAGCACCTACCTCCTAAGGGTGTGAGGATCCAATGAGACAATGTTTATAAAGTGCTTAGTAAATGCTGTATAAACATTAATGATGGTGATGGTGATGAGGATGCCATTTGAGATTTTCTTTGGGTCATAGAAACATAGATTTAGGACCAGAAGGGACCTTTGAGATCAGTAGAACAGCTCCTTGACTTAGATTTCCTCCTCCGATAGCTCCGAATTTCCAAACAGAAGCAAGCCACTGTCTGCAGAACGCCCCAGAAATAAGGATATAAATATAATATATTATAATATAAATTATTATTATGTTACCGTAACTGCTCTCATGGCCACTTTTGCCCATTTTGATTCTTTTCTCCGGAGCCAAGTGGCTAGCTCAGATAGATCTGGAGATAGCTGGGAGTTGTATGTACTATTTTCTTAAAGGAAAAAAAACCCAAACCCAAACTGGGCAGGCCAGACATTCCTGATATGTTTGACCCCATTTGTGCTCCACTCGGACACTGGGGTGATGTGCTGTTCCCTTCTTCAGCTCATTTCACAGATGAGGAAACGGAGTTTGTTAAACAAGGTCAGATGTGACCTCAAGAAGCGGAGTTTTCCTGACTCCAGCACTAGTCCTCTATCCCTGTGCCTACTGCTGGCAGGACTGGCGGGTCTTGCTGATACCCTGCCCCATACTCCTCATAAGGTCAGGGCCTTCCTTGCTCATCATAAGAACTGAATACAGAGCTGTTGAAATGAAAATGAACTGCTTTACCTCCACCAAAAATTAGCCTAACGGGGGGAGCTTCTCTTGAGGAGGGCAGGATAGGGAGGAGAGAGGAGGTCAGCTCTCTTCTGCCTCTTTTGTTGTTGTTAATTTTATTATTTATTATTATAACAACTTGATTATTATAATCTCATTCTCACCTTTTTCAGTTTATTAAGTACTTAACTAGGTGGCCCTGTGCTGAGCAGTTAGAAATGGTCCCAAGACAAACTTCTCACAGCAACTAGGCTGGCTCCGCACTGTAAATGGGATTTCAATAACAGAGAACTCCCAGAGAGAATACTTCCCCTACCCCAATGCAGAGCCAGCTCTTTTTCTGCAACTTAAGAATTTTCTAGAGCATTGAGAAATTAAGTCATTTGCCCAGGGTCACTGAGCTGCTAATATCCTTTACTCTTTCGTATTACGCTGCTTTATTTTTTCAAACTCAGAATTTTCCCTGCCTGAGAGAGGAAGATGGAATATAAAACTTTGAATAGGGTGGATCTTACCCTAGCACAGGAATTGCCTCCCAGCCTACAAACTTCCCCTCTCCCTGAGCTTTACCACCAACACACAGCAGCTGTTCTGCACATCTCCCTCCGGAGGAAGTGAGCTACAGTTCTGCTGTTGTTCTTGTTGTTTTGTTTTGTTGTAAACTAAGGATGCTTGGGCCATGGCTTCAGATCTAATACATTTTACTCCAGGAGAATTGTGTGAAAGATATCAATGAAAGATCTGAAAGAGATGTGAACAAATCAAGTCAACAAGCACTTCTTAAGCACCTTCTCTGGGCCAGAAAGGAGGGCTTTGAGTCAGGAAGTCTCATCTGTCAAAGCTCAAATCCAGCCTCAAATATCTACGTGACCCTAGGTAAGTCACTGTTTGCCTCAGTTTCTCCATTTGTAAAATTAGCAAGAGAAGGAAATGGCAGATCACTTTTCTTTGCCAAGAAAATCCTGAATGAGTCACAAAGAGTTGTACACAACTAAAAAAAAAAAAAAAAAACCTATTTAACAAAAACTAGACTAAATGCAGGAGATAAAATGAATGGCAAAAATAGGCCTTGTCCTCATGAGCTGAGTCTAAAGGGGAAAGCAATATGTAAACAACTATTTTCCAATAAGATACAGTCAAGATAAAAGGAGATAATCGATGGGAAGGTACTAGTATCCATTATCTAGATTAAATATCCTCCCCTAAGCTAGAAATCAGAAGGCACTGTCAGTCCATTAGCATTTATTAAGTACCTACTATATAGCAGGCACTGTGGTAACCTTCAGGGGATACAGAAAGAGGCAAGACTGTTCCTGATCTCAAGGAGCTTACACTCTATTGATCTGCCATGGAAAGGTCACAAAATTGCGTGCTAAACTTGAAACCACTGGACCCAAGTTTAAATCCCGGCTCTGCTATTTACTAGTTCTTTCATCTTGGTCAATGGTCCTAAGATCCTCATAATTTTTTTTTTAACAATAGGAATAACAGAGACAATCTCCGTGTGAGGATCTTTAATACTACTTAATATCAAATAGTGGGAGCCATTAAATTAACTGACTGGCCCCAATACTTAGTAGGACTATTTAAGCCTATTTTATACATCACTGGTTGGGGCAATCAAAGATGGAGCCATAAACTTAGAAGGAGACTTTAGAAGCCACTGAGACCAATCTCCCATCATTTGACAAATAAGAAAATTAAAGCAGAGTGAAGGTAAATGAGTTACTCAAATTCACAGTTGATAAATGTCTGGCTTGGAATTTGCCCCAGATCTCCCTGACTCTTATTCCTAGCCACTATGAGACATTTGCTACAAATTAATATATCTCAACAAATCAGAAGAGATCAACTTTTGCCAAGAAAAAAAAAAAATATATATATATATATATATATATATATATATATATATATATATGGGGGGGGGGCAAAAGCTGAAATTAGAAACTGGTGACAAAAAGGTAGTTGTTGTTTGTTCTTTGTTCTGGAAGAGGACCATGACATCGGGGGTGATACAATGACATGCAAGTGAGTTGGATTTGAGTAGAATTGAGCAAGGTCACCTGCCTCCCTTTCCCTTCCAGAATCACCTAGACAAAAAGGTTAAACATGGGAATAACTCCCTTCTGGATTTCTCCATAACTACTAAATGCAGAGCTCTTTATTTTCTTCATTCGTTTTTTCTTTATGAATGTTTTTTGATGTAAATCTACTCACTTCTTTTCTATCATCATTACTTTTAATAACAGCAACCAGGATGGGAATGGGAACAGGGCAAGGAGACCTACCACACCATAGGATCAGAAGGATCAAAGAAAGAGGAAAAGGAGCCATGCGAAGAAAAATAACTTTTTGTGGTAGCAAAAAACTAGAAACTACAGGAGTGTTCATCAACTGGGGAACAACTAAATAAGTTATAGCTTATGAATGTCATGGAATATCATTCATTGTGCTGGAAGAAATCATGAAGGGGACAGTTTCAGAGTAACCTGGGGAAGATCTATCTGAACTGATGAAGAGTGAAGTGAGCAGAACCAGGAGAATAATTTATATTTTGTAGACAGACAGCTGTGAAAGACTTAATCAATCTATGTAGTGACTAGCCATGATTCCAGGGGACAAATGATAAAGCATGCTACCTGCCTCCTGACTGAGAGCTGATGGACTCATGATACAGAATGAAATTTTTTGTATTGACCAATGTCAGAATTTGTTTTGCTTAATTTTGCACGGGTTACATAGAATTTTGTTATTTTTTTGTTTTTCCATTGAAAAAAGAGGAGAGAAAATAAATGCTTGTTTTACTAAAGAAATAAAATGTTTATAAAATGTTGTTGTTGAGTTGTTTGTGTCTGCTTCTTCATGACTCCATTTGGGGCTTTCTTGGCAAAACTACTGTAGTAGTTTGCCATTTCCTTCTTCAGCTTATTTTTATAGATGAGAAACTGAGGCAAACAGAGTGATCGTAGATCTGTTATCTGGAAGACAGGACTAATTAAGTCTGAAGAAATTCAGACAGATCTTTTACCATCAAGGATTTGTGGTGAACTTTTTTAACGATAGCAATTCTTCCAAGGTTCAGAAAGGAGTGCTAATTTGCATTGATGGCAAGAGGCCCACTCTGGGAAAAATTATAGATCCTTGAAATGTTGAAGTGTTTAAGAGCTAATCTAGAACAGACCTCATTCTCACAAACCAGGATTAGCTCAGGAAGGGAAAAAGAATGGCCATTAAATTGGATTCAACTGGAAAGGGAAAGGAAACACGATTTAAAGTTTTCCACGCTAAGATTTTTACTAGGATTTGAGGGTGAGAGGATGGAGGTTGGGGAGCCATTTCTACTGTACATTTAGCAGAATGAGAGACTAATCCCAGAGGAAAGAGTGTCACAGTCTGAGTAAGGTCTCGCTGCTGCTGAAACATTCTTGGTTAACTTCTTTATGAAGACCCAAGAGGACTCCCTCCCCAGAATTCTTAGGCCCTCAGTAAACTGAAGGAACAAAATGTCAGAGATGAGAATGGAGTGTTAAAAGGAATGGATTATGTCAGATCAGTCTTTAGCTATGAGAGCTCTTCAGGCCCTAGAAGACTGATTATACTGAGCATTCAGCCCAAGCTTGGGTGTTGAACAGTTTGAAAATGATTGACAAGAAGAATCAGCTCCTCTAATAAGATTCCTTGGCCATCAGATGTGCTATTAGGTCTTCCCCTATTGCAATATAACCTCTGGCATTAGGGCATTCTCAACATCCATCACCGAAAACACCACATCAACCTGAAAAGGCGCTTGAGTTCAAATCCTACCTCTGACACATACTGTCTGTGTAAACTTAGTTAAACCACTTTTACTCTGAGTTTCCCTTCTCCCTGACCCTTCCTCCCCAGTGACCCAAAACTAACATGGTGACCGGATGGAAAAAGCCCCGAATGGCTTCTTCTCAGTCATTCTACTTTCCTTCAACCCTGTACCCCCATCATGTGGGAAAAGAGGTACAAGATGGCTTCTCACATGACTTGGAAAAGCCAGATATCACCAACTATAATTCAAGTAAAATGGCATTCGGCCATTCTTCATCATGTACCCTAAAGGCCTTTCCAAGATCTACACTGTCATCATGTCCTCCATCAACCCTACCATCCAAACTGCCAATGCATCCTAATCCCCCCTGGACCCTCCAACCCACCACCATCTTTCCCTCCACCTCATTCAGCTCTCCCCCTAACTAGAAGATGATCTCCTTGAGGGCAGAGACCGTCTCACTTTGTAGTCCCAGCACGTCTTGAAGCGTTTAATCACACCATAAGCACTTAATAAGGGCTTTTTCACTCATTCATCCATAAATGAGGGGATTACACTATGACTTCCATTATTTTCTCATCTATCCCCATGAGATCTATTCCTTCTATGAGTTAGGGTTGGTCTCATCTTACTCCATCTTCCAAAAAACCCTTAAAGTCAGTTTTGCATCTTGAAATACAGCGAGCTTAGTCTTGACAAAGCCTGAACAGCCTAAATACTGATGATTATTAGAAAGCACATTTGGGGTGGGGTGGGGGTACGTGGAACAATGCCAAGGGAGTGTGAATTCCCCTGCCAAGGCAATCAACGTGCTGGGAACAGAGTAAATGCTGACATTTCAACAGCTCGAAGAGAGAGAGAAAATCCATTTCCAGCCAAAAAAAAAAAATCAACTCCAGTATCTCATCTGTAAAGAGGCCATGCATAGAAATGAAATTAAAGTGTGGATTTAAAATTAGGCAGTGCAGTCAGGATTTTTTTTTTTTAAGTCACAGGGGATTACTGTTAATAAATCAACCCCACGATTAGACTTTCTGGGCACACAGGCAATGTGGAGGCAGTGAGTTGATCTGTCAGAAACCAACCATGTCCCAAATGGAGGGTTGAAATGATTTACATATGAAAGACAGTCTAGAGGATTAAAGCAAGATGCCATCAGCATGATAACATATATTTGTTTTATTCTTCCTCCCATGTGCAAGAAAAGTCTCAGAGCTGTAGAGTAAAAGAGCTGCAGAAGCCAAAAAAAAAAAAAAAAAAGGAAAAATGATAAAAATGCATTCAGGGATCTGGCCTAGATAAAAGAAATACTAGAAGTAGAGTGGGAATTACTCAGTGCTAGATGCAGGGAATCATAATAAAGGTAAAACATGTCTCTTTCTTAAAGGAGTTTGTAATTCAGTCTGAGCTCAGCAAATAAGAGATGAAATGATAAATAACAATATAAGTTTGCTTGTGATAGGTATTAAGTGAATAATACAGACAAATCAAAAAACAAAATCCCCACAAATCCAACATTGTGGACCAGGCTACATAGGCAAGGTGTCCTGAAAGAAGTTAATTTCACAAGATAATAGGACTCCAGATTTAGTGACCTGAAAGATTTTCTACTCCATAGCCTTTGCTAGTCCCAATTGGTAAATGAATTGTTAGCTGTGTGAAAGAAACTCCTGCCGGTACAGAAAACAGTCCCCAGATGGATCCCTAGAATGAAAAGGTAGTTCTCTAGTATGGTACCTCATCTGGGGACACTTCCCTAGCTAGGTATGAAATCATTGGAGAGTTTCTCTCATTTTTTCCCCTTTAACTCCTCCCCATCCCAAACAAGACAACAACGTGAGTTTAGAATATCCTGAATTCCCAACAGAGGAGCCACCAATGACCAGACATGGTGGCAAAGTCCATTGGAACTACCAGTACGGTAGCCAGAGGAACTGGAAGGTGATTGAGCAGTAACTATGAGATGGAGATGACCCAGAAGCAATCTTATAAGAATTGCAGTCTGGAGAAATTGCATGGGTGCAAATAGTTAGATTTACACACAGCAAGGATGCTACAACACCCCTGTTGCTGTCTATTTCTCACCACAGTGCTTTAAAGGTAAGCCTAAGGGCTTGGATTTCTAATCCTGTTGTTTATAAGCCCCCACTGGTCTGTTTCCCATTATAAATTAGCTGGCCAGATTTAATTAGCTTAAAAATATTTACTGATATGGTATTTAAGAACGGACGGTACAAAACATTTCCCCCAAAGCTAGGAGAGCAGTGACCCACACAAATTGCCCAGGAGAGAGTGAACCCAAACCTAGAATATGACAGAAGTGCTGAAATATAAGCATAGAGAAGACATGTGATCAAAGGGCAAAATCACAATTCCTCCCTCTTTTCTATTCTTTCCTTCCTTGGTAGAATCCTCATAGAGTTTGCCACAGAACCTGGTATCAATGATGGGTGGGTATTGTAGCATTCTGACCATATAAGTCTAACTATTTTCACCCATGCAATTTCTATCAGATGGCAATTCTTAGAGAAGTATCTTAGGTCTTTTAAGACACAGGCTGGGATGTGTCTATGAAAAAGCAGTGGAGCATGGTTAGTGATCCAACAAATAAAATTGGGAAAAAACAGTCAGCCTCCAAGTAAGAGGAATGGATTTAAGAGAAAATAATCTTAAGAAAACCCAAGGAAGGGTGTCAACAATGTCAAAAACTACAGGCTAATCAAGAAGAATGAGCAATGAGAAAAAGCTGGGGGATTTGGCTATTAAAAAATCATTGGAAGCGAGCGATTTTAATTGAGTGATGGGGCTAGAAGCTAGATTACAAGAAGTTAAAATGTGAATGGAAGGTGATGAAGTATAGTAGACAATGAGTATAGACTTTTTTTTTTTTTTAAAGGAGTTTGTCAATGAAAGGGAGAAGAAATGCAGAACCAGAGCTTTAGGACACCCAGCTGGGTGCAAGAGGCAATTCAGGGCTGTCCTCTTTCCAGGAAAAAGTATATGTATATGAATGTATAGAAAAAAAATGTATGTATATATTAATAGATATACACCTTTAGGATTATTGTTAAGGTTCTATTTTCAAATCATATTCTCAATGGGTAACAAAAGGAGTGGAAAGAGGGAGAAAATTTAGAACTAAAAATATTTTTTTCTAATCTTTTCAAAAAGATTGTATTTTCATTATGAGGAAGTTATTTTTGGTAGAATTATATGTTCACTACTGAGTTAGTAAAGTTAATAGTTCCCCTTATAGTTCATGTACTTGAAAGCTCAATTTATATTAGATTTGTATTATTGTTATCAATTTCATAATTTCTCCTGTACTCTTAAGTTCCAAATCCTAATAGGGACTATTAATGCCTAGTAAGTCTGTCTAGCAAAATTCATTATTTATTTTGTTTGTTTTATGTTTGTAAGCCTAAAGATTCCAGGAATCTTGGCCCTTAAGATCTTAGCAGACTCAACAATAAAAAGTTGAAGTGGAGAGAGGCTTCCCTTCTTCTGACTAACACAATGAAGAAATTGAAGCCCCAAATTTAAGTTATTTCCCCTAAATCACTCACATACTCAATGTCATGGCGGATAAAAGGGATTCAATGGAACTCTAGAATGACTAAGAGTGAACTGTGAAAAGAAAGACAATTCAAAATTTCCCATCCTAAGATAGTCACTAGGATCTCTTTAATTATCCTGGTAGCCAGAATGAGAAACTAGGACCAGAGGAGAAATCATAAGTCTTGGGCAACTAAAGCTTCTTGATGAAGTTCCCAAGAGCAATCCCTCACCAGAGTCCTCAAGCCCTCAATAAACTAGAAGGAACAAGGATGCTAAGGCTATTATTATTAAACAGGCAGAGCCCAGGCCTTCCTGGTCCAAAATCCCATGTTCTTTCCAGGCCATCAGGCAGCTTATCTCCTTGCCTAGAACTAGGAACATTTTGTCTGGAGTCATGAAGAGGTCACTTTGGTTCCTCTGATTCAGAATTCCCAGAAGCAGCCCTGCCATCCTTATGTATATAATTGGAAGCTTTTATTTCTTAGTATCTCCTGTTTCAACACATGGTGTTATCTTGAATCCACATATTTAAATAGCGAAAACCACTTTTAATTAGATACACACTCCTAGCATACTCAGTATGAGCTAAGGATGATTTGTGTCCTAGAACTAGGATTTTGCCTGGGGCCATGCTTACTTATTACCTATTACACATATCCCTAACAGTCAAATGTATTTGTTAATGTCCCTACTTCAAAGAGTAAGGGAGGGAGAAGGAACCCAAGTAAAGAGGCACTCTTACCCCAATTTAGGAGAGTGTTATAGGTAGAGTCAGCAATCTAAAACTGGAAGAGACTACTCTAGACCAAGGCTTCTTAACCATTTTTGTGGTGGGGACCCCTTTGGTGGTCTAGGGAAGACTATCTATTTCTTCTCAGAAGAAATGTTTTAAAGACATAAAATAAATTACATAAGATTCCAGAAGAAACCACTTATGCTGAAGTAGATAATGAATTTTTTAAAAGTTGGTAAGACTCCAAGCTACACAGCTCTTATTTTACAGATGAGGAAACTGAGGACCAGGGAGATTGAGTTACTTGTCCAAGTCAAACAGAAAATATTCTAAAGAGATTGGATTTGAAATCAGGTATTCACAGACTCTTTGACTCCAAAGTCAATGCATTCCTCTTGTGAAGCTTAAATGAGATAATGTGTATAGGGAATCCCACAAGTCTTAGTGCAGTTTTAAGCTTTAAGCCAATTAAGCTATTAAAGTTTAAAAATGTCCCAAGACTTGTGAGATCTCCTGTATAGACCATAATGTCTATTATGTTATTATGAATGAACCTGAGCATGTGAGATAAATCCCGAGGTACAAGTGGCTAGTCACATAGGTGAAATCTAAAGCAAGTGACCTGCCTTTCCTTAGGGGATGTCAGGAGGGAGGAAGTTAGTGATGTACTGATGAGAGAAGTCCCAGCTATGAAATCTGTGGTGCTGGACCCAGATCCTCTTCTCCCTGTATTGTGATTGTGGTGAAATGTGGGGAGAGAGCATGTTTACAGAGATCTGTAGGAGAGTGGGATTGGTCCAGGGCTCACATCAGTACACATTCAAACTGGAGGTGTAAGAAATGAAGGGAACTATGGTGAAATCCAGCCCTGAACTGCCTGGATGAATTGTACTTCCAGAACTGACTCCTAATTTCCTTTAATTAAAAAAGGAACCACTGGAGCTGGATATTAGGCATATGGCAGTGGGGAGGAATGAGACTGAAAAGAGAGAGAATGAAGCGAGAGAGAGGTATCATTGGTTACTCATGAATCTATTTACTTCCCCTTCCCTGACATCACTCCTGCGGGAAGGCAGGATACCTGCTTTAGATTTCACCTGTCCATTTGGCTTAGTGAGATTGAATGTGTGGACATCATGCTCTTACATGTTTGCTCATAAGGGAGGAAGAAAAAATGAACTCAAGTTATTTAAGGCTGATAAGTTTATCAAAGCCAGCACCTGGAACAAGTTGCCCAAGTTTAAATAATCAGACCATACAAACCATACAAAATAGAATTTGGCTCTCCAACAAAACAGTTCTGCATAAAAATGACTCATTACCTTAATAAAGTAATCAATGAAGGGCCAAAGTCAAGAAATTCTTTAAGGAAGTCTCAACAAGACAAAAAGTCAGAAATCACGATTGCAAATAAAAGTATTGTTTGACTTGTTCAATTTCGCAATATGAGCAGGATTTCATTTTAGAGAAGGGGATGTATACCTCTTTAATGGAACCATAGGGCTTCACTCCAGACAATCATTTGGAACAAGGAAAATACAGGAACTGTTACAAGGTAGCCCCAAATGAAATGCTTCCTATGATTGGGGCACCCATAAAAGGAGCACAACTAAGGTGAGGTTCTCCCTACCATCACAAATAAAACTCTAGTTTTGCTGAGAAACACAATAAAACTAAATCTATTCACCTCATTAATGATGCTGTGAACTTAAATATAAATACATGGATAAAAAACATTTAATTGCTGACTTTTTTACAGCGGTCATATCTGGTTATGCTGCTCTGCCCTTATTAAACTCTTGCACCTTCCCATTATAATAAAACTGACCGCCCCCAAAAAAGTCTTTCCCCATTAATCTCCACAGTGCTCTATCTGGAGAAAACTTTCACCATCTGTTTTCCAACTCCAAGATTGTTTACTGAAATTAATATAAATTTAGTTGTATTTTAATGCTGCTTTCATTTTTAGTTCTGTTTCTGTTTACTTTACTCTGTATCAGTTCAAAAAAGATTTTTCTTATCTCTACATTTCCCATTTCAATAGAAATGTGCTTTCTCAATCAAGGAACACTCACTTTAATTCCAGTTGTTTGTTACTATACTCCCTGGCTGTAAACATTTTTGCATATAAAGAATATTTATATTTTTAATACTTTTTCAATGAATTAATAGTCAATAACCCGTCAGGGATGTATTCCCAGTGGTAGAATCATTGGGCAAAGGGTAAGAATTGATGAGTGAATTTTTTTGGCACAATTTTCACATTGTTTTCTAAAATAGGTTAGATTAACTTGCAACTCTACCAATAATATCATGTCAGTATGCGAACAGGGGAATTTAACAAAAAAAATAGAGGCAAAAAAATGGAAGTGAAATCAATCAAAAGCATTTACTAAGTACTGACTATATGTTAGGTATTCAGTCTTTCTGTCCTCCCTCCCTCTTTTTCCTACCCCTCTCTTTTTCTCTATTGATCTGAGAACTCTCCTGATTAATTTCTATACTTAAATGTATGTGTGGTCTATTAATATGCCCTCTCTCCAGTAAACAACTGCTCCAGGAAGGCAACTGATCTATTTTTATTTTACTTAAAGAATGTCTAGGAAGTAGTAGAGAATCAGAGTATAAGTTATCTTAGAAGCCATTTAGTTCCATATCCCCATTTTAGGGATAAGAAACTAAGGCCCAGAGAGGTTAGTAAATTTACTCATCATCACAAAAGTACTAAATATCAAAACAAGAATTTGAATCCAGGTTCTCTGACTCCATACCCAAAATTCCTTCTCCTTGTATCACATTCTTAATAAATAGTTATTGAATGCAATTAAAACTTTAGAAATAATAACTTTATTCGCTAATTTGTATACCATCTCCACAGCAAAATATAACCCTATGGATTATATCTTGGTGCTGTATTCTCAGCATCCAGGAAACCCACCACATGTTAGGCACTTAAAATGGCTCAATTTGATCACTTAAAAATAAAATAAATTAAATATTCACTGGGATGACACCAATCAATCAATAAGCATTTATTGGGTACCAAGATGCCAAAGACTATGTTAAGTGCTGAAAGAACAAGGACTAACATGGAACAGTCCCTATCCTTATATATATTATAAAGATTAGCTTGCCAGTCTTTCAATTTTGTAAGTATTGAGAATTTTTTCAATACTTATTACTATGCCCCTATATGGAAGACAAAACTTTCATAGTTTATATTCTAAAGAAGATCAAAAAAACATAGTAACAGGTAACTTTCTATAACCATCATATGCTAAAACAACAAGAAGAAAATACAAAGAGTAGGGTGACACGCTAGATGAAAAGAACAATTCAATTTGACATACATTGCCAAGCTCTATGCTAGGTTCAGAGACAAAAATATATCAGACCTTGCCTTTAAGAAGCTTACCATATTTACTGGGATACAATGAATACATAAATAAGTACATCCAAAGTAATTCCAAGAAGAAGATACTAATAGCAAGGATTATCTCCAGGATAGGAAAATGTGCTATGAAAATAGAGAAAAGCTCCAAGAAGCAGACATAGGGGGTGCAAAGGAACCTAGACAGGAGATGTATATTTTTCACTTAACTTTTTGTAGACAAGAACTTAGCAGAGTTCTAATTTGTTCATCAACCAGGAAAGTGAGACATAATGAATCAGAAAAGACGACTTATCAGTAAGATATATTTTCTCACTAAGTAAAAAAATCAATATAGACTTCAAAGAATTGTAGAGATTAAAGGGACTTTTTAAAAAGTTAAGAGAGCGGCTGGTGAGAAGTTCCCTCTGCTAATGCAGGATGGAAAGGCAGAGGCAATAAGTTGGTAGAGTAGCTAAAAGAACATTGAGCTCTACTCTCCCACCACTCCCAATCCTCCAAACAGATCTAGAAAGCACAGACTGAATCCTGTTCAAGATCTTTTTTTTTTTCCAGATAGGTCAACACAGACAGAAGAGAGAGAGGTCTATGGACACGATTGGAGAAGGAGGGGGAGAAGGATTGGGTTCTGACCAGGAACATATCATTTGGAGCCAGTAAAGGAAGTAGTTATGCTCCAGGGCAAAAAGAGGTACCAGAGCCAGGAGAGGGGTCCTAAATGTGTAGGATTTAGGAACAGGTGGCAATTGATAGCTCTGTAGTTTACTACCTAATTCCAGATCACAAATCCAGGAAATACTAAAGAGATGTGAACCCTAGAAATAATTTTAAAAGTAAGAGAAACTGTATGATTTTGACTTCAGGAATGGAGTGGGGGGAGAGGGGAGAAGTGAGGAGAAAGGGTCTGATTTCTACCTTTCAGCCTAGTCTGGAGCTTACTGAGGAATAATCATGGCAAGAATCCTAGATCAAAGAAAAATCTATAGTTCTATCCCTCACTAGGCAGAACTTTCCAGATGGCTAATAGCTGCCAAGTCTAGCAGCAGTCTTCTGAAACTCAAAATGGCGCGTGCTTGCAAGTATGTGGCTGAGACCCAAACACACATCAGAAACTGCAAAGCCCAGAGCAGCAGGATAATGATTGGATTTTATGTTGGAGCAGATCATCTGTGAACATGGGAAGCTTTCAGGTCTTCATCCTAAGGTCCTAGAATAACACAACACTCGATATCCCAAGGAAGAAACAATGGGACCAGCCCAGACCAAACTTCCCTCCAGCGGTACATGACAGGACCCCTTACATAAAAGCCCAAAGACTGGAAGAATAACAAACCAGTATAGGATGACACCTTCTCTGTGACTTTAGTGTCAGAAGGTCTTCGGAACACACGGAAGTTAACTGACTAACCCAGATTGTTCAGCCAACATGCAGCAGAGTTGGAACTTATTCCTGACTAAGATCACCTCTCTCCATCCTTACCCCACAATGCCCCTCTTCTAATCCAACAGACTGATTTTATAGGGGAAGAAGCTGAGGCCAGGATCAGACCCCTAGTCTTCTGATTCCCAGTCCATTCTTTTTTCCATCCTTTCTTCTTAGCAAAGAGCTATAGTGGGACAGCTCTCTCGGAATTTTAATGTGCTAATGTTCTTAGCATTCTCTTTTAAGCACCTCGATGACCTATAATTTTCTCTTGCCCAAATCTAAGAAAGATTAATTTCTCAACGACCCTTTGAAGACAAATGTCAGAGCTATTTTGCGATCAGATCTGAATCATTTAGTTCATTTTATCCTAGAATTTCTATTCCAGTGTCATTAAAAAACAAATTTGCAACTTGCTGTTAAATTAAGAAGCTTCATTTTCCAATTGCTATTTCCTTCATCCTAGACAAATGATGATATAGAAGCTATTAGACGGTACTGAAGATTGGAAAATACCACTGAAGCCCCAGAGAACTGAAATCCAAGAGACTTTTTTACTTAATTTATTCTCACTCCTGCAACCTTATCAAAAGAGGCTCAGAAACTATGAATAGTAAATTTGAAGAGGATATCTGTGGAATTCCTTGCTTATCAAGACTCAGAGAAGTTTCATTAAAATTCTACTTGCCCTATGTGTGCAAATGAAAAAGACTAATTTAATTTTAATTTGTGCAGATTGGAGTCTTACAGTGAAGCCTGTTCTCTTAGCTATGTGCCAAACTAATTACATTAGAATAATTCTGATCTGTACCCTTGGCTCTGGAGTCAGTCTCTTTGATGTTAAACTCATGTAGTCTTTTATCCCCAATTATTCTCTGAGCTCTGAATCTTTCCACACATTCCCATCATTCTGGATGATGGAGCTGGTGCCTTCGATGCACACTCAGCAAGCTGAACTGGCTAGCAAGGGAATGAAAAAGACTTCTCTTCAAAGCCGCAGTTTGAGAACAAACAGAATAATTTTGAGTTTCTCCTGAAAAAAAAAAAAAAAAAAGGGCAGGGGATTCAGAATTTAACCCTGGATAACATCAGATTTATCGGAATGCAGCATACTCCAAAGCAAATAAACGGCTTTTATTTTTTCCCCATAAAGGTCAGCCATAAGTCAGGAAATCTGTCTAAGCTCTTCATTTATCCCATATGATCTCCTCCGGCCACTCTTCTTGGCCCAGAAAGGTCTGTTGTACAGCCACTGACTCTTCTCTTGACAAAGTATCATTTTCACAAGGGTATCTCTAAGCAGACACTGACCTGATCTCATCTTTCCCAGTTAAGAAGTAAGCTGTAAGCCTATAAGATTTTCCCACTGGACAGCTAATATCTTGCCCTCCTGAAACTCTTGGTAAGTCTCTTTCCTCTAGATCCGATTCAAATGACTTTCAAGTGCAGTAGGCAAAGCTAAAAGACTCTCAATCACCCTCCTGAGGCACTCCGTTTCCAGCTTACCCCTAGTTGTTTTTTTGTTTTTTATACCAAAGCTTCCAAAGATTTGAGATACCAGTGCAAGTACTCCCCTGCCCTACAGCTGATCACAAGCCTTCCATGTACCTCATACCTAGTCTCTCTGGGTTTGAAGGCCATCTTTCTTACCTTCTGGCCTTTGAGCTCCTCAAATTTATCTATGCCGATTGTCTGACAGTAGACTTATGATCAGTCCATTGGGGTAACTAAATGATGCAGTAGATATATTGAATATTTTTCCATTGATTATTTCTAACTTATCTTGTAGCATGGTTGTAAATAGCTGCTTGCCTGTTGTCTCCCCCATCAGATTATCACCTCTTTGAGATCAGGGACTGCCTTTTGCCTTTCTTTGTATCCCGAGTACTTAGTACAGTGCCTGATATATAAAAGGCACTTAATAAATGTTTATTGACTAACTTGCTCACCAACTTCCTTTCTCAGAGGACTAGCCACCATAGATCAGTGTTCTTTAATCTCAAAATAACATAATAGGAATATGAATGTGGGAGGGGAAGGAAGGAGAGAATTCAGAACTAAAAATAAAATAAACTTGAATTTTAAAAGTTAAAAAATTCCTAATATGGTAAATATTGCTAACTATGACCCATGTTTAAGCTCTTTAAGATCCTCAATAACTTTTAAGACTGTAAAGGGGTCCTGAGACCAAAGAGTTGGACACTACAAGTTTGGAGAATGGAAAGGATGGCTTAACACTTTTGGGTGCAATTTAAACACACAATTCTTAAGCACTTTGTAACCACTAAAGTCACAGCCATCTAGTTAGTTGGCAAAATTGCTCTAGGACAAATCTGACTAGGTTACCTAGGCACATAGTAGGCTCTCATAAGTCCTAGTAAGTAGTTAAAAGACATGAACAGCTGAAAGGGCCTAAATCACTCTTAATGTATCTTAAATCACTCTTGATAAAATGGCCACTCAGCCACTGCCTTCAAGACCTCAAAGAAGCTCATGCTGGTAGTTTTGGACAGCTTCTGGCTGTCAATGAAAATTTTTCCCCTAACAAGCCTAAATCTGCCATTATATTGTATCTATCCACCTGCTGCTAGTTCTGCCCCCTGAGGCTAAGCAGAGGAAATCTAATTGCTTTTCAAGCACTTGAAAGGCTACTTCAAGAGAGGAGATCTGCTATGATGGGCACTCTTAAGTTTTGTCTTCTGCAAATAAAACATCTTCAGTTCTTTCATCAGAGGCTCACACGGCCTATCTCCACTCTCCTTGCTACTGGCTCTCTACTTTATCTATGTCGGTCCTAAAATGTGGCCCCCAAAACAGAGTTTTAGGGAAGAGGGGCCAGAGGGTCATGTTCTTGATAGGAGACCACTCAATCTCCTCCATGCTAAGAATTGATTTAAAGTCCCTGCTAGTGCTAGAACCCCAAATGGAAAATCATGGGCCTTCAAAGGTTTTGGATCTAGAGCCTGGGCCCCATTCTTCTAAGGATGCAGAACTGCTTCTGATGACCTAATGACTATCCCTGATGAATACCCAAGGTAAGCATCAGATTCCAACTATGTTATAGTGTCCACCTGAAGAAGGAAGAGCCATCCCTAAGTGAATTAAATTATGCATTTCCTAGAATTCCTGGGTTCAAAGTAGTTTATGTATTAATGTCTGGGGACTTCTGGAGTCTGAGGAAGGCTACAGCAGAGTGGAAAATATTTTATTATGCATTACTTTAATGCTATTATGTGTTGTTGTTTTATTGCTTTTATGGATTCTATGCCAAGTAAAGTATTATACATAATATTCAAACATGCTTGGTTAGTGTATCCTTCACAATGGAAAGTCACCTATCCTATGCTAAAGTCCACGAAAGATAGTCAAATTCAGGAAGAAGGTAGGGTTGAGGGATGGAGATTGGCTCAACAGTTGGTTTTGGTTGGATAATTCTACAATAATTCCCATCCCCTAGCCATTAAGTCAATATTGCTCCAGAGAGGAAGAGTTAAAAAATAGAAGACTGTTCAGTCTCTGAGAATGATAAATATCACTTTCTCAGCATTTTCCATATAGCAGGATGGATGTACCAGGTGGAATAGTATCACCTTTTACCTCCAAATTTCTGAGCCTTCATGTAGAAAAGGATGAGGATAGTGACTAGAAGTACCACTTAGTGGTTAAATCTGTAGGATTTCTTTTGGATCCTGACTCTTATTCAATATTACCATCTTGATTTTTTATGATCTTTGTTAGGAATGATCTAGTTGGAAAACATGCATAACATGTTTAATCTCTATTGCTTGCTGTCTAGGGGACGGGGAAAAGAGGAAGAAGAAAAATATGGGACACAAGGTTTTGCAAAGTTGAATGTTGAAAACTATCTTTGCATATATTTGGAAAAATAAAAGGCTTTTGTGAAAAAAAGGAAAATATATGCATAGAAAATAATATATGCCTCGGGTATAAACACAAAGATAACATACCACAATACAGAGGAGAGATTCTAAATTACATGGAAATTATATGGAATTCTTCCAATTTTAATGTTCTGTGCATTAATTTCCTAGTTCTTCAAACTACTCAACTTCCTATAATCCATTTTCCCACTCCACCTCAGCTACACATAGGGATGCCATATCTTTGATCTTACCATCATCTTTAAGTATTCCATTTCCATGTTTGTGGACTCTAAATTTCCTTCACCTTCACCCATTTCCTGGAACACCTCTCCCTTTATTTTAAACTTCCCAAATCTACTTAGTCCTCACCATGACCTTCAGTGCCTTCATCCCTCAGTGGTGTTCTGGCTACTCTCATCTCTCTTATTAATTCCTATTCTTGGTGAACCCAATTCAACATCCTCTACTTTCTAATCCCTTGCCCTGCCACTGATCAACTCTTGCTTCATCCAATTCTAGATTACCCCTTTCTTCCTACTCATGTTACTGTTCTTTGTAAATGGCGGAAATATAATATTGTACTGAAGAGATCCATTTAAGCTAACAAAATCTGGACTCTCACTGCAGCAAGATTGTCTATGCATCCTCTCCAACCATCTCCACCAGATCAGAAATTTATACTCAACCCTTTTGTCCCTAAGTAGAAGAATTTCACTCAGACTTTCCAGGAAATTTCCTAACCATATCTTAATTTCCCCTTCCCTTCTCCTAGCTCTTTCTCCCATTAGAGTATAACTTTCATGAAAGCAAGGATTGTTTATATTCTTAGCACAGTACCTGACACTTTTGGCAAGCAATTAATTAATGTTTTATCCAACTATCTCTCTACTATTAATTTCCTCTCTCATTCACCACAGAAGCTGTCTGAACTTGCTGTTTGAACTGGATATTGCCCCTGTGTAAAATGATCTCAAGGGAACCTAGGTGGTGTAGTGGAATGTTGGGCCTGGAGTCAGGAACTCATGTTTCTAAGTTCAAATTCAGTCTGAGATACTTGCTAAGTGTGTGACCCTGGGCCTGTCACTTAACCCTGCCTGCCTCAATTTCCTCATCTGCAAAATAAGGTGGAGAAGGAAATGGCAAACCACTCTAGTACTTTTGCCAAGAAAACTTCAAATAGGGTCATAAAGAATCAGACTCAATTGAAAAGCTCAAACATCAGCAATAACTGTTCTTCCTCCTCACCTTAGAATTTCTGGCATCCAATAAGATTCAGCTCAACCATGACCTCCTGTGGGAGTCCTTTTCTGATTCTCCCACATACTTCTCCCTTCTCTCCTATTCCAGATTCATGTTGTTTATGCCAACTTAAGTAGACATTATCTCCCCTATTGAAGTGTAAGCACTTTAAGGCCAGGAGCTGGGCTTTTTTTTTTTTTTTTTTGCATTTCCAATCCTTAGCACAGTGTTTGAAACAAAGTATCTAGTAAATGCTGACTTAACTACTGAATGATGACTCCATTTTGGCTTCTTCCTATTAAGCTGCTGCTATGAGAAATATGCAAAATAATTAATGAATGCTTTATCCAATTATCTCTATTATTAATTTCCTATCTCATTCACCCCAGAAATTGAACTAGCAGATAGACTAGTGTACGAGAAAGGTGTCCATCAACAGCTATTTCCATTAGGACAAACAGGCAGCAACATTAATTTCCAGAACATAATGCATATTGGCAGGCAGAGGTATAAAAATATCTTAAGGATAAAAGTGACCTTATCCAGGCAGGGGTGATTTTTACCGAAGGGACAGGGAGTTAAAGTCTCATGAGTCACCTGTCCACTTACCTAGCCAGCTGCTAACGCTAAAGAGTCCCTGGCTTTTAATCCAACTCAAGTATGAAAGTTGTCGTTGATGACAGGCCACCATGTTTACAGTCAGGAAGGTGTCAGTCCTGTTTTTCCCCTCTTCAAGCTAAAAATGTCACCCTTAACCAGTACAAAAAAGGACTCTTAGAGAATTCTGGTTCCCAAACAATGCTTTTGGCAGGCACCAATCTCCTGTCCTGGGGGTACAAAGATAGCCCACAGAACTTTCCCAGGATTCTGGCCCTGTATGTACTTCCCAGCCAGGCCCCTCCAACAAAAACAACTCCCTTGCCAGGAGCCAAGCTCGTTGGGGGAGGGAATGCTGGCACATACTCTCTGACAGTATGTCCTGCCCCTGAAGGCTGAAACCAGATCCCTACAGCTCCGAGATGCTGAGGAAACACATTTAGATAGCCACACACTGGAGAGATGCTCATTTTAAAATGGACCTCTATAAAAAGCCTTCTTCATTTAGGATGACTAAGGACACTGATAGCCTCCTCTAAAAGAGAACCGTTGGCTGGAAGCAAAGACTGGCAAGAGGACTTTTCCACTGCTCACAGCATCTGAGAGTTTGGAAAGGGGGGGGGGGGTCTCACTGGCTATTGAGTCCAAATGATATGTGAACAGGAGGTATCCTGTTCTACTGTATCCTTGAGAAGTGATCACATTCTCAGCTTGAAGATTGCCAGGGATGAGGAAGCCAACAATAAACTCCTGCCTTCCCTCCTATTCTATTTTTTTTTCTTTTCTTTTTTCCCCTCCTATTCTAGATTCATGTTGTATTTGCCAATTTAAGTAGAACCCCTATTGGAGTGTAAACACTTTAAGGCCAGGAATTGAAACAATTCATTGTACATTTGGATGGCTTTTCTTATAAGTTTCTATCTTGCCTAGAGTTGGAATCTGTTCTTCTATAATCATTCATTCATTTATTTGTCAACAAATAAAAATAATCTTTTTTCTAAGCACCTACTCTATGGCAATAGTGGACCGCAGTGACAAAGGAAACATATTCTGCCCTCGGGCAGCTTACAGTAAAACAAGTCTAATGTAAAACAAAGTCTTACATGTAATAAGCTTCCAGATAATTGAAGAGCTACTAGGTTCCCCCTCTCCACCTCCCCACCCAAGACCTTTTTTTGTCTATGCTAAATACCACTGGCCTCTTTCCTCATATGGCACAGGCTCATATCCACTGAGGTTACCCTTTCTAAAATGTGATTGTCCGAACTGACCACAATTTCCCAGATTTAGTTTAACTAGAACAAAGTAAAGAAAATTACTCCCTCAACCTAAACACAAATGTCTCTCTTAATGCAGTCTGAAGTTGTATTTCCTTTCTTGGCTCCCATGTCATACTAAGGATTCATCGATTGAGCTTACAATTCCCCAAACACACCCTTATTCTCTCCCCCATGACTCAATCTCTTTGAGATCTTCCAGCTGGCCTCCCTGCCTCAGATTTCTCTTCACTCCAGTCTGTCTTCCACCCAGCTGCCAAATGGATCTTTCTAAAGTGCAGATCTGACCATGTCACACTCTTCCTTAACTCTCCAGTGGTTCCCTCTTACCTTCAGGGTCAAATGTAAAATCCTTTTACTACGTAGCCCTTCCCTCCTTTCCAATCTTCTCCTCCACACACTCTTGGATACAGGGATACTAGCCTTCATGTTTATCCTCAAATTGATTCTATCTCTCGACTCTGCCTTTTGCATGGCTGGTCCCCAAAGCTAGAGTGCTTTTCCTCCTCTCCTCAGTCTACTGACTTGCTTCAAGACAGGATTCACATCCCATCTTCTGCCATTGTTTTTTCCTGATAATTCCCCGACTTCCCTCTTTATCCCCCACTGCTGATGCTTTCAGTGTGAAATTACATCTCATTGTGCTGTGTATCTCCTTTGTGCACCTTTATTTATAGGTTTACTCCCCTTTTAGAATGTGAGCTTTCTGAGGGATAGAATTGGGATTCTGACTCCCAAATAGGCCTATTTTATCTCCAGAACTCAGTACAGTGCTTGGCACTCCACAGGGAGTGGTGCTGTCCTGGGGCCAAATTTGTTACACTTTGCACTTTAACTTAATTCCATCACACTTTAATAATACATTCCATTATTTTAAGCATTTAATACGGGCTTAGTGATTGATCTTTTCCACCAGAACTATTATCTACCTCCCTCTATCCTATACATTAAAGGTGATTTTATTTTAAAGTGCATGACTTTAAATGTATCCCTATTAAATTTTATCTAATTGATTTTGTCCATTTATTGTTCTAACCTTTCAAGTCCTTTTTGGAGGATTCTGATTCTGTCATTCAACAGGTTAGCTCTCCTTACCAGTTATGCATTTTAAATTTGACAAGCATGGAAATCACTAATAAAAACAATGTTAAACAGCATGGGGTCATAAACAGGTAGATCCCTGAAGCTCTTCCCCAAGTAGGCTTAAGTAGCTCAAGTATCCATCTTGGAGATAAGTCATTCAATCACTTCTTAATTAACTTACTATACATCTCTGCATCTAGTACATAAGTTTATAGTACTTAATAAAAAGGACAAAAGGACCAGACTAATACTGGTGTGATGGATTCTTTAAAAAGTCATACAGACTTTTATTGATTACTTTCTGTTTTTAAATGTTCAGAAACCATTTCTTTTGTTTTATATCTATCCTGCCGGGCTCTCCCAGGAGCAGGTAGGAAATTCAGAGTTTCAGGTGGTGAGTTTTAGGGGTTGAGTATCTCTTTGCTACTATCACTGGCTCAAGCCCTCATTGGCTTTGTTTCTGGACTGCCCTATCCATTATGAGGGTGAGTGATTATTGCCCCAATTCCAATTAACCATCAGAATATCAATTAGCTTTTACAAAACTAAAATTTACTTCAAAGATATAGCAACAACAAACATACATACATTTCAGCCAACACTTGGAAGGAATATTCCCCCAACACCATTTCTGTCTCTCAGCTCATAACTTAGATAGTTCCTACATCAGATTGGTCCCACCATGTTCATGTCCAAATATAGCATGAATGCTGAACTCAGCTTCCAAGATCAGTCCTTGCTCATGGGGGGTATCACTGCTGATCTGGCTACAAAACTTAATCCATATTCTTGTGACTCTCTCCTTCAGGTAAAAGGAGAAAATAACAAACACAAAGGCCAAAGACCTTTCATATGGTCTCAGAGATGAGAAAGTCTCATGACCTCTTCCCTTACAGCATGATCTCTAACTGGATATCATCATATCACTAAAATGACTCCGAGAGCAATGAGATTAAACAAAGATGCTGGAAACAACTTTATCTTTTAAATGCCTTCATAGTCAATCAAAGTCCCTTCACCCCACAGGATTAGGAGACCAGAACCAATTATAGAATGTCTATAATTAAATAATTCTGCATCCACCACAATCTCTCCAAGATTCTCCTCTTACAAGTAAATGTACTGGTTTGAGCCAATTCTTCAAGCAAGCATTTTCATCTTAAAAACCAGCGAACACTACAAAATCAAATATTGATTTATGTTCTGTTATTAAATAGAATTAAAAGAGTGATGGAGAAAATGTAAAAAAATGAAATTAAATTTAATAGAGTGCCATGGTTTTTCAGAGAGCTTGTGGTTAAACATTTGCCACCACACTACTTATATATAAGTACCACGTTGCTTACATGACATCATGACTCTCCCACAAGCAAGCTCCCTAACTTCTCCACAGGGAGTGGTGCTGTCCTGGGGCCAGACTGTTACACTTTGCACTTTAACTTAATTCCATCACACTTTAAAAATACATTCCATTATTTTTGTAGGACTCAAAGTCCACACAGAGACTTATAGACTCCACTCCTCCTCTTGCTTGGGATTCATTTCCCAAGTGATTTGGTCTTTCTTTCCCAGCTTTGGCAGATAGGATGTCTGCTCAAGTTGTAAAAAGTTCATTTAAGACATCATTAAGCAGGGACTTGTCATCACGTACAAAACTACCAAAACCACCCCTTTGGAGGACAAGGCTACTCTGGATTTCTCTCCTCCAAAGCTGTGTGGCTGATTTAGAATCCTGTCTTTGTGAAGGGCGTCTAAATTAGACCATAATCTTTGAAGGCTCTTATCTTTGAAGAAATGGCTTTACCAATACTCCTATTTTCATCCCTGACTCGCCTCTCACTCCGCAACTGTAACCTGCAGCCCCCACCCACCCTCTGATACTGTAACTGGTCCCTTCTTGCTGAGGGCTCTGGGGCACAGATCAAGTCACAGTTGTAAAGGACACTTTAGCCCGAGCTGCAGTACTCAGATTTATATTTACCACTTCACTGATGTTAGATATTAATAGGCAGGCGCTCTGAGACACGTACAATGTCAGTGGGAAATCTTTACCAAGCACTCTCCTACGTTCCCTATCCAATACCGAGCTGAGCTCCCTGCCCACAAAATAAAGCTTTTCACATGAAAAACTGGTCCATCTTCTGATCATGTAATGATCAGTGACTACAAAAATATGTTCATTATTATCTGATAATATTCTCCTACCCAAATTTCTTTGGATTTGATTGATCATCACACAATTGAGGGTTCTTTCTTTTCTCTGGATCATTGAAACTCTGGGACCTGGTCTAAGACACCACCTTCATTTTACAAAAGGAGAAACTGAGTCCCAGAAAGGATACGGTCTTGACCAAGGCGACTTGGCACTTACATGGCAGAGCATGAATTTGGATTCAAGGTCTTCTGAATCTAAATACAGTACTTTTTCTGAGGAGTAACTTTTTTGTGACAAGTATGACAACCACTCAAGCTAAATTTGCAGGATCATAGAATCACAGGACCAGAACCCTCAATTAAGAAGAATAGTCTAAGATCATCTCATCTAATCTCCCAGGTGAGAAAACTGGGGTTCATAGAGGGAAAGTTTCCCTAACATAATACAGTCTAAGAGAATTTGTCATTCACTCATTTTAATCATGTTCAACTCTTTGTGACCCATTTTAGGTTTTCTCGGCCAAGATATTGGTTTTCCATTTCCTTTTCCATTTCATTGTACAGATGAAGAAATAGAAACAAACACAGTTAACTGAGTTGTCCAGAATCACACAGCTAGTAAGCTAGTAAGTGTCTAGAGCTGGATTTGAACTCAGGTTTTCCTGACTCTATGCCTAGTATTCTAACAAGGTTCTCTTTTTTAAGAGAAAACAAACTCCCCTTTTCTGTTTATTCTATCTTCTCACTCAGACAAGTAACTGGCTAATTTGTGATTAGCAGTTATGCACATCTGTTTTTAAAGGTCCCTCTCACCTCTTTTAACAGAATCACATCAGATCTTGCCAAAAGGCAATGTAGTACAATAGAAAGAAATCTAGATTTGGAGTCAGAGGACCTGAATTCAAATACCAGTTTTGTCACTTTCTGTTACCTGTGTGACCTTCTGTGGTAGGGTTTTTTCTTCTAAAAATAAAGTTGAAGATGGTCTTTAAAGTCTAATTCTACTAGAAAAAATGATGCATTCACAGTAAGCTCCTGGGAGATTCTGTTCAGAAGGAGTCTGGTGTTCACAAATAAAGAGCTGCATGACCTTAGGAAAGAGAAACTCTACAACTAAGTGGCAAAGCAATTAACTCATATACATTGGTAAAGGTTTTCTCTCTGGCATTATTTATGCCAATTAAATCACAAGTACTCCCCATTCCTACTTCCCCCACAACATCCCTACACAAAAGCTTAGCAAAAATAGCTCAGATTTGGTCAGGCTGAATAAGTTTTGTCCATCAGACCCCCATTAGGGTACCATGTATTAAATTACTTTTCTGAGGCAATGCTTGCAAATGGGTCATTTGCCCATGGCCTTTCATAATAACTAGCCAAAGAGAAGTATTTCTACTTTACTGAAGGAAGAAATAAAGCCTGCTGAGATTAGCTGGTTCTCTTAGGCTATCAGGCCAGCTAATGGTAACACTAAAAACAAAAACCCCAATCTCCAACCACTGGAAATTCTTTAGCATTAAGTAACCTTCCCTTTCTCCAGGCAATGGTTATATGATTTAAAAAAGAAAGGAAAACGAAAAAAAAATCTCACTCCTTTTTGTTACTAGCTGAACTTGAAAAAAGAGAAGGGGAGAGAAGGTGAGAAAGAGAAAGCTGAAAAAGATAGGGAGCAAGTGTGAGGGACAGATATGGAGAGAAAAAAAAGGAGTGAAATAGGAGAGGAAAGAAGAGAGAAAAAAAGAGAAAGGAAGGAGCAAAAGAGGGAAGAGAAAAGAAAAAGAGGAGAGTGAGAGAGAAAAATGATATAGAAAAATTAGAAAAAATAGAGAAAAGAAACAAAAAGAAAGGGTAAGGGAAGGGAAACAGGAGAATAAAGGAACAAAGAAGGAAAGAAAGAAGAAAAAGAGAGAAAAAAGGAAGGAAGGAAGGAAAAGAGAAAGAAGAAAGAAGAAAGAGAGAAAGAAGAAAAAGACAAAAAAGGAAGGAAGGAAAAGAAAAAGAAAGAAGAAAAAGGGAACTAAAGGGAAGAAAGAAAGAGAAAAAAGAAAGGGTGAGAGAGAGAGAGAGAAAAAAGGAAGGGAAAGGAAGAATATGCAAACTTGTTATGTCCTCCATGAAATACAATCAGATGAAATATTTTTAGTTAGTTCATACAGTGCACTAAAACATCACTTGTTTCATATTACATTCTGCTCAAGAACTTATACCGGGTCTCTGTCTATACAATGGAGATCCCACTCCTCTCCTAAAAAGGGGCTATTTTTTTATGCTATTTTTTATTTTCTCACTGGCTTAGGATGAAGGTAACATGACAGTCATGCCCCTTTCCTGCTGGGGATAAAAGTAACTTGTTACATTTTATAGTACATCTAACTACTTCCCAACAACCCCATGAGTTGATAAAGTATTATTATCCATATTTTACAAACAAGGAAACTGAGACTCTGAGAAAAAAATAACTTGACCAAAGTCATCCTGCATCATAAAATAATGGAATCACAGACTTTTGAAGTTGGAAGGCTCCTCAAAGCCTATTTAATCCAAACCTTCTGTGAACAAGAATTCTCTCATGTTACCTGAGAAGTAGTTAGTCCTTCCTTGAAAATCTTTGGTAATCAAGTTAGAATTTGCCAGGCAAGGTTCAAATTCTATTAATAATAATAGTAAAAAACAATAAGTATCATTTATACTGCCAACTCCTGTGCTAAAGCACTTTACAAATATTATCCTATTATAATCTCCCCTAGATGGGGAAGCCTGAAGCAAACTCCTCATCCTAACTTTCAAATCCAACCTATTACCTTTCCAATCTTTCACCTTCACCTAAATAACTGACATAATCGAGAATGAGATGATAACAAAGAGATCTTCAGAAAAAGTACTTTGTGAAGTGTGCCCACTGGGTGTGAAGTTGTAATAGAAATACCATGGGTGCCATAAGCAGAGCCGAAGGGCTGGGTAAAATGGAGATAAAGATATTTCCTCTAGCAACCACCAAGAGTTGTGGTGATCGGCTAGAAGCTGGAAAATGAATGGATGCCCATCAATTGGAGAATGGCTGGGTAAATTGTGGTATATGAATATTATGGAATATTATTGTTCTGTAAGAAATGACCAGCAGGATGAATACAGAGAGGATTGGCGAGACTTACATGAACTGATGCTGAGTGAAATGAGCAGAACCAGGAGATCATTATACACTTCGACAACAATATTGTATGAGGACATATTTTGATGGAAGTGAATTTCTTTGACAAAGAGACCTAACTCAGTTTCAATTGATAAATGACGGACAGAAGCAGCTACACCCAAAGAAAGAACACTGGGAAACGAATGTGAACTATCTGCATTTTTGTTTTTCTTCCCGGGTTATTTTTACCTTCTGAATCCAATTCTCCCTATGCAACAAGAGAACTGTTCGGTTCTGCAAACATATATTGTATCTAGGATATACTGCAACATATCTAACATATATAAAACTGCTTGCCATCTAGGGGAGGGGGTGGAGGGAGGGAGGGGAAAAATCGGAACAGAAACGAGTGCAAGGGATAATGTTGTAAAAAAAATTACCCTGGCATGGATTCTGTCAATATAAAGTAATTATTAAATAAAAAAAAAAAAAAGAGTTGTGGTGATCAAATTAAATCATGCATGTATATATGGCATATAGTGCCATAAAATAGAAGGCATTAGTACTCTTATTCCTATTATTTTTAAGGTAAACTCCTTAAGAATAGAGCCTATGTCCTAATACTTCTTTTTCATTCAACACTCCTCTCCCTTCTAGGTAGAAAACAGTTATATTTGGCACAAAGCAAATGGATACTATTAGAATCAGAAAGTATTGAGTCTTAAAATGCTGGAGGATAATGAGATCCAAGACCACTCAAGATCAGCCCACGAAAATCTACATGGGAAAAACAAAATGGATGAATAATGTCTGTTGTCCAGACTATGACATGCATCTAGATAGACAGCTCATGAAGTGAGTCCATCAGTGTATATTTATATCTGAGTCAAGTGCTATAGATAAATAATGAACTGAACTAGAGAAGGGAGGAGGCTGAATTTCATCTTGGAAAACTTTCAGTCATCCCAAGCTCTTCCACAAGACCACAACCTGTTGGTTAGTTGTTATTGTTGTGTTTTTTTTAACAGCACCACTTCTCTTTTTTGTATTGCTGTAAATCATGGAACACCATGGCATCCAAAAAATAAAGTTGCAAGTGACTGGAAGGGTAGCAGAGAGGCACACAGTGTATGCAAGTAGGGAATAAGCATATTATTAACAATGGCATGCCTAAGTAGTAAGGAAAGAAACTAAGGAAGCATGTATTAAATGCCTACTGTGTACCAGGCACTGTGCTCAGTGCTTTACAAATATTATCTTATTTGATCTTCATAGTAACCTTGTGAAACAGGTGCCATTATTAGCACTGTCATTTTACAGATGAATATACTGAGGCAGAGAAAGGGGCACAGAGAGGTTAAGTGACTTACCCAGCATCACAAACCTTAAGTGTTTAAAACGAAATCTCAATCAAGGTCTTACTGACTCCAGACCTATATTCTACTCACTGTACCACCTAGCTGCCTTGTGGCATTAAAGGTACCATCCAGGAAACTGGATGATGATAGAATCAGGAAAGGAAATGGGCAGGTTCTGTAATAAGAGTGAGGGATAATAACAATAATAAAAAGAGTAAGAAATAACAGACAAGCTAACTGCTACAATAATACCTTCATAATGTTAAGACCTAGAAGAAGAAAAAGTTCTCAAGAAAAAGTTCTTCAAGCTAAGACAGGATGACCACTTGACAGCATGCTATCATGGGGATGCTTTCTCACGTGGCAGTTAGATAACCTTAGAAAGTCCCTTCCATGATTCTGTAACCCCCTGGCAGGAGACAGTGGAATCAGGAAAGCTTGTATGGAATAGGGACAAAATAGCAAGAATAGATTGTGATTTGCACCATTGGAAATAGCATTCAAGAGGGAGAGAGGAAGGGAAGAAAAAAAGCACCAAAAGAGTGCCTACTGTGTACCAGCTAGAGTGATGATATCAGAGTCCATTAAAATAGTAAGCTGAATGTCATACATTAATACTACAAAATCTAAATGTAAAATGAGCTTCTAAACTTCTATTTCCATAAGACCTGGACTTGTAGGATCATTCTATTTGTATGACTTTAATCAAGTCAGCCTTTATGCCTTAGTTTCCTTATCTGTAAAATTAAGGGCTAAGACTCATGTCCTTTCTAACTAATTGCCTGTCATCTCATAATCCTGTGACCCATATCAGTAAGACAAGCTAGAACTCTTCAATGCCTATCAGAACTCTAAGGATTTAAAAATCAGGACACTGATCCATTGTAGCTGGGGCTCGCCACATTCCCAAGAACATTCCAAGTGAAGTTTCCTTTGTAAAAAATTCAGCTAGGATGGCTCAATGAATAAAGCATTGGATTTGGGAGTCTGAAAAACTTGAATTCAAATACACTACTAGCTGTATAATCCTGGGCAAATCACTTGATCTTTAGCTGCCTCAGTTGCTTCAAATGTAAAATGGGGGTAATAATAACACCTACTTCCCAGAGTTGATGTGAGGATCAAATAAGCAATAAAGCACTTAGGACAGTGTCTGACACATAATGGGTTCTATATAAATGCTTGTTCCCTCTCCCTGCCCCCATCCTACCACCCCCAACTCTTTCCCTTTTCTTGCTTCAAAGAACATTTTTTCTTCCACTATTTGGCAATGTAATGCTCTCTTTTCTCCATCCTTATCATCCCACTTAGTTCTCTTCCTAGGCCTATTTCCTTGAAGTTAGGAAATCCAATTATTTACTGCCCCTGCTAATTATAGTAACCTAAGCAAACTTGTTCTAAGATACATCAAGTTGAAGTTCATTTGAGCGCACTCAATATATCCAAAAGTCTAAAATATCTCTGCAAATAGAATCTTGTTTTCTGAAAGCAAGCAGCTATGATTGGTTTCTATGTATAAGGCTTTTTATATTTTTAGTTCTCTTCCCATACAACAAAAACTATTAATACTGTTCCACTTTCTCCAGAGACAATATGGATTAGACCAAATGGAATGTTACCATGACTACCTCAATGTTATTTTGGGGATGAGAAACACTGTTAAGTCCAGCAATGTATGTGGTCAAGAATCATAGCTTTATTTCCGTTTTGTTATCAATCAATCCCAATTTAATTTCAAAGCTCAAATAGCAACGGAAACTAATTAGGAGCAGCAAGATCTGAAATCCCTAATTAAAGCGGAAGTCAATAAAGCCATAAGTGTTATCATTGGGACAACCACCAGCAGGATGGAGCCCCACAAAAGAGAGAGGGGGGGGGAGAGAGAATTTCTTTTCCCAGATAATTAGCTAAGCAAAAGTGGGGAGGAGGGAAGAAGAAGAGAGGCATTTGGAGGACAAAAGGCAGAAAACAAAATCAGTTCAGAAGGATTCTATTTCTGATTCTGATGCTACTTGCTTTTAAAACAAGCTGAAGAACTTCTCTCTACTACAGAATCTTTGTATGGGCAAAAAAAGAAAAGGATGAACAATTTTAAGGAGCACCCTCTATGGAGTGTGTGATATTTATCCTGGCACCTGAAAGCAGTGAGAGAGGACTGCAACCTCCCAGGAAGGGATGTCTAAATTAGTGAGCTAAACAAGATCATAGATTTAGAACCAGAACAGAGTTTTGAGTTCCTCTTGGCCAGCTCCTTTATTTTTAACATGAGGAAACTGAGATCCAAGAAGGTTAAGTGATTGCTCAGTCATATAGGTAATGGCAGAGATTTGAATCTAGGTCCTGTAATTCCAAGTCTAGGGCTCTCCTCCTCCCTATAATACGCAGAAAAGTACAGTTTTATTGCAAATAATCCAAGAAACCTCTTGGTACCCCTGTATGAATCCCATAAATGCAGAGGAAAAGGTCTACTGAGCCAAAAGCTCAATATCCTCTCCTCTGGTTACCTTATGGGCCAAGTGCTGAATTGCCGACTTTGTATTTACCAGAAGTGGATCTGCGCAAAACCTTCTATTAACAGAGAAATACCACAGCCAACTCCAGAAGTGTACATGTCCCGGAGGACCAACTCGGATATTTTTGACAGCTTTAAAATAATGTTAATGGTCTGACTTCATCTTACTCAACCAGAGGGATCCGCATTTAGGCCAGAAACCACATGGCCACTTTGCAGGCAAGCAAGGGGACGCTTAAGCAAATAAGGGATTGCTTCTCTCTAATGGTTATATATACTTGTCTTTTATCAAAATTTCTTGATAAAGAAAAATTAGCTTTGAGCTTAAGTTGGAAAATAGAGTCAGGCCATCAAAACACAGCATGCATTCAGGCCCTCTCTTCAGCAAGTATATATTCACCGTAGAAGATTCTTCCCTTTTTTCTTTAAAACATAATTGTCCTGTGAGAGTATCTTAAAGAGGAAAGAGAATGCAATAATCCTGAAATGGCATTTATGATGCAAATGGGGACAGAGTCAGAGAGATGGAGATAGATAAACATACACATAAAGACAGAGAGAGACAGAGCAAGAGAGAAAAGAAGAAGGGAAGGAAGGGGAGACAGACAGAGAGGAATGGAGAGAGGGGGAGGGAAAATAGAAAGGGGAAAGAGAGAGAGAGAGAGAGAGAGAGAGAGAGAGAGAGAGAGAGAGAGAGAGAGAGAGAGAGAGAGAGAGAATGAGAACCAGAAGAGGGGGGAGGAGGGAAGGAGACAGAGACAGAGTAAGAGAGACATAGAGAGAGGGAGGGAAGAATATGAAAGAGACAGAGACAGAGTAAGAGAGACATAGAGAGAGGGAGGGAAGAATATAAAAGAGACAGACAGAGTAAGAGAGACCTAGGGGGAGGGAGGGAAGAATATGAAAGAGACAGAGATAGATTTTGATGTAAAAATAGAAATAACTCTCTAGAGAACTTTTCAAATCCAACTTTGAGTTAAAATGAGTGAAAATCAAGTCTGAAAAGTCATTACCCAAGAGACAAGCCCCAAGATAAAGGGAAGCTTGTATTCATGTTCATTATGTATGTATATCATAGGAAGGCAATTACAAGTACAAACAGCATTCATTAGCACAGTTCTGTCTATCAACGGAATCAATATGAACTCATAATATCCTCAGCAAGGTAAAAAAAAATTGTACTGACACAGTCTTTTAGCATTGACTGTCTTGTGAGAGTAGGGGAAGAGGCTACTTTAACTGTTCCCATGATGAGAAAGAGAGTTTCAGCCACCGAGACAAGCTAATCTTAGTTCCCAATTTAAATGAATTAGCATTCACTGTGACACATACACCTTACACGCGCACACGTGCACACACAAACTGGAGTGCAGACAAGAAAGCTGACCTGGCTACCTAATGCTCAGCATAAAAAAGAAAGAGAGAGAGCCTCGTTTTGCCACAAGCACTTTGGAATAAAGTTATAGCACCCAGGGAGTCAGGCGGCATCTTAAAAAGAAATATTACTGAAACAGTGACAGAGCCATTTCCAGATGAGTAACACCGGCTAGGAGTTCCAGCAAGAGCTTGACATTAGGTGCTCATCAAACTCCATCATCACTCCAAAAAAGACACCTTGGCTCACAAACCAACCCGGCAGCTGTAAACTTTCTGTGAGTGTTCTTTAGAGAAAACTCCGACTCCCACTGATGATGGACCGACGCTCATCTCAAACCTCCCCTTACCTTCACTCCAATGACAGACTTCCGGTGATAAAAGCAGCACAAAGCCGCTGAGAGCGTATGAAAAGCATTGCATTCCTTAGGCATCTTCCGATTTTCTGGCCCAGAGACCACACACTTTCTCGAGGGCTCAAAGAAGGCTTCAGAAGTTTTCTGGGAGCTGCCTCCCAGGCTGCATAGTCCCCTGCCTTCCCGGCCGTTCCTGCTGCTGCTGCTGCTGCTGTCTCCTTGGGCTATGAGAGCTCTCTCCTTCTCCGGATCAGGGTGGGACTGTTCCCCCCCTTCCACCCCAGTCAAAGCCTGTAACGATCAACTCTCTCAGTCCTGACATGCTTGTGTCCAGCCTGCCATGGAGTGGGAGCCAAAAGTCCTCATGTGACCGGCCACTCTCCAATGAAATTCTAACCCCTCCAAGGAGAGGCTCTGCTCTTTAGCTGTCCCTTCACTCCAGAGACCCCGAGGACAAAACCATTCAGCCACAAGCCACAGGCAGCCTTCCCTTCACAGTCCTGGACCTTCGTCAAGTATTCTGCTCCTTTCCGCCCGTCACTCGAGCTGATCCCTCTCTGAATCAGAGAGGTTTTTAGAGAACAAGGTAAATCACATCAATCGTTCAGCCTCCCTATCCAACAGGGACCAGTTTGGAACAGCGCTGGCGGAAGGTTACCAGGTCACTTAGTCTGGCCCCTTTCCTAAAGTCCTAGGTAACCCAGGTAGGGAGAGAAAGGAGGAAAAGGAAACACTCAAATGACCACCCTGACAAGGCTGTTTATTTTTAATTAGGATGCTCCTGGCAGCCAGTTGTAGGGAAAACACAAAACCCAGCTGATAACATTGGCACAGCCATCAGTTACTGGCAGAGCCACACTGCCTTTTGGTGTTTAATTAGCAGGTCTGTCAGCAAACACCCAGAGCCACAAACCCATCCCACATGGCCCCACAAGCTGTCAGGAGGCAGCCGGGACCCGGGCTATGTGACTGACTCTGACATGATTCACAGACTTCATCAAAGCCACAAGGTGCCCCCTTCCCTTTGTGTTCACTTTTTCTGTAGGTGGCACAATAGATAGGATCTTGGATTAGAAGACTCATCTTCTTGAATTCAAATCTGACCTCAGACACTTAACTAGCTGGGTTACTCTGGGCCACATCACCTTTTGTGCCTCAGTTTCCTCATCTGTCAAAAAGCTGGAGAAGGAAACGGCAAATATCTTGGCCAAGAAAACTTTACATGGGGTCACAAAGAGATGGACAGGACTGAAAAATGACACCATCAGCATCCCAACCAAGATGAAAATGAGCCCCCATAAGTAGAAAACAGGGAAGAGAGACCTCATTTAAGTCCTTCGGCTAAGAAGGATTCCACAGCAAAGCCCCAGGAGAAGCTTCAGCAGAGATAACCTGTTTTCTCCTCAGTTCCCATTACAATGGCTCTACAAGTTTCAGTTTTTATTGAATCCAGCTTTCTGCCTGAAGCTATTCCTTCTTTTCGGTTCCAAACATTAACTTTCTGTGGCTATTGTGTCCCAAAAAGGGAATGAATCCTGCTGCTCTCTAAACCAAGGACAGGCAGCAACTCGCAGTGCAACAGAAACTGAGCTGTATTCAGTTCTGAAAGGAACGGGACCAGAAGAGACAGGATGGAGGTATGAGAAACATCCAACAGGATTAGCATCAGCTCTTTGGAAGGTCTCTACTTGTGGCGGACTAAGTTATCCCTTTGTGAAAACAGTCCATTGTTTGCTCATCTCCCCAGTGAGTAGCTCTTGAGCAGAAAAGCGGGGCTGAAAGATAAATTAGTACAAGGAGAGAAGCTTAGCCTAAGGAAGATGGAGTTAGGGTGCAGGCAAAGAGGAGGTGGTTGATGGGAAGATGGGAGGCTGGAGGGAGGTGTGGAGGGGAAGAGAAGGGAGTGTGGAAGGGAGGGAGTTGATGGGAAGAAGGTTGATGGGAGGGTAGAGAAAAGGAAGTCTTCCTGAGAATATCATTTATGTAGACATATAATGGTCATGAGTATTCAAGCTTCCAATCCGCTTTCTTCTCCTTTAAATTCACAGTGGACATGTCCCTCTCCTTCCTGCATTCTGCAATTCATTTCAACTGGACTTCTTCCTCACATATTCTTCCTTTATATTGATCATCCTCCGTGCCTGGAGTGCACTTTCCCCTGACTTCTGAAACCCTTAAGACACAGCTCAGATGTCATCTGCAAGAAGCTTTTCCCCAATGAATAGTGTTATTCCCTCAAAACTATCCTATAGTTAACTAATTTGTATATGTATTCAGGCATATGTATACATACATATACTGTATGCTGTATATTTTTAATATGTACTTTTAAAAATCTCTCCCATTAGACCCACATGTGCAAAAATGTTTGTGTCAGCCCTGTTTGTAGTGGCTAGAAACTGGAAACTGAGTGGATGCCCATCAGGTGAAAAATGACTGGGTAAATTGTGGCATATGAATGTTATGGAATATTATTGTTCTATAAAAAACAATCAGCAGAATGATTTCAGAGAAGTTTGGAAAGACATGAACTGATGCTAAGTGAAATGAGCAGAACCAGGAAATTATTGTATACAGCAACAAGACTCTACGATGATCAATTCTGATGGACTTTCTTCAACAAGATGATTCAGAGAAGTTCCAATGATCTTGTGATGAAGAGAGCAATCTACACCCACAGAGAGGACTGTGGGAACTGACTGTGGTTCACAACATAGCATTTTCACTTTTTTGTTATTGTTTGCTTGCATTTTATTGTCTTTCTCATTTTTTTTTCCAGTTTGATTTGATTTTTCTTGTGCAGCAAGATAACTGTATAACATGCATGCATATATTGGATTTAACATCTATTTCTACCATGTTTAACATATAATGGTCTACTTGCCATCTAGGGGAGGGGATGCGGAAAGGGTGAAAAACTGGAACACAAGGTTTTGCAAAGGTTAATGTTGAAGAATTATCCATGCATATGTTTTGAAAAATAAAAAGATTTAATAAAATAAATAATGTTTAAAAAATCTCTCCCATTAGAATCATTCCCTCATTCTCCTCATTCCATATTTTCCCTTTCTGTCCATTCTAGAGTGACACACTTGGAGTCAACAAGACTTACTTGCCTAGGTTTTCTCATCTGAAAAGTGAGAGTTATAAGAGTACCTATCTTCCTGAGTTGCTGTGAGGATAAAATGAAATAATATTTGTAAAGTGCTTTGTAATCCTTAAAGGTTCTATAAATACTACCCATTATTATATTTAGGGAAGTTAGGTGGTGCAGTGAACAGAGGACCAGGTTGAGAGTCAGAAAGACCTGAGCTCAAATTTGGCCTGACACGTGATATTGAGTAAGTCACTTAACAATGGTTGCCTCAGTTTCCTTATCTTTAAAATGAGCTAGAGAAGAAAATGGCAAATCCACTTCAGTATCATTGCCAAGAAAACACCAAATGGAGTCACAAAGAGCCATACAACTGAAAATGACTAAACAACATCAAATCAATCTCTGTCCCTCACGGAGTTAAAATTTCTGAGGTCCCTATTTTGGATTATCTCTTCTAAATTATTTCCATGTTATTGCCTTGTAAATCTTGGTTTTTTTCACCCTTTATTCCTATAGATAAGAGAGAAGATATTGTCTTGTGGTAAGAATGATCCTACATGCCCCCAGTTGTCCAATTCATTATTGATCTTTGTCTTCCTCATGGCCATTTATTTTTACTCCTCATCTGCCATCTCCTCTCTGGACCCACGTCTTCTCAATTTTCTAGTGTCAGATGCCCAAGGTTCCCCTTCACCTGAAGCAGAATGAAGAGGACTCTCTAAGCAACAATTATTTGATAATCATATCTATTGTAAGGTATGATCTCCCTTTATAGAATATTTCTTTTCAGAAGGGGAGCCAAGATGGCACAGTAAGGGCAGGAACTTGCTCGACCTTTCCTCCAAATCACTCCAAATTCCTTTAAATAATGATTCTAAACAAATTTTGGAGCATCAAAATATTCCAAAAGTCACAGCATTGCCAGCTGAAAGCAACTTAGAAGGTCAGCAGAAAAGGTCTGGGACACCAGGGAGTCCAGTGTGCAATCCTGGAGCAGGCTGGGCCAATACAAGACCAGTCCCAATCAGCAACAGTGCTAGTGGCTTCTGTACCTCTCAGCCTGGAAACATCAGAGAGGACTCGGAAGGTCTGTGCAGAGGGTGGGAGTCCCCATGTGCAGCCCCAGAACAACCCCAGCCCTGACCCCAATTCTAGCATCAACAAATCGGGACTATTGTTTTAGCACACTAAATCTTACAGCTACAGTGGGGCAGGGACATTGCTAACAATTCCAGGGCAAAAAAAAGAACTTGTGGTCAGGTCCCCAGAAGGACCTCTGAGAACAGTTGCACAAAATGCTTGAAGCTGGGAACAGTGCACCCTCCTCCCTGGAAACAAAACCCTACTTTAACAAAGAGTTAAAAGCTGCGTAATAGGCTAGGAAAACGAGCAGACAACAGAAAAAGTTTCTGACAATTGAAAGTTACTATGGTGACAAGGAAGATGAAAACACACACTCAGAAGATGATAATCAAGTCAAAGTTCTTATATCCAAAGCTTCCAAGAAAAATAAGAATTGGCTTAGGCCATAGAAAAGTTCAAAAAGGATTTTGAAAATCAAGTAAGAAAGATAGAGGAAAAAATCAGGAAAAGAATTCAAAGTGGTACCAAAGGAAATGAGAAGAATGCCTTAAAAAACAAAATTGACCAATTGGGAAAGGAGATACAAAAACTCACTGAGGAAAATAATTCCTTAAAAATTAGAATTCAGAATATCTCTTTTCTCTCATAGAAACCTTCAAGTGGTACCCTTATCCCCTCATTGAAAAAGATTTCCCCCTTTCTTTTTCTCTGTTTTAATACCTTCCAGCCCTTCCTGGCTCATTTTCCTTGTAGGATCTTTTCTTTTTGAAACTATAGGAGTTATTATCCCCTCACTGTTAACTTTTGATGTGATTAGGATATCTTTCTTATTATCCTCCAATCCCTCCTCTTCTCCCCTTTTTATGTGCCCTCTCATTTAACAATTCAATCCCCACAAAAATTTTTTAATTCACATTCTTTTTTCTCCATGATTGTTTCTAGTTGATTTCTGCTTCCACTTGTCTCCTTATAATCCCTAAATGGGCTCTTATTTTGTTGTTCCTTCCTTGAATTGCTATATTTATTTATCCTTGTATTTCTGTGATCTAGACCATTGAAAAGCAAATAATGTTCTTAGGTCTGGTTTCTTTCTAGTAATGCTTTGGAATGCCTCTTTTGTTGTTGCTGTTACGGAACACCCATCTTTTCCCCTCCCCATAAATCATTAGGTTTGGATTTGCAGAATAGTTCACTTTGGCTTGTCTCTTGAGCCCCCTTTACCTTTCAGAGAACATTATTACATTTCCTCTTGTGGTTTCTTGTGGATTCAGAATAGTCTTGTGTTATTTGAATTTCCTTCTTTCCTTTATATTTGAAGGACTTTCTCCTGTTCACTGGCAAAAGTAGGTTTTTTTGCGATTGAAATTGTTCAATTTAACTTCTATGTGTCTGGAAGTTTGTCGCACAGGGTTTTATCCTGGAGGCAGCCTGTGGATTTGATTAGCATTCTCTTTTGTGTGTGTGTGTATGCCTTTGTGTTCAAAAGTTCTGGGAAGTTTTCTTGTGCTGTTTCTTGTATTAAGGTGTTCAAATTTTTTTAATCTGAAGTGTTTTTCTGAGAAACTCATAAAAATCCTTATCTCTATACATCCTGTCTTTAAAATCATAATGTTTTGCTTATATGAAGATCATGTTTTTCTTTCAACATTATTGCCGTTTTCTTCTCCTCCAGATTGTCTTTCACTTCTGTGCATTTGCATTCCGAAACAATTATTCTCTATTTTGTTTCTTTGGTGAGATTTGCCATAGTGATTCAAATTTTTCTTATTCTGCCAATTATTTTTGCTGTGCATACCATTAATTCTGCTTTCACAATACTTATTTTTCTTTTCAACCATTCAGGGACATTCTGTTGTGGTTCCATGCTCTCTTGGAATCCAAAGGTGCTGATTAATCTTCCTTTATCTTACAATATTTCATAGATACCTTAGTTAACCTTGAGGCTACGTTCTTTTCTGTTGCTAATATCTTCATTATTAATTTATCTGTCTAAGCTTAAGATCTTTAACTGAGTTTTCTTCCTCCTGAGACCTTTGGTCATTCCATTTTTTTTTTTTTCCTTATATTTCTCTATTGCTCACTTTCTGACTACTTCCCTTTTGAAGTCAGTTTCTCTGGGGATAAGAAATCAAACCCATCCATGCTGAACAATTCACATTTTACTGGTTTCCCTCTATACCTCAAGTATAGAGACTATATATCTTAGAGGAGAGAACTGTGGCCCCACCTAGATAATGAACCCTTCCCCTCAAGCTTAGTGAAGCTGCCCCAGTTTCCTCTATTCCTTAGTTTTCATTTTGACTCAGTTTTTGGTTATTTTTGCAGGACAACATACAGTTTGGCTGCTATCTAAGCCTTAGCCAGGTTCTGCCTTTTAGTTTTCTAATGCACTGGAAGGAGGATGGAGTCGGGTACGTGCAGTCCTGCCAGATTATCATGGTTCACAGGGGACTGGTATTAAGTATATTAGGGATTAACTTTCTGTTTTTAATTCATCATGGTTTTTTTTTACCTCTTCAGCATTCCTGGTGTCTTACGCAGACAGAGATGGCTGAAATTGCTTTTATCTCTTGTGCATTATTCTTACCTAGGAAAGATTTGAAAAAACTCTCTCTATCCTCTTATTCATATGATCCAAAAGTCTCTTCTTGCATTAGAACCGAAGTTTGATATTGTCAGAGATGGTTTCATTCTTTATACTTCCATCCCTAGGACACCACAATATTGGGCACATAAGTATGCACTTAAATACCTGCTGATGAATTTTAAGTGGCTCCTAGAGCTATAACAGTTAGTCCTGGCTCCTGGGGCCATCATTACAAAATAGGATCATAGATTAGAGCTGCAAGGACCTTAGAGGTCATCTAGGCTAGCCCCTTCTTTTTTCAAGGGCATCAACTGATGCCTACAGTTAAGAAACTTGCCTAAAGTTACAAGAGTATTAAATGGAAGAGTGGAGAGATGCACCTTGAGGTCCTTCAACTCCAAATCCAATACACTGTCTATTCTATCACACTGTCTCCTAAACACAATGGGGCAAACGCCTCTAAAACGAAATCCCCAATCAGAAAATCATTGGAGAGGTGGGTAGGGATACCTACGAGGAAAGCTTTCAATCATCAGGACAAACGGTCCCATAAATTAGAGGCAGAGACCCTGAAACACTTGAGGCTGCTATGGGGCAAAGAAGCATCCTATCTGAAATCTTCTTAGTTTTACTTTTCTTGCTTATTAAGTGCTGACTTCAGCTGTTTCTACCTGCTGGAGTACATGTGCTACCAATGCTCTCTTATTTGTTGATATCCTGGGAAAAGTCCCCATTGGCCCCACCCTAGGTACAGCTCCAAATCCTAACATATACATTGAAACTAGAAATTTTATAGAAAACCATTGCTTTGATGGTTGAACTTAAGAGCATCAAGAACACAATCTATAACTAAAAGTGGTAAGTAAAATAGCTCATGACTGAAAAGATCATAGAAATACAGATTTCTAGTCCCGTAGTTCAATCTCTTCATTTTAAAGATGAAGAAACTGAGACCTAGAGAAAAGAAGTGACCATCCTCAGAAAAGGACTAATTCTCCCTTCACTGTTGCCATAACATCTTTCTGCTTTATTGTAAAAGGCAAAAATAAAAAAAAAAGGTAGAAAAGTTTTAGAAAATGGGGTAATCCCACCATGTCATACAAAATACTGTATTATTTCTGCCCCACTCTTACTCTCAGAAACATTGCTGATGGCATCCAGGAGCCCACAAGGAATCAGCAACTACACAAAGCAGAATTAACTCAAAAAAGACCTGAGGGAAGGCTTCTGGCACAAAGGATAGATCTTCCATGATTGGTCAATGAGCTCCAATGAAACCGTGGATCTTTTACGCTTCAAAAACTTAAATTAGGTACTAATAATATGTCAGCCATCTGTAGTAGTGGTAGTAACAGTAGTGATAATCATAATACTAATACATAACAATATTTATTTAGCCAACTATAAATCCCATAAGTCATTCTGCAAATATTGCCTCATTTGATCCTCACAACATCCCTTGGGAGAAGGATACTATTATTCCAATTTTATGAATTAGGGTACTGAAGCAAATAGATTAAGTGACTTTTCCAAAAAGTCATATAAACTTTAAGTATCTGAGGTGAGATTTGAACTGTTGTTCATCCTTTATTTTTTGAAGAGGACCGATGACATCCCGGGGGATGTCTTGATCCGTGCATGAATTGTACTTAAGGGAGGCAGAAGTCCACAAAGTTGTCAGCCTCACTTTCTGCCGTTGTTTTCTATGTCAGCATCTGAATTTCCTCAAGCAATAGCTACTCCCCCAAAGTCATTAAGGAAGAAGCCCTTTAGAGGACCAATCTTAGCTCACATTGCTTGAGCCCTTTATAATAGCTCTCCAAAGTTAGTAAAAAGTATTTTTCCACCTTATGAAGAAATAAAATAAAAATTATGGGTGACTCCATGCCAGCCACTGTGCTGAGCCATAAAAATAACAATACAAAACTGAAATAGTCCCTCTTCCCTCAAGGAGCTTATATTCTATTAAGAAGAAATAAAACATCTAGGGGAGAAATGGACAGGAGAGGATGGGGAATCACGAGAATGGTGAGTTGATCCATAAATCTGTATGCCATTTCCAGAAGCAAGAGTGGTATTGATTTGACAAAGATGGAAATCCAAAAGCTTAGAGCTATTAAGTGAGTTTCCCAGAGTAACTTAGCAAGTGAACATCTGAGCCCACATATTCTTTCCACTAACGCATGCAGCCTGTCTAAAAAATAACCTTAGAAATTAAAGACCCAATAAAAAACATTTGGATCCTTGGCTAGGGAGGGATATAGCATCACCAAGGGTATCAAGAATTATAAAACATGGTCATAGAATATCAATCTAGGGCTGGAAAGGACCTTAGAGAGATCATTTGGTCCAACCCCACCCATCTCATACAATAGCTGAGCCAGAATTTAAATTGAAATTCCTTAACTTGAAGGCTTTTTCCACTGCGAAACTAAGGGTTTGTAGCTCAGAAACTATACTTAATTGGAGAGAAAGGACAAAGATACTTAGAAAGGAGGCATGATATGAACCAATTTATGTGATAAATAACATATAAAAGGCAAAAATAAAAAAAAAAGGTAGAAAAGTTTTAGAAAATGGGGTAATCACAGTGGGATGGCGTGGGTCATGGAATCCTTCACAAAGAGGAAGACTTGAGTTTGAGGAATAGATAGGATTCCAAATGTGTTTGCCCCATAAAACACCTGTACTCCTTTACTACCTAGAGAGCTGTTATGCAAGCAGAGATACAGTATATTTATCTGCTTGTTATGGCTCTTACGCTTTCTCAATACTTGCCAAAGACCAAAAATGAGATGGGAACACTGGTGAGAATTAGGGATAAAGGTACCATAATGGACACACAGGCACCCTTGATTGGGTAGCTCATTATCAATCTTGATTAGGAAGCCAGTGAAAAGAACAGCTAGCTAAAAGCTTCTGCTATTAAAAAATCACTCCCTTTCTGTAACATTTTGCTGGTACCCCTCATTGAGGAAGTGAATGAATCCTAAAATGCCCGAACATTAAAACAAAAATAACCTACCCAAGAAAATGACATAGAATCTGTTTCGGCTCTTCTAGCCTGCGCTTCCACTTAGAGGCACACAAAAGATAAACAGGTCACTGCTGAGACTAAAATGAAGCTTTCTTTCCTTTTCCTCGAGGAAATGTCTCTCTCAAGTGGAATGTGTTCCTTCGGGATTAAAGGGAAAAGCTGATCCTGTTAGGTAACCATTTTGTAAGTACATTCCATCTGAGTCCTGGACAGAATGCAATTCCTAAAGCAGCACTCAGTCCTTTTAATCAATTTTTTTTTTTCCAGAAATGGCTCAGACACTAGAATAATTTATTATCCTTGCCACTAAAAATAATAATTTTATGAAGGCATAAGATGCCCTCTATTGAGTTTGTCCCTTTTCCTAAAAGCATTTTGCCTGTCCTAATCAATTCCCCATACTCATTCCCATCATAACCACTCTGAGAAACTGAGGGACAAAACTGGACACCTGGCCTAGAATCACACAAGGTTCAGAACAGAACCCACAAACACAGAAATGGGGATTCCCAGGTTTCATTTCTAGAACAAAGCCTCTGATCATGCTTGAGGTGTGCTCATAATATGTGTTGAAATATGAATTTTTAAAGCTTAAAAAACAAAACAAAACCTTGACTTATCCCTCATCTAAAGGAATTCCTTATTACCTGTCCATAATTGGGTCACAGCAAACATGGCATACTTCTGGTCCTGAATAAAGAGGTTCCTAAATACTGATCCCCAATTCTGTATTTAAGAGTGTGATTTCTCTCTACTATATAATCCTGGGATAGAAATCAAAGAACCAGAGCTAAGCAAAAATGTAAGAAAGAAAGGAATCTGTTTGCTACTCTCTAGTGACCCCCTCTGGCTATCTCACCTGATCTAGGCGAACAGCCCAGCAGAATATAGCTAGGGAGAGACAATGAGGGGGTATATTGGTGGGGTGGAGGGTGGGGGAATGAATCTACAAAAGCCACTCCCGGTGCATCTGAGCAAACCAGTCCTTCCAAAGCACCTGAAGGAAAGGGTTAAAAGAGAAGCAAAGGGTTCACGTACAGCTTTTGTCTTCCACATCAGTTTTTCATGGTCAGCCCTAATACCAACCTATCCTACTTAGTAACCATGGAAACTGGAATATTGCCTGCCAGCCACATTCAACAGAGATTCAGTTCCCAGGAGGGCAAGCTTTCCCCTCTCAGCAGCAAACTGCCTGACAGATGAGTGACAAGGCAGGCAGAGGGGTGGTTCACTAGTGTTATGGCTGGTACTGTAGGGGTAGTTCCTTTTCTGAAGCTAATTTCATCCACCCTGGGGGAATGGAAAAGTAGACTCTATGCATAAGAGAAAGTATAGGTTTTTACCTGGAAAGAGGTGGTGAAACAGAGGGAAGGAAAAAGACAGAGGGAGAGGGAAGGAAGGAAGGAGACAGAGAAAAAGAAGAGAGCTACAAAGGAGAGGAAGGAGAGGGGGTGGGGAAGGATGAGAGAGAAAGAGAGAAAGAAAGAGGAGGGGAAAAGAGAGAGGGGGAGGGAGAGAGAAAGAGAGAAGGAGGGAGACAGAAAAAGAGAGGGGATGAGAGAGGGAGGAAAGAAGGAAGTAGAGAGAAGGAGCGAGAGAAAGAAGAGAGAAAGGGAAAGAGAGAGAGAAAAGAAAATGGGAGAAGAGAACCCTTTTTCACACATAATCCTCTACTGCCTCACTTCAGTTTGGGAAATAAGGTCATCAGAAAAATATGAAGCTCAAGGCTACTTATTAAGATGTTTGGAGCCATCAAATATTCAGGAAGACAATAATACGTTTGTCCACTGTGGCAAGCAGAGATATGCAGAGCAGTTTTCCTGCGGGTGCAAAGTTCGAGGCATTTCTGTCGGCAGTGAACAGGCAGTGAGAGCATCTGTCCAACAGAGATGAGCTCACAGTGGGTGAACAGCCCAGTGAACGAAACCAAATGGGCCAATTTTACAGAGCAGCCACTGAGATGCTCTATCCTCTTTAAAAAGGAAAAAAAAAAAAAAAAAAGCCTTTTCACCTCTCCTACAAACCCAGTAGGGTGGCTGTCCATAAATGAAGACAGCATTATTGGAATAATGAGCAAGGCAGAGCCATCCAAAGTCTAATTCCATTTGAGGTGTGAGAGAAGCAGAGGGAAGATGAACATGACATCTGCATTTACCCAAGCATTAAAAACAAGCCCAGCACTGAGGCTGGAGCATCAGTTCCCTGAGGGTGCTGAAGTCTGGAGTGGGCAAAAGAAAGTCAACTCATCTACCCATAAGCATTCACAAAGACAGCATCTATGTGGATACTGCAGGAATCAAAGAAGACTCCAATGGTACCCAACTTTGTCTAGGATCAAATACAAAGTCTTTTGTTTGGCAGTTAAGCTCTGGAATCTTTCTACTTTTCCAGTCTTCTACTGAAAAATCTTCCCATCAAAAAAAAAAAGTGGGGGTTTGCTACCATTCTACACTGGACTTTGAATTCCTCACACACACAATACCCTATATCCCTTGGCTGTACCCTCATTCCGGAAATGTTCTCCCTTCTCCCCTCCACCTTGAAGAATTCGCTGCTCTCCCTTCCCAGTTAGAACCGATAGAACATTTATGTCTAAGGCCACCTTCCATTTACTTTGTGCTTCCATTTAAGCCTATTTATTTATACATTGTCTTCCCCCATTGGAAAACAAACTCTGAGGGCAGGCACTGTTTTTGTATTTCTTTGCAGCTCAAGCCCTAGTCAAAGTGCCTGACACATAGTAACAAAAATGCTTGTTGAAAAGGGTCTCAAATGCCCTATAAAGAGAATAAAGAGTTTATAAACACTCTTGCTTCTTTACCCCAAGGTCAAACTCTGGCTCTTTTCCTTAAGACTCTAAACTTTGCTTCACAAGAGAGCATGCACACCTTTCTTATCTTAATCCATCTCACTCCCTTTTGTTCCATGTCCCCAGGGACAAACTAGATTATTAGTTGTATTATCCAACTTGGAATTCTGCAGGAATCAAAGAAGACTCCAATCCCTCCCTCACAAATTCCTTTTTTTTTTTTTCTGAGAAAATTGGGGTTAAGTGACTTGCCCAGGGTCATACAGGAAGTATTAAGTGTCTGAAGACAGATTTGAACTAGGGTCCTCCTGCCTTCAGGCCTGGTGCTCTATCCCAAATTCCATTTTTCCCAAGCCTTATCTCTACCTCTATAAAAATCATTACTTATAGAGAGTAGATTTAGATCTGGAAGAACTGGATGAACTGTCCAACTAATAGGGTTAAGAAATCTGAACAAGGTTTTAAGAGACCCTCTAATTCCAAATTCAGTAGTTTTTCCACTGTACCACCAAAAGTCAACATGCATTTATTAATTAGTGATTACTTACTATATGCCATGCGCTTTGCTAAGGACTGGAGATACAAAGAAAGGCCAAAAAAATCCAAAACAAAAATTAGATCCTCTTCTCAAGGAGCTCACAGTCAAGTGGAAAAGACAACATACTCACTAAGATATGGGCAATTTAAATAGGAGGCAATCTCTGAGGAAGGAGAAGGGAGGGAAAAGACTTCTTCTATAAGGGAGGATTTTAGTTCGGACTTGGAAGGAAGCCAGGATCCAGGATGAGGAGGGAAGAGAATTCCAGGCACCAAGGACAGCTGGTGAGAGTGCCAGAGTCAGGAGAGGAGGAGGAGACTGGTGTCAATAAGCAAGCATTTAATGAGGGATATTTAGAACACAAAGAGATAGACATAAACACTCAGTTACCTGTCCTCAAGGAGGTTATATTCTATAAAAAACAATGTCTTCTCCACATATAAAACCATTAAAAAAAAAAAAAACACAAGTGAAGATGGTTTTGAAGAGTTATCAATAGGAGTTACGCAGGTGGGAGGAAAGTGGTCTAGGAACACAGATCTCATTTGAAGGGAGCATTGTCTCATTTCACCAAGAAAGAAACTTGGGCTCAGAGGAATGACCAGCTCAAAGTCACTCATACAGGTAGGTAGTAACAGAACCCTGTGAAAGTCATCCTCCCTTCTCAAAATACTGTGCCATTTCAAACCAGCCTGGAGATGTACAAAGATTTCCTGCAACAATTCGCAATTCGTGGGACGGATCTCCTGTTGGTTCTTGCTCTTACAAAGAATGCAAACTCCATCCAAAGAGATTAAAGAAGGGAGATCTTGGCACCAAGAACTTGGCAGGTTTTGCTCCCTAGGACTAAGGGGGCACAGGAGAGGCTATGTGTTGGAGCTCGAGATCTGGAATTCATACTGTGTTTAGCACAAGATCTGGCACTAAGTAAGAGCTTAATAAATATTTCTTGTTGTGACATATCCTGACCCTTAATTCCCCCCTGCTTCCACCCTTGACATACAAAAAAACATTATCTTGCTTTTTATCTCTCTAATGCAGTTTTCATGGTGGAGAAGATAAAGTATTGTGTGTGTATACCACGTATACGGCATAATATACACACATATAAATGTATACATGTATATCTGAGTATCTGCAAACATACCTATATACCACATGTATTGTGTAACAAATATACAAGGTGCGTGTGTATATATAATATATACATATTCCATGATAATTGCATCAGCAAGATAGAGCAAAAAATACACAATGTGTGTGTATATATATATACACACACATATGTAAATACACATACCAAATGTTTGTGATACATATATAACATGCATGTGTAGATATAAAATATATGTAACACACGCCACATATATCATGAATATTCTATTATGTAAGTGTGTATACACATATGCAAATGTGTGTGGTGTGTATTTATATATGTATATATATATATAAAATAATATGCATATTCTCCCCCCTTTTTTCTTTGCATAGTGGCTATAACATTATCTGGGAAATTTTGGATTCAAATCCTTATACTACTTATGCCTTATCTCCCTCTACTAGGCTATAATTTTTCAAAGAACAGGGAACCTTTTGACTAAACTTTATTTCTATTTTTCCATCTAGTCCAGGGCATCTGTACACAGCAGGTTGCCTTAAAAAATACTTAATGATTAATTAATGCTTAATTAGTGTATTTTGGACATAACTCTTCTGATCCTTATTTGTAAAATAGAAATATTAATATTTGCATTACTTATCTCGGTTTTCCTCATCTGTAAAATGGGAGTGTTAATACTTCTACTACTTACCTCAGAAGATTTGAAAAGGAAAGTGCTCTGTAAATCTTATTATTACCATCTAAATAGCAGTGACTATGCTTTTTGTTACACTAGTCTGTAAGGAGGTTCTGTTTAAAATACTTTCGTAGTGCAGATCACTTTTCCTAATTTACTCAAGGGAATGAAGATGGAAGTTATAAAAAGGTCTCTGTCCAGAGGGGATATTGATCTAAACAGCACTTGGAACAAAGGAATTGGACGAGATGCTCATTCCCATACACATTTCCCTACTGGGCAGATACGTTTTCAGAGCTCCAACCTTTTTCCCCATAGATTTCACTGAAAGCAGAATCTGAGAAAGATGGAAGCAGGAATTAGGACCTGAAGGCTCCATATTAACCTCTTACTAGTTGTTCCCACCAGATTGTCTGATTGCACCCCATGCCTTTCAGCTTTCTAAACTCTCCCAGAAATCTCATGCTGGGAAAATCAGTATTTGGAAGCAAAAAAAGACCAAATCTGTGTTGTGGACATTATATATATATTACATTTAATAGTTACCTGACTTGACTTCCTCATCTGTAAACTGGGGTAACAACGCTGCATCTTTATCACAAGGCAATCGACAGGAAAATTGTGTCTGAAAGCATCCTATCCCTGTTTTTTATTTATCAGTATTATTCTCTAACCTCATAGGAAAAAGGAAAACTGTGTAATTAGACATCACAAAAAGCTGGGCAGGTTCTATAACTCTCGGTGCTACATGTCAGACAGCCCACAAGCCATTGAAAGGATCACTCAGTTTTACCAAATCCTTTTAAAATGTAATAGGGAAATATTTATCAAAATAAGATAAAAATGATAAATATAAATAATGTTAATACGTGGTTTTCTAAGTTAACATGTGACCCAGAGGGATCCATGTATGGTTGAGTAGCCCCATTTCTCTTAGAACCATAGTTTTAAGCTATAGGTTGGGTTATATATGCTAACAGACAGCTGATATGATAGTTTAAATGACTGAGTTTTTTTTCCTTATTCTTTTTTTATTCCTATATAAAGGCTAGAACACTGGATTTAGAGTTAAGGATATATGGGATCAAAGCCTGCTTCAGGTATTTATTAGCTGTTTAAACAATCACTTGCAAGCCTGTTTCCTCATCTATAAAATGTACATATTGGGTCTAATAAGCTCTAAGCTTTCTTACAGTTCCACCCCTAAGGCCTGATGATTTTGTTTGTATATCCCTATTTATGCACATTTTGCCCTGCCTTTTAAAAGGGAAGCTCCTTTAAAACCAGGAGAACATTGTACACAATAGCAACATATTTTAAGGGAGATCTTAGAAAAACTTAGCTGCTCTGACCAAAATTGAGGCAAAGGCTCCATGATGAAAAATGCTGTCTACCTCCAGAGAGAGAATTGATGATCTCTTGAGTACAGACTGAAGAATATGTCTTTTTTTAAAATTTTTCTTTGTGTATGTGTTTTCTTTTGCAATGTGGCTAATTCAGAAGTATGTTTTATACAGCTTCACATGTATAACCGATAAATCAGATTGTTTGCCTTCTGGAGAGGTATGGAAGGTTTGGGAGGAAGGGAATTTTATAAATCAGAATTTTGAAAAATTAATGTCAAAAAAAATTTTATATGTAATTGGGAAATACCCTCCACACACACATATTTAAAATGTAGGCTCCTTGAGGACAGGGACAGCTGCTACTTTTTCTTTTTTATCATCAGACTTTAGCATCCTTGCTGGCACATAATAAGTAAGTGATAAGTGTAGAAGGGGAAGGGGAGGGATATACTTACAAGTTAAGGTGATATGAAAACAAGAGATAATAAAGTCAAAGACAAATTATATATTAATGATGAGCATTTGGTTTGACTCCCTAGAATGAATTTTAAAACTAGACATTCCCTACTTTAATGAAATCACAAATTTAAACAAAACAAATCGATCAGCAACAATGAACTTGGCAGTAAAAAAAAAACACATAATTCCAACTCACTAAGATCTTCTCTTCTAAATCCGGCCTTTTCCCCTTTTTCTCTTTGCTATTTAAAGCCACTTTGGGGAGGAGAAATGGGAAATTGTATGTGCGTGTGGCAGAATTCAAATTCAAGCCTGGCAAGGCTCCAAGTATTACTTTCTCCCTATTATACCACGCAGTCACACCCTATTCCAAATCAATAAATAGGGAGTGGACATCACATAGGTGGCAGTCAGTTGGATCATTGTTTATTTTCTTTTTGGATCTGCTTGTCTTTTCCCACTCTCCCCAGTTGGTAGCTCCAAATCAGAGAGGACACTGCGAAATCACAATCAGGAAGACAATGGTCCATTTGACAGCTACAATGAGTGGGTGAGGGAGGGAGTGGAGTAGGAGAGGACTGCTATTAACTAAGACTCTCTCAGAACAACAAAGCCTTCTCAGACCATCTCTGCAGGCTCATACCGGGATGCAGGGCCCACACTGACAGCTCAATCTTCCAACATCCCTGCTTTATTTTCAGTGAAATCTATAAAACGGAAAAACTGAACACAAGCTTAGAAATGAGGTGAGGGAGAGCCTGTCATCTCTTCAAAACAAACAAACAAATAAAAAAAAACAAGAAATAAATCAATTCAGCAATCAATCACCCAGCATTCATGAAACACCCAATGTGGTCCAGGGTGTTTCTGCTAAGGGCTGGAGTACAATGTCAGCAGCAGCAGCAACAATAAAAACGAATTGGAGTTTACTTTCGATTACCGGGGGAGACGGCACATAGAAAAAGTACAAATAGAGCAGGAACTAGGTAATGAGAGTGAGATGAGGGGTGAGTGAGTCACTAAGGGTTGAGGAGGATGGATCAAGAATGTTCTTTCATAGGAAGGTGAAAGTGGAAGCAAATGAGGGATTATTCTAGGAGGTTGAAGTGAGTGTCTCCTGTGCAAAGGAGACAGAAGGATGGAGTCTCCTATGTGAGGAACAGCAAGGAAGCCAGCTCCCCTGGACCATGGCATTCAAATGGCAGCTAGCAAACAAGGCTGGAAATGTAGATTGGGGCCAGGTAGCGAAGGTTTTAAAATACCAACCAGAGGAATCTGTCTTTGATCACAGAGGTAATAAAGAATGGCTTACATACAGTCAAGACTGAGAGCTAGAAAGAGTCTTATTCCAATCCCCTCATTTTACACATGAGGAAAGCCTGAGATCATAAAGGTAGTAAAATGTTTGAGCCACGATGCAAATCCAGGAATTCTAGCTCCAAATTCAGTGTTCTTTCCATTATCATCAGGCTCTTCCACAGTTTATTTTAATAAGGACATGGACTGTTCAACTTCAACAAACATTAACTGCCTATTGACTTTAGGGACTTCCTCCTGGCTTCCTGAGAAGAATCAAGGTGGATCATAATTGTTTGCCTGCTCAGTAGGTGGGGGAGGGGCAATCTGGAACTCCAAATTTAAAAAGAAAAGAATGTTTAAAATAAATAAGAAATATTAAATGAAAAAAATCAAGACCCTTCATGGTGAGCTCCTTCACTTCCCCTTTTTCATACCTCCTAGTCCCTTTGCATCTTCATCAGGTCCTCTCTTTTGTTCCAGATAATTGGCTCCTTCTTAGCTTCTTATATAATCCAGCTTTTTCTCCTTCATTTAAACCTTCATTTGAACTTGCCATCCTTTCTAATCTTTGCCCTATATCCCTCTTCCCTTTCACTATTAGACTTTCAAAAAGAGAAAAGTCCATTTTCATTACCTCCATGTCTTCACCTACCACCCACCTACTACTCCCGACTAACTTGGCCCCCAACCCTACCTGGTTCCTGGGCTGCTCTCCCTCAAGGCCTCGTAAGGATCTCTAAATCTTGGCCCAGTTTGCCCCTCTTTGCCCCACCCACGCTGGCATGAATGCCTTCCTCCTTTCTACCTCCCAGAGAACCTGTCAAATCTGTAGTTTTTATTGGCAGAGGAAACTTCGGATGAGGAGTCTTCCTCTATCAAAGCTGACCAGTGTTCACACTTTAATTTATCGCCTCAGAGAGTGAGATTAAGTGACTGGCCCCAAATCACATAGTCAGTATCCAGAGTCAGTTTTAGAGGTGAGATTTGAATCTAAGAATTCTAAAATATCAGGGCTTCTTGCACACAGTAGGTGCTTTTTTTGGGGGGGGGGAGGAGAAGGGGGAGTGGGGAATCAAATGCCTTCAATATACAGCATTTGCCCAAGGTCTCATAGGTAGAAACAAGCAGCAGAACTGGAATTTGAACTAGTCACCTTAGTGTCTTCCCCCAAGAGAGACTTTATTTCCTTACTACAAGCAATCAATAGCCATTTATTAAGTGCTTATTATGTGCCAAGCATATTGACTGATAAAAGCTGGGAATTCAAAGAAAAACAAAAACATGGTCTCTTCCAGATCACTCACCCTCCTCCTCCCCACCCCCACAAAATGTCTCAATTTCCTCCAGGGTAAACCTGGCCCTTATCAGCTTGTCTTATCCAACAAGTCCCACACCTGCTGGGTCCCTTGGTTTCCAATCCAAAGAGGCAGTATGGATTACTGGTTAGGATCTAGAAAGACTTGGTTCCAGCTGCCCCTCTGACCCCACTGAGCTGGCACTTTAAAATGTTTGCTGAATTGAATTGATGTAGTCTGCCCTCATTGAGTGAACCCTCTGGCAAGAGGATGGGCTTGCTCAGTGTAGAAATAAATATAATACACATTAAGTGAATAAGAGGCTGGAAGGTCTGAAGCTGAAAAAAAGAACTTGACCAAGTGAAAGAATCAGGGGAGGCTTTGTGGAGGCTCAGAAGACATTTGAGTTAAGCCCTTCATCGCCATCATTATCATAGTTAATATCTATATGGTACTTTAAAGTTTGCAAAATGCTTTCTATATTATCTTTGTACGATTGGCAAGATTTCAGTATGTTAATATGGGAAAGATGTGAGGTTTACAAGACACAGAGGATGAGGTAAGCAAAGGAACAGAACCAGGAGGATGTGAGCCAAGAATTGGGCAAAGGTGAGTGGGTTAGTTTGGCTGAAACACAGGGCACACAAAGTGGAGTAGTATGAGAACAGAATGGAAAGGGAAGGCAAAATCTGTCTTGAATTCCAGGCAAAGTAATCTGATCTCTCTTTGGTAGAAAGCAGAAAACTCCTGAAGGGATTTTAGGCTGAAGGCAATGTGATTAGATCTGTTCATTAGGAATACTAGTATGGAAGCCATCCGAAGAATGGACTGGAAATGGAAAAAGCACTTAGCAGTCAATAGCAAGAATCCTGGTGGATGTAATAGCTTGTATCTGGGGTGTTGGTAATGGAAACAGAGAGAAAGGGTTGGATTCAAATGATTTTTTCTTCATGGATCCTATCTACAATGTCTCTGAGAAGTGGTCATCCAGTTATTACTTCAAAACTTCCAACAATAGGAAACTCACTATCTCTTTTTTGAGGTTTTTCATGGAATTTTAAAAAATAGCTGTAATTACAGAACTTCAGAGGCGGAAGGGACCTTATGAGCTATGTACTCTAAGCTAGAAACCCTTCTACCATTAATTCCAACAAATGGTCACCCAGTCTTTGGTTGAAGACCCCCACTTCAAGGAAATAAATTCCCTCCTGAAGCAGCCCATTCTACTTCTGCAAAGCAGTTCATAGTTTATCAACTGCGTGTAGCTAAAATGCTCTTGTTCTGCTTTCTAGGATCAAGCTGAATATATTAAAAGCCCTTTCCAGAGACAACATTTGAAATATCTGTAGATGGCAATTTTGACCCAACTTACTCAAAGTCTTTTCTCTTACCAGGCTACATATACGTCACCAGTTCCTTCAGCCTATGTTCATTTGTGTGGTCATGCTGGCCGTCGTCTTCTGGACAAACTCCAGCTTGCCATTATCCTTCCAAAAACAAATGCCCCGAGAATATAGCACTGTGGGCATGTTTTGACCAGGGTGAGGCTAGAACAGAACCATTATCTTCCTTTTTCTGGACCCTGTACAAAACCATAGAAGGGAACCTAAAAGAACCTCTAGTCCAACTATGTTATTTTACAGATGAAGACCTAAAGTGACCTCAGAAAAACAAGTATTAAAACTCAGCTCCTCTGATTCCTCATGCAGGAGACTCCCCTGCACCACACTGTCCTGATCATATTTACTGAGGTATCTCATGTGAACTGTCTAATCATATAGTTTTTTTTTCCAAACTTGCCAAGAATTCTCCTGGGATGAAATATTACTATTCTGTAAGAAACGAACAGCAGGCTGATTTCAGGAAGGTTTGGATATACTTACATGAACTGATGCTAAGTGAATTGAGTAGAATCAAGAAAACACTGCATAGAGCCACAACAAGATTATATGATGATCAACTGTGATGGACTTGGCTCTTCCCAAAAACGAAATGATTCAAGCCACTTCTAATAAATTTGTGATGGAAAGAGCCATCTGCATCCAGAAAGAGGGCTAAGGGCACTGAATGTGGATCACATAGTATTTTCATCTTTTTGTTGTTGTCTGCTTGCCTTTGTTTCTTTCTTTTTTTTTTTTCCTTTTTCATCTGATTTTTATTGTACATCATAATAATTATGGAAATACCACACAAACTACACATTTAGCCTATATTGGATTACTTGCTGTCTTAGGGGAGGGCAGGAAAGGAGGGAGAAAGAAAAATTTGGAACACAAAGTTTTGCAAGGGTGAATATTTTGAAAACTTTTGCATATATTTTGAAAATAAAAAGCTAATATTAAAAATAAAGGAAAAATAAAATGAAAAGGTTGAACTAGGGGGGAAAAAAGAAATAATGAGTAGGCTGATTTCAGAAAAGTTGATTTCAGGAAAGACTTACATGAACTGCTGCCGAATGAACAACATGATTATATGATGATCAACTGTGGTGGACTTGGCTCCTTTCAACTATTTGGGCACTCAAGGCAATTCCAATAGAAATGATGGAAAGTGCCATTCACATCCAGAAAGAAAACTACGGAGACTGAATGTGCATCAAAGTATGGTATTTGCACCTTTTTTGTTATTGTTGGTTTGCTTGGTTTTTTTTTTTTCCCCATTCTCATAGTTTTTTCCCCTTTTTGTTCAGATTTTTCTCAAGCAGCATGATAAACATGGAAATATTTTTTGTTTGTTTTTTTTTTAAATAACTTTTTATTGACAGAACCCATGCCAGGGTAATTTTTTTACAACATTATCCCACTCATTTCTGTTCTGATTTTTCCCCTCCCCCAGATGGCAAGCAGTCCTATACATGTTAAATATGTCACAGTATATCATGGAAATATTTTTAGAAGAATTGTATTGTGTTTAACCAATATCGGATTGCTTGCTGTCTTGGGGAGGGAGAAAAATTTGGAATGAAAGAGTTTGCAAAGGTAGATGTTGAAAACTATCTTTGCATGTATTTGGAAAAATAAAATACTATTAAAAAATCTTCCTGGGAGTTATTTTTGTACAAAATAACATAAGGATATGGTTTCACATTTAATGTTCACATAGACAACAGAATAGCCAGCTTAGTAGAATCCCCTCAAAGTCACAGGATGACATTTGAGAAGGAAGAAACGATGCTCTCCTTTCTGACCTTTTGATTTCCAAGTTAAATCTTATAATAGAGGACCCTGACATTATGGAGAGAAGGTAAACCTCTCTTTCTGGCCATAATCTGGTCCAAGGTACAGAGATGACAGGTGAGCAACTGCGTAATCCAGAAAAGAGTAACCTGCAACTACGTCAGTAAGAATCACTGAGGATCATAGATTTTGATCTAGAAGGGATGATAGTATGGTAGACATTAGAATAACTCTTTTTTTTTTTAAACAGATGAGAAAAAAGAAGCTACAAGAGGCTATGATTTGCCTTCTCACACATGGGAAACAGCAGAGCTGGGCTTTGAACCACACAATCTTTTGACTCCAAATGCAGCATTCTTTCCATCGGACCAACCTGCCATGACCTACTTGTTACTAATAAAAGGCTTTTCTGTGGTTCTGAAGAATGTGGTTTTCCAGAGGGCTTATTTCACCCTCTTTACATTGGATCAAGAAGAGAAGGGAATTCTAGTAGCCATGGACACCCAAGGGAAAGCAGATAAGATGCTTTTGCTACCATGGATACAATCAGGCCTTTACTTGGGCAGTGACTGGTAGGAACAGGAAGTGTAATTAGAGAGCTTTAATATGGTGGTTTATAACTTTTAACACACAGCTGTCGGTGTGGCTTAAACATCTGAACAAAAAAGGGGGCAGGGCTCCTTCATACTGCTAGAGAAAAATTTTTTTTCACTATACAGCTTTGTCTTCCTATCATATTTAATGAACACAGAGTGGATCTAAGGAGAAAAGTGATTCATTTCTCCCCCATTGCCCTAGGTAGGCAGTTCAAAGCCCATAATGTCTCTTCAACCATGAGGCACATGGGATGATAGAATGCTACTTGACACAGGGTTCTCAGAAAATAGAAGCAAAGCTTTGGCAAGTTTCCGGCTATAAGATCAAGCAGCCTTTCTTCCTTAGGGTCACAAACTTAAAGCTAAAAGATGTCATAAGAGGCCCCCTCTTTTCTTGCTTTTTCAACGAGAGGAGGGGAAGAGGGAAGGAGAAAATACAAGTCAAGAAATAAAATAAAACTGAATTAGTCCAATCCCCTTGTTTTCACAGGTGAGGAAACTCAACTCTATAGAGGCTGAATGTCTTGCCTGAGGTCACACAGGTGATACGTGGCAGAACTGGAATGGAAAATGACTTCATTCAAATCTATGGGTTAATCATTTTTTAAAGAACTGAAGTAGCCACGGTTGATGAAACAATGGTCTGGGATTATCTATTTGCTAAGATAATGGAGAGATGATGAAAACCTGGAAAATAGCCAGTGGCCAAGATCTTATCATGTGTAAATCCAGCAGGCACCAAAGGACTCCTGACACAGTAACAGACAAATTTGCTGGTTGGCAGGTCTGCCTCAAGGAGCACAAGAGCTAGGGTTGTCAAGCAGTTCAAGGTTGTTAAAAGAAAGATTCAATCAGAAATTCTGTGTAATTTAAATACAGATCAGAATGGAAGAAAGTAAGGAGAGAGACCAGTGCAAAAAGATGAAAATAACCAGCAACCAAAAAAAGAAAATAATGTGATGGCCAAGGAAGGAAAGAAGGGGACTCTATTTGTTACACGATGATATGAGTAATCTGCTGATTTCTGTACCAGAACAAGACGGGGTTTTCCTGTCATAGAAAGGGCTATGTTTATTATTAGCCAGTTTCTTCATCTAAAGCCCAACTGCCAAACATAATACCCAGGGCTGTTGATGATACCCAGAAAATCTAGATTTGTTCTATCTCACACCCAAGTCAAAATCACTGACAATGGATTTCATTGTTTAAGTCACTGGCAAATGCATACAGTGTGACCTTGGAGTAGGAGAGCAGCAAGGGGGAAGAAACGGATGGGAGCAACAAAAAAACTCAACAAAGGTGAAAAGGGCCCACTGAGTTAATTGGCTCACAGTACCAGGTCCATGGTATTACCAATTCACCCAACAACACCTATATCGAATAGTCAAATGGCATACATTTCTTGGTAATCAATAGTTTTGGGAGGGAATCCTTCCTCCACTGATTTTGCAGCATGAGTGAAGGAAAGAAAACGTCGTTGAATTTTCAGTATATCAGGAATATAGAAACAACCAAAAGAAGAATAAAACAAATGGGGTGGGAATGGGGGAAGGAAAAGAAATTCCAGATAAAGTAGATGAAATGGACCCCAATAGTTCTATGGTGGGTCAAAGCTCAGTTAGATAGGGTGAGAGTAAGGTGGGGGAGGGTTTGGACAAAGAGATGACTGGTAATATTGGAGGAGATAGGCTGTTTTAGGGAGGTGGAATGACTTAGCCCACATCTATGAATTGGGCAAAAAGAACCCAAGAAGATGGGCTCATTACAAACCAGAGAAATAAAATAAGTACTACTTTCCCCCACTCACCACTTATCCCAGGCTACTGCAGCTTCAAATGCTTCTAAGAGTTCTCCCGAACAGTCAAACATAGCATCATCCAAATCACTGGGGTTATTTCTGGAAGATCTTTGGATGGTAAAGATATGGGGCTTTTAATTCATATGCAGACAAGAGTTACTTTTTGATAAAGGTGAGGAGAGATTATGAGAGCTTTTCTGAAGCTGGTTAAAACTTTTCTTAATATAGCTCAAGGGCAAGATGGGTTTCCAGTCCACTTAAAAAATGCAAGCCCTCCCAGCCCTAATTCCTGTTGAGATCATCGAAAATTCACAGTTCAGACTTTAACCAGGGAGAAACAATCAAAAAGCAATCCAGTGCCTACTATTTAATTTAGTATAGTAGATAAAGAGAGAACCAACTTGAAGCCAGAAAGACCTGACTTCAAATCCCATCTTCAGTTCTGTAACTTTTGGCACATCATTTAACCTCTAGTAACTCAGGAGGAAATTAAAGTTGCAGAGAATTCTCTGAGTTCCTTACCCCTCCTAGATATGCTGGAGAATGAGGATGATACAAAGATAAAGATGAAACGGGGCTTTTTCTACTGAAATGACCTAGTTCTGATTGGGGAATCCCCAAAAGGAAGTGGGAGAAAGAAGATAAGGGGTAGGGGATAGGAGGTAAGTTGGTTGGGGAAAGAGCTCATCCCCTTGGTTGTTACTCAGTTTCACGCAGTGACAAGCCCAGAAGAAATTGGATCTTAGCTCTAATTCTACCTTTTGATAAGGAATTTGGGATAAAAGAACCATAGATTTAAAACAGAAAATGACCTTGACCTCAAAGACCATCCAGTCCAAGCTTGTCTTTTAATAATGAGGAAATTGAAGTTCAGGAAAGTCAGCTCATTTCCTCAAGGTTACACAGGTCGTCGTTAGGTACTATCAGAGGAGGTATTTGAAAAACAGGTTCCTTGACTCTTTCCAATACATCCCATCTGCACGTGGCTTTAAAGAATGTTATGAAATTTGAGAGAGTTAGGTTCTCTCTTTACTTCACCAATTTTTCCCAGCATCCAAAGCATTAAAGTTTTAATTAAATTAAGGATAGTTCCACTCTCATTCCTGGGACTCACCAGGAATCTTGTGGATAAGGGTCCTGAAATGAAAGTACTTGCTAGAATATTGACTAAATCTGTGCCCGAGAAACTCAGAATCTTTAACGAAGGAAAATGGTGATTTAAGAGTGTCCGGGAGCTAAAGGTAATTCAGAGGCATACTGATGCTACTGGACCACCCATGCTCTTTCCAGGAAGGGCCAGGCTACAAGGGGTGGGAAAATGAAAGAAGACACAAAATAATATTGGGGTCAGCAGGCTCACATAAAATCCTCCTCAAAAAATTACACCTGGGTCTGAGAAGACTCTAATTGGAGGCTGCCAGTCACAGGAAGTAGTTGATCAGTTTCATCACTTCTGGGCACAAAAAGCTCTTTTCAGAGGGTTGTGCTCTGTGAATGGGGCTTTATGAAGAACTCTCTCATCCAGAGGCCAATAAATATGGGAAATGGCCTCACGGGCCAGGTTTCTGCAACACAGACACTGGGGTCATTCAAGAAACAATTAGGTACCATCTGGAGGGAACCAAGACCCTAAAGGAAATTGCCTCCAAGGACCAAACAGCATGTTTTTATTACAAGCATCTAACCCACTTCTATCATTCACAAAAAACTGATGGGATAGAGCCCAGAAGGCACAGAATGAATTCTTCTGTTCTAATTAATAACTTGCAGAATCAGAGGACTGACTCTTTGCTTTTAAGCTGTTCCATGTAATTTTTGCCCCTTACATGAGTTTATCTCTTTGCCATATTTTATATGACAGTAGAAAGAGTAGAGTTATCTTTGTAGCATGAAGCTCCTAGCTCTTACCTTCCTCAGATTTGTATTTTTTTTTTTAATCCATACTATGTAAAATACGAAAGGCAACATGGTACAGTGAGTAAAGAGCTATCCTTGGAGTCATAAAATCTGGGTTTAATCAGTCAATCAACAAATAAGTGTAATTGGCACAAAGTATATGCCATTGATGTATATGTATGTGTAAACACATAGAAAATAAACACACACATAGATGCTATATAGTACATATTTATAGCATATAGTACAGGATACAGAAAATAACTATAGTATATGCCGGGCAGCTAGGTGGGACAGTGGATAGAGCACTAAGTCTGGTGTCAGGAAGATTCATATTCATGCATTCAAACCTAGCTTCAGACACTTCCTAACTGTGCAACTCTGGGCAAGTCGCTCCACCTATTTGCCTCAGTTTCCTCATCTGTAAAAGGAGCTGGAGAAGAAAATAGCAAACACTCCAGAATCTTTGCCAAGAAGACCCAAATGGGGACTCAGAGTCAGACATAATTGAAAAGGATTCAGCAACAAAAAATATATATTAGGAACCATTCCCTTACCCTCTAGGGGTTTATTGTCTAAGAAGGACATAGCATGTAAGTAGCTAGGTCCATACAAGATTCATGTAGATGAGGTAATGTAAGATTATCTGGGAAGGGAGAGTATTAGCACCTAGGGGGAGAGAAGCAAAGTCTGGGGAAGAAGGGATAAGACTGGAAAGGTAGGAAGGGACAAGTTATAAAAACTTAAAATGCCAAATAGGCTCCTGTAAGTAACAGGGAGACACCAGGGCTCACTGGTTGTTGATATGACCAGAATTATATTTTAGAAAAAGGTGGCTGGATTGGAGCAGGGAGAGACTCGAGGCAGCAAGATCAATCAGAAGGTTATTGCAAGAATTCAGAAAAGCTGTGATAAGAGGCTGGGCCAGTGGCTATGACGTAAATTGGTTATGCAGAATGGATGAAAGTGGGAGATCTGGGGATGACAACAAGATTTATAAGCCTAGGTGGGTGGAATACCAACATAGTCACAAGGAAATTCAGAAGAGGTGATGATAAGGAGGTTTTTCTTGGCTAGGTGACCTTGAGATGCTTATGGAAAATGTCTAAAAGGCAATTTGTGAGCCTTCATTGGAGAAACTACGGGCTGACATAGACATCTGGGAATGAAATCATGTGGCTGATATCATTTGTGTGGACAAATCGTTTAATTCTCAGTGTCCTAGGCAATTCTCTAAGACTGTAGAACAGGTGCCAACCTGCATTATTGTTGGGAATTTTTCAAAACCACAAGTACATATAAATATAAATGAATGGATGGAGAGATAAATGAAGTGCAAGTATATAATATGTTAAAAATACAGCTTCTGACTAAACACGAAGTCATGTGTATTTTTTTGAAAGAAGAAAAAAAGGGCAATAACCTAAGGGGGAGAGCGGGAGGCGGGGAAAAGGGGGGGAAGAGACTTTAGAAGTTACCAAGCCCTTTGTCTGACAGATGAAGAAATGGAGGTCCAGCAAGATGACCCTCCAAAGTCACACAGAGTTCAGATATGAAACCACTTCCTTTGATTTCAAATCTGGTTCTCTTTCCACGCAAGAAGGAGGAGGAGGAAGTCAAACCTTGCTCTTCAGTATTTATTGAAGTCTCACAATCTGCTACATGGTAGAAAACAAACGGCATCCAATCCAGATTCTCTTTTAAATGTGAATTCTCACTTTCTTCTCTTATTAGTAAATAATAAATGAATCAGCCTTGTCTCTCTCAATAGTGGATAAAGTTCAATAACAATTGTTAGGCAAACTAAGCACAAGAAATCTATAAGAAATAACATGGCTATGGGCAGATAGGTGGTACAGTGGATGGAATAGCAGGCCAAGAGACAGGAACTCATCTTCCCTAGTTTAAATCTGGCTTCAGATACTTGCTGGCTGTGTGATCTTTTTTGAGTGAGTTACTTAACCCTGTTTGCCTCAGTTTAAAAAAAACAAAAACAAAAATCCAAAAACCCAAAAAACTATAGCATAAACCAGATAGATTTAGGGATTAGTATACTGCAAAAACTCTCATGCCAGGATTCTTTTAAATAGTGAAGAGAGTGGCTCTTTTCAACAGCGAGGTGATTCAGGCCAGTTCCAATGGTCTTGTGATAGAGCCATCCGCACCCAAAGAGAGGTCTGTGGGGACTGAATAGAGATTACAACATAGTATTTTCACCTTTTTTATTGGTTTTCTTGCATTTTGTTTTTTCTCATTTTTTTTCCTTTTTGATCTGATTTTTCTTTTGAACTATGATAATTGTGGAAATATGTATAGAAGAAATGCAATACCATTTGCAATTGTATTTGGCAAATACTGAATTACCTGCCATCTGGAGGAGGAAGTGGGAGGACGGGAGGGAAAAAATTGCAATGGTGAATGTTGAAAATTATTTATGCATATGTTTTGAAAACAAAAAGCTTTAATAAAAAATAAATTTAAAAAATTAATAAATAGTAAAGGAAATGACCCCTTTCTTCTCTCCCTCACTTAAAACATTAACAAAAATGCGCTAAGCAATACAATTTCTAAAGATAAATTATGTATTATGAAGGACATTATGATGGAAAAACATTAACCTTATTTTATTTTGCCTATTTAGCTAACATTCAAATATAAGACTTACTATTCTTTTGAAAGAGTATCAAGCAAAACCAGCAACATGGTTAAGCCGGAGATGCGTTCTTTCCCTTCCCCCAAGCTCCACTCCCTAACATTTTGTTACTCTCCTCACCTTCTCTCCCACAATATCGATCACTGACATGTTCTCTCTTAGTGAGAGATGGATTCTTTTATTCGTGGAAAGTATCTTACATCAGGAGATTTCTGGGTTAAATACTGCTTCTGCCGTTTAATAGGTATGTGACCATGGACCAATTATTTGGCCCCGTGGGCAGCTACATTTCCTGATTTATAAACACAGAAATAAAACTTGATCTACCTGCTTCACAGGGTTGGTATGGGGGCGGGGGAAGAAACTTTTGTAAAAATACCCTGTTACAATATGAGGAGGCAAATTATGCCCAAAAATTATCAAATTGTACATACCCTTTGATCCAGCAGTGTTTCTATTGGGCTTATATCCCAAAGAGATACTAAAGAAGGGAAAGGGACCTGTATGTGCCAAAATGTTTGTAGCAGCCCTATTTGTAGTGGCTAGAAACTGGAAAATGAATGGATGCCCATCAATTGGAGAATGGCTGGGTAAATTGTGGTATATGAATGTTATGGAATATTATTGTTCTGTAAGAAATGACCAGCAGGATGAATACAGAGAGGACTGGCGAGACTTACATGAACTGATGCTAAGTGAAATGAGCAGAACCAGGAGATCATTATACACTTCGACAATGATATTGTATGAGGACATATTTTGATGGAAGTGGATTTCTCTGACAAAGAGACCTAACTGAGTTTCAATTGATAAATGACGGACAAAAGCAGCTACACCCAAAGAAAGAACACTGGGAAACGAATGTGAACTATCTGCATTTTTGTTTTTCTTCCCGGGTTATTTATACCTTCTGAATCCAATTCTCCCTGTGCAACAAGAGAACTGTTCGGTTCTGCAAACATATATTGTATCTAGGATATACTGCAACATATCTAACATGTATAGGACTGCTTGCCATCTAGGGGAGGGGGTGGAGGGAGGGAGGGGAAAAAAATTGGAACAGAAACGAGTGCAAAGGATAATGTTGTAAAAAAAAAAAAATTACCCTGGCATGGATTCTGTCAATATAAAGCAATTATTAAATAAAAATTAAAGAAAAATATGAGGAGGCATTGGGATTATGTTGCCAAAAATCTCCCAATAGCTCTTTACTCTTCCCTCTTCTTCCAACAACATTTTAAAGGCAAGGCAGGAGATGACTCCCCTATCTCTGGTATACATGGGTGCTTAATAACTGTTACAGTTTGCATTAAGAGATGGAATATGGTATGGAGGCAAAAGAGCTGGGCTGGAGAGCCTTAAGTCAGAATCCCAGATCTGAAACGTTTACTATACAATGTATCAAGGACAAGTCATTGAACTTTTCTGCCTCCTGGTGTTCTCATCTGTAAAATGGAGCAATAATACAGCACTTACCTCATAGGTTAAGGATCAAAAAAATATGACGTATGTGTGTGTATGAGTGTAAAGCAATTTGCAGCGAGGTGACACAATGGATAGAGTGCTAGACCTGGAGGCTGGAAGACTGATCTTCCTAAGTTCAAATCCAGTTTCAGACACTTCCTAGCTGTGTGATCTTGCGTAAGTCACTTAAGCCTGCTCATCTCAGTTTCCTCATCTAAAAATGAGCTGGAGAAGAAAATAACAAACCACTCTACCAGTGCCAAGAAAATCCTAAATGCAGTCACGAAAAGTCAGACATAACTGAAAACGAGCAAACGCCATGATGGGCAGTGCACTAGGCACCTGTAGTGTAGCCTACAGGTAGAAATAGCTCTGGGATTAAGTCCTGGCTGGTTCTATCATCAGTCAGACACAATTGAAATGACTGAACAACAAAATGCCCTTTGCAAGCCTTAAAGTGCTTTAAGAACACCAGCTAAGCGGGGTACCTCAAAACCTTAATCTTCACCACCCCATTAAATTAGCTTCCCTAGTTTAAAATTGTACCATGTCTAGCTGACATTTTTAGCTTTAGCTGCTTAAAATGGCGCTAAGCCTCTTGGCACACCTTGTTTGTAATTTGGGTTCATGTCTTCCCATCCCTCTTAGATTTGTAGATCACTTGACAGAGGCACTAAGATGCTGCTGCTGCAAGATCTACCCCTAGGAACTAACTTTAGATGAACTAGATTCAAATGCTGCTTCTCACAAGCAATAAAACAACGTATATCACAGAACTGTGCTGAGGCTCAGTTTCCATAGAAGGACATGCTAGGGCAACCTCAACAGTTGGATCCCCATCCAATGAAATAAGGGTAAAAGTAGCCCCTACTTCCCAGGATCTCCAATGAGATCGTATACATGAACCCCTTTGTAAACTTCAAAAGGATGCATAAATGTTAACCATCGTCATCACTATTACAGAACTCAGAAAAGATGAGCACAATTTTCAGTGGTAAGATTTATGCTCCATGGAAGCAAAACCTTTTAAAATCCTGAGGCTTTTTAAAAATGGAATATTTTTAGAATTCTTGCCTTTTTTTTTTCTTTCTCATGTTTTTTCCCTTTTTGGTCTGATTTTTTTTTTTTTTTTTTTTGCATAACATGACAAATATGGAAATATGCTTGAAAGGAATGTATATGTTTAACCTGTATCAGATTGTGTGCTGTCTTGGGGAGAAACGAGGTAAGGAGGAAGGAAGAAAAATTTTGAACACAAAATCTTACAAAAATGAATGTTGGAAACTATTGAGGAAAAATAAATAAATATGATAATGCAGTGAATAGAGCACCAGATTTCAGTCAAGAAGCCCTGAGTTCAATTCAGCCTCAATCTTGCCCTTACTAACTGTAATTCTTATTGCAGAAATGAAAAGCATTGTCTTGGAAGGCAGTTGGTTCCCCATCACTTTAGGGTCATCAAGCCCTTTACTAGAGATATTGTAGAGGAGATTGTACTTAGATGAAAGTAGACTTAGATAATCTCACAAGGCCCTCCTAATTCAGAAACCCTGTAATGTTTTAAAATTCCCTAAAATAGGAATTTTATACCTTTCTTTGTTTAATATTAAGGATTGTGTCTATGAATATTTAGAACCACTGCAGTGTTGTTGCATTCAGTGAACACTAGAGGGCAGAGTTTAACAGATAACCACTATCAAAGCCTTTTTTAAAAATCTGCTTAAAGGGGGAAAAAAAGGATTAAGAAAAAAACAAAGGAATCCAATAACTAATTTTAAAACACTGAAGTGAAAAGCGCCTTTGCAGCTCTGCCCAGAATCACATTTGCTCCAGGATTGCATTTTTAGAAGCCAAGATTTTTCAAAACCAGAGACTAAAAACTGAGGCTATTGGGTGAGGAGAGGAATTACACCCTGATCAATTCAGATAAATATCTGCCTAAATCCTATCCTTTTTAATAATAATCACTAGCGTTTATATAGTGAGTTAAGGTTTTCTAAGTTATGTGTATTTGGAAAAATAAAATACTATTGAGAATAAATAAATAAATTAAAATGGTAGTGCAGTGGATAGAGCACCAGCCCTCAGTCAAGAGAACCTGAGTTCAAATTTAGCCTCAAGCTTGCCACTTACTAACTGTAACTCTTATTGCCAAAGTGGAATGCACAGTCTTGGGAGGCAGTGGGCTCCCCATCACTCTAGAGTCAAGATCTTTATTGGAGATATTGTAGAGGACATCTATATTATCTCATTTGATCTTCATAACAATCCAGTGGGGTGGGGCTATTATTATCCCCATTTTACAGGGGAGAAAACTGAGGCTGAGATAAATTGACTTCTCGGGGTCACATACACAATCTAATATCTATCACCAAACATGTATTGTGGTTTTCTCATGTAGCTTTGGCAGAATAGTGAGAAATGGATCCAGGCACCTTAGATGCTTGGGAAAATGTCATTAAGTGTCTAAATGTCTAACCATCTAGCCACCCATCCACCTACCCTCCCAGAGGAAATTCAAGTCAAGATGGATGAGTGTGCACGGAGGGAGGTGACTTTGTTCAAAGGGTGGCTGCCCTCCCAGCCAAAAGCCAATTTTATTATTTCAGTATCTTCCCCAGTCCCCTACAGTCTCCAGGTGACTGCAGAAGGGCACTGGCAGTGGCCAGTTTTAAGATCTCCCTAGAATCTCTCAGGTGCCAGGGTCCAAACACCAGACTGCAGTCCAGATCCCACACTGAAGTGCTAACAAACTGTCAAAGACAGAAAAATCAGGCTCATCCATCCCTAATCAAGCATCTTCCTATGCAAGTCTCCAGGGGGCACTATTAAATAGGCTGGGAGTTGGTCTCCAATATCCGAATCTAAGAGGTGCTACAACAGCAAAAGTCTAAGAAACCTGGGAATTATACTTCAGGAAATCTCCAAACCTCATCTGCCCTGTGTTAGTATGGCCTGGGCGTTCCTAAAGCACAAGCTGTAAACCAGAAAGGAGATGACCACATAAGAAGAATGAGAAAACATTAGTGCTCTAAGTCTTATCCAAAGCTTGAGTTTTTAATCAAGAGTAAGACTCATAGACTCCCTTAGATTGTAAGTTCCTTAAGGACAGGGATGGTCTTTCAGTGTTCCTTAGTATAGTACCTGGCACATAGTAGGTGCTTAATAAATATTTACTGATGATGATGATGATGGTAATGATGATGCTAGAATTGGAGCTAAAAACATCTATCCAGTTCAATGTCTTCATTTTACAAATAAGAAAACTAAGATCCTTGGAAAAGTAGGTGAGTTGTTGAAAGTCACAAGTATTAAGTAATAGAGCTAAAATATGAACCCACATCCAAATCCAGCGCTCTTTTTCCTTCCCCATCCCTCATCTCCTCCCCAGTTCTGATAGTCATAATTCCATCAAGAAAATCAGAATGGTTTCCAAATGTCACCAACTCTGCCGCAGTCGCAGAGTCTGTATCACTGTTATACAAGAACTTTTATCTTGAGCGAAGGGAGGAAAGTGAATCTTGTGTCAACGTTGCAATGCTCATATTAGTTTATTAAACGGAAGGCATGTGGGGGTAGTGGTTAGAGAGCAGAGCTCAGAGTGGAAGTCTTGGGTTCAAGTTCTCTCTCTGATACTTATTGGCTTTTGCAAGAGCCTTCACTCCTTAAGACTTTAGGCAGAGAGGGGAAAGTGGCTGCCCATGTGTTTGGGGAGAGAACGTTTCTCACCTGAAGTTCTCATCCCCATCCCCAGGTCTCATTGAAAGCCTCCTTGGACGAAAGCTTATTGTGTAGTACGTATGAGGTGCTGTATTAGGTACAGCTGGAAAAATGTGAAAAGCAGTGAGTTGTAATCTCAAAATCCCAAGTCACTCTTACTACTCAATTTTTAGTGGCGAGTCCTTTCCTTTGGTCTGATTCTTTGTAACCCTAACTGGTTTGTCATTTCCTGCTGTAGCTCATTTTACAGATGAGCAAACTGAGGCAAATAGGGTGAAGTGACTGACTTAGTAAGTATCTAAGGCCAGGATCTGAATGCAGGAAAAAGAATCTCCCCTGATTCCAAGCCCAGAGCTCTATCCACTGTACCACCCCAGTTGCCTAATAGAACCATAAAAACAACATCTATCTTTTGTCAAAATCCTTTAAAGAGTTCGATGGCACAGAGGATAGAGATCTGGACCTGGAGTCAGGAAGATTTGAATTCAAAAGTGGATGAATAAGGGCAAGTCACTTAATCTCAGTCTAGCTCAATTTCTGCTTTTGCAAAATGGGGAGACCCTCCCTCCCAGCAAGGTGTCAGCGCAGCGGATAGAGCACCAGACCTGGAGTCGGGAATATATGAGTTCAAATCCAGCTTCACACACTTATTAGCTGTATGATCCCGGACAAGTCACTTAATCCTGTTTGCCGAGATTTCCCCATTTGTAAAATGAGCTAGAGAAGGAAATGGCAAACTAGTTCAGTACATCAAAGAAAATCCCAAATCACAACTTCCTTCCAGGGTTATTATGAGAATCAAATGAGATAATTTGTGTAAAGTATTTGGTAAACCTTAAATTGATAAATAAATGCTCAATATTATTATTCGTGCTAGGCAAAGAAATGCTACTTTCAACACACATACGTTTATTAGACAATATTCAATCTAATTAGAAGGACACTGGGGTCAGAATCGAAAGACCCCAGAGTCCAGGCCTCTGTGTTTAAATCCTCCAGCCCATTCTGAGTTAAGACTTAGCTTCCTCACTGGGGCATCCTATCTCCTTACAAAAGGTCTGTAAGGAGGAAATGCTCTCCAAACCTGAACACACCATATAAATGCAGACCACTATTAACTTGACTCCTCTCATTCATCCATCTGATTAAAGCCAAGTCTCTTTCACACTGGTACAAGAGCCTTTTACCCTGGGAACAACCCCTTGTGCCATTCCAACATCCCTGCACCCCCTGCCAGTTTTCTCTTTTAATTGAAAATTCTCAAAACATCTTCCCCAAAGCCTAAGAATAATTTTCTCTTTTTTCTTTTAAAAAACTAGATCTTCAAAGACAGGATTTATTTACATTCTTTTATCTATGTAAGGCTCAATGATACCAGGGAATGCACCCTATTTTAGTTATCAGAGATAGATTCAAATTCTCCCCCTATTACTTACTTGTGTGACCTTGAACAAGTCAGCCTCTCCAAGGTCCTAATTTTTCCTCATCACTAAATTCAATGGGTTCAATTGGGTGACCTGTAAGGTTCCTTCTAGCTCGAATTAATTCTAAGGTTCTGAGATCTCTTTTAATCTCAAGAGGGATACAAAAACATAGTGTTAAAAACATAATCTCATAGAAGTAGAACGAAAAGGAATCTCAAAGACCATTTGATTCAACCTCTTCATTTTATAGATGAGGAAACTGAGGTTCAAGATCAAATGGCCTGCCTAAGGTCATAGGTACAGAGTCAGAGTCCATAGTACTACATTGTCGCCTTTGATCAATACTGATTTAATTTTTTCAATTTGTTGAAAATTTTGGGGAATACACCTCTAATAAAATTCAGAAAGGAACAGAAGAGAGAGGAGACTTAGTTCTGTGTGTGAGTGCCTCATTATCAGTGAGTCAATTAACCCATTGAAAAGTGAATTTAAAAGCCATAAAATAGCCCATAACTAATCATGAGACCAGAATTTCTTTCTATGAATTTGCTGAAAGCATGTAAAACAGTGAAAAAGCTCCCTGTGGCTTATCACGCAAAGGCAGATGCAAGGTAGGTCATGCAATCAGGGATGCTCAGCCAATGGCCAGAGGAAAATATAATCTGGCAGGGGTTGGCTAGCTCTTCCCGCAAGCAGAAATCTGCCAGGTGAGCAAAAGACAAGAGATCTGGCTTCTGCGATTCGTCTCACCTCAAAGCCTAAAACACTCTCCTGCTGTGCCGGCAGCATCTCTGACCTAAATTAACACTGCAGTTTTAATTAATTTATTTTTAGTAAAATATCTTCATTTTCCCCAGGTCCTAAGGATCCAATTTCTATTTAATTAGATTCCCCTTCTTCCTCCTCCCCTCTTCTCTCTTTTGTCTTTCCACACCAGTTCAACTAAATTCTTTTTTAAAAAATTATTTAATTTTTTGGGGGGGTAGTAACAGAAAACCTCCCAAGAATAATTGCAGAGTGTTGTCGGGGCAGAATGGGAGGGAGAAGGTGGCAGCTATATTTAGCGCCAATGAATGTGAGAGGCTGTTTCACATCCCAGGCTGGCACGGCTTGATCTTCTGGGTCCCATAGGGGGATGGGGCTGGCTCTGTGGATGTGCAGACTCAGGCAAAAACCTGCAGAGGCAGCCAATGGACCCATTATTTGGTTCACATAACTTGTTAGAATCTTCCCGGAGTGCACAACGGGCTATTGTTTTTCTAAGTCCCTTTCATGACTTTGTAAGCAGGCTAATTCAAAGCAGACTAGCCTGTTTTCCCTGCTGGAATAAAAGAATCTTCTCAAAGAGCTATTTAACTGTGACCATGGATGCAGCCTTCAATGCAATACAAAGGAAAGAGCTGAAGTCATATATAGCCATAGTTGCTGCTTCTTAGTGCTTCAGTCTCCAATACACCAGTTTATGTCCATCTTCTTGGAAGTGGGTCTTTGCATAATTATCTCCCTTTCCCTCTCCCCCCCCTACTTTTAATCTGCTGGATGACCTCATACATCAACATTCCACTGTAGGAAACGGAGGCTGCAAAGTCTGTATCTCCTCTGTAAGAGCAGCTCTGAAAAGGGGCCTTTTCCACCACAAAGAGAGGGTTTCTAAATCCTTCTCTCTGCTCATGTGTTGTTAATCAGTCCTTATGGGAAAGACCCGGCCAACAGTTCTGGTGGAACACGGACTGCACACAGAATTTGTAGTGTTTACCTGCAAAGCGATCTTGGAAAAGGCAAATGATTTTATTTAGTCTGACAAGTGGTTTTGGCACAAAGCCACCAAGGAGCTAAGGGGAAACAAGGACCTGTATTCTAGGATGACATTTTCCCCACAGCTATCTGGGTTTTGAGATATCAGGCTTTTGTGAAGCAGCAGATACAGATGATGAGATGTTATTTTCTACTTTCAGCAAATTGCTCAAAATCACCACTAGTCCCCCCCCCCACCTCTCTCTCTCTCTTCCTTAAAAAAACAAAGCAAAATGCCAAACCCAAACTCTACATTCTCTTTGTTCTTACTGAATCTGCTTTATTCAAAATCTTTTTTTTTTTTAATTTAATAATATATATTGGGTGGGGAGGTATTACTAAAAAAAAAAAAGTAATGGAAATCCAACATTTTTCCTCTAGGAAGTCCTGATTATTTCTGACACCAGAAAGAATGACTAATCTCCTCATTGAATGCTTTCTCATATGATAATGATTGCAACTGACTTATGTATAGAGGTTTCTTCATCTGTAAAATTAGAGAATTGGCCTTTCACTCATCAAATGGCCTAGAAGAGTAGAATTCCATGTTGGTGGGATGGTGGAGAGAGACATTCTGCTTACGCCACTTTGTTGGTGGGACAAAACATGGGCACAAATTTTGGGGACGGTGAAGTGGCAACCTATGGCAGGAATCACAGAAATGATCTTAATCCCCACTGTTAGAGATGAATGCTAAGGATGTCATCAAAAAAGAGTGGAGAAGTCAGGGAAAAGACCTTTCTGAGAAAAATAGTCTTGATGCCTCACTTGAAATAGTGATAAATTGGAAATAACCTCTATACTCAACAGTTAAGGAGTAGTGGAATAAACTATGGTAGATTAATGTAATGGTATAGTTTACCATTTTATACCAATTTACCATTTAAATGGGAATTCATTTTTAAAAAAATGAATAAGAATACAAAGAAATATAAAAAACAATGCAAAGAGAGCAGAATTAAGACAACATATATGGAGATATAAATAATTTAAGCCAGTAACAATAGCAAACAAATGTTAAAATGTTACATTACAGTTTCTGTCATAAATTCACTTTTTAAATAATTTAGATTCCAGAATTCTATTGGAAATTTGAGTTCATATTCTATTTTTTGTTTCTGTTTATGATAAACTCACCACTCTTTTTAAATATAAATAAAATGAGGAAGTTGCACTGCATGAACTTGAAAAGCCCCTTTCAGCTCTAACATTTTATGACACCAGGAGTTGTCTTATGTCCATTACTCACTACTTATGCTCTAGTAATCCATCAAGAAGTATTTATTAAGCACCTACTGGTCCAAGAACATAGTAATTCTAGGTGCTAAGAATACAAGAATACAAGGAAAATGAATAAAATAATCCCTACTCTTAACAAATTTACAATCTAATGAACAAGAAAGGTGTGCAAAAATATGCAGTATGAAGTTAGTAAATACAAATGTATATATACACAAGATGCTTTCATCCTTCAAGGATCAATGACAAGTGCTCCAAAATCTGGACTTACAAACTGTCTTTATAGGACCCATGATTTTGATCCATGATTCATGAGACAAGAAATGAATCTAAAGATCGATTAAATAAACAGAGAAACCAAAGTGCTGTACATCATCTATGAGCTACAACTCTGATCATTATTACCACTCAAGAAAGATATGTGATATGATTAATGTGGAAATATGTTTAATAAGATGATTGCTGTCTAGGAGAGGAAGAAAAAAATCAGAACTCAAAATTTTATAAAACTGTTGAAAATGAATATAATGGGAAAAAAAATAAAGTGGACTAAGGAATGGTATATTATAAAACTGAGAGAAGATCCGACCTTTGTCAACTAAGAAGACCAAAGAGAGAGAATGTGATGATAGAGCAAGACAACTGGGATGCTTCAGCCTAGAAAGATGAAAGGTCAAGAATGAAAGGGGAGATGGGAGATGACAGAAACTAACCAAATTACCAAGGATAACAAACAGGACCACACAGTCTTATTAGTCCATTCTCAGCACAATTGAAGTAGGAGGGACTAACTTAAAGCTTAAGAAAAAAACATCCAAAAAGGAAGTGCAACTTTAGATCTCAAACAGGAAATATTTAGAATGTACAACCCTAAGTGACAGGCAAAAGCTGAAATAGGTTCAAGAAGGACTTTTAATAAATTCACAGACAGTATGCTTAATTGTTAGTGAATAGCTGCTATATTCTTAATGGATAATTGGTACTTAAGGCAAAACTTCTTAAACTTTTTCCACTGACCACTCATTTTTGCCTAAGACATTTTTATATGACCCCAGGTATTCAGGTATATAAAAATCAAACATTTGCTGATAATGACTCATAATTTCTACAGTTTAAGAAGCTGGGGTTTAAGGTTAGCAGCAGTAGTTACTTTTAAGGTAAAGCCCTGAAAACTCACACATTTGTGTGTGTCCCTCTACTCCTCTGGGCCCTCCCTCTAACTGGATGGCTCCTTCCAGAACTTTTATTTCGGGAAAATGCCCAGGCCAGCCATGTCTCATTCTTCTCCAGTTTGTATTCTAGATTTTCTCTATTTCCCAAATGAGTCCTTTTGAGTGTCCTTCTGTCCCGATCTTTTAGCTTCCTTTTAATTGGTATCTTCTTTCCATTAGAGTGTAAGCTCCTTGAATGTAGAGATTATCTATTGACTCTTTTTGTGTCCTCAGCATTTAGCACAGTGCCTGGTGCTTAATAAATGTTTATTGATTGATAAACATTCTAATTGCTTAATAAATGCTTATTAATGGTCTGCCTTTGCCTATATCAGGTCATTTCAACCTCATAACAACCTTCAAGAGAGAAGCTACAAGTATAATTTTCATTTTACAGAGGAGGAAATAAGAGAGGTTATGTTTTTGCCTATGATCACAGAGCTAAGGTCAACTCTATACTGGTGACAGGATGGATCACAACCATAGCATCTTACAAAATGTATAAAATCATAGATTTATTAGAAGGAACCTTAGAAAGTCACAGTACAACCCCTGATTTTACAGATAGGGAAACTGAGGCCCAGAGTATTGAAAATAACTTACCCAAATATACCTCAAAAGCAGATCCTCATTCAAAAAGTCCAGTTTTTTTGTTTGTTTGTTTTTTGCTACAATACAGTGACAAGCTCTGTTCTACTCTTAGATACAAAATACTCAGGCCAAGCTATTGATATAAACCAGTATGGCAGTTCTTGGGTTCAGAGTTAACAAAAACTGGCAGTTCTACATGTTGTTCTTTGAAGGGTTTCAAAGGACCACCTCCTCCTTTCCCCTGCCAAAAAATCGCCCTTAATAGCCTGCTGTAGGGCACTGAATAACTAACATTTTTATTCCCTCTCTCTTTGGGGGATAAGGAATTAGTTTGGACAAAGAGCTTTAAATATTGTCTGGAAAGGGTTCTCAAAGTGTGGTCTGAGGGTTCCAGTGGCCCTCAAGACCCTCTCAGAGGGTCCTCAAGGTGAAAATTATTTTCTTAATAATATCAAGATGTTATTTTCCTATTAGAATCCTTCTTTCTCTTCCAATGAGAATTTCCTTTATATGTTCAATCAAAAAAACATATACTAACAGACTGAAAGGCAGAAGCAGTTATGAGAATCCATCTGTTTTCTATTAAGCCAGACATTTAAAAGGATTTTCAAAAAATATATAAAACAATACCACTTAATTTTTTTTTGTTTTGAAAACAGCTATATTTTATAAAAATATTTTATTTATGTCAACTATAACGAGCTTATTATTCTTGTTTTAAATGAATATTTTAAAAAAAACATCAGTTCTAATTTCTAATAAGGTGAATGCCAATAGCTATAACCTCTTGATAGATAGATATAACATATATGTATATATATATATATATATACATATATATATATATATATATGTATATATATATATATATATATATATATATATATATATATATATATATATATATATATATATATAATATATATATATATATATAAATCTCTTTAGGATCCTCAATAATTTTTAAGAGTATAAAGAAGTCTAGAAATCATAAAATTTGAGAACCAAAGCTTTCAAACATTTTTACCCTTCTTGAAGGCAACTAAGTGACCCAAGAACTGAATCTAGAGTCAGGAAGAGCTGAATTCAAATCTAGCCTTAGACACTTATCTCTGCTTCAGTTTTCTCATCAGTAAAACGAGGATAATAATAGCAATACCTTCTGGAGTTGTCATGAGGATCAAATGAAAAACTATTTTTAATATACTTAGCATCATATCTGGTACATAATAGGATCTACAAAAATGTTTAATAATATCTTACCTAACAAAACATTGGTAGAAGACATCAGGTTGGAGATGACCATCGTGCATGCTGTCAATGATTTCAGAAGCCCATCTCCCAGCCAGAGAACATGGCTGTGGATGATAGTACACCACAATCTCTGACGAATCGAGATCTCAAATGACTCAAAAAGTGCGTGTGCAGGACACAGCCCTTTACCAGTCGTGACGTGCACTCAGAGGCAGCATGAAAGATATTATCAAGGCCAGGTGTAATCAGTCAGTAGTAAGAATAAGAGGCAACAGATGGACAGACAGCCCAAGGATTACAACAGGATTACTTCCAGTGGCCTGGGTGAAAACCACCCTTGAGGGTTTTATGGAGAAATAAGAACAGGGTGTAGAAAGGAAGGTTCCATCTAAAATCCTGTGGAAGGAGCCCAGGTACATAAAAAAATGAAATCGGGACCTCTCCAACTATCAAGTTAACACCTCAGCAGAAACAATTTATCAGGTCAGATAACCCAGTATATGGCGAAGTCCAAACAGAAGAGAAAGAGGATTTTTTTTGGGGGGGGGGGAAGAAGAAGGGTGGGGTACAGTGGGAAAGAGAAGCCCAGAAAGTTCTGTAGGGAGTGATTTGCAAAGGCCCAAAAGACAAACACTCCCTTACTTCACCATTTTGCCAAGGGCTATTCCTTTAAAAGGCATTTCCTCCTATTAAAAAATAAATAAATCTTTGGGTTTCATCTACTAAGGTATGTGTTATAAGCAGAGGAAAATCCCAAGACTTCATACCACTAGTCATAGTCACTAATTACACAATGAATGGAGAGGTGCAGTGACAAAGCCAGGAGGTATTTTGCCCTCCCAATTCGGAGAACGATAATTTTTTTTAATTTCCAGAGAAATGGAAAGGAATGCCATTATATTCAATTACAGAAAAATAACCCATGACTCAAATAACAATTTTTGGAAGAACAAAACTTTAAAAACTGACAGATATCCATTTTTTGAGTTTTTTAAGGGGAGGGAAAGTCAGGGATGGGTGGAATGGACAGAAGAAAGGCGGGGAGGAATACCAAAAATGTCCTCCCACCCCCAAAAACAACAAAAAAGGAATTTAAATGGCAAAATCCCTAACTCCACCTATAAAATCTAAATATCAAAATTCTACCACTAGGTCCTAAAATGCCAGCTGGAGGCAACAACCCTGAGAGGAATGCCTGGCAGAAAACACTGACAGGAATTCCAAACAGCTATGGGACTTCCCGCTGGTCACGTGGCTCTCCTTTATCCTAAACTCTGAAGTGTCAGTGGTGGCTAAGCAACCAAGGAGCCTGTCCTTTCATGTCATATTAATAAGGCTGCAATACAAACTGCACAGCAGGTAGAAAGGAGGACACAGAATACAAATTGGATTGAATTCAATTTTGTATTCATTCTGCATCAAGCTGTATCCCTTCAAAAACTCCGCTTTTCCACCCTCCCTTTCCTGACCCCCATTCCCTGTCCATGGCTAGAGGGACGAGGGGTTAACAGGCCCAGTTGTGTCTCTTCCACTAGGCCAGAATGATTCATGAGAAAGAGTCAGATGTGCTTGGTCTCACACCACTCCTTCTTGTTGTATGTTATGGAAACTACTAAAAAGGGATGGGAAAAAATAATCTATGACCTTATCACTATGGAGGAAAGCATGTTTTTATAAAAAGGGTTTGAGGTTCATGGCAAAGAAGCTCATTTCCTTTTAAGAGGATTAGAATCTGCAGTGTTCAAGCAGGGCCAATTTCTACCACTGCCTGGCAATCCAATTACTTTGAAGGGTTTTCTTCTCTTGTAGCAGCAGGCAAGGATGAGGGATATGGTGGGCAAACTATCATAGCAGAAAATTCCTACCAATTTCAAAGAGAAATGGCCTTAGAAATCATCAATCAATAAGCATTTATTATTACCATATGCCAGGCACCAGGTAAGAGCTAAAACACCTAAAATCTATTTCTTTTTAGAAAGAGAAAATGATTTTATTAGGCAAAACCTCACAAATCATTAAAGCAGAAGTTACTACCCTGGTACGCATGGATACATTTCAGGTTTCAGGATAGATTTCATGGTTAGTTTTCATGAAAATGGATGTGAAAAAAATTACATCCTAATTTTCAATAACCTTTCAATGAAGTTTAGTATTTTCTATCATTACGAGTTTTTTTAAAAATTATTCTGACATCATAAGCTTCTCCAGATTGCCTAAGGAATCTGTATCACAAACAAGTTTAAGAATACCTGAATTAAAGAGAATATTTTCAACAAGCAAATGGCTCAAGGTTCAAAGACCATTAATTCTACATAAAGAACAAAGCAAAAAAGTTAAAGATATTCAAGAATAAGGAAAAAGTAAATTGCATTTAAACTGGCAAACTAAAAGGGAGAAGAGGAAAGAGGCTATGGTGTTAAAGGCTTTAAAAAAAGGATTTTATATTTGATCCTGGAGATTAAATAGAGACACATGGGAGTTTATGGAGTAGGGAAGTGCCATTTAACACCCTGATACTTTTGCCTATCAAAGCAATTTTGCAGAAAAGGTAGAAAATCTAAAGTCCAGTACCAAGCATTAAGAGATAACTCTAAAGAGTTACCCAATTAAACTTATTTTCTACAGGTATAACTATATATAATAAGAATATATAATATATAGAAATCCGATGATGTTATCACTACTCCAATTCCCACAAGTTTTAGGGAATTTGTTTTATTCTGAAAGAAACAGTTCAGCAGACCCAGAGAAGTATTTGAGGTAGTGTGGTACAATGGACAGAGAGCCATTTTTAAAAACTGGGGTTCAGGTCTTATATTCTAATGGGGGGAGTAACATGCCAAAAAAAATATACTTGCAAGACAAATGCAGGATAAATGAGAAGTAATATTAATTAGTTAGTCAATAAACATTTAATAAACACCTACTATGTGCCTCTCACTAGGCAAAACCCTGAGAGACAGCACTATCAGTGGTGGGGAGAAGGGAGAAAGTTGGGGAGAAAAGGGTCAGGGAAAGCCCAAGAAAGGCTTCTTGCCTAAAGTAGAATTTGAACTAAGTCCTGAGGGAAGCCAAAAAGGCCAAAGACACAGAGGGAGAGCATTCCAGACTTAGTATAGCCATTACTGGCATTAGGGATAGGAGATGGCTGCAACGACAGAATGCCATCAAGGCTCATCTTCCTGATTTTAGTTCTGGCTTCAGACATTTACTAGCTATGTGACCCTGGGCAAGTCATTTAACCACATTTGCTCCAGTTTCCTCATATGTAAAATGAAGTGGAAAAGGAAACAGAAAACCATTCCAGTGTTTTCACCAAAAATACCCCCAGATGAGGTCATGAAGAGTTGGACATGACTGAAAAGTGACTGAACAACAAAAAAACAGCCAAAAGCCCAGTGACTAAATTGGAATGTCTAAAGGCAAGTAATATCTAAGAAGACTAAAAAGGTAGGAAGGAACCAGGTAATAAAGGTCTTTAAAAGTCAAATAGAGGGTTTCAGATGTGATTCTGGAGGAAATAAAGAGTCCACTGGTGTTGAAGTGTTGGAGTTAGGGAATAGAAGGGTGTTATGCTCAGACTTACATTTCAATTGTGGCAGCTGGTTGGAGCAAATACAAGGGCAGAGCTGAGGATGACCCCAAAGTTGTAAGACTAGGTGACTGTTATAATAATGGTACCCTCAACAGTAAGAGATGAAAGGGAGGGGACTTTGACAGGAAAAAATTATGAGTTCGGGTTTGGACATGTAGGATTTAAGATGTCCATAACAGGCAGTTGGAAATGGAAGGAAGGAAGTCAGAAGAGAAATTAAGGCTAGACAACAGATCTAAGAATCATCTGTGTGAAAGTAATTGAATACATTGGAAGTGATTATCTAATCAAGTGAGACAGGATGGAGGGAGAAAAGGACTAAGAACTGAGCCTGGGGTGTATACTCAAAGTCAATAATGGGTCTGAGCTGAATAAAGATCCAGCAGTCTTAAGAAGAAAGGGTCAGAACCATTCCGAGAGCATTTTGGAACTACAACCAAAAGGATATAAAACTGTGCATACCCTTTAATCCAGCAATACTAGTAGGACTGAAGAGAGTGAAGAATACTGAGAGGATGGGGACAGTAGAGGCAAGAAGATGGGTTAGAATGGGATCAAGAGGAGGAGTGTGCCTTGGCAAAGGGAAGAGGAACCTCACTATGTAAGAAGGGAAGCAGGAAATAGTAGCAGAAGCTGTCTAAGTGATGTGAGATGGGGAAGAGGCAATTCTTGTTGGACAGCCTCAATTTTTCTCAGGGAAGGACAATTTTAACTCAGACCTTCCTGACTCCAGGTCTACCATTCTAATAAATGTACCACCATCTATCTGCCTCCAAGCACAAGCCATGTTAAAAATATAAGAATTTAATAAAACCTTAAAATGTAGATGATCTGCATCTGCTTCCTAGAATGATGACTTTGGTTCTGGTAATGAAGCCCTTATCTGATGTGTATTTCACAAAGAATATGTGCTCTCTGGCATGGCCCAGGTGACATTTAGTCCAGGCAGGACATTCTTAAAATGGCCCAAAGTCCAAAGAATCAAACTTGATCCTTCTTCCCAGGACGTGTCCTCATTTCTCTTGGATAGTATCACCCTGTCTCTTCAGGGATGGCATCCTCCCTCTCACCAGGGATAGCCAGCTGGCCCCTTCTGCAGAGTCCATTCATGGCCCTCCATTTCCCAGCCAGAATCAGTGACTGAATGATGGTCAGCCTGAAGAGTGATGTAAGTGATACAGGCTCCACTGGGTAAAGCAGCCTTCTATAAACTCATAACTTTAAAGCAAAACCCTTCAGACACCACCACCAAAACCACCCTCCAGACGTCTACAAGCCACAGCCTTTGCCCTCTAATAACTACATTAGTAAAATACAAGAAATCAGAAATTTAAAATTTTTTCTTACAAGATTATAAAGGAAACCAACTACAATAAAATAGTAAGAAAACTGAACTGTGATCACCTGAACTCTACAAGATGTTAGTTACTAGTGATTCTGAAGTAGTATTGCATGCAAACAATATTTCTGGCAAAAACAATATGATGGGAAACTGGATGTGATTTCTCTTTCTATTGGTGACAAAATCACAAGTACTGATAATATTTCTGTAGTTCACTCCCTTCCTCTGTAATGGAAGGAAATGCTAAACATTAAGTCAATGAAGATAATATGTAATTTTTTCCCCATCAGTTCAGAGGTACCCTGCCACAAATCAATTCAGGTTAGAAACTCCTGCTTTAAATAATCCACAAATGGAAAAACCCGTCCTTCAGTAATTGAAAAATGGAGTAATAATAATAACAAATTAATAAAAACTACCTTTAATTCTACTTACTCCAGTAGCCTATTTATGTGTAGTTAGAAATAAGTGGAATATGCATAATTATAAATAGCTTGATTATTTAAATTAGAATTACTGACATGCTAAGATGTCTTAATAATGGCAGACCTCAAAAATGAAAAAGGATGGAAAGAATCTTTCTGATAACAGGGAAAATACCCACACATTGAACGTTTACCCCACCAAGGAAAAATTAATCACTCATCCCCACCTCAAAATAAGAGACTCAGCAGCTCTGAAAGGGCAGTCATGCAAAAGAAAAGGAGAAAAGCTCAAGCAATTCTCTTGAGCTTTCCCTCCAGAAAAGAAAAGTATAAAGGACTGGTAGAGGACACGAATCATTACTCTAATAGATTTAAATTGCTATAATAGATTCAAATGGCAGAACCAGCTTCCTCTTCATCATCCAACTGGAGCTTTAGTTAGCCACACTCACTTGGAATTGGAAACCTGTGAATCATACCATACACATGATTTGGCTTATGACCACCATGACATACCTTCACATATTCCATCACTGGGTCCAGGAGATGCGGATCCCTGCAAAGGAAAAACATAAATAAGTAAAACGCTTTCCTTTCCTGAGAAAAATGTCGAGATTATCTTATACTTCTTGATTCACATTATAAAGCTGCAAATCCACATCCAAGGAAAATCACACAATCACATTCTCAGTAGAGTTGTCCATATATTCCCTGTCGAAAATAAGCAAAAAACATTGATATTTTTGCAGCTACATAAGAACCATACAGCTGCTTTTAAGCATTAAAAAATACTTGAAGAGCTCAAGGAAACACATTCTGAAAAAATATATAGAATGCTAATTGTCTCCAGCTCGACCTTCAAGCTTTTAATATACTTAGGACTGATTAAATTTCTCAACCTACCTCCAATTTCTTGATTTCTAAAACTGAAATAATAGCATCTTATCTTTACTTCTTTCATAAAAGATGCAATGATCAATTCATCTAAAATTTTTAGGGAGAATGGGGCTGGGCTCTGAGGTCAGAGAAGCTTGCATTATTGAAGTTAATTCTCTTAATTCTTTAATTCCCTTTTCATGGTCTGGAAACAGCTGAAAATTGATCTGTCTCCAAATGCATTTTAAAAAGTTGCCAATAATTAAATCACCAAGGGAACATCCAAATGATTTTAAAGTAATGAAAAGTGTGCCTTGTTAATGAGATACAATTCAAGTAAAGAGATAGGCAAAACTCAGAATAATTGAATGGGCCTTAAAAAGGAAAACTGGCAATGATCTTAATGGAAAGAACAAAAGAGCAGGGCTTCCATTTCATTCTATGAAAAGGTTTTTTGGTTGGCCATTGGTATTGGCTTCCCTCTTGCCTGTACATTAGTTTTCTTTCTTTCTTTTTTTTTTTTTTTTACTGTGATTGCCAACTCATATTTTTGGATTTCTGCCCTACCCCCAATTAAACCAGTTATTTTTATTGGTACTTCCCTGTTCCTCAGAAGTACACCACCAGAAACTTGCTTGAACTATGAGATGACAGAAAATTGCCAGAAGATGGATGCATTGTCCAATTTTGTGTACAGATGGCCCGCGGTCCCAGAGGCCAGGGTCAACAACCTCTGTGGTCACAAATGTCATTAGCAACCTGTAAAGGCTCCTAGTAGGACACTGGTCCATCCACGTCCAGCCCCCAAAGCATATGCCACACAAATACTTCAAGATAGGATTACTATTTACTAGGGTTCTCTACCCCAAATTTAGGAAAACTCAAAAGGCAAGGAAGTCCCTAAGATTTGACTGGATAAGACCTGGTGACCTCAGGACGAGCAGAGTTAATTCTTGGTCACCCAGATCCATAAAGGTAAAGTCTGAGTCCTTCAAACTTGGAAGGATAGCCCAAACTCCCCCATGCTACCTCAGTAACCCTTGTTCCAAATCCCCCCTCTTCCAGTAACCATACTGTGTCCTAGAATGAAAGGAAGGGGGCCCACATAATAATAAAAATAATAGTTAGCATTTACATAATACTTTAAGATTTACAAAATGCTTTACAAATTTGAAACTTCACAACAACCCTGGGAAGAAATAATGATGATAATGATGATAATAATAATAATAGCTCACATGTATATAGTGCTTACTATATACCAGGCACTGTGTGAAGAACTTTACATATATTAATTATGTCATTTAATCCACCACAACAACAAGGAGGTAAGTGCTATCATTACCCCCATTTTACAGATAAGGAAACTGAGACAGATTAAAGAATTTGCCCATTATCTAATAATTATCTAAGGCAAGATTTGAACTCAGATCTTTTGGACTCTAAGCTTGATGTGTTATTCAGAAGCAAGTACTATTATTATTTCCATTTTACAGATGAGAAACTCCAGACAGAATTACCCAAGATGGGGCAGCTAATAGGTGTCTGAGGCTGTATTCATATCTACGCCTGCCTGATTCTGAGTTTTCCACTCTGGCTGTACCAGCTCTGTATTTGGGCTCCCACTCTCATTTGCCATTTATTGTTCTGCAGTTTTTCATTTCTACATCCCTCACTTTATTGTGCCCATGCCAACGAGATAGATGTAGACTCTTTGAGAACATGGATTGTTTTCTGTTTTTCCTTTGTGTCTCCAACACTGCTCAGAAGTGCCTTGAACATAGCAGCTTTTGTGCATGGAATATTGGTTTATGGATGAATGGTTGATCAAAGTGAGGGAAATATAACAGAAAAAGAAAGGTGTAACAAAAAAGAAGAAGGGAGGAAGGGAATTCTAAAAAAGATGAATGCTTATGAAGAGTGAGGACTGATGGAGGGCCAATCACAATTGTTTATCCCTCTCTTTGTATATTGATTATTTAATCAGCAAGTGTTTAAGTTCCTACTATGCGCCAAGCAATGAAAAAATAAGGTATCTCCCTATTGTCAAGAAACTTACATTCTACTGGCATGATACAACACATTTAACTTTGGAGCCGGATCTAGGTTCAAAATCTGGACTCTGCTACTTACTACATGAATGACCTTGGGCGAGCAGCTTTATGTATATGCTTGTGCCTTTATTTCTTCATCTGTAAAATGAAGGAATGAGAATAAATCTCTTAAGTTCACTCCCAATTCTTGATCTATGATCCTATGATCCCATGACTGAAGTAGGATTGATGGGAAAGGAGAAAGACTAAGAACTGGAAAAACAGAAAAGGCCACTTAAAAGAAGGAGACATTTACACTGAGTTTTGAAGGAAGCTGGAAGTTTAAAGAGGCAGTCTAGGAGGAAGAACCTTTTAATCCTATGGTACAGTATATGCAAAGATATGGAGGCAAGAGACAGAATATTGTATATAAGAAACAGTGAGTTTGGTTAGAAGGTCACATTAGGGGGAGTAATGTGTCATTAGCCTGGAAAAGTGGAATAAAATCAGTTTTTAAGGGGTTTAAAAATCCAATAGACAAATCTGGATTCTGGGACTATTTGATGAAGGAAATAACATGGTAAAATTTGTACTTTAGGAATATATATCTGGTATTAGACAGAAAAAAGGTCTGAAGGTGAGAAAAACTTGAGATGAGAGCCAAATGTGTATACAAATCTAAGAATAAGGCCTTTTATTTGTTTTTCCATTTTTATGTTAAGTGGAGATGATATGCGAAGATGATTATAGAAATTAGGTCTAAAAGATAATGTAAGAGTTCATTTTAGTAGAAACTGAAGTTTTTACTGGCATTGATGCACATCCTCCCCTCCAAAGCAGGTACTCTTCATGGACCTACCTCAAATTATATTGATGAATTTAGACCTAAAGAATTTAACTTCCTGGTTTAATAATAATAATAACAGTCATGATGATGGTAGTAATGATGATGATAATAACTAACACATTTATAGCATTTGGAGCAGCTAGGTGACACAAGGGATGGAATAGACCTGGAATAAGAAGATTCCTATTCCTGAGTTCAAATATGGCCTCAAACACTGACTAGCTGTCACTTCACCCTGTTTGCCTCAGTTTCCTCATCTGTAAAACAAGCTGGAGAAGGAAATGGTCAACCCCTCCAGCATCACTGCCAAGAAAACCACAAATGGTGGAACTTTGCCCCAAAGACTATAAAACTGTGCTTACCCTTTGATCCAGCAGTGTCACTACTGGGTCTGTATTCCAAAGAGATCATGAAAGAGAGAAAAGAGCCCATATGTGCAAGAATATTTGTGGCAGCCCTTTTTGTAGTGATAAGGAACTGGAAATTGAGTGGATATCCATCAGTTGGGGAATGGCTGAATACATTACGGTATATGAATGCTATGGAATATTACTGTTCTTTTAGAAATGATGAACAAGCTGATTTCAGAAAACCCTGGAAAGATTTACATGAACTGATTCTGAGTCAAATGAGCAGAACACAGTAACAAGATTATGTGATGATCAACTGTGATCATCTTGGCTCTTCTCAATAATGGGTTGATTCGCAGCAATTCCCAGAAAATGATATCCACATTAAGAGAACTATGGAGATGGAACATGAATCGAAACTTAGCACTTTCACCTTTTTTTATTTGTTTTATTCTTTTTCATGGCTTTTTCCCTTTTGGTCTGATTTTTCTTGTACAACATGACAAATATGGAAATACATTTAAAAGAATTTCACATACTTAACCTATATCAGAATACTTGCTGTCTTGGGGAGGAGAGAGATAAGAGAAGAAGGGAGAAGAATTTGGAACAGAAAATTCTTGCAAAAATTTATCTTGAAAACTATATTTACATATATTTGGAAAAATAAAATATTATTGAAAATTTTACAAAGAAAAGAAAATCTCAAATGGGGGTCTACAAGAATGAGATACAACTGAAAGAATTCAACAACAAAATCTAGCAGTTACTATGTGTCAAGCACTGTGCTAAGCACATTACAGTCACTATCTCACTAGATTCTCAGGACTACTAGAATGGGGGAGTGGAAGCAGTGCCATTTTACAAATGAGGAAACTGAGGCAAATAAGGGCTTATCTAGGATCACAGAGCTATTAGCTATCTGAGACTAGATTTGAATTCAGGCCTGCTGAATTCAGTGCCCAGTGCTCCTTTAAAACAAAAAAAAAGAAGCAAGGAAATATGGATTTATTAAGCATCTACATATATATTCCAGGCAGTGTGCTAAGTGATTTACAAATATTGTATCATTTGATCCTCACAGCAACCCTGGCAGATTTGATGAGAAAATGAAAACTGAAGTAAACAGGGTTAAGTGACTTACCCAGAGTCACGTATCTAGTATCAAAGGCTACATTTGAAATTGGGTCTTCTTGACTACTCCCACCCCATGCCCATCCCCATCCACTGTGCCATCTAGTTACAATATATACAAAGCATATATATTCTTCCTACCTTCCCTATATCTTTTGAGAGCATCATCAAATTATCTTCAACTCTTGGTTCTTCTTCATTCCCAACTTTCAAATCAGATACTAACTAGTACCTATGGAGTTCTGCCTCCACAACATTTCTTAGATGTATCCCCTTTTTTCCCCTCAAGGAGCCTCCTAACAAACTCCTAAGTGACCTCTCTGCTTATAGTCTTTCCCTCACTATTGCCTCCTGAACAAAACTGCCAAATTGATAGTTTTTAAGCAGAAGTCATTCCCAGTTCAAGTTTCAATAGTTCTCTAATGCCTCTAGGATAAACAATGAAGATTTGGCACTCAAATCTCTGGATAATCTTGTTCCAAACTCATTCTGGTATTATTTCACATTGCTTCCCTTGCTATTACTCCAAAACTTGTCTATTGGTTGTTTCTTAGACTCTTTGCATAACAAGAGTTTAATTCCTACAATATTTTGCAGATGCCAAATATCTTCTTATCTATTCTCACATTTAAGTTTAGCAGTCTTATGAAACAGAAAATCTAAGTATTTTCTTTATTTTTACAGTTGATAAAACTGAAAATCAATCAGATTTGGCTGAGATCAGTTAATAAGGAGTAAAGATGGGACTTGAAGCCCAAATTAACTCTAAATCTAATGTTCTTGCAGTCACATAATAACTAGTAGCAACAATTCCAATGATCTTGTGATGAAGAGGGCCATCTGCACCCAAAGAAAGGACTAAGGGAACTGGGTATGGATCACAACATAGTATTTTCATTCTTTTTGTTGCTGTTTGCTTGTGGTTTGTTTTCTTTATCATTTATTTTCCCTTTTTGATCTGGTTTTTCTTGTGCAACAAGAGTATTGTATAAATGTGTGTGTGTATGTTAAAATGTCATATTAAATACATGTATAATATGTATGTGTATATATAAATAGATAATAAATAAATAAAATTATATATATGTGAGTATGTATATAAATATGTATGTATATATAGATAATAAATAAATAAAAATATATAAATGCACATAAGATAGTGTAAGTGTGTATGTTTATATGTTAAAACCAATATATATGTATATAATACATAATATAAATATAAATATTTATATATGTGATTTATAAGTATATATAATGGATTTAATATATATTTTAACATATTTAACTTATTTTGGATTACTTGCCATCTAGGGGACGGGGTGGGAAAAAGGAGGGGAAAGTTTTGAACATGGAGTTTTGTAGGGGTCAGCGTTAAAAAATTGTTCATGCATGTGTTTTGAAAATAAAAAGCTTTCATTAACAAAAAAAAAAAACTGGTAACTAAATGTAGGGGTCATGAAATTATATGTTATCAGTAAATGTTTGATTTGTATGCCTATTTTCTATACCTATATATCAGGGTCACATAAAAATTGCTTGGGACAAGCAGGGGACACAAGCAGAAAAAAGTTTAAGCAACTCTGGGCTAGAGGTCATCTAAAGTGTTCTTTCCTAGGGAGAGAGAATGATTTTAAGAGGAATTTATGCTAATCCACAGGATGAAGCTGCCATTTTTCATTCTGACTCCTTAGAGAACAATGAAAAGGCTAAATCTGGGGCCTTGAAGGGCACTGCAGTGTCAGCAACTGTGACCTATGAATCCCTGATTATTTCTTTGAAAAGTTTATCGCAGACTTTGGGCAACCAACAAGATGCCCAAGGCCACTAAGACCTCATTCCATGGCACAATGAATACCTAGGATGATTGTGTGGAGAGGAGAGAGAAAATAGGAAGGGAAGGGAAAGATATCCGAGCTAATTTGTATGACTGTAATTAATCAGTGTTATATTCAAATAAATGGGGGAAATCATATCCTAAAACTAAGATTTCTTCTTTTGATTTAAGGAATGAGTAGGATTACTTACTTCATTGATCAGGCAACTTTTCTATGACTACAATTATTCCTTCCACATTGTGTGTGTGTGTGTGTGTGTGTGTGTGTGTGTGTGTGTGTGTGTTGTGTTGTGTTATGTTTGGGGAGGGGGGATGTTGGGATCAGGGCCCCAGAGATCTGGAAAATTGGTGCAAAATTTTTTGGTCCTCCCTTCGCACCAAAGAAGAAGTCTGAATTTTTCTTTTTCTTTTATGACATGTTGTAAACTTTTGTGTTATGCATTTCTGAATTTCTAAACTTTTTCTGTCATCTGTGTGTTGCCAGCAGCTTCCACAAAATTCCCTCCAAATTCCCATTTAATTTCTTATGCCAACCCACGATATATCCAAATCACAATGGGGAAAGTTGCAATGTGGAAGGAATAACTAGTATAATGTAACAGCTGTCTGAGGACACTGAGTATTAAGGAGACTTGTCCAGAGTCACTCAAATGGCATTTGACAGAAAGAAGGAGAAGCTGGCCTGAAGGAACAGACTGTAAGGCACTCAAGGCATTCCTTCTCTGGCCAATAGCCCAAGCTCTCTTCTAAGAAAAATCAAAATCAAAAATTTTTAATATTCAGGAGAGAGGAAGGAGTTACAAAACAAAGAATGCTTTAAAATCACAAAGTTTGGAGAGCTGGCTTACACCAAATTAAGCTACTTTTATTAGTGTCTGACTTGAAAAAATAAAACTCTTTCTGTCCTATTCTTCACAAAAGTTAGCCATACCCCAAAACAAAACCAAAAAAAACTAAAACAATCAACCTTTGTCTTATAGAATCCTCCTTTGTTTATGAAAGAGGATCTAATTTTCCCCAAGAGACAAGACAATAAACAGTCCTTGAAGCAGGGATTTACAGTCTCTATAAAAATAATCTTGGAAATAAAACAATGTAGACAAAAAAGGTTTTGCACTTAAACCAGTAACAAACCGTTAAGTCTATGAATAAAGCTGCTAATGAGGACGAGTCTTTATTCCCCTAAGTCTGGGGGGCACCTGTGAGAGGAAGTATTGTCAAACAGACATACTTGTGCTGGATGAAAAACAAACAGCAGACAAAGCAGGAGTAAAATCTTATTCCTCTGGCTTGAATATACCATACTAGGAGGAGAAAATTAATTGTCAAATTGGGCAGCAGGGGCACATGAAGAGTTTCTGCCAAATACTCAAGGTTGAGTACTCAGATAAGGAGAGGACAGGAATAGTGAGGGGGGAACTGGAGGTTTTAGTCCACACAAAGCAAACCAACAACAATGGGAAAACAGCTATTTATAAGACTGGGCTAATCAGGCATTCTTGTTTTTAAAACTCCCTAAAACCTTGGGAATGGAGCAACAAAGTGGTACTGCCTGGAATCACAAAGACCTGAGTTCAAAATCAGTTCCAGATACTTAGTACCAGTGGGACTCTCAACAAGACACTTGATCCCGGCCGGCCTCAGTTTCCTTATCTGCAAAATGAGCTGGAGAGGGAAATGGTAAATCACTCCAGAATCTTTGCCAAGAAAATCCCAAATGGGGTCACAGAGTAAGATGCGACTGAAAAAAGAATGAATCATCACAAAACCTTGGAAAATCAAGAATCTGTGCACATTGTTATTATTCTAACACTCCAAGGACATCATCACAATATGATGTTTTTCTTTACAATAATTTAACATTTCAATTTGCAGACTTCGTTTGGGTGGGATAAAAAATGAGGTGTGAGAGGCAGGGTATCATCACTGATAAGACCATCCTGGAGTCAGAAAATCATGGGTTCAATTTCTAGTCCTGCTTATGACTCAGACTAGCCTGTGTGACCATTTAACACTCACAACGCCTAGCCAGCTCTCCAAGATGAAAACTTGCCAATGAGTTGCTGATTCTCCATTTGTAGAGGATGTGTTCACCTATGAAATTTCAGTCTGAACCTTTACTGAACAACTCACTGTTTCCATTCCACTTTCCCGCCCTCCCTAAACTCCCTGTGTAAAGCAGTTAATAATAAATATAACTTCATCTTTTGCCCAATACTGGGAAGTGTTGGAAAATGTAACTAATTCATAAAGTACTGCATAAATGTTAGTTGCTATTATTGCTTAAGAATCATTTCTACATAATAGCTAATATTTACATAGTAATCTAAGATTTCCAAAGAACTTTACTCATATTATCTTATTTGATGTTCACAACAACACTATTTTAATCCTATTTTACAAATGAGGAAACTAGGGGGCAGCTAGATGACTCAGTGGATAGAGTACCAGACCTGAAGCCAGGCAAACCTGAGTTCAAATCTGAACTCACACACTTAATATTTCCTAGCTGTGTGACCCCAGGCAAGTCACTTTACCCCAATTGCCTCAGCAAAAACCAAAAACAAAACAAAACAAAAAAACAGCAACAACAACAATAAATGAGGAAACTAAGGCTGAGAAGTTAAGTGTCTTTGTCTAGGATCAGCCTTCATCAGACTTAACTACCAAGAGCAGGTATTCCTAATCTTCCCCCTCCTCAACTTTGCTTCTCATTTCTTCCTGAGGGAAGGACTATCTTCCTTTCTGCCCTGTATTTGTATTCCCAGCCTATTCCAGGTACATTATAAGTGCTTTTACAATTTTTTTGTTGTCATTTACCCTTCAGTATTGAAAGGGACCAGGACATCAGGGAAGTGACAAGCTATGACAGGCAAGTGAATTGGATTCAAAGAGGGAGGGCTGTGCAAGGTCACTTGCCTCACTTTCCCCTCCACAGCCATCTGGGTCCAGTGACAAGACACAGAACAGGAAGACTGGAGATGGTCCCAGATGCCGTGGGAGACCTTTGCTTGTTGACTGAATAGTTGATTGCCTCCAAATTGGATTGCCTCCAGACTGGCCATTGGTGTGTCTAGTAGCTACAGTGCACTCTCCCCTATCTCTACTTTTTACAATGTCAAATTTCCTTCAAAACTCTATTCAAGTGCCACTTTCCTGCTAGTGTTCTCCCCCACCCAAGTTTTCTTTGCATTAATTATATACATCTTTATCTATGTCCATGCTGTCTTCCCTAATACATTGTAAACTGCTTTAGAGCAGGGGCTGCTTAATTTTTATCTTAGTATCACATCTAGGCCCGTGCATAGCATATAGATGATAATGAATAAATGGTTGTGGATTGCCACCTCTTATTAAAAATATTCCAAAATCCCTAGAGCAGACTTAAGCTTTAATAACGTGTTATTATTGTGGTTCCATTTGGCGTTTTCTTGGCAGAGATACTGAAGTGATTAGCCATTTCCTCCTCCAGCTCATTCTACAGATGAGGAAATTGAGGCAAAAAGGATTAAATACCAATCCTAGGGATACATGCATATTAAGTATCTGAGGCAGAATTTGAACTCAGGTTTTCCTGACTCCAGGCCAGGCGCTTTATCTACTGTTCAACCTAGCTGCCCAGTGTACCATCCAGGTTCCCTTTAGTAGCTTAAGCCTGCACTAAAACTCTTGACAGACTATTCTAAAAGCACTCTCTCTTGATCTGTGTCTCTCTTTCTCTTCCTCATTTCAAGTGGGCAGGGTTTTTGATGGTGGGAGGGAGAGAATAGTGACCTCATTTGGAATTTTTCCACAAAGGCTTAATTTAAAAAAAAAAAAATCTACCTTTAACTTATATAGATAACTATATGTGGTGTTCCCAAAGTTTTAATGCATCTTGAAGCTTGTGTGAAGTTTAAAACAATACTAAGACTTTAGAAACACTTAGTATATCAATAGATATGTAATAATTCCACCAAATGACTAACTTGCAGTTAGAGTTTCTATTGACTAGGTCCTCATTCAATTCAATTCAACAAGCAATTATTAAACACCTTCATTAAGAGATACATTAAAGTGAGGTAAAAATGGTGATTACTAATCTTTAGGAGTTTACATTCCCTTAGTGGGGGAGAGAGAATATGTTTGTAGTTTTGTTTTGTCTTTGTAGTTCCAAATTGTACTGTGTGTGTCAGTCTGCCTGTTTCTCTCATTAATTTTCTCTCTACTTCCATCTCAGTGTCTCTGTCTGTCTGTCTGTCTCTGTCAGTCTCTGTGTGAGTTACTCTCTCTGTCAATCTCTGTGTCTCTCTCTCTGTCTCTGTGTATGTGTGTCTCTGTCAGTCTTTGTCTCTATCTCTGTCTTTCTATCAGTCTCTGTCTCTGCTAGTCTCTCTCTGAATCTTTGTCTCTGAATCCCTCTATCTTTGAATCCCTCTGTCTCTCTGTGGGTGTCTCTTTGTGTGTGTATCTCTTTCTGATTCTGTGTATGTTTCTGTGTGTGTTTCTGTCTCTGTGCGTCTCTCTGTCTCTGTCTCTCTCTTTCCCTTTCTCTCTCTCTCTTTCAAAACAGAACAAAACAAAAGTCCCTGCCCTCAAGGAGTTTATACCCTAAGAGACAGATACAACCCAACCCAGTAAAGGAGGGAGGGAAGGACAAAATAGACCGACACCTGCACAGGAGCAGAAGGGAGAAGCTAGGTAGGAATACCCAAAGCGAGAAAGGGACGTCACTTAGATAAGCATTCGTTAGAATTAGCACATTGTTTTCTACAAATAGATGAAAGGTTTGGCCTTCAGAATACAAACAGTTAGTTAAGCACTTGCTAAACAGAGAGTGTTAGAGTGCCCCAGGGGGGAGGTACAAAAGAACTCAAACTGGATCCCGGTCCGGAAGCTCTCCAAGGGGAGGTGGAGAACTAGTCTCTAAATCAGTTTAAACATTTTCCTTTATATCATGTTTACCTTCCTACTTTGCTTAATGTACCCTTTTTTTCTAAAGTATAGAAAGGAGAAACATTAGCCTGAGCTCCTTTCAGGAGGACCAACGATTCCGAATCAGTAGGACATGACTTAATGAAGTTTTGCAATCCCTCTGACTGCTGGCATACATGCTTGGTTGACACTACCTTCAGCATACAGTTCCTAAAAGCCCCCTTGCCAGCTGCTCAAATAATCCCAGTAGCAGTCAATTTCCACTGAAGGAATGGGGGAGACAGCACTCTGGTTCAGGTTCCCATCACATCTTACTAGCAGATAGATTCCTGTTTCAAGTTTCCTCCGGCCCCGACTTTAACCCATCCTCTCAATCAAATACCAAGGTAATTTCCCAAAAAGGATTAATCTCACCATGTAGCCCACCCTCCCCTTACTTCAATTAATTCCAGTGGCTCCCTATTACCTTCAAGATGAAATGTGGAATCCTGCTGGGCTTTTAAAACTGGTCATAACCTGATCCTTCCTGCCTATCCTTTCCACAAGAGATCTACCAGGGACATTGACCTGGCAGTTTGTTCTTCAAACTCAAAACTTTCTCTCCAAACTCTTTACCACTTCATGGTCTATATTTCATCCCCTCCTCCATGCTTAGAGATCCTCCTTCCTTATCCTTCCCTTTCTTTCTTCATCCTGTTTTCTCGACTTGCTTCAAAAATTAGCTCAAATCCTATCTTTTGTAAAGGATCCTTCTGGTCAAGACTCCCCTTCCTGTGAGTATCTTCCCTCAGAGATTTCCTTCCATTTATGCTGTATGTATTTTGAATGTATAATTATTTTGTATTCTGTTACATTGGAATGGGAGTTCCTAGAGAAAAGAGGCTGTCATCCACCTTTATTGGCATCCCCATTGCTTAGCATAGTGCTAATCTGCCCCCAGAAAGTGCTCAATAAATGTTTTTGACTCATTTTACATTAGAAAGAAAATTTAACCTGGGCAATAATGACTAGGTAGCAGTTAGATAAATACTTATGATAATGAAGTCTTATTGAACCCCTAAAGCTAACATCTTACTCCAGTATTATTTTGTTTATATTTTTAAAATAAATCAAACTGGAAAAAGATTTTAAAAAATTAATTGTGGGATACTTGGTTTGATTTCTATTTAAGTGCACCATATTATCAAAATGCTAAAATTCTTTATAGTTAAGCTAAGACTAGGGTCCTTAAGTTTCTAGTTATAGAACCCATGTTAACACCCTTTAAAAAAGGGTGTTACTATTTAAAAAGTTATTGATCTCTTCCCTTTGAATCACCTCATTTCTAATACATTCTGCCATTTCCCTAGCATCTGCAGTATTCCACACTCAGGAACATCCCATTCCTTTAAGGAAGAAAGGAAGAGGCACCCTCGTTATTTCCTTTTCAGGGCCAAGACTAATCATTTTAATGAAACAGTACTTAGTTCTCATGCTTAGTTGTTTGGTTATTGTTGTGATAATCATGTATGCTATAGTTCTAGCTCTGCTTATTTCATTGTACATCATTTCATAGAAGTCTTCCCAAGCTTTTCTGTATTCTTCATATTCATTGTTTCTTGTCCTACACTTAAAGCTTTCTTGTAATGTTATAAAATAACTTTTTATTAGGTTCTTTCATACATTTCCTCCAAGGCCATTATTATGTTATAAAACCTGGGAACAATTTCCTAGATCCCTTGAAACACTGCCCAATAACAACCACATCTCAATCATCACAACCTACAGCAATCTGTACAATTTGTTTAGATATTTGATGGTCAATGGGCATCTGTAAGTTCTTTGCTATTACAAAGAATGTGGCTTTAAGTATTTTGATGTTTAAGGTATAGGCCCAAGAGTGTACTAGAATTAGCTAGTTGTTACATTTTCAGTGTGCGCATAATTACACCTTGGAAATTGTGAAATCTCCAAAAAAAAAAAAAAAAAAAAAAAAAAAGGGCTTGATTTATTATTTTGTTGATTGTCTAGACTTAAGATAGTGATTAAGAAAATGTCAAGAATGCAGATTAAATTTAAAAGTGTGTTTTCCTTGTCTTCCTCCCTCCAGCTTGTTAAACATTTATCATCACTCTTCTATCATATGATTCTTTCAATAATTTCATTTTGCTTTCCAGAATTATTAGAAAAATTCACAATTTCAATATTAGTTGAATTTTGCATTAATATATGGAAAAGCGACATTTAATGTCCTCAAATCTAGAAGTTAGTTAGCAAAGGGGTGGTGATTATGACAATAAACCCTTAAACATGAGGGAGGTTACAACTGATCTCTTTGATTTTTGGTTTGAGGTTCTATTGGGGGTGAAGAGGACAAGCTATCAGCAGAGGGGCTATAATCATAGCAAACAACTTAGAGATCTACCAAACAAAGCTTCAAGGTCACATAGTGGATTCTAAACTGCCCTAAGGAATCTCTTTAAGACTGGAGCACTGAATTTGGAGTTGGAGAATTGGATTGGAACTCCAGTTCTGCCAATTACTATCTGTGTGACCACAGGAAAAGTCAGTTAACCTTTTGGGGGCCTCAGTTTCTTCATCTGTAAAAGAGAAGGGGTTGGACTAGATGGCCTTGCAAGTCCTTTACAACTCTTCTATTATAGTACTATAATGTTATTGTCATTATATATGAATATATATTATATATATAGCATAGTCCTGTTACAGTAATCTAAAAAGTTCTCACATTTAGATATGGAATAATGAAATCAAGATTCATTTTATTTTCATCCAAATATCTACCTTAAAATGGAGTAAATATTAACCTCTTCTCTCTTGGATCTCAAGACTTGCAAAGGAAAGAAAAATGTTGGGGGAAAGGATACAGAAAGTCCTGGTTTCCAGACCCACTATTATTACATAAATCATTTGGTTATAAGCAAGTCTATACTAGTTACTTAACAACGACACAGTTACCTGGATAAATGGTATTCCAACTCCATGGCTGGTAATAACTACTCTGCCATCAATTCAATCAAGCTGTTTTTCAAAGTTAAACTCAAACTTTGCTGCATCAGCTTCAAAATTAATATTTCCTTTTTCACACTTAAGATGGAAATTGTTTGAAATGCCAGGAAGGGAGCTAGGTACAGCTAGAATTTGTTGTATTATCTTTTATTGGGGAGGATGGGGTTGGGGGAAGGCAGGAGAAGAAGAATCTTGAAATGAGGCTGTTTCTAAGTGAACAAAAGACTGCCTTGTAGAAAGAGTGACTTCATCATAAGAAGATGGGAGGGAGATGTTAGATTGACAAATGTATCAATGGAGCAAGGAAATTGTTCCTAAATTTTGTAACATTGTAAAGGGCCTACAGCAAACACACAAAGGAGTCTAATAAAGAGTTATATTACAGCTCGAGGAGGAAGTTAGAGTGTATACATGCCCACACTTATTTAAAACGTGTTGCAATTCCAAGGGCACTGAAATAATAAAGCTTCCAGACATGAACTTAAAAAACAAAAAGAAACAAAAACCACTTTTCACATCTCAGGTTATTTATAATTTTTATATTTATATAAAATTTATATTTAATATTTATATTTGTTTTAACAAATGAAAAGAGACTCATTTCTTCCTAATCTCCCCCATATAATTTCTATTAATATATCTTATTACATTAATTCCATTGTTATTGTTTAATCGTTTAGTCATGTCTAACTTTTTGTAACCCCATTTGGAGTTTTCTTGCAGAGATACTGAAGTGGTGTGTCATTTTCTTCTCCAGTTCATTTTACAGATGAGAAAACTGAGGCAAACAGGGTTAAGTAACTTAACTTGCACAGGGTCACACAACTAGACAATATCTGATGTTGGATTTGAATTCAGGTATTTTTGATTCCAAGTCTGGCAGTCCACTGCACCACTTAGCTGCCCATTATATTAACAAATTATATTAATAAATTAATGTTATATTAAAGGTGTGCTTTGCCATTCTCAGGTCCTGTACACAGGATTCAAAAAGGTTATTTTTAAAGAAGTGAGAAATAAAGTAACTGAGTCCCATTAAATCGTATAAGTTTAATCTTCAGTATTCCATAATTTTACTGATATTAATTAATGAGATTCATTAATACCTACTCTTTTTCTCAGCTGAAGGAAGGAAAATCAATGTATGTGAGTAGCAGTGAAAATTAGATACAAAACTATCTGTATATGTGACAGAAATGGTCAGAGTGTCACAAGAAGACAGCTATAAGGCTGTCTTGATTCATAATGATTCTATATGAATGTACATATAATGATGGAAGACAGTGGTATCAAACTTCTAAATTCAGATTAAAATGTAAATGGGAAATGTTGAGAAAATAAAAATAGAATATAACATAAATATTATTGAATTTGTGATTTTCTAAATTTACATATGGCCTGTAGTAACCCATTTCTATTTTTGGTTTAATAGATGGTCAGGAAAACCTGGATTCAAGTCCACCCTCTATTATATTCTGCTTGTGTGATTCAGAGTAAGTCATTTAATTCTCAATGTCCCCATGTAACCCTCTAATATGAATAAATTGCAATCTTAATACCTATACTAAAATAGTATCATAGACTTCCTCAAAAATGTGTAAATGCAAGAATGTGCTGATAAATGTTTAACAACTGGTTCTCCAGAAGAAGGAAAAATTGAACTCAGCACTCAAGTTTAATTTGCATTATTTACCTTTTTGCAATACTTTCTAAAATTTAGACAATCAACAAAACCAAATAACCTGGGTCGACTTATACCTTTTGCCAATTTCCAAGGTATAAATAAATGCTCATGCTGAAAATTTAACAATCGGCATACCCACTACCATATATACATAATACACACATAAATAAATACATCTACTAATATTTGGATTAATACATTTATCTATCCAACATTTGAGAAATTACAAGGCATAGTGTATCGAGGACCAGTTTTAGAATCAGAAACTACCTTCCCATTCTCCCTCTGACATATGCTAGCTTTGTGACCAAGGATAAATCACTTTACTTTCCAGTTCCCCAGACAACTCTCTAAGATTTTTAGTTGGCAAAAGGGCTATGGAGTTTGCACATACAAACAAAATCACAAGTCCAAATCCCTTCTAATTTAAAAAAAAAAAAGGTACCTACTATGTATCAAGAACCATGATATCCTCTTTAAAATTATCTCGTTCAAATCACAATAATCCTGGAAGATAGATTACTGTAATCGTCCCCAATTTGTGGCTGGGAAAACTGAGGCAGAGATTAAATGAGTTGTCCAGGGTCACACAGTAAAGTGTCAGAGGCTAAATCTGAACTCAGATCTTCCTGACTTCCAGTCTAACATGCCATACATTGCCCCATTTAGCTGCCTCTATAGAAAAATAATTTATATGAGAAATAAGTATAATATATGAAATGCAGAAATGTATTTCAATTCTTCAAAAGAGCTCTGATTTTTTTTTAAACCAGTGCAGCTACTTTCCACTAGTAGTGCTGATTGTTAAATCTCCATGTCTTAGCATCTTCTTCATTAATTCAACTATGACCTCTATGTAGATAATTTTCAGATTTATATATCCAGTCCTTTGTGACCTGCAGGCCTGCTACATCACCAACTGCCTGTAAACAACTCAAACTCTTCATATCCAGAACAGAACTCATCATCTTCCCACTAAAAACTACCCCTCGCTCTTCCTAAAGTCTCTATTTCTCTTAAAAGCACCACGATCCTTCCTATCATTTCATATTTACTACCCTGACTCTTTTCTCTCCTTCATACATAACCAGCAGCCAAAACTTAAAGAGTTTCTATCTCAATTTCACTTAAATAACTGTCTCTCCTCACCATTTATACAGACAGCACTCCAAGTTTAATCCTTCCACAGTCTTTCCTCCCAAATGGTCTCCCCTCTCCTATCCATTTTTCACAAAACCACCAAATAATGACTCTTAAAGAGAAGATGCAACTATATCATCCTCAAAATGCTCAAAAAAAAATTATATGGATTCCCTTTTGCCTCTTGAGTAAAATACAACCTCCTTTGTGTGGTTTTTAAAGCCTTTCACAATATGGCTCCAGGGCTTTTTAGACATCCCACCAAATCTCTCCACTTGCTGTCACCATATTCAAGATTCCATCTTTCATCCCTCTACCTACTGACAGGTAGCTCCTCATGCCTAAAATGCATTCTTTTCCTTTTTAATCTTTGCCTTAGAGAACTCCTAGCTTCCTTCAAAACTAAATTCTTTCACTCAAAGCCAACTATTAGATTAATTTCCTTTTCAATATTTCAAGCATATCTGATTTTGTTGGGGAGTAGATAATCCCTATATAACCTAGAAGATTATATGTCTTCAAGAATTCCTATGGGATATATATGTATATGTGTGTGTGTGTGCGCACATATATATTTAGGTACATAAATATGTATTTTTGTCCTTCTGTGACTAACTTTGTCTGAATCTTTGTTTGAATCACTGAACTCACACTACTGATCTAGCCTGTACTCAAATGTTTTTCAAGCTGAAACTGCTACAGTTATTGTTATTGTTATTCAGTTATAACCAATTTTTCATGACCTTTCAAGGGATTTTCTTAGCAAAGACTGGAGTGGTTTGCCATTTCCATCTTTAGTTCATTTTACAGATGAGGAACTGAATCAAATAGGTTTAAGTGACTCTTCCAGAGTCACACAGCTAGTAAGTGCCTAAAGTCTGATTTGAATTCAGGAAAGGTTTTCCAAGGTATTCCAAGCCTAGTGCTCTAAACACTGCACCATCTAATTGCCCCTACTTAGAACTTCATTTCACTGGTATAAGCCTTTGAGATCCAAGGATCAATCTCTGTCCCAAGATGAAGAATCAGGAATCAAAGTGCAAGAAAGAATTGGCAATTCCTTTCAAACATTTTGTAATCTGGGGTTCCAACACAGGTATGTACCAATTAACCACTGTGTCACTTCTAAGATTTATAGTTCCAATGCAATCTTCCTATACATTTTTTTTAAAACCAAGATTCACTCTTGTGTCATCAGACACTCTTGCTTCTCCAAGATCTCTGCATCAGTGTCCTCTGTTACACAGGGTCTTCAGGGAAACCAATAGTCCATTGGGTCTAGACAGAAGACACAGGAGTGTGTCTTTCACACAAAAAGGGCAGTAACTAGAGAACTGTATCATCCCCCTCACACAGTGTGCCTAATTATGCAGAGAATAGCCCTTTTTTAAGAACCAAGGTATGGTGCTGAAGGGAGTCTATATTTAAACACAAAAAGAGATTATTCAGGGAAAACAAAAGTGCTCCTGACTGATAAAGAGTTGGGGAGGTCAGAGGTTAGCCCATCCTTAACCCAAAGTCTGGACTGTGGAAAGTGAGAGTCTCTTCTCAGGGCCATTATTCTGTCCAGTTGAAAAGGCAAAGGATGAGAAAACTGGCATATCAAGGCCAGTGTGTCTTTTGGCTGACACACACTGCCTGGCATCAGTGAATCGCCAACTTTCAGGCCGTCTGAGGCCAAATACAGAGCTTTTTAGAAGTGAACATTGCTCCCTGTGGCTGCTATCTATGTGCTATTTTTCCATTTTTAAAGAGGGGTGGGTGTGTGTGTGTGTGTGTGTGTGTGTGTGTGTGTGTGTTTGGGAAAGCTGACCTTTAGATGTTTGTTTTCCTCCCTCTCTACAAATTCAAAAGCATAATGAAAATGCTGGAGTTTTTTTTTTTTTTTTTTAAATGAATAAGCAATGGGATATTCCCTACAGCAAAAGGAAAAGGTACTTCCTGATCCATCCATATGGCAGTTTCCTAGTGGATCCAGTTCTAGACCAGGAGGCAGGAAGAATTGTCTCAGAGTCTCAGACTTATTAGCTATAAAAATCTGAACAAGTTACTTACGGCTAAGGAGAGAGCTTCTTTGCTATTCCTTATCCTATATAACTCTATATATCCATTTCCCAGGCCTTTGCACTTGTTTTTCTCTGATTGCCCAGACCATGCCATTGCTCCCTGGCCACCAGTTCTGTATATGTTTTGTCTCCCCTTATTAGAATGAATGGAAACTCCTTGAGGTCAAGGATTATTTTGTCCATATACCAGTTGCATTGCACAGTGCCTGACATAAAGTAAGAATTTACTAAATATTTTTTTTCATCCATTCAACCAATCAATTAATAAAGGAGCTAGAACCCAGGTTTAGGACTGTAGCTGCTGCATTGCCTACAGCTACCTTACCTCTCATTCTATCTGTAGCTAGATTCCATCCCTGGGTTCAGGTGTAGGAAGTAAACTTTCCCTTCATACCCAAATCAACCCCAACCCCATTTGCCTTACAGTCCTGCTCAAGATTCTCCAGGACCACCCTCATCTCCAGGCTAGCCAGCATCTTCCCAAACCCTTCCTTTTATGAGTCCATTGCAGCATTCCTTCCTCACTTGATCTCATGCTTACCCGTTCAGTCCAAAGCCAATTCATTTGGTGCCTGAGAAAAATAAAATTCCATTTGGATCCAAGTTCCTTTCTTGGATTGCAGATCTAAATTGCTCTCTGAGCAAAGGTACCAGAATCTCTGAATTCTGTGTCTACAAAATTTCTTGTTCTTTCCTGAGATCACAAAGCACCAATAATTGCATGTTCCTCCCCTTCTCTGTATCTTCCCTACCCTACATTCATTCCCCTTCAACCATTATTTGCCCGTCTCCCTCCTTTCCTTCCTCCAAACTTAGAACAACTGTCTATATTCACTTACTCCACTTCCTTGCCTTTCTTTCCTTCTTCTACCCCTAACTTCCAATTCTTCTTTGGACACTGAGATTAAGATAGCAGAAAGAACACCTAATTGAAGGGAAGATCTTAGGGGCCAATAAGCAAATCATTCCAAGCTCCCGGCACTTGACTTTCTCTGAACATTGTGCCTGGCCATATACTAGACAAACAGTATATTACACGTGCTATTATATAAAAATGCTAACTCCTTGCCTAGACTTGTCTGGTAAAATGAAGACATTAGGCTAGATTGACCTCCAGGGGTTCTTTAGATTCTGAATCTGGAATCCTTGGCTCATAGATTCACCAAATCTAATCACTTTATCTCTCTGTCCATATTTCCCCAAACTCCAGGCAAAAAAGAACACTGCTCCTCTTCTAGAAAGTTTCTCCTTTGTTGTTGAGTTGAGAAGTCGTGACCAACTCTTCATGACCCCACAAACCATAGTGTGCCAATGCCATCCATTAGATTTTCTTGGCAAAGATATGGAAGTAGTTTGTCATTTTTTTTCTCCCTTGGATAAGGCAAATCAAGGATGAATGACTTGCTCAGAGGCACACTGCTGAGTGTCTGAGGCTGAATTTTATCTCAGGTCTTTCTAAGTCCAAATAGCACACTATCACCAAAGTCACCTATCTAGCTTTCAAGTTTTTCTTACTAGAAATCTATCATATAACATTTTTTAAAGTTTCTTCCCACTTCTTTCATTTTTCCTTCTGTCCAATTCTCTATTTTTCTTCTTCCGGTGTAATAAATTTGTCAGCTGCCCCACCTAATAAATTTAGGCCTTATCAAAAACTGTTTTCCATGTCTTACATTCTCTCTTTCCCTTCTAGAAAATTTTCATGCCTCCAGGTATTCAATTATCTTTTCTACAAGCCTTATGTTTCTAACCACCATCTCTATTCTGAACAGTACACTGCATTTGCAACTGCTTGCTAGTCATCTTTATCCAGATGTTTGAATTGTATATTTCTAATTAAATATAGAAAAAAAAAAAACTCTTCTCTTCCAAATCAGCTCCTTCTCCTAATCAGTCACCATATTAAAAACACCTAGATTTTTTTTTTTTTTTTTTTTTGGTATTTTGTTTTGGTATTTTTTTTTTTTTAAGTAGGTGACTCTTCTTCCCTCTTCCACATGCCTAATATCCATCCAATCAGCTGCTAAGTCCATTCAATTCTATCACTATCAAATCAGTTCCTTCCTGGTAATTCCTATCTGATTCAATTCACCACAGGTTCTTTATAACCAATGAATTTACAGATTGAGTCCCTCTTCTAAGCCTCTGATAATATCTTTTGTGGGGAGGAAGTGAGAAAGAGAATTTGAAACTCAAAATTTATAAAAATAAACGTTAAAAATTTTTGTTGACATGTAATTAAGAAAAAATGGAAATAAAAATTAAATGTTAAAAGAATGTCTTCTGTAGTACTTTCTAAGCACAAATTATAATTGCTCATGTGCAACAAACTTCCAACCTTTTGTGATTTTGCAGTCAGAAATTCCAAATGGACATGATGATTATTCCACCTGGTCCAAGAGACTCTTTCATAATTTTATGTCATAGACCCCTTCACAGTGTGGTGAAGTTTATGGACCCCTTTTCAGACTATTTTAAAATACTTGTAAGAAAGTGCTAAATTGCAGTTGAAGGTCAGTGAAAACAAAGAGGTAACTGTTTTCCCCATCCAAATTCAGGGACTCTCTGAAATTTATCCACGGACCTCAAAATGTCTGTGAATCCTGGATTCTAGGTTAAGAAGAAGACCAGAGGTGGCTGCTGGTAGAGTTGGGCCCAGAAGCAGGAAGACAGAAGTCCAAATTTGGTCTCAGTTTGTGAAGAAGAAAAACCTGTCAGAATTTAGTATTCAGCAAACACTTACTAAAAGACATATTCTCTACAGGGTCCTGGTTGATGAAAACTGACCCGATAAATTGCTTCCATCTCCCATCTTTTTTTGCAAGGATCATCTCTCATGTCTGGAATGCACTCCTTCCTCAACACCACTTTTAAAAAATCTATTACTGTTCCATTGTGTCAGACTCTATGTGACCCCACGGATTTTGTCTATAAAGTTTTCTCAGCAAATTGGAGTGGTTGTTACCTTTCCTTCTCCCATGTGTTCTCATTTTACAAATGAGGAACTGTGGCTATTAGGGTTAAGTGATTTGTCCAGAGTCCCACATTTAGAGTCTGTGGCTGGATTTGAACTCAGATATTCCAGACTCTAAATACACTGCTTTATTCACTGCACCACTTAGCTGCCCCCAGCCTCCAGGCACAAACACAGATCGGGGCAACCTCCAACATAAGGACCTTTCCTGGTCCTCCCCTACTTCCCTGCTGCTAGCTTGCTCCCCTGAAGTTACATTGCTTAACTCTAGATCTCCCAGAAAGGCACCAGATCCAAAACAGGTAGTTTGCTAATGGACCACCTGCTTTCCTTTCCCCATCAGTAAGAGCAGTGACATCCAGACCTCTCCATTAGGGGCTTACTTAATTACTCAAATCTGGGAGTTGCCTTGGGGCAGAGCTGACTCTTTCACTCCCTAATCTAGAGATAGTCTCCCTCCCAGGTGGTCTTCAAACACACCCAGATCTCCAGCATCTTTAAGAAACACTTGGTAGGCCCTAAAATCCCCTAAAGCTAGCCTGTTTCTGTCATCAAATTTCAAGCACAAGTGGTTTACATTCAGAACCTCCACTTTCTCTCCTCCCACTCACTTCTCAACCCTTTACAGTCTGGTATCTTTTGGGAAAATGCTCTTGACAAGGTCACCAAACATCTATTTAGTGCTAAATCCAAGGACTTTTTCTCAGTCCTCATCCTTCCAGATCACTCTTAGCACTTAACACCATTTCCCTCTCACTGTTGCTCACCCACTTCCCTCAGTTTTCATTCTGACATGACTCTCTACCTGTCCTATCAATTCTTCTCAGTCTCCTTTAATTAAAGTTCATCAACCATATCCCATCCATGCTATGAGTGTATAACCTGAGATTCTGTCATGGACTTTCTTCTGCAGTAGTTTGTCCTTTCCTTCTCCAGCTTATTTTGTAGAGTGAAGTGACTTGCCCAGAGTCACACAGCTAGTCTTCCTGACTTCAGGATCAGTACTCTACCACATTTATTGCACCTCCCCAATTCATAGGTTACACTAAGAATCTTAGTCTTGGGTCTTTCTGATCCCAGGTTGGGTATCTATTTCATTAAGCCACTTAGCTGCCATCTTAAATTCACTAGTTCCAAAATGAACCATATAGTCCCTGTATTTCTCTCTCCATTATTAGAATGTAAAATCTTTGGGAGGCAGAATAATATAAAGGAAAGACTCTAGAATCTAAATCCTGCCTATGATGCTTACTGTTGCACTAAGGCAAACCTCAGTTTCCTCATCTGTAAAATAAGTGAATTAATCTAAATGACCTTGAAGGTACATTCCAGCTCTAGCATGATCCCTGAGAGGAAGAACCCAATTTTGTGTTTGCATTCTCAGTGGTTGGCGCATCCCCAGCAAGGGAAGAACTGGGCAATCTCCAAGAGTAGACATGAGTGTCTATACATTTCCACATCCAGAGAGAAACAAAAGGATTTCTTCCCTTGGCTACGTGGCCATCAAAAAGACTGGCGTAACAAAGGAACAGGTTTTCTCTCAACCCACGGAAGTTCCCGAATTTGAGTGAAAATGTCTCACAGGAAGGTAAAGGAATCAAAGAAATGACAGCTCACACACACCACAGCTATGATGTTAAGAGGAAATCCTGCCTGCAACCTCCCAGAGTCTACATCTGGGTGCCCAATGATAACAGTGCCTTCAGAACATCCAGGAAGGTGGAAGGCTCCACTGTTCTGGCTCTGGCCATCGTTCAAAACCACAAAAACAAGGCAAAGGAGCCAAGGGGAAGACGAAGCCAAGAAACACAGGTTCCTGAGGGCAAAGGCAGGCTCCTGGCCCAAGATTCTTCTGCTTGGCAGCCCAGAGCATCGCCCAGTCTCACACAAAGTTGTGAGAGCACTGGGTAGGCTCTGGGCAGCTTTATCTCCTCTATAAAGAACCTTGGACCCTGCTCAGATGTGCCAATATTCTCAGAGGGCTGTTGATTTTAGAGGCCCTACAATATGTGGGGGTGGGATGGCTCAGCTATTTGGATTGTGAGGTCAGTGGAGAAACAGCTCTTCTCCAGTGCCTCCCACATTGGTGCTGTTTAATTAAATTTGTACTTTTTCTTTTAGGCCGGGATGTGGGATTTCATCAGCATGAGGAACTCCTTCCACAGGTACAGAATGGCAACCCCTATAATTTAGGAAGAGAGATTCAGAACTGGGAAGGACCCGAGACATCCCACTTGAACCGTACTTTACAGATGATGAAACTGAGTTTCAACATCATATAAGTAATATCAGAGAGAATTTGAATCCAGAGACTCTGGCTTTAGATCGCCACCTGAATTAATGATTGCTTGAGTGATTGCTCAGGTCACCCTGATTTGAAGGCTAGCCTTCCATGCAACTACATTTGACCATCTCTTGTCTTTCAGAGGCTGCTATGGTACAAAGTTGACCTTACTATCAGAAAAACAGAAAAAAAAAAAAAAGAAAGTATCCAACATGACAACGTTTAATAAATACTTAATATTCATTGAAACGACAACAATGAGTATTGATGATTTAGCCAGAGTGGTATTGTGGATGAAATAATGGCCTCCGAACAAGGAAGACCTATTTTCAAATCCTGCATTGGAGACATACTGTGTGCCTATGGATAAGTCATTTAAACCTTCAGGGCCCCATCTCCCAACAAATCTCTGGGACAAGTTTGCAAATGATCTGCTTTAGAGTTTGGAGTTCCCAAGAGAAGAAATCATGGGCCTGAAAACAAAATCATAATGACAATGAAGCAGATGGTTCTGTGGATGGACCCTCCAAAGATCTCAGTTAACAACTAAACACCATGTGAGAGAGTGAATGAGACTGGATCTGTCTGCCTCAGTTTTCATCTGTAAAATGTGCATATGGCACCTGTTGTGAGGATCAAATGGGAGAAGTTTTTAACATTAAATGCTATATAAAAAAAAGCAAGCTGTCATGATGATATAATAGTAATAGATAAACTCTAAGGGGAAAGGGAAGGACCCTGGGACTGAGTCACAGAACCAGAAAGCATTTATTTATTAAGTGGGTGGAAGCAAGATTTTTCTGAAAGGGGCCTAAGGCACTTTGTGTAAAAACCTGTCCTCATTTCTACCCTCTGGCTACAAACAGGTCAGGACCCAGCCTAACTCTGCCCAAGGTAAAGGGTTTCAGATCTGCTATCTGAGTTGGTCATTGCCAATTGGAATTAAAATTCCCAACAGCATGAAATGACCAAAAAAGAAGACAAATCCCAAAGGATTTGAAGCAAACCAAAATCAATTACCTTATTCTGGACAGTATGGTTCAGAACAGCTCCTTTTACTCATGAGACAGGCAGGGCTAATCAACTCTCCCATGTTCAAAAATATAGTCTGTTTCTCAAGAGAGATGGAGGTCTCAGGTGGGAGCACAGAATCAAGGAATGGCTGGTATTTTTATAGTTCCTTGGAGCAGCAAAATTTGGGAAGCAGGAGAGCAGAATGCCAATCTTTCTCTCTGTCTCCATTTATGACCATCTCACCTTAGTCAAGTCTGTTTCAGTGAGACCAAGGAGAAGATTTGGGCAGTACTTTGATTCTTCTGAATTAAGAACTCAGGATTTACACAAATGTGCTGGGTCTATGAATAAAAATATGTACATATGTATGTCTGTCCCTTGAAGTATAACTCCTTACATTCTCACTCAGAATTACATTGCAAGTTGTAGATCAACAAATCTAGAGCTAGAACTCATTGTCTGCCAATCCAACCCCTATTCTTTCCTTGTACAGATGAGGAAACTCTGTTCCTGGGAATTTAAGGTCAAGGTAGTAACTAGCAAGCCTGGGACTAGAACACAAATCTTCTGACATCTGACAATATTCTTTTGCTTATCACATAAATGCAAATTTATTACAATTTTTCAATAAGTTCTTTATGACCTCACATACAAGTATGCTCAAACTGATCTAAGTTGTAGATATGACACATTCCTCATTCCAAATAGCCCCCTATTACGTCTTGGATCAAACAGAAAATCTGGCATTTGTTGTTGTCCGGTTGTTTTTCAATCATATTCGACTTTTGGGGTTTCCTTGGCAAAGATACTGAAGTGTTTTGCTATTTCTTTCTCCAGCCCACATTACAGATGAATAAACTGAAGCAAACAGAATTAAGTGACTTGCCCAAGGTCACACAACTAGCAAGTTTCTGAGGCAAGATTTCAATTTAGAAAAATGAGTCTTCGGATTCCAACACCTGATTCCAAACCTAGTACTCTATTCACTGCCCAGCTCCTCTGACATTTAAAACCCTTCATAACATAGTCCTTTCCTACCTTTCCAATAATTTAATTTCTAATATTTTACTCCCTTCTATAGATTCTGAGATCTAATGAGATTGAGATACTTTCTGTCCTCACACAAAACATTCCATCTCTCACCTCTAGGCATCTTTACAGACCATCCCTCATTCCTCAAATTCTCTGCCCCCTAATTTCTACCTCCTGGCTTCCCGAGCTTCCTACAAGTCCCTGCTAATATATCAAGTAATACAGGAAGCCTTTCTTTATCCTTTGTCATGCTAATGCTTTTCATTGGTTGATTATCTCCAATTTATCCTGTGCAGAATTTTTTTTTTTGCATATATTTCTATGCATCTTGTTTCCCTCAATAGATTGTGTGCTCCTTGAGAGCAGGAATTGTTTATACCTTTGTTTGTATCTCAAGGCTTAGCGCATTACCTAAGGCATATATTAGGTGTTTAACAAATGCTTTGTTGTTGTTGCCTAACTACTGATATCGATATAAATCTTGAATATAACATGGTGGCCCAAATCCCAGCTGTTGGTGCTTATTAAATTATGATGAACACACACACACACACACACACACACACACACACACACACGCTTTCTAAAGATCCTGGACTTCAAACCAAGGATTTGGACCCACTCTTAGAAAGATACACTCTTCAGGGCAGAATACTGATCTCTCTGCCCAAGATGACTTTGGGATCAAAGCTTTGAACTCCAGACGGATGACAGTGTGGACCTTGAGTGTTTATTAAGAGCTTCCTCAAGATAGAAAGGGGGACTATTAACTGCCATTTCCCTATAAGAGTTGGCACCCTGCCCAGGGAACAGAACTTTAAGGGAAGGAGCTTGTACAACTGTCAGAGAAGCAGGGAGCTCTCCATAGCCATCAGCTGCATTCTGACTTGATGGCTGCAACCATTCCAAGATAGCCGCAACCATTCCAAGATAGCCAACCCCAGCTCTGGATTCTTTGTCCTTATTAACTTTCTACTCATCAAGAGTCATAAACTGATGCAAAATGAAGTATGCAGAACCAGGAAGACAATGACTATGAGAATGAAAATGGAAAAAACAATAATACTCAAAACTAAATACTATATAATGATCATGCTTGTCCCTTAGGAATATGTGTGACAATGCATTCCTTTCTTTGCAGAGATGGAAGGCTCTGAATGTGAAATATATAAAACTCTATAATAGGACATTATTATATGTAACATAATTATATCAATTGGAATATATATATATTCCATATAATAAAACAAGTAATAAGTATATAATATCAGCTATCTGATTGCTAAACTGCTTTTTCTTCCTTTTTTAACTCTTTCTTATAAAGGATGTTATCTTTACTTTTTCAATAATGTTTTATTTTTCCACTTACATGTAAAGATGGTTTTCAACATTCACTTTTATAAGATTTTAAGTTCCAATTTTTTCTTCCCTCCTCCCCAAGACAGCAAACAATTTGACATCAATTATACATGTACAATTAAGAATGCTCTCTCAAAGAGCAGGGAAGAAGATATTGAAAAAGAAGGTGATTTAAGAACATGAAAACAAAAAGCTACCAATAATGTTTTTAAATTATGTTCTTAAGTATGGGAAAGAGATAATTGTTCATCCTAGAAAAAAGCTATCTATACTCAAAGACTCTACTTCCTTCTCTCTCATTCAAGCTTCGGTAATAATCTAAGTTTTGACCTTATTAGCCATCTCAAACCATTCTTTCCCAAACCACCAATAATTTCGTCATTATACATAATCGTCAATTATTGTTCTAAAGTTCAGATCTGACAGTGTTGCTCCTTTTCTCAATTATCTCCAGTAGCTCCCTATTGCTTTGGATCAAAAATAAAGTGTTTATTTTTCAAAAGCCCTTCATTTCCCCCCATCTTTCCTACCTCGTTATAAATTATTCCCTCTTCTGGATTCCAAACTAGTTAAACTTGTCTCTGCTTCACAAATAACACTCCATTTCTAGCTTCTCTGTCTTTGTTTATACCGGCCATTCTCCATGCTTGGAATGCGTTCCTTTCTTACCTTTGCCTTATGGAATTCCACTCTTCGTTTAATAACTCAAGCACCATCTTCTCTAAGAAGCCCTTCTTGGTTCCTACAAATAATCAGGCTCTCCCATCCAAACTCCTTTCTTCTTACTTTATTCTCACTAATTAACATTTGTTCCCTTTATATTTAGTCTGCATATGCTTCTACATGTAATTGTTTTCTCCCTCATCAGAATGCCAATTGCTTACAAGTAGGGATTATTTCATTTGTACTTAAGCACACAGCATGTGTTTAGGAAGTGCCCGTGGGACGATCAATCATCTGATTCCCAAGAGTAATAGTGGTCTGAACAAGGACTTGGTCTTTTTTCTCCTTGACTTCACTACCACCTAACCAAGGTCCTGGTTTTTGGAAAGCACCTGATAAATGTTGGGAGTTAAATTAGATACTTCCCCATTAATCTGCAAAGTCAGCTTTCTCAGGGAGTTAGTTGCTCTCTGACCTATAGTTGCCACCCATGTGGGTTCTTCTTACAAACCCGCTTCTTAAACTATGGGTTGTGATCCCGTGTGGGGTCTCGTAACTGAATATGGGAGATGTGAAATTATTATTTATTATCAGTAAATACTTGATTTATATCCTTATTTTATATCTATGTTATTAGGGCCACATAAAAATTTTAGCCTTACTGTTATCCACAGTAATTCAGAACCAAACAGCAGCCTCTGTGGTATGACTATAGAAGAAGGGACAGGGGCACTCCGACAGCCCACCTCCAGTGAATGTAACATACTTCACCCTATAACATCTCAGGTGGATGACTTTCCATTGATTAAAAAAAAAAAAGAAGAAGAAACCTGGGCTTTTTCTAAAACCAGCTCCAACAGGCAGAGCCTATTATCTCTCACTCTAGTCAGTCTGCTCAGCAAACTCAGAGAAGAGGCATTTATCAGCTCTGAGGCTTGTTTACCGAGATCTCCAGCAGATAGATGCAGCAATCACTCTTCCTTATCCAGGTGCAAGGAATCACTCTTCCTTATTCAGGGACAAGAAATCATTCTTCTTTGTTCAGAAGTTAATCCAGTCCACAGAAGTATAGTTTAACTTTTAGCACTTAGCATGACACTTGGCACGAAAGTACTTTCCAAGTTAACGTAAGCAACCTTAAGACTAAATTGTTTGGGAACATTATGGAGATTTCAGGTTCCCTGTCCAAATTGAATGGAAACAAACTATAATGTAAAGTGACAACAAAGATACACTGAGATAGACCTTTTGTGTTTTGTTTTTATAGGTAGCTGGATGGTAAGAGAAATTGCTTATGAAGAAGTTGAGATAAATAAGCATGAGTCTGAACAATTTAAATAGAAGGAGTTACCTGAAGGTAGAATTTTCCCCTCGCCAGTCTTGCAGCGGGCTCTCCTCTATCACGTCTTGGATCAGAGAGGGGTTCTGCCGTTGGGTCTTGGAGTAAGGGAGGGCTCCCATATAACTAAATGCATCAGAAGACCTTATGGGAACAGATCCTTTTTTCTTTCTTGGTAGGGTCCCATGTATAGACACATCCTGATAGGCATCTGAGCGGGGTTCAGCAAGGGGGGACTTGCTGCTCAAAAGGTCCATGGAAGAAGCCAGGGGGAACTGATGATTCACTTGCATGTTTCTGGGAAGACTTGCAAATTTTCCAGCAGCCATCATTCTCAGTCCTAAAGAAAATGAGAAAGGGGAAAGCTGAGGTAAATGACATGTCTGGACTTCTTGGGCAAAAAAGGAAATAGCTCCACCATTTCAGAGAATCACAGATTTAGTTCTGGGAGGAATCTTTGAAATCGTTAAGTCCAATCTCCTCATTTCACACATGAGAAACTTAAAGGCAGACAGAAGCGAAGTGACTTGCCTAGGCCACACAGCCAGTAAGTATATGAAGCAACATTTGAATTTCTGTTTTCAGGTCCAGAATTCTATTCACTAACAAAAATAATATTTTAGAAGCTTCAAAAAGTAGACAAATATCAAGCTTAAATTCAGCCACAGAAGCAGGAGCCTAGCTACACTTCTAAATTTTATATCTCCTTTGTGATCATAGAAGAGTTCTCTTCAATAGGGGTCACACAGGACAGCTAAGAGAAAGCTAGATAAGTAATCAGGAAGGCATGAGTTCAAGAACAACCCTCTGACACATTACCAGCTTTGTGATTCTAGGCAAGTGATTCAACCCCAATAGAGCAGAAATGTTTTTACTTGGATCAAAAAGGGCTAGGAATGAGTATATGTGGAGGTAGTGGTACAGAGGATATTCTGAGCAGACCACTGGTGCCAGGGGTACAGACTACTGATGCCAAGGGAGTGGGTGGGTCTGGACCTTTTCCCTGCAGGGATAGAAAGAGCAAGTCAGCCCAGGAGAAGGATATGATGTGATAGGATCAAGATGGCAGAATTAGGATCACGTGACAGCATGAAGTATTAGATCACTACTGGGTGAAGTCCCTCCTTTGCAGATCCAAGGAAGAAGCCTCATGCCCTGATGGACATCATGGGGCAAAACCCTATTTGCCACACAATCACATTACAGCTCTACCTCTAAGTCTTAAGTTTCCTCATCCATAAAATGAGTATAGTAATATCTCTACTAGTTACCTCATAGGAGTGTTGTGAAGCCCAAGAAAGTTGGTTTATATATATTTTTACATATTTCTATATATTTAACACATAAATATAATATATAATGATTACAGACTATAAAATATATTTCCATATTGATTTAATATATAACAAATAATATACACATATGCACACATATATACATTTACACATCTGCTCATATATCTATTTTACATATATACACATATACATAATATACAAATATTAAGGCATTACATAAATGTCATTTGTCATTAATTGGAATAGTAAGTAAACAGTAGAACCTCCACTGGAACAAAACAACAAATTTCAGGTTCATTAGTGAAAGCTAAGTCACCCAGAATATGTGTTACGGAAGATATAAAGTCAAAGCAGAGTAGAGGATTTACAATGGAAGAAAATCCATCATAGGAAGAAGCAAAGTTATACCATAAGCACATTAGAAAAACCAAGTTACTTATTTTTTGCAGCCTGTAAATTCAAGGATTCTATATATCCAAAAGATAAGGGCAGGAGGAGATGACTGGAATTCTTTGGCCACCAGAGTGCCTTCATTGGCAGACTTACCCTGCAGTTACCCAGAGGGAGAAGGCAAAGTTTCTTTAGTAAAGCCTGATCCTTGTAAATAAATCAGCGCATTCTAATTAATGCAGACAGGCTGAGGTCAAGGATCAGGAAGTAGGCTGCTCTCACATAGATCTATGTATGGTTGGGCTTCAGAAGAAATTGAGGATAGTGGGGGAGGTGGAAAGGAGACACATGGAGCCAATGACCTTTTTAGCCCCCAATCCCATCATTAGGATCATGTCTATGAGTACCATTGGAAACTAAAGACTCATCAAAGAGAAGAAAAAAAATGGGAAAAAAAAAAAGAAAGGAAGAGGGGAAAGAAAGACGGTGGGAAAAAATGGGAGGAAGAAGAGAGTGAGAAAAGAATTTAGAAAAAAATAATGGAACATCTGGTGGTTTGTAAATAAATTTTAAAAATCACTCTTCAAGGAACTGATGCTTCAGATCCATTCACCTTCTGCTTATAACCACATAAATATGCAGGGAACAAAAAATCAGTGAGACCTTTTTTGAGGCAGCACTTAGGACATAGCTAGGGTGGGTTAATAGAAGAATACTGTCATTACTGAAAATATTTGTTATCATTAAAGATTACAGACAGAAAAGGACTATGTGGGATGGTTAAAGCAGAACTGGCCTGGAAATCAGGGAGATCTGGGTAACCCTTTACGAGGGAAAGCTATGTAGTACAGTGGAAAGTGTCAGTCCTACTCTGAAATTACTTTGCCTGTCTAAGAAGTATCATCAGGAATTCCTCAAGAAATCATAGATCCTGTCTCCCCAAAGGATAAAGTAGAAGATTCCCAAAATACTGAACAGCCTTCCACTGAAGATTCAAGAAAGGATTCCTGTAAGATAGATGGCTGTGATTTGTATCACTGGAGGCAGTATTCCCATTAACAAACAGACCCATAGGAGTCTATTGATCTTTCATGGAGGTCTAATCTCAGTAGACATCTAGACCAACAATGAAGGCAGCTTTCACAAGAGGTTGAAGCCAGATATTGAGTTAGAAAGATACTGATACATGCCTGCATTCACTCCCACAAACATACAAATACACCCATCATTTAACAGGGTCTGTTCAGACTTAGGCAGGATGGTTCTCAGAAGACAAACACACAAGTCCGTCATGAAGTCTGCTTTGAAGCCCTTCCACTTTGACATGACCGCCACAATCTTTGGAAAGCCACCATTTTTTCCAAGTCACAATGAAGCAAAAACAAAAGGGGGGGGAGGGAGGTGGAACTGGTAAAGGAAACTTGTTTTACACACAAAGACACACACACAAACATAAATATACGTGCGCATGAGCATGAGGAAGAAGAGAGACTTTGACCCTAAGCCAAATAGTTGACAAGAATTTAAGGGTCTACTTATGTACTAGGGTTTAAGTTAGTACTTAGGTCTAGTTAGTTAACTAGTTAAGTTAGTACTTAAAGGTCTAGGTGAACAAAGACAAAAAAAATTAAAGTCCCTGCCCTCAGAGAGCTTAATTCTCAGGTGAATGACAACAGCAACTGACCATGATACATACAAAGGAGATGGATGATAATCCCAGAGGGGAAAGAAGACTTTAGCAGCTGGGAGAAACAACAACAACAACAAAAAATAACCAGAAACTGGAGTGAGGGGAAGGGAAGGGAATCCTCCTATGTGCAAGCTCTGTGCTAAGCACATTACAAATACTACCTTATAGTACAAGCAAGGGCTTTTAAAGCAACATTTGAGAAATGCAAGCATGTAGACAAATCCCCTGAAAACTAAAATTATGAAACCATTGGTCTCCTGGAGATCAGATTCCCTTAGGACATGGGCATATCAGCAAACAAGCAGCTTAGCCTATCGAAAATAACTGGACGCTAAAAACCACTGTTTGGGACAATTAATTCACCACTTGGGGCTGGATTATAATATCTTTAAAGTCTCTTCCAGCTTTAGAATTCTAATTATTACAATAGCTAACACCATTACTTCCCCCCAAAAGGCACTAAATATGACAAAGAACCCCACCCCAACCTTAAGCACCTTTTAAGCTACAGAATAAAAATGTTAATAGGTAACATTTACAATCACATTTTAATGGGTTTTATATATATTTTTCTCATCTGATCTTCACAACAACCCTAGGAGATAGGTGATATTATCATCTCAATTTTAAAGATGAGGAAAGTTAAGTCATAGAATTGTAAGTATCTGGGGCAGAATTTGAACTCAGGTCTTTCTGATCTTCAAGGGGCCACTTTAGAGATGGTCTAGACTTGGAGTCAGGAAGACATGAATCCCATCATAGATATTTACCAGCTCTGCAAATCACTTTACTACTCCATCATAATTGAATGATTGGCCTCAAAGACTGAGAAATAAAGATCTGGAAGTTCTTGCAGCTCGACCTATATCTATGGTTCTATTATGTTGCTCTAAAGCACCCCCAAAACAGTTCCCACTTTCTACCTGGTCAATAGGTGAGATGTATTAGGCACTTCTGGCATGTCAGGCACTCGGTGTTCTAGATTCAGCTCTTCTCTGGAAGAAAAACACTTAGAAGCTTGGCCCAAAAGACACAAACCAAGGACTTTGCCCTCAAAGAGGTTCACAATCTATAGGGAGGTGAAGGAAGATATGGAAGAGGAGGAGGAGAATAGTAGAACAAAGTTGAGAGGGTATACAATAGACCCAAAGGCATAAAAACAAATCTAAATCTGTGTGTGTGTGTGTGTGTGTGTGTGTGTGTGTGTGTGAGAGAGAGAGAGAGAGAGAGAGAGAGAGAGAGAGAGAGAGAGAGAGATGAGAAGAGAGAGACAGAAAGACAGACAGATAAAGAGACACAAAGAGAAACCAAGAAAGGGACAAAGAGAGAGCTGAGGTAGAAAGAGACAGAGATAGAGAGAAGAGACTGAATCAGAGGGGACAGAGAAATAATGACAGACAAGAAGAGATAGAGACAGAGAGACACAGAGACAGACAGAGAGACACAGATACAGACAGACAGAAGTGTGTATGCACATATATGTGTGTGTGAGAGAGAGAGAGAAAAAGACACACACACACACAGAAAGAAACAGAGAGACAGAGACACAGAGAGAGATAGAGACACAGACACAGACACAGACAGAAGTGTGTATGCACATATATGTGTGTGTGAGACACAGAGAGAGACAGAGAAAGACACACACACACAGAAAGAAACAGACAGAGACACAGAGAGAGATAGAGACAGAGACACAGATAGAGACAGAGACAGAGACACAGAGACACAGAGACAGAGAGAAAGTGTATGCACATGTGTGTGTGTGTGTGTGTGTGTGTGTGTGTGTGATGTGAAATATGGCTGGAGAAGAAAGGAGACAGAGGGAGGAAGACAGAGAGACAGAGAAAGACACACACACATAAACACACAGAGATAGAGACAGAGACACAGAAAGAGAATACAGAGAATCAAGAGTAAACAGAAAGAAAGGAGAGTAGAGAAAGGAAAGAGACAGAAACCCAAAGACAGCCAGAGAGAGCACACAGAAAGCCTGGATGGCACTCCTGAGGAGCAGGGGGCAGCTACAAGAGTACCAGGAACCCATCCCTGTGCTAGGAAGTCTCCATGTGTACCCCAGTGCCTGGCACTCTGTCAGCACTTGCTAAACATTAATCATCATTACTAAAGAAGAAACCAAATCCTCCAAGTCCTCCCTGTCCCTGGTTGGGATGAAGGCTTTACCCAACATCCCCCCTCCACACACACACACACACACACACACACACACACACAAAACCACTGCAGCTGTTAATGCTCTGAGATTATTCCAGTTATCAGCACCTTTTCCCTTCCCTGAATGTAAACACTCTTAGGCACTGTCCTCCCTTCAACAAGAAGTCCTGGAATCTCTCAAAAGTCCCAGTTGGGAGTAGCAGGCACCCCCACAACACCTCCATCACTGTAAAGGAACACACATGGTGCGTTCCCTCCAGTACTGAGAAGTCAGGGATCAGGTTTTGAAGTGAATGTTGGAGATGTCTCTGAAAGGAAGAAGGCAGGACTGACTCTTTTTTCTTTTCTTTTTTTTTTTTTTTTTTTAATCATAAAGGCAGAAGGACCTAGATCAGTGAATAAGGTCCGGAAAAAGAGAAAGGCCTGTAGAGCTGCCCACCTTGAAATCAGATTCCACAAAAGACCCTATGAGGGAAAGTCACCGGGGCTTCTCTGGGTTGACAGGTGAGTAGCTGCAGGATTAGAAGTTGGGGGGATGGAACACTGTCAGCTACAGTGGTTTTATTGGGGGGGGGGATATCTACTGCTTTCCCTTGCTACAAGGAAGTCTGCTGGGGAACGGGACTTTAGGAAATGTCTGGTATAAAAAAGAACTCTGATAAAACCACAAAAAAGGAGAAGTCTGGCTGATGGAGCATCAGCTCACAGAATCACAGAATTTTCAAGCTGGAACAGACCTTAGAAATCATTTACTTCAAATCCCTACTTTTATAGGAATGAGGAGGTAAGGCTTAGAGAGGTGAGATTTGTCCAAGAAATTAAAGGCCTTGATCAGGTCACACCAGAATGGGCCAGTGATAAAACCAGCCCAGACTACACCCCAGGTCCAGAGCTATTTTCACTAGAAAACTACCCTACAGATGCTTAACATAATGCCTGGCACATTGTTCAGTCATCGGACTCTTCATGATCCCATTTGGGGTTTCCTTGGCAAAGATACTGGTTTGCAATTTTCTTCTCCAGCTCATTTAACAGATGAGAAAACTGAGGCAGGTGGGGTTAGGTAACTTGCTTAGACATCACACAGCCATTAAGTTGGATTTGAACTCATTGCTTCCTGATTCTAGGCCCCCAATTCTATTCACTTCATGACTCAGCTGCCCTGACTAGCACATAGGAGGCACTATATAAATTCTATATATTAATATACTATAATATGCTGTAATAAAATATATATATATTGCATATAAATGAATTTTCTTCCTGCTTCCCCTGTAAAATCACAGTATCTCAACATTGGAAGAAACCTCTGGGACCATCTAGACCTCTACATGCTTCTAAAAGAATACCTATTATTGATATACCAAACAGGTGATCATTTTGTCTTTTCTTAAAGACTTCCAGTGAAGGAGAGCTTGTTGCTATCCTGAAGCCTAAGCTAAGTGGCACAGTGGATTGAGTGGGAGGCCTGGATATCCCCTTTTGAATCTACTTCTCCCAACTTTCTTTGCCATTAGCAGATCAGGCACCCAAAGTGCAATTGATAACTTCTCAAGATCCTAAAGGATTCTAAAGTCCTGAAAGACTAGAGTTTTCCAGTACTATTGCTCCTGAGCCCCCAGGAGTATGATCTTTAATACTTATCAGAGAGGTTTAATTAGCTTTTTAAAATAATAATAGCTTTTTATTTTTCAAAATACATGTTTTCAGCATTCACTCTAGCAACACCTTGTGTTCCAAGTTTTTCTCCCTCCTTCTCCATATTTCCCCTTCTAGACAGCAAGCAATCCAAATAGGTTGAACATATGCCATTCTTCTAAACCTATTTCCACTTAATTAGTTTTTTAAAGGAGTATTTAATAAATATAGTAAGGACAGTGTTAAGCACACACACACTCAAAACGGAAGGCACACTCTCACCTTTACACACAAAACATTCCTGGGGAAAGTGGGCAGAGTACATGGTAGTGAGTTACATCCGTGGCCAAAAGATTCTGGCCAGCAAATGTGGCCATCAGAACCTGGTCTCTGGAGTCCTTTTCTCCTTTCCTCAATTCCTCATAAAGTTCCACTTAGGTGTAGCTCTCTAATGTGCTCCAAGCATCAGTGCCTTTCTAGAGTCCATAGCCTGTACTTCTTTCTACCTCAAGGATGGTCAATTCTGAATACCGTCACCATCCTTGGCTCTCTTTCTACGTCCTTTATCATCAGCTTCTACTGATCAGCAATTACTGCTCTTGCCTTTGGTCAGCAAGAAGACCTCCGATGATTCTTCCTAACTCCCTTGGAAATGGCATTTCTCCCTCTCATTCTCTCCCCTCCATCCCCTACTCCAAATTATTCTTACTAAGGGGCTTGACTGAAGGACTTCCATCACTAGACTGGCTTGTCATCCACGACAAAACTGAGTTACACTGCTGTACCTGGCCACTGAAGGGTGTCATTTTTTAGTTAATTCCCAAATGTTTCCCCCGTAGCATAATCAGCTTTCATCAAGTGATTCAAAATCCCTTTGTTTTTTTTTTCAACCTGATAGAGGGTTTATTTGAATCCTAGTTTACTTCTGGTGCTTCAGTCAAAAGGTCTGGGCCTTCCATGATTACATTAATGGGAAGAAAGACAGAAGAGGAGGAAAGAGGATTCACTGCTATCTCAAAGAGGAAGCTTTTCATTTGATATTATCTGAGAAGGTACCTGAGAAGTCACAAGACTAATCTTTTCATTTTAGGATTGAAAATACCCCAGGAGGTTAATTCATTTGACCAAGGCCACACAAATAGTGACAGAACCAGGATCTGAACCAGTGTTTCTTCCACTATTAACCTCAAGATAAGGAAACTGAGGCTCAAAGGGGTTAAAGGTGTTATCCTGGGTGCCCCAAGGGACTCCAAGTTCAGGGCTTCTTTCTAACACACTAAAGCTGTCACACAGTGTCAGGGAATACTGCTGCACAGAACAATACCGCTTTCCATCTTCAAAGTCCTCAACAGAAATTTAACCTGCTTTTCTCATTTTAACCTAAGACTTCATTTTGAGTAACCTGAGTTTCTGGTGCTAAACCCATTTACTTCTTTCTACCACTGAGTATTTGATGATGTTTCTGATAGAATAAAGACCTCAATGAGAAGGGTCACATGATGGAAATGCACTGGAAACAGGACTGAGGTTTTCCTGATTTCATTAGATTGTGAGCTTCTTTAGGACAGGGATTGTCTTCTGTCTCTTTTTTTATCCCCAGTGCTCAGTGCAGTACTTGACACATAGTAGGTGCTTATTAAATGCTTACTGACTCTCACTCCAATAGACTAAGAACCACACTAAGAGGCCCATGGCCTCTCTGAAGCTCTGCATAAAGGTCCATCTTGGTTTCCCTGGACATCAGGAAGGTCCCTCTGGATCCTGCAGACTACCCACAGTCTAGCTCACACTCCTACTAGAACCAGTCCATTTTCTTTTCTCCTAGTTATTTCTCTGATGAATTCTTTTGCTCCGTTTGTATTAAGGGTGACTCTCAACAATGACCATAATCAGAATCAAATGACTTGTTTTCTATTTGCTTCCCACCCCACAGAACAGGAGGGATTCCTTTTCTACCTCCTTCTTCAGACCCTGCTACCTCTATAATGGAACACCAAGTCGTTTATCATATCTTCCACAGTAGGAGGCGAAAATTTTAGCTGGGAAGCAATAAAACTAAAAACATCAAGTCAAGGACAGCAGGGGAAAAAACAAAACAAAACACTGAATGCTTCTCGGGGATCAGCCTGCATGGTGCAACATGCCATTGCAAGACAAAAAGACTGAGGCAAATCACTGCAGACATAAGATTTCATCTCCAGGTCATTGGTGAATCCTGTGTCAACCAGATGGGTGATATAAGGCCAACAGATGCAATAAATGATCTCTCTGGTTTCATCTAATTCCAGACTTTGGAAAGACCTTTGGAGGTCCACTGGCTTGAAATCTTGAAAGAATGAAAGGGAGAGAGACCTGGAGGACTGTTCAAAGACTTACAACAGATATCAAGAACAAAGGAGGGTGACATCTGTCAAAAGAATGGAACTACTTCTTAGCACTCTGACATGGACCAATGACCTGGTTTAGAAATAGCTTTAGAAGTAGGCAATGCTTCTAGTTTAAAGTATTGGTTTTTCAACATGAATGAAAGTTAAGTTGGGTTGGCTATCTGCCTATTTTAATCCTCCCCTCTGCTTTCTCTGCCTCTTGTCTCTTTCTTACTCTGTCTGTCTATCTGTATCTCTCTTTCTCTGTGTCTCTGTCTCACTCTCAAAGGGAAGTTTACGGAGAAAATATCATTATCCCTTCACTCTGGGGCTTCGTGATAAACATACTTGAATAGAATGGCTTCTATTAACCCTTTTTATTCCGGAAATGAACTTTAGTTAATCCTTTAACCCTAGAAAAAAAGATTTGCATTTCAAAGACTGACAGAATTTCATAACCCTCCTTGTCATTGTTTTTTACAGTTGAAGAAACTGAGACGAAGAGAGGTTGACTTCCAGCATTGCATCACTGCCTATACAATGGAGCAAAAAATGAACATGGAATCAGGAACAAGTACCTTTCAAGTTCTGTAGTGAGAACCCAGGACTGGAGTCCAGCAACCTGGATTTAAATTCCAACATTTCTACTTACAAGTGTAACTTTGGGCAAGTCAAAGAACCTCTCTGAATCTCAATTTCCTCATAAACAAAAAAGACAGGATGGCCCTGGATGAACATCCCTCCTACCCCCAGGTCTCTACAAGCTCAAAATCTGTGACCCACTATTTGACTTCTCAAACATTAACTAAGCCTCTTTGAATCTTTCCTCATTTGTCAAATGGAGATAATGACTAAATTTCTTATCTTGCAGATTGGTCATGAGACCCAATAAAAATCCACAGAAAATACAATTATCCCCTCCCCCACCTAGAGAAGGTAGTACAACTATTCTTTCTAAATTAGCATATACATTAAAAAGCAGAGTTTCAAATGTTACAAATTGTTTTTACTTACAATTGAAGAAAAAATATTATTTAAAAAAAATAACATCTCACATGATCCTCACAAGAACCAAAAGGGGTAAACACTATGAAAAAGAAAAAGAAGAAAAAACCTAAGCTTACAATTAAAGGTGTATACCTCTAAGGACACTTCTTTTTAAGCAGGTTTATAAAGTCTAGCCAAGTGATTAAAATGCTAGTAATTCCACCTCCCAATTTATGGATAGATTATACTTCAAGCAGTATAAAGTTATTAAGGATTCACATTTACTTGACAATCGGGTTTCCCCTTGAATTCTGAGACTATGGATTTCAATTAATTATCCTGAAAATCTAAAACCCAGAATGTTAAATTCTTTGGAACTTGGGTAGGGTTCTTTGAACAAGCTGCTTAATAATATTATCGTTAATACTTAATAGGAATTCCATAGCATGTTAGACTGCAACTGCCTAACCAACTACTCACTCCACAATAGTTTTCTGACTTAATTATTCCAATTTAAAATTCACACTCTTCCTGATCTTGGCAGTGGGGTCCTTCCATCTTCTTCCCAGATCTTATTTCAGTCACTGCCTTAATGAATGTGAGGGAGAAAAAAGGGAGGGGTAGCATCAACTCTCAATCTGACCTTCCCTCTTTAAAGCCAGATAACCCCATTTCTTTTCCTTTAGGGAGATTTGCAACCCTAGGAGATAATAGGCAAAATTTAAAAGCCTCTTCAAAAAAAAAAAAAAAATAACACACACATTTACATAAATTCATTTGCTGAGCCAGATCAAAAGAAGGCACAAGATTACTCAGAAGCTCCTTCCCCTTTTGCACCGCCCCCCTTCCCTTTCTTTTTAACTGAAGTAGATGAATTAATTACTGACCAGAATGAAACTCCAGGAAACAATTCCCACCACCTACCAACCCTAACCAGACTGATCAGAACCTTGTTATGTGTTTTTAAACAGCTGACTTTCCCATCCCGAGTACTACGTAACCTTGAAAACTTTACAGAGGTAAAAGTGTCAGTTGCTTATCGGGTAGGAAAGATGGGCTCAGATCTAGCTTCCCTCTGCAGACCAGCCCCTCCCTCCCCTCGTCCCCCCCTTCCCGCCCCCCGGCTCCTTTTCCAGACACAGAGGGACCCATACAACCAGCTATTCAGCCTTTTTTTCAACAAAGAAAAAGCAGCAGCAAAAGTTGTTAACAGCTACAAGGCAGGTTCCTTGGCTTTCTTTGCAAACTTTCCAAGAGATTAGTACCGAAATTTGCCTCCTCCAAACTCTCGGCTTCCAGCTGAGCCCCTTTTCAATTCGTCTCATCCTTCCCTCCCAACCCCCACCTTCGGAGCTGCATTTGATTTAAAAAAAAAAAAAAAATCCTGGCAACTTCCAGGGAAACAGAGGTCACGGGCTGCACCACAGGCAATTTTTAGGACAAACAACTTTTCTGGAACGGGGCAAAAGAGAAGCTCCCTCTTCCCCCCCCCCCGTCCCCCCGAACTCCGTACTCGTCCCTCTCCCGCCTGCATTCAATACCTTCAGCAAACCCCCGGTGAACCCAGACAAAGTGCCAGCTCTGGCAGCCACATGGGCAAGGGATGCTCCGGAGCAAACTGCTGGGCATCTACCTCCCCGACTGCAGCGACACCCCGGGGTTATCAGGGGCCGGGCCAAGGGCTTTCCCGAGAGCTGCGGGAATTCCTGCCCCCACTTCAGCCCTACCCTCTGAGACTCTGGCAACTTTGTTTTACAAAACGAAGACAGAAAAAAAAAAAAAGACAAGCAGCCCCCAAATTGAGGTCCCAAGATTTCCATGTGGTTAAACTAACCTTAGCGAGCCCAGCACTGGACGACGCTGAATCCAGCGGCTGTTACTTGGTCGGGAGCCCTCGGAACAATAGCCGGAGCCCCCAGTGCAGGAGAGGAAAGCTGCGCTCGTTCGCTCGCTCTCACACACAGGCAGCCGGCTTCTGTCCGGACGCCACTTTACTTCCCTCCCGGACGCCCGCCGGGGACTCCCGCGCACTCCCGGTCCTTCCCTCGCCCCGACTTTCGGTTCAGGACCGCGGATCCTTCATCTCCTAGACGGCGGGAGCTCGGGGCTGCTGGAGGAAGCCGAATCCCGGGGGCTCCTCGGGCGGGATCCGCTCATCCTCCGAAGTGGAGGACCCCGGGCCAGCGGCTCCCGCAGCGCCCTGACTATCCTCCCCAGCCCGGCTCAGGGCAGCGCTCGCCCGGAGTTCCGAGGACACCGGAGGTGCGGCTCTAGGAGAGCTCTGCCCGAGCTCCGACTGTCACGGGCGGGCGCTCCCGAGCTAGCTTCCCCGGCCCCACCCCTGGGGAGGCTGCTGAGGCGCGCGCCTCCGGGACCCCTCCCTCTCCCGCACCCCTCAACATTTACATTTCGTGACCTCGCCTTGCCCTTTGCGTCTCGGATTGGAGAACTGGGGCCCTCGCGTGGAATTGCAGCTTCCCAAACTACCACTCTCCAGTGGGCGGCTCCCGCAAACAGATGGTTCTGCCCGTCCACCTGCCTACCTGCGTGTTCTCTATCCCAGGTCTCCCCACTCCAGCTACGGACGCTTGCCTGACTCTCTAAATAAGGAGTCTTCTTCAGCCTGGAGGCTGGGCCATTTTAATGGCCAAGCTTGTCCTAGCAGAATGGAGAAAATGCAACCCCTTGGCTTTTTTTGCTGAGGTGGGGGACTACGGATGTGGAATATTACACATCTGTCATGTGTATTTAATGGACAGGTTGTAGTGAACTGATTCAACACTCCCACCTCACTCCACCCTCAGCCCTTTTTAATTTTTTTTTTTTTTTTTTTTTTTTTTTTTTAGAAATGGCTTTCTTAGGTAAAGGGGAGAGGAAGGATGTATTTGGGGAGGGGGGGGAAGGGATGATGTAAACAAACAAACAAAAAAAATCCAAAGCCTAACAGAGGCCCTGGAACATATTGGGTGTTTAACAAAGCCTTTTCATTTATTCATTCAATAAAAAATGAAAAAATAAAGCATACTGAGCCTAATAAAAACAGGCCCTCATAAGCAAAAACGACCAAAATGCGGAAAACCTAGATCATGGGAACAGAAAACAAATGAACCACTGATCAATCAATAATCAATCCATTTCTCACTCCAGCTTGGACACATATCCTTCATTGTTTAATGAATCCAAGTCAAGAGGGGGGAAATCTTTGCTATCTTGACCTCTATTTGTTGTGGCAAAAAGAGGGGAGCCCCTGAGAACAGATATGGTGGGGGCCTCTGAGATCTATAAGGTTTTAGGGATAGCTTACTCAGCTAGCTCCCCTTTATCTCTGAGAGAAAGTTCACCCACAGTTTTTAACCTTTTCTCTGTGGAAGCAGAGCACCCTGAAGTCCAAAAGAACACTGGGACTGTAATCAAGCTTTCCCCGAGCTCTATAATAGCTGTGTCATCTTGGACAAATCATTTCAGGGGTCCTCAAACTACGGCCCCCACGGACCAGATGCAGCAGCTGAGGACATTTATCCCCCTCACCCAAGGCTATGAAGTTTCTTTATTTAAAGGCCCACAAAACAAAATTTTTGTTTGTACTATATAGTCCCACCCTCCAACAGTCTGAGGGACAGTGAACTGGCCCCCCGCTTTAAAAAGTCTGAGGACCTCTGATCTTCCTGGGTCTCAGGTTCCTCATCTATGAATGAGGGTACTGAATGTTGTTCCAGTCCTGTCAAACTCTTCATGACCTCATTTGCAGTTTTCTTGGCGGTTGGCCATTTCCTTCACCAGCTCATTTTACAAATGAGGAAACTGAGGCAAACAGGGTGAAGTGACTTACCCAGGGTCACATAGCCAATAAGTGTGGAGGTCAGTAAGCCTGAGGCTGGATTTGAATTCAGGAAGATGAGTCTTCTTGACTCCAGACTTCCCCACTCCATCCATTGTGCCATCTAGCTGCCCAGTTAGGTTAATAATTTCCACACAGCCAGTAAGTGTGAGGCCAGTAAGCCTGAGGCTAGATTTAAATTCAGGAAGAAGAGTCTTCCTGACTCCAGACTTCCCCACTCCATCCACTGTGCCATCTAGCTGCCCAGTTAGGTTAATAATTTCCACTTATGACCCTTTTTTGCCCCAAACATTTTTACATGATCCCAAGTCTATAGGGATATAAAATAGATATACAAATCAAACATTTACTAATAATAAATCATAATTTCATCACTCCCATCATTCAGTTACAAGACTCCATATGGGGTTGTAAACCACAGTTGAAAAAGCTGGGGGCTAGATGATAAAGATCAGCATTCATCTAGCGCAACTCTCTTATTTTATAGTGGAAGAAACTTAATTAAGGTCACACAAGTGACAAGAGTTGGAATTTCACATATCTTGTAGTTCTAAATTCATCACTTTTCTCACTGTATCAAACCAATTCTAAATAAATGAGACTTTCACTTCTGAATATGTGATTTTGTGATCTCTTCTTTTCTTCTTCTCTCTATGTATGTGTATACATATATATATTATTTCTCTCTATATATTCTCTCTGTGTGTATATATTCTTACTCTATATAGTCTTTCTGTACTTTATAGATTCTTTTCTGTATACATATTCTTTCTGTACATATATATGTATTCTCTCTCTCTCTCTCTCTCTCTCTCTCTCTCTCTCTCTCTCTCTCTTTTTTTTCCTGAGGCAATTGGGGTTAGGTGACTTGCCCAGGTCAAACAGCTAAGAAGTATTAAGTGTCTGAGACCAGATTTGAACTCAGGTCCTCCTGACTTCAGGGCTGGTGCTCTATCCACTGCACGACTTAGCTGCCCCTAACTACTAAATCTTTTTTGAAAAAAAAAATTTTTTTTTGAGGCAGTAATTAGGGATAAGTGACTTGCTCTGGTTCACACAATAAGTATTAAGTGTTTGAGGTCGGATTTGAACTCAGATCCTCCTGACTTCAGGGATAGTACTTTATTCACTGAGCCATCTAGCTGCCCCCATGTTTTCATTTGTATCCTCATTCTCATCTCTCTCTCTCTCTCTCTCTCTCTCTCTCTCTCTCTCTCTCTCTCTCTCTCTCTCTCTCTCTCTCTCTCTCTCTCTCTCTCATAAACTTACCTCTTTTCAGCAATACATTGATGGAAGACAATTCTAATACACTTGGGATGGAAAATGCCATATGCATCCAGAGAGAGAACTATGGAAAACGAATGCTGATCAAACCAAAGTATTTTTTTTTTACCTTTTTTTTTGTTTGCTTTTTATTTCTTGTGGTTTTTCCTTTTGTTCTGATTTTTCTTTCACAGCATGACTAATATGGAAACATATTTAAAATGATTGGACATGTATAATTTATATCAGATTGCTTGCTATTTTGGGAAGCAAGAAGGGCAGAGAGGAAGGGAGAAAATTTTGAAACTCAAAATCTTACAAAAATGAATGTTGAAAACTCTACATGTAATTGGAAAATAAATAAACTATTAGGTAAGAAAAAAAAAGAAACTACTGAATCAGTTCAATGCCCTCATTTTACAAATGGAGAAGCTCAAGTCCAGTGATATTATGACTTGCAACTGTGGCAAACTACTACCCTCTTTATAAGATTAGTATCTCTTTATAAGGTACTTTGGAAAGTCAATGACATTTATTAATTGCCTCAGGGCACATCATCCCGGTTGTTATCCCAAATGACTGATAGAATGATAAAAATGTAATGAACCCATTAGAATCCATAAACTTAGGTGCCCCATACATTTCTTTAAGTTTTTGCTGAGTGGATTTTTAGCTTTCTTGCCAGTATACTTTGGAAGAAAGTAATAATGATAATGAAAAGAGCAAGGGGGAAAAAAGCCAAATCCAGAAGTACTTAGATCACTAAACCAAATTTACAGGGAAGCTTAATAAATGTCATTCAAGATTCATTGACTGAAATTTTAAAGTAATGAATTGCTAACTGATCTCTTTCTAAACTGAGGGCAGAATTAGAGGAAATTGACAGGAAGGATTTAGCTTGGACACTAAGAGTTGTGAAATCCCAAACTCATTTCCATGGTTCATGAATCACAGATAGCTTCAGTGGGGCCATGCTAGGATGCAGAAGTTTGGATAGGAAGACCTCAAAGTCCATTCTAGCCCTCTGATTCTATCGTTAATCAATGGTCCATAAAAAGGGAATTTTGAGCTTTATTTGTCAATGTCTGGAAACCTCACTGGCCTCTGTAAAGCCTATCAATCAAGCAACAAACATTTATTAGGCACCTACTAAGTTCTAGCCAATATGAATCTCAAATACTCAAAAGACCTGTGCAAATCTCAATCTTTCAGTGCCAACCTATCCCATTTCACTCTTGTTTATGGCCTCCCATGAATGGATAAGGAATCTACTCAAAAAGTACTGGAGGTCTTCCCTGATTTCTTTTGACATCAGGAGGTTACAATTTATCCTCAGATTTCACCACATGAAAAGTTTAATTTCTCTTTCTCTCATACAGTTCCTTAATGACATCTTTTCCTTCTTCAAAGTTCCTACTTAGTTATATATTTTTCTTGCTCTGCCTTCCACCATGCTCTTCTTCCATTGAGCTCTGTGTGATGAACAGTTTCTTTGGAGATTACCATATCCTAATTCCTCAGAGCTACACAAGTAGGGATACTAGAACAATAAAAACAAGAACAAACAGTTCCTGCCCCACATGTCTTGATAGTCTAAGACGCCCACATAGTTGCTGCACAACCTTTATAGTACTTCAAGACTGCTTGTGCTGGAAAGAAAGAGTTCCTTATGGCTGTAGTCCAAGAAAAATATGAATGAAAATAACTTCCATTTCTATAGCACCTCAAAGTTTCTTTACAACTCTCTTATTTAAATACTATCAATCACTCCCATTTTATGTATAAGAAAACTGAGGCCCAGGGAGGTGGAGTAACTTGCTCATGAGTAAACAGCTAGTGAATATTGGACCTTGGGCAATGGACTCCAAGGGATCATACAGTCTTGTCTATACCAGGGACTCTCACTAAGAATTACTGAGCCAAAGGACAGGTATAGAAAAGTCTAATTTAGTAATTTTGATATGTTTGACTCAAGTGGAACCATTGGAATATTCAATAATGGTAAATTGTCATTCAAGAATAATAATCACAGTAAGAGCCCATATATAGCCTTGAAAATAACAAGCATGAGAACATTCTCTCAGTTCTCCCTATGGCACATAGGGAGTCATTCTATGATCAAGGCTCCTAAGCGCTCTGTGGTTTAATTTTCTCACTTGTAAAACAATAATAATGCTCCCTGTCTTCTTCCCTCCCTTCCTTTCTCCTCCCCACTAATTTAACTATTCATGGAATAATCACAAAATTTCAATGCTGGAAGAGACACCAGAGGCCATGGAGTCCAACTCTACCTGGAAGTGTTGGTTGAGGCTTTTCTTCAAAATCTCCCAGGAGGGGAAACCCACTGCTTCCCGAAACAGTCCATTCCATTTTTGGATATCCAAATTATTAAGTTTTTTTCCCTTATATTACTTCTAAATCTGCTTTTTTTGTGACTTCTATCTACTGTTTCTAATTCCCCAGGGCCTCTAGAGTCAAGCAGAATAAGAATTAACCTTGTTTTTTTTCACATGACATTTCTTCAAATATTTAAAGACAATTATCACATCTGGCTAAGTCAAATTTGGAAAAGAGTTGAGAAACATTTAGATTCAGAGAAGCTTAACCTACAGCTTATTTCTCAACCTTTTCCCAATCCTAGGCACACTTGTAAATTTCAGTATTGACTACCACACGAACAAAAGGCAGGGAAATCAGTGGTCCTGGAGTAAGAAGAGCTGAGTTTAATCCTCAGTCCCGTCATTTTCAGTTAGTTAGTTTCCATCTTCATGTCTCAGTTTTCTCATCTATAAAATAAAAATAATCATAACTTCACAATCATTGAGTAGCTATCAGGCAATAACTTTGTGATCTATAACATTCTTTAGAAAAGAGTATAACTAAAATTATGTAAAGGTCCATAATTAGCATTATTACAGTACAAAGGGATAAGAATTGGCTGAGGGCTCTGAAGAGATGTTTCATTCTATATTTCAAATAAAAGGTAAAAGAGAAAAGAGCAGAAAAAGAGGGTCTCCATAGCTAATGAAGGCCAGGGGGACAGTTCATCATAGGATATCTACCTTTGTTGGGGCTATTTTTGACTGAGGTGGTAGTGGAGGACCTCAAACTATGGGTAAAATCTAATTTGTTCCTCCAGATGGAAAGAAAATAACTATTTGTCATTGATGGCATTAGTAGGGGTAAGGCATCAAAGCACTATGGCTTGAAGTCTTCTGACTCCTGAAATCAAATTCCACTTATAACTGTGTGACCAAGAACAAGTGATTAACTCTCTGTGCCTTGAGAAATGTTTCAAATCTCTACAAACGTATAAATAGATAGCAATTTGAGCTGGTAGAAGCAATTCCCACATGGAGTATACCAAAGAAATCCTCAAAGTTGAACTGATTTGAGGGATATATATATATATGTGTGTGTTATTTCACAATCCATATGTGCCTCACAACAGATAAATACCATCAAGAGCCATGTGCTAAGCATTCATCCATCTCTGCCATCTCCTTTTTTGAGATGCCAGGATTAGGTATCACTTTGTCACTAACACCTTAGTGTGAATTAGTTGGAGGAGATACATTTCAGCAGAATGTACTCAGTGATGTGGATCTGATAAATGTTGGAAGATATATGGGAAAATTGGGATACTAATGTACTGCTAGTAGAGTTGTGAACTGATCCTACTATTCTGGAAAGCAATTTGGAACTATTTCTAAAGGGCAAACTGTGCACATCCTTTCAGCAATATTACTACTAGGCCTGCACCCCAAAAAGATTTTTAAAAAAAGAAAAAGGACCTATTTGTTCAAAATTATTTATAAGAACTCTTTTTGGAGTGGCAAAGAATTGAAATTGAGGAGATGTCTAACAATTGAGGAATGGTTAAACAAGTTATGGAATATAAATGTAGTGGAATATTACTGTGCTATAAAAAATGATAAGCAGGATGATTTCAGAAAAACCTGGAAAGATGCAGAGTGCAGTAAAAAGAACCAGGAAAACATGACATACAGTAATAGCAACATTATATCATGATTATATATGAATAACTTAACTCATCATAACTAATAACTTAACTTTACTATTTTAGCAGAACAATGATCCAAGATAATTTCAAAGGACTCATGATGAAAAATGCTATCCACATTCAAAGAAAGAAGTGATAGAGTCTAAATGCAGATCAAAGCATAGCAATTTTCCCTTCCTTTATTTTTTGTGTGGGTTTTTTTTCCCTTTTGGTCTGTTTCCTCTTTCACAATATGACTAAAATGGAAATGTTTTACATGATTACACATATATAATTTATCTCAAGTTGCTTACCATCTTAGGGAAGGGGTGGGTGAGAGAGAGAAAAAAAAATCTAGAACTCCATTTTTTTTTCATTTTTTAAAAAAGTTTTTTATTTTCAAAACATATGCATGGATAATTTTTCAACATTGACCCTTGTATAGCCTTGTGTTTCAGATTTCCCCCTTCTTCTCGCCCTCACTCCCGATGGCATGCAATCCAATATATGTTATACATGTTAAAATATATATTAAATCCAATATATGTAAACATATTTATACAATTCTCTTGTCAAACAAGAAAAATCAGATCAAAAAGGAAAGAAAATGAATAAGAAAACAAAATGCAAGTGAACAACATCAAAAAGAGTGAGAATGTTATGTTGTATCCACATTCAGTTCTCACAGTTCTCTTTCTGGGTGTAGATGGCTCTCTCTATGACAAGATCATTGGAACTGGCCTCAATCATCTCATTGTTGGAAAGAGTCACTTTCATTAGAATTGATTGCCATATAATATTGATGCTTCTGAGTACAATGATCTCCTGAGAACTCTAAATTTTTAAAAAATAAAATTTAAAAATTCATATAATTAGGAAAAAATAAAATACTATTTTAAAATGTGGATCTAGTACTGATACCTAAACCAGCAGGTTGAAAACAGAGAAAGAAAATTAAAGACCAATCTTCCTAATGAATATTGATGCTAAAATCTTAAATAAGATATTAGCAAAAAGATTACAGAAAATCATCCCCAGGATAATACACTATGATCAAGTAGGTTTTATCTCAGGAATGCAGAGCTGGTTCAATATTAGGAAAACTATTAGTAATTGACCATATTAATAACCAAATTAACAAAAATCATATATGATCATCTCAATAAATGCAGAAAAAGCTTTTGATAAAATCCAACATCCATTCCTATTAAAAACACTTGAGAGTATAGGAATAAATGGACTTTACCTTAAAATAATCAGTAGCATCTATTTAAAACCCTCAGTAAGTATCATATGTAATGGGGATAAACTGAAACCCTTCCCAATAAGATCAGGAGTGAAACAAAGTTGCCCACTATCACCATTACTATTCAATATTGTATTAGAAATGCTAGCTTTGGCAATAAGAGTTGAGAAAGAGATTAAAGGAATTAGAGTAGGTAATGAGGAAACCAAACTATCACTCTTTGCTGATGATATGATGGTATAATTAGAGAACCCCAGAGATTCTACTAAAAAGCTATTAGAAATAATCCATACCTTTAGCAAAGTTGCAGGATACAAAATAAACCCACATAAGTCATCAGCATTCTTATACACGACTAACAAAATCCAACAGTTAAGAGTTACAAAGAGAAATTCCATTTAAAGTAACTATTGATAGTATAAAATATTTAGGAACCTATCTGGCAAGGGAAAATCAGGAACTATATGAGCAAAACTACAAAACACTTTCCACACAAAGTCAGATCTAACCAACTAGAAAAATATTAAATGCTCTTGAATAGGGTGAGCAAATATAATAAAGATAACAATACTACCTAAACTAATCTATTTATTTAGAGCTATACTCCCAATCAGACTCCTAAAAAACTATTTTAATGACCTAGGAAAGATAACAACAAAGTTCATATGGAAAAACAAAAGGTCAAGAATTTCAAGGGAACTGAAGGAAAAAAAATCAAATGAAGGTGGCCTAGCTGTACCAGATCTAAAATTATATTATAAAGCAGCAGTTACTAAAACCATTTGGTATTGGCTAAGAAATAGACTAGTTGATCAGTGGAATAGGTTAGGTTCAAAGGACAAAACAGTCAATAATTTTAATAATCTAGTGTTTGACAAACCCAAAGACCCCAGCTTTTGGGATAAGAACTCACTGTTTGACAAAAACTTCTGGGAAAATTGGAAATTAGTATGGTAGAAATTAGGCATTGACCTACTCTTAACACCATGCAGCAAGATAAGGTCAAAATGGGTTCATGACCTAGGCATAAAGAATGAGATTATAAATAAATTAGAAGAACGTAGGATAGTTTACCTCTCAGACTTGTGGAACAGGAAGGAATTTATGACCAAAGAATAACTAGAGATCATTATTGATCAGAAAATAGAAAATTTTGATTATATCAAAGTGAAAAGTTTTTGTACAAACAAAACTAATGCAGACAAGATTAGAAGGGAAGCAATAAACTGGGGAAATATTTTTACAATCAAAGATTCTGATAAAGGCCTCATTTCCAAAATATATAGAGAATTGACTCTAATTTATAAGAAATCAAGGCATTCTCCAATCGATAAATGGTCAAAGGATATGAACAGACAATTCTCAGACAAAGAAATTGAAACTATTTCTAGCCATATGAAAAGATGCTCCAAGTCATTATTAATCAGAGAAATTCAAATTAAGACAACTCTGAGATACCATTACACACCTGTCAGATTGGCTAGAATAATAGGGAAAGATAATGCAGAATTTTGGAGGGGATATGGGAAAACTGGTGGAATTGTGAATACATCCAGCCATTCTGGAGAGCAATTTGGAACTATGCTCAAAGAGTTATCAAACTGTGCAGACTCTTTGATCCAGCAATGTTTCTACTGGGCTTATACCCCAAAGAGATACTAAAGAAGGGAAAGGGACCTGTATATGCCAAAATGTTTGTGGCAGCCCTGTTTGTAGTGGCTAGAAGCTGGAAAATGAATGGATGCCCATCAATTGGAGAATGGCTAAATACATTGTGGTATATGAACATTATGGAATATTATTATTCTGTAAGGAATGACCAGCGGGATGAATATAGAGAGGACTGGCGAGACTTATATGAACTGATGCTGAGTGAAATGAGCAGAACCAGGAGATCATTATATACCTCAACAACGATACTGTATGAAAATGTATTCTGATGGAAGTGGATTTCTTCAACAAAGAGAAGATCTAATTCATTTTCAATTGATCAAGGATGGACAGAAGCAGCTACACCCAAAAAAAGAACACTGAGAAATGAATGTAAACTGTCTGTATTTTTGTTTTTCTTCCCGGGTTATTTTTACCTTATGAATCCAATTCTCCCTGTGCAACAAGAGAACTGTTCGATTCTGCAAATATATATTGTATCTAGGATACACTGTGACATATTTAACTTGTATAGGACTGCTTGCCATCTGGGGGAGGAGGGAAAGGGAGGGAGAAGAAAAGTCGGAACAGAAGTGAGTACAAGGGATAATGTTGTAAAAAAATTACTCAGGCATGGGTTCTGTCAATAAAAAGTTATAAAAAAAAAAGAAAGAAAAGAAAAGAAAAAGAAAAGAGCTACATCTGTCAAGAGTTCATCATAACATAAAAAAAAAATAGAAATAACCAACAGGATGATTTCAGAAAGGCCTGGAAGACTTATATGAACTGATGCTGAGTGAAATGAGCAGGACCAGGAGATCATTATATACTTCAACAGCAATACTTTATGGTGATCAATTCTGATGGACGTGGCTCTCTTCAGCAATGAAATGAACCAAATCAATTCCAACAGAGAAGTAATGAACTGAACCAGCTACACCCAGAGAAAGAACTCTGGGAGATGACTATGAACCATTACATAGAATCCCCAATCCCTCTATTTTTGTCTGCCTGCATTTTTGATTTCCTTCACAGGTTAATAGTACACTATTTCAAAGTCCAATTCTTTTTGTACAGCAAAATAACTGTATGGACATGTATACATATATTGTATTTAACTTATGTTTTAACATGTTTAACATGTATTGGTCAACCTGCCATCTTGGGGAGGGGGTGGGGAGAAGAAGGGGAAAAATCGGAACAGAAGGTTTTGCAATTGTCAATGCTGTAAAATTACCCATGCATATAACTTGTAAATAAAAAGCTATAATAATAAAAAAAAGTGTGGATCTAGGGACAGATGAAACATAAAAATTGATGCGAGGGAAGAATGGCATAAGTGAGTAGGGCCTCTAAAGATGAATTTCCTTACAATTTTGCCAGGGGCCAACTATAATCAAAATATCCCAGTTTGTCTTAGCTTACCTTGCAATTCTGGGGTACAGTATTAGCTGTAGCTGGCTCTGACCTGTATCTGGGAGAGAGAAACGAATCAGCATTTCCTCCATGGTCTTAGCAGTCTCCATAATGCATCTGGGGAAGTGTTCTAGGGAAAAGACCAAATGTTGAGAGTGGCTCCTATGTAGGAAAGGTACGGGGCTGGAAAGTTCCTTAGAAATAATTTTGTTTAATTCTTTCATTTTATAAGTGAGGAAACCAAGGCCCAGAAAGATTAAGTAAGTTATCCACACCGTGGTAAGATCTGAACACCAAAACCCTCCAACTCCAAATTCAATCAATACATTTTCTCCCCACAACTTCAAAGGTCATAGATTAAAAAATGTGGGACAGATGAGACCTAGAAATTGAGGAGTGGGGAGAATGGCATAAGTAAGCAGGGATTCTAAAGATGAATTTCCTCACAATTTTTCCAGGGGCCAACCATATTCAAAATATCCCAGTTTGTCTTACCTTTCTGGATGGGCAGTGTTTCTTTCAATCTCTTATTTCAATTCCTGGAAGGAACCTTAGAGTCCCACTTCTTTATTTATAGATGAGGAATAAATGCCCAGAGAGGTTAAGTTACTTGCCCAAGGTCACCCAATTAGTAACCAAGCAAGGATTTGGAATCAGGTCCTCTGACTTCAAATACAACTTTCTGACTTACCAGGATGACGCTAAAATCTGTTCTTTAATTGTCTAGCAGAGTTCACTTTTCTAGCCCAGTGCTTTTACTCTGGTTCATCAAAACCAACAGGAGTCAGGCCAAAACAGGGAAGAAGGCCTATAGTGAGAAGAATGAAGGTCACAGGGATCTCAAGGATTCCCTATTGTAATGGAAAGCACATTGGACTTAGAATCTGGAGAAATCTAAGGTTAATTTCTTGCTTCTGATACTCATCAGCCATTTGCTCCTGAGTCCTGAGTTCTAGTCATAACTATATCTGATTACTGGACCCAGATGGCTCTGGAGGAAAAAATGAGGCTGGTGACCTTGCCCAGCCCTCCCCCACTTCAATCCAATCCACTCACATGCCATGGCAGCCCCTCCCTGATATCATGGTCCACTTTGAGAACGAAGGACAAACAACAACCTCTGTGAGTAGAGGCCACTGGAGACCCAACTGAAACTAGTCAGTTGAGCAACATAATTCTTTTTTTTCTTTCTCTTTCTCTTTCTTTCCTTCTGTCTCTGTCTCTGTCTGTCTGTCTGTTTCTTTCTTCCCTACTCCCCTTTCCTTCTGTCCACATAAATTATCTTATCTGCAGGTGTTCTACTCAAAGGAATATACATTTTTTTTAAAAGCTAGAGCCTAAGGATGGTGTCTTTCTAAAATCATTAGCTCTGGTTGTTTGGTCATCAATAGGTCCCAAACCAAGCTCCAGTTGGTCATTGTTTGGGCCCTGATCAACTCAATAGCAATAATTTCTGTTTTGGCCAGGATCTTCCCCTCCCAGATTGGATTTTTATATTTGGAAAAGGTAAAAGAAATCATTCTTTGTCTCAATTTTGAACTAGTCAATCATTGAACTGACATTGCATTGGTCAAACTGAGACCCATTAAAGACCTTAGATCAAAAAGGCCTAGGTCTCTCATTGCAACCCAAGCCATTTCCAGTCATCCTAATCTGTATCTGGCCACAGATCCAAATGGCTCTAGAGGGGAAAGTGAGGCAGGTGACCTTGCCCAGCCCTCCCTCACTTCAATCCAATTCACTTGCATGTCATAGCATCCCCTCCCTGATGTCATGGTGCTCTCAGAGAACAAAGGACAAACAAGAACAACTCCTGGACCAGTTGCTCTCTTAACCTTAGTTCCTTCAACATAAAGCAGATAGGGGAAATGATAGGACAAAGGAAAAACAAGAACAACTTCTGGACCAATCTTTCTCTTACTCTTGGTTCCTTCAACCATAAAGTAGATAGGGGAAATGACACATATAGGGTCCATGCCACAAGATCTCTGGGAGGAAAGGCCTTTGTAAATCATAGAATGCCATGTGAGAGTCACTGAGGTATATCCGATAGGAAACTAGCCTTGGAATTCTGAAGATTTGGTTCAAATCTCACCTCTCCTAGTGGCTGTGACCCTGGGCAAGTAATTTAACCTCTAGGTACCCCATACAAGTCTTTAAGCTTTATAAGTTATAAATTTATAGATAATTTATGGGGATTTACTGATTGCTAGTGGAATTTTTCTTACCAATAAAATCTTAGGTTTGGTCTGGAAAGAAAAAAAACTGCTGCATGAAGATTGACTATAATGTGATACAAAGCACCCTACATGCCCAATCCAGAGAATCAAAATTGCCTGAAGTCATACACGTAGCTCACTTCAATGGACAGCATTTGCTCTTGAGAGTAAGGACTGTTTTAATTTTCTTTGTGTGCTTACATATACTTAGCACAGTTTATGATACTTAGGAAGTACTTAATAAATGCTCATTAACTTGATTGGACTTGATTGGTTAATGAAGCACTTTACACACATTAACTGGTTTGAACTCTGTGACATCCTTGTGAGTTAGGGACTTTTTTTAATTCTTAAGAAATTGATGCTCAGAGAAATAAAATGACTAGAGTCAGCTAGCAAATAACGTCAGAATCAGATCTGACCCCATGTTTGACTACATGTCCAGCGAGCTAGTGGACATCTATTTAGAAGCGACTTTTTCTCAAGGTGATCTCTGAGAGAATAAGAATTAAAAAACTATATTGGGATTGTCCCAAGATGCCTCATCTTCAAGCTAATCATATTTGTGGAGTGCAAATGTACTCAGGCTCATTCTTTCCTTCCAGAAGCCAGGGAGGGAAAAAAAAAAAAAAGCATAATCAGTGGTTCCCAATTGGTGGTTCCAGCTATGTTTAAAACATTGAGGCAGATGGGAAGAAGTCCTCCGCTGAATTCCTGCTCATCAGAAGAAGTCAGGGATTCTTTATGTTAATAGTTTTCTTGAATGTCATTTGGAAATAACAGAGAATCCATATCTTCTTTCCCCAATTTTAAAGCCAAGAGTGACATTTAGATAAAACACTTAAATGTGGTTTCAAGCTCATTCCTTGTTTCCAGCACAACTGCAAGTTTATTTTAGCTTTCAACAGATGCATATGGGGTCAGTCATTCAGTCAATAAGTATTTAGTGTGTGCTGGGAATACAAAAAATGGAGCAAAACATTGACTCTGCCCTTAGTGAGCTCACATTGGAATGGTGGAGATAACATGCAAATAACAACTTATATACAAGATAAGAATTAAAAACCCCACATACTAATCTATTGTGTTCCTAGTTAAAGCTCATGGTCTTCTAAGTAAGCAGTCTCTTTGTCAGGAAGCAGGAAGAATCTGTACCTGTCATTTTTTCCTCTGTGACGTTATGGAGGAGATGGGGAGTATTTTTCTTTTCTTTGATTAAGCTGACTTTAATGATTCATCCGCAGAGAGGCTAAAAATATATACTCCCTCCTACTACTTCCCTTCCCCCCCTCAGGTCAATAACTCCCTCCCTTTCTCCATTCCTTGTTCCTAGTCCCCTTTCAGATGCAGGGAGGAGGCAAACTTCTCCTTTGTCAACATTTCTAGGAAGTACAAAGTATATCAGTAATAATCCTGTGACTTCTTCTATATCATGATTTTATAGAAAGGAAGAAGTGAGAGGAGATTGTCCTGGCAACGTGATAAGATGGCAAATGATAACAAATGACCCTGTGTGGTAATTGTTATGTCACTGATAATTATTCTGAAATGAGTCATATTCACCTGCTCTGTGTCCTGCGATAGAACTTTGAGTTTTCATAGTTTGAATGAAGGGTAGACATAGATCAATACTTATCTTTAGAAGACAAGTTTTCGTACAATAAGGAAGGAAGGGAGGGAAAGAAGAAAGAAGGAACGAAAGAAATGAGCATTTATTAAGTACTGAATATTAAAAACTTTTAGCTGTTTATTATATTATATATTAAAATATTATATTAAGCACTATGTGCTGTGCTAAGCACTTTACAAGTATCTCATTTGATCTGCAAAATAATCCTGGGAGGTAGGGATTATTATTATTATCCCATTTTACAGTTGAGGAAACTGAGGCAGATATAAGTTAAGTGACTTGACCCAGGTTTATACATTTAGTGAGTATCTGGGGCCAGATTTAAAGAATCAAAATATAACACTTTTCCAACATGGTTCCTAACTTTGAGAGGCAAACCAACATAATCTTATCTACCTTACTTCAATCTTGATAGATTTCTGATCTCACTTATGGGTCCATTTCCTCTGGCAGTACAGATTGAAACCAGTGCGTATTTTCTCAACCTGGACACTTTGGTCCATGTTCTTCTAGGACTCCAGTACACCAATGGTGAAAGGCCAAGGTCTCCCAATGCATCCAGGGCCATCTCCAGTCATCCTGATCTACGTCTGCCCACTGGACCAAGACAGTTCCGGAGGAAAAAGTGAAGCTGATGACCTAGTACAGCCCTTCTTCACTTAAATCCAATTCACTCTCATTTCATGGCATTACCTCCCTGATGTCTCTTTGAGAATGAAGGGCTGCTTGCCATCTGGGGGAGGGGGTGGAGGGAGGGAGGGGAAAAATCGGAACAGAAGTGAGTGCAAGGGATAATGATGTTAAAAATTACCCTGGCATGGGTTCTGTCAATAAAAAGTTATTTAAAAAAAAAAAAGAGAATGAAGGGTAAATAAAAACAATGATATTGAACTGAAAAGAAATGGAGGCCACTAAACTGTACATAAGGAATCCTGTGGTTGTATATTGGCTCAAAAAACCACATATTCACATTACCTACATCCTATTGTATTTTTATTTCTTTTTGTTAAATATTTCTCGATTTTAATCTTCTAAGTATTGCAGGATTGCAGGTACAGAGTATTTGACAGCCCTGCTCTACCCAGGCTCACCCAAAGTGCTCTAGGGAGATTTCTTAATAGGTCTCAAGTGGTAGCTCAGTAGAGAGAATATTATATTATCATTTATTAATCATAGTATATATTATCATAGTATAGTAAATATTGTATATTTATATAACATATATTACATGTTATCATAGTAAAGTAAATAAATGCTATCTATTTTACACATATACTGCAGAACATGTAGGTTATTAATTTTTGCTGTTCAGTCATTTTAGTCATGTCTTGCTCTTCATGACCCATTTGGTGTTTTCTTTGCAAAGATACAGGAGTGGTTTGCCATTTCCTTGTCCTGCTCATTTTATAGATGATGAAACCGAGGTAAGTGACATGTCTAAGTTCGTACAGGTAGTATCAGAAGTCCAATTTGATCTCAGGTTTTCCTGGCTCTAGGACAATCACCCTATCTACCCACTGTGTCATTATCTGAAATTCCTTCTGACTTTAGTAACCATGAGACAATGCACTGTGTTGCCAACCCACCAGTGATCAGCTGTTTCCTTCCCCTCTGCTTTATTTTCTCATTCCTTTCCCTGGAGTTTTGGTCAACAGTGGTAACTGTCACTATTCAAGGATCTTAAACCTTGTTGAACACTAATGCAATGAGTTAAGGTTCAAGCAACGGTCTAATTCTTCCCCTCTCCCCTAAAACTCAAAAGAAAATCCCAAATACAGCCACAAACTTTTTAAGTGCTTCCCAAGTGGCTTTAAACTTTCATTCAATCAAATCCAACAAGTATTTCTAAAATGCTTACTATATTTAAGGCACTGGGATAAAGCTACTATGGAGAATATTATTAGAAGGAACATTTATACTACTTTCTGGGCACAATCATCCATTGTACAAGTTCATAGGAGGAAGAAAGTAGACTCCAGAAGTTCTACTCCAGAAGGGAACATTAGGACATAGGAGTAGAAATTTCAAAGGAATAAATTTAGTCTCAAGAGAGAGAAGAACTTGCTAGCAATTCGAGCTGTCTGAGAGTCAAATGGACTGTTTTGTTCTATAAAGATTTCCTTTTCCTCTCTCCCTCAAGTTGAACAACACTTGCTAAAAATACTGTAGAGAGAATTTCTGCCACAAGTAAGGGCTTGAATAGATGGTCTCAGAGCTTTCTTCCAACTCTCGGAATTGATGACTTTATAAAATACACTGGCTAAAATGACCAAAAAGTCATAACAATTTTGTACCCAAAGCTATGGAGGACACAGAGCTGGTAGTGCGTTCCTAGGTCTAGTAGGAAACAGCAGGGTATGTTCTTCTTGTTAATGTTTGCTAGCAGTTTGGTGATAGAAACCGGATGAGCGAGGTGGCTCAGTGGATAGAACACCAGACCTGGAATCCAGAAGCTCTGAATTCAAACCCAGTCTCAGGCACTTTGACTCGAGGCAAGTGCCTTCTGTTGACCATTGACAGATGGGGACAATAATAAGAGAACTGGCCTCCCAGAGTTGCTGTGAGGATAAAATGAGATTTCATTTATAAAATGATTTTCTAACTTTAAAGCAACATATAAATACTAGCTATTGCTATTAGATGGTGTGTATTGGATAGTTTTCCAGTGGGAAAAAATGCTGGCTCTGGAGTCAGAGCCCCTGCATTTGGATCCTACCCCTACTGTTGCTATTGCATGTATGATCTTGCCCAAGTCATTTAAATCCCTTGGGTTTATTTCCTTTCTATAAAACCCTTAGCTGCTTGGAGCCTGAGTTTCCTTCCCTACAAAGTTAGTTTAGATGGTTTCAGAAGCCTTGTCCAGGACCAGATTATGGTCGGCTTGTAGAATAAGCTGGCTGGAATGTGATGGAATGATGTCGATTTTGGGTCCTGGGAGGCTCCAGTAAAACGTTTGTTGTAGGAATGAAGTTGCATCTAGGACAGTGAGTGCCAGCTCCCTGGCCTTTGTACCCCTGCTCTACCCGGAGCCCTGACCTAATAGTCCTGCATTATTACTGGTCGTTGTTTGCCCTTTGTTCTCCAAGAGGACCATGACATCCGGGGAGGGGATGCCGTGACACCGAGTGAACTGGATTTAGGTGAGGGAGGGCTGTGCAAGGGCACCTGCCTCACTTTCTCCTCCAGAGCCTCTGGGTCCAGTGGCCAGATACAGACCAGGACAATGGAGATGACCCTGGATGCAAGGGGAGACCTTGGTCTTTGTAAGCTGAGGTCTGTAACAGGTCTCAGTTTCACTGGAGACTAGGGATGGATGCAAGACCATTCATCGAATTTCATCTCTCATGCCATTTACCCCAATTAGCCTTTTTCAGACCTCTCTGCATTCTCTTCCCAAGAAAAGGGAGTGAGAGGTGAGCATTGGGGAATGATTGGAGGGTGGAGGAGATGGGGAAGGCTGCTGCTACCGCATGTTGTAAGCAGATGGCAGAACACCAGTGCAAGTGGTCTGTGATAACTTATCACTACAGACCCACAGAAAGATCTTCAGCCACTTTCATCTCCCCCTTCCCCTTATAAGAAGTATTTCTCAGGAACAGGAGGTGCTGGAACAAAGGAGGAGAATTCAGCTAACTGCCACTGTTTTCTGTGTGATTTGGGATGAGTCATAGAGTTCCAGAAAAATAAAGGGCCAAGAATCTCCAAGATGAATGAAGGTTGCCAATGATGGCATCAGACTGGGAGAAGAGCCCAAATTCTTACAAAATTCTCAAGTGCATATTTTTAGAATGAAAATATAAAGGGGAGAGGGGAGCACTTGTGAAAGTCCTTATTATTAGGAAGCTTGATGGTCCACCTCCCCACTCCAACCCTCCCCTTCAGAAAGAGACTCCAAAGCTAACTCCCAGGATACAGATACTTTCTGCAGCTAGCTGCCCATGATACAGATACTTTCTTTTCTTTTCTTTTTTTTTTTTTAATAGCTTTTTATTTACAAGTTATATGCATGGGTAATTTTTCAGCATTGACAATTGCCAAACCTTTTGTTCCAATTTTTCCCCTCCTTCCCCCCCACCTCTTCCCCCAATGTCAGGTTGACCAATACATGTTAAATATGTTAAAGTATAAATTAAATACAATATCAATATACATGTCCTAACAGTTATTTTGCTGTACAAAAAGAATCAGACTTTGAAATAGTGTACAATTAGCCTGATACAGGTACTTTCTACAAAACATCTCCCATTTTTACTGACATATCCTGGACTAGGGGGAAGCTTTGGGGAGTGAGGGGTGATACTGAAGATTTTTCATTTGATCCTGGAGAGGATATGAAACCGCTGATATTTACTGAGTGGAGGTATTGACATGGTGGAACCTGTGCCTTAGGAAGATACTTTTGGTCCACGCGTAGAGAAGGAATAGAATAGGAGAGACTTGAGGCAACAGATCCACCAGCAGGGTATTGCAACAGTCCAGATGGGAAGCTCAGAAGAGAGTCTGCACCATACTGATACGTAGCAGTATCAGAGGAGAGAAAAATTCAAGAGATATTGCAAAGCAATAAACTATGAGATACTAAAGAAAATCTTCAGTAGTAAATAGGTCCCTTAGGGAGGATTTATGGTAAGACACAAATAAACTATGGTTACACAGAATTTTTTTAAAAAATATATAGGTTGCAAACTATGTCACTGAAAAGAATAGTCAAATTGTTGAGATTATGCATTTATCCAAATATCAGTGTAGATTACAGATTTAAAAAAAAGATAGAAGAAATAGATGGTGAGTTCCTCATGGGAATTACAAAGCTGGAAGTAAATATCTGGTCCTGTCCTGGAGATGTCCCTCACTGTTAAAAAGACATACTTAGATGGATCTATGTTCTCACTGATTCTCATAATTCTTTTAGTTGGATAGATTATAATCCTTCTTACATATAATATATATAATCCTTATCATATATAAGTCTATATAATACTTCTTAACCCATTACTCACTCACAACCATAAAGTCTTCACAGGGAGCAACCCCAATTGGCTATGGATATTTCTTTATATCTCCCAGCTTTACAAGAGTATGAATGGAGAATAGAAATTATTTACCTGCTGTCCCTTCCCTTTTAAACTATATAATCAATCCACTTCCTCTTTTAATCTTAGAGCCTTTTGGGGAGTCCATAGCTTTCATTCATTAAAGACTGAAATGTTGCATGATTTTTCATCATATAACATCATTAAGGGAATACTGGTGTTAAAAATATGGACCTTTGTTTTAGGAAGAAGCTTGGGGTTGCTGAAAGGAATTTCCTAAATGCATTCTAGTCTTCCAATTCAACCATGACCATCTACAAGATCTTTCTAAAAGGTGTTTTCAGCTCAAATTCCAGCTGCATACGATTGTCCAGACAATAAACATTCTTCATTCTACTTGTTTTTTTGCTTTGTTCTTCTAAGTAAATATGGATCTCATTTGAGAAGCTCAGTAGCAATCTAGGTTTGATGAAATCAGCACCACGCCTTCCACATGTAAGAGCTTCTAAAGGACTTCACCAATTCTATTCCAAAATTTCCATTCACCAATATTCTATTCCACTTGTATATAAACTTGTGAGAAGGACACATTTGGCAAGCACATCACTCTATATTGTACTTTGCTTAACAGTAATAAATAATCATTGAAGAAAATTATTGTTGTGTCACTGTTGTTTCATCTTTCAGAAAGACTTGCCTTATCGTGGCTTAAGAACAGGAGGTTGGAGAGAAGCTTTTAGGGGAACATTTTATTCTATTAAATTATTTAAATGCTTTTATAAATATTTAGCACACAATAAGCACAATAAGAATGTCAATACATTTTCAGGCATGATCAATGCAACACAAATCAGTTTTGTGACACAAAAAAGGGATAATATTTATAGTATCTAGGTGTAAAGCTTCAGTAAGTCAGTCAATAAAGACAACAGACAGTGTTATTTTATGGGTCACTCGGTCATCTTGTTTTATGGGCTATCTCATGTTAGTCTGTAAAGATTCATGTTGAGTTCTACAATACAAGATAACCAAATGTCTCATAAAATAATATTACCTGTTGTCTTTGGATGCAGGACAAAATCAAATCTGCCAACCTTTATTTGTCTCTCCAAGGAGAGCCTGCAAACCAACCTTCCTTAACTAGCCAATTCTCCTTGTCTTTTGTTTTCTCTGACAGTGAAAATGTCAGGATTGTGACTCATTTCCTCTAGGACATTACCTTGTGGATGATTCAAGATCTTGTTCAGGGAATCAACAGAAATGAGGGAGTTGTATAAAGAGAATGACCTGGCTGCACAGATTGCTGATTAATGAATTCATGCATGAGAAGGAGAAGAAATATCCAATAACTGAGAACAAACAAATTGGTAAAGGTTTGTCAACTGAGAGATGGAAGTAACCCCAAAGGCCATCTATTGGCCCATGAAATTGAGGCCATAAGTCCCTTTGAATATGGGGGGAGAGGGTCCTAGAAGCTGTAGAATCAGGTCAAGTTCAAAATCTCTGACTTTAAATGCAGTGGGTTTTGGGGGGGGGTTGGGTTTTTTTTTTTTAGTGTTAAGAATCTAAGATTCATGAGTTAGAGCTTGCAAAGAATGACAAACAAGGCTTTTAAAGCTATGTCAAAAGCAAGAGAAAGAATTGTGAATGATGAAGATCACTAGTTGGGAGGAACAGCACAATTTAACCAGAAAATTCAAAGCTTCAATGGACTATGATGAGATGGACTATAAACTCCTTGAGAACAGAAGCTGTTTCATTTTGTCTTTTCTCCAGCTCCTATCACAGTGCCAGACACAAAGTACTGGTACTTAATAAATATTTGTCAATTGATTTATTGATTTAATCTGGAAGGAACAAATAAATGCTTTTTGATTGGCACATAGGAGCATAGAGTTAGAGCTGGAAGGCATATTGAAGATCATTGAGTCTAACTCTTGTTTTGCAAATAAGGAAACTGAGATACAGAAAAGTGACTTCCTAGACTAATACAGCTAGTGACTATTGGAGGTAGGATTTGAAACCAGAACTTCCTGACTCCATTCTATTCTTTTTCTTTTCCCCCTTTATTCTATTCTGCTTGACCTTTGTGCTTAAAATGGCAGAATAAAAATGGGGATATATATTGTTATTTTAAAAATACATTTTCATTGATAGCTTTTGTGTTTACATCACCCACATTTCCCAAAGAAACCCTCTTCCTTTCCCTTGCCAGAGACCCCACATAATAAAGTATAAAAAAGAGGGGGAAAAATGTTTGGCAAAACTAACCAAATATTGAAAAAACCTCATGGTATATACACTGTTCCATACCCATAGTCTCCCAGCTTTGCAAAGAAATTGGGGATATGTCTTCTCATATTTTTGTGGTCATGTCTTTTGACAGATGAAAATAAAACTGGACACTAGGAGCCTTTGACACCACAGACCTTCCTGTGAAGTTCTTTCCCTTGCCCAGGTACAATCTTGAGAGGTGCACTAGGGGTCCTCAACCTTTTTAAATAGGGGGCCAGTTCACTGTCCCTCAGACTGTTGGAGGGCCGGACTATAGTAAAAACAAAAACTTTGTTTTGTGGGCCTTTAAATAAAGAAACTTCATAGCCCTGGGTGAGGGGGATAAAGGTCCTCAGCTGCTGCATCTGGCCCACAGGCCATAGTTTGAGGACCCCTGCGAGAGGTATGGCTTGTGATCTTATTTCTAGCAATGTTCTGTACATTCCCAACCCCCCAGTGCAGAACCTAACAGTATGGAGAAAGCAATAATGGAAATCCAGAAGATCAAATTTTGTGTAACATAGCTTATATGAATCACGGACAAATGAACTCCATTCTTTGATTCTATCTTGAAAGGAGAGTAGCTGAATGGGGTAGGGAGAATATCTAAACTTTGGAGGTGGACTGACCCCTTCCCCACCTTGAGTATATTAATCCCTCCCTCCCCATCAAAACGCCCCCCTCCATATCCCCTTCCCCCATCAATAGAAGAAAATAGTGTCCAGTTTTATTTTCATCTGTCAAAAAACTCTACCCTAGAAATATGAGAAGACACGTTCTCAATTTCATTGCAAGGATGGGAGACTGTGAGTATGGAACACTGTATATACCATGAGATTTTTTTTTCAATATGTTGGTTAGTTTTGCCAAACATTTTTTGCCTCTTTTTTTTATACTTTATTATATGGGATGGTCTCTGGGAAGGGAAAGGAAATATTCTGAAATTCTCACAATTTGGGGCATGATGAAGAGAAGAAACTTCAGAGATAATTGAAGGACTAGACATAAAGAGCTTTAATGAATGGATAGAGATCAACTTAGTACAATGGAAAGAAAATTGTCTCTAGACTCAGGATCTGCTTCTGATGCTTACTGCCTGAATGATCTTCTCTGGCTTTGGTTTCTCAGCTATAAAATGAGGTAAAAATGAGGAAGGAGATTGGAATAGATGTAGATGAACTCTAAAGGCTCCATCCCCAGAGGAAAAAGTCCCATGATTTTGAATCCTTGGGGCCTCTATACTTGATCAATGGTAGACCACATCTGAAATTCTGTATCCAGCTGTGAGTACCATATCTTTCTTCTCCTAGTTTTCAACATTCGTTTTGGTAAAATTTTGAGTTCCAGTTTTTTTCTTCCTCACTCCCTTAAATTCCCATTCCCCAAGCAATTTAATATAGGTTATACATGTACAATCATTTTAAACATATTTCCATATTAGTCACGTTGTGAAAGAAAAATTGGAACAAAAGTGAAAAATCATAAGAGAGACAAAAACAAACAAAAAGGTGAAAATATTACATTTTGATCCACATTCAATTTCTATAGTTTTCCTCCTGGATGTGGATGGCATTTTCTATTCCAAGTCTATTGGAATTGTTTTGGATCACCGCATTGCTGAGAAGAGCTAAGTCTATCATAATGGATCATCACACAGTATTGCTGTTACTGTATTCAATGTTCTCCCAGTTTTGCTCACTTCACTCAGCTTTAGTTCATTCAAAGCTTTTTTTTTTTTTTTCAAAGTCACTGGCTGAATATCATATCTTAAGAAGGTCATTGTGGAAAGCAGGTCAGAGGAAGGTGACCAGGATGGTAAGGGACATATGTCATCATCCATCCAATTTTTCTATCTCATATCTTGCTTCCCTGGTCCTCCATTCTGATCAAAATGGGCTATTTCTCTGTCCATCAAACCCAACTTCTGCTATCTACCCTGTACATTCTGTTCCCTCTGCTTGGAATGCTCTCTTTCACAACCTCTACCCATTAAATCCCCATCCATCCTTTAATACCTAATTCTTTCTACAACTTTAATCTGGAGATGTCTAACACTCAGCTCATGGGCCTCCTCTAGCTAGCTAGCAACACTGCAGAGTGCTGCCAAATCAGATTAAAATGTAATTGAGAAATATTTAACAAACTAAATAAAAATACCCTCAAATATAGATAACATTACATTTTAAAGCTATGTCAATATACAGTGGGCAGGGATCCATATGTACAGATTAGAGGCTTTTTTTCAATTGGAAACCACAACTCTGCCATCTTCTCCATGAAGACTTCCTCCATCCTCCTGTTATTAATCACCTTTTCGTCTCAAACTTCACATTGCACCTTTTTGGATTTCTCTACTACCCTTACTTTGTGTTATTCTATAGTATAACTACTTGCCTTCTTCTCCTATTAAGCTGCAATTTCCACAGGAGCAGCAGCCATCTTTAATCTAAACTTTCTATCCCCTCCAGCCTAACATAGTGTAAATTAAATTGTATTAAGTTGAATTGTAGGATGTTAGAGCAGGAAGAGACCTTAGAGATCTCTTAGAGAGTCTCTAAGCCATGTTTTAAACTTTTATGATTATATAGCCCCATCAATAAAAGATTTTCAGCCATGTATCCTGTATATCTGTATACTTAAATATTTATAAATTATACATAGGTACTATTACATATACATTTCACAAATTGCAAATGTAAATATAATTTATAAATATAAATATATTTATAGAAACATAATTTTGTAAATTGTGCCTATATACTAGTGTACTTGATAATGATGTATCTTATAAAATTCATTCCCAAAATAGATACTTTAAAAATGAAATAAACTTTGAAAATAATATTTATTGATGTTACAAAAACATTTTTTTAAAATCTCACTTAAACTATTGTTAGTAAGGATATTGTAGTATTGTAGTGAGAGCAATATGATGGAATGTGTTCTGTTTTTTTTTTTTCTTTTTTTACAATTTTGTATTAACCACTAGAATAAAGTGATTCAAAGGTCCAGTTGTAAAATCATTTTATTTTGATACTTGGTTTCAATGATTGTCATAGCTAGTAATTTACAGAGAAAGGTAGAACCTAATGAAAGAGGACCATTACTGACTGTCCTGGACAAATCACAATATTCATTTTTCAATCCCATCCACCAATTATGTGAATGTTTTCTGCTAAAAATTCAACTATAACATTTTCATCTTCCTGGATAACACCCAATTGTTAAACATAGGATAGTATATAGATGTAGATATAGACAGATAACACATACATATATACAGGTATATATATAACTTTACATACATATTTATGTATAACACACACATATTTTGGGGCAATTGTGATCATACAGCCAATAAGTATCTAAAGTCAAATTTGAATTCAGGTCCTTTTGACTCCAGAGCTGGTGCTTTATCCATCACCCATTGTTATATTTTAATAAATGGATTCAAAACTCACAGTTTCTTTGGAAGGTTTTTCAAACAGGTTAGAAAATTCTGTTCCTAAGTTTTTGAAGTGAACATGGACGAGAGCTTTTATACATCATACTCTTTATATGATTTTCATCGATACAGAAAAAAGAAGCCAAGCAAAAAAAAAAGTAATAGACAATGATAAATGCAATAGAGAGGTTAAGAAGGATGAGAAGCAAGTAAATTCCACCAGAATTATCAATTAAGAGATCATTGGTAATTGTGAAAAGAGTAGTTTCACTTGAATGAAGAATCAAGGATTATAATGAGTTGAGGACCTGAAAGATTAGAAAAGTGCTGATGTTCTCAATGAAATTAGAAAAATTCAGAAAATGGGTAGGTTTAGAAGGAAAGTAATGTAGCACGGTTTGAAATTCAGGTAACAGTGATCCATTCCATGTCTGCTCATTCTATGTTATTCATTTTTACTTCCCCCCACTATAGATTGTAAGTTTCTTAAGGTCAGGACTGTTTTTTGCCTCTCTTTGAATCCTCAACTCTTTAGTATAGTGTGGGCACATAGGAGACACTTAGGAAGTAATTATTGATTGGATGATGTGATTTTTGTTGGAAACAAGAATTACCTGTTACCCAGTAGGGTAGGAGACAACCCATCTTCCTTCCTATTCTCTGTTGGCTGATCATACACCATTTTAGATCAAGCTCCCTCCCTTTCATTTCACAGATGAAAAAAGGTATAATGTTCACTTCATCCTCCCTCCTATCAAAGCTTGTTGAAGAATCTGGCAGATTAATTCATTCTGAAGTATAAATGACTGATAATTGCTCTCCTCATAGATATTTGCATTTTAACAGAGATCAAAAAAAGGCTGAGCCGAAAGAAGAAATCTAATTAGAAATGGATTTTAGAGCTAGAAGCATAGTATATATTATTTATTCCAATCTTCTTATTTATAAATAAGGGTGTTATGAGAAGTAGAGGTAAAATGATTGATCCAAAGTCATATAACTGATTAGGGACAGACCAGGAACTAGAATGTAGTATATTAAGTTCTCATCTTGTATCTCTTTGATCATATAATGTTGACTTTGCAACTTCCAGCATCAGGGGACAGTTGAGGTTGGTATGTGGGTGGAGAAAAGGGGGAAAGGTACTTTTCAGTTCCCCATGAAATCACACTATGCAGACAACTGCTTACTACTCTAATTCTATTAGGCGAGACTGAGATTCTGAAACTGCCTGTTGGAGAAAAAAAGTGTGGAAAGAGAGAGAAAGCCCCTGCTACTTGGCCCACAGTACTTGTGCATGAGGTCAAGTCAAGTCAGTCAGCATTTACTATGAGCCAGACCAAGTGCTAAAATCCAGAAATATTAAAAGGGACAAAAACATGGTCCCTGCCTTTAAGGAATATACCTTCTTTTTGTTAAATGTTAGCTTTTATAAATAATATTTACTTTGAAGATATAGCAATAACAAAAGTTACTCTAATTTTTGCTCTAAGTTTTGCTCTAATACCTGAGACACACTTTTCCCTATTCACCTAATCTCTGAGGAGAATGTGCTCAGACTTAGCATCTTTTTAACTATTCATTTTTTAATATTTTTGTCAGTAATATTTATCTTTATTTTTAATGCTATTTTATTTTCCCCCAATTACAAGTAAAACCAACTTAATTTTTTTTTTAAGTTTTGAGTTCTAAATTCAGGTAAAACCTGAGATGATAAGCACGTTGATATAAATTATAAACTTAGCATAGTTTTTATGTAACATGGGCCCTACGAGGTAAGATACTCACATTCTAATGGGGGACAAAACATGAAAATAACTACATACATGCAAGACATATATAGAGCATGTGGAATCTCATAGGAAAAGATACTAGAAATCGAGAAAAGTGTACAGGAGATAAAAATTAAAGTGAGTCTTGAAGTTAGCCAGCTATGGAGCAGAGGTGAGGAGGGGGAGAATTCCAGTCTTGGGGGGGGTCAGCCAGCACAAAGGCTGGAAGGATGTGTGTGTGTGTGTGTGTGTGTGTGTGTGTGTGTGTGTGTATGAAGCTAGCAAATAGATGGGTATTGCTGAATTGTCAAGTAGATGGGGGGGTAGGGTGTAAAGTGCAGGAAAACTGAAAAGGTCAAAAGGGACTACGTGACATGACAAAAACACTTTACTAAGCAGAGGATTTCTTATTGGATCCTGGAGGTAACAGAGAGCCACACTGAGATTTATTGAGCTGGGGGTTGGGTTGGGGAAAGACAGAGTTAGACCTAATCTTTAGAATAATCTGGGCACTAAGGAGTATCATTCCTCCCAAACTGCTGGGATCAATGGTGGGAACTTGTTCTTCCAGAAGGCATGCATTTTATTATATTCTTTATTGCCCCTGTGTGAAAACTGAAATAGATGAGATTGATTAAAGGCTTTCTTTTGTCTGGGACAGAGGTCCCAGGGTATTTGCTATTTACTTCTTGTGCAAGCAGGGATGAGGGGCAAACGTGAAAGACAAACAAGGCTGGAAAGGACAAACTGTTGTAGGGATCTAGGAAAGATAGGGGAGGGAGGAATCTGGGGAGCTCACTACAGGCCCATCTCTTTATAGATGATAGGACTTCTTGGAGGAAAAAGTTATAGAACCACAGCTACAAATAGCCAGCTTCAGTTTTTGAAATAATTTTAATTGTGTGCAATAATTTGATTATTGAAATAAGTGTAATTGTATGCAATAATTCCATTATTTAATTGCTATTATTGCAATGATGAAATTATTACTAACAGTCATTAATTCAGAGGTGGATTATTTAGTTTATGACTTACCTTGGTCCTTGATACCAAAGATGTCTCTGGAGTTGTTTCTTTACCTGTAAAATGGGGATAATAATCTCTTTATTACCTACCTCCACAGAATTGTTGTGAAGTAAGAGGTAACTAACACCTAAAGAACTCAGGGAAGCCTTCTTATCAAAGATCAGAGATTTGAGTTTTTAAGAAAACAAATGATTCTTTAAAATTCAGCTATTTTGGACTCCCCACTTTTTGGTCCTTTCAGGGCATGTCCAAATTAAGAAGGGACTTCAGACTATCTAGTCTGACCCATACAGAAGCTGAACAAGTCTCTCTTTTCCCACAATCCCTCATGACTAATTATGTATCTATCAATCAACATTTCAATCAATAAACATTTATTAAGTGCCTTCTTTGAGGACCTCTGCCGATAGAAGATCACTGACTTCCAAAAGGCACATTCTACTTTTGGGCAGCTAGCCAAGTTTCTCTATATCCCTGTGACTGTTACTTCTTGTGCCTAGTTCTATCTCCTAGTAATCTTTATTTTTGTTGAGGCAATTGGGGTTAAGTGACTTGTCCAGGGTCACACAGCTAGAAGTGGTAAGTGTCTGAGATCAGATTTGAACTCAGGTCCTCCTGGCTTCCCTGTGCCATCTAGCTGCCCCTGTCCCCTAGTACTAAATAGAATAAATCTGATCCCTCCTCCATGAGATAGCCCTTCAGATACGTGGAATTATCTTTCATATCTGCCCCCAAGTTTTCTCTTATCTAAGCTATCCATCTTCAGCTGGTGGTGCAGTGGACAGGAGGTTGTATGTGAAGTCTGGAATTCCTCAGGCTCAAATTTCACCTTTAGCACTTATTAGCTGCGTGACCCTGGACAAATCACTTTATCTCTCCCTCAGTTTCCTCCTCTACAGAATGGGAGAGTTGGATGATTTGGCCTCTAAGTTCCCTTCCAATTCTTATTCTATGATTCAATATTCCTTCATTTCACATAGAATGGTCTTTAGTCCCTGTACCATCTACATTAGCCTCCTGTGGATGAGTTTTACAGCTTAGCAATCAATGTCCTTCCCAAAATGCGGTCCCCAGAACTGGAGACAGCACTCCAGGTGTGGTCTGCCCATAACACTTCCCTCATTCTGAACACTGTTATTGTCTTTTATTCATTTTTTCAGTCATGTTCAGCTCTTTGTGACCCCACTTAGAGTTTTCTTGAAAAATGCAGGAGTGATTTGCCATTTATTTCTCCAGTTCATTTTTACAGATGAATAAACCGAAGCAAACAAGATTGTGACTTGTACAGGATGATACAGCTAGTAAGTATTTGAGATTAGATTTGAACTCAGGAAAATGAATCTTTCTGATTCCATGCCCAGCACTCTATCACTTGAGCTACCCAGCTGCCCATGTTCTGGACATTAGATCTCTTTTGATGTAGCCTGCCATATGGTAGGACTGACTCATATTGAGCTTGCGGTCCACTAAAATCTCCCAATCTTTTATAGACCAATTTCTGCCCCAGTGACTCCCCCATCTTGTACTGGTAAAATGGGCTTTTAAACCCCAAGAAGAACAAAGACTTCACATTTGTCTCTAGGATTACGTAAACATTTTAGTTATTCCTGTTCTGCCTAAATAATGGAGAAGTAGCTGAAATTAGCATTTTTCACTCATCTTGTCAAGGGAGAGGATATAAATGCTGGTCTCGGGATAAAACTTCTCAGCTTTTCTTTTTAAAGAGAATTAGGAGGACCACCTAGGAACCCAATCCCTGTCAAACTCAGAGCTCCCAAAGGGAGTGGCCTCCCATGGCTATTGGCAAAGACACCAGAAACTCAGCTCCCCAGTGCACCCTTGCTAACAGGTGGTCTTAAGATCCTGGCAGGGATAGTGGGACTTAGGGGGTGGGAGGAACGAGCCACAGACAGCCACATCCTCCTGCCCCACCAGGTCCCAAGAGAAATGGCCTGCTGGCTTTGGGACATGTTTCCTCAGCCTTTGGCTCTCTAGAGAAAACTTCTGCAAAAATAAGCAATGAGCAGCTCATGTATGGGAATTCTACCCGTCAAAGGAGTGATTGTACTTTCCTTTGCCCACCTTTTAATTTTCCTTATCTACAACCACTCTTTAACTTTATCCACTTTCCTAGGGATGTGTCCACTATGTGTCCTAACCTGTCTGAGGAACTTTTAGAAAGAACAGGACAACTTTGAAATCCCACAGTGCATGGTCTGGTCAACTCTGGGCCTCCCAGGGCTGATAGAGAGAGATAAACACACAGAAGGATGTGCTTCCTTTTCTTAGCAGTCCTCTGTGGAGGGATATAGTGGGCCATCAAAGAGAAAAGGAAAAAACATTACTCCTGAAATAGGAGAAAAGGAAAAGGGATTGTTTTGTAGATAAGTTATTTGGTAAATAAAACATAAAGCTTATCCCCACACCCTATACGTTAATTAAACAGAAAAAAAATGTCTAAAATCTTTTGCAAACTTTAAAGGTTATATAGATGTGAGCTATCTTCATCATTATTAGATAAAAGTAAATTATCTAATCCTGACCAATATGCATTCTGTAACTTATAGTCTCAGAGGGTCACTCACTGAGAGTTCAAAAAACTTGTCCAAAGTTATGCAAGCAGTAAGTAGGTTATACAATGGAGAGGTTGGACTTGAAAACACATCTTCCTGATTTCAAGTCTCTCTCCACTATCCTTTACAACTTGGAAACTATGGTTAATTTAGTAATTTTAACCAAAATAGTCACCCCATACATATTCTCAAAAGACAGAATATATATATATGTATATATATATAAAGCATTTTTTGCAAATCTTGAAATGTATAAAAATCTGATTTTTTAAAAAAAATTATAACTTTTGCATGTCTCTAAAGATATCCATACAAAATACATGTAGGTCATAGACAAATCATATGGTGTTGCTTTTCCCACTCTCATCTCCAATAATTTTTACACAGAGGAATAACCAGATAGAAGCTTTTTCTTAAAGTATAGGAAATATGTTGAGTGTGAAAACATAAGAGAAAGACATTCCAAAAAAGATGTCAGAAAATCTCAAACCCTGACTCTGCCGTTTAATTACCCTGTAACTCTTCTCTTTAAGGGGAGGCCACAGAACCTAAGTTTTCTTATTTGTAAAATGAAGCTCATAAGACTTAATAATAGTTTATTTCACAGCATCATTAAGACAGAACCATTAAAAAAAACAGAGCTATTACTGTAATTAAAAACTTCATTATTTTTAAAAAATTTCAATCGTATTTTATTTTTCAAATAGATGTAAAGATAGTTTCCAACATTCATTTTTGTAAGACTTTGTGTTCCAAATTTTTCTCCCTCCCTCTAAGATAGCAAGCAATTTGATATAGCTTAAAAATGTGCAGTTCTTTTAACATATTTCTCTATTTGTCATTTTGTGCAAGAAAACTCAGATCAAAAGAAAAAAAACCATGGGAAAGAAAAAACAAAGAAAAAAAGTAAAAATATTATAAAACTTCATTATTTTTAAGAAGATCAGCTTCTCTCCTTCTTAGACTGCTTCTCTGTATTGCTACCCCCTTCCTCTTTCCACTCCAACTCTAAAAAAGCAATAAATAAAATATTGTTTTAAAAGAGCTCTGCGTATCTCAGCCTCTAGCAGGTATGTTAATTGTATTTTATTCGGTTTCAGGATTTGGATAAAATCTAATATTCCTAGCCAAAAAACTCTGAAGCACCTAATTGTGAGAAGCTATCTATGGCAGACATCTTCACTGGAGATACACTAATGGGTCATCGGGGGCTAAATATAGATTCCATTTGAATCTCCGGCTTCACTTAGTGCTCCCCGGTCAAACTGATAGAAACATAAGCCAGGAGGAACAATGACGCCTCCAATGATTGGCAGCAAGCAGGCTTTAAATGATCCCTGAGAGGCAGGCAAATATTTTGATAATCTTGCCTCTGCAGGTTTGCCACTGCAACAGAATTCCATAAAAATAAGCATCTCATCAAGGAAATGGGTTTTCACTTTCTCAGATCTTTGGGGAAAGTTTTCTTAGGGTCTACCACATAATAATGTGCTTAATTATACTGTATTTTGTGCTGTCTACTCTTACACTCTAGGGCAAAGATCCCTAAACTGTGAGTTGTGACCTTATGTAGGATTGTATAACTAAATGTGGGGAGGGGGTCACAAAAATATCATTTATAATTAGTAAGTATTTTATTTGTATGTTAATACCTATGTACTGGGAGGGCTATGTAAAAAAATTTCTTGGGAAAAATGGTTTGCGAGTAGAAAAAGTTTAAGAGTCTAAGGTATCAAGGGGATAGCAGTGCATAGTGAAATCCCACTTCCTTCCTACCAATGCCCTCAGACACTTATTAGCTGTGTGATCCTGGACAAGTCACTTAACTCTGTTTTTCTCAGTTTCCTCATTTGTAAAATGAGCCAGAGAAGGAAATAGCCAACCACCCCAGTATGTTTGCCAAGAAAACATCAAAATGGGGCTCAGGAAGAGTCAGGGACAACTAAACAACAACACAGTCGCACTGTTAGTCTTTTCAATAATAATACAAGTTATTAAGGGCAGGTATTGTGTCAAATATTTGTTCTATGGACCTTGTAGCCCTTAATCTACTGTAGGTCACATATTTAGAGCTAGATCCCATGTTTAAGGTAACTTCATTTTATATATGAGAAAACTAAGGTTCAGGAGTATTGAATGATCTGTTCAACCTTCCATAGGAATTCAGTAGCAGATCTTTCCCTCCAGAAGTTCTGCTTCTGACTTTCTGGACTAAACAAATCTAAAGACCCTTCTCTAGGCCCATGGCATTTTCTCACTATGGAGCAAGCATCTCTCTGTTACCACTGCCTCCTGTCAGTAGAGAGCTCCTCCCTGGAACTTCCATTTTGGAGAAGGACCAGTCAACTTTCATCTCTTCTTTGCCCTGTTTCCTACTTTCCAGACTTGGGACCCCATGCCTCTGTAAGGGTACCTCTCCCTACCCCCATTTTTTTTCAGTTCCATCTTGTTCATTTGTTATTTTTCCCATTAAAATATCAATTCCTTTAGGTAAGGGACTGTCTCCTCACTTTTGTTCCCAGTCCTTAATACATGTAAGTGCTTAATAAATGCTTCTTGCCCTGTCTTGCCCCTCATTCCAAATCCAGCATATTTCTTTCCTGTATCAAGTTGCTTCCCATATATAGCAGGCACTTTATTCTCACTCTCTTTTGTATAAACATTTTGGGGAGGACAACTAAGGGCTGCCCCTTTGAGTCATTCAGTCATCATTTGATGTATTCTGATGTAGAAGGAAAGAATTTCCCAATAAAGTACTATAATCAAACAAGTCTGATAAGTCATTTTCTTTTCTTTTAAAAAAATTTCTTTTATTGATATCTTTTGGTTGACAAAAGTTTGAAAATTTTTTTACATAACTTTTATTCCTGAAACTTCTCTCCTTTTCTTCTCAATGAACGATCCTTTGTAACAAAGATTTTAAAAAGAGGGACAAAAGCAGTTCTACAACACTATCAATACATTAACTGTGTCAAACAGTACATGCAATAATCTGTATCAGTAGTCCTCCTCTTCCTCAGCAAAGAGGGAAGCAGATTGTCAGATTATTTTTTAAATAAAATTTTATTTATATTCTTTTCCTCTATTTCTTCCCGTCTCCCTCTCCAGAGAACTATTCTGTCACATTATTTTCAAAATGACAAGGCCTTCCACTGAAACAAGCCTTCAGACACATTAAAATCTTGAATTCTTTTATGCAGGAGTTTAGCTTTCCTGGATGTTAATTTATGTGTGTGTGTGTGTGTGTGTGTGTGTGTGTGTGTGTGTATCTCCTTTCCTTACTCATTGCTTTCTTTTTCTCAAATTGGGTCTTCTCACAAGCCTTCTTCTGCTTCTATTGCACTGTGTAATGAGTCTGATGGATTGCTTTTTTTCTGAAGAATAAACTCTCTTTTTGTGAATCATCAATCAGATGTGAGAGTAAAATCAGGGAGGGACTCATTTCCTATGAACCTGAGATGCAGGTCTTGATAAAAGTAAATCAGTTCACTTTTACTGGGAAGCACTGAGTCACCTAAATGCTCAAGAAAAACATAAGACTGGGACCGAGAAAGAGCCATATTAGAATTTCAGGAGAGGTTTAGGGATATAGGTTGATCTTATTCCAATTTGATCCTAAAGCATTTATTAAGAGCCTAATCAATTCTAGGTTGTGTTAGGTGCCCATTTTCTTCCTTTAGAGACTTTACATTCTACTGGGGTAAGGATGGGAGATACAACATGTAAACAGATAAATGAATATGCAATAATTTGTTCAGAGAGAGTGTCCCCATAATTAAGGAGACAGAAAAGACTTCCCTGAGGGAGATGGCACAAGAGCAAGTCCTTGAGGGGAATTCCCTTGAAATCTTTCCACTTAGGAGGAAAACAGGAGACTCTGTTAATAGTACTTTTATCCAGGAAGGAAGCACTGAATCTGGCCAAACTGTTTCCAAGACCTATCAATTTCACCTTTTCCCTGTCTCTCAAACACTCCCCCCTTCCCTCTTCTGTGCTCCATCAGGACTCACACAGGCAGTAAATGGCTGAGGATAGATTTGAACTCCTGACTCTAAGCTCGGTACTCAATCCCCTGTGTCTGTTAGCTGCCCCACTTTGATGCAGATCCTCCTCATTATTATTTCAATAGCTGCTAGTGGGTCTTCCTGCCTTGAATCTCTCCTTACTCCCATCCACTTTCCATTCTGCTTCTAAAGTGAGTTCCTAAAAGCCGGTCCATGATATCTCTCCCTATTCAATAAGCTTCCATGGCTCCCTATTGGCTTCAGGATCAAATACAAAATCTTCTGTTTGACATTTAAAGTCCTTCATAACATCTCCTTCTCACTCCACCACCTTTCCAAGCTTCTTAACACCCTATACTCTGCCCCCAACCATTCTCTTTGATCCAGTGACCCTGCCCTCCTAGCTATTCTTGGACCCAAGTATTTTCTCCCATGCTTGGAACGCTCTCCCTCTACATCTGTCTCTTGACTTCCTTGAAATCCAGTTAAAACTCCACCTTCTACAGCAAGCTTTTCCCAATCTCTCTTAATTCTAGTGCTTTCTCTTTTTAAATTAATTTCCTATTTTTCTTCTTATATAGCTTGCTTGTACATATTTGTTTGCTTATTATCTCTCCCATTAGATATTAAGCTACCTGAGGATAGGAACACCCTTTTGTCTTTCTTAGCACAGTGCCTGGTCCATAGCAAGCACCTGATAAATGTTTTGCTTTTTGATTGAATGACTTACCTTTACAAAACCCCGGGAGATAGATGATATTATTGATACGCATTTTAGGGATGAGGAAACCAACTCAGCTTGAAGTCACTCTCCCAGGTCAAAGGGGCAATAAGTAGCAGAAGTGGGAGCTGACATCAAGTTCTTTTGCTTGAAATCCAAGGCTTTTTCTAATATACTCTACTACCTTCCATTGACAAAACCTTCCACATAGTAGGTTGCTTAATAATTGTTAATATCTTATTTTTCCATATTTAACATATATATAGGACTGCTTGCCATCTAGGGGAGGGGGTGGAGGGAGGAAGGGAATGCAAGGGATAATGTTGTAAAAAATTACCCTGGCATGGGTTCTGTCAATAAAAAGTTATTATAAAAAAATTTTAAAAATAAAATTAATTCTTTGAAGCCAAAAAAAACCCTTATTTTTCATAAGAATATGTGTTATTAATCCTTTTTTAAGGACTACCTTATGTGTCCTGACCTTGCTTAAATGCCTATGAAATCTTTCCAGAGTGAGAAGACTTAAGTCATCCAAGTCACCCCAAACCCCACCCTAGCCAGGTGTTCTTGGTGGCAGCTTGTTTGTTTGTAGAATGGAGAACACAGTTGTTTGAGGAATGTGTCATCTCAGCTAAAATGCCCTAAAAAATGTGCACACTCCACCTCAACAACAACCGAGGGGACACTTTGTGTTAAGTGCTATTTTCAGGGTTACACACTGTCTTACCAAGGCTACAGAGCAACAAATAACTTCCTGAGGTCTGCTATCATCCCATCAAGCTCTGTGGTCCGAGCATCCATCCTGAGGATGAGAGTTATGGGAGGAAGATGTCCAACCTGCATGAAATAAAAAGTTCAAAAACTTAAAAGGGACTAAGACAGAGTAAAAAAATAATAATAATAAAAGGAAGCCCAAAAATTTCAATTAAAATTTCCAACTTTCTCTCACCTTCCCTCAGCTCCCCCTAGTTTGAGCTGCTTTCCTAGTAAACCAATTTTGATTTTTTTTCAGGGCTCCAGAATCAAGAACTGCACAATGTAAGGTCTTTGATCTCACCACTGCTTGGGAATCATTACCCAGATCTCAGAGGGCCAAAGGTAAAGGGCCCATTGGGTAATGTAGGAAGTGACTTCATCCCAGGTCATTGAACTTGGGAGAAAAGCATTTAATATCCCTGAGTTTGGCTCCATTGCTCCTAGACACATTGCTCTGTCAAGGACAGACATGAAACCAAAACACTTCATGTAAGACTAGAGTTCTGATAACAGCAACTCATCCTAAGTATGAAAACATAGTGGCGGACCGGCAGTTCGGCAGAATGGAGAGCTTGAAAGCTCTCATCGGAGGGCTCAAGGGTAGGATTTCAGGGACATGGGTTCTAACAGTCCCCAAGGGAAGGGAAGGAATGCTTGCTTCCACACTTGCCTTTTGTTTTCAAGAGCATTGATATCCTTGCTGAAACAAGGGTGCCTTTTGTTGCAGTTAAAGCAGCTGGAACCTCTGGCCATTCTGGGGCAGGATTTAATCTCAAAGCCCAGAGCTGCAAACATGCCTCAGAAGATGTGCTTATTTTATAGTTCTGGGTTCTGACTGAAACTATGCAATCTCAAATGGAGCAATATACAGGTGTATTGGGTGAAAGCAAGAAACATTATTTTAGAATAATGAAGTCACTTCCTACAATACCCAATGGGGCCTTTACCTTTGGCCCTCTGAGAGCTGGGTAATGATTCCCAAATAGTGATGTGGTCAAAGACCTTACATTGTGCAGTTCTTGATTCTGGAACCCTGAAAAAAAATCAAAATTGGCTTGTATAAATCATGTGATTTTAAAATTTCAGTTGTATCTGACTCTTTGTGATCCCATTTGGGGTTTTCTTGGCAAAGATACCGGGTTGTTCTCCACTTTCTTCTCCAGCTCATTTTACAGATGAGGAAACTGAGGCAAACAGCATTAAGTGACTTGCCCAGCGTCACACAACTAATAAGTGTCTGAGGTCAGATTTGAACTAAGATGTCTACCTGACTCTAAGCTTGGCAAAGCTGCCCCATGAGTGATTTTAGCAGTCACTTAATTTAGCCCCCTCATTCTACATTTCAAAATTTTTTCTTGATATCTTTTGTTTTTATATCAGCAGCTTTTTCCAATGTATTTCTCTAATTACCCTACTCAAAAAGCCAGCCCTTGTAACAATAAATAAAAAAGAGGGAAAAACCCTAATAATTCAGCAAAATTAACCAAGATATCAACAAAATCTGATAGTATGTGCAATGTGACATATCCATAAAACCCTACCTTTGCAAAGAAAGAAAAGAGGTACAATTTCACATTTATTTTTCAAGGTTAACCTTGGTTAACTATACATTATATATTATATATTTTTGGTTTTCTGCATTTATATTATTATAATCAATATCTATATTGCTTTCTGAGTTTTTCATATTTCATTTTTATCAGTTCATAAGTCTTCTCATGCTTCTTTCTATTCATCATTTCTTTTTTAAATTAATTTACTGATAGTTTTTATTTTTAAATAACCCAAATTTTTCACTGTATCCTTCTCTTTGCCCTCAAGAGTTCTCCTATACAACAAAGTTTGTTTTTTTTTTTTTCCAAGAAGAGGAAAAACCTTCAGCAAAATCAATCAACCAATTATTGGATTGGAAAAGGCTGTCAATACATGCAATGGTAAAGATCCATGGGCCCCTACCTCTTCCCTGCCCATTGTTGCCCCTCATCTTTGCAAAGGAGTTAGGAGAAGAATCGCTTCATATCTCTTATTAGGGACTGTTTGTTCTTCGTAATTTTACAGTATTCATTTCTTTTTGTTTTGTAGTTGTTCTTTCATTGTTCTTTCCAGTTGCATTATTGTAAACATTGTATATATTGTCTTCTAGCTATATTACTTCATTTTGCATCAGTCCATGTGTCTTTCCATGCTTTTCTAGATGCATCATGTTCTGATTTCAGCCAATAACATTTATGTATCACAAGTTGTTTGGTATTTCTCAGTTTGGTAAGATTCTATTTGACTTCCTTTACTTTGCTACTATAAAACATATTACCACTAACATTTAAGTATTAATGCAATTCCCTCAATTTTAAGGTATGGAAATCACCCCAAGTGCTTTCCCAACGTCTCAGGAATTCATGACCTGAATGCAAGACTTTTGACTCTTAATCCCGGGCCTTTCCCAAAAAACATTACTCATATTTTATCATTTTATGCCTTTGTCAATGATACTTTAAATGTTCAAGGGGAACTGATTAGCTACCAGAACTCTGTATTGAAATCTTTTATAAATATAATAATACTTCTTGTTATTTTTTAAATTAAATTTATTTTTTAAATGGTTTCACTCTTTTCCATCTCCCCCCTTTTTAAAGGAAATAAATGAAATAAAATTCTTGCAATAAATATGAATAGCCATGCAAAGCAAATTTCCTCATTTGGCAATATCCAAAAAAACCTATTTCTCATTTACCCTGCAAGTCAAGAAGAACTGAGTTTAAATTTGGTCTCAGACACTTACTAGCTATGTGAATCTGGACAAGTCACTCTACCCTGTTTCCCTCAGTTTCCTCATTTGTAAAATGATCCAAAGAAGGAAATAGCAGATCACTCCAGTATCTTCACCAAGGAAAACTCCAAATGGGATCATGAAGAGTCAGATAAGACTAAAGAAGAACAATAAACCAATTCCTGACCCCTCTCAGATTGTGGATAAAATGTTTTATCATCAGTTTGCTGGAATTATAGATGGCTTTTGGGTTTCATCAGATTTGTTATAGCTTTCAAAGTTGTTTATTTTTACAGTTGCTGCTGTTATATAAATGGTCCTTCTGCCCCTGCTCACTTCACTGTGTACCAGTTCATTCAAGTCTTTTCATGTCTCTGAATTTTTTAAAAATAATCTCTTAGAAATAATTTCCCGGCTGCTTACAGCATAATAGTTTCCCATTACATTCCTACATCACGGTTCAGCCCACTTGAAGAGCAACTTCTTAATTTCTTGCTCTTGGTTTTGTTTTTGCTTTTGCCACCACAGTAAGAGCTACTTGCAACATTTTTGTATATGGAGGGAAAAGTCCTCTTAAATAGATATCTTTGAGGTACAGTCCTAACAGTGGTATATAAAAATATGACCCTATGTATGGGGGCTCTGGGACAAAGAATATATACAGTTTAGTAAATTTTGAATCATAGTTATAAATTGCCTTTCTAAAATGATTGGAAATTTGTATAACTCCATTAAATTCAACAAGCAATTAATAATACTATTACTACTAGTATTTACAAGACTCTTGGCTGTGTTACAAAGCTAGATATAACACAGATCCTATTGTCAAAAATTCTTACAGTCTGGGAGGAGAAAGACAAGGACATAAATCACTATGATACAAAGTAAAATGGGATAGCTGTTAAGGAGATCGAGGCAAAGTAATTTGAGAAGAAAGAGGTCACTTTCTTCTAGGGGCTTTACAGAAGAAGTGGTACCTAAGTTGGACCTTGAAGGACAAGAGGGACATCAAAAGGTGGAGGTAGGTAGGGTTCATTCCAAACATGGGTCAGTTGCTCAGTAAGCATGTGTGACTGTGCTAAGTGATGGGGGATACAAAGAGAGATAAAAGGCAATCCTCCTTGCTGAGGAATTCACAATCTAATGGGGGAAACGATATGCAAACTATGTATATACAAAATATGCACAGGATAAATTGGAGATAATCAACAGAGGGAAGACACTAACATTAAGGGGAATTGGGAAAAGCTTCTTGTAGAAGGTAGGATTTTATCTTGGACTTAAAAGGACTTCAGGGAGATGAGGGGGAAGGAGAGATGTCCAGAGACTGGAGATGGGAGTGTCTCCTGCAGAAGGAGGAAAGACACAATAACAGAAAAGAGAATGCTAAAGTTTATATGGAAAATACAGGATGGATTTGGAGGGGGGAGGGGAATACATGGAGGCAAGAGAAGTAGTCAGGATCTTAGAACTGTTTTGGTCAGAAGGGATGTCTTCAACTAGTTGTGTTGCCAGGAATAGAGAAGAAAAATGAGATATTAAGGATGTTGTGAATAGAAACAACTGGCTGGATATGTAGAGCAAAGAAAGGGAGTTAATGTAGTATAATAGAATTCCGGGTTGGGAGTCAGGAGATCTGGATTTGAATCTCAGCTCTGTTACAATGTGCCCTTAGTACAGTAAAGTACTAGACTTGGAACCAGCATCAGTATGACCCTAGGTATGTCACTTAACTTTTTTGCCTCAGTTTCCCCATCTGGAAAGTGAGAGGATTGGTTTTCCTGTGACCAGCTTTCTGCCCACTATGTCACACTGAACAATAAGACCAAAAAAGTTAGCTATAGAAACAGTACTTTTGCTTCTCTGAGCCTAATCATCCTTAAGGACTTTAATAATAATCCTTAAGGCCATTAATATCTCTTGATATTAGTCTATCTATCTATGTCGACTACTTTGTAGTCTATAATAGACTAATATATCACTTGGTTTTAATTTTTATTATTATGAAGAATCCTAATTATTGCTTAGGGTTAGGCTTTTTTTTTAAAAAGGCTTGGATAAATAGGTTCTACAATGGCAGATCTTATTTTAATTCAGTAAACATTTATGAATCACCTATCACATAGAGAACCCTCTACTAAAACACATAGATATAACCTAGAATCTAAACTCCAAAAGTTTACAATGTAATAGTACAAGGGAAGAGAAAACACTTGTTTAAATCACTAGGATAAAAGGGAGAGAGAAAAAAATTCCAAGAGGTCCAAAATCTGAGATGAAAGAAATGATAATAGTGTTTACATAATGCTTTAAGATTTGCAAAGTACTTTTACATGGGGACAAGAGAAAAGGAATAAGCATTTATATAGAACCGACAATATGTTTCATTTGATCCTCCCAATAACTCTGAAAGATAGGGGCTGCAATTATTTTATTTTGCAGTTGAGGAAACTGAGATGGGCAAGGGTTAAATGGCTTTGCCCAAGGTGACACAACCAGAATCTAAAGCAGAATTTTAGTTCAAATGTTCCTGAATTCAAATCCAGTCTTCAATCCACTATATTCTCTACCTACCTTGTAACTTGTATGAGGTAGGAGCAAAGAGAAGAGGAAGAAATGGAGATGGTTGGGAGGATTTGAGAGTGGGAAGGCTGGACATCTGTCATATAGCATGTTTGGGAGATGAGTAAGAGAGAAAACTGGATGAGGAAATAGACAGTTGTGAAAAGCCTTGAAAAGCAGAGTCAAGAACTTATACTTTTATTTACTAGACAATGGGGAACCATTGAAGGTCTTTGAACAGATGACAGACATGATTAGAGAAGGGTTTTAAGCAAATTAGTCAAGCAGCTGTGTGAATGATGGATTATAGAGGGGGAAATTGAGAGGATGAATAGAGAGGAAACAAGATGACCAGCATTTACAATTGACTCAGGAACTATATGAATGACCTAGAGAGATTGTAAAGTGGTAAGAGGCTCCAGTGGGATGTGTGAGCTCTAAAATGTCATCTCTTATGGGAAGATTCTTCTGATCCTACATGATGATTGAAGGATTAATTGATAATACTCTCTCTTTCATCAAAGAATCATTTAGCTACTTACATGTATTTTTCTAATAGAATATGAGCTTCTTGGAGACAGGAACTATCTCTCCATTTTGTTTTAATCTCCTTAGTGCCTACCACACTTTATTGTACATAGTAGGTGTTTCATCAATGTTTGTTGGATTGAATTGACTGGAATTGAGTTGGATTGAATTGGATTCCCCAATTTTGCTGTTAACTAGAATCTAAGTGGGTCTGCTGGATCTGGACTTGGAATAGGAAGATCCATTCAAATCCTGCCTCAGACATTTAATAACTGGGGGACCATGGGCACATCACTTAAATTTTGTGAGTCTGTTTATTAACCTATAAAATGGGGATGGTAATAGCACTGACTTCAAAGGGTTGTTGTGGGGATAAATGGGATGATAATCATAAACTGCTTTGCAAACATAAATTGTCACGTAAATGATAACTATTATTAGTCAAGTCAACAAGAATTTACTAAATCTTTACTATGTGCTGATCACTGTGCATGCTGAGGATATAAAAGGAAAAATGGGAGAATGGAACCATTTAAGTTTTTTATTTGAATTTAAAGGGCCAAAGTCACATAGCCAATGCTGTATGGGCTTTCCTTTTCAATAGGACTTGAACCCAGGTTTTCCTGTAACCAGTTTTCTACCTGTTATGTCACACTGAACAAAAAGACAAAAAAAAAAAAAAGGCTAAAGACACAATTCTTTTATTTCTCCGAGCATAAAGGATGGGGGAAAAACATTTTTAAAGAACTGAAAAGGAATTAGTGGACAGTTACTTTTAAGGGGTATGATGGTAAAATCCAAGGAGTCAAAAGTCAGGAATGGAATAAAGGCCCTTTTTCAAAATGGAAGTCTTGGAAGAAACTTACAAATAGGAGAGAAGGGATGTTCCAAGGTAAGGAGGCTGGGAAAGTTTTGAGGGAACTTCTAGGGTGAGAAATCTGCAAAATCTGGAGAATTGTATTATTTTTGAGACTCCTGGTCCCTAATATTTCTGACTTCATTTCCTTACTTGCAAAATAAAGAACTTGGACTAGCTACTTATAAACATCTCTTCTGAATCCAACATTCTCAAAAGTCTGTCAAACTTCTACCCCGCTTCAATTATAGAACATTTATGAAATCAGCGGTCTTCTCAAATCTGGGAAATTTGGCAAAAGGGACAGCAATCCTGCTGAGATTATTCTTCCAACTCCAAATTTACCAAAGCCAACCCAGGACTATCCAGAGTGCCTTTTCTCAGATGCATCCAGAGGATAGATGTGCAAGAGAGAATTTTCTTCACAACAAATACAGACATATTTTCAAAAGTGATCCAACAGCCTTATCTTGGAGTTACTGGGAGAAAAGGCCAGGCTCCTCATTACAACTCTACTTACCAATGTAGCATTGACTGTGACCTTGACCTTGCTGGCAACATCACTCTGTCTTCCTTGTTCTGGCAGAGGAGATGGAAAAAATAATACTGATGGGCTTCCTGGGAGGGAAACAGGGAACATTAATGGATATAAATCTCCTTGCCACTCCTTCACATTTCATTTGACCTAGAGACAGCACCAATGAAGTGTTTAAATAAAAAACAGCCCCCCTTTCTTTCCTTGTTCAAATGCTAATTGCTTATTCACTTTTCCACTCTCCTACAGAGATGGAGGGAAGGAACAGTGACTGCTATGGGATTTCTAGGACCCATACTCAAATTTTGAAACCTCAAATGGAAGACACTAGTTCCATATAACAGAGTTTACATAAGTCTGTCTGGGTTTCCAGAGGTAACACACAGTAGTGGAATAGGCAAGAAATTTGAATTAGGGGCTGGATGACCACTTATAGACGGTTCATTCCTTAGGGATGCTTTAGAGGATATTACTGGTCAGTAATGGACTAGATGATGTTTGAGGGTCTGTGATTCTGTTAATTACTGTGCCATCTTTAGAAAGCCACTTCACTTTTCTGGGCCTCAGTTTCCTAATTAGTAAATTGAGAGAGCTTTACTAGATCAAGGGTTCTTACCCTTAAAGGGGTATCTTTGACAGTCTGGTGACTACTAGGGACTTCTCAGAATTATGTATATTTCCTACATTTATAACCGAAGGAAATGCTACAGTTGAGATAGCTGTAAAAAACAAAACGTGGGAAGTTTTCCCCATCCATGTTCATGGCACTCACTGAAATCTATTTGTGGGGGTCTGTGGCCCCAACTTAAGAAAGTTGTTACAGAATTCCAGAATCTCAGAATTGAAGAGAACTCAGAGATCATCAAGTCTTGACCCCCAGCTAGTATCCATCAATCCATTTTTTTTAATGAAGTCAACATTTATTAAGCTCCTAGTCTATGCTATTGTATTAAAGAGGGATTAAAAAAAAAAGACAAAACCCAGGTTCTACTCTCAAGGAGCTTCCAGACTAATGAGGGAGACAAACAACCATGTGCAAAGAAGATACAGACAGGGTAAATTGTAGAAAATTGGAATGGTCCAGGCTTCCCCTCTGGTAAGGGGAGAAACCAGGGCTTCCTGAGGCTGCCCATTGCAATCCTTAGCAAACTATTTTCTATCTTAAGCCTAAGTTTGCCTCTTTGCAAATTCCACCCATTATTTTAAGTTGAGCCTTCTTTAGGCAAACAGAGCAAGTCACCTCCATTTGCCACAAGGCATCTCCTCAAATACTTGAAGGCAGCTAGCATTTCCTCCATGAAAAAATAATGTTGCAACAACTAGAAGAGTACCAACCATGCCCTTGCTAACATTCTAGCATTCAATAGATGATGCAATGGATAGAATGCCAGTTCTGAAGTCAGGAATTCTTATCTTCCTGAGTTCAGGCCTGAGGCACTTACTAGCTGTGTGACCCTAGACAGGTAATTTAATGCTATTTACCCCAGTTTCCTCATTTGTAAAATGAGCTGGAGGAAGATATGGTTTGCAAAGAAAACCCCAAATAGGGACATAAAGAATAGGACACAATTGAAAAATAATTGAACAACAACAAAATTCAGTAAAATGGGGCAAGGATAGAGCATTAGCCCTGGAGTCAGGAGGATCTGAGTTGAAATCCAGTCTCATTAAGTGTCTGACACTTAACACTTATTAGCTGTGTGACCCTGGACAAATCACTTAATTGCAACTGCCTCACAGGAAAAAAATTTCAGTAAAATACATTCTTATTAAATGTGTTCAAGCAGATCACAGGTGTAGATTCAATGGTATCACAGATTTAGAATTTGAAAGGACCTGGTAGGTTATGTTATTCAATGCCCCATTTTGTTTTGTTTTGTTCAGTCATTTTAGCCATGTCTGACTCTTTGTGACTCCATTTGGAGTTTTCTTGGCAAAGATACTGGAGTACTTTGCCATTTCCTTTTCCAGCTCATTTTACAAATGGGGAAACTGAGACTCGGAGAAGTTATATTATTTAACCAAGATTACACAGCTATTTCTCTGACTCTAAACCCAATGCTCTTTTCATTGCCTGTATTCTGACCCTGCAGTCTCCACTGCTTGGCTTTCTACACTCACCTGGGTCTAAATTCCTTTCCAACTCTGCATCTCATCCTTCCAATCCCCGAAACCAACATGGTGAAAACTAAGAATCTGGTGCTAAGCTGGGAGGGGAGTAAAGAAGCCTCTCCCTCAAGGAAATGATGAACAGGGATATCAGAGTCACCCAGGAAGTCACTTAACTCCAGACTGCCCAAAGCTGAGTCAGACAATCATCATCTCAGAGAAAACCATGCTCAGCGAGTGGATGAGTTGGTCTGAGGCTCAGGGAGCCCTGAGTTCTAGTCTTTCTTTTGCCATATCCTGGCTGTGTGGTCCTGGGGAAATCAATTTTGTTCCTCAGTGGCCCAGACAATATTCTAAAACTGCAACAAAGGAGGTGTCAATCAGCATTGATAAAGGAAATTCACAACCACTGGAGGATAGTTTCTTATAGTATTTAAATCATAGCTTTAGTTTATCTATCGATTGATTGATTGATTGATTTGGGGGCAGAAGCAATCTGAGTTAAGTGACTTGTCCAGGATCACACAGCTGGTAAGTGTCTGAGGCTAGATTTGAACTCAGGTTCTCTTGATTCGAAGTCCATTGTGCTACCTACCTGCCCCAGCTCCAGTTAAAAAAAAAAAAACTGGCATCTGCAACACCTTTTCAAAAGCATATCCAACAGCTTTGAAAGCTACAAGGTAAACTTACCATAATACTTAAAAAGCAAAAGCAAACTGAATATAATAGAGCTTGCAACTTCATATACAATTCTCTCATTTGGGTAGAGACTCTTCAACCATCCTACTTGGAATCTCAGCAAGTCACTCTTTTTATTCTACCTTATATGTGATAATGCTTTCTATTTGTTGTTTGGAATAAAAATAAAAATAAAATTTCAAAAGATCAATAATATTTAACAGCCTTAGCTCCAGTTTTGCTTATTAAATATTGTCCCCAGTTTCTCGGCTTAAAGAAATAAGAGAGAAGCTTCTTGCCCAAAGCCTTACTTGGCTGAAACTTGTGTATGTGGTAAATTCAGCTCAGAGGGCAAGGGGGACCATGCCATGGGATCCAAACAGTTGTGCTACAAGTGTGATTGGGACGGGAGGGGATCGCTCTTCCCACCAAAGAGTGTTGACTTTTCCTCTCCTGAGAGTGAAGGAGAGTTAGGAAAGAAGGCAGCATAGGAGCTGGAATCTAGGACTGACACTCCAAAAGGAACATGATACAGAGTCCCATTCACTTCGTCTAGTTACAAATGTATCTCTAGCTTTCTTTTCCTTCACTGGGGAATGGTGGAAAGGACAAGTGCTCTTGTGGATCATGGGCTGATAGGTGGTGCCATAGTGCACAGAGCACTGGGCTCTATGGAATTTAAATCCAGCCTCAGATACTTGCTATCTGTTTGATACAAAACAAGTCACTTACCCCTATTTATCTCAGTTTCCTTATCTATAAAATGAGCTGGAGAAGAAATGGAAAACTATTCCAGTATAAGAGAATCCTAAATAAAGTCACAAAGAATTAGGTACAATTCTCAACTGGTAGATCATAACCTAGGGATCTACTTCAGTGGCCATCTTTTTACAGATGAAGAACTCGAACCCCCAGGAAATTAAATACTATGCTCAGTCACAAAGGTAGTTTTAAGCATCAGAGGCAGAATTTGAACCCAGATCCTCTGATTCCAGAGTTAGCATTCTTTACACTGCACCATGGGGAATTGATTCTGAATTTCCAATGCCCTAAGACTGGCTTTGGTGAAATCTGATAAAAGATTTGGAGCAGAAGAGTCTTTAGAAATCATCACATAGGGACAGCTAGGTGGCACAGTGGATAGAGCACCAGCCCTGAAGTCAGGAGGACCTGAGTTCAAATCTGACCTCAAATACTTAATACTTCCTAGCTGTGTGATCCTGGGCAAGTCACTTAACCCCAATTGCCTCAGGAAAAAAAAAAGTCATCACATCCAACGCCTCCATTTTCCAGGAGACTGCCTAAGGTTACTGAACTACCAAATATTAGGGGTTGGATTTGAATCAAGTTGATCTAGACTTCTTCAGTCCCAGCTCTCTGTCCTCAGTCCTGTATTTGAGAGTTATTACATCCCACCCAGGAAAGAGTTGTACAGTTCTATTTGAACTACGTCTGATCCATAGGGTTCTGGATAATGAGTAACCAGTGGTGTCAGGTATGTCTGCCCCTAAGCTTCTTGGATGATTAAAGGCAACTATCGGGATACCCAGGACACTCTTAAATAACTCAACCAACACCAGAGTCATGGGGTGGGGAGAATTTTTTTTTTTTAGCAAGTTGTCTGAATAGTTGCTGATTTAATGATAAATAACAGTGACTCACCAGCCCTCAGCACTGGTGCCTAATTACCAGGTGGGACTTAAATAGGTTAAGTCATTCTCTCAGGCAAAAGAGAATCTTTCATCTTGAACACAAGATGTCCCTAAGATAGGATGAAGCAAACACATCTAATCAGAAAAAACATTCCCAAGCCGAAGACCAGGGACAAAGGGCACTCCATGTTTTATCCATGCAAATAGATTTTGATCCCCTAAAAAAAAAAAACCCAAACATTAAATTAAAAAAAAACAAAACATTATGGGCTTACATGGGTGTGGCGCTATGTTAACTCTAGTGGTAAGAGATCCTGCCTCCACCCTCTGGGAGGTTTACCAAGTGAGACAGTCAAAACTGAGCCAGGCTGGCTTAAAAGTCTCAAAAGTAGGGTACAAACATCACTAAAACAACAAGCAAACAGATATGTCCAAGGCTTGGGTGGATGGGAGAGGGAAGGAGATTAGAACGTGGTGTGTATAGGTGAGTGAAGGGGGAGTCATGGAAGAAAGGTAAAGACAGAATAAAGAAGGGCAGGAGAAAGGGAGAAGTGTTTTTATTTAGTCTTGGAAGACTGCATGAAGGAATTCAGAGGAGTTCTTTACTGGGCCTGAACTTCAGTGGTAGAAAGAACAATATTGGCCAATGTTTATACAGTGCTTTAGTGTTTGAAGGCGGTATTATGTGGATTTTTTCATTCCATATTTCTGACAATTCTGAGATATGGATGCTGTCATTAGCCCTATTGTAAGTCATTTACCCTATTGTAAGTCTGAGAATGGAGTAACTAGAGTGTTGGACCTGAAGTCAAGGAAGGCCTAAGTTTGAATTGATCTCGACACTAACCAGCCATATGGCACTGGGCAAGTCACGTAACTGTTTGCCTCAGTTTCCCCATCTGTCAAATGAGCTGGAGAAGGAAATGGCAAACCACTCCAGTATCTTTGTTAAGAAAACCCCAAATGGGGTCAGGAAAAAATAGGAACAACCTGAAAAACAACTGAACAACAAGTCTTACAATCAATATATTTCAGTCCATGGAGAGCTGGCTTCCAAATTAGTAAAACTAGGGTTTAAGTCTCTCCTATGATTAGTATTGACTAATTGACCCCAGGTAATTCACTTAACCTCTCAATGCTCCCTGGGAACCAGGTAAACCTGAAAACTTTGGAGAGTTTGCTGAAATGCTTTGATAGATAGAACTACCTTCCCGGTCTTTACTTTATACAGGATAAAAACAACATCAGTCAATAAATCACAAACAAAAGAAAGAGGCAAGTCCTTCCTGTATATCAGGAACTTGCTAAGCTCTTTTAAAGTATTATCTGATTTAATCTTCACAATAATTCTTGGAGATAGGTGCTATTATTATCCCCATTTTATAGTTATGGAAACTGAGACAGATAGAAGTTTAATACCTTACCCAAGGTCTTCCTTATCCCAGGTTCAAAACTCTTTCCACCTTGATGCCTATAGAGTCCAGCAGAATAAATCTGCTTTTTCTTCATGGGACAGCTTTTCAAATATTCTAAAAGTCAATCAATCTATGAGTACTTATTAAGTATTTACTATGTGGTAGGCCACTGTGCTAAGTATTGAAATACAAAGAAAAGCCAAAAACAAAACAAAACAAAACTCATGCCTTGACTCCGCATTCTAAAGAAGGAGACAATGAGCAATCAACCACAAGCTACAAGCATAAAAGGGATAAAGAGGAATAATTCATAGAGAGAGGACAGTGGAGGGGAGAAGGGAGAAGAGAACACCAGGCCTCCCAAAGAAGGAGAGATTTAGACTGAGTCTTGGAGGGAAGTCAGGAAAGTCAGGAGGCAGCCATGAGGAAAGAGAGCATTAGAGACAGGCTCAGTGGGCAGCCAGTGAAAAGACAAAATTGGGAGGTCCAGCGCCATATGCAAAGAATGAGAAAGAAGATGTTGCTGGATAAGAATGTAGGTGAATAGACATCAACCTATAAGGAGACTGAAAGACAGGAAGGGACAAGAACATTATCCTTTGTCCTACCTGCCCTCCAAAATCTTGTCTATTTCCTTCAATAGATCCTCATATGACGTGAGACTGAGGCCCTTTACCATCCTCAATGGATTTTCAGTAAATTAATCAACTTACATTTACTTCCCCATGAAAGCTCAAGGCTTCCTTCTTTCTCTTGTTCTGAAAAGATAGAAAAACCTAGTTTTCTATCTAACCATAAAAACTTAGAAAAGGAGACCAGGTAACCTACAAAATATATGAGTCAATTTAACCTGTTTTAAGCATTGGGAATATAAATACCAAAACAAAAAAAGATAAAGGAGACAACCTCTTGCCCACAAATGGAAGAAAAAATGATGTTTACATGAAATTTGTGATTCTTCCAGAAATTGATTGCTATTCCTTTTGTGTGTTTTTTAATATTTTTCCTATCATAAAGTTACCCTCTTTATTCACTGTGAACCAAGTCCCACCTGTTGCCATTAAGATCCCCTTTTTTTCCAGAGTGCCACAATGGAAAGCTTGCTATAGCTTTTTTCGTCCCTGCCCGGTTTTGCTGGAGATACAGGCAGAATAAAGTCCGTCCTCTTCTCAGGGAAGACAGCAGCATTCCTCACAACCAGGTGCATCCATTTTTATGAGTATTGGCACCCAAACCCCAGACCCACAATTCAAAGATCACATTTCTAGTATTACTGTGGGGATTTTATTGCACATCTGGAGTAGGCAATTAAAAAAGGGAAAAAACCCAGGACCACCAAGAAAGGTGCCATCCCAACCGAAAAAGCCTTGATTCTGTTAAATGAACTCTGCCTGGGGGAGCCCCTATGGATATAGATTCCTTTTCATTACCAGAGCATCTGGTTCAAATACCAGGTGAACAAAAAGCAGGAAGGCAGAGAACAAACACCCAGAATTACTCATCTTCATCTGGTAATGAAGGAGACGGTTTCTTTGTCCTCGCAGGAGGTCAGATTTCCAGAGACCCTCAGAGATGAAGAAGGGTCCCTGATTTATGACTGAATTCCCTTCTTTTTATTTTCTTGTGCCCTCCTCCCCTCACACCCATCCTTTGCATCAGTCACTGTTCAAAGCACACTGAAGGGAAAGAGGGACCCGTGAATCCATTCAAACGGGAAGTAGTTTGGAGCAAGCACCGACATTCTGACACACACACTTCATCTTCAGAATTGGTCCTTTTCCACTCCAGTGGAGCAGGGCTATAGACTGCCCAGGCACTTGCCAAGGTCTCATGTAATAGAAAGGCTTTTTTGGTATTTGGGACTCAATGGCCAGAGCTAAGCTGAGATCTCTGGCAGGTCTGAGAGAATGTCACATTGACTCATTAAATGGTAAACTTAATGCAAAGACAGCTTTCTTAAACATTTAGGATCAGATTACATGGCAGGGTTGCACAGGGAGGAACCCACTACTCATCATGGATGCTGAGGATTAGTAATGTACCAATGAGGAGGGAGAATACTTGCTTCAGATGAGTAAGCACCCAAAGTGAATCTAGAATGGCATGTAAAACTGGCAAGTCCAGCTCCTGGACTTCTGGCAGCTTTTTCTTCCAATTTTTTGGAGCTGAGTGGTTAGAGACCTAAGGAGTTTGGAGTCAGGAAGATTTTAGTTCAATCCTGTCTCAGACACATATTACCTGTGTCAGTTTACTTACTATATCAGTCTCAGTTGTTTCATCTATATAATGAGAGATTTGACTTAATGATTTCTAAGGTTCATAATCAGCTATAAATCAATGATCCTATTAGGATCTTTGTTTTGTATATTTCATTGTTATACATGCAATGTCACAAAAAGCGAGAAAGCCCCCCTTTGACGTCCATGACAACCTTCTAAGAAGGTATGGACAAAAATTGAATGTGTTTTATAAGACATGGATGGGTTGCTGTCTGCATTGTAGGAGAAAAGACCAAAACTGATGAAAAAGGACAAATCCCCACATTGGCCAGATCTAAAAAAGTAGGTCTCATTCTGTATCTTTCTGTCCTAATGTAGATAGCATGGTGCATAATGATGTGGTTTGCCAAATGGCCGTTGCATTGACAAGAGTTCTTAAGAATTTCCAGGTGATTTGTCCTTCGGATGTTGTTATTGTATAACTTGTTTTCCCACTTCTGTTCATTTTACTTTCACAAAAATCTTGCTAGGATTTTCTGAAATAAAACCATACGCTTCACTATTTTTTATTTACTGCACAATAATATTCTATTATATTCATATACCAGAATTTGTTTATGGGAATAGTTATTCCCCAATTGATGGGCATCCTATTTCCAATTTTTTTCCAATTTTTTTGCTACTATAAAAAGAGCTGGTTTGTATTCCTATAGATCCTTTTCTACTTTCTGTGATCTCTTTGCATGACCAGGGATCCTCAAACTTTTTAAATAGGGGGCCAGTTCACTGTCCCTTAGACTGTTGGAGGGCCGGACTATAGTAAAAACAAAAACTTTGTTTTGTGGGCCTTTAAATAAACTTCACAGCCCTAGGTGAAGGGGATAAACGTCCTCAGCTGCTGCATCTGGCCTGCGGCCGTAGTTTGAATATAATTGAATTGTAGACTTTTAAACATCCTTCCAGAATAACATAGTGACCAGAACAATTCAGAATATCCCAAGCACATTTATATTGTTTTGTATAGGAATAAGATTGATAGAGGTTATTTTTTAAAAACCACCAAGGAAACTTTCTCATTAGACTTTTAATATACTATTATGTTAATATATTAAAATATATTTTCCCTCTGGTTCTTTTCCTTCTAAATCCATACAGGCTTGATGATCTTTCTCATTTCTTTGGGAAGGACAGCAATAAATACAGATCTGAGACATCATTTCCTTCTATTGCTGTATTGAATTACTTTTTATTTTCCTCATATTGAAAGGATACAGTGGTACAGTGGAATGAGTTCTGGATGTGAATCTTGACTTTGTCTTTTAATGTTTGTGGAATTTTGCACTGGTCACTTCACTCCTTGCATCAGTTTTCATATCCATAGAATGAAAGGATTGGACTCAGTGATCTTGAAAGTAACTTCCAGTTTGTCATCCATAATTTTTGTGTCTTATCTTCTTTACTAAATGGAATATTTCTGAAGGGCAGGAGTCATACCTTCTATAACTGTCATGAATAGAGGGCTAGACACAGGGCTGAGTTGGTAAATGTTTACACCTGTTCTCCAGAAATGCCTGATACTTTTAAATTTAATTTTTGGTAGTAACATTTTCTCCATCCCTTTCTTAAATCTAGATAATCAGTGAAACAATAAATTAAAACCTGATTTGTAAGTGTTATGTTTCCAAGGTATAAATGCTCATACTGAAAATTTAACAATTGGATCTCAAGAGACAGTTCTAGCTGCACAATGAATTTCATAGATGCTTTTTTGTGTATATGGCATCTCCACTGGTAGAAAAGCTCCTTAAGGGAAAGGACTTCTCAGATTTGTTTTTGTATCCCAAATGCCTAGCACAAAGCACAGAATAGGTGCTTAATAAAAACAGATAGATAGACAGAAGGATGGATGGATGGACAGATGAATGGATGAATGGATAGATGGATAGGTAGATGGATGGATAGGCAGATGAATAGTTAGATAGATGGATGGATGGATGAATGGATGGCTAGATGCATGGATGGATGGATAGGGGGTGGATAGATAAAGCATTCATTAGAATAATCAAAATCAAAAATATCCCTATTTTTAAGAATCTTATATTCTAATAGGGAAATAAATATAAAGGGAAGTTGGAAAGCATCATTTGTGGAGGAAAGGAGGGTAGCTTGGGGTTTGGGGAGGAAACAAGCATAAGGCAGCTGGTGTGGAGGTGGAACAGGATGATAATGAACAATAACAGAGAGTTAACTATGGGGCTGGGTCTTCTGGTGAACCTGGAGATTCCAGTTAGGGACTTATCAATCACTGAGTTAGCCTCAGAAAGAACTCCTAAGGGACTAGAAACTGATGTGGATATGAAGCAGATCAGAGGCAGAGGTAGAGCCAGTCAAAGTGAAAAGGGAATGATTCATTAAAGGTTGTGCTTAAGAGAGATATTTGCCAGAAGTGAGATATGAAGTCAGGTCTTCCTGACTCCAAGGCCAGGTCTCTATAGTATTTTACCTTTCATTATTTTTATTCTTATTATTCATTATTCTTAGTGTAGTTGCTGTTATTATTTCAGAAGAAAATTTGATTAGCAGATTTTTGCACAGAGTGAATAAAAAGCTACTTTTAAAAATTAAATCTAAGTATTGGGATACTTATTTTCTGTAGGCTCCCTGAAAGGGTCTTCTGGAGAACCATTAGCAAAGAAGGTGATGGGGATTCTATGTATGTCATCCTGTCCCCCCATGATTTTACTTTCATTCTTTGGGTCTCTATATTTTGGAAACTTTTGATATTGTGATATCAATTTTAAATGTTATCTCATATTTTTGTGCACTTACTTCACAGGTTCATTGTGAGGATCAAATGAGATAATATTTGTAAAGAGCTTAGCACTTTAAATGCTTATTTCCTTCCCTTCTCTCATTTTGTAGATCGGTATCAGTGTGGGCATTCATTTTATCTGTGATGATGTTCCAGTTGCTGGGCAATTTATTTGTTGAATTTTCGTGAATGCTTTAGAGTTTATGTTTGTACTGCTATTATTACTCTCTTTGCAAACCCCCATTCTTCTACCCAACGCCTTGAAGATAATGCTCAAAAATATTTGTTGAAACAACTTTGAAAGACTTAGGAAATCTGATCAACGCAATGACCAACCATGGTTCCAGAGAACTAAGGTACCCGTGTCCATACAGAAAGATGATAATTTCAATATTATGTAAACATATTATAATTCATATATAAAGTTTCAATATAATATATACACATTTGTTATATCATATTATATACATGTATATGTAATAAACATGTACATAATATGTTGTAATACATATACACACAGCTTGTTCGTGAATATATTTTATTTGACTATACATTTGAAATGAGTTTTGTTTTTCTTGTTTTCTCAAGGGTAGAATATGGGTGGCTAGGGAGGGGAAGAATCCAAAGAAAATAAAATTACATTTTTTTAAAAAGAGAAAAAAAAACAAAGATTTGTTGATTTGATTTGACAACTTGGCAGGGGACAGGACAGTAATAGTGTCTGACAATTCTTTTTTATCTCAGATGGTAGACAGATGGTTGCCCTTCAGGAGAAAGTTTAAAACCAAGGAGACCATGAATCATTATCTCTTTCCTCTCTGCAGCTCTGGTAGACAAGAGCTGTGGGCCCTGGCCTTGATAATGCACTTTTTGGATTTCTGTCAGGACTTGCTAAAGCAGACATTAATATATTTGTGAAGAGCTCAGCCAACTTTCAATTAGGCCTTACCAGGGGGCCAGAGATAAGGCACAGGTGGCAAAGTCCACAAATAAACCCCCAATTTAATTTTAACCAGGATGTCTACCTCTTTCCTCTCCATACCTCTGATGTGAATTGTTTTACATGTAAAGGAGCAAAATAACCTATCCTTTGTCTGTTTGTGTATAATAGCATCAAACACATGGTAGGTATTTCATGAATACTTATTGAATTGAATCAAATAGGCCATCAAGCAGCAGGAAAAAGTGGCAGGTTATTTAAAAAAAAAATCAATCAATAAATATTTGCTAAATGACTATTGTGTGTCAGATACTATAGGAAGTGCTGGGAATACAAAAGGAGGAAAAGACATTACCTGGCTTCAAGGAGCTTTCAATCTAATAGGGGAGATAACATGATAAATGAGAAATAACTAACAAGGAAAAGCACTAGAATTAAGCGGGATTAGTAAAAGATGAGATTTTAGCTAAACCTTAAATGAAATCAGGATCTGTAGATAAGCAAGAGAAAATACCAGAAGCAGAGTATCACTGGATTGAAGGGAACATGTGATCAATAGCCCTGATATTGTATGACTTCAGGTGACGACCTAAGTCAATGGGTTCAATTGTAGTATGTAGTATATAGCATTTTTGAAGTCTAATAAAATATTTTGTAAGTCAATTTTTTAAAGACCTGCAGTGTTGACTAGAAAGGAGCTTGAAAATTCTTTTCCAAAGGAACAAACCACAAAAAGATTCCTATTGTATTAATTCTGCCCCAACCTCTCTTGCTACCTTACTCAAAAGACCTTATTAGAATGAATGGGAAGTCTGGCACTATTTTGAATGAGACAACTATAAGATAGTATCAGATTATGATTAGATTCTCTATGTGGGACATTTGATGAGCCCTCTTTTATTTTTTTTTTTAATGTGTAAACATATTTATACAATTCTCTTGCTACACAAGAAAAATTAGACCAAAAAGGAAAGAAAATGAGTAAGAAAACAAAATGCAAACGAACAACAACAAAAAGACTGAGAAAATTATGTTGTGATCCACACTCAGTTCCCACAATCCTCTTTCTGGGTTTAAATGGCTCTCTTCATCACACAGTCATTGAAATTGACCTCAATCATCTCATTGTTGAAGAGAGTCACATCCATCAAACTTGATCATCGTATAGTCTTGTTGTTGCCATGTAGAATGATCTCCTGGTCTGTTCATTTCACTCAGCATCAGTTCATCTAAGTCTCTCTAGGCCTCTCTGACATCATCCTGCTGGTCATTTCTTACAGAACAATAATATTCCATAACATTCAGATACCATAACTTATCCAGCCATTCTCCAATTGATTGGCATCTACTCAGTTTCCAGTTTCTTGCCACTACAGAAACCTGCCACAAACATTTTTGCACATGTGGGTCTCTTTCCCTCCTTTAATATCTCTTTGGGGTATAAGCCCAGTAGAAGCACTGCTGAATCAAAGGGTATGTACAGTTTGATAACTTTTTGAGCATAGTTCCAAATCACTCTCCAGAATGGCTGGGTGTATTTACAATTCCCACCAACAATGTATCAGTGTCCCAGTCTTCCCACATTCCCTCCAACATTCGTCATCATCTTTTCCTGTCATCTTAGCCAATCTGAGAGGTGTGTAGTAGTATCTCAGAGTTGTCTTAATTTGCATTTCTCTGATTAATAGTGATTTAGAGTACCTTTTCATTTGATTATAAATGGTTTTTATTTCTTCATCAGAAAATTATCTGTTCATATCCTTTGACCATTTATCAATTGGAGAATGGCTTGAATTTGTATAAATTTGAGTCAATTCTCTATATATTTTAGAAATGAGGCCTTTATCAGAACACTTAAATGTAAAAATGTTTTTCCAATTTATTGCTTCCCTTCTAATCTTGTCTGCATTAGTTTTGTTTGTACAAAAACTTTTTAACTTAATATAATCAAAAGTATCTGTTTGGTATCCAATTATAAGTTCCAGTTCTTCTTTTTACACAAATTCCTTCCTTCTCCACAGATCTGAGAGATAAACTATCCTATGTTCTTCTAATTTGTTTATAATATCACTATTTATGTCTAAATCACGAACTTATTTTGACTTTATCTTGGTAGGTGTTAGATGTGGGTCAATGCCTAGTTTCTTCCATACTAGTTTCCAATTTTCCCAGCAGTTTTTGTCAAATAGTGAATTCTTATCCCAAAAGCTGAGGTCTTTGGGTTTGTCAAACACTAGAACACTATAATCATTGACTATTTTGTCCTGTGATCTTAACCTATTCCACTGATTGATTACTCTATTTCTTAGCCAGTACTAAATGGTTTTGATGACCACTGCTTTATCATATAGTTTTAGGTCTAGATGAGCCCTCTTCTTAAGAGTGATGACAGGCAATAGAGGAGTCCTGCTTCTTATTCAGAGCATGAGCAGATATCCTGTGTTTGTATTCTCTATGGCAAAGGAAAAAAGGAGGAGTTTAATTGAACTGGAAATGAAGGTGCATATAAGATTACGAAGAAGAAACTAAATCTCTCTTCCTGGTGGCTGCTGAGAGAGAAGGAATGCTTTGAGTCCCTGGGAGGGTCCCAAGCTCTCTCTTCCATTATGATCAATATAAGAGATATTAAAGGAGGGAAAGAGACCCACATGTGCAAAAATGTTTATGGCAGGTCTCTGTAGTGGCAAGAAACTAGAAACTGAGTAGATGCCAATCAGTTGGAGATATTTTGTGTCTGTTTTTTCTTGATCTTAGATAAAGGCATATTAGAGATGAAACAACCAGATTGCAACCTAGTGAGCTTACAAAGGTCAGGACCAGCAACCAAGCACAGGAAAGAGCCAACTCTGAGGAGTGCCCTACTTCATGCATCCAGCAGTCTATTGACTTAGTACCTGAGATTCCAAGTCCTGCAAAGAAAGGAGCAATTTGTCCACTGAATAAACTTGGTAGCAAGAAGAGTGCTTTTAGCTACCACTAAGTTTGACTTACTCTCCCATGTATAGAAAGGAGGATATGTCCCAGTTCTGGAAAATATTTTTGTATTTTATTTTTCTAATTGTTTCAGTAAAGGCTAATTGAAATTAATTAATCAGCCTTGAGGAGAAATCAACAGGTTAAAAGATAGTAGGTGATAACGGGCACTGAGCAATTGATATTGCTAGTACTCCAATGAAGACTTGAGCCAATAATAGTTTGAGAAGATCCCATTGCACCTTGGGGCATTACCAAAACCTTGAGACACATTTTGGGGACATGATCTGCTAGTGTGTATATAGGATGGAAGAGTAAGTCCCGAATTTTGCTACATAAAAAATTCCCAGATGAGGGAATTCCTTCTATTTATACTTATCTTCACTGGAGATATCTAGGTCAGTGAGAGATTAAATAAATTGCCAAGAGTTCTTTAGTCAGTCTGTATAAGACGTGGTTTTGAACTTAGGTCTTCCTGGCTCCAAAGTTGGCTCCTTATTCACCACATTATACTATTGCTTAATTATATTGTATGTATATATATATACGTTCATAGGGTACCCCAATTATTGGAAGAGGGGTGACTACTACTTTATGGCATTGTACCTACAGGAAAATTCATTCTCTCCTTAAAGCCCAATAGCCAGGAGCTCTCTTCCCTCTTCCCCCTTCTTATACTGTGCATCTCCAGAAAGAGAAAATTCTGGAAACAGTTATTAAGTTAGAGAGAGGAATGGAAATGAGTCTAGACAGGAGAAAGAAGTATGATATGATATGATATGAAACACTAGGATTTCAGCAGAATAAAGGATGGGGAAAGGAGACCTGGAAGAAGTATAGTACCCCTATTATATAGACTGCTGGACCTGGATCTTAGTGGTGATTTAGTCTAACTGGAAGGCAGCATGGGGCTACAGAAAGAATATCAGGTCTATAAAAAGGAAAATATTCAGAGTATACAGATGGGAATCAAAGTCAATTGACAAAGAGGTTGATAAGTGAATGTCATACCAAAGAGAGAGGAAGACAGAAGTTAAAAAAAAACAACATATTTCACCATTATAGTTACACAATAAAGAGTAAATATGGGCCTCTGAAGGATAAACAAGAATCCATTCTCAGTAGAATACTAAGGCCTATGTAAAGACACTACTGAGTGAGAGAAATCTAATTTCTACTCCCAGCAGGAGGAGATGCGCCTTGGTGTTTGATGAAGCCCCAATAGGGGGTATGAACATGGCCAGATGTAGATTGCACATGGCTACATGGAAGGATCTGCCAAGACTTGTCAAATTATCTGACTGCTGCCTACTTCGGTTAATTCACAAGGAAGCAGAAGAAATGATCAGATGAAACCCGGAACGTCCCTAGTGTCTTGAAAAGCTGGAAAGTGACAGAGTCAGGTCCATCTATAGCACTTTGAGCACTTCAGATGGGAATCTGGGATTTTTGGAAGAGAAAAGAGGGCAAGGAATCTTTCTAGTTGGCTGGAGAGATGGTGTCAAAGAACAGCATCTGGCTCGGGATTCTGAAATTAGGGACTGCCAGAAAGGCATACAGATCATCTCAGAAAAACTAAATGAAAGCATTTGACAGGAACCTCCCCAATGTGATTTAGGAGGATTTAAACTGAAATTTGATGGGAAAGAAGAAAAAAAAATCTCAGATAAAAATAGTAAAACAGGATCCTACAGAGAATGAGTATGACATGGAAGCGTAATGAAGTGATGAATAATTCTCAGTGTAAGAGTGATGTGTCCCAAACCTCAGTTCTAATTAATGTAACTAAAGGACACTCTATCCCAGAAATTCTTAATCTCTCTCTCTCTCTCTCTCTCTCTCTCTCTCTCTCTCTCTCTCTCTCTCTCTCTCTCTCTCTCTCTCTCTCTCTCTCTCTCGGATTCCTTTGTCTATCTGATGAAGTCTACTGATGCTTTTCAGAATAACGTTTTCACATGCATACAATAAAATACACAGGATTATAAAAGAAAGCAATTATAGTAAAGATGTGATTTCCCATCCAAATTTAGAAATCACTTGAAATCCATCCAAGGACTTCTTAGAAGTCTGTATACCCAGGTTATACTCAAATATACCTTTATCAGATACGATTGTCTCTGAGTTACAGAATTGATCAAACATATAAACTAGATTTGAACTATTCCTACACACCCTCAATTGAATGAATTAGTCAGGCAAAGGTGCAAACTAGATGTGAGAAATGAAATACTTTGAGTCACAGAATGAAATCAGATAAAATGGGATTGATGAAAAAAATTAAACACACCTCTCTAGATCTAGACAAATACCAGAAGGAGATTCTGGAAAGAGTATTTTTCCAACAATTGCTTCAGGAGTCAATTTTGGGAGACTTTGAGAAGATATACCCTTTGTACAAGTAGCAGATTATACGATGAGGTAGGGAGAGCAAGCCCAGGAGTGTCTCATTCTTCTTTCCTTCTTTTGCCCATCCTTCTCCCGCCACTTGATTATCTCATTAGAGAGATTAGACCAGTAGTAAACAGAGGATTAAACTGGTAGCTCACTCTTAGTAAAGTACTTTAATAAATATCCTTTTCTAAAAGCTAATTAACTCTGACTGGCTAATGACTATCGGGCACAATTGGTAATTACACCTATGGGGGTTCATGAGTGATAGTACTAAAACTTCCCTTCTATACCTGACTTTGTAGATCTGTGATTTCCCCCCTTGGAACTCATAGGACAGAGTAATCAGTTTTCCTCTGGGGGACCTTACCTGTTAGTGTGAATGAGCATTGAGTGAGTCCAGATGGAATGCTAAAAAGAGAAAGGGCAGAAGGAAACCACAACAGGGAAACCAGTTTTTATTTATAGCATTTATATAGACTTAGCCATCTATGTAAAGTACTGGTATGAGAAACATAGTTAATTAGAAATATTAATACAGAGAGAAATATACCTTAAGGTTTCATTAAGATTTAGGGATAAAACTCAAGGATGGAAAGAGATACCCTGGAAAAAGGACAGAATCAAAGCTTGGGTTGCAAGGGAGATCTGCAGCAATGGTGTGACTTCCATTGAGCACATACATATGAGTGGATTCATGATGCATATAAATACTGCTCCCGCAATTCTTTACATCTTTTTAAAAATTATTTTATTTTCAGGTTTGAATTGCCTTTCTCACTTCCTCATGGCCAGATTGTTGAAATGGTCTCCTGGCTACTCTCCCTGCATCAAATCTTTTCTTACTGTAATCCATCTTCCAATTAGTTGTCAAAGTGACCTTCCTAAAATGTAGGACTGACCAAATCAAGACATACACCTCTGCTCTCCTCCTCAAACCCTCCAGTGTTCCCTATCATTTCCAGAATCAAATATACCTTTTTTTTTTTTTTAAAGCATTCAGAGCCTTTTATAGGATGGCCCCTTCCAACTTTTCTAGTCTGTTTATACTTTACTCCCCTCCACATAAATGTGGAATCCAATGACACTGTCCTTTTTGCTGGGAATTCCTCCTACAAGATACTCCATCTCACAACTCAGGATATTTTTACTGGCTGGCTGCTCTCCATGAGTAGAATGCTCTCCCTCCTAGTCTCTGCCTCCAGGGTTCCTTTAAATCTTAGTTTAAATCCCACCTTCTATAAGAAATCTCTGACCCTCCCTTAATGCTAATACCTTTCCTCTGTGATTATTTCTAGCTTATCCTTTCTCTCTGTCTCCCTGTTTCTCTCTCTCTCTCTCTAAATGGATATAGATAGATATAGATATCAATAGGTTGACAGTTATGTTCATATTTTGTTTATTATTAGAATGTGAGCTCTTTGAGGGAAGGGACAGCATTTTTATCTTTCTTCATATCCCCAGTTCTTATCACAGTGTAGAGCACATGCATCACTGATCCATGACTATTAATTAAATGCCTTCCTCCCACTTTGTTTTCTTGGCTAGAACAGAGCCAGGTGTTTATTATTTTGCTAAACAATAAAGAAGGGACCCCCCCCCCCATGGGGGTTCAAACCATTGGAAGTAGAGGAGATACCTTTAAACCTTTCAGGATACCCTATAATCCTGAAAGGGAGATGTAGCAGCCTAATTCTAGGAGAGTGAGCTAGATGTATTTTCTACCTACACAAAAGGAATTCAAGATCCGGGACGATATTAAGTGACTTCTCTGACTTCCTCAAGATCATAACAAGTGACTGAATCCAGATTTTAACCTATGACCTCTGAATTCTAAAATCCACCTCTTATCTTTGTACCTCATGATTATCTTCAGGAGAAATGAGATGCTATATAAATGTCACTTATTATTACTCAAGGGCATGATCACTTTTGGGAGAGATATCAGCGACCCCTAAAATACCTATTTCCATAGAATTTCTAAAGAAGTCTGCCTGAATTTCTTTCAACTCTTTGGTCTCTTCTTCCCTTCTTTGAGACTGAACTATTTTAGGTAGCAGTAAAAATAAAATTTGGATTAACCCGGAATTCTTGGCTGTAATACAATACCTTAATTATGTGCTTTTTAGTTGTTGCTAAGCAAGCCAAGCTCCTCAGGGTGCTTTGAGGTTACTGGAACTATTTGGTATTCAGTGGAACCCAGTCCATTTACTCCACCCCTTCTTACACATGGCCCCACAGGCATCCAAGGAGAGTATGTTGAAAACCTTGCCTAACTCTGACATTTATCTACTTCATGACCCTAGGCAAGTCATTTAACTTCTGGTTATTCAGGTAGAATTTACCTGGGTCGTAAAAAGACTTACAATCATATGGCATGGCATAGTATAGCATGGATGAGAGTCGGCCGGGTCTATTATATCATTTTAGCTGCCCTTGAAGCAAGAGTTCAAGTCCCAACTCTGATATATATTAACTTTATGGTTGGTTGTTGTCCTTCACTCTCGAAGAGGGCCAAAATGCTATCACTTGAGGGTGTCCTTGTATTGCCTTTTCTGACCACCTTGTGAGCACTTACCCTGTGTGATTTCTCCATAAAACAGTCTTTTTGACAAGTGTACATTTGACAAACATTGTGGCCAGCCCAATGGAGCTGTGCTCTCTGCAGTAGAGTTGGAACGCTTGGCAGTTTAGTTCAAGAAAAGACCTCAGTACCTTATCTGGTACCTTATCCTTCCAGGTGATCTTCAGAATCTTCCTCTCCTCTCCCACACTTTCGTTGGGAGCTTCCCAAACTCTGAGTTATCCACAAACCTGCCGATGCTCTCCCAACGCTTCTATCTAGGACTCTTAAGTTGAGGACGTTTCCTCTTTCAGAAGTTCCTAGTATCAGTGAAATCGTGGGTTTAGTCCCCATTCTATCATAGGTTAAAGTGAATAGATACCTCACTTCCACTTGCTCATTTTACAGAGGATGATTCATGGCTGAAAATGATCAAATGCCCAGAGTCATTCAGCCATTCAGGATCTGAGATTGGACCCGAGACTTTCTTGGGTCTGAGTCCAGCACACTAGCTAAAATATTCTTCTGGGTTGCCTCCAGCCCAAATACTGGGGCTGCCTTCTTGCTGTGCTATCTCATTATATTTCTACCAGACATTTTAGACTGCCTCAGGTAGTTTTCTACTCTTGGGATTTAGAAAGAGCTGAACTGCACACAGCACAATCCCCATTCCATGACATTCATGGGCTGAGAGCGTGATTTATGATTTTCTTTATCATAAACCCTTTACCCAGATGTTGCGGCTTCACTGAAATAGGATCAGGGAGAAGAACAGAAGAGGCTTGTGTTCCAGATTGAGACTTTCAGAGCAGGAAATCAGAGAGAGGAATGTGTTTGTGCTTTGATGGCTAACAAGAGGCCTGAGCCCACTAGAGCTGCAAACAGAGCCAACTTTTCCTTCTGGAGGGATGGGGAGGGAGAGAGCCATTCACTCATAATAGGGAAGACAGGATTAGGCCCCCTGAGAGTAAAGCCCTTCAGCTCAAGCAAGGGAAAAAAGGATGATAAATTCAAACAGATGGGAGCTCCGTCATGATAACATGATGTCAGTTGTGGTCACTGTCCTAAGAACAAAAAGAGATTAGAGGCTCTGGCAAATGCTCAACTTGTGAATAAGGCCATAGACAATGGGGCGGAGGGACCAGCATCGACAAATACCAGAATGTCAGGTCAATCCTAGAGGTAAGAGATAGTGGAGAGCAGACAATCGAGGACCGGATGTACTAGGAGAACCTGAATTCCACTTCCACTTCACATAGCTTAGCTGAATGGTCCTGAATTAGTTCAGGACCAGGGCCATCTCCAGCTGTCTTGATTTGCATCTAGCCACTGGACCCAGATGGCTTTAAAGGAGAAAGTGAAGGTGGTGACCTTGTCCAGCCCTCCCTCACTTAAATCCAACTCACTTGCATGTCACAGCATCACTTCCCTGATGTTATGGTCTTCTTCGAGAACGAAGGATAAACAGCAACCTCTGAGTAGTAGTAGATGCTGTGCCATTGGGGACCCAACTGGAACTGGCCAATTGGGCAATAGTTCATTTTTTTTCCCTTTTTTCTCCTTTCTCTCCTCCTCCTCTTCCTTTTCTTCCTCCTCCTTTTCCTTCTTCTCCTTTCTTTCCCTCCCTTTCCTTGTCTTTCTTTGCTTTGCCTTCTATCCACTGAATTACCTAACTCCCTGTAGAGGGGAGTGCACAAAAGTTTAGAATACAACCAATTAGATGTACTAGCAAAGGGAATACATATGAGCAAAGTCACACACAACTACACAACTCTGGAACTCCAGGGACTTGATGTTGTTTCTTTTTCAGGAAGGTCCCCATAAAGGTTATTTTAGGGGGTAACATAAGGCCATTAATGAATTGAAAAGTCATTGTACTGCTTGTCTGGGTGACTCCTGGAAGGGCCATTTGGATCACTTGACTTCTGAGAAGCTGCTGCTGGGTTGAAGTAGGCAGGATACTTGGCTCCAGGACAGTTAAGGGCTGATGGACAGCTATCCAGAGGTAGATTGTCTGGGTAGGTTGCTTTGCTGTTGGTCTTTCCTGGGGTGATGATTTTTAATTTATCCTCTCTCTCTCTCTCTCTCTCTCTCTCTCTCTCTCTCTCTCTCTCTCTCTCTCTCTCTCCCTATATATATATGTATATATATATATATCTGTACAAAATAATTATTTTCATTTTGTCTGCCCAATTAAATAGATATTCTTTTTTTCCCTTTTTTTAAAATAGCTTTTTATTTACAAGTTATATGCATGGGTAATTTTACAGCATTGACAATTGCCAAACCTTTGGTTCCAATTTTTCCCCTCCTTCCCCCCACCCCCTCCCATAGATGGCAGGTTGACTAATACATGTTAAATATGTTACAATATAAATTAGATACAAAATAAGTATACATGTCCTAACAGTTTAAATAGATATTCTTAAGAAAAGGGACTCTCTTCTGCCTTTCTTTGTATTCTTAGCACTTAGCATCTCTTGCCTACACTGGATGGGGCATCATGCTGGACTTCCTGGGCTTGCTTCTCAATGGGTAGCAGTAATCTTCCACCCACTTCAACCAGTGGCTCTGCTGTTGGTATTATGGATGACTTTTAGCCTAGGAATAGCAGAAACTTTTCATGGATTGACTCTCTTAAAGCCTCATCTCTGAGGTTTGTCACCTCTAAGTGAGAGGTGGAAGAGATTTACCTTCTGGTTAACAACCCATCCCAGTTAAACCCCAGTTCTCTTAATTCCCTCAATCTAAGACTCCCTCAATTTATGGTGATCAGTTCAGATTCATCAATTTGCACTTTCCTGACTCTTTTTGGGAATCTTAGAAACAAAAATATCCAGGGACAAAAACCTATGCCCTACCACAGTCAACTTGATTATTTCCACTGACTTTTTCAAATTCAGAATTAGAAAAATAATGTACAATGACCATAACCATGTAAAGGAAAAGAACTACACAATGATTGACACAGAATACTCTGAAATTATAATGACCAAAATTGACCCCAAAGAAGACATATGGAAAGACAGCTGTTCTCCTTCATTTATGAGATGTGGGACCTACATATCAGGTTAATTTTTTTTTCTATATTTTGGTCAATTTGTACTTTTTTATCATAATGTTCAGAAAAAGACATTCTCTGGGACAGGAAGGAGTTACATGGCCAATGTCTGTGATATAGAAACAAATGACATCAATAAAACTTATTTTAAAATAAAAATAAATAAAAATAGAGTTGGATTTCTGAGCTCTCTGGGGAAGATTGTCTTGTAAAAAAAAAACAAACAAACAAGCAAAAAGCTTTGAAATTTCCCTTCTCTGCCCATCTTTTTATTCCTTCTTCTGTGTGGTCTATCAATCTCCCATTCTAATACCCCCCTTAATAACTGTTGGAAGATGTCACATTAAAGTGAAAAACAAAACTCCTTAATTTATTCCTCCTCTGTAGCCCTTCATCTTAGTATCCTTATTCCCCTTTTATCTTAGATCCACAAGAATCTGGCCCATTTTTCAGAGGAAAAGGATCTTTTGATGTACACAATGAAAGACAAAGTGGTCTTCAAATGAGTCCTTCTTTAAATAGACTTTCCTAAAGAATGTTGTGGGCAACTAGATGGGGAAGTATGAATAGAGCATTGGACCTGCAGTCAGGAAACCCCTCTTCCTGAGTTCAAATATGACCTCAGTCACTAACTGTGTGACCATGGGCAAATTCATTTAACTCTGCTTGCCTCAGTTTCCCCATCTGTAAAAGGAGCTGGAAAGGAGAGGTAAATGGCAAACTACTCTAGTATCTTTGCCAAGAGTTGGATACAACTGAACAAGAATAATAGCAAATAAACACTCTACAAGGCTCTGGAGATACAAAGAGAATTCAAAACAATACCTGCCCTCAAAGAACTTACATTTTATTAGAGGAAAACAACATATCTAAGTAAACAAAATATAAATAATGCAATTTCTAGGGAAAGGGCACAGATCTAGGGTAATTTGCTTAAAATAGGACAGGATTTACAGGCTTAATGGTGGAAAGGTAAGAAAGAGTGAGAAAGGGACACCAGAAGAATGGGTTAATAGGAGCAGAGAATAGTGATCAAGGAAGGGAGCCTTATTTTAGGTAGTCTAAGAATCAGAATCATAGGGATTCTTAGTGGAGCCAAAGGGCAATTGATTAATTCTCCAGAGCAGGAAAACTGATGTTGATTTGATTATCAATTCCTTATAAAGAGGTAGAAAGAGTGAAGTGATCTGGAGGATTTTGAACAAGAATAATCTCTAATCTGTCCAACCTTCAATGCAAGTTAGAATACTGGGACTTATGTGGTTCTAAGACAGTAAGGCACATTTGAAGTGAACTCAATTAGAGTGGCTTAGCTCTCTAGCAATGTTGAATAGATTATCTGTTTTAAGTTTGGTAGGGATGAAGGTTTCGGAGAGTCCACTAGACCAGGGATTCTTAAAGTTTTTCTACTTATGATCCCCTTGTCCTAGAGAAATTTTTACATGATCCCAGGTATTTAGGTATATAAAATAGGTATACAAATCAAACATTTAATGATAATAACTTATAATTTTGTGATTCAGAGCTTTCAGTTACATGACCCTATAAAAAATTGCACCCCATAGTTTAAAAAGCTTTTCACTAGACCAGGCTGTCTCTTTAAGTGGGGCTATGAAGGTAGTGATAACATGACAGCTGACAGAAGGAATTAAAATAATTTGGTTATTTAAAAAAAATGCATCAATAAAAGGTTCTCAATGTGTTTTACAACCATTTCTTTGTATATTTCTAAAGCCCATAACTCAGTTTAAGAGCAAGAAAATATGTCCTTATTCATTTCACTTCAGTTCTAGGAACATATTCTGAGCAAGGCACTGGTGCTAGGGGTACCAAAACAAAACAAAACAAAAACGAAGATCTTGAGGTCCTCTGCTGCTATTCAGATTCTTTCAACCTCAACTCTTACTTGGGTTATGGTTAGAAAATTCATTTTAGAGCCTATCTTATTCCTGAATATCAGCCTGGGCCCTACAAATCCTCCTAGAACTTACAGTACAAAGAAGCTGGTGAGCAACACTCTCAAACCCTGATCATATTCCAGTTCTAGTCTGGGTCCATGCAAATAATTTTAAGAAGTAAGCTATAGATGAAAGGGGCTGAGTGGAGCTTCCTTTAAGTCCCAACTAAATCCTACCTCACCAGGAAGCCTTCTTCAACACCTCTTAATTCCAGTGCTTTCCCTCTTGTACATAGCTTATTTCATATATTTTTGTTTAGGGGCTTGTTGTCCCTTATTATACTGTAAATTCCTTGAGGACAGAGATTGTATATTTTTTGTCTTTGTGTATCCCCAGTGCTCAGCACAATACTTTGCACATAGTAAGTTCTTACTAAATATCTATTGGAAAAATGAAAGAATGAAGTTCATAGAATACCCAACAACCAAGCCTTCCCTAATGCAGATTTCATAATAAACATGTCATATGTGGGTTTATATATCATTGACATGTCATATGTTATGTTAAACATCACAACAGCAATCAAAGATTTCTGGGACACTCTACTGGAGATTTCCTTCCAAGTTGACACCAAATTATTAATTACCTTTCCTTGGAACTAACATTCAACCAGTTTCTAATTCACACAACTGTACATTAGTGTAGCCCATATCTTCCCATGTTGTCCACAAAGCTAGAACAATATACTTTATCAAACACTTTGCTAACATATAAATCACATTTATAGAATTTCTCTGATGTAAAGTTAGATAACTTAGTCAAAAAAGGGAAATGAGATTGGTCCAGCTTAGTAGTTAACAAAATTTTTTTAGATAAATATTTTAGGTTTTGTGGGTCAAGAACATAGAGGATATTTAGGTACTTATATAAAAAAGAAAAAAACAAATTTGTACTAATTTTTCATTGATGAAATTCAAAATATAATAAATACTTAAAAATGGACCTACTAATGAGAAATATTTTGGAGAGCTGATATTTCATGTTATTAAGTTTCAAAGTTAGTGTTCCTTATCATCAAAATTGATTGGGAATGTTTGTTTTAATGCTAATCCAAAGTGAAATTTTAGGCATTTTATCTTTGAAAACATCTTTCATCCAGATGGATATTGCCAAGTACTAATATCAATCCACAAGTGTATGATTTTAACTGAGCATATTCATCACTTGGAAGGTATTAATTCAGTTATATTAGATTCTCTTGATATTTGCCTTTTATCATGTCTTTATAGTGTAGATTAATTGCTTCCATTTGAAGATCAGGTGGAAGCTTCTCAACTGTACAGTTAGATGGATTTTGAAATATGAAAATTTCTTTTGCATTTACATCAAGGTCAGAAAAACGCTGTTGGAACTGTAGTTGAAGCTAGGAAAATTTATCTGCTGCACATTTGTTTGGGAATGGAGGTGTTTTACTTCTTGTTTTAATCTTTGAAAAAATGGGAAATGTGTAAAGCCGCTTGATCTTATTTATGATTTATTTACTTGCAATGGCATCTAAATGATAGAGCTGAGCCTAGAGTCAGGAAATCTGAGTTCAAATTAGGCCTCAGATACTTCCTGGGTAAGTCACTTAACCTTTAATTGCCTCAGTTCCCTTATATGTAAAATAGGGATAATCATATTATATCCCTCCTATGGTTGTTGTGAGGATCAAATGAGATAATATTTGTAAAGCACTTAGCACAGTATCTGGTACATAGCAAGTGCTATATAAATGTTAGCAATTGTTAAAAATATTCTCATCAAATTGATTTAACAAGTTTAAAAAATATGAATTGTTTGCCTTGTAATTTTAGGTTGAATTTATTAGGAAATATTCTTAAGTCTGCAGGAAAAGCTAAGTCCCAAAACCTTTCAATGTTAGATAATAATGATGAAGAGTGGTTCTCATTCAGAAAATTTTCAATCTCAGTCCTAAGCTAAAAAAAAATCATCATAAATTTTTTTTCCTCTTCTTTTCTTGTTTTGACATTATGGTTTTGTATCGGGAATAAGAAATAAAAAATATTATAGCATAGCAGAGGAGTGAAAGTTGAACTTCTGTGAATTATAACTGCTTCACTGTGATTTATTGTGAGACTAGTTGTAGTGGGGAGAAATGCAAGTGCTGTATACTCTCTTGTAATACTTTCTGTCTTTGAAGATAAAAACTAGCCATAGATAATACCTAAATGGTTGCATTCCAATAAAACTTTTTTTTAAAAAAAAATCATTCTTAGCCTAATTTGCTACCTATGGTTTAGCTCGTGACATGTTCTTGATGAAGCTATATTGGGTTCTTGTGATCATTGCTTCCTTTACTAAATATTCACTAATAATCATCCCTTTTAATAAAACATTTTAGAAATTTTGCCAGGAATCAAAGTTTAACTCACTGGTTTATAGTTTGTTAACTTCACTTTCTCGCCAGACCATATTTGCCCTTCTCTAAGCCTTTGGAACTGCTGCTGTCATGTTCTTACAGGAATTACTAACAATTGTCCAGGAATTACATTTACCTATTTCTTCAAGACCCTGGAAAATAGTTCATTTTGTTCTGGTGACCTGAATTCATGAAAGGCAACCAGCTGTTCTGTATTATCTTGTCCATATTTGTTATCAACTGCTCATTAGTCATTTTTATTTTGCTTTTTCCAGTCAGTCAACAAGCATTTATTAAGTACTTACTTTTTGGTGGGCATTGTGTTTAGCACTGGAATCCATGATAAAAAGCTCCATACACAATATGGTCCCATATCACAAGCTGCCTATTGGACATTTTGATCAATATAACTATCTTGTATATATCTCAAACTCAATGTTTCTTCCCTTTTTTGAACATGTGGTTTGGAAACCCAAAAGCTCTTCCACTGATTTCTATGGGGAGGAAATGGAGATGGATTTCTTTCCCCTCTTCCTCCTCCCTACCTCCAGACAGATGGTCCATTAAAGCAGTGAGAATTTTTGCTGGCCTAGACTAGTTCAAGACTACACTTCCAGTTTCTGGCTGCCTCTTCTGCTTTGAGTTTCTTCTCCTGACCACAGGTGGACAAACAACAATCACAAAATGGATATTTCCAGACTGGGTCACTTAGAACTGAGTTCCAGGAATTGTAATTTTCAGAGTATGAGTGCTTTCTGCAGCTGAACCACTTCTTAAAGAAGAGATGACCACTAACAGTATTATCTCAAAACCTAAAATCCATAATCATGACCCAGTTGGGTGGAGACCTGGAGCTTGCATTGTTGCTTGGACAATGCTGACTGAAGTAATTGTGAGATCTATTCAATAGTCCCACAGATATACTGGGAGCCTTTATGTTTTCCTGGAGGAGTAAAGTGAAAGTAAAAGGTAAAAACTGTTTCTATAATCATTTGTGGGCTTTTATGGATCCTTTCAGGGTTATGTGTTTTCTGTTCTGAGACTTCTTTGTGATTGTTTTGTGGTTCATATTTTAAAGCTTGTGGGTTTGGGTTATTTGGGTTTTTTTTGTTTGTTTGTTTGTTTGTTTGTTTGTTTGTTTTTTTAAGTATTTAAAGAGAAAATTCCTTGTGGGAGAGGGATATTCCCCTGGGCCATGAGTGTCATCTAAGAAGCCAGGAAAGGTAGACTAGAGCCAAAGTGTAAAAGTTCTAAATACAACAGAGAAAAAATTGTATTTTATCTTAGAACTAATAGGGAGACACTAGAGGCTTTTGATCAAAGGAGAATATTATGTTAAGACTTGTGCTTAACATATATTGTATCTAGGATATACTGCAACATATCCAACATATAAAGGACTGCTTGCCATCTAGGGGAGGGGGTGGAGGGAGGGAGGGGAAAAAAAAATCGGAACAGAAATGAGTGTAAATATAATGTAATTATTAAATAAAAAAATTAAAAAAAAAAGTGAAAGCAATAAAAAAAAAAAAAAAAAAAAGACTTGTGCTTGTAATATCACTGTGGTAGATGAATGAAGAATGAATTGGAGAAAGAAGACTCAAATTGGCAGGCTGCTGCAAAACTCCATGCAAGAAATGATGAGGTCTTGAAATAGAGTGGTACCTATATGAGTGGAAAGAAAGAGATGGAAGCACAAGATGCTGGGAAGGTAGAATTATCCAAACCTGGCAAATCATGATATATTCAAGTTTTTCTATTCTGCCAATTATTTCTGCTCTGCAGAACATAAATTCTGCTTTCACAATTTTCTCTTTTTTTAAACCATTCAGGTACATCCTGTTGTGGTTCTATACACTTTTGGAAATCTACAGGCTCTTCTTCTTTATTAGGTGTTGATTCATTTTCTACTGTATTGCAATATTTACTTATAGATGTCTAGGCTGCCTAGATATTTTTCCTATTGATTATCTGTTTATACTCAAAGTCCTTAATTGAGTGTCCTTTCTGAGATATCTGGTAATTTCTTTTTCACTCCTTCCTTCCTCCTCTTAATTCCTTATTGTTTACTTTCTGACTCCTTGCCTCTTAAAAAATTTTTTTTTTAAACAAAGATCTGCTTTCTCTTTCTCCCACCTTTCCACTTACTCTCCTCACTGAGAAAACAAGAAAAACAAAAGCCTGTTACAAACATGTATAGTCAAGTAAAACAATATATTGATCATGTCCAAAAAGTCTCAATCTTCATTCTGACCTCATCATCTCATTGTGATGACTAGTCTATTTTAACATGCATCCTTTTGAATCATGGTTGACTGTTGGGTTGATCAGTGTTCCTAAGTCTTTAAAAATTGTCTTTACAAAAGGATTGTTACAGTATGTATTTTCCTGCTGATTCCTGCATACAATTCTATCCAGATTTTCTGAAACCAACCCATTAATTTCTTAAAATGCAATTGTATTCTAACAAATTCATATGGTGTATCTTATTTAGCTGTTCTGCAGTTGATAAATGCCCCTCTCAGCTTCCTTTTTTGCCACTAAAAACAGAGTTGCTATAATTTTTTGTATCTATGGGAACTTTTACTCTTTATTTGAACTCTTTGGAATGTAGATTTACCTAGTAGTGGTACTGTTTTTTCCCCTTTAATAATGGCTTTCCTGTGAGAAACTCTTTTCTCAGATTCTGCTCACTCTTGGCAATTTACATTTCACAGGCTTCAAGCTCTGTTCCAAGTAACTTTTATGAGGGTGGAACTGAGCAAGATGCATGGCTCTTTCCCTCAAGCTTAATGATGTGCCACACAGCTACACACACCTCTTGCTACACACACCAGTTTCCTCCATTCCTTAATCTTTGATTGGTCTCTATTGTAGCATGGAGTGCTGACAAGCACAGGAAAGAGTTATGTTGCAAGCCTGTGGGTCAGCTAATAAAATTCTGTCAAAGTGTGGCAAATAATGGAGGAGGGATAATGAGTGACCTAGTCTTTACCACTGTTAACTCATCAGTTTGTTACTTCCTCAGACTGTGGAGGCATCTAACATTGCCTTGTTTCCTGTGCAAAATTCCTACTTTGGAAAGGTTTTAAAGGTCATGAATTTCTAAGAAAAGGTCTAATCCTCTACCTTGTTCACATGACCTAGATGTCCTTAGCAACTCATTAGATACCTGAGGTGATGAGGAGTAGCAAATTGTTAAGGATAACTCCAAGTTTACAAGCTTGGATGATTGGAGAATGGTAGTCACCTTGACAGAAGGGAGATCTCACTCTCAACTTTTCTGTTAAAAAGCATAAAATAAAGACTTTTCATTGGGTTTTATAGTGACTTTATTAGAATAAAAATCCTAGTAGTTAGGAAAAGTTCAGTTCGGACATACTGAGTTTGAGATAACAACAAGAGAGATACATTGTTCAAAATGTCTAATGGGCAGTCCGTGATATGGGATCATACTATTCATGGAGTTCTTTATCATGGAAGTGGAAGAGTTGTCAAGATTATAGTCAGATCAAGAGTTATGATCATGGATGATTTGGGAACAGCTCAGAAGAGTGATTAAGGCTAGATATAAATAATTGATAGTCAACTTCATAGAGATAATAATTGAAGCCACTGGAATCAATGAAGTTACTGAAAAAGGAGATATAGAAACAGAACAGAAGAGGGTCCCCGAATAGAACTTTGAGGAGTGCCAGTAATTAAGGATATACATAGATAATGGTTCCACAAAGGAGACTGAGACATAGCCTGATAGTAGAAGCATTGCTACAAAAACCTGAGAAGGAGAACATTGATCTACAATGTCAAATGTGACAGTAAGATCAAAAAGAATCACAACTAGTGTTCCCTGGTAATTATAGAGACAGAATTTCAGGGAAGTGATGAGGTCAGAAGCCACAGATTGCCAGATTACAAGAGGTTGAGAAGTAAGTAAAACTGATAGGAAATGAAGCAATAAGTAGACGTCTAGTTGTGAAAGAGTGGAGACATCTAGGATGAAAGCTTGAAGGGATCCAAGTGAGGGTTTTTTAAAGGATGGAGATCTGGACATGTTTGTAGGTATATTTGAAAAACAAGATTAAAGATTGGGTTGGGGATGACTGTGAGAGGATATCTGCTAGAAGAGACAGGTAGGGACAGGAACAAGAACTTATATGATGTAGAATGAGGCCTTGGTGAAGAAAACAGTTACCTCCCCTTCAGAGACTGAAATAGAGGAGAGAATGGGGGATGCATCAAGGGATTTTGGGATATAGAGAAAAAAAAGAGGAAACATATCAAATGTAATTTTTTTTTCCAGCAGAGTATGAACTGAGGTCTTCTGCCAAGAAGGAGGGGGTATGAAAGTCTTGAGAAGAAAAGAGAAGTTTTTGGAATCAATCTTGTCAGGATATAATAGATCATTCAGAGAAGATGGACTGATCCACAACAATGTGACTTAAATGAGATTAGATCACATTTGTAGTGGATCCAATAAACAAAGTTGTGTGATTTCCTCCAGCACCATCCAGTGGCATTTATGGAATTAAAGGAGCAAATGGTAGAGAGGATCCTGAGTTTGCTTTTTTCAGGGCATTAATATCAATAGGAGAGAGGCACAAGGGCTTGGAGAATAGAGGACAATGTTTCATGATACTAATTAACTTGGGTCAGGATTGGAAGGGAGAAAAGTCCATATGTTTGGTGCCCTACTTTGGTTCTAAAATATTTTTCTTTGTTTCTGCTTCTATTTATTTTCATTCAAATGCTCTCTACCATTCTTCCTCAACACAATCCTTGGCTTTCCTCATACCAGTATATCTTCTTAATTTGTACAATGCTACCAGATTTTATATGTACCTTTCCTGCAATGATGTATTTATTCCCTTCCAGAATCATGGGTCCTATCCTGCTATGTCTCAGTGATATATATTAAATCAACTGTGCCTTCTACCCCAGGATTCATAATTCAACTTGCTTGTTCCCTGTACCCCATGCATTTGTGCATAGACACCTGAGGCAATGATTTTTATTGCTGGATTCTTTCTTGGATTTTGTTTCCTGTGTCTTTTAGGTCATTCCATGTCACTACATCCCCCACATTAAATATAAACTCTGAAACTGAGCTGTAACAGAGTGTGAATCGCCTTCTCTGCTGCTTGGGCTAATGTTGGCCTAACAATTAAGACTAAGAAAACACAGCTGTTCTACCAGCTAGCATTATAATATCCATATGTGGAACTATTGGCTACAGCAGGTGGAAAAGTTTTGAATGCTATAGATAAGTTCACTTACCTTGGTAGTATATTTTCTAGGGATGTCCACATTAATAATGAGGTTGGTGCATATATTGCCAGAGCTAGGTTAATGTTTGGGAACCTCCAAAGAAAAGTATGGGAGAGAAGAGGTATTAGACTAATTATCAAATTGAAGGTTGTAGACCTTCATTTTGTAGACTGATTCATTGTTGTATTCCTGTGAAAACTGGACAATATCATGGTGTCATGCCAGAAAACTTAATCGCTTTCATTTGATTTGTCTTAGGAATATTCTGTCGATCACCTGGCAAGGCAAGATACCAGAAACTGAAGTCTTTTTTTTTAACTAAACTGCCAATTATTCAAATTCTGTAATAGACAGTACAGCCTCGATGGGCTGGCTACATTATTTAAATGGCAAATATATGCTTGCCTAAAAAAAAGCATTTTAAGGAAAACTCATTCAAGGCAAGCACTCACATGTAGTCAAACTTTGGAATTGAGTGACATGGGAGACACTGGCACAGGACCACCCAACATGGCAAGCCCTCATCGACGAAGGTGTGGTAATTTTTTGAGAGAATTGAAGTAGCTCAACAGAAATTCAAAATTTAAAGAATCCTCCCCAAATGTTTACATGAACTGTTTGTGTTTGACCTGTGGTAGTGTATTCTGAGCTTATATTGGTCTAATCAGCCACAATCAAACACATTATAACTTGATGCTAATATACGGATAAAAAATATAATATTTTTGTCCTCTCTGAGACTGAAGACAACAACCATCCTTCCACTCCCTTCTACAAATTCAATAAACTCCAGTGATTCCCAATTACCTCTAGGAACAAGGCTAAAATTCTCTGTATGGCTTATTAAATCTTTTACAACCTGACCCTTTCCTACCTTTCCAGTCTTCTTACATTTTACCCTTGTCCACATTTCTTGCATACTCTCTGATCCAGCAACATCTGCATTCATATTATCCATACCTCTGTGGACCTGGAGGCAGGAAGACCTGAATTCAAAGGCAAGTCATTTAACTGCTATGTGTCTGTTTCTTCAACTGTTTCATTCAATTGTATCTGACTTTTTTTGTGATTTCATTTGGGGTTTTCTTAGCAAAGATGCTGGAGTGGTTTGCCATTTCTTTCTCTAGCACATTTTACAGATTAGGAAACTGAGATAAACAGGGCTAAATGACTTACCCATAGTCATACAGCTAGTAATTGTCTGAGGCCAGATTTGAACTGGAGAATATGAGTCTTCTTGGCTCCATGCCCAGAATTCTATCCCCTGCACCACCCAGCTGCCCATGCTCCAACTGTAAAATGGGGACAATATAACAACACCTATCTTGCCCTTGCATGATTGTTAAGAGGATCAAATAAGAAAATATTTGTAAAGTGTTTAACATGGTACCTGGTACATAGTAGGTACTATATAAATGCTAATTCCCTTTCTTGTCTCTCAAATAAGACCTAACTGTCTTTTTAATAACTGTACACCATACTTATAATGTGCCCTCTCCTCATCTCTACCTCCAATTCTTGGTTTCCATGAATTCCTTCAAGACTGAGCTCAAATTTCAATTTTTGCAAAAGGTTTTTCCTATACTTGTCCCTCACCCCACTTCTAACTGAGATTACCTTCCATTGACACTATATATATACATATATATATATATACATATACATATATATATCTTGCATGTGCAATATGCATATGTGTCTGTTTTAATTTTAAAGACTAGATTTATTGAGATGATTCAAACTAGTTCCAATTGTTCAGTGACGAAGAGAGCCATCTGCACCCATAGAGAGAACCGTAGGAACAGTGTGTGGACCACAACATAGCATTCTCACTCTTTCTGTTGTTGTTTGCTTGCATTTTGTTTTCTTTCTCAGTTTTTTTTTCCTTCTTGATCCAATTTTTCTTATGCAGCAAGATAACTGTATAAATCTGTTTACATATATTAGATTTAACATATATTTTAACTTATTTAACATGATTGGACTAATTGCCATCTAGGGGAGGGCATGGGGGGAAGGAAGGGATAATTTGGAACAGAAGGTTTTGCAAGGGTAAATGTTGAAAAATTACCCACACATATGTTTTGTAAATAAAAAGCTTTAATTTTTTTTTAAAAAAAGACTAGCTTTATATGGAGAAAAAACAAAATCAAAGCAAAAATCCAGAAAACCTCACCTGCCCCACCAAATTTCACATCCCAAAGGATGAGGATTTTATATCATAAGATATTTCTAGGTAGTAAGTCTACAGATTATAAATCATTTTCAATATGTTTTTGTCTGTACATTTTTTTTGGTGTCATTTCCTCCATTGGAACATGATCTTTTTGAGGTCAAGGACCATGGTTTTGTCTGTCTTTGCTTCTCTGGTATTTAGCATAGCAGCTGGCACACAGTAATTGCTTAATAAATGCTTGTTAATGGTCTGATTCCTGCTGCTATTATTTTTTCCTACATTATAGTTAATCTCTATGGTATCTACCTTAAAAGTAATATTTAGGTGATTTTCTCTGTCCTCATTCCTTTTCAGTTTAAAGCCCCTTTGATTGGATTTTCAAGACTCCAAGCAATTCATTCTTATCAGTTTTTGTAAGGTACATTCCTTTGCTGGCCAAAAAACAATCATTCCAATATTTTAGGCGTTAGTCCAGAAATCCAAATTTTGTTCTAAGATGCTATTTTAAGTGATTGTTCCATTGTGCACCAGGCCCCTCCCTTCTGAGAAAAAGGAGAAAAGCTATACCATCAAGTCTCCTACCTTGGGAATAGGGTTGTAATATCTTTCCAGCCCAGTTCTCTTTCCTAAATTGCCAAAAATCCTAAAAGATTTCCACCCTGAGACCAAATCTCTGGAGATGAAAACTTACCTGAACTCATTCCCTATTGATTAACAAATTTTCTCCTAGTTATACACTCTCCATCCCAGTTTTTACCTCAGCTGTGAATCATTGTTACCAAATGAGATGCCTCTATTTCTCCTCTCACTTTCTTCTATATTCTCTATAGTCTGGCTCTAGTCTTCAGTATTCAAAGTTACTAACAATTGCCAAATCCAATGACATTATTTTTGATCTCTTTGCAGACTTTGTCATTGTCAGTCACCCTCTTCTCCTTGATGCTTTATCCAGGGCATGTCCACCAAAAAATGGATGTCCCCCAAAGCCCTGTCCTGGTCCTGAGCCTCCTTCTTTTATCTCTCTACACAACTTTACTTGGTGATCTTATCAGTTTCTGTGGATTTAATAATCACTTCTATGCTGATGATTCTCAAATCTACCTATCCTGCTCTCCCTTCTCTGCTGTACTTCTAATTCACACCTCCAACTACTTTTTAGATATCTTGAATTGGATGTCTAGTAGACATTTTAAACTCAACATTAAATTCCAAAACTGAGCTCATTCTCTTTTTCCTTAAACCTCCTCAACTTCCCTATTATTGTAGAGAACAACACTATCCTCCCATCCCTTAGTCTTGAAACCTAGGTTTCTTTCATTCTTGCTTCCTCACTACCTTTCACCTTCTATATCCAATCTATTGCCAAGAGCTTCTTTGTAATATCTAATACTTCCCTTTCTCTAATACTTCCATCATTCTAGTGCAGGCCCTCATCACCTCATGTCTAAACCATTGCAATGGACTGCTGGAGGGTCTGCCTACCTCCACTCTCTCTCCACTCCAATACATTCTTCACTCAGCTACTTAAGTGATTTTGCTAAGTCTCAGATTCATGTCTCTGTTTCTCTCTGAATGTCTGTCTATCTGTCTCTGTATCTCTTCTCTCTGTCTCTTTCTCTCTGTATCTCTCTCTCTGTGTCTTTCTCTCTGTCTCTGTCTCTGTCTCTCTGTCTGCCTGTCTGTCTGTCTGTCTCTCTCTCTCACACACACACACACACCCCACTCAATAAACTCCAGTGCCTTTCTATCACCTTCAGGATCAAATACAAAATTCTCTACTTGGCATTCAAATGCCTTCATAACCTGCCCTCTCCTACCTTCCACTCTTCTCAGATCTTATTCCCTGCTACACATTGTTCTGTCCAATGGTATCAACCTTCTGTTATTCCACAAACAAGATGTTCCACTTCTCAGTCCCAGACATTTTCTCAGGCTGTCCCTTATGCCTTGAATGTTCTCCCTCTTCACCTCTGAATCCTGGCTCCCTTAAAGTCCCACCTACAATCTCATCTTCTACAGGAAGCTTTTCCCAGTTCCTCTTAATTTTAGGGTCTTGCCTCTTATTTTCTCTTTATTATACACACACACACACAAATATATACATACACATATATATGTACACATAGACATATATATTTATTTATCTTGCTTGTGTGTATGTTTGTTTGCTGTCTCCCTCATTAAATAGTAAGCTCTTCAAAGGCAGAGATTATCTTTGGCCTTTTTTGTACCCTTGTACCCCTCAATGCTTAATACAGTGCCTGACACCTAATAAATGACTAATTTATAAATGTATATTTATATATATAATATATTATTTTATATTAATATTATTGCCATTATAATATTATATATAATATTTATAATATAATAATATTAATAATAGATTATGTTATTTATATATTCTATATATAAATAAATGTACATATTTGTTTGTTTGTTATCTCTTTCATTAGATTGTAAGCTCCTTAAGAGCTAGGGTTATCTTTTATTTTTCTTTGCATTCCCAACATTGAGTACAGATCCTAGTACATAGTAGATGCTTAATAAATGCTTATTAATTGAATGACCGTTTACTTCCCAAATTGCCTTTCTCTTCTGAAGCCCTTTCCTTTCACTGGAAGCAGTGATAAAAACATCACTCATTCCCCTAAAGCCTTCTGTTTCTCATCAAGACTTCAGAATTCCTTGTATTTTCTTCATAACAACTCTACTGATCTAAACACATGGCCAAAGTTCTCCCAGATCCCTAGACTCATTTCTACTATGTCCAATACCACAGCTATCCCAAAGGATTAAATATTTCTATTTGGCTTATTTTCACCATCCAGCAGTCTTTCTAGGGAAAATTTCCAAATATAGCTCATGTCAAGTTTTCACTAAATTTGGTTAATAGAAGTCCCAAACTCCTGAATACACTCTTATGGTAACAAACAAAAATATATTGTTTGTATCCATTTTTGGATACAGAGGACAGCATATATTTCAATACATAGAAAATCAGAAAATGCAAAAAACAAAATCACTCACAGAAGGGTGCAAATAGATGAAAACACCTAAGAAAATCATAGTGTTCTATTATTTCTCCTTCTGAGAAGGGAATTGATTTTGGATTGACATTAGGGACATCTGTTGACTGTGCCATATAATATTCTTCCAAGATCACAATGCCACTTTACAGTTTAACCTCCCTCCAAAAAACAAATCAACTTTGAAACAAATAAACAAGTAAAATCTTTTGCATTGGCCCAAACTCTGAATAATTCACTATGAGAGGGATTGGCTTTCACATAACAAAGTTTTATCCATTGTCATTCTTTCTCTAAGAAAGATGCTGCCCCTCCCCTTCTCCATGGAAAGCTAGGTCTCCAAACTTTTTATCCTGGAATTGGTCATAATGTAACTTATAAGGCTGGCATTGCCTGAGAAATCTCCCTTGTATAGTTAGAAGGCTAGATTCTGTTATCACTTTACCTAGGAAATCAAAATTATTATTTCTTTATATAAGAGGATGGGATTTCAGAGTGTCATCTGTGACTTTTCCTCTCAGGCTATCTAGTCCATAACATTAAAAAAAATTTAGTCAGAAAATTAGAAATACCTAGTCTTCAGGTATTTCTCCCTGGAATTTCATCCACTAGCCCAATTGTTCTCATCCCTTAGTAGCAATCCTAGAAAACTACAGTAACAAAAAAATTTCCCCTTGAGTTGAATGGACAACAAAATAGGGGGACTAACACAACCCATGTTTTTGGGTCCCATTACCAGGTCCTGGTGGGCAAGAACATGGTGTACATACAAGCTTCTTTATGCTATTCCTCTGGAACTCAAGATTTTTTTCTGCTGTGTTCTTTTTGGTCCTCTGAACAACAAAAAATGGGAAAGAAGGTAAAAAACAAAAATACAGAAACAATGATTGAGCAAGCTTGTTCACTCACTTTTGCAAGCCAGTATAGAGGAATAACTAAGATTCTATCTACCCCCAGAATCATACCTTATCATCTGGGCGGTAGCTCCATTCCTTAGAAACCGCTAAGGATTTCTCTATTGGCTTAAGAAAGTACTAATACATCTTAAATATGGTGATTTGCATTACTGGGACTATGTCCTAGAATGCTATTGATTAAAAAAAGTATTTAATGAAAATATCCTTATCAGTTTTATTTTTAATATTAAAAAATTAGAAATATGTTCAACAGTTGGGGAATAGAACAGATTGTGTCATATGAACATAATGAAATATTATCATATCCTAAGAAGTGACAAAAATGAAGAAAATAAAGAAATGTGGAAAGACACACACAGAATCAAGAAAGTAACTTCAAAAGAATAATATACAAACTGGTTATAATCACATCAGTGAACAAGCACTTATTAAATGCTTACTATGTATCATGTATTGTGATAAGTACAAGGGATACAAAGAAAGACTCACAGTTTTAATAGGGGAGACAACATATAAGTGAACATATATATATAAGATATGTATACATATATATTTAGCATATTGTGGCTAATCTCAAAGAGAAGTCATTAGCACTGAATAACAACTGCAGCAGTAAATAACTGCAGCAATAAAACTTGGAGAAAATGTGAAGAAAACAAAGAGAAAATGGAAGAGATATAAACAAATAGGACAAGTTTAATAATTCTTTAAGTAACATTTTATTAAATCATAATTGATAGTTTATCATTGTGCTCATAATTTTTTAAAATAATTGTGCAATTTTAAAATCTATGTTTTTTTAGGTTATATGTGTGCAATTATGTAAAATACATTTCCATATTACAGTTGTGAAAGAAACAGATCAAAAGGAAAAAAGACTATTAAAAAGAAGTGAAAAAAGTAAGCTTCGATCTTCATTCAGAGTCCATCAGTTCTTTATCTGGTTATGGAAAGCATTTGTATTTATCTTGGATCATTGTGCTACTGACAAGAAGTAAGTCATTCATATAATGTTGCTGATACTGTGTACAATGTTTCCCTGGTACCGTTCATTTCGCTTTGTGTACAATGTTTCCCTGGTACTGTTCATTTCACTTTGCATCAGTTTGTACACGTCTTTCCAGGTTTTTTTGAAATTGGCTTGCTCTTCATTTCTTATTGCATAGTAGTATTCTATTACATTCATATGCCACAATTTGTTCAGATAAGTCCTGAGTGGTTCTCCTGATAACCATCACCTTAATTTCCAATATTTTCCACCATGAAAAGTGCTGCTATAAATATTTCTGCATATGCAGGTCTTTTCCCTTTTTATGATCTCTTTGGGATAGGAACCTAGTAGTGGTATTGCAGGACTGAAGGGTATATACATTTTGGTTGCCACTTGGACATAGTTCCAAATTACTCTCCAGAATGGTTGGATTCGTTCACAGCTTCACCAACAATGCATTAGGGTCCCATTTGTCCCACATCCTTTCCAACATTCATCATTCTCTTTTTCTTTTTCTTATTTTTGTCATATTAGCCAATATGATAAATGTTAAGTAGTATTATGGAGTTATTTTAATTTGCATTTCTCTAATCAAAAGTGATACAGAATACTTTTTATATGACTCTAGATAATTTTGATTTCTTCATCTGAAAACTGTCTTTTCATATCCTTTGAAGGCTATGTTTATTGAGAGTTATAATAAAAGGCTTTTTACCGAGAAATAGAACAAGAAACAGTTGCATTGAATCCAAATCCTTTGCCCAAGGTCACAAAGTTAGTATCATAGCTTCAATTTAAACCCAAGACTCCATGATCCAACTTGAATATCCTTCCCCAAAAAACTATTTTACCTCTCTTTGAAGGCAAGGGTCCAAATGCTGACTTAGTGCTAATCTTAATTAACTATATATCTATTCCATATCTATATAGTTTTTTTAAATTTTTATTTAATGATTACTTTATATTGACAACATTATCCCTTGCACTCGTTTCTTTTCTGATTTTTTTCCCCTCCCTCCATCCATCCCCTCCCCTAGATGGCAAGCAGTCCTTTATATGTCAGACCATATCTATATAGTTTTATATAAATGTGAGTTGCTATCGCTGGCTGGAGGTGAAGTTCCCTCTCACACTAAGAAACCTTCCCTCTGGTCCCAAGCCCTCCAGCTTCAGTCTGGTGGAGTATGGCCCCAAAGAGAAAAATCAGTTTTTCTCACACTCCTTGGATCTTTGTATACCTATAGATGAGCTCCCAGAGGAAATCTTCTAAGCCTTAAATATGGCTCATATCATATGTCTCCCCAAAAAGTGCCATCATAGTCCCTTCTAGATAAATAGCTACTCAGGTAAATCAAATTATTGTTCAGACTCTTCATGATCCCATTTGGGGTTTTCTTATCAAAGATACTGGAATGGTTTGCCACTTCTTTCTCCAGTGTGTTCCCATTTTATATATGGGGAACTGAGGCAAATAGAGGTAAAGCAACTTGCCCATGATAAGTAAGTATCTGAGGATGGATTTGAAAATGAAACTTCCTGACTCCAGGTTTCATGCTACCATCTAGCTAACTGATCAGGTATGAGACATCTACTTCTTTCCTTCACCACCACAGAAATGCTTAAAAACACACATTGACAAAGACTTAAAACATGAAAGAGCAACCCATATCTCCCATTTTACTCTCCCAGGGGGCAAATACTTAAAATATGAAACATGGTAGGACAACTAAACAGCTGCACCCCAGCTCTGCATAGTCCAATAAACTCCATCAAGATCTGTTATCTTCTGACAAAACAGGGAAAAGCTTGGGCATATCTCTTCTTTGAAGAAACATTGAAGTAAAAAAAATAAACAACATAAAAATGTATAACCTATATCACAATGCTTGCTTTCTCAAGGAGGGGAGATAGGAGGAGGAAGGGAGAGCATTTGGGACTCAAAATTTTTTAAATTGAATGTTAAAAATTTTAATTTATATGTCATTGAGGGAAAAAATAAAAAGAAACAATATTAAAAAAAGAAACACGGCAGTGTCCATAGGGAGTGTCTCCTGCTGCTAGATACCCCATAGCTCTCAATGGATCTGGACCTAATGAGTCTATGAGGTAAGCTATCAAGGTTTAAAATATCCATGCTAATCAGTCATTTGTTCTCAGGGAAAGAAACACAAAACAGAAACACTAGCCAGAGTCTTGAGATCCAATCTCAGATTTATTTAAATAAATAACTGTCATAGTTGCAGATGAGGAAGAGAAGGAAGAGTCCTCTTTTTCCTCATAGAAACTCCAAGGGAGAGCTGTCCAAACCCAAGACTATGCATTTGGAAGACAGGAGGAAGAACATATGGTCCCTTTAAAGTCTATTAAATGGACAGCTCTTGCCAATCAAATGTAGCCACTCTTCCCCACCCCCATCATGAGGCAGTTCTTAAAACTATGGCCACTGTAATACAAGGATTCTAGATTTAGAACTGGACAGGACATTAGGAGCCATCCAGTCCAACTCACTCATTTTAGACTTAAGGAGACTCATGATCACACAAATAAAAAGTGGCAGTTAGGATATTTGAACCCAAGACATCTGAATGCAGAGCCCACAGTCTTTCCATAGACTGTCATTTATATGTCAGATACTGAATTAATGCTTTTTGGTCAATGTTCTAATATAAAAATATAGTGCCAGAATTAGACTTAGGAAAACTCATCTTCTTGAATTCAAATCCTACTTCAAATTCTACACTTACTAGCTGTGTGACTCGGGGCAAGTCAATTTGCCCTGTTTGCCTAAATTTCCTTATCTGTAAAATCAGTAAAAAAAAAAAATCTGTAAAAAAAAAAATGTAAAATCTGTTTAAAAAAATTAAAATCTGCAAAATGGAGAAGAAAATGGCAAACCTCTCCAGTATCTTTGCCAGGGAAGCTCCAATTGGGATCACAAAGAATAGGACATGACTGAAAAAAACTGAACAATAATTAATATTTTAAAAATCCACTGTAGTTTGAGGGGAAAAAATCCTAAACAATATTTTTTGATCGTCTAACAGCTTCGGAGCCTATGACAAACTTTGCCCTTTTAGTTCTCACATCCTTTTGAAATTTCTAAAGAACAAAGGAGGGTGCCTCTAATGTGGATGTGTTTTTCCCTAAATGTCTCTCACCTCCCCAGTGGTGGGTAGATGGCTGCTCACTAAAGTCTTCCCTTGAAATGCCATGAACTCCTAATTTGGGCTAGTTTGAGGCTGACATACAGAGAGGCATAGTAAAAAGTGGGGAATTTAAATGGTCACAGGCACAATCTCCCGTTTATGGCTATTGTTCTACAAGAGGACACCAGATCTGTCTGTTTGGATTCCAGGGCCATGACTGTCTCCTACTGCTTTCCCAACTCGCTTGTCTCCTGCTTCCTTCCTTTAGACACCAGCTTCCAAGAGCAACAAAGGAGCTGGATTTAACAAGTGCCCATCTCACTTACAGGCTGGGGCAATGGCAGAAATAGTGTGTGGCCTCAAGATTAACAGTCAAAGTCAGCAGGAGGTGAAGTCTTTTAATCTCCCCCTCTGCCTGCTGACTCACTAAAGACTTCAGGCTAGATTCCTGTTAAATTTTTCTCTGCTTTTCTGCCTCCTGCACCACTTTCCTATCTGCTCCCTTCTCCCCATCCCATTACACTTCCCTCCCCCCCTTCACTATTATAAACATATAAACAGAGGCACAAAAAATGCCACTTATTTCTTGGGCAAGACTAAAGTCCTTTGATAAAACAAAAATATATGCAGTTCTTAACTCACAAACAACATTCACTCTTTCATGCATAGTCTATTATTCAGAACTGAATACATTTTCCCAGAAAACAACAACAACAATTTTATAAGTGATACTTGGGTCCTCAGATGAGTTCACTAAAGTTGATGATGTACCTGAAATATATGTAATCCTCATAGTTCAAAGCCCATTTGTACAACACTCCACTTTTCGACATTTTGAGCCTGTTTTAAGGATAGATCTGATGAGATTTTGGGAAAAGAGACTGGTCTTTTGTCTTCCAGCTTTGGGATAGAAGATAATTCTACAGACTCTTCAGGACCCCAAAGAGTGAAAATATACATATCCAGAGAACAATGATGGCCAGTGACAACAGCTGGTCTGGGGGACCAGTCATGCTGCAGAATTGCCAACATCCTCAAAAGCTGTTATCAAATGACCTGCCTAAGCTGCAGTCCTTTGCACCACTATTCCCATTGTCTTAAGGGCATCAAGGTGACATGCTAGATATAGTATCAGGTCTGGAGTCAGAAAGACCTGAATTCAAATTCAGCCTCAGACATTTGCTAGTTTTGTGACCCGAGAAAGTCACTTAACCCTATTTGCCTCAGGTCCTCATCTGTTTAAAAAAAAATGAATTGGAGGGGCAAAAATGACAAATCACTAAAGTATCTTTGCCAAGAAAATGCAACAGTGAGTGATGAAGAGTAAGCCATGATAAAAAAATGACTGAACATATCTCATTGCCTTCCTGCCCTTTGCTAGTTACTTTGCTGCATTCTTCCAGATGTCTCCCTAGTTACTGATTCTGCTGTTCTTGAGTCTCAGAAGTAGTCTGACAGTTGTTTAGGTAGCTTGTCCCAGGAACTGCGATTAGCATTTTTTCCCCTTTTAGACAAGTACCTAGCCAGACATACCTAGCCAGCAAGTTAAAGAAACCTTTAAGAAAGTTTAAATGTTGTTCTAGATTTTTCCCAGTTTAACTCTTAATTGAGTTTAAGTTAATTTTGAATTAAAGTTTATTTTCTGAGGCCAGAAAATTTCTTTTCCATTTTTCATACTTCTAGCCCACTTATTCTCAAAGGTTCTACTTAAGTACAACTTCAAAAGAACTGGTGAAGCTATGAGGAAGAAACCCTTCAACTTCCTTAACATTGTAGCCCCCTTTTTATGCAAAACACAAGAACTGGGTTGTCTAGAAAGGCTAAAATGGGTTGGTGATTTTTGCCCTATTACCTACCAACAACCCAAATCACACTACAAGGTGGAGTCTCCAAGTGTTATTATTCTCACTTTACAAGTAGGAAACTCATAGTTATGCAAGAATATAATAAGTAACACAGGTAGGATTCTATCCAGGACTACACTGACTTAAGGTGCAATCCTCTCTCCGGGATACTATAATCCTTTCAAAAGTACCTACTCTAAGAGGAGGCATGTTGGTTATTGGGGGTCTGCTTAAATATTTAAATAGTTGTCTCATATACAATAATTGTTTTTACATCTCTGTTCAAACTTCAGTTTTCTCATCTGCAAAGTGAGCTGGAGAAGGAAATGGCAAATCACTTTAGTATCTTTGCCAAGTAAACCCCAAAATGTGGTCGTGAAGACTAGGACAATACTAAAATGACTCAACAATCACAAAAGTAACATACTACATATACCAACAAATTTCCACGATGTATATGTTTAGAATCACACTATATCAATGGGGGTAGCTCTTCCATTTTTATACATATTAGTCTGAAAGCCTTCATGTTCCCTGTATACCTATGATGCTCAAGCATAGAAAATGGTTAGTTTTTCTGCTGTATAAAATGATTGATTGATTTTTGTAGTACCTAGAATTCTATTCAATGCAAATATTTATAAATATCCTACACAAAAGAGAACTTCTAGTTGCAAAAAAAAAAAAAATGCTTTTGGAAAAAGCTCCAAAAAATGCTTTCTGCACATGAGAAAGTCCCTTAATATACTACATCTGACACTCCCTTGTCATGTTTAATTTGAGCTAAATAATTGTCGTGTATCTTATTTTATTAGAACTTAAGGGTAAAGGTGCAAGGCCTGGGACCCAATGATAAGCTCATACAATACTCAATGGGACCAAATTGTCAACAGGAAGCCTGTGTCTTTCAGATCTGCTCAAAAAGATTCAGTGTTCACCAAAGCCCATTTGACCTTGTTGTCATAATAGCTTTAGAACTCTACTCTGTCATATTAAGATATAGCCAAGAATTTTTTTTTCATTTAAAATAATTAAGTCTTTTAGGTACCACTTGAATTTAAGTAGATTGCCCTCTTTTGATATAGCTCACAGAAGAATGTCTTTGAATAGAAACTCAGTAAATATCCACTTTCCTACTACTTATACCAAATTAAGTTTCATCAGCCTTATCATCTAGAATGGTAGCACAAACAACTTTTTAAAGAGGTTAATTATACCCAAAGCTACAATCAAAATCCAAGATTTAAAACTGCTAAATGAAGAAGAAAAATGTTACTTTCTACAAGAATTCTTTCCTGAGAGGTGCTGATAAATGTTTGACAACTGGCTTTCTGGGGGGGGAGGGGGGAATACACACACACACACACACACACACTTAAAACCTTAAAACTTGATTATTTTTATTGAATATTGATTATTATTATTTTCTTTTTTAAATAGTATTTTATTTTTTCAATTAAATGTAAAGATACTTTTCAACATTAATTTTTGTAATAGTTTGCATTCCAAATTTTCTTTTCTCCTCTCTTCCTTTACACCCCCCTTCCCAAGACAGCAAATAATTTGATAGAAGTTATACATGTGGAATCATTTTATACATTTCCACATTGGTCATGTTGTGAAAGAAAAACCAGAACAAAAGGTAAAACCCACAAGAAAGAAAAAGTAAACAAATTTTAAAAAGGTAAAAACAGTATGCTTCATTACTCTACATCATTAATATTTTCATTTTTGTAAATCTAGAGTAGACCAAGGATTAGCAGCCTCAGGCCAAATCTGGCCTCACTTCCTGTTTTTATACCGCCCACAAACCAATATTTTTTAGTGGTTGAGGAAAAAAAATTAAAGAATAATACTTAATGACACATGAAGATTATATGAAATTCAAATTTTAGTGTCTATAAGAAAAGTTTTATTGGAACATGGACTACCTTGGTACTATAATAGCAGAGTAGGTAAGGAGAGATTTCATGTGTTGTTCTTATCATTTAGCCCAGCTGTAGTACATTACAAATAAAAATGATACAGCTAGAACACAGTTCACATTTCAAACATGATATATATATATTGCTTACTGTAACATTTTATTATTTTTTTAATTACTAGTATATGTTTGTCTTTATTCAGTAATGTCCAAGTCTATATGATTCCATGCACCACAGCATACCTGGCTCTTCTATCCTCTGTTATCTTTCGAAGTCTGTCCAAGTTCATATTCTTTGCTTCCATGATACTATCTATCCATTTCATCCTCTGGCACCCTCTTTTCCTTCCTTTGATTTTTCCCAGTATCAAGGTCTTTTCCATGGGGCCATCTTCTCATTACATGGTCAAAAATATTTAAGTTTCAGCATTAATATTTGACCTTCCAGATAAAATTTAAGTATTAATTTTAGTATTGACTGATTTGATCCCTTATCCAAGGAACTCTCAAAAGTCCCCTTCAACTCCACAAATTAAAAGAATTGATTCTGAGATATTCAGCTTTTTTAATATTCCAACTCTCACAGATGTACATTGCTACACAACTGACTTTATAGACCTTTTTTTGGCAAGCATATTTCTGCTTTTTATATACTATTTGGATTTGCCATAACTTTCTTTCCAAGGTGCAAGCTCTTTTAATTTCACGACTGCAGTTACAGTCTGCAGTGATCTTTGAGCCCAAGAATGTAAAGTCTGGCCCTGCTTCCATTTCTTCTCCCTCCATTTGTCAGGAAGTTTGCCAGGAAGTGATGGGACCATTTGCCAAGATCTTAGTTTTTTTGGATGTTAAGCTTCAAGTCAGCTTTTACACTTTCCTCTTTTACCCTCAAAATGCTACTTAATTCTTTTTTTTAACTTTCATCATCAGAGTGGTGTCATCTGCCTATCTAAGATTATTTATATCTTTCCTTAATTCCATCTTTTGATTCACCTAGTTTGGCATTTCACATTATACTGTACATATAAGTTAAATAAATAAGGTGACAATATACAACCTTGTCATACTCCTTTTCCAATCTTAAACTAAAATGAGTTGTTTCATGTTAGGTTGTAACCATTGCTTCTTGACTCACGTTCAAGTTCCTCAAGAGGCATGTAAGATGATCTGGCATTCCCATCTCCTTGAAGACTTGTCACATTTTGTTGTGATTCACACAGTCAAAACTATAGTGCAGTTAATGAAGAAGTAGATGTTTTTTCTTGAATACCCCTACTTTTTCCACAATCCAGTAAATATTGGCAATTTGGTCTCTAATTCCTCTGCCTCTTTGAAAACCAACCTACTCTTTTTTGTAATTTTTGATTCAAATATTGCTGAAGACTAATTTACAGGATCGTGAGCATAACTTTGCTGGATTGTTAAATGGGTGCAATTATCTGGTAATTTGAACATTCCTTGGCATTGCCCTTCTTTAGGATTGAGAAGTAAATCTTTTTTCAATCCAGTAGCCACTGCTGAGTTTTTCAAATTTGATGGCATGATGATTGCAGCATTAGTGCATATCCATTGTGTCAAACCAAGAAACTAAGAGAAAAATAAACTGGATGTTATGCTTTTGAGGTACAGTTGTGCTTTTTAAGAGGACATATATAATAATAATAATTATTATGTGAATTATTTTGTAATCAAATCAGATGGCAAAGCATTTGTGGTTATTATGCAATGGTACTATAGTTATACCAAAATAATAAAATTTAAGTCAACATTACTAGACTAAACATGCATTATAATATCCACAGGAAAACAATGGCAGAAAAATAGGAAATTTTAAAATAGAAGATATTATTATAGTAGAATTTCCTGATAAAAATAAAAAACAAAGAAAGAGGCTACAGCCAAAGTAAATTTCAAAGTAGCTCATTTGTTAGCTAAGTAAGAAAACCATATTAATGACAAGTTAATGAACTTGTATTTGATTATAGTAGGTAAAGAAGTGTATGGTGAAAAAATAAACTTGCTTAAGACTATTAATTCATTTAAATCATATGCTCAGGTACTGATATTAGTATTTGGCAGCACCTATTTCTGTAAAAAGACATTGAAAGATGAAATATATAAAATCTCATTACAGAACATCATTTACAGATGAATATTTTCAATGGATTTTCATGATGGAAAACACTAACTTTGAACTCAAGTAAGAGAAATATTAAACATATAAATGTTTTGTTAATTAAATTCAAAATATAATAATAATCAAATACAATTTTTATTAATGAAGTCTACTATTGAGAGAACAGAATTATTTTTGAGTAGGATAATATTTCTCTTACTTGGGCTCAAAGTTAGTGTTCTGCTAGTGGTAAGGTAGAGGGGAGGTTGGCTGCCCTCTCCCCATTACCTACTCTGAGTCTTTGTGTATATGGCACCTTTGTTTATTTTGTGCTTAATTTTTCTGATCTTAAAAGAATGACTATTCCAAAATGGAAGTTCCCAGGTTGTGAAGTCCGAGTTAATTCCCTGTTGACCTCAAGATCAGCCAGAGTCAGGATCAGCAAAAGTCCTTACTCTTGTGGGGGAGAAGTAAAGGAAATTGACCAAACTCCAAGAAGCTCGCCACCCACTTCCTCTCTCCTTCTTGTCCTCCTGCAAAGTGACTCTGGCTTGTCTTACTCCACCCCCTAATCCCACTTCCAATTGTCTGTATACACCAAAAGATCAAGCCAGCACAGAACAGTGAGAAGGACCATTTTCCAAGCATATGCTAATAGAGTATTGTCCAATAGGTAATTATCATTAAATGCTCTGTTGTCCGATTCCAGTGTTTTCAGAGTTTCAGCCCTTTATATCTCCTGCTTTCTTTTGTTTTAGAACACAGGTGGTCACGCCATCCCTGACTTCTCAGGAAAGGAGGTGAAAACACCAAAAAGGAGGTGATCACCCCCCCCCCACCCCTGCTTCTCAGGAAGGGAGATGAAAGCACTAAAAAGGAGATGATCACGCCTCACCCCACCTCCCAACTTCTCAGGAAAAGAGATGAAAAACACCAAAGGAAAGTGGGGAGTCTAGCCAGATATTGCTAGTGGGTTTCTGGGCTGAAGGGTCTTACAAACCCATCAGCATGGGAGGTATTACACAAGCACATAGCAATCAAGCACAAGCTATTAATGATGACTCTCTCCACAGCCAGTGCAGGCTCAATGTGGTGTAACAAACACGAATTGTACATGCAAGTAGTGATATAACAAACAATATGAATCAACATGGTGTTGTAAAAGATTTTCAGAAGTCCTAAAAGGAGAGTATATAAACAATAGTTGCACATATGCCTTCTTCAGCAAAGGAATAGCCCCAAATCAATCTATTGTCCATTGCTTCACATATCAGAGAATCCAATGATTCCTGGAAGTTTTTGAAGTCCTGAAACAGTTTTAACATTTCTCAGAAAATCCAATGATTCCTGAGGGTTTTCAAGTCCTACAACAGTCTTATCATGTCTCACAGAATCCAATGATTCCTGAGGGTTTTGAAGTCCTACAACAATCTTATCATGTCTCAGAGAATCCAATGATTCCTGAGGATTTTCAAGTCCTACAACAATTTTTTTATGTCTCAGAGAATCCAATGATTCCTGAGAATCAATTTTTGATGTCCATAAGTCAAACGCCATAACTGCCATGCTCATTCAGTGGTGGGCACAGTCAGCAATGGGACCACCCGATATTTTTTGGCTCTTCTTCATTTCAAAGGTCTGCTCCATCTCTCTCCAATGGATAAGGCAAATATGACTCATTGGCACCCATTTGATTCCTTCTCCATCTGTAGAGATACAAGCAAACCATCTTCCCCACGCAGTTAATCTATCTAGTCCCTTCCATTCACCACTTTCTGGGTCTCTCCACATCACCTGGCGATTATCTAAAGGTAGTGGAGCTGCTCTCACTGGACATTGCCCTTCTGGTGGGTTTTAAAACCTGTCTGCCAGAGCCAGTGCATCTTTGTCAAAAATCAAGAAGTTAATAGCATAAAAAGCTAGATTTAGAAATTCTCTAGGGGTTACCTGTGGCTCCCCTTTTCTTTTGTTTTTGGAGGAGCATCTTAATGTCTGTTTCTCTTCTCTATTATTGCCTGTCCTTGAGGATTAAAAGGTATGCCAGTGGTGTGTAAAATCTTATACTGTGCACAAAAGTGTGCAAAATGTTTAGAAGTATATGCAGGTCCATTATCTGTTTTAATTGCTTGTGGCACACCCATAATTGCAAATGCTTGTATAAGAAATTCAGTGATCACTCGGGCTGTCTCTTTTGCTGCTGGTATCGCAAAAGTGAATACTGAAAAAGTGTCTACCACAACATGGATAAAAGACAGACGACCAAAAGATTTATAATGGGTCATATCCATTTGCCAAATTTCATTGGATCTCAAACCACGAGGGTTCTTCCCTGGAGGCAGTGCAGGAGCGTGGAAAGGAAGATAAGCTGTATAGGCTTTTACTATACTCCTAACTTCCTCTCTTGTTATTCCAAATTGTAAAAATAAAGCTCGAGCAGCCTGATGATATTTAGAATGAGATATTTGGGTTTCTTGAAATAAAGGAGTATTGGCCAACATGGTTAGAAGGCTATCTGTCCTTGAATTACCATCAAAAATAGGACCTAGAAGTCCACTATGAGAGTTGACATGCAAAATATAAGTCTTACCTGGATGCTTTCTCATTTGCTCTTGAAGTTCCTTAAAGAACTGATATATATTAGAGGCTACAAATTTTGTTGGGCTGTGGCAATTCTTTGTACCACACCTACTGAATAGGCTGAATCAGATATTATATTTATATCTCCTGGATAATAAGTAAGAGCTAGAATGATTGCATACAATTCATTCTGTTGAGTAGACTGAAAAGGAGTTCTGACTACTCTCTTTACAGTTAAGTCACGAGCATATACAGCACAAATATTGTGTTTGGATGCATCTGTAAAGATAGTTGGTTCTTTAAGAGAAACGTTAGAAACTTTTTCTTTAAGACTTCATGGCCAATTGTGTAATAGTTTGGTTATCTTTAATGGAGACCCTTGTGTAAGATTTGGAGCTGTGACCAATAAAATTTGCCACTCTGGGATGGTTTCACAGAACACAATAATTTGTGTATTAGTATGAAAGGTGTGTATCTTGTCAGGTCTTATTCCAGATAATTGTATTGCTTATTTAATGGCCTTTAATAAAATTCTAGCCACAAGTACTGGGTAAGGAGTAAGGATTTGTTCTGGTTGTGCCGGGAGGTTCACCAACGCTATCACACTGTCTCCTTGATGAAGAACTGCTGTGGGTGTCTCCTATGTAGCAAAATCTGATATTTCCAAGGGTTTTTGAGTGATTCTTTCAACCACATTGGATAAAACCAGTTCAACTTCTCTCAAAGCCTCTTGAGTGTCTTTTGTAAGCTGGTGTGGTGAGTTTAAAGCACTGTCTCCCCTTAAAAGGTCATATAATGGTTGTAATTGATAGGTTGTCAAGCCTAACACTGGACGCATCCATTGGATATCTCTTATCAATTTCTGAAAGTCATTTAAGTTTAGCTTCTCTGTTCTTAAGGAAAGTTTTTATACTGTAAGAACCTTAGATATACTTCATATCCTAAATATTGAAAAGGAGCATGTCTTTGAATTTTTTCTGGAGTTATGTGCAATTTGTAGTTCCTTAGTATTTCTATGGTCTTTTGTAGACATGCTTCTAATATTTGTTCTTCAGGTTCACATCCCAATATATCATCCATGTAATGTAATAACATAACTTTTGGAAATGCTTTTCTTACTGGAGTAAGAGCAGCAGCAACATATATTTGACACATAGTAGGGCTGTTTTTCATTCCCTGTCCATTCATATCTTTTATAAGGTTCAGCTAAGTTAATGCTAGGCACTGAAAATGCAAATCTTTTCATATCCTCCTTATCTAGAGGGATAGAATAGAAACAATTCTTAATGTCTATACTCCAAAGAGGCCATTCTCTAGGCAATTGAGTAGGAGATGGAAGTCCAGGCTGAAGAGTTCCCGTAATTTTCATCTGTTCATTTATTTTTCTTAACTCAGTCAACATTCTCCATTTTTCAGATTTCTTTCTTACAACAAATACAGGGGAATTCCAAGGACTTAAAGAAGGTTGTAAGTGTCCTTGGCCAAGTTGCTTCTGTATTATATCTGATAAGGCCTGAATTTTATCGCTACCTAAGGGCCATTATTATATCTGCACTGTTGTATCAGTTTTCCATTAAATAGGAACAGGTAAAAGTGTTCAACAGCAGCCCTGCCTAAAAAATCTAAGTACTCATTTGTAATCATAATTGTTTTAAAATGTCTCTTCTCCACAGATTGATGGGGATTTTTTCAACTATAAAAGGAATAAAAACTCCTGTTTTTTCTTCAAAAGTCCATCTCAAAGGGGCAGCACTAACTTCAGCTGCTATTGATTGCTATTGATTCTCCTATACCAGATATGCCTTAGTCTTTGGCCAGTGACTGAGACAGTTGACACTTCTAATGACTGTATGATCTGCACCTGTGTCTACCAATTCTTCTAATGGTATGCCATTAGCTGTCACAGCTGCTGTCCAGTATATTCCTGGATTTTGTTGCTTAGAGTCAGAATCTGAGTGACTATCACCAGATTGCTTATTAGGAGTCTGTATCAGTAAACCTGATGCTACTACTTCTCCTGGGTAATAGATCACACATTGTCTACCTGTATTAGTAATGGGATATTATCTACATATTCTCCAGTTTCCCACATCAGTGTATGGACGAACACTGTTTTGTAAGTACTCTTAGGAGGTGAAATGGTCAACCTTACTGTGCCTGGAGGCAAGGGATCCATAGGCAGGAGAGGAACAGATTTCACCTTTCCAGGGGGTATCTCAGTTATCCCAGCTATATACAACTCTATTCTCCCTAATTGTAATTCCTTTCTTCCATCAGGTTGCTTCCTGGCTGATTGGTCATGTCTGGATACTGAACTTCTAGGCACTCTCTGGGTGCACCATTGGCTGCGATCATGCCTCAAGTGTTTTTTGCCTGGGACCTGGAGCTGGGCCCTTCATCCTGTTTCTCTGAATCAGTCTACATTCTGATGCCCAATGGAAGCCTCTGTTGCATTTTGGACGTGGGGTTTTGGGTCTTGTTCTCCCACCCTGTTTTCTCACTCTGTCTCTATGCCAATATTGAGCTTTCAAATGCCTTACTTTACCACATTGAAAGCATTGACGAGTCTCTCTGGAAGTCCCTTGCCAAAAAGGACCTTGTCTTCCCATGTTCGGATCTTGGGAAGTCTGCATCATAGCCTGGCTATAAAAAGTATTTGTGCCCACTGAGGCACAGCGTCTTATGATCTTCTCTAAAAGATCTTCCTTGCAAAGTCCTAGTATAATTCTTCTACAAACCTCATTAGCATTTTCTTTAGCAAGTTGCCTTATCATAATTTCTGTTGTTGCATTTTCATCAATAGTTCATATGACAGCTGTCTGCAAACATCCCACAAAATCAGCAAAGGGTTCATTTGGCCCTTGTGCTATTTTTGTGAATACAAAGTTTACTCTGTGAATCATTATATTAATTATTTCGACTTAGTATCTTGTTTCAGGTTCTGGCCCAAAACATCTTCTTGTAAGATCAGATCAATAATCTATCAACTCTAATGAGTTAGCAGTTTGTAAAGATTCCAACATGTGAAGGTCTCTCCCTTGTCGTTTTTACTGGGGATAAAAGCCCATGCTTTAATAGCAGTAGCAGCAGTTTGCTCATATGCTGCTATGGGGTAATTAATCTGAAATTTCTGCATAAGAACCTACCCCCTGTTAGTTGGTCATAGGTGATTAGAAGACTAATTCCACTATGACTATTTTGTTGCCCTCTGGTGATATTGTCATTAATCTGTTCTTTGTCTTCCTCTTTTTCCTCACACTTCCTCATCTGGCTGTTCTTAAAACTTTTCTTTTTTTTATAACTTGCAGGATTCTTTAAGGCCAATTGTATTATGTTGTATATATAGAATGTTTCCTTGGAAATTGAATCAGGACCTTTATCATTGTACTATTCACATAGTTGATCTCCTACTAGTTTCCAATTATCTGTTTTTATATCTTCTTCCTTTAAGAACCAAGGGGACATGTGTTCTAATGTACCCAAGAGTCCAGCAATCTGCTCCCAAGTTACAAGTAAGCGTTGTCCTTGATCAACTTGAATATGCTTTCTATAGTACCCCCTTGGGATGGGGGTGGGGGTGGAGCTGGGGATGGGGGAGAATCTTTTCCTAATATCTGCCCCATTTCAGTTAGAAAAGGTTACTAGTTTAGCCCTTAACAAAGTAATTTCCCTGTTTGTCTGTTAAAATACTCACCCTATTTCCTGGTCACTGGGGACTTCTTCAGTGAAATTAGAATCTTTCGTTCACACGTTGGGCACCAAATGTGAAGTCTGAGTTAGCACCCTGTTGACCTCAAGATCAGCCAGAGTCAAGATTAACAAAAGTCCTTGGTCTTTAGAGGAAGAAGTAAAGGAGATAGACCAAACTCCATGAGGCTTGCCACCCACTTCTCTCCTCCTTGCCCTCCTGCTAAGTGACTCTGGCTTGTCTTACTCCACCCCCTAAACCCACTTACAATTGTCTGTATACACCAAAAGATGAAGAGCACAGAATAGTGAGAAGGACCATTTTCCAAGCATATGCTAATAGAGTATTGTCCAATAGGTAATTATCTTTAAGTGCTCTGTTGTCTGATTCCAGTGCACCTATTCAGAGTTTCAGCCCTTTACACCAAGTAACTATGGGAAGTGCTGAGATCCCATCAGAGTTCCATCAATGATCAGAGTCCACTGGCTATTTTTGTAGTTTGAGTCACTTTCCTTAGGAATCTTGAGTACCCAAGGGATAAGTGAAGTCCAGTTTTTTTTTTATTTTTTTTTGGTGGGGGGGGTTATACTTAGTAATCTTGCTATACTAAATGCTAATGAATTTCAATTGATTCTGGTAGGTATTGGAAAATGGGACAAGTGGGACTCCTAAGGAACAATGTTAGAAGCCACACCCTTCGATTTATCCCTGAGGAGAATAGTAATGGCCCTTCTGGGACCTCAACCAGCCATAGTAAGTGAAGGGCACATGACTTCAGAGGAGGCACTACAACATCATGTAGCAAGAGACATTGGGGCTATCTAGTGTAACTCATATGTAAATAAGAATCTCCCCCAAATAATTCCAATATGCTAATTTTCTTCTCCTTTTTGTCCCTTTTCCTTTTTCTCTTCCTTGCTAGAGAATATAATGTCTCATCTGGACTTGCTGAGATTTAGGGAAAAAAAATCCCTTGTTTGTTTTCCTTTGTTTTATTTTACAACAGTTATCTAGTCTTCCTCCTCTGAGGAACCTGCCATGCCCACTCCCATCCCCCTAAGATAGCCTATTGCATTATGGGATTGCTCTAATTATCAGTCAGTAGACAGTTATTAAGAACCTATTACATGCTAAGAACTTTGTTAAGTATTGAGGGATATAAAAAAGCCTTAAAGAGCTCTTAGTCTAATGTGGGGTGATAATATGAAAACAAATCTATACAAACCATATATATATATACAGCATACATTGGAGATAATCTTAGAGGGAAGACATTAGCATTAGTTTTAAGGATATTTAGAAAAGGCTTCTTATGGATGGTAGAAATTTAGCTGGGACCATCCTCCCCATCTCCAGCCCCATCGTGAGATAAGACAAAGGGAGACAACCAAGGGATCTTTTTCTATGTCTCAGCAGGTCCAGGTGAGACATTAAGTTCTCTAGGGAGGGAGAGAAAAAAGGAAAGGGAACAAAAAGGGAAAGAAATACTACCATATTGGAACAAAAGAAGTGTTTTCAAAAACCGTTTCAGAAGGGACAGCCAAATCAGAAGGACAAGGAGCAAAGGCTAAAGGCCTAGAGGATTAAGCCTGTTCATAGACAACTGAATTCAACATTAAAGGATGCTTTGTAATCTCAACAAAGCCACTTTATCTGATAGGAGAGCTGGCATTAATTGGTGGGCATTGGGAAATAATAGATATGATGGGAAAAAAGCTAATTTCAAGGAACTGACAGTTATTTTTTAAAAAGACCCTAAGTATTTTTATGACATTGCATTAGATTTATTTTAAATTAAATTTTATATTTTTCAGTGAACAAAATATTCTATTTTCTTTGCCTTCCACCTGCCTTTGTAACAAATATATATAATCAAGCAAAACAAATTCCCAAAATGTCCTTGTCCAAAAAATATATCTCATTTGGCACCATGAGTCCATTAGGATGAGGACATAAGATCATGGTTGGTTATTGCATTGATTAGAGCTCTGAAATCTTTCAAAGACATTCGTCTTTATAATGTTATTATTGTCTACAATTTCTACCTAGTTGCTGAAAAGCCATCTTATCTAGGCCCCAGCCTCCAGATAATACTACATCTAAAGCACGCATCCTACCAGCCCCTGTCTGAATCAGACAAATACTGCCATTTGAGGGAATTGGCAATGGAGTTCACATTGGCCAAGGATCCAAAGGACCCCAAAGTGGGCACTGGCTGCTGCAGGAACCAATCTGGTTTACCTGTCTCATATTTTCAATCTGGCATCATTCTCTATGGAACGGTTCTATTACAGGCTGGGAACAACAATTTTCAAATCCTTTGATAAGAGTCAGTCACAGATAGAGCATTCTTTGCATAGTGGAGCTCCTGGACTTCTCCCCAATTCCCTCTTATTATTCACTGAAAATATCATTTCTCAGCAAAGGTCAGTAGAGCCCTATCAATCCACAGGAGAAAAGACTTGGATAGAATCCTAAGCATCTCCATCAGCAACGGTTAGTCTCTTATCCACAACCAGACTCTGAATAGCCCCAAAATATGTGAAACCTATACAGTGATGATGGGTGATTCTGCTACTTAGGGCACAAACATAAAATGTGCTTGTTATTGTTCATTGTTTCTGAATCTTTCTGACCCCATTTTGGATTTTCTTGGCAAAGATACTGGAATGGTTTGTTATTTCCCTTTTCAGCTCATTTTATACATGAGGAACTGAGATAAATAGGGTTAAGTGACTTGACCCGAGTTATATAGCTAGTAAGTGTCCGAGGCAGGATTTGAACTCAGGTATTCCTGACTCTAAGCTCAGCACTGTTCACTAAGTCACCGAGCTTGCTCCAGGACAGACAGTAAGGAAGTCACCCTCAAATTGCTTTTTTAAGTAATGATAATAGCTAGTATTTTTATAATACTTTGAAAACTGCAGTCTTTTATACATATTATTTCATTAAGACATCCCAACAATAAGTAGGTGCTATTATTGTCCCCACTTTACAGAGAAGGAGACAGCTGAGAAAGGTAAAGTGACCTGCTCTGAGGCACATAATTGATAGATATCTAAGGGAGAATTTGAACTCACGTTTTCCCTCACTCAAGGTAAGGTATATTACCTTTTTTTTTTTTTCTGCAACAATTGGGGTTAAGGGACTTGCCCAGGGTCACACAGCTAGGATGTGTTAAGTGTCTGAGGCTAGATCTGAACTCAGATTCTCCTGACTTCAGGGCTGGTGCACCATCTAGCTGCTCCTAGTAAAGTGCACTATTTACTCTACTACCTAGCTGCCCTTCAAATTGATTTTTTAAATTTTATTTTATTTTCACTTCTGATTTCTCTCTTCCTCCTCTCCTTCACTTATAGAAAAGCTCCTTATATGTACAGTCGTGAATAACAAATTTCCATATTAGCCTAGCCATATTGAAAGGAAGAAAAGTGAGGAAGGGAAGATAAAAGAAAGGAAGGGGAAAGGGGGGAAAAAAGGATTCAATCTGCATTCTGAGTCTATCTGTTTTCTATTTAGAGATGGACAGCAAATTTCAGGAGTCTTTTGGAATTGTGATGGGTCATTGGGTTGATAAAAGTTACTAAGTCTTTCAAAGTTGATTGTCTTTATAATATAACTAATATAATGATATCTTTATAATATTCATATATTGTGTAGATTGTTCTCTTGGATTGTTCTCTTGGTTCTGTTCTCTTCACTTTGCATCAGTTCATGCAGGTTTTCCAAATTTTTCTAAAACTATCCCCTTCATCATTCCTCAGCACAGTAATGTGACATTATATTTATATACTATAGCTCTGTTATTCCAAGACCATACTGTGCTATTAAAAACTATGCTGACTTAGTGATCCCATTGTTCCCAGTTCTGCTTGTTAATCCATGTTGGAGAGGCTCTATTGAAGGAGCCTGATACTCCTGCTCCTGGAAACTCTTAAGGATCATAAGTTATAGAGTGGGGTACAACTTGAATTGGTAGAGGAAGTTCCCTCTTCACAGAGTTCCTTATACCAACAAAATCTTAAGTTCAGTACCAAGTCCTATTCTTGCTAAATAATTGAGAAGATGGGCTATTTGTACCTCCTGAAGGAATCTTAAGTTTTGCCAGCTCTCTATAAATGCTCCTCTCTATGTTCTTAGTATTTATTTAGCTCCTTCTAACTGAGGAGCTTAGGAGTATGAACTCCTCTTGACCACAGCTGTAGCTATAATGTATACACAGCGATAGTATGTGTTTTTAAAAAAAGGGGATGATGTTCTTGGCATCCCCACAGTGAGATGATAGCAAACTCAGACCATAAATCACATTGCTAATAATGGTCCAGGGACAAAATGATCAACTCTGAAAGCTTCAAGGTCAGGACCTAGTTTCAGTAGAATGAGCTAGCTGTATAACTTTGGATTTAACCCTGTTTGCCTCAATTTCCTCATCTGTAAAAATGAGCTGAAGAAGGAACTGAAAAATCATTCCAAAATCTCTGCCAAAAAGAATCCAACAAAACTGTTTAACAAGTTTCCTGACTCTACCTTCCCTGATCTGTCCAATGAGCTATTTGCATTATCTTAGGCTTTCCTTCCCCCCATTAATATTTTAAGATTCTTGGTCCACTGAGAATGGGGACCCAGAGAGACTTTTCTTTGATCTAAGGAGAATCTAAGGCCAACAGTTACCAGACCAAGAGAAATAGTTGCTTTTGGGAGGAAAACCCCTAGTCTTCCATTCTTCTCTCTCCCTTCCCACTCCAATCTTCCAAAGTGTCTAGCTCTGTTCAGTACAGAGCCTTAGCAAGAAGGGGTTAAGAACAAAACCTATCAAAGCTGGTAGGGCTTTAGTTTTCAGGAAGGATGTGTTGTCTCCTGGTTACAGCGTAGTCTTGCAAACCAGACATCCTGGGTTCTATTCTGAGTTTTACCAGGAACTTATTGAGGGAGCTTTGGGACAAGCTTTTTTCTGTTCTCTTCTAAGATGTCCCCTGCCTCCTTCACATGGGGACTGAGGATGGAGTTGGGGAGGGGGGATTAATCAACTGAGAATTTCTGTGGAGAACTCTGAGCTGTTCAGATGAAAGGTTCCATGTAAACACAAAGAAAAACCAGTTTCCTCTATCACAGCTGGGAGAGTTTTCCTGCCTTTCCCAGTAGCTCATATTTGCTTAAAATCATGGGCCCCGGTGGGACCCTGTTTAGCTTTAATGTGTTCAGAGATGCTTTTTTTTTTTCAAAACAAAGCAAAACAAAATCTTTGGGCCAGATGTATCTGGTAGACCTTGCATAGATGGTTTGGGGAGAAAATAATAAACAGATATTCTGAGTTAGTGTCTTTTCTCACAGGGCCGATAGGTTTGTGGAGTTTCCCTGGGGAAGTTGGAACAAGTGTACATATTGCAGAAGGAAGGAAGCTCCAGGCTGCTGAGGTTTTAGTGGAACAGGCTGCTTCTCCACGGGGTTGTAGACATCCCGGACATAAATAACAGTGTGAGTTTGTAATTACATTGTCTCTTTCTTCCCTGCGGAGTTCAAAGAGCCTTGGAGACACTGTCTAATTGATATTTACAATTCTTCTTCATGTAGGTAAGATGTAGGTGAATCCCATTACTGAGATGGGGATCCTTGAGGCAAAGAGAGGTGAGAACTCATTCATTCCCACTCAAGAATAACTCTGGGCTCTGTCTTCATCTGGTATACCAGGTTCCTTTCCTTTCCATGCTTATCAAACCTGCCTTCTAACTTTTCTGTAAGCTTAGAATTTCTCTAGGCCTTTGTACATTCCCCAAAGGTAGAATGTCTCCTTTCTCATCACTGCCTTTTAAAAATTCTAGCAGCCTTCAAAGCTCAAGCTCAAGAGGGACCTCCTTTTATTATTGTTTTTATTATTGAGTCATTTCAGTTGTGGCTGGTTCTTGATGGGCCCCATTTGGGGTTTTTTGTTTGCTCTTTATTTTTTAATAGTATTCTCTTTTCCCAAATACATGCAAAGAAAGTTTTCAACTTTCACCTCTGCAAAAACCTTGGATTCTGAATTTTTCTTCCTCCCTCCCTGGCTTCTTTCTCCAAGAAAGCAATCTGATATAAGTTAAACACGTACAATTCTTCTAAACATATTTCCATTTTTGTTATGCTGTGCAAGAAAAATCAAATCAAAGGGGGAAAACCGTGAGAAAGAAAAAAACAGGCAAACAACAACATCAGCAAAAAGATGAAAATAGCATGCTTTGATTCACATTCAGACTCCATAGTTTTCTCTGGTGGTGAATGGCACTTTCCATCACACGTCTATTGGATTCGCTTTGAATCACTTTGTTGTTGAAAAGTTCTTCACAGTTCATCATCACATAATTTTGTTGTTATTATATACAATGTTCTCTTGGTTCCATTTTTTTGGACAAAATACCTGAAGCTATTATTCATCCCCTAGTTAATAGCACCCTTTCTTTCCTTCTTAAAATTATCTTGTTTATCTTGCATTTTCTTATTTGTGCACATATTGGGCCCTCTCCAATAGAATGGGAAGCTGCTTGATCAATCCATTCATTTACAAATATTAAGTGCTTACTGTTTGCCAGACAATAGTGATATAAAGACAAAAATTGAAGCTGTTTCAACTCTCCGTTTATATTCTGTGGGAGGATGTAACAAATACCTATGTAAACAGATAGAAAATATAAACTGAATAAATATAAAGCCGTTAAAAAAAACTGGGGGAGGGGTCAGGAAAGACCTCTATAGAAAGAAGGTGATACTTTTGATGAGGTACTGAAGGAAATGAGGGATTCTGAGAAGCAAGGGCAAGGAGGGAGCTATGACTCCATGCCAGGTACCGAGGGGGTAGGTTGTTTCATTCTTGTGTTTCCAGTGCTTAACATAATATCTGAGACATACTCAGCATTTTATAATTGTTAAATCTGAGTTTATTCCCTCACAGAAAGGAAGGCAGAAAACATTTATTATATACCTACTATGTGCCAATCCAATAAATCCAACACGCATTTATTACTGCTTTATTTTTTAATTTTTAAAAAATTTATTTTATTTTATTTTTATCTAAATATATCTATTTATTTATTATATAAAATATAAATTTTATTTATTACTACTATATACCGGACACTTCTGTTAAGGGCTAGGGATACAATTAATAAAAAGAAATACAGTCCTTGCCCTCAAATGGGGCTAAGAGCTACTAAGTACTTTTACATCATTTCACTTGATTCTCACAATAACTCTGAGAGCAAAATTAGTGTTATTATTATTCTTATCTTATAATTATCTTATAAAGCTATATCCATATATATATATATATATATATATATATATATATATCTTCTTCTATCTTATAATTAACATTATAAAATAGATGTTAAGATGACTTGATTGGGTCACAGAGCTAGGAAGTGTTTGAGACTGTCTTGGAACTCATCTTCCTGACACCAGATCCACTAAAACTCCTCCTGTTTCTGGAGGCAGAAAAAGTTATTAATTGAGTTGGATCCAATTCTTTGTGACCCCATTTGGAGTTTTCTTGACAAAGGCACTGGAGTGGGTCGCCATCACTTTTTCCACTTCATTTTTTAGATGAGGTAACTGAGGCAGAGTTAAGTGACTTGTCCAGGGTCACACAACTAGTATCTGAGTTACCTATTTAATAAATTTTTATTGATTGATGCATTTAAGTATAGTCTGGGGATATCTACGTTAAATTGATTATGTGAGTTTCATTAAGTTATCTACTCATCAGAACAGTTCTGCCCCAGGACGGAGCCCCCAAACTGAGTGGATTAGCTCCCTTAGGAAGGAGAAACATGGTCTCTGGAGGTGTTGTCCATCAGTAGTTATTCTTGCTGGGTAGAAAAAGAGCAGCAAACAATATGTAAAAGCCTTTAAGAATGGGGAAACCTCACCCAGTCCTTTAGGTAGAAAGAGGGAGTTAAAATAAAATGAGATCCCTCTGGAGGCCTAAGCCAGGAGGAGGACTTTAACTAGCATCTTTAAACCACAGGAGCAGCTTCCCTCCCACCCAGAGCCCACCCTGAAGGCTGGGGAGGCCACAGCAGCCTGTGCCCAGCCCTCCCCTCAGCACTTAGTCTCCTTTGTAGGGAAAGGTGCCAAGGATGAGCTGAGCTGGAAAGGAATGCTCCCCAACCTAAGAGTGCTGGCTACAGGTCAAAGAGGTGTCTGGGGCTGGCACCAGGAGACCGAAAGAGGCTCTTGCTCTGTGATTACTGGCTCCACGTGAAGATCCAGACATTAGGTCTGGGTAGGAGGTAACGTGGAGAGCAAGAAACGGCCCTGGAGTGAATGAGAGGAAACCTTGACAGTTAGGGGCTACTGGTGTGATCGTGGCCAAGGAACTTGGGTCTCAGTTTCCTCATCAGAAAAAATGAAGAGTTTTGGAAAGAGAAAAAAAAATACACTGAACACAGAAAATACTCACCAAGTTTAGACCTTGCGAAGAATTGAGAATTTGTACCTCTCTTTTCAGAAGTGGGGGGCTATGGATATGATATACAATACTAGTCATTAAGCATTTATTAAGCACTTAATATATATCTAAACTGTGCTAGGGAAACAGAGAAAAGCTAAAAAACAAAACAACAACAAAACAACAACAAAACTAGTCCCTGATCTGAAGGAGCTTCCATGTTTAATGGAAGAAATGGTATAAAGATAGTTAACTATGTGGATATATATGTGTATGTGTGTGTATACATATATTTAGAGTAAATAAAAGATAATCATCTGGATAAGTACAGTAAATAAAATGTAAGGTCTGGAACCAAAAAGACCTGACTTCAAATCTGAACTTGACTCTGGGCAATCATTTTACCCTGTTTACCTCAGTTTTCTCATTTATAAAATAAGCTCCAAAAGGAAATGGCAAACCACTCCAGTGTCTCTGCCAAGAAAACCCCAAATAGAGTTACAAAGAGTCAGATATGACTGAAAAAAATAACTAAATAACAAACATCAGCAGAAGAAAGGCATTAAAATTAAGGGGAATAATGTTGGTTGGTTTTGCTGAACTGCTTCCCTCTTTTGTTTTAAAACATCTAGGTAGCACAGTAGATAGAGTGAAGGGTCTGGAATCAAGAAGACCTGAATTCAAATGTGACCTCAGATATTCGGCTGGTTGTGTGACCCTAGTAAGTCCTGAAATCTCTGTTTGCTAGAGTTTCCCCATCTGTAAAATGGAGGATAATGATAGATTATTAAATTAGATATTATTTGTAAAATGCTTTGCAAATGTTAAAGTACTTTATAAATGTTGGACATTATTGTTATTGTAAGCAAAGAAGTATTTGAAAGTTTTTCCATTTAAAAGTTGAACCTCTTCTCTATCTTTCTCAATTATGCAGGACAGAAGTGAATGGTCAGACTAGTTTCCCATGGGAATCAATGGGAAATAAATGGTCCCTTCCCCTGGGAGTAGTAACTTTCCAGAAGTAGGAAGATTTTTCTTCTTGGAAAAGAGCCACAGAAATTTGGGGCAATCTAAAAATTCAAAAACGTTGGATCCAAAGACAACTCCCTCAGGTCCACAGATCTGGCGGGAGAAGGCTATGTACCAGAAGAAAGGCTCAAGGAAAGATCTTGAACAGGTAAATAGAAAAAAATCAAATAAATGAAGATCTGCCCCAGAATCATAATATACCCTATCAACAAAGAGATTAATACTGTAGTAAAGCCATTAGCATTGAGGCTTTCCTAAACTTTTATGTAACTGAAATTTGGAATGCATTAGCTTACTTATCTACAGCTCTGAAAAGCATAGTCTTCTTCAGAATTCAGTTCACCTGGTACCTTCTACATTAGACTTTTCACAGTTTCTTCCTCCTTCCCCAGTTGTTCCTGTCTCCTTTCCAGCATTTATTTATTATGTACTATAAATTACTTTTTATTAATTTAAATTATTTAATAATTAATTAGGAAATTAAATAATTAAAAATGAATATCCCTTGTATAAATTTATATGTCTTACTTTTGCCTTTGTACTCTCAGATCTAGGATAGTTAGCTGGCACAGTAGAGCGCTGGGCTCCAGTCAAGAAGATCCGAATTCAAATCTACCTTCAGACACATACTAGCTATGTGACCCTGGGCAAGTCACTTAACCCTATTTGTTTCAGTTTCCTCATCTATAAAATGAACTGGAAAAGGCAAAGGCAAATAACGTTACCAAGAAAATCCTAAATAGTGTCACCAAGAGTTGGACATAATTAAAAAAAAATAATTGAACAATAAATCTCAGATCTAGATAGAACCAAGATGGAGGAGAAAAAGTGGAAAATTGCCTGAGTTCTCCCCTGTTCACCTCAGAAACAGCATTAAAACGAATCTTTAAAAGAACTCTGGAGGGACAGAATCCAAACAGTTTTCCAGCCCAAAATAACTTAAGGACTTCAGGAAAGATCTGTCTTATTTGGGTAAAAGGGGAGCACAGATCAGTGCAAGGAGTACTGGGGCAAGCGACAGCAGGCTCTTAGCCACAGCACAGATCAGCAACTAAGCTGAAGTTATGGCTCGGAAGGCCAGCTGGGAGGCCTCCAGCCCCAGGCAAATCTCAGATCTAGCAGGGTATATGGCATACAGAGGGTAAATAATAAATGCTTGTTGATTGATTGGAAAAGAGACAGGTCAACAATCAACCAATTAATCACCTACTCTGTGTCAGATACACAGATACTGTGTAATATCTTCTGGGATTACAAAGAAAGGAAAAACAGTCCTGCTCTCAAGGAGTTCACAGTTGAATGGAGGAAAAAACATGCAAACAACTTTAGAGATAATCAGTTCAGAAGATGCAGTATATTGTGTATTTGTGTACATTTCCCTCTTTTTTTTTTTTTTTTAAAGAGCATAAAGAGTGGTGGAAGCAAGAACAAAGCTCTAATAATATCAAATGAGGTTTTTTCTCTGACAAATTGTAAGTTAGAATGAGGATGTGTGGCATTTCCTACTAGAATAAAGATTTTAATAGAGGAAGCCTATAGCAGCCAAGGTTGGCAGAGATTTTAACCTCTAACAAAGTTGAATTATGGATTTGGACATGAAGGAAAGCTTTGGACACCAAGGAAGATGTCAGATAAATCAATATTATAGTCCTGCTCTAACTTGAGAGAAAACCCAAGATTATATGAAACATTTCTTGTAAACAGCTAAAAATTAATGAAGTGACAAAACTAGGAGTTTGGTTTTTCTTTAAATTTTGCTTTACTATTATATTTTTATCAATGAGTAGAGTTTTACTTTTTATTTTAATAATTATTCATATGTGGATAGAAAAATTGATTGAGAAGGACATATACCATGTAATATTTAACTCATTCACCACGGCCATCCTCACCAGTTGAGCCAGGAGGTCTTTGTCCAGCTACTCCTGTTAAGGTGGTGGCCATTTATTTGTAGGCAAAGCTCCTGGGAAAAAATAAATGGTTTCTGAAATCTGGCCAGGAAAAGCAATTCTGTCAAGTGATGCAAAGGCATAGACGGGAAGGGTTTTTATATTTCTGAGGGAAAACAATCACATTATGGGGGGTTTCAGCAGCCAGCTGTGTCCAAGCTACTCAGCTTGATGCTTCCCTATGACATGGTAGCAACTACCAGATGTGCTCTGTCAAGCCTAAAAAAGTCAACATGTTCAGAAAGAAGCATTCACAGAGAGAGAGAGATGCATGCAGAAGTAGCACATACCCATGGAGATTCTTGTATAGAGAAAGGCTGGAGAGTTCCATTTTAATTCAGCCATTAAAACACCGCCTAAACACCTAGCCAGATCCTTCTTTTAGGGTTATATCGGCCATACCTCAGAGCTTCTCCGTGGGAAGAGACCATACTATTTGGGGCCATGTTTTTTAGAGGAAGGGAGACCTTCTGGCCCTATTTCCTCTCTTCCCTCAGGGCCAGTACTCTACTCCTCTTCCCTTACTCTAACTCTCACAACCTCCAGCCTAGGACTGTGCATCTGGATTCCCACAAGCTCAGTGGCTCAGGATGGAGCAGAGGTCATGGGAGGGAATGCCCTTTCCCATCTTTTTTGTTCTAGTCCATTGGCCTAGTTTAATATCTTTGCTATCTTAGGTGATAGGCATCAGGGGATTGCAGCCAACTCAAAAGGATCCACTGGGAAATTTGGTAGATTTTTTTTTTAATTTGCTTTCAATGGGAAATTCGGAATTACCCTAGAACACCTGCTGTTTTTCCAGCTAACAGGCACCTGGGGTTAGCTCTGAGATAAAAGAGTTCTCACAAATTTTCATAGGCTCTAGCCCTGGCCTGATTGACAACAGTAATGCATCAGGAAAGGCAGGATTTGGCTCTTGATCTGGGTATTTCTGCTCAGATATCCTTAGCTTAGAGATAGCAAACCTCCAGGTCAACTTAAATGGATATATTAGCCAGAAAGAGAGCTTAATGTGACCTTAAACCTCATTGCAGCCAACCCCCTTCTTTGCAGAGAAGTAAATTGAGGCTGGAGAAGTTACCAATCTTGCCCAAGACTACCTAGTTCATAAATGGCAAAGCTGGGATTTAAACTAAAGTCCTCCCACTATAACTCTCATGCTTTTCCCACTAAATTATTCTACTACTCTGAATTTCTGTGTATGGACAGAATTCCAAGAACTGTATTCCCAAATTGGTGAGGAAGTCTTACCAGTTAACAGTCAGTCACTTAAAAAATATTATTAAGAGCCTGCTAGATGCCAGACCCTCTGCTAAGCACTGAGAAAGTCCTCAAGAAGCTTGCGCCCAATTCAGAAAGACAATGTATGAAACTGAAAAAGGAGATGAAAGGGACTCAGGGAAAGGGAAAGGACTCTCCATTTTATTTGATTGAGAAATCCTAAGGTGAGCAGTTGGGTGGAAATATTAGAACATCAATAACAATGGCAGTGGCCACAGAGACTGAAAAATGCCTAGTGGGTAACTGGATAGGAAACTGTGTTACTCTTCCAATTAGGCAGATATGCTGTTCAACAATTATAGGTACCTGGTCCTGACATCAATTCCCACAATTCCTTTCCCCTCAATCCAGCAGCAGGTTCCCTTTTGAATCATCCTCAATGGGACTACCCAGTCCCCACAGCCATAGCTCTGGCACTGGTGAAGGAAGGAGCTCTGGGGCTGAGACTTAACTATGATTAAATCCCTTGTCAACATTGAGGTTTTAGGATGTGAAAGAATTAAAGGGAGATACATTTTGAGGGACTCCTGTTGTAATCTAATGAACTTCCCTGGTGAAAATTTAACCCATGGAAAACTCCATCTTCTTTCCTAGCTTTTTCTCTGTTACTACCCAGGTCACTTTGTACGATATTGGCAAGGAAGCAGAAACTGGCACTCGATCCACTGTGCCATTAGTTGCCAGGCTGTTTGATCCTAAAGTTGATAGTGAACCACTGGAGTTTAATGGGTAGGGGGTGGGGTGAATGGTCAGATTTGCTCTTTCAGAAAATCCCTTTGGAAGCTGTGGCGGATAGATTGGAGAGGAAAGAGACTTGGGACATGGTGGTCAATCAAGAGGCTATTTCATTAATCTAAGGCACAGTAAGAAGGATCAATAGGAAAGGTAGGAGAAAAACCAAGAGACACAAATGGCATAAAAACTCAGAATAAGGTTATTATGGGAAGGTTTCGAGGAGGAGAGGATAGTCAAGGGTGTCAAATGCCACATAGAGATTGAGAAGGATTAAGGCTGATTGAAGATCATCAGATTTGGCATTTAAGAAAACCTGGTGACTTTGGAGAGAGTAATTAATCTCTAATGCTTTAAAGAAAGCAGGACTCATCGCTTATTGGATTAATAAAATATTGACAGTTTAAAATGATCTCAGAAAAAAGCATTTTTATTTAGTGTCAGTCTTAAAACAGCTGGTTCTTCTCTCTCCTCTTCTCCCCTCTGTATTTACCTTGTAATTTTTTTGGGGGGGAGAGAGGTGTTTTTAGTTTTGCCTATGACCTGTGATTTCACTAAGTGAAGGGAATTTCTAATGATGAAATTCTAGTAATGCAGATCAGCTCTGACTGCAGTTCACAGTTTTAAGAGAGTTGGCTGAGACAATGAGAGGTTAAGAAAATTGTACAGTTGTCATACAACTAATGATAGTCTGAGGCAGGGATTTAACTCAATGTAAAAAGGATTTGAATCCAGATCTCTCTTAAATCCAGAGGTCAGACCTCTATCTGTTCCTCCTCATTGCCTCTCCATTTTATATCCTATATGCATTTATGTGTACCTGCTATCTTCCCAATTAGACCCCGGAGGGTAAAGAATATTTTGTTTTTTGCTTTTTGTAATGCCAGGATTTTACATGCCTGATAAATAGTGGGTGCTTAACATGTTTGTTGATTAATTGATAGAAAGTTGTGTATAACTTACCTGTTCCAAAGGCGAACTTCCCCTCCCATTTTCCCATCTTTGGTCCGGAAATCATGGGTTTACCTAATTGGGTCCCACCAATTATAAGCAGTTTTTCAGCATACATAGGTTTTAATGAGTATGTTTGTTTAAGAAACCCCACCACTGTAGTATGAACTAGGCTAGACAAGCTGGTCTCTTTTTCATGTGCTTCAAAGAACTATGGGATCCCTCCCAGGCTTCTGTTGAAATGTGTTATTTTAAAAACTGAAACAGGAACCTTTTTTGCAAACCCACTATTTAGAAGACAAACAACAACAAGAGCTGCACACAACTATTTCAGAAATGCCACAACAGTGAAAAGCAATCCTTTTGCCAAAATGCCACTGGATAAAGAAAGCAATTGAAGAAATCCCATCACTCTTGAAAAGGGCATTTATGTAAATGCCATCTCCTCAGAGCAAGATGAACTGGAAAGAAAATCAGCATTTTTCTGGACTTGCTAAACCTTTTCCCATTTATTTGTTTGTATAAAAAAATACTCTTATTTCTCATTTCTTTCCCGGACCCCTCTTCTGCACTGTCAATTAGCTAGCAGCCTGTTGTACATGTCTGCCCAGATTAGATAGTACAAAGAGTGGTAGATTTTGAGGCAAGGAATCTGGGTTCAAATTCTTACTTGAAGTCACTAGTTTTCAGTTTGTGATTGCATTGGAAAATTATTTTCTCATGTTATCGGGTCAAGTCTTGGTTTGTTAGAGATAGAGGGTGGGAACCAATTCAATTCAACAAAAATTTATTCATTAGTCAGTTTGGAAAACAACATCAAAGAAAGTCTTGATTAAAGACATTTTTAGTTATGCCATTGTGGAGATAATTCAAAAGCAATTGAACTTTAAAATTTGGAATTTCCCAGTATGTCTGAAAAGGAATATCTGAGTCAAGAGAAGAACAATAGCAGGAGAGGAAGCAAAACAGAGTATTCTTTGCTTTTTATTCTCAGGTTTCGTTTCATAATCTTTTTTAGCAAGAGAAAGTGAGAGTAAGCTATTTTAAAAACACAAGTCAATCATCAACAAGCATTCATTAAGTACCTACAATTTGCCAGACTATGCTAGGCAATGAGGACATTGACACAAATAATGAAACAATCCCTAATCTCAATTTTTTTTTCCTCCTGGGGAAACAACAGCTATGTGTAAATACATGTATATAAGTATATCCAGAATCAATATATGTGGAACAATCCCCTCCATATATAAGATTGTTAAATAAAAGTTAGGGAAAGGAGGCACTAGCAGTTAGGGGTAGGGAAGGAATCTGGAAAGATAGTTTCTGACCTGTACCTTGAAGGAAGAGGGGATTCTATGAAGCATAGGAACGCTCTTCTTCCTCACCTGAGTGCACTTCACGCAGGGGGATTGTCACTGCAAAGTCAAGGAGATGGAGATGGACTGCCGTGTGGGAGGAACAAAGAAAAGGCCAGTTTCGCTAAATGGAAGAAATCAGGGAAGGAGAGTAATGTAAAATGGAAAGTGGTTGGAACCAGACTGTGAAGAACTTCCAAATGAAGGAGTTTGTGTTTTTTCCTAAGGTTATATAAGGTTTCATTATCACTTAACTTCCAAAATTCTGAAGCATTGATCCACCCTCCAAATAACAATGGCATCCGTGAATACTGTCCCTCCCCCTCTGCACCTGTCAGAATAAGGGAATGAGTTGGGAAGACTAACAAACACTCAGACTTCCATGTATGTGCATTGCCCTTCAGTCAACTAGCATTCATTAATTACCTACTGTATGCCAGATATTCTACTGAGCACTAATGAAAAAGTCCCTGCTTTCAAGGAAATCATAGTCCCATAGTCTTCTCCCTGTCTGTCTTTCCCCAACACTCACTCCACTGACTCTCACCAAATAATCTCTCATTACTAAGCAGAGGCACAACTAAGAATTTTTTCACACAGAAGAAAGAACAGTTATTAGAGGATGGCAGATAACTGTCTTAGGGGAGGTGATGGCTGTACAGAAGTAATTCAGTGGGACAACTAATTTCCTTATTTCTACACTCATATGGCTCCAGACCCCTGCCCTCTTCTGCTCTGCCATTATGGACATGAAGGAGCAGGGAAGCAGCCTATCCTTTCCTCTTCCTCTTCTAACCTCCCAAGGCCAAAGACCTGCTTTCTTCCTGGACCCACTTCCCCATCCTACACCAGTCCAGGGGCTAGCTGGTGATGGCCCAGCCACCCAATGGCTCCAAGAAATGTCCACAACTTTCCCATTAACTAGCCCTTGCCTCCATGCTTATGGAAGTCCCAATTCAATCAGGAACTCAATCAATTCACCTGCTTCCTAAATATCTGATTCTGCCGAGATCTCAAGGGAATCTTCTGCATCCAATGAAAAGCAGTTTACACCGTCTTCTACCCCTCTCCCTGTAGCATCTTATTCCCTTTACTATATTGAGCTTCTCTTCATTGAATTCAGCATACAAGGCAGGCTTTCTGGAATATCTCAAGTCAAATGCTGGTCATTTTTCAAATTTTCTCCCTTGCAGAGCAGCAGAAATTGTGCTCACCAGAGCTGTCAATAAACATTTATTAAATGTTTACTAGGTATCAGCCATTTCTTTAATATGAAATCATAATCATTTCTCAATTCAGGGAGATTAAAATATCACCATTTGAATACCACATGTCTCAAATACCTAATAGAAAAGGAGTATTGTAAAATGGATAGAGTACTGGACTTGGCATCTGGGAGCTCTGAGTTCAAATTTTACTTTGGATACTTCCCTATCCCTCCAAAAAAGTTGCTTAACTTTGTTGAGCCTCTATTTCCCCATCTATAAAATAGCAAATCAGTATTTAGCTCACAGGATTATTATAAGGCTCAGATATTCTCTATAATGAAAAGTGTCTTCCCTTATCCTTTCATCATAAAGTGGATGGAGAACAGTTTGGGTCCTTAGTTTCATACACGAACCTTTCCAGCATTTTTAATTCATTCCACTGGGCCATGCTGAGGAAAAAATTGAGTACCAGTTAAAAATCATTTGGAAGTGACAGTTAATTTTGGGATCGATGGGCTAGTAACTCTTCAAGAGCCAACCATGCCATAAACAGCCTCCTCCCTCCTTCCCATAAATCTTTCATTGCCCAGCTTCATTGCCCCCGCTCTGAAATTTACAGCCTCTGCATCCGACTTTTCATAAAAATAAATAAATTTAGTCCAGTCTTCCTTCAATGGGTCCTTTCACTATAAAATGACGGGTCATAAAGAAAATGCTGATGTTGCTTTCCTCAGGACTTTGTCTTCTGTGGACACCCAGTAATTGGACATTCTCTAGACTGCCTCCTTTGTCTGGAGTCAGCTGTGGTGTGGTGGGCCAAAGGCCAGCCTTAGAGTTATGAAGATAGGGGTCTGGATCCCGTTCCAGGTCCTTTCTAGCTATGTGACATTGGCACGCCATTCAGGTTCAGATTTCTCATTTGTAAAATAGTTTGTCATTGTGGAGAGACTCTCAGGGTCAAGAAGATCTGGGTTCACCACCTCTGGCACATAATGGCTTTGGGAACCTAAGCTCTGTCAGTGCCCCAGAAGGATTCCAAATGGCAAAGCAGGTGTCCATCTGCATGGAAAATAGGAGCAGCCCGCCTACAACTCCCAGATCTCAAAGGAAAATAGGGAAAACAGGGCTTGTAGCTCTAACCTGCCAAGGTTGTTGGGAAGTCACATGAGACGATGTATGTAAAGAGCTAACTAAATGGTAGTTATTATTTGGAAAGGAAATACAGGCAAGCCAATTCTGATTAGGAAAACAGGTGACTGCTCAATACATTGATTTTATTCCTTGTGCACAATCTTAATGAATAATTAATTAAAGTCTTGTTTTTTTTTTAACATGGTTAATATATGCTAAGTATTCTGAGAAGTTCTGGGGGTACAAATATAAGCAGGCAAGACTATTCCTGTCCTCTAAGAATTTATATTCTAATAAAGAAAGACAACATATATAGGGGAGTAGTGACCTGGAAGGAATATTTTAGACAGAAAAGTCAGAGGGAATGATGATTGAAGTGATAGGACAGCTGATTCATAACAGTTAATTGTAGTGTTGGTTTGATTATTGTGAATCCTTACTCTACATATCTATAATATATTTACATATATATAAAGAGATAGTCATAACTATATATGACTCCAGATATCTATTTATATGTAGATATATAGATATGACCATCTATATCTTCTGTACTTATTAAAATAGCTTATTCTTTCCAATTATCTGTACAAGCAATTTTTAACATTTGCTTGTAAAATTTTTCAGTTCCAAATTCTCTCTTTTCCTTCCCCCATCCCTGAGATGGCATATAGGTTATACATATGCAATTATGCAAAATGTATTTTCATGTTAGTCATGTTGTGAAAGAAAACATCAAAAAAAAACCATAAAAAAAGCTAAAACCAGTATGCTTTGATCTGCATTCAAACTCCATCAGTTCTTTCTTTTTAAACGTTATTTTCTTTTTTTTCTTGTTTTACATTCATTTTTAAAAATACATTTCCTTATGAATCATGTTAGGAGAGAAAAATCAGAACAAAAGGGAAAAATCATGAGAGAAAAAAAAGAAAAAAGTGAACATAGCACGTTTTGATTTACATTCACTGGATGTGAATGGTGTTTTCCATCCAAAGTTTATTGGGCTTGCCTTGGATCATGGAACTCTTCTGAGAAGAACGAAGTTTTTAGTTATCCATTAGTTCTTTCTTTAGATATGGATAGTATTTTTCATCATGAATCCTTTGGAATTGTCTTAGATCATTGTATTTATGAGAATAGCTGTCATTCACAGTTGATCATTGTATAGTATTATTGATACTATGTACACTGTTCTCCTGGTTCTGCTCACTTCCCTCTGTATCAGTTCATATAAGTCTTTCTAGGTTTTACTGAAAACACGTTGCTTATCATTTGTTACAACACTATTGTATTCCATCACAGTCATATAACATAACTTCCACCATTCCCCAATTGATGAGCTGCTATAAATATTTTTGTACAAATAAAACCTTTTTTCTTTTTTCTTTTTTTCTTTCTTTCCATCTCTTTGGGATATAAACCTAATAGTGCTGCTGCTGGGTTAAAGGGTATACAGATTTATAGACCTCTGGGCATAGTTTCATATTCTTATCAGAATGCCTGAATCAGTTCACAAACGCACCGACAGTGCATTTAATGTCCCAATTTTCTCACACTCTTTCCAACATTTATATTTTCCTTTTCTGTCATATCAGCCAATTTGATGGGCATGAAGTGGTATCTCATAGTTGTTTTAATTTGCATTTTTCTAATGAGTAGTGATTTAGAGCATTTTTTTCATATGATTTCCATATGATAGCTTTGGTTTATTCACCTGAAAACTGCTTATTCATACTCTGATCATTTGTCAACTGGGGAATAATATATTTTTGTAAATTTGATTCTATTGTGAATGATTTAGTTACTCTCAGCAATACAAAGATCCAAGAAAATTCCAAAGGATTCATGATAAAAATGCTATTCACATGCAACAGAAAAACTGATAGAATCTGAATGTAGATTGAAATACACCATTTTTCACTTTTTTTTGTGTGTTTTTTTTTCCCTTTGGGTCTGTGTCTTCTTTTACAACTTGACTAATGTGGAAATATATTTTGCATGATTGCATATGAATAACCTATATCAAATTGCTTACTGTCTCAGAGAAGGTGGGAAGTAAGAAAGGGAGGAAGAAAATTTGGAACTCAAGATGTTAAAAAATATCAATAAATAACTTGATTTGTTTTTTCTTACTGTCTAAGGGAGAGGAGAGGGAAGGGAGGAATAGAATTTAGAACTCAAAACTTTAAACAAAAGTATCAAAAAATTTAAAGTAAGATAAAATACAAAAGTATTTAGGCAAAAACAATATTAAAATAGTCTTTACATGTAACTGGGAAAAAATAAAATTATACTTAAAATAAAAAATAAATAAGTTTGACTCTGTTCTCTAAATATTTAAGAATTAAAAAAGCTTTTATAAGAGACAGTGGCTATAAAAAAAAATTCCCCCTGTTTTCTGCTTTCCTTCTAATTTTAGCTATACTGTTTGGGTTTTTTTAGCAAAAAAATTTTAATTTAATATAATCAAAATTATTCATTTTACATCTCATAATGATATCTCTTGTTTAATTAAAAATACTCTGAACCTTGGGAAAATTCACAGAAATGTGGAGGACCAATTAGACTCTCCAACACTCTCTATATATTAGATAGATAGATCAATGGATCTTTCCCTGACACCCTGATATAGCTGATTGAGTATTGTGCTTGGATTGAGGAAGACCTGGGTTCATGTTCCCCCTTCTGTGGCTTACAGGTTATATGGACCAGGACAAATCCAACTTCTCTGTTCCGACTTTGGCCATGGTTTAACATTCGTTTCATCCAAGCTCTACTCAAGGTGGGAAGGTAACTCTAGGCATTAGAAGGCTGTGCAAGCTTTGACATGGCGAGTTCTATGGAGCTGAAAAGTCTTCATATATGATCATAGTGATGAGCTGGATGTATACTTTTTAAGGACAAGTCTAAGGAAATTCAAAGAGGCTTATTATCAGAAGATCTACAACAAATGACAAAAATCTCATAGATATAAACGGGTCATAGTTTGCCTCAGGGACAGGAAACTCATAGAGGAAATTTCCTCATAAAGGAAATCATAGATCTTTTGAAGTGTTAAAGATAGTAGGCTTTAAATCTCTCTACACTGTTTTTGTCTTCTAAGATGTTAAGTTTGCTTCTAGCCCTGGGAGATTAGCGCAACACCATGTACAACCCAGTCCTCAATATTTTCTTTTGATGATGGTTTCCATGCAAAAGATGAAAGAGAGGAACTAGATTTGCACAATTAGCCTGGGTCCACAGGCCAAAGCCTGCTGAGAAAGAAAGCTGAGATAAGTGATAAGAGTCTTCAAACCAGAGTCACTAAAACACAGGACCTGGGCAAGGCACATTCTTGTTGGAACTCAGTGAAAGTCGTCTGGAGGTTAGAACTGAACAAAGAGATGTGAGAATTATCAGTATGGAGATGATAATTGATCACCAAGTAAAATAATTTAGATAGAACAAAAGAAGATCCAAGACTGAGCTCTGGCAGACCCATGACAAGTAGAAATGACTTGGTCAGAAATATAGCCAATAAGACTGAGAAGAAGTGGTCAGATAGGAAAGAAAAAGGGAAGAATCCAAGTAGTGTCAGAGAAACGTAGGAGAAGATGATCAACTGTGTCAAAGGAAGGTCAAGAAGATTGAGGACTGAGAAAAGGTCATTGGATTAGGCAGTTAAGAGACCACTGGTAACTTTGGAGAAAGCACTTTTAGTTGAATGATGGATACCATTTTGTAGAGATTTAAGAAGAAAGGGAGAGGAAAGGAAGTAGGAATCTATTATAGACCATCTTCCCAAAGAGTTTAACCACAGAAAGGAGGAAAAATATGGGATAATGGCTAAGAGGGATGGGTGGATTGATGAGGATTTTTTTTTTTGAGATACAAGCATGTTTGTAGGCAATATGAAAGCAACCACTAGACAGGGAGAGATTGAACGTAAGTGAAAAGATGGGGATAACAGAGGGGACAATTTGTTAGAAAAGCATTGCATACTAATATAAAGTCATACTGATTTAATATAATGCTAATACTCCCTGCTAGTATTCAGAGATGGTGGTGCAATGGATAAAGCTCTGGACCTAGAGTCAAGGAAATCTGACTTCAAATCTGGATTCAGGCATTTACTAACTGTATAATTTGGGGCAAGTTACTTACCTTTAGTCTGCCTCAGTTTCCTCAACTGTCAAATGGGACTAGTAATAGCACTTATATCCAGGGTTATTGTGAGAATTAAATGAGAAATTATTTATAAAGCACTTAGCATGACACCTGGTACATAGTAGGTGTTGTATACATGATAGCTTTTATTACTTAAGTTTATGTTTTTTGTTACCATAAAAAGAATGCCTATAGATACCTTGGTGTATCTGGGTCTTTTTATCACTGACTACTCTGAAGTATATACCTAACAGTGTAATTTCTATGTCAAAGGGTATGGACATTTTAATCACTTTCCATGCTTACTTTTCCACCCACTTTTCTGGCGTGCTTTCCCTAACTGGTAAACCAATTCATAAATCCATCAACAATACATTAGTGGGCTTATCTTTTCAGCAACTGCTTCAATCCTGACTATTCCCCTCTTTTTGTCATCTTTGCCAAGTTGCTTGATATAAAGTGAAGCCACAGACTTGTTTTAATTTACATTTCATATGTTTTTGGTGATTTAGAGTATTCTTTATGGTTGCTAATCTCTGCAATTTTTCTTTTAATAACAGTTTGGGGAAACAACTCTAAATCTTATTACACCATTGCTAAGGTCTTCTAAGGCAATCTCCAATTTTATAGATTAGAAAAAACTTGAGATACCAAGAAGGGAAGTGACTTGTCTTAATGTCACACATAGAATACAATAAATAACAAAACTGGGGTTTGAAGCCAGCTTTTCTAAGAAGGCATTGTGAAAGAACACAAGCTCTAAAGTCAGAGGATCTGGATTCAACTCTCACCTCTGAAGCTTACTGTCTTTGGGGCAAAGACATTAGTAACAAATACTTTGGGCAAGTCACTCGACTTCCTGAGTTTTCTCATCTATTAAATGAGGGGAGTAGATGCACAAAATGACCTCCAAGGCTTCTTCCTGCTGGACATCTATGATCCCATGAACTTCAGATCCAGGATTGCTTACCAGAGCACAGATCCTGGAGAAAAAAAAAATCTGACCCTGGAAGCAGACTTTGAGATGCTTCCAGATGTCTCCCTGCTGGTCCTTGGCTTCCTTCAGGTCTCGCCCGCCCTTCGTAGTAATGAGATGCTCCCTGCAAGACTCCTGAAAGAAGCTTCCCCAGAGCTGAAAGCCTGCCTGCCTACCCCATTCCTTCTTGCTTCCCATGTAATCCTTATATGGTATAGCTTTCAAAGACCTCCCTCACTGATGCTGATTTATGGCCTTAATTAAACAGGATATTTATTCCAATTCAATGGATGTAATTTCTCTCCCACTAGGAAATCCCCTTAGGAAGCAAATTGACATGATGTCTGAAAGAAGAAGAAAGCAGCTTTCAGTTGAGTCAAACTGTGAAGTTTCTCCTTTCCCTCCCAATTTTTCTCCAGCTTTAGATTTAAGTAGGGCCAAGTCCTGCAGGCATTTATTTTTAAGGCAAAAACTAGGATAGTTTCCCCACTAATTCAAATTGGAAACCAGGCAAATATTCCGACTCACTTGACAGGTATTTACTTGTTAGTTCATTCTGGGCCTAATGGCAAGTTAGGGATTTAGAGGGGTGGCAGAGGATGGCTTTTTTCAAAAGCAAACAGACCCCCTTTCTGAAATCCAGTGGTAAAAGGTCGTCCAGGTAGAATCACTCCTGAAGAACAAAGATTTAGCCTCCAAGTCACTCTCCTGGGTTAGACAAGGGACTTTATGTGATATGATTTAATGATACAGCAGAAGAGAGTTATGCTATGGATTCTTATGGGGGATGAAGGGCTTCAAGAGAGCCTCAGCTTCCAGGAGCCAGGCGTTTTTGTGACATATTATTTCACTTCTCTGCAAATGAACAGGGCTTTTGTTACCAGGGTTTGTGGAGGATGCCCAGAAACCTCACAGTTAGGGTTATGTATAGAATGCTTCTGTTAGAACCTCTTTTGGGTCTTTCAAAAATTGTCATCATTCCACAGGGGTTGCAATGTTTCATGTCATGATTGTATGAGAATAAAATTGACTTATTATTAAGTATTACCACTTCCCTCAGCTCCCTCATTTTTTTTGATTAAAGAAAGATAACCGAATTATCTTTCCTCTCAGCAGACTAGGCAAAAACCCATAGTATTCGTGGATCTTTTTAAGACAAGATTCTAACTATGTATCTCTCATCTTGGATTCTTGGGGTTGATTTCTTGAACCTATGTACAAGGCTTGACATTGATCCCTATTCAGTTTCTTCTAATTAAATTCAGCTTAATGTTCTGGTAATTCTATCCAAGTCTTTTTGGAACCTGATTCTTTCTTTCCTCCCTCTGGTTTATAAAATTTCCTTACATAAGTAAATATTCTGGATATATGATACTTCTGAACCTACTCCACTCTTACCTGCTACCTGTCTTGTTTCTTTTGAAGGGAAGAGAACAAGCATTTATTAAACACCTATTATGTACCAAGCACTGTGCTAAGCACTTTACAAATATTGCTATTATTATCACCATTTTGCAGCTTAGTGAACTGAGACAGATAGAAGTTAAGTGACTTGCCCAGGATCACATAGCTAGTTGGTGTCTGAGGTCAAATTTATACTCAAATCTTCTAGATCCTATCCACTATGCCAATTAGCTGCCTTGCATTTTGATTAAGTTTATTCTCTTCCCAAACAGTAATCTTGTAATGGGTGTATATCATCAAATCTCAGTGATATTCATGACTGAGAATCTGTAGTTTATCATTGCTTGTTACTTATACTTTATGCATTTGTGAATACAATTTGTTTTATTACTGGCATCTTGGATTTTGTCCTTGCGACCTCAGTACCTCCATTTCTAGTCTGTTCACACTGTAGCTGCTCTTTATCCTATCTAGCTTGTGGATTACCTAAATATTTTCCTTCTTTTCTATCCCTTTTCAGTTTAAAACCTTAAAAATGAGTTTTGACAGGAGAAAGGAGGAGAGAAGCATCTGGGAAAGAATAGGGCAGAGGAAGAAGAACCTAGGAATATCCCAAACAAATTTGACTCATTCCCCATTTTTATTTAGAGACAGATCTAAGTACTGAACATGAATATTTCTTTCTCACAACATAGAAAACTAAAGCTGAGAATGGTCCAATCTTTTGCTCAAGGTCATACACTGATTTGATAGGAAAGAAAGAAAAGAAAAAAAGAAGGAAGGGAGGGAGGAAGGAAGGAAGGAAGAAAGGAAAAAAAGAAGGAAGGAGGGGGAAGAAAGGAAGGAAGGAAGAGAAAGAGCAAAGGAAGAGAGGGAGAAAGAGAAATAGGAGGAGGGAGGGAGGGAAAAAAGGAAGGAAGAAGGAAAGGAAGAAAGAAAAAAGGAAGAAAAGAAAGAAGGAAGGAAAGAAGGAAAGAAAAAAAACAGAAAAAGGAGGAAAGACCATAAAACCTGTTCATGTTAAACTTATCCTCTTTCCAGTGTTAATGGGCTTCCCATCTAACTTTATCATTTCTCTAGAATGTCAAGTCTTGACTCCTCCCAAATTCTAAAATGTTAAGATTATTTTTATTTTTATTATTCCCTCATTCTCCTCCAGGTTTTATTGGGTTTTTACTTTGCCATATCTCTTGCATACTTCCTTCCCAATCTCACTGCCATAATCCTAAATCAGACCTGGACATCTAACAACTGTTACCCCCATGATGTATTGAAGAAATGGTTTGTCTGTAACCTGTTCAATCAATACTTCTCATGGCAACCAGATGAATCTCTCTAAAACACTTCATTACATCCCCTTCTTACTCAAGAACTACCAATCAATCTCCACTGGTCACCATAAACTCTGCCTGTCTTTCAATTCCCTAATCATTAGAGCTCTCCCAAAGGGGAGCCCAGAGGCCGCTGGTTCATTGGAAGTCTTCAGCTAGTAGCTAACACTTGCTTGTCAGAGGAATAAGAAGTTCAGCGGCTCTTTGGGCAGCCCACTCCATTTTGGATGGTTGGAAAAGTTATAGAGGGGTAAGATCCTCTTCAGGCACAGGTTTAAGGTGACCTCAGAGATTCCTCCCTCCACAATTTGCCAGCATCATGGCTGTTTGACCTTACCACCTATTGCAAACTGCTGAAATACACTTGGTTTTCTCACCCTTCCCCACCCCGGACAGCTGTTCACATATATGTTATGCTCATTCTCATCTTAGGGGGTTTACTAATGTTGTTTCCTAAAATTAATTCCCTTCTCCTCCTTCAGAGGAGCAGTGAGGTATAACAGAAAAAACAGAGTAACTGGGTTAAAATCCCACTTCTGACACTTAATACCAGCATGACCTTGGATAACAACTTAATTTCCTGGCCTCAGCTTCTTGATCCATAAAATGAGGACAATGGACCACATGAACTCCAGAGTCCCTTCCAACTATAGATTTATGATCCTTGGGTTCCATGGATTATTGGGATCTTACCATTCCATAAGACTTTGTCCAACTTCTACCTCTGTTCATCTTTTCTTGATGATTCAAATCTACACAGGTTTTCTCTTCTCTGATTCTTGCTTCTCTGATAATACCTCCACTCTGTGGATTATTTGTGTCCAAACTATGTATGGTAGAACCTTCCAAGTTTGTATTGATCTCATCAGACACACTACCTTGACTTTTGATCCCCTTATTGGCTATGTTACACAATTAACCCCTTATCTCATATTGTCCTATTCTGTGTCTAACAATTGTCACCTTGTTGTTATGTTAATATATGGTTAATATGTTAAGTTCTTATGGATGACATTAACTTCTTCACTGTTGTTTATTCAATCTCGGCTGACTTTTGGTGATCCCATTTGGGATTTTCTTGGCAAAGATACTAGAGTGATTTGTCAGTTCCTTTTCCAGTCCATCTTACAGATGAGGAAACTCAGTCACACAGAGTTAAAAGTGACTTGCCCAGGGTCACATAAATAGTGTTTGAACTCATGAAGATGAATCTCCTCTCTCTACTGCACCAACTACCTGCCCAATCTTCATTAGTCATTTCCTATGTTTGTGTCTTGTCTACCCATATATGTAGGTGCAAATAGCCCATAGGGAGGAGGATGTTGCTCTAACAAGTCTAATGCTGTCATAGTGTAGTGCACTGACCTTCAAATGGTGTCATGGTTGTACAACCGTGTGCCAGGGATTGGATGAAATGTATACTTGCAAATCTCATGTATACATTTTCAGCTCTTTTATCGCATTCCAGGACTCCTGTTTTCATAGGGTGAAAAGGAAATGTTTAAGAGTTATTGCCTTTGTGCCTAGTAGAGCCAGGAGTATTTTTCCTTTTGGCATAAGCACTAATTAAACACATGGTTTTATAAGCTGAAGCCACAAGACATAGTGAGACCATTCCATAGTGTCCACCCTGCCCATGGAGGACGGAGGGGGAGAGGAGGAAAGAAACAACCACCTTATCACTTCCTATTTTAGTGAATTATCTGTGCTAATTAGGCCCTTTGCTCAGGAGTTTCTATGTGCTGAAGTCCTGGAAATGCTGTCAATGCCTTCTAAATTTTGGCACCCTGAGTCACCTTAGCTATGCCTCTGACACCTGTATGGCTGCTGACACTGTCATTTAGACACCAGATCATCCAAATTTTAGAAAGTCTAATGATCAAGTTAGCTGCAGGCTGATGAATTTTTCAGCCACACTGAGTTTCAGACCATCTACCTACTATCTATCTACTGCTCTGTCTAGCTGTCTTTAGTGAATCAACAATTGTTGCTTAATTATTGTTATCTCATCACTGTGCCGTATTATTTTATTAAAATGTTATCATTTGAAATTGCCTTCTAAACTTAGGGCCAAATAATGATGTGCAAAAATTTATTATTATATTCTGCATAGAGAGCTGGCCTGGAGACTCAGGTTAAAGTCTCATATATAATAACCAGATGATCTGGAACAAGTCATTAAATCTCTCAGTGCCCCAGGAAACTCTCTAAGACCCTATCTTATAGAGGAGTTATCAGCTTGCATTGGTAGAGGAAGTTTTCTTGCCTGGAATTCTTTAATAAGATAACAAGTCTAGACCAAAACCAAAATCCCCAAACATTGTCATACTGAAAATAGGTTTTTACAGGTATACATGTATATGGGCATATAAATGTATATACATATATGTGTGTGTTTCTGTATGTGTATATATATATACATGTATCTATATCTGTGTCAAATGATGACCTTCTCTAGCGTAGGGTGGGAGAGGAGGGAGGGAGATATTTCAGAACTTAAAATGTAATAACAAAATAAATTGAAATTTAAAAAAAGGACTGGGGACAATATAGTGCAGTAGATAGAGTGCTAGTCCTGGAATTTAAATTCAGCCACAGACACTTACTAGCTGTATGGCCCTGGGGAAATCACTTAATACTTATTCCCCATACACACATACAAAAAACCAAACTCATGAGGAAGAAGGAGTAGATTGTTCTACTTAGTTTTAGAGCATAAAACTAGGAGCAAAGGGGCAAAGAGGCAGATTTAAGTGTGAATTAATTAAAAACTTCCTTACAGTCTCAATTAGTAGAATTAACTACCTCGAGTGGCAATGAGTTTTCCTTCCCTGGGAGTCAATGAGTTTTTACTCATTGTGGCTAAATGGCCTCATTATAATTGTGATGAATTATAATTTATCTTCAATTTGGTTGGCCTAGATGCCAGCTGAAATGGACTATGAGGTTCCCTCAAAATTCTGAAATTCTTTGGGCCAATGTAAGTTTCCTGGATGAGTTTAGTGAGGTCCCCAATTTCTAATCTAAATTACTGCAACCAGCATCCTGGTGTTTGGATAAGGAACACATCAAAGCCTCCTTCTATCATCATAAGAGATTAGATTAAGGCCCAACTGGCTAATAAATTAGTGCCTCCTAATCCCCTGAACTCAGTGATATCTGTAGTAAAAGCCCCTTCCCTGTTACCTCTCCCCATACTCTCATTCTATACCATATCAGCCCCACCACTCTAGAGTCCTTTTTCATTGTGCTCTCTGGGACCCTCAACTGGTTGTTAACTCTTCATTTCTTGTCTCTTCTCTTATACTCTTTTTATCTTGTACTCATTAAAATCTGATTCACTCTGGAAGATAATTGCATCCCTGGCCAACCTTTTCACTGCTTCTTGCTCCATCTCTCATTTTTCTTAACACATCCCACCAGGAACAAAAGATGGCAGACTCCTTAGTCTCAATTATCATATGCAGGCCCTAAATCTACCACAAACACTCAGCACCTCTTCAATTCACAGAGTGATCCTTGGCTGAGGATGCTGTAGGTGTTGTCCTTTTTGTAAAATGCTCACTCCTGGAACCAGCACCTTCTAATGCATATATTTATTCTTAGGGAGCAACCTACTGTATAAGAACCTTGAGTTTTGAATGTCCTAACTTTGGATGAAATTTGTCAGTTTAAGACAATTTTCAAATTAAGAAATTAAAGCTATTTCTAGTCCTATGGAAAAAACGCTCTAAATCACTATTGATTGGAGAAATGCAAATTAAGACAACTCTGAGGTACCATCTCACATTCTCAGATTAGCTAAAATATCAAGAAAGATAATGATAAATGTTGGAAGGGTTGCGGGAAAACTGGAACACTAATGCATTGTTGATAGAACTGTGAAATAATCCAACCATTCTGGAGAACAATTTGGAATTATGCCCAAAGAACTATCAAACTGTGCTACCCATTGATCCAGCAGTGTCTCTACTGAGCCTGCATTCCAAAAATATCATAAAAAAGGGAAAGGGACCTACATGTGCAGAAATGTTTGTGGCGACCCTTTTTATAATGGCAAGAAAGTGGAAACTGAATGGATGCCCATCAGCTAGAGAATGGCTGAATAATTTACAGCACATGAATGTAATGGAATATTATTATTATTTCTATAAGAAATGATCAGCAGGATGATTACAGAAAAGCCTGGAAACTCTTACATGAACTGATTCTGAGTGAAGTGAGCAGAACACAGTAACAAAATTATGTGATGATCTATTATGATGGACTTGGCTCTTTTCAACAATGAGATGATTCAAAGCAATTCCAACAGATTTGTGATGGAAAGAGCCATTTGCCTACAGAGATAGAACTATGGAAACTGAATGTGGATGAAAGTGTAGTATTTTCACCTTTTGCTGTTCCTTGCTCATTTATTTTTTTTTCTTTCTTGTGTTTTTTTCCCTTTTGATCAGATTTTTCTTGCACAGAATGACAAATGTGGAAATATATTCAGAATAATTGCACATATTTAACTTATATTGGATTGCTTGCTGTATTTGGGATGGGGTAGAGAGTGAGAGAGGGAGAAAAAACTAGAAGACAAGATTTAGCAAAGGTAAATGTCGAAAACTATTTTTGCATGTATTTGGAAAAATAAAATATTAAATATTTTTTTAAAAAATTTTGTCAGTTTAATACTGCATACATGACAATTGTAGTTTCCATTTTTTAAAAAGGTACTGCCAAGGGTGTGCTGAAGTCACCTGATCCCAGATGAAGAGAGCCATTCATTAAATTTCCAGCATGAGCACTATCAAAGACTATAAATCAGGGTTTGATGTATGCTTTGTTGATTGTTTAGACTTCAGAAAATGATCAAGAAAATGTTAATAATGCCAATTAAGCTTAAAGTGTGTCAGGTGTACATTTTCCCCACAGGAAGCTGGTTTTTGGTAACAATACACTACTGGGTACTTTTTAATTTTTCATTTAAACAGCACAGCCAGGTGAGTCTATAATCCTAGCAAACAAAGGTTTTTCTTTCAACTTTCTTTTGGGACCAAGTGCTAGGCTAATTATTCTAAAATTGCTTGGCTACCTGCTGAGCCCAAGCCTGTGCTAATTCAGATTGTGGGTTTTTTGTTGTTATTGTTGGGTTTTTTTTTTTTTTAACGGAAGTGGTGACGCTTTTTTAGGGTAGCCAGGTTATTAAATGGATAGAGTGCTGGATTCAGAGTCAGGAAGAACAAAGTTCAAATCCAACCTCAGTACCTTAAGAGTTGTGAGACATTACTTAATCCTGTTTGCCTCAGTTTCCTCGTCTGTAAAATGAAGTGCAGAAAGACCACTATTCCAGCATCCTGCCAAGAAAACCCCAAAAGGGTTCACAAAGGATCAGACATGACTGAAAAGACTGAACAGTCCTATCCAAAGTATTGCTTTACATCATTTGAATGAATTACATCATTTGTTGGAACACAAACAGGAGACCAGGTTTAAATCACTTTTCTTTAAAATATCTTTTCCTGACTGTCTGACCTCAGTATCCATGACACAAAATCATTCAGTTTTAAAGACAAAATCCAAACTCTTCATTTACAAAGAGAGAAACTGGGTACAGAGTCAGAATCAGCACCAGTATCCTTTTCTCTTGTCTCCTTATCTTGCATTCTTTCCATCATTTGAAACTTCCTTTGAGCTCATTTCTCTTGCCTTTTGGGAGTCCCCCTAACTATCAACTCCGGATTCATCCTTCTTCCAAGGAAGTGGGAATGAATTCCCTGCATTCATCTAACTGGATGCCTCCCTAACCAGTGGTATCTCTGAGGCTCCAACTGTCACAAAGATCATTCTGCTTTTCAAAGTGAAACAGACAAACGCTTTCCCAACAAAGACCCTACTTCAGCCAATCTGGGAAGAATGAATTCCCTAGAAGGGAGAACATGATATCAGATAACTGACTGAATAGCTTCTTCACATGCTCTAATCTCCAAATTCGTTGAATGTTCACTCAAGCACCCCATCACATAGCTAGTGCAGGAAAACTATCCCAGGCTGAGGACATTCTGTGCTCAATGAAAACCACAATTTCACAAGCCCCCATGAATGAGTTTGCTTTTATTAATCAATCAGAGTTGAAAACATTAGTTCAAAGCAAAAGACATTTATCGAATAGTTACAAGAAAATATTCCCCCCAAGAATAAATGGAATACATTATCCTACTGAGGAAAGAGCCTGGAGTCAGGAAAACTCCTCTGACAATTACTAGCTGTGTGACCCTAGGCAAGTCACTTCACTCTGTTTGCCTCAGTTTCCTCATCTTTAAAATGAGCACGAGAAGAAAATGGCAAACTACTCCAGTATCTTTGACAAGAAAATCCCAAATGGGATCGTGGAGAATCAGACACAACTGAACAATACAAAATTCCCATCAGTAGAAGATGCTGCACATAGAGAGAGAGCTTGCATGACCAGGAAACATGATGGAGAGTAATTCCATAAAGAATAAGTGTTTCCAGGAAATGTACATCAGGAATGTCCAAGGAACACGAATAAAAGTGTACATTCCACTCTACTCTCTGCTCTGCATTATGTTTCTATTATGTTGGTCCTGTAGTGGCTGGGTTATTCTCTGTTACCATCCACTGGTTTTTAATCTATTTAGCCCCTTTAGGACAATCTATTGCTCTCTGCTACCATCTGCTGGGTCCCTATAGCTAGCAAACCTGCCTGGCAAGGGACAGTTAGTCTTTTAGTGACTAACTTAGATTAATGCGGGCATCTAGGTGGGGTGGAGGACACAGTGGCAGATCTGGAGTCAGGAAGACTCATTGTCCTGAGTTTAAAACTGGCCTCAGATCCTTACTAGATGTGTGTCCCTGGACAAGTAACTTAACTCAGTTTCCTCATTTGAGCTGGGGAAGGAAATAGTAAATCATTCCAGTATCTTTGCCAAGAAAAGACTAAATAGGATTAAAAGAATCAGACACAATACTGAACCACAAATGAATTTAACAAAGCACCAAACCCAGTCAGAGGCTGAGCAAGTTAGTTATTGTCTCAGACGAATACCGTTCAATTCTTTTGCCCTTTTCCTGCTCTTTTGCCACTTCCTGCAGCTCTTATTTCAGTTATGATCAGAAAGCCCTTTTACTTCTTATCATACTCTCCATCCTAGCAAATATTTCTGGGATTCTACTTCAGAAGACTGCAAAAAGGCCAATGAAGCTTTTATGGAGAAACTATTTTCAACCCTCACATTCAAATTATAGAAATTGGGCTGGGTAGAGAAAGCTGAAAAAAGCTAGAGAACTTGGCTCCGTTTTCTTCAGAACAAACAAAAAATGTTATCTTATGTTAACAACTAAATTTTGTGCTACATTTTGGCCAGAACAAAAGGGCTGGTCTCTACACAGTCTATTATCCTCAAATACCATAATCTATTGTTATTATCTATGATCTTGACAAATGCTCAGGAGATTGAGTCCTAGGCACTTCAAAAGAATGCACTAATTCAGCTATTGTGGATTTGCCAGGCCTTTAAACTACTGTTACACACTTGATTGTGCCCCCCAGTAATTTTAAACTCAGTGCAAGGCAAAGGGATTCAGTACCCATACAGGAGCAGCATGTGATTGTGTTAAGTTTTTAATAAATGTGCTGCCATTTGAGCCTTTCTGTTTACCTCTTGAAACAGCAGATTTAACCACACTATTCACATTTTTAAGAAGTGTGTTTTAAACATCTCTTTGGATCACTTTGCCTTTAAAAAAAAAAAGAGGAAGAAGAGTAATTTCTTATAACATGTCTATTTGCTGAGGACAAGTTTTTTGCTTTCCAGATTTATTGTCAAAGTGACATCATCTATATACTCCAGTAACTGTATCACATGCTGAGCCTAACCTTAGGTATTGGCAAACAGCCTGCTGCTCCAGAGGCTGACATCAAAACTGCTATCCCACTAAGCATTTTGGCTGAATGTTGACTACTATAGATCATAAAGAAATCTGGCTCATCCTAGCAATGATGTCACCACTCTGATCCATTTTTTTTCTCCCTTCAAGTGAATTTGGTGGACTCAGATGGATCACATTTACATCTTCAGGTTCCTGGGCACAAAGAGGTCTGTCTTAGACAGAAATGGGTCAACCTAGAAACTAATCACTCGTTCTACCAATAAGCATTTATTGAGTGCCTACTACTATATGCCAGATACTCTGTTAGACACTGAGGATTCAAAGATAAAAACATATAATTCCTTCCCTCAAGGAATTTATTCTATTTTGTTGATTGAGCTCATTGGGAAGGGGAAGGCATTAGCCATTAGGAAGGAGGGATCAGGAAAGGGCTCCTATAGAATAAGGCTTTTAAACTGAGGTCTGAAGGAAACTAGGGAATCTGAGAGGCAGAAATGAGCATAGAAGTTCACAGTGACCTGTGCAGATACACAGAGATAAGGGATGGAATTTTAAATATGAAGCGCAAAAAGTCCAGCTGTGGATTTGGAAAACAGGAGGACCAAAAATGAAGATGAAGAATGTAATCAAAAGGAATAGGCAGAGGACGAGGTAGAATAGGAAATTGTGATAGGGAACAGCCACACTTTTTTTAGTCATAAAATTAGCAAGTTGGACTTCTAAGATCCTTTGCAGTATTATTCTATGATCCTGTAAGAGAGGTTCAAAGCTCAGCCCTGGGGGTAGAATAATTTGGAATTTGGAGTAGCAATGAAGTTTAAGCATGACTTCTTCCCCAAAGTCATTGTTTGTATTTCATTTTAGAAGAGGATCATTGACATCATGGAAGATGTCTTGACTTGCCTAGTGAATTTAATTTAAGTGAAGCAGCTTCAGCTTCAGTCTCTCTTCTAGAATCATTGAAGTCTTTCAAAGCAAAAGTCAAGATGACTAATGATGGCCCAGGATATAGGAGATGACTTTACTGTATCTGATGTCTGACTAGTTCTATACACTTCACCCTGCCTGCTTCAAGACCATTAAGATAAATCTGCCCATTCTACCAGTGGAAGTCTTCACATGCTCGGTGTAGTCTTTCGCCTAACTCACCAATTGGTTTGGGAACTATCAGTTACCTTCAACCTTGGGCTGTGGCTGCTGTATATGCTACAGCTTGTTGGAGTCACTAGTGAGAATTGGATGACCAGTTGAAAACCAAAGGTAGATGAGTAATCCTGAAAAGGAAAAAAATCTATAAACTCTACATTATCATCATTAAATCTGACTTCTAAGCAAACTTAGTTACTAGAAGGCATTAAGAAGTCAGTATGTGAGCAATGAGAGAGGGAAGTTTCATCAAGAACAAATCATGTCAGATTAATCTTGTTTCCTTGTTGACAGGATGAACTAGTTTGGTAAGTCAGAAGAAACTATAGCTATAGGAGATAGATTTGAGTGGGGCTTTTGGCAGTCTCTTGGGCTGTTCCAGTGGACAAAATGGAGACATTTAGACAGAATTATAGTCCCCTTGTGTAGATTTGATGTCTGTAGGATGGCAGACTCCAAATGATGGGCTAATATCAACTTAGTTCTGGGAATCTCTCCATGGACTTATGCTGTTCAGAGCTTTTTGCCGATGCATATTAATAAAGGCATAAATTTCATGCTTATCAAACTGACAGGTGAAAAGAAGCTTGGGGAAGAGGTGACAATATTGGATGATAGTGTTCCGATTAAAAAAAAAAACTTGACAGGCAAGGACAGTGATCTGAATCAAGTAAGATGATACTGAATAATGTCAAATATGAAGTTCTAAATTTGGGTTTTAAAAGGGCCATTTCAGAAATAGAGAATGATGGATATGTGCTTGGGAAACAACAGTGCTTTGGGGAAAAGACCTTGGGATTTGAGTGGATTGCCAACTCCAATATGAGACAACATTATCATGCTGCATCCTCCAAAGCTAATACTATTTTGGCTTAATTAAGAGTAGATATACTATTTAGAGGGCAGCTTGGTAGTACAGTGGATAAAGCACCAGGTCTGGAGACAGGAAGACCTGAGCTCAACTCTAGCTTCAGATACTTATTGACTATAACCCTGAGCAAATCATTTTACCCTGACTGCCTCAGTTTCCTTATCTGTAAAATGAACTGGGAATAGCAAACTACCACAGTGTCTTGACCAAGAAAACCCCAAATGGCATCACAAAGAGTCAGGCATGACTGAAACTCTGAACTATTATGTTCCATTGCAAGCAACATATTTAAGGAAAAAAAGACTTCCAGAAGAGAGAGACCAGAACACTAAGTGCTCTGGGGAACATTCCTTATAAAAATCAATGGAAGAAATTAGGTATGTTGAACTGGAAGAGGCAAAATGGAATGGGTGGGTGAAACATTATCATCATCATCATCATCATTGTCGTCATCATCATCATGACTGGTATTTGTATAGAACCCACTACATGCCAGCCATTTATAAATATTTAACTCATTTTATCCTCACAACAACCATGGTGGGTTATTCCCATTTTGTAGTTCAGGAATCTGGTGTAAACAAAGGTTAAGTGAATTGCCCAGTGAGTGCCCCAAGGTCATATTTGAAGTCAGGTCTTCCTGACTTTAGGTCTGGTGTTCTATCTACAGAACAACCTAGTGGTCCATGATGACATGAAAGGTATCTTCAAGTATTTGGGAGAACATCATGTGAAAGAGGGATTAGACTTTGGCTTCAGTAGGTAGAAGATAAAGGGGCAGATTTCAGGTTTGATGGAGGAAAAACTTAACAGTCTATCTCAAAGTCCAATGAGCTGTATCTAATGGTCATGGGTTCCTTTTTTACTCTGGAGGGTCAGGCAGAAGGTAGATAGTTACTTGTTGGAGACACTGTAGATAGAAGGGATCTCGTCAGGTAGAAGTTGGAGTAGTTAGTCTGTGAGGTCCTTTCTTTTTTTTTTATTTTTATTTAATAATTACTTTATATTGACAGAATCCATGCCAGGGTAATTTTTTTTTTTTACAACATTATCCTTTGCACTCGCTTCTGTTCCATTTTTTTTTCTCCTCCCTCCCTCCACCCCCTCCTCTAGATGGCAAGCAGTCCTTTATATGTTTGATATGTTGCAGTATATCCTAGATACAATATATGTTTGCAGAACCGAACAGTTCTCTTGTTGCATAGGGAGAATTGGATTCAGAAGGTATAAATAACCCGGGAAGAAAAACAAAAATGCAGATAGTTCACATTCGTTTCCCAGTGTTCTTTCTTTGGGTGTAGCTGCTTTTGTCCATCATTTATCAATTGAAACTCAGATCTCTTTGTCAAAGAAATCCACTTCCATCAAAATATGTCCTCATACAATATCGTTGTCGAAGTGTATAATGATCTCCTGGTTCTGCTCATTTCACTTAGCATCAGTTCATGTAAGTCTCGCCAGTCCTCTCTGTATTCATCCTGCTGGTCATTTCTTACAGAACAATAATATTCCATAACATTCATATACCACAATTTACCCAGCCATTCTCCAATTGATGGGCATCCATTCATTTTCCAGTTTCTAGCCACTACAAATAGGGCTGCTACAAACATTTTGGCACATACAGGTCCCTTTCCCTTCTTTAGTATTTCTTTGGGATATAAGCCCAATAGAAACACTGCTGGATCAAAGGGTATGCACAATTTGATAATTTTTTGGGCATAATTCCAGATTGCTCTCCAGAATGGTTGGATACGTTCACAACTCCACCAACAATGCATTAGTGTCCCAGTTTTCCCGTGTGAGGTCCTTTCAATGCTTGGATTCTGAGTCACTAGTCTAGTCCTTTGGTCAGAAAATGGTAAGTGTTGGGACTATGAATCTAAATTGACAATTCTGACCGGAAGACCAAAGCTCTTTCTAGTATACCATGCATGCTAAGAATTCAGAGACAGCCAATTGGAAAGATTTCCCCAAGTTTCTGAGTTAAAAGACATTTCTTAGTTCTTAAATGAGAGCAGACCTTTCAAGCCATTGGCATTTGACACAAAGCTTTGTCCCTTCTAAGTCAGCTTCAAAACTATTCCTTAGAAAGAGGCAGACATACAGACTCACTTCCTTTGATGGTATCACAACTGTAATCTTCTAATTACAGGATAAACCGATTGTGCTGAATCTTTTAAAGTGTATCTGCTGAAGGTTTCCAGGGAATTTATTGAGTTCTCATCTGATTAACTGTGGCAAATTCACTGAGCCTCTACTAATAGAATCTGCTTTAAGATGAAACGCTGGAACTAAGTTACACATGGCTAAAGATGCCTGCGATCAAAAATTCATAGAATACAGAGATGTGAGAAAAGGAAAAAATGTAAGGATGTTGTTCTGTTCATACAGAAAAGTAAGGATGAGTTTTTCGATCAGAAATGATCTATATAGATCAAAGTGAAGCCAACTGTTCACATTTGCAAAGGGTTTTAAATATATATATATATGTACATATATAATCTCTTTGGTTCTTACAACAGTCCTATGATTGCTAGAGATATTGTAAATTAAGCCACAATTCTCTCTTTGCATAAAATTAAAATGGGCTGACTGAAGGACATTTACTAGTCATCTTGTCACGTATTCAATGATGAAAGATTTTGAGAAGTACTGCTTAGGCAAAACTATCCCATGTCAGTCCATGACTCATGAGAAAGGCTTCTTTTCTCATGAATATGATCAGTATCTGGAGTCAAACAGCTTTTGTAACCCCATTGTAAATCTTCAACTTCTTTTTGGATGAAGAGCTAGGTGCCTGTCTTTGTAAATCTCTTTCATTTCTCTCACTCTATTCCTTTCCATGTTTTCTGCCTTATCTTTCTTGATCCTTAGTACTTCAGTCTTATCTCTTCCCTTCAGTATTTCCATTACTGTAGCCTCCCCTATTACACTTTTTAAAAAGATACTATCAGATAAGTTCAAGAAAATATATCTTTGTTTCTGTTTTGAATCAGTCTTGACTACCCCACTGAAACATTCTGCTACAATAATTAACTCCTTCTAAACCCAGGAGGCAGTACAACAGCTAAAATCCACTTGGTTCCCTTGCCTTTAGCTTTAGGGCTTTTCATTTAAGATGAAAAGTTCTGAATAGTCACTTTAGCTCCAAGCCCCCAGTTATTCATTCAAGCCCCATTGTCATTCAGTTGTTTCAGTTTTGTCTGACCTTTTGTGATTTCATTTAGTATTTTCTTGGCAAAGACATTGGAGTGGTTTGCTATTTCCTTCTCCAACTCATTTTGCAGATGAGGAAACTGAGGCAAAATGAGTTAAATGACTTGCCTAGGGCCACATAGTTAGGAAATGTCTGAGTTCGATTTGAACTAAGGGAGACTCTTTGTGATTCCAGGTGGGACACTATCCATTGCCCCCTAGCTGCTGAATTTAGGAAAATACTCAACATCTATGCATAGGATGAGCTCTTCTTTAATATATCTATCTTGTTTATATATCTATCTCTAATTTTTCCCTGGCCTATTTGGAGTTGAGGCAAAATTTGGTTTACTGAAAACATTATATTATAGAATCTTTGGAGGGGAAATTGAGGAAAGAGATAAGGTTTTCTTCAGACTTACCTCAGTCTGATCCTCTGTTATAAGATGCCTGTGGAGCCATTGTCCCTCTTTGCTATCCTTTACATCTGCATAATTCAGTTCTCTTTTTGCTGCTCAAAAGTACCTGCCCTATTTATTCCAACATTTTATACAGATTACTTAGGGTATGAGCCAGTCTCTCACACAGTGGTTTTTAATAATGATTCAATGAGATGTACAGGTCCTACACATTTGGTTCTAAATGTTTGATTCAATCAAAAATGTTTTTATCTGGTAAAGTTATAAATGAGAGATGAGGGGAGGATTTTCAATCCCACTCTTACTCCTCTAGGAGAAACATCCAAATTTATTAGGTTTCTTGCTCAATTTAGGGAAATGATCAAATTGCAATTTGCAAGGTTTTGTCATTGAGGGTTAAAGATCCTATAACAAATATCTGAACCAGTCTTCAGAGTCCGAAAAACTCGGGTTTAAGTCCCGGTGGCTACTGTGCAGGTGATTCTGGGCAAGTCACAACTTCTCAATGCCATCCCACAACTCTCTTAGGCTATAAATTATAGAGAAGTTGCTGATTTAACAGTGAGAGTTTCCACAGTGATGTTACCATACAAATCTACATGGGATTGGGAGGTAGGGGGACTGAGTTTCCACACTGAAGAGCTCCTTCAAATACTCACATGGATCTGTGATTTGAGGGAAGGAGAGCACAGAAACACATGAAACCAAGGGGAAAAACATTGTCATTCCTTACAGGCCTGGACTAAGGGGGAAAATTATTGAGGGTAATTACTAAATGTCATAACAAAGAACTCCATTGCCTTCACTGAGAAATGACCTCATTAAAGGCAAAGCTGTAAAACAGATTATGGCCACACCACTGGGAAAAGAAAAGCCAGAATATGAACAGAAAGAAGGACTTCCCCCCCTAAAAAATAAACAACCACCACCACAAAAACCAGTATATAGATTTGGTTTGAGGAATGATACAGAGAATCAGAGTCAAGCTGGAGAAAAGAACCTGATAAATAAAGGCTATTGCATCCTCATGGGTTTACTCTGAAGCCCAGTGTATGTGGGGGTGGGGGGGTAGGGGGGAGAAGACTTCTGTGAATTAATTCAAGACTGCAAAGAACTAGTAATAAGCTTTCTCTCTCTGCCTCTCTCTCCCCCTGCTTCCTTCCCTCCTTCACTCTCTCTTTCTCCTTCCCTCCCCTCTCTCTCTCTTCTCCCGCTACTTCCCTCACCCCAAACTCAGATTAGCCACTCAACCAAGGCAAAGGGAGAAGTTAGAAGTGGAGCAACTGAGAAAAAGGAAAGAGCTTTTAAAAATAGCAAGGGGGTAGGAAGAGATAGAGAAATAACAATCAAGCGTAAGTGATGAAGGATTTGATTTCATTCAGCTGGCCACCCCAGGGCCTACATCATGGAATGCACAGATAAGGCAATATATGAGGAAGGAAGGAAAGGAACTCCAGGGGCTTCTCATTCACTGGGATTAAATATCGATGAAGCATCCGGAACAAGGCCCTCTAGGACAAGAGGCAGGATCCCTTGATACTAAAAACCTTTCTCTCCATATCCTCAGTAAGCATAGGATCTTCAAATCTAATTCTATAGCAGACCCATGAGGAGAGCTGAGTTAGTACAGATGAAAATGATCTCTTGCATCCAAAAGCAATGCAAACTACAATTATAATTATCTTCTCTATCCACTCCCCATGTGCTGGCCTCCTTCCAGTAAAGGACAACAGTAGAGTGCCATAGACTTGCGTCTAGGGTATCTCTATATTGGTTCCCAAGAGTCTCTGAATCCCAGCTCTGAAAAGCCTTTGAAAGTCCTTGTTTCAAGGTAGGGGAGAAGATAATGTCAATGTTCTAAGACGAGCAAAAAGAGCCAGCTCTTGAGATTTCCTAACAAAAGGGCTGGGTAGTAGTTAGGGAGGCAGAGAGAAAAAAAACCTTACAACATACCCAATATAACTTTTTTTTTTAATTGGCAGGGACCCAGTTGAGCTGCAACTCCCTTGGTTAATTAAAAGGCAAAGCAACACAAAGATCTGAATTGCTACAAAAGCATCTCTGGAGAGAAATCACTCTATGGGACACAATATACAAGACTTTTTTTTACTTGATAGTCAAAGGAAAGCCCAAGTAGAGAAGATTCCAGGGAAGGTAGGGGAAGGGAGGAGGGGAAAAGCTTTAGTAGGTTTCTGGCATAGAAATTAATACTTGGATGGGAAAAAGTAAAGGTGACAGTCCCTCACTGCTTCCTTTTAGGTAGAGTATAAGAGGCAGTGGATTCCAAATAAAATGAGGAAAGACTTTATTTCAGACCATAGGAACTCTAAAGGAAGTTTTTACATATGATTATTATTATCATTATTTAGTATATGCAGTTATTCCTGCTTAAAGATACAAGGATGACCCAGGTCAGCTTTCAAGATCTTTTCCTGCTTCTAAATCTAATGAAAAAGGAAGGCTCTGAAATGGAAAAAAAATCATGCTTTTTTCTCCACTCATAAGTCTTTAAGACCCCTGGATCTTTTTCAAAAAAAGTTCTCACTGCATATACTTTCAATATTTTATACTTGTGATGGTGATTTTTAAAAAGTCAAATATAAGACTTTTGTGTTTATTCCTGTCCAATTTCATTTCATTAGATGCACCCCAACATTCCATTTTGTCAAAATTTTTGAAGATCTTGATTCTGCCTTTCGATCATGAATGAATCAATGGGAATTTAGTAAACATTTACCATGTACCAAGTACTATGCTAGGTACTAAGATGGGGTGGGGGAGTAAACAGAGAGTTCTTCCCTTTCAAGGAGCTTAGATTTTAATAGAAATGGAAAAAGCTTGAAACTATTACCACTCACATGAAAGAGTGTTCCAAATCACTATTGATCAGAGAAATGCAAATTAAGACAACTCTGAGATATCACTACACTCCTGTCAGATTGGCTAAGATGACAGGAAAAAACAATGATGAATGTTGGAGGGGATGCGGGAAAACGGGGACATTGATGCATTGTTGGTGGAGTTGTGAACGAATCCAGCCATTCTGGAGAGCGATCTGGAATTATGCCCAAAAAGTTATCAAACTGTGCATACCCTTTGATCCAGCAGTGTTTCTATTGGGCTTATACCCCAAAGAGATACTAAAAAAGGGAAGGGGACCTGTATGTGCCAAAATGTTTGTAGCAGCCCTGTTTGTAGTGGCTAGAAACTGGAAAATGAATGGATGCCCATCAATTGGAGAATGGCTGGGTAAATTGTGGTATATGAATGTTATGAATATTATTGCTCTGTAAGAAATGACCAGCAGGATGAATACAGAGAGACTTGGAGAGACCTACATGGACTGATGCTAAGTGAGATGAGCAGAACCAGGAGATCATTATACACTTCGACAACGATATTGTATGAGGATGTATTCTGATGGAAGTGGATTTCTCTGACAAAGAGACTTAACTGAGTTTCATTGGAGAAATGATGGACAGAAACAGCTACACCCAAAGAAGGAATACTGGGAAATGAATGTGAACTATTTGCATTTTTGATTTTCTTCCCGAGTTATTTTTACCTTCTGAATCCAATTCTCCCTGTGCAACAAGAGAACTGTTTGGTTCTGCAAATATGTATTGTATCTAGGATATACTGCAACATGTTTAGCATATATAGGACTGCTTGCCATCCTGGGGGGGGGGGAGGAGGGAGGGAGGGGAAAAAACGAAACATAAATGATTGCAAGGGATAATGTCGTGTAGAAATTATCCTGGCATGGATTCTGTCAATGCGAAGTTATTATTAAATAAAATAAAATTTATTATAAAAAAAAAATGGAAAAAGCTTGGAACTGGTTGGAAAGTGACAAGAAGACCTAATTCTTGGACAAAACAAGGTTAAAACTCATCTTCATGCAATCCAATCCAATCCTAGTCAATAATGTGCCAGGAACTGCGCTAAGTGCTTAGAAATAGTTATCCTTTCTACATCGTGCGGGTTAGGGTCACAGTATCCTTGTGATCTGGAAAATCCCCCTAACATTTTCGTTCTTCCCTTCATAGCAGAGAAATCTGAACTTTTTCCTTTTCTTTCATGGAGTATTTACAGTCTGTATTTCTATATATTTTTACATCTTTCTCTCTAAATATATCTGTACCTATACATATATTACATTTATATATCTCATATCTATAATCATGTAACTATCTCTAACTACAAATCTCTATTTCTTTATATATCTATATGTTTCCATATCTATATATCTCTCTATATCTATACAATGATACCTTGACACTCATCTGCTTCAAAACTCATGAAATTCAGTATTCAATGAATTTCTCCAGGAAATTGCTGTAGCACTTGACATTTGCTCTGTCCTTCGTTGTTGTCCTAATTGATCAATAGGGATGTGAAGTTAGCCAAGTGTACTGTCCAGCCCCTACCCCACCCTACTTGCTATTTCCCTCAGCCATGGGCAACTTCTCCTCAGCAAAGGAAGGCAACCAGAACAGTCAGACTGGAGCCCACAATGCTGAAGTTGGTGCAAGTTAGTGGGAAGGTCAAGAAACGGTTCCTGCAGGACAATGTGGCTTGGGTGTATAGTCTCCCGGTTCCCAAAACAGTAGTACTGGTAGGGGCACAGAGCAGCCTGGTGTGCTTAGCAGGAGGAGAAGGAGCAGGAGTAGGAGCAATGGGTGGTGGTGGGAGCATCAGTGGCCAGAGCCCAGGCAGAGTCTGCAGCAGAGGACCCAGGACTTCTGGCAGCCTGGAGCCTTGGGCAGTGGAGGGCACAGGACCATACTTCTGCCTTCACATCCAGGGCTCCCACCCCCCAAGGAAGCTTGGCTAAAGGTCAACATTCCTCTCAGAAAGTGAACTGAGTCAAGAAGGGAGGAAGGCTGGGCTGGCTTGTTTCTCCACAGCTGGAAGCCCCACTTTCCTTTTGAGGAATTGAGTGGGGAGAGATGATTAAGCTGCCTTCTGGGAACCAATTACCAATAATTATTGAGGTACCACTGTACTTATATCTATACATAGCTATCTATATCTACATAAATTTGTGATCAAAATTAGTTGACTAGGGCTTGGAGTTGAGTTTCCTGCTTTCCAACTTGTTCCTCCTTTCCTAGGCTGCTCCTCTATCTATAAGAGCTAGCTTTCAGATGGGAATGGGGAAAAACAAGTATTTATTAAGCCCCAATTATGTTTTAAACACTATGCTATACAAATATCATTTAATTTGATCCTGACAATAATCCTGACCCATGTTTTACAGATGAAAAAACTGAGGGAAAAAGAGGTTAAGTAATTTTGCTAGGGTCACATAGCTGATAAATGTCCGAAATTGCATTTGAACTCAGGTCCCTGACTCCAGACCCAGGGCTCTAGTTCAGACTCACTGTCTCCTCTAAAGGAAGCCAAAGAACAATTCTTAGCTTTCAGACTTCAAAGGTTGAAGGAGTCATTCTAGGTCCTGGTCTGGTCCTTCCCTTTTATTACCTCAAGTAAATTCCAGGGGTTTGGAAGATAAGTTCCTCAGTGTTGTCTTTTCAGGCTCCCAAAGGTCACTGCTGTCAAATCCATCCCTGGATCAAGTGCTGGTAAATGTCAGAAGACTTATGAAAATGATGTAGACTGAAAAAAAACCAATATGTATCTTAGGAGCTGCCTGAACCTTCAACATTTTTGCTGAAAGCTTGAATTAGATCAGCCTTCAAAAGCTGAATGAGGCATATAATGAAATTGAGAAGGGGAGACAAGAGATGATAGCAGTCAATGAGAGGTTCCTCAAGATAGTTTCCTGATGCAATTTAGAATCACTGGAGTTAGAGCTGGAAAAGATCTGTTCTAACCCAGAGGTTCGAAGCCTATTTTGTGTCCTAGACACAATCTAGCAAAGCTTATGGATGGACAGACCCTTTCTCTGAATAATATTTTTAAATTCTTTAATAAAATATGTACTTAGCAGAGGCAGCTAAGTGGTGCAGTGGATAGAGCACCACCCCTGAAGTTAGGAAGACATGAGTTAAAATCTGGCCTCAGATGTTAGTTGTATGACCCTGGACAAGTCACTTAACCCCAATTGCCTCAGCAAAAAAATGCTAAAATAAAATATGTACAATTGCCAAGGAAACCAATTATACTGAAGTATATATCAAAATATTAAATTTGTGACATGAATTTAACTCATTAAACAAAACAATATATTTAAAATAGAAACAAGCAAAAGTTAATTTAAATATATATATATGTATATATATATATACATATATATTAACATGAAAGCTATTGTTGTTTAGCTGGAATAAGAATATTAATCACCAAGTTGATGGCTAACAAAGGGACACATATGTCATGTTGGACATCTAATTGATTTTCAACTGTAACATAATAATAATAATAATACAATTTACATGATACTATGTGCCAGGGACTCTGTTAAGCACTTTACAATATTATCTCATTTGATCCTCATTACAATCCTGGGAGATAGATGTTATTATTATCCCCATTTTACAGCTGAGGAAACTGAAGCAAACAGAACTTATGTGATTTGCTCTGGGTCACATAGATAGTAAATGTCTGAAAGTGAATTGGTACTCAGTTCCCTGACTACAGGTCCAGAGCTCTATCCAGCATACCACTTAACTGCCTAAATAAGATACAAAAACCTCTTTGAATTCTATTCTTTTTTTAAAATATTTTTTAAATTTATATGAGCTTTTTATTTACAAGATATATGCATGGGTAATTTTTTTTTCAGCATTGACAATTGCCAAACTTGTTCCAATTTTTCTCCTCCTTTCCCCCACCCCTTCCCCCAGATGGCATGTTAAATATGTTAAATACAATATGTGTTACATATCCATAGTTATTTTGCTGCACAAGAAAAATTGGACTTTGAAATAATGTAAAATTAACCTGAGAAGGAAATCAAAAATTCAAGCGGACAAAAACAGAGGAATTGGGAAGTCTATGTAGTGGTTCACACTCATTTCCCATAGTTTTTTCACTGGGTGTAGCTGGTTCTATTCATTATTGAACAAATGAAACTGATTTGGTTCATGTCATTGTTGAAGATGGCCACGTCCATCAGAACTGATCATCATATAGTATTGTTATTGAAGTATATAAGGATCTCCTGGCCCTGCTCGTTTCACTCAGCTCAGTTCATGTAAATCTCTCCAGGCCTTTCTGAAATCCTCCTGCTGGTCATTTTTGAATTCTATTCTTGACAAAATCTTGGCAAAATCTATTGTTGTGCTTAACAAATGATTATTTCTTTCCCTTTCCATTCCCTTCAATGAGAGTCCCATACTTAGAACACTGACTTTACAGAACGTTACCTGTCACAAACCCACATGAAAGGCTGAGGAGATGGCTTCTGAACAGGGCAATAAAAGGAATAGAAGGGCTCTGCTCTCCAGTTCTTATTGTCCCCAGTCCCCTTGTCATAGTAGGAGTTACTTACTGCCTATTAATTTATCATTTTATACTATACTACGGGCAGACTGCTTATTTATGAGAGTTAAGACCACGTCTTTATGTCCCTGGAAGATGAATGCAGACCTGGTGCAGCATGGGGAATGCTCTCAAGTCTGCTGTTTGGTGATAATTGGATCAAGTCCCTGGCTTCTGTTGACCTGAGCTTCCAATTCAATAGCCATGATTTCTCAGGTCTGAAGTATAAAACCCCCTTAACTCACATCTCTATATGATTTGAAATATCAAGGACAAACCAATCAACAAATATTTATTAATCACCTGCTACGGGGCCAGTCATGGGATAGAAAGACACCAGAGACAACATTCAAGCAAGTTGTCTATCTCCTAAAAACCTTTTCTTTAGAGTCTATTAATCCTCAGTCTCTGCCCATTGACACATGAGCTCCTCAGAAAAATTCATGCATGTAATTGAAACTTCCCATTCTAGGAATAAGATGGTAGGAACTTAACCAAAAGCTATCAATTAAGCTTTATTTTTCTTTTTATGAGTATTTTGCTCCATCTTCCTCGCTGGTTTCTCACACATCTTCAATGACACCCGAAAAGCTTTGTTAAGAGCAAACTCATTTGTCTGTGTTGGGATTACTTAAGTTGCTGCTTTTCCTTGCCAAGAAATTCTAAAGTCTGGCAAAAGATGCTCTACATTAAAACAGTGAGGGGGAAAAAAGCCTTCCAGATGGCGCAATGCATCATGACATAGACTACCTTGGTCTCTCCATTGCCTAAAGGTCTGGTGGGTTACATTTCACCCCCCTCCAGGATTATTCTGTCCCTGTAAGGGAATTTAAGAGTATTTAGGTTCTCTGAAAATGGCTTCTTCCTTCACTAATATTGTTATTTCAAGTTCAGGGAATGAACCCAAGTTCCATTAAGACACTAACAGATTAGTTTTTTCATATAGAAATATCTCCTTCAGAAGGCATGCATGTTTAATCTCCCAACATGTAGGAGGCACAATCCCTTTCCCCTTTGCACCACCTTATTCCGGGCAGAGGAGGAGGAGGAGGAGATTAAATTCATAGTTTAGCTCAAAACTCATAAAGTCCCAGTTCAGAGTCCAAAATCCTGCCCCAAACTTAAACTCCAGCCATCTCGGCTTCTCAGGGCTTCCGTGTTTTGTTGGCTACTTCTACTGGCCCACCTGCAAACCTGGTTTATCTTGATTTAAACTCCCAGGTCCCATGGGAACATCTCTGGCACCTGAAATTTAGGACAAATCCCACAAAACTAAAAAAAAAAAAAAAACCTAAAAGCAGATTTCTCAGAGTCAGGGTAAAAGAGTGAGCAGAGGAAGGAGGTCCTACTTCTTTCATTAGGTCAGTTCAGTGGTTCTCAAAGTATGGTCTAGAGAATCCTGGGGATCTCTAAAACCCTTTTAGAGGGTCTACAAATTCAAAAAATAGTTTTTATTTCCAAGATGGTAAATGTCACCAGATAAACAAAATCGCTTTGGAGAGATCCTCAATAATTTTTAATAGGATAAAGATACTGAAAACAAAAGTTTGAGAACCACTGGGTCAGTTCATGCTATCTGTGATTCCAGTTAATCAAATCTTCACCCTCTCAATGCAGATGGGTAACTGAAAAAAGAATGACAGAAGTGACAAAGTGGGTTCTGTCCTAACAGTTTTAAAGACACAGGCAGCCAATCAAAGAAAGAGACTACCAAATCCATGTAGTAGGGGGTTCAAAGGCCTCCATGTTAGGGAACTTGACATGCCCCAAAAACCCCTCAGGATGCCTCCATTTTGGGTGAACTGATTGTACCTGGAGAAGCCTGGAGAAACTATGTTGTAGAAGAACCCTCCCCCCCCCCAAAAAAAAAAAAACTCAAAACAAACAAAAAAAAATTCATGACTCTGTTTACTTCCTTGGACTACTCCCCTTAGGGAAAAACTCAGGTTTTTTCTCAGGTCAACCAGGTGTTTTCTCTTTGGGGCCTTGTTATTTCAAAGGTAGCAGAAACTGTCCAGTAGAAGTTCTATCAATCCATGCAAACACACACTGACTTTACAAATTATTGTATTAGAGTTGCCTGGGGGAACTAAAAGACTTAAAGACTTGACTAGGATCACAGAGAGTACTGTGAAAAGAATTTGAACCTCCTTTTTTTTTTATTTCTAAGGCTATAATTCTATGATTCTATTCTTTCTTCTAGTTGTGATGGAGAGAGCGATCTACATCCAGAGAGGGGACTGAATTGGATCCCGACCTTGTGTTTTCACCTTTGTTGTTATTGTTGTGGTCTGCTTGCTTGGTTTTTTACCTTTCTTATTTTTTTCTCCTTTTGATCTGATTTTTCTTGTGCAGTGTGATAAATGTGGAAATTTGTTTAGAAGAATTGCACATGTTAAATCTATATTGGATTATTTGTTATCTAGGGAAGGGAGGGAAAAAACTTTGGAACATAGGGTTTTGCAAGGATGAGTGTTGAAAACTATCTTTGCATGTGTTTTAAAAAATAAAAAGCTATTATTATTTTTAAAAAGATAATTATTTTTTGTTCTTTCTCGAAGAGAACCAAATGACATCAGCAAGGTGATGTCTTGACTTGCAAGTGAATTGGATTTAAGATGGAGCCATGCAAAGTCATCAGTTTCACTGTCTCCTCCAGAGTCATCTGGCTCCAGTGACAAGACATGGATCAGGATAACTGGCGATGGTCCTGAATGCAGTGAGAGACCTTGGTCTTTGTAAGCTAATGTCTTTCATTCTTTTGCCTGAATCTTATATGATCCTTCCAGGATATGACTCAAGACTCTTTACAATCCTGGACATCCTCTAAATGAGAATGAAGTGGCACTTTTTTCTGCCTGCGGATGGGGATATTTTTTTCTTTTATTCTTAGATGCTTAATGAAAAAATGTCCCCATTACCGTGCCAGAAATATCCAATAAATAAAGTGATTTCATCAGGTTCTAGGATGACATGATATATTTTGGAAGGAAAAGTTCATCTCTTTAGAGAGCTATTTGAAATATTATTTTTAAAATTTTGATTCAACATTTTATATCAGTGACCACCAAAGAGCTTGCAAAAATGTCAATATTTGGACATGAACCAACAAAATTCATAAAATACAATTTAAGTCTAACTTTGAGGGTTTCTTCTTAATTTGCTTTGCTAACTGATATTTCTTGACACAATACTAAATGTTATGTACTTGACAAAAGACCTTAACAAAATCTAATTACCAAGCAACATAGTTCTCCTTCCCAAATATGCATATGTGATTATAATTTTATCTAAGAACATTTTTGGTTCTATAATTTTAGTCCTTCATTTATATTCATAAACATTTATATTAGATATTGTTCTCTATTCATAGCCACTATGGAGCACATATGGGGATGTATCCATGAAAAGTAGTGAGACAATGCACTATTGGGAGAGTTGTGAATTGGTTCACCCATTTTAGAAAACAATTTGGAAATATACTAAAGAGTCACTAACCTGCATACATATTTTTTGGCCTGAACATTCATCAAATACCCTAAGGAGATCAAAGACAGTGGCAAACATTCCATATACACAAAAATATTTACAACTGCACTTTTTATAGTAGCAAAGAACAAGGAACAAAGTGATCGCCCCTCAATTAGGGAAAGACTGAACAAATTAGGAGATATGAATACAATAGAATTATATTTCATTGTAGGAATTGATAATTAATAAATTAATAATTTTACATTTTAATTAATTAATTAATTAATTAATAAACTCTAAGTCATCATGTAAATGGGAGTCATACTTGTTTCTTCACTGTAGGGAAACAAATGATTCTTATAGCAAAAGAAGTAAGACCAGCATTTTTTTTTTTCTCTCCAAAAATGTTTTTTTATTGATGTCTTTGTATCATCTTCATTTCCAAATATATCCTCACCCAGAGAGATTCTGCCATAAGAAACAGTTAAAGTAGGAGGAGGGGGGGAATGCACTTCTGTGAATTTAATTCATCAACCTAATCTGATAAAATATACAATGTTTAGCACTCACTGGCTCCTATCTCTGTGATAAAAAGAGGGAGTAACTAGCCTTTCTTTGTACTCATCCAGCCTACAGTATTATCAAAAGAGAGTAGACATTTCCAAATAACAGGATATGGAGTTGTAGAGATCATCAGAGTGTGACCTTCTCTTTTTGCACATGAGGAAACTGAGGTAGAGGGAGGTTTCAGTGATTATATATCTAAGGGTTGACTGGCAGGAAAAGCAAAGCTAATTCAGTCCTCTTTCATCTACACTAAGCACAGATGAGCAAAAGAACAACTGGAACCCAGAGGAAGCAAACTACAGATGCCATTGTCTAGAATGAGCCCTGGTGTATGTTTGAAGTGAATGTTCCTGCTAAATGTTTTCAATGTAAACAGTGTGAGTATGTGGCTGCTGTGATCTGTACTGAAGGCACTCGATCATGGGATTAGGGCAGTAAGAAACCTTTGAGGTCACCTTTGGCATCCAATGCCTTCATTTTAAGGGAAGGGAGAGAAGGGAGAGAAGGGAGAGAAGGGAGAAAAGGAAGGAAGGAAAGAAGGGAGGGAGGAAGGAAAGAAGAAAGGAAGGAAAGAAGGAAGGAAGGATTTACCAAGTACCTACTATGTTCCAGGCACTCTAAGTACTTTATAAATATTATCTCATTTGATATTCCTAATCAAGGTGAGATGGCTAGTATTATTATCTTCATCTTACAGTTAAGGAAAATAAGGCAAATAGAAATTAAGAAGCTGGCTCAGAGTTACACACCAGTGTCTATAGGTCTTCCTGACTCCAGGCCCATTGCTCTATCTGAAACCAGAGAAGTAAAATCACTTGCCCAAGCTCAGACAGATGGCATAGAACAGTGGAAAGAATATTAGCTTTGCTCTGAAGTAACAGGATCTGAGTTCAAATTCTATCTTTGATGTTTACTTCCTGTGAATCTTGGGTCATACATCTCCTTGGAATTCAGTTTTCTTATTTGCAAAATGAAAATATTGGGCTTGATAGTCTCTAAGGTTCCTTTCAGCTCACAATTTATATTATTAAGTGGTAGAATCAGGATTTGAACCCAATTCTTAAGATTCCTGGATTAGTGCTTTTCATGTTCTACCATCTTTTTTTTTTTTTTTTTTGAAAGGAAATTATGATATATACTGGTGAGCAAAGTATTGGACTTGGAGTCCAATTCAAATTCAGCCCCAGACACATACTAACTGTATGACCCTGGGCAAGTCACTTATCCTTGTTTGCCCAATTTCCTCATTTGTAAAATAAGCTGGGGGGAAAATGGAAAACTACTCTCGTATTGTTGCCAAAGATATCCTAAATAGGATCATATAAAGTCAGACATGATTGAAACAGAAATAATTGAACCGCAACCACAATGCTATATGTCCATATTTCTCTTCTGCTTTTAAGAAGTCATTGGGACTATTTCCCCACCAGTGTTTCCTAGGGTGTGGCGAGGGGTGCTATTTAAAAAAAAAAGTCTGAATGCTCTCTGTGTGCAGTGTCTCTTTTTTGTTGTTTCATCCACACTTACAGTTATCTGTCGACATTTTGGAAACACAACTGTGAGCCCTTCACAGAACAAAGTGGACATTTTCTCTCTGGGTTACAAGAACTGAAGAATCTTCAGAGCTGGTTTCAAACATCACTGGTGGGAACATTGCCCACTTCTGTTCCAGAAAGAAGGTCTTTGTTTGCAGGCTTAGCCTGAGGCGAAGCTGTGACCTTCGGCAAAGTCTGACTTCGGCACTCTCTGGAAAAGAGCAGCTCTCTTCTTACTTTGGTTGGGAATTAGACCATTACGTAGTGTGCATTCTACAGTTTAAATGTTTAAGATATCACACGCACCAAGGGGATGTAATTAGTGGAATTTGGTAAGACTTTCTTCCCAGAAATACCTGTGGCCTTAGTCAATAAAGGGATCTTGGAAAAGGGATAGAGCTGATAATCCAAAGTAGCTGGGTTATTCTATGAGCTCTGGACAGAGGATCACAGGGTCATGGATATAGGATTGGAAGGAACCTCAGAAAACCATTAAGTCTAATCATCCCATCATTTTACAGTTAAGAAAAATGAGAAAAACTAGGCCAAGGCACTCAGGTAATAAACATCGGAGATAGCATTGGAATCCAGTCTCCCTAACTATAAACTTAGTCTTTCATCAGTGATTCAGAGCTGGAATCAATCCTGGGGAATCATCCAATCAACATCCCCCCCACTTTTATTAGAGATGAAAAAGTATGCTCAAAGGAAAAGGGAAGAAGAGGAGGAAAAGGAAGGAAAAAAAGAGAAGGAATTGGTTGGTTGTTATCCTTCCTTCCTAAGGAGGACTGAAATAATATCACTAATATAACAATGATATCTCTAACATAAGAGTCAAGTTACAATGTGTCCAACTGTGACTGATCACACCAATCTGAGCTCAGAATGCCCTGCCAGGTCAGACACAAATAGACCCTATAAACATTTAAGGTAGCTTCTCTAACTTTGTGCATCTTGCATTTCTTCTGAGCTAATTCAATTCTGCTTTGCTCATAGAACACAGCACCTTCTCTCAGGAGGGCACGCCATGTGCCAGTGTCTCCCATGTCATATAATCAATTCTAAAATTCTTAAGAGAGACCTTGAGGGTGTCCTTGTATCACTTTTTCTGACTACCTCGTGAGCTCTTGCCCTGTGTGAGTTCCCCATAAAATAATCTTTTTGGCAAGCTTACATTTAGCGTTTGAACAATGTGGCCAGTCCAATGGAATTGCTTTCTCTGCAGTAGAGTTGGAATGCTTGGCAGTTTGGTTCCAGCCAGTTTGGCTGGAAATATTAGATGAATAACATTTAGAACTACATGCATACATCAGGCCAGCATTTGATAAAGCAGGGGGGAAGGGAAAAAGCATTTATTAAGCACCTACTACATGCCAGGCACTATGCTAAGTACTTTACAAATATTATCTCATTTGCTCCTAATAACAACACTGTGAAATAGATACTATTATTATCCCCATTTTCCAGTTGAGGAAATTGATTAATTAACTTGCTTGGTATCACACAGCCAGGAAGTATCTGAGACTGGATTAGCACTCAAGTGTTCCTTTTTCCTGTTCTAATGTTCTATCCACTGAACCACCTTGCTTTCTAGGAATGATTTTAAGAACAAGGTGCAAATAATTCATTATTTGACAAAAACTAGAAATAGTCTTGCAACATACTCCACTGTAAATTTCAGAAGGATCAGTGGTCAAATACAAAAAGTCATAAAATTATCACAGAAAAATAGATAATATTTTTTACAACTATCACTGAAGAAAATTCTTAACCAGTCACAATATACAAGATATTAAAAAGACAAAAAGAGCAGTGTGGTCTAGAATAGATGGGAGCCTTAATGTCTAAAAACTTGGGTTCAAATTGACTTCAGGTAAGACAACTAACTCTGGATAAATATCTTAATCTCTTTGTGCCTCAGTTTCTTCATCTATAAAATAAAATGGCCTCTAAGGTCTCTCTAAATCTAAATTTTGGGTTCTGTGAATCTTAGTTATATTTATAAAGTGAGAAGAAAGGAAGAAGGAAAGAAGAGAGGGAAGAGGGAAGAAGGGAGGGAGGGAAAGCAGGAAGGAAAGAGGGAAGGAAGGAAGGAAGGGAAGGAGGAAGGGAGGGAGGGAAAAGGGAAAGGAGAGAAGAAGGGAAGGAAAGGAGGAGGGAAGGAAGGGAGGAGGGAAGGAAGGAAAAAAGGGAAGGAGGGAAAGAGGGAAGGAGGGAGGGAAGGAAGGAAGGGAAGGAGAGAGGGAAAGGAAGGAAGGAAGGAAAGAAGGAAAAAAGAAAGGAAGGAGGGAGGGAAAGGAAGGAATGGGAAGAAGAAAATGTATGCCCAATAATTGGGAATCAATGAACAAACTGGTATATGAATAAGATAGAAAATTATATTGTAATTAATGATGCACAAGAAGAATTTAGAGAAATATGTAGTTTTAAATGAAAATACATACAAACAGAACATATGAATAATAAATATAACAATGTAAGTAAAGATGCCACTAAATGACAACTCAATTTAGGACCAACTCAATGGACCAATGGTAACATGTTAGCCAAAGGGAAGTTCACAGCCTTCCTCTCTATCAAAGTTCTATATACTATGCAAGTGGAGAGGGGACATAGTTATCAGTGTTGATTGTGCTATGAGTTATTGTTACTTAACTGTTTAAGGGAAGTGCCTTTGGGGAGGGTTTTGTGAGTTTGGTTGGGGAAAATATCAAGGGCATTAGACTAGATGCCTTTAAGGTCTCTTCCAGCTTGAAATCAATGATCTTATGAGCAATTGTATCAAAATATATCCATTTACATTTTTTTAATTTTAATGTACAATTTGTACATTAAATGTACAAAGTACATTTTTGAAAAGGGGTAGGATGGGGAGGCAGACACCCTAACTCACTACTGGTAGATCTGTGAACTTGTTCAACCAGTTTTGGAACGTACAGAATCACAGGAACTTTGAGCTGGAAGACATCTCAGAGCTAAGTCCAATCAGTATCTAAACAAAAATCCTCTCTGTAACATACCAGACAAATGATTATTCAGCTTTTACTTCAACACCTCCAGGGAGAAAAAAATCTATTACCACCCAAGGCAGCCCATTTCACTTAGAATTGCTTTTAATTATAGGATTATGGTGTGACACATGCCCTGGGGATGCTGGGGATCCTTTATTCACACTGGCAGGTCAAGTCCCTAGAGAGGGACTAACTACTTCTCCCTTCAGGTTCTGGAGGACTCAGAAGGGTAGCTTTTAATGCTATAGCCATAAGTTCCCATTGCTGGATTTCCCCCCATGATTATCAGTCAATAACAATTAGTCAACCAGACTTCATTAGCTTTTAGGAAGTATTTTTTTATATATATTTTATTTTCCCTCTCAATTACATGTAAAAAAAATTAACATTCATTTAATAAATTTTTGAGTACCAAATTCTCTCCTCTTCCCACCCTTGTCTTCACAACCCCCTACACACACACGCGCGCACACACACACACATACACACACACACACACACACAAAGCAAGCAATTTGATATAGGCTATACATGCGCAGTCATGCAAAACATATTTCCATGTTAGTCATGTTATGAAAAAAAACACAGAGGGAAAAAAAGAGAAAGATAAAGAAAACAAAGAAAAAGTATGCTTCATTCTTCAGACTCCATCAATCCTTTTCTAGAGTTGGATAGTCCTTCAGAATTGTCTTCAATCTTTGTATTACTGAGAAGGAGAAAGGGATATTTCTAAATCAAACTAAGTAAGTTGGTTCAAAGCATCCCTACCCTCCCATAAATCTCTATGACACACTCTGTTCTGAGCTGGGTCTAACTCAGGCCAATCCCTTGATAGTTTGTTACATTTCAGAACAAAATGAGACACTCGAAGGTCATGGAAGGATAGTTACCAAATTATGTATTGTGAATACCTTAATTGATCCTAGTGATTAAAGTTCTCTTGCCACTGCCTTACCCTTTACGGTCTGCTAATCGAGCAACAGAATGCATCAGTAGCTCTTTATTGGCTGGATTGTATTCAGGTGACCAGGAAGTATTGTCAATTTTATTGTTGTTGTTCAGTAGTTTTAGTTCAAACTCTTTGTGACTGCATTTTCACTTTTGTTGGCAAAGATACTGAAGTAGTTTGCCATTTCCTTCTCCCTTGATCATCTGAAGATAAGGAGACTGAGATAAACAGGGTTGACTCACCCAGGATCACATAGCTAATAAGTGTCTAAGGTCACATTTGACCTCAGCAAGAGTCTTCCAGATTGCAAGATTAGAACTGTGTGGACTTCATTAGCAAGTTCATCGTTTAATATGTATAGTTGGTTTTAACAAATAAATTAGCATCAAAATTATTTAGGTATAAAACTCAGGTTTGATACAAAACAGCTTTGGATGGGGAAAACTTCAGATGTCATTTCAACCAATATAGTGTGTTTACTTCTAAGTGTAGATGGAACATTTAAGTGTGATAGAACTGGAACTCTGAACTATTGAAAGCAATGATTATAATTTATAGCTGGAAAGGAACTTAGAGGCCATTAATTCTACAAACTTTTCTAACTGCCACTCCCCCCTCCCAATCAATAAAAAATTACAAGTACATACCCCCCAATATATGTAAATTTATTAATTTAGAGATTATATAAATGTATCACTGTATTAATAGGATTAAAGTGTAGTAGCCCCTCTGAGTTACTTCTCCAAGTCCTACTTACATGAAAGGGCTGGATCATAGAAGGTAGAGGACTCATCACTCTCTTAAGGAATCTATCATCTAGATCAGCTTTGATTGACTTAGCTCTTCTCAGCAATACAGTGATCCATGACAATTCCAACAGACTCAAGATGGAAAATGCTGTCCACGTCTAGGAAAGGAACTGATGGAATACAAATACAGAGCAAAACATACTTATGAGTTGGTTTTTAATTTTTTTTTTATTTTTGGCAAGGAAATTAGGGTTAATTGACTTGCTCAAGGTCACAAAGCTAGTGTTAAATGTCAGATCAAATTTGAACTCAGATCCTCCTCACTCCAGGGCCAGTGCTGGATTACTGTATCATATAGTTGCATCCAAAGCATACTATTTTCAAATTTTTTCCTAGTTTTTTTCCTCCTTTTATTCTGTTTCTTCCACAACATGACTAGTACAGAAATATGTTTTACAAGATTGCACATATATAACCTATACCAAATTGGGAGGAGATAGGGAGGAAGAGAGAAAATTTGGAATTCAAAATTACATTTTTAAAATGTCCAAAATTTTCTTTATATGTAATTGGGAAAAAATTAAATACAATTTTTAAAAGGGAGGAACTATCATCTAGTAACCCTGAGGGACTGGGGTTTCTAATCCTATTATTTCTGAGCCCCCATCTGATGTGTTCCCCAACATCAATCTTTTACAAAACAGAATTTGTTGAGAAGGTATGGTAAAAACAATAGTGATAAAACACCCCCTAAATCAGAGGTTGCATATTGCATATACATATACATGCAACATATATAGATGGCTTAATGTAAATATTGAAGAGCCCCAAAACTAGTGATAACAGATATATGATGATTAATCCTATACTCCTTGAAGGTAGGCTAAATTTTCTGATAGGCCTGAGTTTGGATATCCTCATAGAAGTCATGGGTGATATCATATGATTCATCATCATATGAATGGATAACTAAGACCAGGTGACATAGATGGGCTTCCAAAAATTTCGCAAATCATGTTAATGAAGTACATGTATAGAATATACATGGGTCTAAGGCAGGGGTAGAGAACCTCCTTTCGGCCAAAGAATATTTATAACATTGTTCATGAGCCATACAAAATTATCATTTTATAGAACTCAAGCAGTGGAAGTCTCATCATTCGGCTCATTATCACCTGCAGTTGCCTTAGTAAATGATTTTGTGGACTTTATGCAGCCACGCAGGATGGACATTTCTCACCCCGAGTAAGGTGCAACTCATTACTCTTGGTCCTGGGAATTCTTTTTTCCCTTTAATGAGTCCCAACTAATTTTCCTTCTTGATGGCATTGGAAATCTATGAGATGCTCCCTTGCTAGGTCGGGGGCTGGCCTGTTATCTCAGCTGATGAGCCAGTCCACAGCTGGCTAAGTCAAGCTGATCACTTCCCTAATGTGATGGATCTTCAAAGGAATTAGTTTCTACTGCTACTGGCTCTAGTTGACTTGGCTACCAACTTAGGTTGACAGTGGCTTTAATTTATCTCCTGATCTCAGTAGTCATCTGGGCAATACCATCTCAAAACATTCATTTACCTAAGATCGGGAACTAAGATACACAATAGAAACAGTCATTATACATAGAGACCCATGGCAGCTGGGTGGCAGCCCCTCAGCGACTAGTTTTCCTTCCTCGGGAAGAAAGTATAAAACTGTTTGCTAAATCTTTTTGCATGCAAAATCCATTCTGATTCAGCCTCTCTTGAATCATCAATTCTTCAGCTCTTTAAACAACCAGAAGAGTGCACTCCACAGAAAGGTTCACTAACTCTCCAGGTGTTGTAGTGAAGCCAAATAAAAATACTGATCATGCTCTGAAGTGGGTGCAAAGTGGGTGCACACATGCCCAAAAGCAAGCCCAATTCAAGGGTCCAAGTGCTTGCCTTCTATGCCAGCTGAGTATGCCCCGAGGGATATGGTTAATAGATTCAAAGAATCATAGATTTAGTGTCTGAAAAGATCTTCAAGGTTTATAAATTCTAACCCCCTCATTTTATAGATGATGAAAATGAGATCCCTAGCAATTAAATGACTTGCAAAGACACAGAGCTAGTGAATATATGAGAGGATTTGAATCAGGGTCTTCTTGAATCTAAGTCTAGTGTTCTAGCTGCTAGAAAATTAAAAAAATAAGATGAAGGTGAAATAAGCATTTTAAATTTTTATATTTATTAACAATATAAATTTTTTTGCGTTCATGAAATCACTCAATAAATTTTAGTGGCAGGAAGATTGAATATACATAATTATTCTCTAAAAATCCCTGTGCATGGGGATAGGGCATATTTACAAATAATAATTGTTCATAATTAATTATTCAATTAATCTGCTCAATGTAGCTAGCAAACAGGGAAAATTCTTCGGTTTAAAGATTTTTTTTATTGTTAGAAACAGAATACACTAATCAAATAACTCATAAAAGTCAGCAAGAACATAAGAGTTCTGTGGGCATAACCAAGAGTCTTATTTTTCTGCATATAAATAAGTATTCATAATATTCACTATACAAACAAACGAGCATGTTATCTCTGATTTCAACTCAAGCTAAAGTGCTTCATATGAATTCAGTTTACTTTCTCTGTTTGGTTCTCTTTAAATAGACAGCATCATGTCTCAATTTCCTTTTTCATGTTTGGTTATTTTATTTGTGTTTCTAGACAATTATGAGGAATTACAAAAAGTCCAGTCAGACTGTTTGGTTGGACCTCAGAGTACCGGAAAGTGAATGATGTAAAACAATCCTGGGCAGGTTGGGGCCAAGTTGTAAACCAGCTGTAAATACCAAGCAGAGGTTACATTTGATTCCAGAGTCAATAAGGGACTAATGGAATTTATGGAGTAGGTTGGGATAGGGTTTGAGTGGGTAACACGACCATTCCCGTGCTTCATGAAAATCACTTGGGGGTATTTTGTGGGGGACGCACTAGAGAGGGGAGAGCCAGGAAGACCAATTAGGAGGCTGTTGCAATCTTCCAAGAAAGAGGCAATGAGATGTTTTACCAAGGTGATGATATGTGAATGGAAAGATAGGGAACACATATCATGAAGATAAAAACAAGATTTAGCAACTTCTTGTAAATGTGGGATGAGTGAAAGTGAGGAGTCAGTGATGATACCAAGGTTTCAAATCTAAGTGACAGAAAAGATGAGGGTGTCATTGACAGAAATGTGTTCTCGTAATTCAACAGTGTCTAATTCTTTGGGACCCTATTTGGGGTTTTCTTGGCAGAGAGACTGGAATGGTTTGCCATTTCCTTCTCCAGCTCATTTTACAGATGAGGAAACTGAGGCAAATAGGTTCATATAGCTAAAGTCAAATTTGAACTCAGGAAGATGAGACTTTCTGAATCCAAGACTGGTTCTCTACACACTGCATCACTTAGCTGCCCTCATAAGAAATAGCAAAGTTCAAAAGAGCACAGGACATCACATCAAGTATAAAATATATAGTATAAAATTCTCTATTTGGCCTTCAAAGCTTTTCATTACACAGCTCTTCTTCACCAGCTCTCCAGTCTGCTTACAACTTCTACCCCATCATATATTCTTGATAGCAGAGACACTGTCTTTCTTGTGTGAGAAATAATTCATTAGGATTCCCACTCTATTCCAATTAGTATCAATCAAGTTGATATTATTCCATAGGGATAATGATTACAAGTTCTGAATATTAGGCTCAAGAACTGTGAACTGAAGATTGTGAACTCATTTGCTTAATCATAAGAAACTAACTAGAAGCCCTCTACCCTTGTTTTTCCTCCTCATGGTGACCAAGGCCAGTGTGATGGAGGTGACTCAACTGCATGAAAAGTCCTTCAATTTACTTTTGTACCTCCAAACTATTCTCTCTTGCCCAACACAAGCAGATGACTGCTTTATCACCACTTAATCAGTAGAAATGCCCAAGTTTCATCCAATCTGTCACACACACACACAGAGAGACACTGCTAATATGTCATTTTTTCAGGAGCAAGGTTTTTCAATCAGTGTATTTCATCATGCTTCTTGCATATTGGGGTATCAAACTTTATAAATACAAAGCCCTGGAAGAAGGAGGCACCTCAGATCATGAGGAATATCTGAAATCCACATTATTAGAGGGGATCATGGACCTTTTAATAAAGTACCATTGGTTCAGAGCTCTGCTTCAGTCTCTTTGATTGTAGACTGGGCAGTTTTCATCCTCAGATTTGTTGTTCCACAGACAGCACCTCTTTGCTTCAGTTTATTTTCCTCTGACTATCTCTCATGCCTAAAATGCTCTCTTTCCTCATCTCTGCTCTGTCTCTTTCAAGTCCCAGCTGAAATCCTACTTTCTACAGAAAGCCTTTCTGGATCCCTCCTAATTTTACTGCCTTCTCTCTAGATAATTTCCCATTTATTCTGTATCTTGTCTGTACTTAGTTGTTTGCATGTTTTCTCACCAGTAAATTGGAAGCTCCTTGAAGGCAGTACCTTTCTTTGTGTCCCCAGTGCTTAGGTGCTCAATAATTGCTTATTGATGGACTGATTATCATCATTGAATTATCATTGATAGAACAATAAAATGTGTAATGTAGATCATAACTCAGCTGGGACTGCTTATTTGGCGCAATTCATATTATTCAAAATTGGAAGAAAAAAGAGTCATCTGGAGCTAGAGCTCTTAATTCCCCAGAACATGAAGACCATAGGACTGTAAGTGCAGGGAATTATAGAAGCAATCCTTTCTGTGTCATATAGGAGTTATAGAAATAAGCTAGAAGCAGTATAAGACAGGAGGCATCCATAGATTACAACCAGTAGCAGTTATAGCTGTCCGTGACAGAGAGACTGTACTGAACAATGCATGGACTTCCCTTATTAGTGTTGTGAGTTTCACGTAGCCAGTAAGCTAAGGGCAGAAGCTGATAGCATTCACCAGCTCTCCAGTCTGCTTACAACTTCTACCCCATCATATATTCTTGATAGCAGAGACACTGCCTTTCTTGTGTGAGAAATAATTCATTAGGATTCCCACTCTATTCCAATTAGTATCAATCAAGTTGATATTATTCCATAGGGATAATGATTACAAGTTCTGAATATTAGGCTCAAGAACTGTGAACTGAAGATTGTGAACTCATTTGCTTAATCATAAGAAACTAACTAGAAGCCCTCTACCCTTGTTTTTCCTCCTCATGGTGACCAAGGCCAGTGTGATGGAGGTGACTCAACTGCATGAAAAGTCCTTCAATTTACTTTTGTACCTCCAAACTATTCTCTCTTGCCCAACACAAGCAGATGACTGCTTTATCACCACTTAATCAGTAGAAATGCCCAAGTTTCATCCAATCTGTCACACACACACACACAGAGAGACACTGCTAATATGTCATTTTTTCAGGAGCAAGGTTTTTCAATCAGTGTATTTCATCATGCTTCTTGCATATTGGGGTATCAAACTTTATAAATACAAAGCCCTGGAAGAAGGAGGCACCTCAGATCATGAGGAATATCTGAAATCCACATTATTAGAGGGGATCATGGACCTTTTAATAAAGTATCATTGGTTCAGAGCTCTGCTTCAGTCTCTTTGATTGTAGACTGGGCAGTTTTCATCCTCAGATTTGTTGTTCCACAGACAGCACCTCTTTGCTTCAGTTTATTTTCCTCTGACTATCTCTCATGCCTAAAATGCTCTCTTTCCTCATCTCTGCTTTGTCTCTTTCAAGTCCCAGCTGAAATCCTACTTTCTCCAGAAAGCCTTTCTGGATCCCTCCTAATTTTACTGCCTTCTCTCTAGATAATTTCCCATTTATTCTGTATCTTGTCTGTACTTAGTTGTTTGCATGTTTTCTCACCAGTAAATTGGAAGCTCCTTGAAGGCAGTACCTTTCTTTGTGTCCCCAGTGCTTAGGTGCTCAATAATTGCTTATTGATGGACTGATTATCATCATTGCATTATCATTGATAGAACAATAAAATGTGTAATGTAGATTATAACTCAGTTGGGACTGTTTATTTGGTGCAATTCACATTATTCAAAATTGGAAGAAAAAAGAGTCATCTAGAGCTAGAGCTCTTAATTCCCCAGAACATGCAGACCATAGGACTGTAAGTGTAGGGAATTATAGAAGCAATCCTTTCTGTGTCATATAGGAGTTATAGAAATAAGCTAGAAGCAGTATAAGACAGGAGGCATCCATAGATTACAACCAGTAGCAGTTATAGCTGTCCGTGACAGAGGGACTGTACTGAACAATGCATGGACTTCCCTTATTAGTGTTGTGAGTTTCACGTAGCCAGTAAGCTAAGGGCAGAAGCTGATAGCATTCCCCAGTCTCTAAGGGACCATCCTTCTCTCCTATACATAGACATATATATGTTAGCACTTACATTTATTTTAGGTTTGCAGTTTACATGCATACCACTGAGCAAAATTGGATTGCAAACAAATATACAAATATTATAACAACTATTCTCAAATAACTGGCACTAGTGTTATAAGCATATTAATGGATTTGGTAAGGAAGAATCATGGAAGAGGATTGCAGCCCACAGCAATTTTCTTTTTAAGTGAACTAAAAATCTCAGTTGCACCATAATGACAATATTTATAAGAAACATAGAAGATGGAACATTTTCGTTACTAATTTTTTTAGAATCAGTCACTTTACATTTTAGTGAATTAGGCAGGAAAGTTAACAATGCATGCATTTTGGTCAGCATCAACTGCTTTTGTAAGCAAAAGTTAAAGGGAATAAAACTGGCCATACTGAAAATCTGCCTTTTTCTACCTGTGTCCTCCTATATGTGTTTTTGAAGTAAAATTACTCTGTTTTTTATCATTCTGACTAAATTTTCTATGCTCTATTTTCTTGGAGGTTTTGGCCATTTTGCAGAAGTAAAGTCAAATATCCTTACAGGAGGGCTAAACTAAGCCATATTTTTATCTTTCCTAGTGATATTCTGGTCATGGGCATAAACCATATAAAATATAAATGAAGGAGAATAATAATAATAGCTAGTAATTATCGACTGCTTTAAGATTGTCTTATTTGCTCCAGATGAAAATCCTGAGTGATAGGTACTATTAGCATCCCCACTTTTAGAAAAATTTATTATTTTTTGTTAACATTCTTTAAAAAAATTGGGGGGGGGGAGGTTCCAAATCCTCTTCCTCCCTCCCTCTCTTGCCTTTCCCCCACCAATCAAGAAGGCAAGAAATGTGTTGCTATCCCTACTTTACATATTAGGAAACTGAGGCAGACAGATGTTAACTGATTTGTTTTCACACAGTTAGAATTGGAGACTAAATTTGAACACAAGTCCAGAGTGCTATTCATTACACCACCCAACTGCCCAAGAACTCAGCATGAAAATAAACCACCAGGTATGTCATAGTTACTCAGCTTGTTCAGAATGCAGGTCTGTGCAATTCAGTCTCCACGTGAGCCAGCACCAGCTATTCTTAGCCGTTGCTTTGGGAACCAAAGCCATCCTGATTTTCTTCGGAGCACGTTGAAACCCAGCATCTTCAGGTTTGGAAGGATTTCACATTAAAAAAAAAAAAAAAAAACCAAGCTTCTCAAGGAAGGCTGACAGCCCTCAGAGAAGACCAGGAGACAATGAAGGAGAATCTAAGAATCTCTTAGATATCTATATATCTCTATCTCTATCTCTATATATCTACATATAGACATAGATATAGATATAGGATGAGTTGTCTGGCTTATAAAAAGTTAGTGGGCATATGTCGGGCCTTGTGGAAGTGAAAAAAGAACCCTGGCTCAGAAATCAGAGGATTTGGGTTCAAATCTTGCTTCTGATCCTTATTATCTGTATGGTCTGGGCAAGTCATTTAACTTGTGAAAATTTTCTCTTCTGCAAAATGATAGAGTTGGACTAAATGGCTTTTGATATGCCTTTCAGCTACAAATGTTTGAAATAGCACTAAACAAAGGACCTAAGATTCTGTCTCAGCATGATAATTATTTTATTATTATTATTAAAGCTTTTAATTTTCAAAACATATGCATAGATAATTTTCAACATTCATTGTTGCAAAACTTTGTGTTCCATTTTTTTCTCCCTCCCTTCCCCCCACCTTTTCCTCTAGACAGCAAGTAATCCAATATATGTTAAACATGTGCAATTTTTCTATATTTATTTCCACAATTATCATCAGCATGATAATTAAACAGGGCAGCTAGGTGACTCAGTGGATAGACCGCTGGGCCTGGAGTCAGAAGGCCTGAGTTCAAATACAGTCTCAAACATTTACTACAAGTCACTTAAGGTCTGGAGGTTAATCCCCCGGCAAAGGAAATGGCAAATCACTACAGGATCTTTGCCAAGAAAACCCCAAATGGGATCACAAAGAGTTGGACACAACTGAAGAACGAAAGAGCAAGTCAGGTCCTCACTCCTATCAGTAAGGTAGTTTACCTGTAAGGTGCTGCAAGTACAGACTGGGCCTTAGTGATCCCCAAAAGACATTGGGTACAGGATCATTGACAGACTATACATCTATTATCTGAAAACAAGCTTTGCAAAAATTCCTCAAGAGTTGGAAAGTTTGGCCATAATTGTTCTTAAAGTCCATCTACTAAGAGAGAGACAGGAGTTGTGAGTTACAGAAGGAGTAGTCACAGTAATGAAAACTGGGTAATGTGGCACAATCCTCAGGAATTATGCAGTAATAACCCCAAGGCTACCTGGCCTTGGGAATGATGTAATTAGGAATGTTGTTTTTCTTCCCTTACGTTATCTTGCCTTAGTTTACCTTGTATGGCCAGGTTGCTGAGTCCAAAAAATTGCTAGCTGTCAGAAAGCAGCCTGCTGCTTGAGTTTCTGAAACTACTGAGCATCAATAATGAGATGCCTGACGTTAACACAGGTGCAGTACCAAATTGGATGCCTGCCATTTGACATAATGATGCTTCAGACCCCAAAACACACCTTGAGAAGGTCCCTCTCCCTCCCCTCCAAGTCTCATGAGTTCAGTCCAGAGAACTGCAGGTATTACACCGGTGCACAAAGTTAGAATCTGATCACTCTTCAACTCCACCTCTAAGCCATAAAATTAGCATGTCAGTGACACGAAGCACCTGGTTTCTCTCACTTTTTCCTATAAATTTACCTGATTGCTCCCTCCTGTTGCCATCTTCCTCTTTTGGAATTTAGCTCATTTTAACTAGTGTTACAATTATAAACTTTGTCCCTTGACTTGGAGATGTGTCTGAGCCTGCAAATTCTTGTGAGACACCAGCCTTGGTGTCTTGGATACCAGCCTTAAACCCAACATTTTGGGAGAGCACTTGAATCCAACATTTGGTTGGGATGCCCTTGAATTCCAACAAAGTGGTTTCTTGTCATATTAGAAGACATCATATATACAGTTCCACTAAAGCCTATAGTTCATTCTGCTACTGTAACTTATAGCTAGTCTACCCCAAAAAGATTAGGAATTGGTAGTATGTTAGGATTTCTTTTTTCTCTATTTCAGGAGTTTTTTACCTTGTCTTTTTATGTCATGGGCCCCTTCCCAAGTGGATCCTTTATCAGAATAATGTTTTTAGATATTTAACATGTATAAGACTGCTTGCCATATAGGGGAGGGGTTGGAGAAAGGGAAGAGAAAAGTCAGAACAGAAATGAGTGCAAGGGACAATGTTGTAAAAAATTACCCATGCATATGTTCTGTCAATAAAAAATTACATAAAAATTATGTTTTCAAATGCATCAAATATATAAGATTATGAAGGAAACTAATTGAAATAGTTATTAAAATGTTCCTAAAATCAATTCAGAGACCCCCACATTAAGAATCTTTGCTATTTTAACTATGTGTCCCTTAGAGTAATTTGGAACGATGCTGCAACTTCTATTTCAATCAATCAACATTTATTAAGTCTGCTACATGCCAGACACTGTACTGGGGGCTCTTTCCATTGATCCTAAAAATCCTTTAGAAATCACAATTCCGTTTAAGCAAGCAATTAGTAACCACCATGAAAACATTTGAATAGTTTCCCATTTTGTTCATGGAGAGAGATGCCAAAACAACAACAGCAAGAATAGTCTCCTTTAGTACATGAAAAGACAAAGGGGAAAAAAGCTAGCTTTAGCTATAATTACAAAAACAGGTGCAAACTCGTATTTTTGCTGAAGTCCTAAAAATGCTGTCAGGACCAGGCAAAAAAAAATTCTGTGGGGGGTGAGAGGATGGGAAGGCTATAATAATAGAATTCCCCTCTCTGTGGCCTGGAGACCTATACTTTATCCACATTGTTCCACGTTTACATTTTCAGCCATCTGTTTTCCTAGTCCTTCCACATCCTGTGTCAACTAGGGCAAGCCCGATAAGAGGAATCTCTGTTACTTTATGGTGTTGGGAGGGTTTATTATCTTTCTCTTCCTCCTCATCATAATTCTTTGCAATTTTTGTAACTCCTAATGCAGGAATTTGTAGTATAGAGCAAAATGCCTTGGATTCAGTGCCAGATTTAGTAGTTTCAAAACTGTGTTCCTTCATTTTAGGGGGATGGTAGGAGAATGGATAATGGAGTTAAGTGACTTTCCCAAGGTCACACAGCTAATTAAGTGTCAGAGACAGAATTTGAACTCAGGTCCTTCTGACTCCAGGGCCAATGCTCTAATTCCTTGCACCAGCTGTCCCTCTGTCATTTCCTTTTGAATGAAACAAGGTTTTAGCTGTTGTTATAGTTCCTCATTTAAATAATGAGAATTAAAAAAACCTGCCCTGCCTATATCTAAAGACTGTTGTAAGGAAGAAAATAGGCTACTTGAATAAATAAATAAATATGTCAGCTTTTATTATTGGACTAGATGTGAAAGTGACAATATCATTGATCTATCCTCCTCCATAGCAGCAGTTCTTCTGCTGCTAATGTACCCTGGGACCTAGACTTTTAGAGAGCAGCCCCTCAAGGAGAGAAGCTACTCAGTTCTGGAACTCTTGCTCTAGGGCCATGTTGTCTTGATTGGTGAGAGCTCACTACAGGTAGCCAGTTCTAGAATCATTCTTCTACCCAGCCCCTATTCCTGAGGCCATATTTTCTCCTTCCCGCTTGCCCTAATCAAGATCATTGCTCCATTGTAAGAATGTGCCAATCAGTCTCTCTATGATGACATTCAACATCCCTTTAATTTCCCAGACCTTAACACCATTCCTTAACCACCTCTCCTCTGTATGTATCATCTTCCATCTTAGATTACAAGGTCCATGAAGTTAGCAATTGTAACTTTCTAATATTTGTATCCCCAGGATTGAGCACAGTGCCTGCTACATGGAACTTTACAAATGCATTTCATTCACATATCAGTGGGATCTGACTATATACATCTAGAAGAGGATCTATGCTGCAGGTGATACAATGTTAAAATTTCTCAGGAATTCATGTTCTCAAAGGCAGGAAGATTCCTTTCCAAATGGGAAAAAATCATGGATTATTCTATTAATAAAAAAGATTAGAGTGAAGATGGCAGAGTAAAGGCAGGGACTAACCCAAGCTCTTCCCCCAAACCCTTAAAATACTTTTAAATAATGACTCTAAACAAATTCCAGAACAACAAAACCCACAATAAAACAGAGAGGAACAATTATCTAGTCCCAGACTAGAAGGTTTGTAGGAAAGGTGTGTTGTACCAAGATGAGTAAGGAGCTATATCACAGGCCATACCAGCACAGTCCCAGGACCAACAAACCAGGAGTAGCCTCAGGGCTACTGAAACAACAGTGATGGTTTCCAGACCTCTCAGCTCACAGACTGCAAGGTCAGACAAGGGATAAGAAGATGTACAGGGATCCCTTTGCTGGCACTGAAGCAGGAATCTGTTGCATTGCCTCTACTTGGATCTGGGTCTAAGTCCTAGGTTTTAGTCCCAGTGTAAGGAGGAATAATAACACACCAAAGCATGAGACCACAGTGGATCAGAGATCCTCATTCCAGGGCAGAAAAGAGTACTTCTGGTCATATACAAACCTGTGCACAGGCGTAGTATACACACTTCTCCTTAGATCATACCACTTTTTCAAAGTTCCCATTTTTTCATTCTTTTGATTTTGTTGGATTGTTAGTTTTGTTTATTTGGTGTTTCATAAAGTTATTAGCTTCTACTCACTCAATTCTAACTTTTAAAGAATTATTTTCTTCAGTGAGTTTTTGTATCTCCTTTTTCACTTAGCCAGTTCTATTTTTTAAAGATTTCATTTCTTCACTGATTTTTTTGTGTGTGTCTCTTTTTATCATTTAGTCTATTCTGTCTTTTAAACTGTTGCTTTCTTTTATACTTTTTGTGCCTCCTTTATCAAGGAGGCTGCTGACTTTCATGATTTTCTTGCATCATTCTCATTTCTCTTTCTAATTTTTACTCTACCTTTTTTGGTTGGTTTTTAAAATCTTTTTTGAGCCCTTCCATGACCTGAGGCTAATTTATATTTTACTTTGAAGCTTTGAATGCAGGAATTACTCCTCAGAATTACCTCTGGAAATAGCTACACAAAAACTTGAAGCTTGGGACAATGCCTTCTTTCCCTGGGAAGCAGAGCCCCACTTTAGTACAGTCAGGGAATAGTTTGGGGGAAATGAGCAAACAACAGGAAAAAAATCTGCCATAGAAAATTAATATGGTGATAAGGAAGATCAAAACATACACTAAGAAAACAAGTCAAAATTCCTGCATTCAAAGCTTCAAAGTAAAATATAAATTAGCTTCAGGTCATGGAAGGGCTCAAAAAAGATTTTAAAAACCAACCAAAAAAGATAGAGTAAAAATTAGAAAGAGAAATGAGAGTGATGCAAGAAAATCATGAAAGTCAGCAGCCTCCTTGATAAAGGAGGCACAAAAAGTATAAAAGAAAGCAACAGTTTAAAAGACAGAATAGACTAAATGATAAAAAGAGACACACACAAAAAAATCAGTGAAGAAATGAAATCTTTAAAAAATAGAACTGGCTAAATGGAAAAGGAGATACAAAAGCTCACTGAAGAAAATAATTCTTTATAAATTAGAATTGAATGAGTAGAAGCTAATAACTTTATGAAACACCAAATAAACAAAACTAACAATCCAACAAAATCAAAAGAATGAAAAAAATGGGAAAAATGGGAAATATCTCTTTGGAAAAACAACTGACTTGAAAAATAGATCCAAGAGAGATCATCTAAAAATTATTGGACTTCCTGAACATTATTATTAAAAAAAAAAAAAAAAAAGAGCCCAGACTTTGTTTTTGAAAAAATTAGCAAAGAAAACTGCCTTGATATTCTTTGATAAAAATTGAAAAGATCCACTAATCACCTCCTTAAAGAGCTCCCAAAATGAAAACTCTCAGGAATATTATAACCAAATTCCAGACCTCCAGGTCAAGGAGAAAATATTGCAAGTAGCAAAAACAAACAAACAAAACAAACAATTCAAAGATCATGGAGACGTAGTAGGATAACACAAGATTTAACAGCTTCTACATAAAAGGATCAGAAGGATTAGAATATGATATTCAGGAGGGCAAAGGATCTAGGATTATAATCAAGAATCACCCACCTAGAAAAAATGAGTTTAATTCTTCAGGGGGAAAAAAATATTCAATGAAATGTAGAGGACTTTCCAGAATTCCTGATAAAAAGCCCAGAGCTGAAAAGGATACTTGGTTTTCAAATACAAGATACAAAAGAAATATTAAAAAGCTAATCAGGAAAGAAAATCATAAAGGATTCAATAAGGTCAAACTATTTATTTTCCTACATGGGAAAATGATATTTATAACTCCTAGAAAGCAGAGTGTGAGTTGAATGTGATATATAATTATTTTTAAAAAATAAAATTAAGAGATGATAAAGAAGAATGCACTGGGAGAAGGAGAAAAGGAGAAGTAGACTGGAATAAATATCTAACATCAAAGAAGTTTGAAAAACATTTTGCGATGGAGGGGAAAATGGAGGAAGTGAAGAGGGGAGCACATGAACTTTGCTCTCATCAGAATTGGCTCAAAAATAGAATAAGATACAATACTCAGTTGGATATAGAAATCTATCCCACCATATAGGAAAGTAGAAAAAGAAGGGGATAGAGGAAGGGTGGGGATAGCTGATAGAAGGGAAAGAAGTTTGGGGAAGGCAAAAGTCAGAAGCAAAACACTTTTGAGAATGGACAGGGTAAAAAGAGAGAGAGAATAGGACATACAGGGAGGAATAAGATGGAGGGAAATATATAGCTAATAATCATTACCGTGAAAAAAATTTTTACAGTGAATATGTGATAAAGACTTCACTTTTCAAACATAGAAAATGGAGTCAAATTTATAGAAACAAGAGTCATTCCTCAAATGATAAATGGTCAAAAGAGATAAACAGGCAGTTTTCAGATAAAGAAATCAAAGCTATTGATAAATGGTCAAAGGAGATAAACTGGCAAATTTCAGACAAAAATCAAAGCTATTTATACTTGTATTTTAAAAAATGCTCTGAATCACTACTGATAAAAGAAATGCACATTAAATAATTCTAGGTTATTACCTCATACCTGTCAGATTGGCTAATGTGACAGAAAAGGAAAATAACAAATGTTGGAGGGAAGGTGGGAAAATTAAAATACTAATGTATTATTGGTGAATTTGTATACTCATGCAACCATTCCTGGAGAGTAATTTGGAACTATACCCAAAGGACTACAAAACCATGCATACTCTTTGACCAATCAATACCACAATTAGGTCTGTATCCCAGAGAGATAAGAAACAAAAACAGAAATGACCTATGTGTACAAAAATATTTATAGGAGTTCATTTAGAAGTGTCAGAGAATTGGAAATTGATGGTATGCCCATCAATTGAAGAATGGCTAAACAAGTTATTATCTATGTTTGTGATGAAATACTATTGTGCTTTAACAAATGATGAGAAGGATGCTCTCACAAAAACATGGAAAGATTTACATGAACTGATGTAAAATGAAATAAACAGAATGAGGAAAATATTGTACATGGTAACAGCAAGTTTTATGATAACTTTACTATTTTCAGCAATACAACGATCCAAGTCAATTCTGTAGGTTCAATTCTCTTATTTTTCTACAATTACATATAAACACAATTTTAATATTTATTTATTTTTTTAAGTTTTGTCCAAATTCTATCCCTTCCTCCTGTGACTCCCTCTTCCATGAGACTGTAAACAATCTGATATAGGTTATACATATGAAATCATGTAAAACATTTCTATATTAGTCATTTTGGCTAGAAAAGTTGAACAAAAATGGAGAGAAAGACAGAGAACAGAGAGAGACAGAGCCATAAAGATAGAGACACAGAGAGAAAATGAGGCAGAGAGACAGAGAGATATAGAGACAGAAAGAAAGAGAGAGACAGAGGGACAGAGACGGAGAGGGAATACTTCACTTTATATTCAAATGAAATAAATTCTTTCCCTAGAGATCAATGACATTTTTCATCATGAATCCTTTGGGACCATCTTGGATCATTGTATTGCTGAATATAGCTAAATTATTCACAGTTGTTCGTCAAATAATATTGCTGTTACAATGTAGAACATTCTTCTGGTTCTGTTCACTTCACTTTGTGTCAGTTCATCAAAGCTTCCAGATTTTTCTGAAATCACCCTGCTTGTCATTTCTCACAGCACAATAGCATTCCATAACAATCATATACCACAATTTGTTCTGCCATTCCCAATTGTTGGTTATACCCTCAATTTCCAATTTTTAGGCACCACAAAAAGAGTTGCAACATACAAATAAGTTCTCTCTGTCTCTCTCTGTCTCTCTGTCTCTCTGTCTCTCTCTCTCTCTCTGTCTCTCTCTCTCTCTCTCATTTAATAGTATATTGTTAGATTAAAGGATATATACAGTTTTATAACCCTAAAGAATGAGACCCTGTACACTTGCATAAAATTCTCAATAGCAGACTATATCTTCAAAATTGCAGAGTTTATTGAGGGTGCAGCAAATACAAGACTGAGTCTAAAAGATTAATATTTATTTTTTAAAAGATATATGCTCTGGGAGAATGAAATATAGATTCGAATGCTTTTCTTATCTCTTACATGCATGTTAATATGCTATATTCCTAAAGATATCTGTAGTATTATTTGATATTAATTGCAGAATTTTTGTTGTTCAATTGCTTCAGTCACATATGACTCTTCATGACTCCATTTAGGATTTTCTTGACAAGGATACCAGAAGTTTGTCATTTCCTTCATCTGCAAATTTTACAGATGATGAAACGGAGGCAATTAGGGTTAAGTGACTTGCCCAGAGTCACACAGCCAATAACTGTCTGAGGCCAGATTTGAACAGATGAGTCTTTCTTGACTTCAGGCCCAGCACTCCATGCACTATGGCACCACCTAATTGCATTTCAGAATTTTAGATTTAGTTATATTTGGACAAAGACTCCCTTGCAAGGTCCTACAAATCAATCCCCTTATTAAATCATTTACCAACTCCTAATAAAGACAACCCTGCCTTTAACCACTGAATAGCCTGGACTAAGGAGAGGCAGAGAAACTGCTTTCTCCCCTCTTCTTTCCTCCATATCATTTTGCCAGAACAAAGTTACCACCAAAAAGGGGGACAAATGACACATCTTTCCTGAGGTTTCAAAGGCAGAACTTGTAAATACACCACTTATATTGAAAGAGCTTCTATAACCAGTAAAGAGAATTTTGAATCCTTGCGGTTTTTGTTTTGGCTTTGTTTCCTTTGGGCCCAGCATGGTGGTTTCCCCATAGCAGATAATTGATTAATTAGCTCCCATGATTTCTGATGTCTTCTCTTCTATTGTATATATCTCCCTAAAGTATCCTGTAGACATTCCAAACACATACACACACACACACAGATTGAGAATTGTGTTCCATAACCCAAGAACTCTCATGGAATTGCACAACTGGAAGAGGCCTCAGAGACCATCCAGTCAATTGGTAATTAGTAATTGAACAAGATTCCCTTAGGTTATAACTACCTGACAAGAAGTCATCCAACCCTTGTAATCATGTGGATTCAGAGTTTATAAAAGACTTTGAGAGGTCAACTACCTTTTCCCTGCTCCCACCCCATGCCCACCATTTTACAGAGGAGGAAAGTGACTTGTTCCAAGTCCCAGAGATAGCTCAGATTTAAAACTTAGTGTTTGATTCCAGATCCAGATCTAGATCCAGATTCTCTCCAATATACCCTAAAGCCTCTCAGAGAGCCACGAGATTCTCAATAATGAAACTTTGGAGACCAAATATGCTAACTCTTTTGTGTCTCTTTCAATCCCAGAGTTCTCTTTACAAAACAATTGGTTGTTGTACTTTGTCCTTGAAGAAAGATAAAATGACATCATATGTTGGGGTCAAAATACAGTGTGTCTGACTGTGGCTATTAAAAGCTCTTCCACAAGCCGGCACAAATTTGAAATTTGTGTTCATATTCTGAGATACTGAGATTCTGCTTTGCTCATACAGCACAATTTTGAAGGACAGGAAAGAAATGGGAAAATAGTCTATTCAATAAGAGAGACCCTTATCCTTTTATGCAACAGATGATAAAGTGAAACTGGAAAATCAATCAATAAACATTTGTTAAGTACCTACTATGTGCCAGGCACTGTGCTAAGTGCTGGTAGACACGTTGAATGCTTTAAAACCACTGATGGACATTGAATTTCCCACTGCACAGAGTCCACTCCTAAAGAGAACTGAGAAAAGAGCAATGAAGCAGAATCATTAAAAAGAGGGGTTCTATCACATCAAGACAGCCATCTCTCTGTGTGCTGTGATTGCCTAAGTCTCTTCTTTCAAGAGGAAGAGAGTGTGTAATGAAATGTTAGTGTTTTATGAAAAGCACAAAGCCCATTTAGCACTGAAGCAGTTTAAATTGTGGTTCTAGAGCTTCTCTCAAATGGGGTGACAGGTGAAATGAGGACATATTTACATCAACAGAAGCATCACTGAAAAAGGTAGGAATGGGTAGCTTTACACGGCTATGTGGGGTACTGGACAGAGTGGCAGGCCTGGAGTCTGAGCTCGAATCCAGTTTACTAGCAAAGTTCTTAATTCTTGTCAGTCTATTTTCCTCTGCTGTAAAATAGAAATAATAGCACCTAACTCCCAGGAGTGTTGTGTAGTTCAAGTGAGAATAATATCCTGGCACATAATAGGCACTTAATAAATATTTGATCTCTCTCCCTTCTTAGAGAATTATAGAAATAGCTTGATTTAGTAGTATAAGTGCTAGATATGGCCATGGGAAAACCGCAGGTTTGAACCCTGACTGACAAGAGCTATTCGGTTGTGCACAAGTTATTATATCTCTAATCTCAGTGATGCGGAAGGTAAGCCCTTTTCCTGCAGTGTTTCCTCCCAGACTCGGGACACTGCTATCCCAAGGCTCTTAGGCTCAATGTTCTGGGCAGTTTCCATTAGGATAGAAGGGAAGGAGATAGTGGTGGTAATTTGACTTACTTGGACCATGCAGGTCCCCAGGGTGCCTTGATTCTTCACCTAATTTGGCTGAAGAGCCAGCCCTTCTCCACCAGAGTTGCTAGAGTCTCTGAAGGATGTTCATGGGAGTTGGGCTGGTGAGAGCAACATGGCCTAGATACCAGTTCAGGTGACTTCTCGGCCCTAAAATAAATTCTCTACTTATCTATCATCTGTTCTTCATTGTCAGAAGGCACATAATCCAGAGACAATTCCAGAGCCCAGCAATAGGCCAGAAGTCCTTATCTGCCTTTTCTTTTCTTTTTTTAAAAGAAGGCTCCTTTTTCTGCCTTTTTGGCTATTAATCATTCATGCTAATTGCTTCCAAACCCTACATGTTCATGGCTGGCATAATGGACCATAAAATCATTTATTTTGAGTTAAAGGGAACCTCAGGGGCCATCTAAATCAATCCCCTCATTTTAAGATGAGGAAATCAAGGCACAAAGAATGTACAGGACCTGCCCAATGTTATCCAGATAGCATTTGTGTGTCCTGGAATGGAAAATGCTAACCACAGAGCTAGGACTTTGGACAGTCTTGGAGGAGATACCACAGGATGGAACTAGGGGAAAAGTAAGAAGTGAGACCTAGGTAACTGATGGGAGTCTTGGTGTTTTGCAGACCACCTAAGCTATGATACTCTAGTTCCATTCCCTCACTTGGGCCAGTATGCTTCTGGTTGTGCCTCCTGATTTCCAGTCAATAGAACAATACAGTATTAAGTCTTCTAGGGTGGGCAAGCCTTGGTGAGAATCATAAAACTGGCTCACTATGCTCTGTGTTCCACTGTCCAATGTTATCTTCAATTATACTAAGGAAAAGATTTCTCTGCGCACTACAACTTAATCATTAAAGAAGCTGTGTCCAGTAGTACTTTGTAATGGTTTGGACTCCCAAATTTCTAACCCCTTTAAAAAAATAAGTTGGTTCTGGGAAAAAACTTAGAGAGCTTCAGAGAGTGAATGGAGGGCACTGCCCTAATTAGTCTTCCTGTTCCCCACTATGTTTGAATCGGGTGTGTAAGCTATAGATATAGAATCAAGGGAGAAACTTAGGCAAAGCCAAAATGATTTCATAAGTGTTTATTGAGCACCTTCTATATGCCAAGTGCTGTGCCAGGTACATTAAAGATGAGGGGGCGGGGCTGGTCCCTGACTTAAAAGCTTAAAAGTTTAGGAGCAAAGAATAATGTTCCAAAGAAATGCTTGTTTTCAATGTTTCAGTCCTATGCCCTGGCCTGTACTGCTAACTACTGGAACTAGGTCACCACAACTCATTCCTGCCAGGTCCATCAGAAAAACACATAGACACACAGTATAGCATGTTAAGGACTTTCTTTCTTTCTTTTTTTTTTAATAACTTTTTATTGATAGAACCCATACCAGGGTAATTTTTTACAGCATTATCCCTTGCATTCACTTCTGTTCCGATTTTTCCCCTCCTTCCCTCCACCCCCTCCCCCAGATGGCAAGCAGTCCTTTACATGTTGAATAGGTTACAGTATATCCTAGATACAATATATGTGTGCAGAACCGAACAGTTTTCTTGTTGCACAGGGAGAATTGAATTCAGAAGGTATAAATAACCCAGGAAGAAAAACAAAAATGCAAGCAGTTTATATTCATTTCCCAGTGTTCTTTATTTGGGTGTAGATGCTTCTGTCCATCTTTGATCAACTAAAACTGAATTAGCTCTCTTTTATCAAAGAGATCCACTTCCATCAGAATACATCCTCAAACAGTATCATTATTGAAGTACATAATGATCTCCTGGTTCTGCTCATTTCACTTAGCATCAGTTCATGTAAGTCTCACCAGTCCTCTCTGTATTCATCCCGCTGGTCATTCCTTATAGAACAGTAATATTCCATAATGTTCATATACCACAATTTACTCAACTATTCTCCAATTGATGGGCATCCATTCATTTTTCAGCTTCTAGCCACTACAAACAGGGCTGCCACAAACATTTTGGCACATACAGGTCCCTTTCCCTTCTTTAGTATCTCTTTGGGGTATAAGCCCAGTAGAAACACTGCTGGATCAAAGGGTATGCACAGTTTGATAGCTTTTTGAGCATAGTTTAAGGACTTTCAAAGAAACAAATACATGCAAACACTTAGATGGAACAAGTTCCCCTGGTGAGTTCTTTAGAAGAACTTAAAATACTTTCACATTCTCTCTTCGAAATATTATTCTATTGCTTTACATGCCGGTAAGATTTGTGACCTGAAGGGGAAGTTCTATCAGGACCTCTTTGGTAGCCCTCTAGCTCATTAATCTTGATCCTTCCCTCTCTTCCTCTCTTCTTCCCTCCCTTCCCCTCTCCCTCTCTTCCTTCCTTCCTTCCTTCCTTCCTTCCTTCCTTCCTTCCTTCCTTCCTTCCTTCCTTCCTTCCTTCTTTTCTTCCTTCCTTCCTTCTTTCCTTCCTTTCTTTCTTTCTTCCTTCTTTCCTTCCTTTCCTTCCTTTCTCTCTCCTTTCCTTCTTTCATCTTTCCTTCATTAGGGTGGATTTGATTAGTTCTTGTGCTTTATCAAGTGAAAACATCTCCACTGAATCAAGTGATAAATCAATCCACCAACCAAAGACACTTCAACTAGGTATAACAGGAAGTCTGTTCAACTTGAGATACTTGGTCATACTTTACTTTTTTTTTTTTTTAATAGCAAGCCAATTTGGATACCCCTTTCTTCCCCTCTCAGGAATTCAAGAGTCTTTCATCGTAGGGAGGAGGGCGTTTTCAGAGTTGGTCAAGCTCCGGAAATGGAATTGTTTGAGGGAGTGGAATGGGGTCCTGTCCCCTTCTTCCATCCCAGACTTCTTTGAACAGAGAAGATTCTTATAGCCTGTGAAGATCTGACTTCTCATCCTAATCCTAATAGGATCCTGAGAATAGTTAAAACAGTGTTTGCATTGGAAACCAAGAAGAAACTGAACACAGAGCAAACTGTACAAGGACATCAGCAGAAACCTACAGAATGCCCAAGGGGAACTTCATGGATACTGCCAAAAATGGGGAGAAAAAGGCTTCCAGACACCTGGAGCTGTTATACTTTTGCCACATGAGCTCTCTAAACTGGGCTCCACTTTCCCTTTGACTCTGTATAAATACAGGACTCCTTAACCTTTTTTCCATTCACGGTCCCTTTTTACCTGAGAAATTTTTACTTGACTCTGGGTATATAGGTATATAAAAGTTATATAAATCAAATGTAGACTGATAATAAATCATAAAAAATTTGGCATACATATAATTTTACCATTTATTAAAGACAAAAGTAAATTTGCATTTTAATAAGATGGCTGTGCTTGTTTACCTTTACATAAAGAATTAAACCTTGACAGATTGATACTGCAGGACATAGAGAATTCAGAAACCTTTTACTGTTGCCAAACATTCAGTTATGGGACCCTATACAGAGTGGAGACCTACAATTTAAGAAGCTTTATATTAGAGGAAGGTTGTATCACAGACTTTTGAGGGGATATTTTGTGCCAATTGATTGAACCAAATTAATTTTGAAAATAGCCTTTTCCGGTTAGGTTCACAAGACAGAATAGTCAACTATAGCAATCTAGTGTTTGACAAACCCAAAGATTCTAAATTTTGGGATAAGATTTCATTATTTGATAAAAACTGCTGGGATAACTGGAAATTAGTATGGCAGAAATTAGGCAAGGACCCACACTTAACACCACATACCAAGATAAGATCAAAATGGGTCCATGACCTAGGCATAAAGAACGAGACTATAAATAAATTAGAGGAACATAGGATAGTTTATCTCTCAGACTTGTGGAGGAGAAAGAAATTTGTGACCAAAGATGAACTAGAGACCATTACCAATCACAAAATAGAAAATTTTGATTATATCAAATTAAAAAGCCTTTGTACAAACAGAACGAATGCAAACAAGATTAGTAGGGAAGTAACTAACTGGGAAAACATCTTTACAATTAAAGGTTCTGATAAAGGCCTCATTTCCAAAATATATAGAGAACTGACTCAAATTTATAAAAAATCAAGCCATTCTCCAATTGATAAATGGTCAAAGGATATGAACAGACAATTTTCAGATGAAGAAATTGAAACTATTACCACTCACATGAAAGAGTGTTCCAAATCACTATTGATCAGAGAAATGCAAATTAAGACAACTCTGAGATATCACTACACTCCTGTCAGATTGGCTAAGATGACAGGAAAAAACAATGATGAATGTTGGAGGGGATGCGGGAAAACGGGGACATTGATGCATTGTTGGTGGAGTTGTGAACGAATCCAGCCATTCTGGAGAGCGATCTGGAATTATGCCCAAAAAGTTATCAAACTGTGCATACCCTTTGATCCAACAGTGTTTCTATTGGGCTTATACCCCAAAGAGATACTAAAAAAGGGAAGGGGACCTGTATGTGCCAAAATGTTTGTAGCAGCCCTGTTTGTAGTGGCTAGAAACTGGAAAATGAATGGATGCCCATCAATTGGAGAATGGCTGGGTAAATTGTGGTATATGAATGTTATGGAATATTATTGCTCTGTAAGGAATGACCAGCAGGATGAATACAGAGAGGCTTGGAGAGACCTACATGGACTGATGCTAAGTGAGATGAGCAGAACAAGGAGATCATTATACACTTCGACAACGATATTGTATGAAGATGTATTCTGATGGAAGTGGATTTCTCTGACAAAGAGACTTAATTGAGTTTCATTGGAGAAATGATGGACAGAAACAGCTACACCCAAAGAAGGAATACTGGGAAATGAATGTGAACTATTTGCATTTTTGATTTTCTTCCCGAGTTATTTTTACCTTCTGAATCCAATTCTCCCTGTGCAACAAGAGAACTGTTTGGTTCTGCAAATATGTATTGTATCTAGGATATACTGCAACATGTTTAGCATATATAGGACTGCTTGCCATCCTGGGGGGGGGGAGGAGGGAGGGAGGGGGAAAAAACGAAACATAAGTGATTGCAAGGGATAATGTCGTGTAGAAATTATCCTGGCATGGATTCTGTCAATGCGAAGTTATTATTAAATAAAATAAAATTTATTATAAAAAAAAAAAAAAAAAAAAAAAAAAAAAAAAAAGAAAATAGCCTTTTCCAAAGCCAATTAAGCTTAGCTTATTGATTTTAACTGACATTCATGGACAGAAATATACCAATAAGGGCTCATAAGTTATACCATTAGAAATATATTCCTTAATCTCTCAAGGGTACTATAAGGGGAAACCAACCTGCTAGTGCAAATGAGGAAATGACAAGCTCCATATCTTGTGTTATGTTTGCTCTCTCCCTTTCTCTCCTCCTTCCATTTCTCTTTATCTCTGTGAGCTCCATAAGATCAGGGACTGTCTTTGACCTATTTTGTATCTTCAGTGCTTGGCATAGTACAGGCACATAGTAGGTTCTTCATAAATATTCATCAACTGACAGCTTCTGCTGGAATGACTAGGGAGGATTAAGTTGTGACCAGCATTAAAAGGATTTATGTAAAAGAAAACTCAATTAGACAGAAAGTCCTTGGAGAGCCAAGGAACAGTCCTAGTAGATATCTGTTTTATCATATTTTAATTTCTAAATCTATCCTCCCGCCTTCTCTCTCCAAATCACAGAACCATCTGTTCTAACAAAGAAAAAAGAGAAAAATAGAAAAAGCAATTCAGAAAAACTAATCAACACTCCAACCTGAGTCTGAAAGCATATGGAATGTGCCATATAGTCACTCCCTGTCTTTCTGATGAAGCAAGGAAGGTATATTTCTAGGCCACATTTGGTCCTTTTAGTTAGTGTCTTTTTGTTATTCATCCATTTACAATCTTGGGGCCTGTGTTGTTTTCCTCAGTTTGCTTTTTTTCTCTATTAATTCACATAAGCGTCTTTATATCTAAGTCTTTTCTTAGAGTAAATTATTTTTCGTTACATTCCTATACTATAATTTACTTAGACATTACCTAATTAATAGGCATTTACTTTTGTTTCCAATTCTTTGCTATTTGAGAAAGTATGGTTATACACAATTGGGACCCTACTATCTTTAACATCCATGGTCTGGTTGGCTAACAGTTCTCCCTTTTCTTTAAAGAGGGCAAACCCACATTAAGAGTGCCTCAGCCAGACTCAAGATAAAAAGGTGAGGGCTCTTACTGTCCAGGAAGCATCAAATGACCCCAAGTCTTTGGGACCACTATCGACATCCCTGTAGTCCATATTCCTGTGATTAATCAAATACAAAGTAATAAGCGGAGGATTTTGAGTGTCCACGAATGTGCTTAGAAGAAACCCTTCCTCTTCAGCCTTTGGTCAGGCTCCTTACCAAGTCATTGGTTCATTGGTTCATTCCCTCCATCGTGTCTCTCCTTCCCTCCTACACCTTTTCTCCTGAACTCAATGCAGCCAGTTTTGCTATCACACAAACTCCTTTGTCTTCTTCGCCCACTCTTTATATTATGCTTTCTTTCATGCTTTCTCTAGGCAGACCTTAGCAGGAGACCTTTCCTCCTCCTCCTTGTCTTATTTCTTCTATTTCTCCTTTTTCCTCTATTCCTCTTGTTCCTCCCCCTATTCCTCTTGTTTTTCCTTTCTCCCTACCTCCTCTTCCCTTTTTATCAAAAGTTCATTTGAGCTGGATTTATCAACAATCCATAAATTCCTTCTTGGGTTTCTGATTTTCTATGCTTAGGTTTTTCAGAAAAATAATCACTTCAGCAGCAAATACAGTCTTTCCACAGAATATCCTATGATGGAGATAAATTTCTAAGTCTCAGGCTGGAGTAGGTCTGTCTTCCCATAAATCAGTCAATTAACAAGAATTTGTTGAACACCTACTGTGCTGTGGGTGGCAGAAAAAATTTATGACAGAGGATGATAGGACTAGAATGGACATTTTAGAGGTTAACTAAACAAGCACTCTGCCTTTTTTTTCTTCAAATGAGAAAAGTGAGGCTCACAGAAAATGATTTACCTAAGAGGCTATGCCTCTTGAGATTGGAACATGGTCCCTGACCTTAAGAAGCTCTCAATTCAAGAAAGGAGACAATGAGAGAAAACACAATGGTGATAAATGTCGTTTCTCCCACCTCAGAACACAGCCCTTAAGGGAATTTCTGCAGCCTCGTTTCCCGGACTCAGTGACTTCTAATTGCCTCACAGTTGGCAAGGGAAGCTTTCCCCACAGCCCCGGAGTGTAGCTGGTGCACAGGCTATGTTTGAACCTCCAGCTCCCGGGAATCTGGCTGGAGTCCCCCCTCCCCAACTGGCTCAGCTTTATCCCGAGGCAGGTAGCCACACCTCCTCCCCTGCTGTCTGCAGGCGGGTTACACTTTGTGCAGGGGAAAACAATTTGCTCAGGAAAGAAAAGCCATGAACACATTTAAAAATGGATTCATTTCTCTGAGATCTTAAGCTTTCCCTGACAGGCTGACTCCAATCCCATTTCCTTTATTAAGAGCAAACATTGCCCCCCCTTCCCATCCTCCCCTTCTCTCGGTGGAAAAGACGTGTGAAAAACATGCCCCCGATTTCCAGCGCGGTTCCCAAGCGCCCCCTTCTTCGCTCCTTCCTTCCCTCTTTTCTCTGCACTGCACCAAGCCAGCCTTTGACGACAACATCACAGAGGTTGCAGGAGAAGCAAGGCGAGGAGGCAAGCCCTGCATTTGCGAAGGCATCCAACAAGGTAAGCTCCTTTCTGCTCTTTCATAACCACCTTTATTTTTCAGGGTTCTGATTGCCCACATGATTTTCCTTAATACCCCAAATCAGAATTGTTGCGTCTTCCTCACCCCATTCGCTACCTCCTCCTGTCCCCACTAAAGCTAACCTTCACCTACCTTTCCATTGACATTCTCTAAGACTGAGGAATCCGACAATTTCTTGCTTTGTTTTTTCAAACCCAGAAGCTACAGAGAAATTCCCTTGGCTCCTCCTTGTCAGTATTCCTTCATCCTCCCTTGCTGCTACAAGATATCACTGCAGTCATTCTGGGAGCTGTCAGGCGTCATTCTCGATAGTGGGAGGAAGGGGCCAGAGCAGGAGAAGGCCCTTGGCCTAGGGCTGGCTCCCTTCCCAGAGGATTGGGCATGGGGGAGAGATTTCCCTCACCAACAGTAGATTTCAGATAGGCTTCACCCCAGTGTTAAGAATCCCCAGGAAGAGCCCCTCTAAAGCTGACAAAATGGGAAGCCCATCTCTTCCAGATACAGGTGAGGCACCACAGCTGCTAGGGGTCCCTTCTGTTTTGAGTGATGTGAGAATAATTTCATCTTTTAAGTCATCAGTTTTAGAACTGTGTATTTGTTGGGTTGGCATGGTGGGAGACTTCTCAAAAGGGCACAAATGGTTGAATTAGGATTGGCCAGATTCAACAAGGCAAGCGTGTAACTCATCTAAAACAAATCTATCTAGAGGCATTAGGGTGAACCTAAGCTATAACTGCTTAATTTGGGCATGCTGCCTATGGGAGAAACCCAGAGATGCATCCCATAGTTCTGATAATGGCTACCATTTACAGGGCATTTTCCAAAATGTTTCCAAAGTACCTGTGCATTTTACTTGATCTTCACAACACCATTAATTCAAAGTGTTTCTATCCCACTTTTTTGGGACCAGATTATGATTTCACTGTTACAGGGAATTGCCAATAAGGAAATAACCTCTATCAATATAGTCACCTGCTCTAAAATTTATAGACATAATGGGTTCATTGGGATACTGAGAGATTAAGTGATTTGTTGACAGTCAGTATGTGTCCCTATAAAGATTTGATCTTGTCTCCCTGTTCCCAATGTCAGCTCACTATCCATTAACCCACTGGATGTTCATCCCCTCTTTTCAGATGGGGGAAGAGGGGAAGAAAGCTCAGAGAGATTTAATAATTTTTTTAGGGTCACAAAACTAGCAAATCTTTGAGGCAGAATTTGAATTCAGATCTCTCGACAAAAAGTCCTCATTTCACACTGATTTTATAAACTACAATGGCTTTCAATTGTACGATACTAAGATTTATGAAGTATTTTACAGGTATTATTTCACTTGTTCCTTATGATCTCAGACTTTATGGAAATCAGTTCAGCAGTCAAACAGGATGGACCTAAGTGGAGAAAGATGAGGCAGGGACTAGGCAAGAAGTGACAAAGGTCTGCACCTTTGGTGGAAACCGTGTAAGAAGAAAATAGGGGAAATAGAGAAAATATGCCATTTGACAAGAGATTGGATATGAGTGAGGAGTAAAGGATAACACCTAATTGGCAAGTCTAGGTGACTGAGAAAATAATGGTCCTCTCAACAAGAATGGAAAACTTTAGGGAAAAGGACAATTTTGGGAGGAAAAATGAGTTATTTTAGACATACTGAGTTTGAGATGCCTATAAGACATCCAACTTGAGATATCTAAGAGGCAGTTGGTATTGCAGGTCTACAGTTTGGGGAAAAAATTAGAAAAGACTACATATATTTCAGAATCATCTGTTTAAAGATGATAGCTGAATACACATGAGCTGAAGAGATCATCCCTCATTAGAGGAAAAAGAGAAGAGGGCCAAGTACAAAGCATAGGGAAAGATTAACTTCCCACAATTAGCTTCAGGACTCTACAAAGGAGTTGACTCTAGAGCTACACTAAGGAAACCTTTCGAGAATTTCATGAAAGGAGAAAAGGACTTTTAGTAGCCCAAAATTGTGAGTTTACCCTTTGTCCATAAGTAACTTCTTAAGTTTGAGAGCAGAAACCTTGTGTATTCTTAGGAAGAATATGTCTCTGGTTTGGAGGCAATGTTTCCGTAACAATCATCCTTACTGTTGTTACTTAATAGCTTTTCTAATAGTTAAGTAACTCTTAATTGATAAGCAACGGGAATTACACTGATGGGGGCTCATGAGAAACACTACTAGAAATCCCAGATCCTTAGGGTTATCCCAAGAACGCAGAAAGGAGAACTGATCACTCTAGAGATTTTCCCAAACAGTGAGAGTAAGATTTTGGTAGAGTAAGACTGGAGAGGAAAGACTTTCTTTAATCAGATACAACTATATGGTTTTAATCATCTTCAAACTTCAGTTATGTGTCCTTTTTTTCAGCTTACCTGGATCCAGGTTATATAGAGAAGACAGACCAAAGAAATGAGTATGTCTAGCATATCCCTTTTATTCTTGTGCTGGTACTCACTAAATTTACCCTCTTAATATTCACCCTCAACAGAACACATTTTGTTAGTTACTAGTGGAAATTAAAGGGATATGGATTACACCTGAAATTTTTTTTTTCTGGAACAATAAGTCAGATTGGTTCTGCCCTTTTAGTGGAGTTGTCCAAACTGCTTAAGAACTTGATTCAATGTCAATAACTCATGCCCTAAAAGCTCCAATGAATACTGGGAGTTTAACTCTCCTAATTCTGCAAGAAAAAGTACCTAAACATTCATTGATCCTCTCCTGACTTATTTCTTAATTCCTAGAGGATTTAGCTACTTAAAACTCAGTGGATTGGTCCTAGATGTGCTCACAAAAGTAGATCAAAGGAGTCAACTCCTCTTGACATATTAATCAGAATGAGTGCATCATATTAGTTTGGTAGACACACTAGAAGACAGAAGGAAGCTTATAGCTGTAAGGAGATGACTTATAAAACAGGTAAGTTTCAAAGAAAGGAGGGAGGGAGAGCATATTAGTGATAAAACCTAGAAGATAACTGCTGGAGGTTTGATGGGGAACAAATGGTTCTGAGTTACTCACTGAATTAAATAGTAAAGGAAACTGAACCCTGAAGATAAATCAATGAATCAAAAAGCATTTATTGTCTACTAGATGCTAAACAGTGGGGATACAATAATGAAAATGAAACATTACTAGTCCCAAGGAGTTTGTAGTATTTTTAGAATACAGCATGTACAAATAGATAAAAATAGAGTGAAGATGATTTGGGAAGGGGGGATAGTAGCCATAATGGGTATCAGGAAGGGCCTCATATAAAAAGTGGTACTTCAACTGAGCCTCAAGGAAATGAAGGATTCTAATAAGTTATAATAAACTGAGTTTATCATAAAACAAATTATATTTACATCATAGTTTTCCCTATCTAGCTTAAATTAAGAAAATCAGACATAGATACTCATGAACACAATGGGAAATTACAAAAGAAAAAGACAAGTGATTTCTTTACAGGGCAAAGAAATCATGCATATGAAAAATAAAGACATTATGTATACATATATTGAACTTAACATATATTTCAAGATATTTAACATGTATTGGACTACCTACCATCTGGGGGGGGGGAGGAGGAGAAAATGTGCAACAGAAAGTTTTGCAAGGGTCAATGTTGAAAAATTACCCATGCATATGTTTTGTAAATAAAAAGCTTTAATAAAAAATTTAAAAATAAAGAAAAATAAAGACACAAGAACAAATCAAAAAGTTTTCTCTCCACATCTAATAACCTTAATCCAGTCTAGTCTAAATATCTGTCATATTAATATTTCTAAAACACTTCTTTTATAATGTCACTATTCTGAATGAATAAAAAAGCACTTATTAACTTTTTTTGTGTCAAGCAATGTGCTAAACATCAGAAATTCAAATACAAAAATGAAAGTCCCTGTCTTCCAGGAGTTTACACTAAAATAAAGAGAAAAAGCAGACAGGGAAATAGTAACAGGGAAGGATACTTTAGTTTGGAAACTTTAGGAAGGGTGAATCCCCCAGGAACAGGGAGGAGAGAAGAGAGAGGGGAAACTTTCCCTAGAAAATCTCTAGGGAGTAAAGTCTTGAATAAAAGTCTACAACCTAAATTGATCTACATTGCCAATTGGACCAATTCCAAATTCCTGACAAAATTCAAGAATGCATGAGTTGATGAGTAGTTAGAAAGGGAAATGGTAATCACTTAGCACCAGCATAGTTTCATCAAGAATAAGACTTGCCAAACTGATTTAATTTCATTTTTCTGACAGGAATGGTAGGTTCTGACTGGTAGGTCAGGAAAATGCTTTAGACATTTCAGCTAAACATCTGACAAAGTCTCATAATATTCCTGTGGATAAGAAGTAGAGATGTGGATTACATAAAAGTAAAAATTAAATGGATTTGGAAAGGAATGAACCACTGAATTTAACAATGGTGATTAACCTCAGCCTAGAGTGAGGTCTTTAATGGAATGTTAAAAGGTTCTGTTCTTGGTCAATTTCTGTTCAATATTTTTATTAATGACCTGGAGAGAGACATGGTGGGCATATTTGCCAAATTGGTGGATGACACAAATCTTTTAAGGGATAAACACTGTGTTGGATAACTGAATCAAGATTCAAACCACCTTATAGTCAGAAATCAGCTCCCTAATGTTTCTAAATGGTTGAATTGGAAGCAGGCAGAGAATATCCACATATGCTTCAAATCTAGTCCTCTCATGTTATTTTTCTTTTTGCAATTCTTTCATTTTCATTCTTGAATGACCCTAGTATAATTTACCTTAGTTAGATGTTTCCAAACTTTCTTAAACTGACATCATCCTTCACTGCTTCTCTCTGCTTTAGGAGATACTGCTCATGACTACACCTCATCTTTTTACACGACTTTTATAATACACTGTTGTCTTTATCAACTATCTTTCTCCATTTGAAAGCAAGTCAGATATTTGCTAAGGCTCTTTCTAACCTATTTTGATATTATTGCAGCAACTAATATGCAGTGGTTAAATTTGTAAGTTTTCAGTCAATGTCATTTCTTTTATCCATTTAACATTTTTATGTTCAAATATTTATATAACCAAGAGCTAAGTCATTTAAGTTGTATGCCATAACCTTTTTTCATTGTTTTTCTTTAATATTTTTAAAGCAACTGATTATTGTCCCGATGAGTCAATGATCTGACTGTACAGATAGTTGACTCAATGATGACACATCTTCTCCTGTCTATTAAAACATGTTTCATTTTTTATGGTGTTATTTGGTGCTCACCATATTCATTGTCTCCTTTTTTTTTTCTTCAAATAAAATGTTCATGATATAGATGTAAGACTTCTGTGAATTCTATAAATTCTCTGGCCTAAAAATCTCAAGGCATGAGCCATGCTTTCTCATGTATTTATCACCTGCCTCAGAATCCAAGGTCACCTCCATTTAATGATGAACAATAGGAGCTGGATCTTGGAAAGAAACTGTGATTTCTTTAAAAATCCCTTTTGCACAAACTGTATAATGTAGTACTACTTAATGTAGTATGAGATCTCCAAAGGTATATAGTCTATTTTTACATGAAAACAGCAAAATAAAGTAATGTTCAATTTAAGGTTTGTCTACTTAGGTAAACTGATATTGCAGAAAACAAAGATGCTGCTTTGGAATAAATGAATATCCAATGTATTGCTACCATCTGCTGGTCAATAAAAGAAATGTCATTCTATTGGGAAAACACTGATAGAAGGAATTGTAAGTAAAAATGTCATTTAGGGCTATAAAAATATATTTATTAAAAGCCAGAATGCTTAACCTCCAATAAGTCACTCTCTGCCAAATACTAAATAATATTTCCATGTCCACATCTACAGTACTACTAACAAAAGCAGTTCCATAACAAATTTTAAAAGAAAATTGTTCTGAGCAGAATAATGGTATTCTGTAGAACTGTTCTAATGGATGTCCAGCAGTGGTAGCAAACCCATTCAGAAACAAAGTGTGTGTAATAGGGTTGGCATATAAGGATCCATTCTGACAATTTTAAAATAGAAGGTTATGTTCTATTGTAGTTTTGTTCAATATTTCCCAATTAATTTTTAACCTAGTTGGAAAATGGGTGAGGGAGTGCTGTGGGTTGCATGCAGTCCTGGGATTGTACCACTGACATTTCTTGATTTCAGTAATGCTTAATGACGATCCTGCAAAAACTTTATCAAGGGAGCAAGCAAACTCTCCAACACACTGCTAACTGGCATCTTGGTAATGTTTTACATGCATATACAAATACCTTTGGTTTGAACTTGTGGAGGGGAAAAAATTTCTTTAAAAAAATTATTTTTTTGGCTCAGTGGAATATATAGCACACACAAAAATAACCTTTCCCAAACAAATGACTTTTAAAAACTTTTTTTATCTCTGAAAGTTAGCCTTAGAGTTTAAATTAGTTTAAGTATTGTCTTAACTACATACTAGCTATTGGAGTAAGCCATTCAGCCATGACAATAAGTTACAAAGCAAATGCCATTTATCTGGGGAAATTCCAATGCTAGGGAATTTTCCATTTTGATAAAATCACAAATCCTGACCAAGAAAAAAACCTCACCCTTACATAACTTTTATATGAAAATCCCTGTTTCTAAAAAGGGAAAGTATTAATCCTAGAGTCGTGATAAGTCGTATTTAATGTTTGCTATGGCAATGTGTATGAGTACATCTCCATAAATACATCTGCACAGTTACATGTTATATATATGTACATGTGCACATATACACATTGCCTACATCAGCCACATATATACATATGTGCACACAGGCACATTTCTCTACAAATCCGTAGTCTTTGGTTATTTATGACATATGCCTTGTGCATACATGTACATCTCCATAATTATACAAACTGTACAAGCTAGTCATGATATATACAAGTGTACACCTATACTACAAACACCAATGGTTATATAACATATCCATTGTGCATCGTAATCTACATCACACTAGTCATGTTATGGATGATATATACATGTGTATCCAAACACATGCATGTAAATTACACATGCACACATAATTTAATTAATCAGTCGTGCAAAATATATGCACTACACAATCATAATTTTAACTGATATATACAAATGTGTAATTAACAGATGCACGTCATATCCATGAGTCATGTGCTACATATAATACATGTGTGCCTGTGTACATCTATAAATATGACCACTCACCTGTAACCTGTCATACTATTATACAAGATATATGTGCATCTCTGCACACAACTCAGTGGTCAAGTTACATAAAATATGGGCATCTAAAATTCATCTGTTAACGCTAGTTATGGATACATACACAGGTGCATCTATACACCGCTAGACACACATCTATCTACAAAACTTATGCTATATGCATCTATACTAATGTAACATCGGTCAAGGTATAGTAATATCTGCACTTGTGCACTCCACACACACCTGAATCTATCGCTCATCCGTATCACATTATGTGTGTTTACATAAATAAGGAACACCTGTGTACACATCTGCAGACACCAGCCGTGCAGATGCACATTTCCATCACTTCTGTACGCGTGCTCACGCCATTTCTCACGCACATGCATCACCCTCGCACCCCCACACGACGCACAGGCAGCTCACATTCATATGTCACGCCCCACCCCCACCCGGCAGCTCCCCGCCCCTCCCCCAACTTCCATCAGCCGACTCCGTTACACTCAATCTCCACCCCGCCCCATCTTTGTCGCACACTCGTGGGTGGCACTCCATGAACACACATACACTCGAGCTACTGGGAGGGGGAGGGGAGAAGCGCGACGTGACTCAGAAATCCCAAGGGCTCGGGGAAGAGGCCGGGTCGCGAGCAGACCTGGACCAGGGTACCCCACGCACCTCCCCCACCCTGGGCCACCGTGACTAACGAGCGCCTGTGTTTTTCGTTCTAGAACCGGCGGAGGGCGGCGCGCGTGTCCGCGGGAAACAGGAGGAGTTGGTAGAGGAGGCCTAGGGAGCGCGGTAACGTAAGGCAGCCGGCTCCTGGAGGCGCCCCACACTGACGGGCGGGGCGGGGGCGGGGCGGGTGATCAAGGGGGTTCGATGGACGGGAGCCGGGAGGGGCCAAGCGGAGGAGGGGGGCGGGGCGCGGGAGCTGTCGCGGGCTAGGGGTTCGCGGGGATTCTAGGGGGCTCCCCGGATGATGAGGCTCCGAGTGAGGCTGGGCAAAGACTATCTGCTCGCAGGTCCGCCAGGCAGCCGGAGGCTAGTGTTGGGCCGAGATGCCAAATGGCGGCGGAGGCAGTAGCAGGGGCAGCAGCGGGCGGGCGCGGGGCCCTTGCCTCTGGCTTTATGTGTCAGCTGCGCAGCGAGTCCAACAGGTGGCTCCGTGGCGCAATGGATAGCGCATTGGACTTCTAGAGGCTGAAGGGATTCAAAGGTTCCGGGTTCGAGTCCCGGCGGAGTCGCAAGTTCCTTTTTTTTTTTTTTTCCCTCCCTTTTTGGATTATTTCCTCTTCGCTCCCAGCACCTCGCAGCCCTCTCGCAGGTCCACGCTTGCTGCCCACGCTGCGCTCGGCCTTCGTGGCTCTGGCCTGCGCGCCATCAGCCTGGCCCAGAGGCGGAGCAAGAAAGGAGGAGCCTCCGTCTAGGCGTTACTTCTTCCCCCTTCTTCCCTTCCCCATGTAGCCCGAATCCGGACCGACCCCGAGCCCCCTATTCCACAGTTGAACAAACCAAAACCTAGCGAGATCACACCCCGAGACCAGTCTACATTCCCCCTTCCTCCACTTTACAGATGAGCAGACTGAGACCTATAGAGGCCACAAGCACGTCCAGTCTATGACTCCCTTGTTTACGGATTAGCAAACTGATGCCTAGAGAGAACAATCATAAATTCAATCTACACCCCACCCCGTTTTACGGGGCAGACTTTTTTATTGGGCGAACGGAGGCGCAGAAATTACAAACACAGAACCAACCTACACTTCCTTCTCTCCCTCTTCTCATTTTACAGATGAGCAAACTGAGTCCCAGAGGGATGTGACTCCTCAGGTCAACAAGTAGTAAATAGGACAGCTTTCATTTTAATTCTATTCTTGTGACAACAAACCCTTGGTGTAGGCTGCCAAAGGTTTGCACAGGTGCCTCTAGCCTCCCCTTTTCTTAGACCCTGGGGAATTGTCTTTCTGAGAAAGAAAAGAAATCCAGGGTTGCTAAAGGAGACAGGGGGATGTCCGTGCTGGTGCCCAGGATTAGCAAGCAAGCCAAGAAGAGAATGATGGGCAAGCTGGACTCAGCTGTATGACTGCCCTGTCCCCCGTCCCCCCTTCAACAGGGGATAAGGTGCTTCTGCCCTTTCCCAAGTATGTCTTAGTCAACCTTTAAAAAAAAAATGTCAGGGGATTCAGATGCCCAGGATTATATGAGTTATATCTAAAGAATTTTAGAAATTATCACTGACGTCATCCACAGAGCCCTGAAACCTTGGCAGTCCGGTGAAGCCCAAGAATCTCATCTCAGAATCATGTTTTTTTAAAGGCATAAAATAAAAGTAATGGATGACAAAGAAGGCAAGTTATATTGAAATAAGATGATCAAAATATAGGTTTTTAAAAACAAGTTTATCGCCAACCAGGTTAAGAAGCCATGATTTTGTTCACTCTCTTAGATTTTCAGATAAGGAAACTGAGGCCCTTGAGAAAGGATTTTCCCAATACCCTATACTAGTGGCCAACAACACTGATAAGGGACAGGGAAGAAAAGCTGGGTTCTCAGAATGACCCCATTCCCATCTGGCTTTAGGATAGCTTTTCCTAAATGAACAATATTTATTGAGGGCTTAAGTTCCCCGACAAACTTCCTGCCCCCAAAGTTTACTTACCATTTATGTAACAGAACAAAAAAAAAATACCCCATAGTGATAGTAAGAAGGTCAATTGAATGGGGAAATATGAATTAAGTTAATTTCAACTCGTTAGATAAGTATAAGCCTTTGGGAAATGACAGGGAATCTGACTTTACCATACTGGGTTATTTTGTTTTTTTTGGTTTTTTTTTTTTTTTTTTTTTTTTTTTTTGTTTTTTGAGAACAGGTCTTCTTTGTTTCAAATAAATGATTGACTGACAAAAGTGAAATTTTGGAGCTCCACAGGCTTCTATATTCAGACTTATTATATATGGTCAGAATAATAATAAGAGCAAGAATTTGAATCAAAGTGACTTGAATGTACTTGAGAAAATGGCCCTCTGACTCCAACCTCTATCTAGATAGTTCATATTAGTGCCCTTCAAGCACTCTGTGATACAGCCAGGATAACTTTTTTGTTGTTGTTGGACGAACCTTTTTAATCCTTTCCATCCATATCTGGGGTACACTACCTCTGAGACTTTCCTTGATTGTCTACCACCCTTGTTATCCTGCTTAGCTTCTTCCTTTTATGGGAAATCTCAGTATCTAGTGATCTGTCATTCCTCAAGATATCTTGTAGTTCCCTATCTGTGTAAATATCTTTTTTTCTCAGTAGAATGTAAGCTTTCTGAGAGCAGGGACTTCAACTTTTGTCTTTCTTTCTCCAGTATGAAGAAAGTGTCTGCATCTCCAGACTGAATAGTGCTCAAGGATCCATTATAGGGTCATGGATGTAGAAATGGAAGGAACTTGTATGAAATATGTGTCCGATAAATGCTTTCTGAGTAAATGAATAAATATTTAAACAAAAATTGGGACTATTTTGGCATTCTGTTAAGGCATTAAAGCATCTACAATTTTACATTTTAAACATCTCTTTAAGTTAAGTTCAGTGGTTGCTTGTATACAAACAGGTTTGTGTCTGTTGATATATATCAAGCTGATTTAGAAAAATAAATCGCTTATCTTTTAACAAGTTTAAAAGTATATATTCCACCTTGAGAACAATGACTGCTCCAAAAAAATAAGCTCCTTATGGATCCTGATGATGTAAGCTAATAGAATGTTAAACTGTCAACTTTCCCTCAAATATTAAATCCAATCATCCAAACTTTCCCCAAGAAGGTGAAAAAGCTGGGGCAAGAACACACTAAAAGTAAAAACTTTTTCATTGAGCTCAGTCCTGAAAAGGGGAAGAGAGATGAGATGCTAGTTCTATGGGCTAAAAAGGACAAGAGGTTTTTCATTTTGCTTTTTTTTGAAGACTGGGTACATCTGAATGTGTTTATAGCTAGAAGAAAAGGCACCAGGGGTGAGGGAGAAAGTCAGCTCAAGAGAGAAGGGACTTTGAAGGAGGTGAGATGGAATGGGATCAAGAGTGAAGGTTGGGGGATTAGCTTCAATGAAAGAAGGGATAACCCTTCTATGAGCAAATAGAAGGAAAGATGATAATCCTCAAGTCTGGGAAACAGAGGAATTGAGATTTCATGTGTCCACTGGAAGAAACACATATTCTAACAGATCAAGAAATAAATTAGATGTTTTTTGTTTTTGTTTTTTTTAAGATAAGAGAAGCCAGGGAGGCATTCCATGATTATCAGGATGCTTTAAATTTCAAAACCTTACATACCTTGACTAGAATGCGCAATCCAACTCTGATTATTGAACTCTGACAGTCTTGATTTCAGATGACTTTTCCAGACTCATTTCATGTCATTACCCTTCTCACATTCTACATTCCAGCCAAACCAGGTCAGTATCTCATCTCCTACCTTTAGACCTTTGTCCTAGAATCTAAAGCCATTTCATCTTTATCTCAGAATTATTAGCTTCAGCATTGACTGAAGCAAACCTCCTTCATGAAACTTTTTTTGATCTTTCTAGATTTTAGTACTCTCCCCTTCTTCCTTAGACTGTTTTATATTTTTCCCATCTGCATTATTTCCTTCATTAGAATATAAGTTCTTTGAAAAGAACTGTTTTTTGTTTGTCTTTGCTTCTTCAAGTCAAGTAAACAAGTATTTATTAAGCTCTTACTATGTATCAGACACTATGCCAAATTTGGGGAATAAAAATGCAAGCAGAAAAAAAGGCAGGCTCTGCCCTCAAGGAGCTTACATTCTAGTGGGGAAAGACAACTCATAAAAGGAAGCTGAAAGGGGTAGCAGTGGGGAAGAATAAGATAGCTGGCAAGGGATATGGTGGAGGACATCCTGAAGAATCATGGCAACATGGCTGATCAACTTAGCCAAATATGGAAAGTACTCCAGTTGTCCCTCAATAATTGGTGTTTCCGTCTTACAGACACAAACACACAAATGTGTACACATGTATGTAGGTATGTATATTTACAGTTTATCTTTCCCACAGAAGAGAATGGAAGAGAGGGTCTACAAACTATAGACAAATGAGTTTGATTTCTATTCCTAGGAAAATTCTAGAATGGATGATTTAAAAAGATGACATAATATCTTGATAATAGATCAAAAAAGTAGCAAGATTTCATTAAAAAACTAGCCATGTTGGGGCAGCTAGATGGCACAGTAGACAGAGTACTAGCTCTAAAGTCAGAAGGACCTGAGTTCAAATTTGACCTCAGACACTTAACACTTCCTAGCTGTGTGACCCTGGGCAAATCACTTGACCCCAATTGCCTCAGCAAAAGAAAAAAAAAAAAAACTGGCCAAGTCAGATTAACTTTTTTTTAATGAGATTATTAAATAGGTAGGTGCTTAATAAATGCTTATTGTTTTCTTGCTTGGTTCAATATAGCATTTCATAGTATCCCATTCTTGACACTTTTTTTTTTAAATAGCTTTTTATTTTTCAAAATTCATGGAAATATAGTTTTAAATATTCACTCTTGCAAAATCTTGGGTTCCAAATTTTTCACCCTCCTTCCTACCCTAGACAGCATATAATATTGATTAAACATGTGCAATTCTTCTGAACATATTTCCACATTTATCATGCTGCATAAGAACAATCAGATCAAAAGGGGGTAGGATGAGAAAGAAAAAACAACCAAGTAAACAAACAACAACAATAACAAAAAGGTGAAAATACTTTGCTGTGATCCACTTTCAGTCTCCATAATCCTCTCTCTGGATGAGAATGGCTCTTTTCATCACAAGTCTGTTGGAATTGCTTTGGGTCATGTCAGTGTTGAAAAGAGCCATATCCATCACAATTGGTCATCACATAATTTTGTTGTTGCTGTATACAATGTTTTCTTGGTTCTACTCACTTCACTCAGCATCAGTAGATGTCTTTCCAGGCCTTTCTGAAATCATCCTGCTGGTTGTTTTTTTTATAAAACAATACTATTCCATAACATTCATATACCATAACTTCTCAGCCATTCCCCAACTGATGGGCATCTATTCAGTTTCCAGTTCCCTGACACTACAAAAAGGGCTGTCATAAATCTTGTTGCATATGTAAGTTTTTTTTCCCCTTTTTTATGATCTTTTTGGGATACAGGACCAATAGAGAAAATGCTGGATCAAAGGGTATGCAGAATTTTATAGCCCTTTGGGCATAGTTCTAACTTGCTCTCCAGAATAGATGCATCAGTTCACAACTCCACCAACAATGTATTAATGTCTTGACATTCTCGACATTAAAGTTAACAATGACCTTCCTAATGGGTGGTTTCCAGAACTGAACACAATCCTTCACATGGGATCAGACCAGGACTGGTTTTAGATAGTTCCAGAGGAGAAAGTGAGGCTGATGAGCTTGCACAACCCTCCCTCCTTCAAATCGAATTTACTTGCATGTCATAGCATGACTTTGCTGAAGTCATGATCATCTTTGAGAATGAAAGACATACAACAATGATGATCAGGAAAAAGTTCAATGGGATTATCATCTCCTTATTCCTGAACATTTTTCCTCTCTTAATGAAGTCTAAGATCACATTAGCATTTTAGGCTGTCATATGGCATCACTAAAATAACTAGATCTTATTCAGAGAAACTTGTGTAGTCATACCTCTCCAATCAGGTAGGAAATTTAGTGGATAGACCACTGGGTTTGAAGTCAGGAAGACTTGAATTCAAAGTCAGCTTCAGATGTTTATTAGCTGGGCAAGTCATTTAACCTCTAATTTGCTCTTTCTTCTTCTGTAAAATAAGCATAATAACTGCACCTTTCTTCCAAAGTGATTAGGAGGAGCAAATGAGATATTTGCAAAATGCTTAGTGAAGTATCCAGAATATATTAGGTGCAATAAATTAGGTGCTTAATAAATCTTTGTTCCTTGTAAAATTCCCGACCCTTTCCCTCCCCCAAGACTTTATTAAATAAACTCTTAAAACCCCATTAGATTTCACTGTATTAGTTTTGGCTCACTGCTTTAAGGCTTTTGGATCTTAATTTTATCATTCAGGACATTACTTCTCTCAGTTTTTTGTCATCAGAAAATGTCATAAATATTCGATATTTATCCTTATCGAAGTCATTGATAAAGGTGACAAATAGTACAAGACCAAGGTCAGCTCTCTGGGGCATTTTATTGGAGACCATCTTATATACACATCCTTGTTATGTCCTTTCATCACTAGTTTGTTTTGATATTAGTAAATTGTAATTCATGGGATATGAACATTCTCTTTTCCTTTACTTCTTAAATGATCCAGATCAATAATTATTTGTGTACCTATCTTAGCCCTTTTATAGATTGTAAATTAGTTGAGGGATACTTAAAAAATATTCTCAGCACTTTATACTGTAGCCACTATAATTTATAATATGTAAGAATGATTATAATATATTAAATGTTTGTTTTTAACATAATTATGACATTGGGAGAGAAAGTAGGAGAGAAGGAAATACTGAATGAAACTGCACAAGTATAACTTTCTTTCCTGATTACTTTCATTCCCTATTGCTAAATGGATCCAGTGTACCTTCTAAAGAATATTTATGAGTCTTTTTTTCCTAATGTTAATGAAACATTTTTAACATTGTTGTCACTTTCTAGTGCCCTGTCCTCATAGAACCTTGTTTTATACAAACTAACACACAGGGTTAACAATGTATATGCCTCATTCTGCATCTGTATTCCTAGCACTTAGCACTGTAGTTGCTACAATATGTAATAGATTAAGATGATAGATCACACACTTGTTACTCATGTAATTATGACATATTTAGTGGATGAGTTATTCTCTCAGAGAGCTAGCTGCCCCTCACCCCTTGGCTTTGTGGATATCACTTTTCTCGTGTTATTCCAGGACATTAATTAGCTCGTCATTCCTATTTCATAGCTCTAAAATCTCAGATGGTATGGTGTCCAATCTATTCATCTGACAGTTGAAAAAATTGAAACCTAGACAAGCTGAATGACTTAGAAGAGCACTTGGATCCTCTGATTCAAGGGCCAGCACTATTTCAATTGTATGAATTATCCAATCAAATAATGGCACAGTCTCACCTATTGCATTTCTGTTAAAACTCTCTTAGGCATACTTGTATGTAGTTTACTAATTGGACCATTAGTCCACCCTCTTATAATAATTAGTTTGTTTTATGCCTGAGGAGGCCACATAATGGCCCCTCAAGTCCATGTGATTTTCTCCTCTACTGCTTTATGGAATTTAGATTAGATGAAAAATTAGGAGTACTTTACAATTGCTCTGAGCCCCCAGTTGGGAAAATTCTTAACATTTAAGCAAAACTTGGTTCTCTGTTTTAAATTATATATGTGTGTGTGTCTGGTTAACCCCACTTGATAGCTGAGGCAAAAATTTAGTTTATCAGAAGACACATTTGGATTTAGCAGCAGAATGTTTAGTTGATAAGATGCTAGAAAAAGAACAGACCTTCTCTTGAAACTTGCCTTAATTCTTACAGAGATGGGTACAACTAGTGAGACTAGCCCACATTTTCTGCTCTGACATGCCCACAGCTCAGTCCTTCCTTTTTCTGGATGATCCCAGAGCTGACAGATCTTTCTTGTCCAGATAGAGATGTCCTTGAACCTTCCTCTCTACTGCCAGGCTCCCCAAATCTCCCTCTACTCCAAATCTCTAGCTGGGCTTCAAGTTCATTTTGTCTTCATTTCCTCATCACCACCAGTCAACAACTTTCCCACCAGCAGGTGACACAAGTATTCTGGCAGTTTCCCCCAGACTATTGCTCCTGTTTTCACCTTTAACCTTGTAGCTATTTCTGTGAGGAAAGAACCAACCAGCCCTCACCAATCGCCAGCTAACTGGCATTCAAAAGGCAGGTAACAGTCTAATTGAAACATTGACAGCATGTATAGGATAAATCAAACTAGCACCAGCACCTTTCCCATCCCATCCTTTCAAACTCTGATGGAGATAGTCTGGCACCTGAAACTAAAAGCCTTGGGAATAGCCATAGTTTCATTCCCCTTCATGAGGCACTTCTGGATCACATCCCAAAGAACTTTTCATCATGGACATTCCCACCAGCCTTGAAATTTGAACAAAGCCCTCCACTCCCAGGGCTTCTCCCTTATTGGATGACCCCTACCAGAACCTTCATTTGAGGAAAACACGCAGGCCAATCATGTCTTTATTCCCTTTTTTTTTTTTCTTTTTTATTCCTTAAAAGCTGGACTCCCAGACTTTTCTGCCCTGATACTGGGTCCATATCACATCATTCTCCCCCTTCATCTTCCTTTTGTGAGTTTTCTGAGCCTATTAGAATGTTAAATTTCTTAAAAGCAAGAACTGTCAGTACTTTGAAAATTACATCTTGTTCTGCCCTGCCCCTCTCCATCCCCCCCAACCAGCCACCTCTAGTTATGTTAAGGAGCAATAAGCAGGAAATAGTTACAAGAGGGAAGTACTATACAAGCTGTCCTAAAGCTCAAAGGAGAAGAATTTACAAGTCTCATCCTATATTAACCAAAAACCAAAATTGGTCATTCTCTATGCCAAATTAGCAGAGCCATCTAAGTGCTCCTGTTGGGACTTTCTAATCTATTGTCAATCCCAGACAGATTCCAGACCAGCAAAACATCAAAAGGTGTTGATAACTTTGGAGTGACATGGACATGTTAATTTTAGTTTTACTGATAACTTTAAAATGATTTGGATAGGTCAATGAATCCCAAAGGCAGCACAGATAAGAGTCCATTCTCTCCAACCCCCAAAACCTATACAAATACCTCAGGCTTCTGCTTCTCCCCCTCTCCCCATTATTCTATCTCCATGCTACCTCATGCTCCCAACTCTAATCTTGGGCTGAGTGATTTCTGACTCTCCCTTTCCCCCTTCCCCATCCTTTTCTTTATAGTTTCCTTTCACCATCCCATTCTGCTTCTGTCCCAGCTGCCTTCTCTGTACCTTCTAAGGTTTTTTAAGTCTGCTTGCCATGTTTTCCCCACTTGCCAATCATGGCTTTCCTTTCATGAGTAACCCAAGAACCGGGTGTGCCTGCCATTTCATAAATGACCAATTCTTATTTGTATTCACAGCATTAATAAGCACTTAATGAACTCTGGATTTTGTTGACCTTTCAGTCTGTGCTAGAAGCCATTGTTTTGGGAAGCATCCCTTGTGCAGATGCAGTCTGAACTGCTCCTTTAGGTATTAACAGTCACTCTATTGAAGACCTAGAAAAAAAAAGTTCTTGCCACCAAAAGCTCTGGCACTGTCCAATGGTTCAACATCGACAACTGGCATGAGTTTAAACAGTGGAAATGATAAGAGGCATTACTATCTGCTTTGCCACTGCACTCTGACCATGAAATCTTCCATGTGTTGACTTCCATATTAGAAGGAACTCCTTGAGATTAAGACTGTCAACTCCTTTGTGTAATTCAGTGCTTTGGACATAAATATTTAATATTCACTTCATTTCATTTAACAAGCCCACCCAACTTCTCCAACCTGAAAGATGTAGCAGCCAATTCAAGTAAGGGTTGGAATAGAAGCTCAAGTATGTACTATACTTAAAGCCCCCTAGTGCTTAGGTAATACCTAAAATAATGCTTAAAAGTTGGTTCACTGAAGATCTTGTACATCTAAAACACCGTTAATGCCACAGACACAAAGGCAAATCTTTAAGAGCATTTCATTAGACAAGTTGACACTGATACACTAGTTACACTTTGCACCGCTCCATCTAGTCCATAAAACAAAGCATGAGGGAACTTCTCAAATATTTTGCTAAAAATTAAGTAAACCATGTGCCTAGGATTTCTTTGATAAGAGGGGAGATTAGTATTATGTATTAAGATATATGAATGTGAGGATATCCAGGAAACAGAGAGAAAAGGTAATTTATTATTTGAAAGATCAATGGAGGAAGAAACAGATGTCATTGGTGTATATTATATATCATTTGGACAGAAAGAGAAAATAGGTGAAGTGTTTAAAGAATAATCAGAATATTGGCCCAAAAAAAGCCTGATTAGTTGTGATGGGAATGTCTTCTGAAGCTCATGCTGCTCCCAAGCAAAACTATGAATTTGACTTGCCTCAAATGACAATTCTATTTTTCAAAAAGATGCTTCTATCTTAGTCACCAGAGGAATCAATTCTGTTAGGAATGGAGAGGAGGGGTTGAAATGTTAAAAGCCTTAGAACAAAGTGACGACACATCCCCTTGTAGAATTTGTGATAAGAGGAACTATAGGTATAGTTTAAGAAAAATTCCAGATAAATGGAATACAAACTTCAAAGGGTTCAAAGAAAATATGGTTAGGATCTAATGGACTCTACACTCTAAGGCCAAGTGAGAGGAACTTTAAAGAATGAAAAAGGTTGTGTGGGGCAGGAATACACTGGCAAAGAGACAGTTGTGTTATATGGAGAAGCTTCTTGTGGTATGAGAGCCAAGTAAAAATGCATCCTGGATTTACCTGACAGTGCCCTGTTTTATCTAATTATTCTTGCTAACTAGATGCTAAACCCACTTGGGTGAAGGATGCTTCAGTAGTTTAACACCTGTTAGTGACCTCTAAATTAGTATGATGGGAAAAGTCTCAGCTGCCTTGTCCTAGGATTCAACTGCAAATATTAGTATTTTCTCTAGCCTGAAACTCTCTGCAGACATTTCCCTTTAAGTAGGTAGAACAAAAGCTGAAGCCTCCCCTCTCACTTAAATGGATTGAGGACTGTGACCACATTTGGGCCTAGTCTTGCTTAGAGCCCTGCTTTTTCTATATTCTGAAGCAAGGAGGCGAGTGCCCTCTTCTGTTATATAGCAAGTGCTGCAAAGGCTGGAAGCTGGCCTTTCCCTCTCTCTCCCCCCCCCAATCCTTAAAGGGAGTGGCCAAGGAATGAAGGAAGAATGGCTATTGTCCTGGAAAGTTACACAAAACTATTTTACTTGTTTTTCTTGTTCCCTTCAAGTTGTTTTGCGTTAAGAGACACGCCTGACGCCTGAGAATTCTGCCAGTTTAGATGGTTCTCAAAAACAAAAAAACAAAAACCTGTGCTTAAAGAATGTTTTTTTTTCCTGGCAGACATGTGTCCAAAGTAGAGTATTAATATTTTGACAGCCTTCATCATGGCTGCACTAGTTGGACTCTTCCCTATCCTATTATGACCTCTTCATGAATCAACTCTATAGTGTCTTCTACAGGAGGGAATAATCCCTGAACTCATTTTGCTGACCCCCAAATGGATTTCTCCAACTACGCCTCTTCTCACTCACAGACTGCTTTAGGATGTTGGGAGAAAAATCATGAAGTTACCTTGAGTGGTCGCTAAAAATTAAGTTCCTCAACCAGACTCTCCCTGAAGCCAGAGACCTCAGCAGTTTCCCCAAGGCTGGAACCTCTAACTTCCTGTGGCTCTCAGGCTGCCTAGCTTTTCAGCTGAAGACCTCAACTCATACTTCACTGAGAAAAAAGGCCATGTCCCCAGCCTCCTCTTCTTCCCCTCCCTCTCCATGGGCCAATCTATGGCCAAGTGTTGTCTTTAGCCCTCATCTCTCTGGTCTGTATCACATGACCACCAGCTTCTCGCCACTGCTGCCCATTCTCCATCCCTGTCAAAGGGAGGACATAATCATACTGAGTCAACAAAAGCCTTTACTAAACATCTACAGGCCAGGAATGGTGCTAATGCTGGGGATTCAAAGGCAAAAACTTTCCCCGTCCTGAAGGAGAGGAGCTCTTGGTCTAACAGAAGCGACAATGCATCAGCAGCAATGGACAAATGCACATGTTCCAAACATACGCAGGATAAGGCACGGGATAAAGGAGGGAAGGCACCAACATGGGAAGGGAGGCACAAAACAAAAAGAGGAGAGCAAAGGCACAGAAAGCCTTCTTGTAAGTTCCTATTGGCTCCAAGACCAAATATAAAATTCTACTTGGCATTCAAAGCTTTTCCAATATTCTTACCCTTAACATATTCTGAAATTCAGGGATACCGGCTGTGCTCTATGCCTGAAACTCTCCCTCCTCCTCTGCTTTTTGTGGCTGCCCCCCAAACCTCTTTGTGCAGATCCTCTCCCTCCCATTCCCCCATTTGCCCTCAAAAATCACCATCTACTGTTTTCTTGTTTACATCCCGTCTTTCCCCTTACAACATGACTTCCTCGAGGGTGAGGACCATGTTTGTTTTCCTTATAGACCCAACACTTCATATAGTGCCTGGCATACAGAAAACAATAAGTGCTTGTTGACTGAGTTTTGTTCTTCCTTTTATTGAGCTATTAACTGCAGCCCTGAAGTTTCTCCCCAGTAGTCTTTCTTCTGCCCATCTTGGGCAAAGGAGAATCGATCTAAACTCTCCTCTGTGAAAACCCTTCAAAATAAATCTGAGGACAAAGATGATGCTTTCTTCCAGTCCCAGTACCTTCAAACGATCCTTAGCTGAGATGATTTCCACTCCCTTTATCATCTGGGGATGGACAACACACTACAGCAAAGACTGGATTTGGAGTTAAAACCCAGGGTCGAATCATGACTATTGCTACTTGTGTGCTAATATCAACATCACTACCACCAATTCACATTTCTATGGGGTTTTAAGGATACACAGTCCAAGTTTCAAATATCTTCATCTGTAAAATGAAGGGCTATATTGAGGTACACCATCTTTAAGGTACCTTTCTAGCCCTACATGCTGTACTTATGACTAGCTTCAAGCTTCAATACCTTCCTATAATTTGTCACCCCAAAGGAGAGGAATGCATAATATGAAGATGACAAATTTCATGTAGTGAACATAATTCTTACCTCTTAAGCCTTCAATGGAGTTTTAAAGTGAGTTTTAATTTTTTTTTATACAGCACAGTATAGTTATCTGTAAAATTTCATACTAAAACATGTAAAATGAAACAGGATATATTATCACTCTGATATTCTATGATCATAACTATCCCAAATCTAAAAATTATTGTACAGGAAGAACATTCATTTTTATAAAGCTCTTTTAGAGCAGAAGAGACAGTGTCTTGAAAAATGTTGGCACTCCCTACATTGCTTAAATAACCAAAAGACACTGCAAACATGTTAGTGATATTTTTAAACTTTTAAACATTCTAAGTCTTTTTGGGTCTCTTAAAGATCTACACATCTTTATCTCCAAATCACATGATTTCTCTTCTCTCTTTTTTCCAAAAAATAAACACACCAATTTCAACTGCAAAATTAAAAAATACACACAAGACTCCCCTTATAACTTTTCCCAGGGGACAAGCTATATAAATAGGGCCAGCCCTACAGTATATTATTAGTATGACACCAGCAGCTTTCAATATATCTTTAGCGAATAAAGGAAAAATGAAGATAAAATAAAAATCTACAAGGTATGTTTAGGTAACTAAATGTTAGTTTCGAAATTTCTTCTTTTTCCTAAACTTTTTTCCAGCTGCATTATTGGCTTTTTCCATCATGATCTCCGTATACTTCCTTTTATTGTACCTGAAAAGACATTGAAATATCAATTAAGTATAACATATTAAACATTTTTAAAAATCTTGACTTTTCTAAATCGTTAACCTTCAAATGTTACTTTCAGATGCAACAGAGCATTTTAAAACCAACAAATCATGTGAAGAAATAAAGACTAACAGCAAATAGGAAATCTACTTTCATTTGAGGAAACAAATGGTTTCTTTGAAGAATCACAACGGGGAAAGCTATGCCTCTTTTCATCCCCTCCTTCCCAAGTGAAACCTTGTTGATGTTTACAAATGCAATGCATTTTTCTATTGGATCTTGGAAGGGCTGAAGTATTACAGTCTTAAAAAAAAAAAAAGCCACTGTTCAAAGTCAAGTCCAAGAGGTTATAAAATATTCTCATTAAAAATTGTATTGCCAATGCATCTGGAGGACCACTGGAGTGCTTTTTGTTCTTGGCTCAAGCTGTCACAACAATCTGTTGCTCATAACCTTCCTGTGAATTAAACAGCAAACATGCTAAACCCAAACCAACAAAGATGAATGATGAAGTGGCCTAAAGGGGGTGTGTGTGAAGTGTCGGTGGTGGCGGCGGTGGGAGGGGGAATGGCACTCCCAGCAGAGCCTGAAATGCAGCACCCCTCCTCCATCTCCCAACAGGCTTAATTCCCTTTGCATGTGGCTTGTGTCATACTTGTTATGTTATTTGTGAATATGCCCTGGCTCCTCTACTAGACCTTACAAGTCCTATTCATTTTTGTACACTCCTTCCTAACCAAAAGCACTGAGTTGTACACAAAGTGGACAATTAAAAAGCATTAACTTAGGGAACAGAGATGAGGAGTCAAACCTGGTTCAAACTTCTTTCTCAAGACCAAGCCATCCCTTTAAACAAGATTAATATTAAAGTTCTTTAAAAAGCCGGGCATTTTAAGTAGTGACATGTTTTCTTAATTTGCATGGGTTTCATTTGTTCTAGACTCTCCTCAAATACATGTGTGCATAATGTCACCCTCCAATTCTGATCCAGAATATAAATACTAATGACTTTTTACTATTTATGACCCATTTAAGAGGTAGAACAATTTGAAATAGTTCTGGCATTTCTGTGACAATCTGCTTAAGATTTATAACATAATGAGGTAATTTAAAGCATCTACTAAAGTAAACTACAGATGAATAAGCTTGTAAACCTCCAAAACTGCAAAGATATCTCAGCTCTTTTTCATCTTGTATGTGTACAAAGGGTCATTTCATCTAAATATAAGTTAGGATGACAAGTAACATATTTTCGTGTAATTTTTTTTTAAAGGTATTAACTTTAAATATTTCTGGCTACATAGGTCATCTTGAAAGACAACATATTTTCTATCTCACTAGCTTCCATGGGTCCTGATCTGTGCAGGGTGCCTCTACAGTCTCCTCCTTGATATAGCATCTATTGAGACCATCCTAGCTGGGTTCTAATACTTTCCGGCTTCCCCCATCCCATTCTGTGGCAACACACAATGGTCCACATTCTGTCCTTCCTCTGTGAAATCTTTTCTAATCTTTACAATTCTCCAGCCACAAATGACCACAGGGCTAGAGTTAGAAAGTACCTCAGTACCTACCTAGTCCACCCCACTTGAAGGAATCCCCTGGGACAACAAAAGTAGTAAGCCTAATACCTCAAAGGAGGTCAATATCCCATAATCTCTCTAAGCAACTCATTATTTTCTATTTTCGTCCCCAAGGGCAGGAGCATTGACTATATATTGGTAATTCCTCAGAACTATAAGCTTTTTATCAAATCAGCTTTAGCCCCTTTTGACATCCCCTCTCACACACACTTCAATATATTATTTAAACAAGTCTTTCCATAATTCACGTACTCCTGACTCCTACCATGGAGGTTCCTGGTAGTTAGTAAATGTAGATACAATTCACCAACTTCACAGGCAGTTAGTTTAACTGTAAGAAAATGTATTGTAAAAATATGCTTTTCACTAAAGAGTAACCAGTTATCTTACAAAATAATTATAAAAGTCTTTTGACTCTCAAGCTCCTCTAGCATATTTTAAGTGATCCGAATTACAAAAATTCCTATCACACACTTTTTTTTCCCCTGAGGCAACTGGAGTTAAGTGACTTGCCCAGGATCACACAGCTGGGAACTGTTAAATGTTTGAGATCAGCTTTGAACGCAGGTCCTCCTGACTTCGGGGCTGGTGCTTTTGACACTGTACCACCTAGCTGCCCTATCACATGCTTTTAAAGTAGAAATACAGACAGGATAAGATTCAAATATAAAAGGGAATGTGAGATCACTAAGTCCAATCCTCTCATTTTATAGATGAGAAGCCGAGATCCAAACAGAAAAGTTAAATGACTTAGCAGTAGAACTTGTATACAGAATATGCATGAATAATTCTCACCTTACTGAGCATGTGTTTTCATCTATAAATTGGGGGTATTGTCTATAGAACTTACCTTACAAAATTGTGATGATCAAATGAAAAATGTAAAATTCAAACAGTCAACTCTAAAGGGGAACATGTGACGCCAGTTATTAAGTGTAATACAGGGATTCAAAAAGCAGGACTCTTTCCAATATAACATGCTGTCTTTCTGAAATTTTTATAACTAAAACCTCCCCAAAATAATTCTACCTTCTGAATTCAGAATCTGCCAGCAATTCTTCCACAATTGTTCTTTTCCTTTGCTTCTTAGGAATTCGAGAATGATAGAAGTCAGCAGGATTATCGGCAATTGTTCCAACCTGGAAAAGATGGATTGAAACGAGAAAAAGTGAAGACAAGAAGCACCAATTAAGTGTTTACTCTGTACCAGGCACTGGGTGATGACAAGAGCTGGGGATAAAAACACAGCTATGGACCTCAGGGGGCTCACTTTCTAACAGGGGAGACAAGAGGCAAGTAACTGTACACACAAGACATAACCAGGGAAAATGGAAGGTAACCTCAGAGGGAAGTGTGGCAGTTATGGGAGAACAAAAAGCCAAGAACATCAGGTGTAGGGAGAAGTGTTCCTGGCCTGGTAGATCGAATCCAGAGATGAGAGTGTCAAGTGTGAGAGCAGAAGTAATCAGAGCAGACTAGGAGGAAGCAGATGAGGCTATAGAGGACTGAAATCAGCTCCGATGCACAGCACTCCTCAGTAGAGCCCAGGAGCAAGAGCCAAAAAATAGATGGTAAAGTTTCATCCAGGATTGGTAGGTTAAGATTAGGTCAAGTTCAGGGAAGTAAAAGGGCTTCTAGTATATGAGTCAGTCTAAAATGAAAGTGGTAAATTGAGGGTTCAAATTAGGTGAGTAGGAAAGGGAATGAAAAATGAGTGAGGAGGCAAGAAGAAAGGAGACTGCATCCAGTTGAACTTTTAATTACTGGCATTAAAAACAATGGAAAAATATATGCATAGTCACTTTTTTTCTTTTTTTAGAGCAGCTGGATTCACAGCTGTTTGTTATCTCCTCCTGAGTTACTTCAAAAGCACAGTAGTGAAAAAGCCTTGAGATATCAAGACAATGAGTATTTATTAAGCACCAAGCACTGGGGATGTGAAAAATGGCAAAAACAGTTCCTGCCTGCAGGGAAGTCATCATCTAATGGGGAGACTATGTATGAATAAGCTACAGATAGGAGAGGTAAGTGGGAGGCAGTCTCAGAGGGAAAGTTCTAGCATTAGAGGGAACCAGAAAAGGCATATTGTAGAAGCCAGATTTTAGTATTACACAATAACAGCAAGATTGTATGATGATCAATATGACAGAATTAGCTTTTCTCAGTGATACAGTGGTCCAAGAAAATTACAATATACTTAGGATGAAAATGCCATCCGTATTCAAAGAACTGTGAAGATTGCAAATTGAAGCATAATATTTTCACACTCCGCCTTTTTTCTCTTGTGGTTTTCCCCTTTTATCTTGATTTTTCTTTCATAACATGACTAATATGGAAATATGTTTAAAATGACTGTACATGTGTAACTTGTACATGTGTGTAGATAAACTTGCTGTCTTAAGGGAAAAAAAATTTGGAACTTAAAAAAAAGTGAATGTTGAAAGCTACATGTAACTGGAAAAAATAAAATGCTATTAAGTGAGGAAAAAGAATTCAGATTTTAACTGGAATGTGAGAGTGTGGCTAATCCTCAGAACTGAGAAAGAAGAGTTTCCTATTTCCAAAGGGTGCAATGATAAATCCTTCACTAAACCACTCCAAGAAAGCATGGAAGTGGGCCATTAACATGCTTATGTATATGTGTATGTAGTTCGAGAATTGGACTAATTTGAAGAAGCAAATTCATTAAGAGGTTGGCTACAGACTCATTTTTCAAAGCTATAATTGCTTTTAAAAACTACCTATTAATGAGCAGGGCCAGGAGCTCATTATATACTTCAACAACAATACTATATGATGATCAATTCTGATGGACCTGGCCATCCTCAGCAATGAGATGAACCAAATCAGTTCCAATGGAACAATAATGAATTGAACCAGCTACACCCAGCGAAAGAACTCTGAGAGATGACTAAGAACCATTACATTGAATTCCCAATCCCTATATTTTTGCCTGCCTGCATTTTGGATTTCCTTCACAGGCTAATTGTACAATATTTCAGAGTCCAATTCTTTTTGTATAGCAAAATAATGGTTTGGACATATATACTTATTGCGTATCTAATTAATACTTTAATATATTTAACATCTACTGGTCATCCTGCCATCTAGGGGAGGGGATGGGGGGAAGGAAAGGAAAAATTGGAACAAAAAGTTGGGCAATTGTCAATGCTGTAAAATTACCCATGCACATAACTTTTAAATAAAAAGCTATTAAAAAAAAACTATCTATTAAGTCAGAGTGACTGAGAACTGCAGGAAAATACCAACAAGGAACAAAGTTACAGGCCTATAAGGACTGTTATCCAAACAATGAAGTTTCGTGAGTATAAGTTCCCCAAGCATCAGTAATTCAAGCATGCAACAGAACAAGAACAGAAGGCCTGATTTTCCCATACATATTTAGCCAAACTATACATCTCATAACCAAAAACGTCAATGCACAGTAAGTTTTACTAATCGTCATTTGTGACATCTTATCCTACAGTGTGTAGCATGAGACCTTGCTGATCCCACAGACATCAACTTTGGACAAAGGTTACACTTTCTGATGTCCTTTCATCAAAAATAATTTCATTTTGTAAAAAGTACTTGAAGAAAGTTAATACTTCATCCACCTGAGAATAAATAAATCTGAATTTAAAACACTAGTTATTTCATTAATTCATATTTCATTTCTGATATAGCAGAAAGAATACAAGTCTAAGTAAATAATGAAGATTCCAAAATTTTATCTAAAAGCCTGGGCATTATTGAAAAACAGTAAACTACTAACTAGACTCTTTTTTCTTTCTCACAGCATCGAGCTTAAAAAAACAAAAATATTCCTTACATTTTTAGAAGATGGTGGGGAAGAGGGTCAGGGTCACATAGGAAAAGGCAGACACTGTGATAAACAGCTACTGCTTACCTAAAGAAGACTAATGCCAAGGCAATTGTGACTTTTTGGTCTAAAAGTCTAAGACTGAACGGAATCTCTGTCTGTCTCTCCTTTCCTCCCTTCCCTTTTAGGGAACCTACCCAGAACATTTACTAGAATGTCAGGTCTGCAGTCAGAAGGACTCACATTCAAACACAGTCTCAGATATTTCCTAGCTGGAGGATTTTTGCCTCAGTTTCCTCATCTGTAAAATGAACTGGAGAAAGAAATGGCAAAGTAATCATGTCTCTATCAGCAAAATCCTAAACGGGGTCATGAAAGTTGAAAATGGCTGAACAAAGGTCTATCCACTGAGCACATGGGGAGGATGAAAGAACAACCTAATTTAAAAAGCTCTTGAACACAATCCCTTTATAAACTATTAACTACCGAAAGGAAATGACAATTCTAGCGACAGCCAAATTATAGCTGTTAATCCAAATTAAAATAAAGGAATGCTGTTTCTTACCTGGAAATATTTAGGAAAACCATCTCTATCATTTTTCTTATAAAACCTTTTAGGGTCCATACTGGCTCTCATCTGCAACGCTTTGAGGTCATTTTTCAATTCAGTTGTCAATTCTGGGGCTTTCATACCAAACCAGCCATCTCCTGCTGTTTTTTTCCGTTCCTCCTGAAATTTAGGTTGCAGAAAAGACATCATATGTTTTATGTGCCAGCCAAAAACATCTTTCCCTCAAATTACACAGTGAAGAATATTTTGTGAATTGGCATCAATGAATAAGATTTAAATTTGGAGCAAAAAAAATGTCTCCTGTATTTTCATTTTGTATAAAAAAGAGAATGAATACATGAATATGAAAGGGATTTTTCAGACAACTCTAAATATACTATCTGATAAAGGAAATGGGAGAAAAAAACAGAAGATAATTATTTCTATAATAGTTTTCCCATTAAACACATACTATACCATTCTAATGGTTCTGATAACTCATAAAATATCTCCACTTAGAATTCTAAGAAAATTAAATACACCAAACTTTTTATTTCATCTCTATTTTAGAAAGCCACTTATTCCTATTATTTTTGGCAGAGAAGAAAAAATAAAAAGTAAAATTAATTACTGTTCTTCCAAAACTATCCAAGGGTAAGATATTAAGTTTGTATGCCCCTATGATATTTCACATTAGTGATAGGAACCCTCATCTAATTTTTTTCTTTTTACCTACAAACAGCTTTATGATTTACCCATAATAGTACTCTGAAATAGAATACTGTAGGAAATAGAGCCCCTGTAGGAAAAAGTGGAAAACCACATATTTTGACTTTATGTTCATTTAAAACAGAACTAGATTCACTGACTGACTTGACTTTGTTGAAATGGCTACAAGCTAATTAATGCAAACTGAGATGTGCTTCTTACATGCCACACTGGTTGGTCACACATCAATTATACAATGACATAAGCGCTATTCTTGAGCTCCCTCTTTAACCTATACATAAAACTGTTTGCCATTTTTGGTGCCACCTAGATTTTTGTAAAATGTAAATTACTTGAAAATATTTCTGGGGTGTTCCACCTCCAGTGAGTGTTAAACCAAGATCTCTGTACTTACTCTGCGTTTTTTTTTAAGTTGAAATTGTGATTCTTTGTATGGTGGGATGCAATCCTTCTTTTCAAAATCAGGAGTAATTATGGTTTTTTGCAAAAGCTAATTAAAAAAAAAGAGAAAATGAATGAGCCCCTGAATGCTGTCAGAGTAAGTTAAATAAACAAGTCATAATTTGTGTTTTAAACTGACTAAATTTAATATCTTCCAACGGTTGTAGTCTATGTCTTACAACTCATTTTAAGCAATGTTCCTAAAAAGCTTGTGTAAATTAGATCACACACAAATGGTACTATGAAGAACAATCTTTAATTTAATTTAAACAATTCTTTAATGTTTATGAATATATGCATTTTATAAAGGTAATTAAGATAGTTCAGTGGATAGAAGAGCAAACCTGAAATCAGGAAGACTGAGTTGAAATACAGCCTTGGAGTTTTTCTGTGTGACCTTGGGCAAGTCACTTAATCTGTTAATGGGGATAACAACATTACTACTCTAACTAGACTGTTGTAAGGATTAAATAAGATTATGTCTGTACAGCATTTATCCTACATGCTGTTCACTCTATACACATTTGTTTGAATGCCGCCCCTGACTGTAAGCTCCTAAAGGGAAGGCACTGTCTTTTGACTCTGTATTTCTCTGCTATAGCAGTGCCTGACACACAGTCAAACATGACATCAATACTAGCTATTATGATTATTACCTTAAAAAGATCTAGATGATTATGTAGTACTTATTTACTAACACAGTGCCCCACTATATTTATCACCATAAAACTGCCCACATAAAACGAATATATGAAATATGTAAGGCAATGGGATGAGTAAATAGTCTCTTCTCTGGCAGAATCTGACTGAATTATGAACAACACAAATCAAAACAGCTCTTTTTTCTATTAGTATAATAGTTATACATCTTAATTTTCTGTGGCCCGAAAAAAAAAAAAGGCCCTAAAGATACCCTAGAGAAGCAAATGACTTATCTTTTGGCAACAATTAAGATTTCTGTTTTAGGTACTTTTGGCTCTGAAAGGGAGCCACAAAAACTTTAAATAATGTTTCTGAATGTGAGTTAATTTCCCAAGTACAGATAAAAATTGTCTTGCTTCACTGGCTGTTTATAGAGTTGTTGTACCAGATATAGACATCCAGTTAACTACTTAGTCAAGGTTACAGTTTTACTCAATTTGGGGAGATACTTCTTTGGGTTTCCTATATTGCAATGAGGCTACCACCTGAGAATACATAACAGCACAATGGAAAGAGCATGGAATTTGGATTGGCAGAAAATGAGAATTGGGTTTGAATTCACAATGATTGTGACTATAGACAAATTACTTAACTTGTAAGCCTCAATTTCTTCCTCTGAATTTGGGAGGAATAGGCATAAGGCTAAGAATGTCTAGACCTGGATTCTAGTCCTAGCACTACTGCTGACTGGCTATGAAACTCAGGGAAACCTTAGTTTCTGAGTCTGTTTCTTTATTATCAAATTAGGAGAGTGGGAAAATGCATTTTTTTCCAGCTCAAAAAATTCTATGAATTCTTTACAGAGAATTTACTGCCTTACTTCACTCTCTCCACATTCTGATATACTTGGACATGTTTGCTTATAATTATAAAAATAGTATTACTGCTCCACATCATTACATTCCTTCTGTTTTTGAGTATGCCAGAATTAATAGATGTAACAGATGGTTGAAAGAGAGTCAGAAAACACTGATGGCAGAGGACCAATATAAGGACAATGCTATTGAACCTATAGACATGTCTAAAGCTAGATTTGATGTTAAGTCACTTCTGAGTACAATAGAATTCTAGTAAATGATTCAAAGGAGAAATCTTAAAAGATGTCTTCAATTTATCAAATATTTGCATGTGTAATATACTGTGCTAAGGGCTAAAGTCTATGAGAGAAACCGAGCACTCCCATTTACCCACTATAAAGCACGTGTTTTGAGGACTAGGGTAGACCATGATACCCATTATACAGATTCAGAACTGGGAAATGTCACAGACTGAGTAAAGTTAGAGTCTGAGAAGTCTAATATTTTTGATGACAGCACAAAAATTACAGTCTGGTCACAAATATAATAGAAATAAAGACCAGAAAAAGATAAGAGGAAACGTTAGCAAGGTGAGCCTGGGTTAGAGGAAAGAAGAGAAAAACTTTCTGCCAGGGGCAAACAGAATAGGTTCAACTTTCAAAGAGACTGCATCTGAGCAGGTTCTTAAAAGACAGGCAAGATTTCAACAGGTGGATGGACAGAAAATGGGACAGCATGGCAAAGAATGAAGGAAGGAAAATGCACAGCAAAACCAGAAAGCAGCAAATAGTTCACAATGATGAACATGCCTTCTATGAAAAGGAGAAGTAGAGAAGGATAGAGGTAAGCTCTAGAAAGACCTTGGATAATCTTAAAAAATGGGGGCATTATTTGGTAATGACAAATATCTAACTGAAGGTTTCTGAGCAAATGAGTGATACAATCATTTGTGAAAGCTAATCTGGCAGCAATGTGTGAACTGAAATGGCAGACTAGAGAATGTGGAGCTCAATTAGGAACATGTTAATCCAGCCAGGGGGATTCTTGGAAGGCCTTGGCAAGGATGGAAAGAATAAGAAGGAACAGAGTGTACATTACACCAATATTATTGGTATAGCAATGAAAAGAGATTTGCATAAACATGATAGCAAAGTAACAAAACTAGGACAAATGAAGAGCTAGTTTAAAGTGAGATTGAGATTATATTTCATTTGAAACAGCCAGGTAGATAGCTGGCATACAGTAGGAAATATGTACCTAGAACTTGGAGGCTACAGATATATATTTGGGAGTTTTCTGTATATAAATGATATTGAAATGTCATTTCCCAGGAACAGAGAGTTTGAAGAAGGTTGAAGCAAGCAGTAAGAATCTCTAGCTGGAACTTAAATAAATGCTATAGGGAAAGAATGAATATCATTCTTAAATTTACTTTTTAGTACTTCAGTAAAGTATTCATTAGATTGAGCATTTAAATAAAGGAAAATGAAAATATGTTCCAAAGGACTGGTGGTGTAAAAAAATAAAAGGATATGTTATTAAACTTACCTCCTTTTTGTTTTTTTCCTTTATTTGTGTAAGGGCCTTTTTGTTGAAGTCCATTTTTTCTGCATTAAAGTTAATATATAAGCCTCCAAGTTGTTTAATACTCAAACCAGGGTCTATGCTGCTACTTGACAACTTCAAGCTGAAAGGAAAATTATCATTTAAAATTAAAAATTAAAAATTTAATCTTTAATTAAATATTCACAGAGTTTTTAGAATTTTTAGAGCTGGAGAAAAATACATGAATGGTATTTTTAAAGTAAAATACATATGGGGAATATGCTAGAAATTAATATGGTAGGCTTAGAGTTTGCATAAGGACCATTTCTCACTTATCTTCAAATGTATTCTACTGAGATTGTTAATTAAATCAATAATTAACATTTGGATTAAATGTTCTTGAAGATCATAATTTTTAAATTCCTAATTCACTTATATTTACAGACATTTAATTCTTTATTATAATTCTTCAGATTAAGATATTTGATTTTATCAAGAAGTCTCAAATAGCCAATTTCTTTCTGAATACACAAACGGTAAAAGAAATTTATTAAAAGCACATTTTACTGTGCTAATTCTGAAATGCGATGACACACTAACCCACCTACTTACTGGTCCCTGATTCCTTCCACATTAAGTGCTAATGTTGGGAACCTATAGCACATCTAAGAAACAGCAGGGCTCTAGCTAATTTCAAATAGATAACTTATTCACAATTCATGAGGAATCAACAAATTTGCTTCGAAACCAATCTATTCTTGTTAACAAATATTTACCTACTGCAAATTAAAGTATGTTTGAATATGAGACAGTAGCAAAGGAAAACTAATCAAGGGGAAAATTATTTATGCTCCATTTCAATCTTGGTGGCAGTCAATTTCCTATTTAATTGCCTACACACCCAGATACTTACTCTGCAATCAAGGAACCCAAGTCCCAACAAAGTAGCTAAAAATGACAGCTGCTTTCTTTTTTAAGTTGGTCCCAACTTCAGTGCCCAAAAAAACCACTGGTAAAAGCAAATGAGTGCTCTTTTCCAACATTCAAAATACCTAAGTGTCACTGTGGATATGCTTCAGAGATAATGCCATCTACAACCATATCGAGCATCTCTGAAGCAAAAAATATTCATCCTACAGACCCACTGGCCAGCTTACTCATCTAATATTTGCAGGAAAAGTTAAAGGAATTTAATACAGCATACAAGCAAGAAACCCACATTCTTCAATTCATATACCAACTTACAGGTTAGACTTAGTGTTACTTAATAAGTCATCTTCATCTATGAACTCATCTTCCTTTTCTTCCTGATCTATAAGTTCCTCTTCTTCACTTACTTCTTCTTTTTCTTCTTCATTTTCCTGCTCACTAGCTATTTCACTTGCTTTTTCTTCCTCTATATAAAAGTTCTTGTCAGAACTCAACCCAGGGGTTTTATCAATGATGAAGAATACATCACTTGATGGGTTATCTTCTGAATCTTTTTCAGGTGAAAGCTTCTGCTCATCACTCTCAATAAAACACAATGTATTTTCCTCAGTCTCACTTTCTTGCTCATCACTGCTGAGAGCTAACAGGACAGTATCATTGTTATCTTGGGACCTGCTGGAAACAGAGGTAGGACTTATCACAGTATCACCTTCTAAATGTTCTTTTCTGTCATCAGTATCTTCAATGATGCTGATTTTGCAATCACTGTTCTCATTAACAGTAATTTCTGTAATATCATTGATTTCCTCTGCCTTTTTATTCTGTTTGCTTTCCTCCTTACATTCAACTAAAAGAACAAAAGCTTTTCTTACCCTGTCAGCATCTGTCATTTTGTGCTCTAATTTAGTTTTATCTGGTGTTGACTGGCTTTGAGAACTAAGTTGTTTTTCAAAGCTGCTTTGTTCAAGTTCTTCACAATTTGTTTCTTTTTCCTCCTCCAATATATGAAGCTCATTATTTAAATTCTTTTCTTCTAAAGATTCTTTTGCCTTGGTACCTTTCTTCCTTCTTGTCTGTATTTTTGGTTTCTCTTCTGAACTTTTCCCTTCAGATTTATCATCAGATACCTGAATTTCATCTTTACGTTGATCAGGCCTACTTCCAGAAGGAGCACTCTGCTCAGCATCTGAACTCTGAGTATTCACACATGCAGATTCAGAGATGTCTTCTGGTTGGGAAGGAACTACATGTTCATCCTTCTTTACATCTTTATCATCTTCAACTTCAACTAGTACCTCAATTTCTTGCTTTAATTTCCTCTGTTTGCTCCTCATTGTCCTTTGGTTCCCAATAGATGTAACACCTGAGCACCATGACTCGGCATCAGAAGTTTCTTCAGTCAATAAAGCAGAATTTGGATCCACCTGGAACTTAGTCTCTCTCTGTTTGGCTCTTCTGGTTCTGACAGGAGATGCCAGAGGGGCAGACAGAACTGAGGAGCAGGACTCTGTTTCGGAAACTTCCCCTTCATCGCCAGACTTGATGGATTCGCTCCGAGCAGCCTTCTGTCTAGCCCTGGTTTTGGATTCTGGCTGACAGGGAATGATGATGCGCCTTCTCCTTGTGATCCGGACTGTCGGTTCCTGGAGTCCAGAGGCGTAACTACAAGTAGACTCAGCTTCCGAGACCTCCCCATCTGTTACCGATTCAATGACCTGTGCTAGGGCACTGCGACTTCGACTGCGGGCCCCTCTGCCTGTGGGAGGATCCTGCAGGGGAGGCTTGGAGTCCACCTCATTCGGGGGGTCCGTCTTCGAGTCCTTCATGTCTTCCGGCTCTTTGCTTTGCCCCCTCCTCGCTCTGGGGGCAGGTGAAACCTGTAAAAACGGTCAGAAACAGAAATCCGTTACCGAGAGGGAGGGTTAGAATACATAATGTGTGAATAAATAATGCGCGAAAGGAGCTCCAGCCTGGGACTAAGAGGCGCATTCTCGTCCCAGCTTGGCAGCGACCTCCCTGGGTGACCCCCCGACAACTTACCAGACCTCTCTAGGCCTCAGTTTACTTATGTGCCAAAGGGAGGGGCGTTGGGGAGATGACCTCTGGGCTCCTCTCCAGCTCTACTCCTCCACTCTACGGCAAGACTCCGGCACCAAGCCCCACCCGCGAGGGCTGCTCGCTCTGCCTGACCGGACCTGATCTCCGAACACAGCCCGGCCCCGAAGTCCGAAGGGCTCGGGGGAGCCGACGCTACCTAACGTATCGGAGCCGAGGGCAAGATTCTCAACTCTGGCGGCGGACCACGCTGCAGGACGGGGCGGGGCTAACGGAAGGCGGGGCACGCACGTGCCACCCCGCGCGCATGTGCCATGACGCCACTACGCTCTTCCCCCGCGCCAGCCAGGCCGGGGTCCGCAGCTCGCGTTGCGTCATTCAGAGGGCCCCTCCGCACTTGGTACTGGTTCCCTTTCCTGAAAACCGAGACTCATTTCCTCGGCTCAGGCTGAGTTTGCAAAGCGGGGGCGGGGAAGGAGAAAGAGGAGTAATAGCGAATGCCCGGCTCCTACCCTGCGCCCCGGGGATTCACTGATCATAATTTTCCCCGGCAAAGGCTGCTCCGGCCGCATCGATCTGGTGGCCACCATCCTGCTGATTCTTTCAGCCGCCAGCTGTTGCAGCCTTCACGTTCTGACACTTCCTTCTTTTAGGACGCCCCGGAAATACGTTTTCTAATCCGGTCTTAGCCATTTTTTTCCATTCCCGGAGCTTCCCTCCCTAAATGACGTCACTCCGGGGAGGGGAAGTGCCGAAGTCCCTCCTCGCGAGGCGTTTCCGGCTCCCTGTTCGGTTCCGTTTCCGTAGCTGAAGATCACTGAGCCGGGGAAGGAAAGTAGAGTGAAGAAGCTGGCGTCAAGGTTCATCTCTTCCTCCCCTAATACTTCCGGGTGGAGATAAGTAGGTAAAAAGCCAAGACCTAGAATCGAGCGTTTGGCGCCTCTTCGTGACTTCTGCGTGAAAGTTTGGAGAAAAAAGTGACATTCATCCCATCCTAGAGTTACCCCAAGCCTAACCGATCCCCAACGCTTCAACTCTCCCATGTTTTCCAGTGGTGACTAGATAACCCTTGCTTGTTGAGGCAGCTTGAATCTGCCAACCCCGGATCATGCTGACTTGCCCACTTTTCGCTTTGTGACCTCTTCCCCCACTCCCCTAAAATTTTGTATTCCTACCCACAAAAATATTGAGCCCTTTCTGCGAATCGGGTTTTGTGCTAGGCTCATCAAGTACAGTGATGAAATGCAATTCCTAATTGTTATATTTTAATAAGATTAAGAACGTACCAAAATACAGAAATATAAAGTCAAAATATATTAAAAAAAAAAAAAAACTAGGTAGTTTAGGAGAGAGGGCACTAGTGAGCAGGGTTTAGGAAAGCTTTCCCTAAGATTCATCTTGAACAAGGTAGTAGTCTTTCCATCCCCATTGAGTATAGGCTCCTAGAATCAGGAACTGTTTTGTTTTTCTTCGTAGTGCCTGGTACGAGACTGCTTAAGAAATACTTTTTAAGGGAGTCGTACTTTTGTCCATTTTATTTTATTTTTTGCTGAGGCAATTGGAGTGAAGTGACTTGCCCGGGGTCACACAGCTAGGCAGTGTTGTCAGATGCCACATTTGAACTCAGTTCCTCCAGACTTAGATGTGCTCTATCCACTGCGCCACCTAGCTGCCCCTCTTTTCTCTATTTTAAAATGAATGGCTAGTGCACTAAACGACTTCTTAAAACCCCAACTCACCTTGCATATCCTGTAGTGCAATGGAGTGGATCTTGCAAACGAAGAAAAATAATAAATGGGAGGTTATATTGTGGATTGCTTGTTGTCTTGATGAAGGGGAAGGAGAGAAAACTGGAATACAAGGTTTTCAAAGGTCAAGATTGAAAATTATCTTTGCATATATTTGGGAAAAAATACTATTAAGGGGAAAAAAGAAATGGGAGGTTAAAGTCTTATAGAGTACTGAGAAATCTCATACCTTTGTATTATGAATATTTTCCTAAAGGGCACAGCCAGAAAAGTCTCTCACACAAAATGAAACTGTGTGGTTCAGAAATGGTAAGGGGTCACCATTTAATTAAAAAAAAAAAAAAAAAAGCTGGAGAGATCTCTAGAAGCAAAGCAAAGTTTATTATCCATTCTCTAGAGAAGGGTGTCCCATGAATCCAGCAAGCAGTCTAAGGAAGAAAGCACCCAGGGGGGCGGGGAGATTGAGGGGGGCAGAGTCAACAGTTTTAATTCCTAATGCAAATACCCGCTCCCACTACTGACCCTCATCCTCATTGGCTGAGGATCTTACATTCTAAACTAGGGAACTACCCAAGAAATTGAACTTGACCAATAAGTACATAGGTGCCCATATTTGACTGAAATAGGGAGACATTGATGTCATAGGAAGATAGCAGGAAGGGGACTTAAGTATGCCCTTGACTCAATGCTTAAAGTCCTTCAGGCCTACTCAAACTCTGAAATAGATGAAGCCTTACTTTCACAACTGTCTTGAAAGATCTCACTTCATCTCGTTCAAAACTGACTATATCTTGACAGGAAATGTGTGTGTGGTTACCGGAGAGACATCTCTAAATCAGCAGCTGTCTGTGAATTCCAACAATCAACTACTTAAAAAAAAAATCATAAAAACATTAAGAAGGAATTGAAGGGATTAGGACAACAAATGTCCTAATGTCTTAAATGTGGGAATTTAGTGATCCACAGTGGCTCTATCTAGTGATTCAATTCTGATTCACTTATAGGTTTAGTCCAATTTCTGTTCTGTGAGAAAACTTATTCAATTGTAAGAATTGTGAAAAAACCTTATTGTTTGAACCTAGCCCTGCTGAGTTGAAAAGCTGGACCATCCTACTTGCTGCTTAGAGACCCTTAACTAGGGACATACTGATCAGAAACTCAATCAGATCTAAAGACACATACATGGAGTGTTCTCACATTTGTACATTTCAAGCAACCTATATAGCTTATCTGAAAACTGGCCCCATACTGATCAATCATTTACTGTTTCCATGTTCCTTTGATTGTTCAGACTGATTTCAAAGAATTGTACCTATTCACTCTTCTCCTCCCAAATTGGAACTTCTCTAATTTTTCTTCTGTTAGAAATTTATTAAAGAAGATTTTTAAGGAATCTTAACATTTCTGACCAAAAGCAGGCTCTGTTCTTCTTGAGGAAGAGAAAACCCTGAGCACAAAAGAGGGAGCAGCTTTATACTTATTAGCTTGGTGCAGTGCTGCCTTTCAGAGATCAGATAAGTCATTTCCCTTCCTGGTGACAATCTTTCTGATAGGCCCATTGTTTCTCCCTAAATGAATAATCATACTTTCCCTCCATCATACATCTCATGTTTGTTTGTTTTTTTTAATTGAAACTTTTTATTGACAGAACATATGCCTGGGTAATTTTTTTTTTTTTTTACATTATCCCTTGCACTCACTTCTGTTCCAACTTTTTCCCTTCCCTCCCTCCACCCCCTCCTCTAGATGGCAAGCAGTCTTATACATGTTAAATATGTTATAGTATATCCTAGATACAATATATGTGTGCAGAACCAAACAGTTTTCTTGTTGCACAGGAAGAATTGGATTCAGAAGGTAAAAATAACCTGGGAAGAAAAACAAAAATGCAAGCAGTTTGCACTCATTTCCCAGTGTATTTTCTTTGGGTGTAGCTGCTTCTGTCCATCATTGATCAACTGGAACTGAGTTAGATCTTCTCTTTGTCAAAGAAATCTACTTCCATCAGAATACATCCTCAAACAGTATCATTGTTGAGGTATATAATGATCTCCTGGTTTTGCTCATTTCACTTAGCATCAGTTCATGTAAGTCTCGCCAGTCCTCTCTATTCATCCCGCTGGTCATTCCTTACAGAACAATAATATTCCATAACATTCATATACCACAATTTACTCAACCATTCTCCAATTGATGGGCATCCACTCAGTTTCCAGTTTCTTGCCACTACGAAAAGGGCTGCCACAAACATTTTGGCACATACAGGTCCCTTTCCCTTCTTTAGTATTTCTTTGGGGTATAAGCCCAATAGAAACACTGCTGGATCAAAGGGTATGCAGAGTTTGATAACTTTTGGGGCATAATTCCAGATTACTCTCCAGAATGGTTGGATTCGTTCACAACTCTACCAACAATGCATTAGTATCTCAGTTTTCCCGCATCCCCTCCAACATTCATCATTATTTTTTCCTGTCATCTTAGCCAATCTGACAGGTATGTAGTGCATACATCCCATGTTTAAAAATGGTATGTTGTTTGATATTTAATTAGCCTATTAAGCAGGTACAATAGTGATTTGGTCAAGTCAGGTCATTGATCCCAACTAGTACGGGTTGGATTGGCTATTAAGGTTGTGGTTTTCTCAAAACCACAAGACTCTTTTGATTGATTGAACCCACCTGTGCTTTTCTAGCACCCCAATTCCTTGTTTGCTGAAGGCTTTTGAGAAATTGAAACTTAATTGTTTTGTGGAATCTTAATCTCTCACATTCTGAAAACCTCTTGGTCACTGGTATCTACTATCCTACATTATCTTGAAGCATACAATAGTCTGTGGAACCCTAACTTTTCAATATTTCTCACATATCCAATTGGTAATTAAATACCTAAGGTATCCTGGTGAATTTAAATTAATTGACCTTGTTTCCCCTTATATTCAGGGTCCAAGCTTAAACTGAGTCTGGACCTTGTTTGTTGGGCAATTTCTATTCACTGCTTAATAAATTGATATTAGAAGACTGAATCTTTGTTTTCTGTTATTTCATCTTTCACCCACAACAGATACAACATGCAATAGTATTCCCCGGTGGAATGTAAGCTTGCAAGCAGATGCAGTTTCATTTTTGTCTTTATATCTACTAGTAACTAACCTTCATCCAGCAGTGGTTTTATAAGTACTTAGTTAAAACATTTCTAATCTGACCTAATTTTTAATGGCTTATGGCAGTACAATTCTTACACAAAATCCTATACCCTAATTTTATTATATTGTAGAGTTGACCTTGGGGTCTCAAAACATATACTTCAGACAGTTATGCCCTACAATGTCCTAATTTGTCCTACAATGTTGGAAACATTTCAGGTATGGTCTAGTGATGATAAAGTATTAATTAAGTTTGGAGATGTTCTTCACCATTTTGGCCTCAGTCTTAACATTCTATCCTCTACAGAGCCCACAACCCAGCTAGTTTGGTTAATTTGTTCTTCCTCAAATGCAACATTATAACTTCCATCTCTGCTTTTCAAGGACTCTTGCATGCTTGAAATGCTCTCCCTCTCAACCTCTGACTATATACACAGTCAGAGGAAGACATAAAAACTATGTGCATAAAACTAGACTTGACTACCCACCTCAAATTTACATTACATAACCTCAACTGGGCCCTCACTATAGCAAGTCTATGCTATGACATGTAAGAGTAATAATAACATATTTATCTAGCCCTTTAAAGGCTTTATCTATATTAAGAATCACAGAACCTCAGAGTTGGAAGGAACCTCAGGGACCATTTAGAGTTCTTGGTCGTTCAAAGGGGAGTGGAAAAATGGTGAAATCTAATTTTTAGAGACTTTCCAGTTGGGAGGGGAGAAAGGGGTTATGCTTTGTTAATACCTATTCCTCAGGAAGATACTTTTGGTAACTGTGTGGAGAATGGATTGGATAAAGAAGAGCTTGGAAACAAGATCAATTAGAAAAGCTATTTTCTGACTAAGAATCTTCTCCAATGTTCCTGAGATTTATCCATCCTTGAGGATTAGTAAAGGAGGACCAAGCTTCCTTTCCATTATAGAGAAGTCCATTCCACTTTCTCCTTTTAAATCTCAGAAAAACCATGATAAATAGGCACTGTGCATTTCATCATTCCCCAGCTGCCAGAAGAACCTAATTGATTCACTCCCCTATTTCCAACATTTCCTTCCTTTCCCAGTTGAGGAATTTGCCTCATCTCTCATTGTGAAATAGAGGCCAAGTTCCTACAGCTTTTTCTTCTCTCCTCATTTCACATTCCTCAGAGGTTTTAACTTACTATGTCATTTACTTCTCTCTCCCTTAAAGAGGTTTCCTTCCTCCTTGACAAGGTAAACTCTGTATACCCTCTTAGTCTAATCATATCCTATCAATAATAAACCGTTAATACTTTTGTACCTTCATTCTTCCCATTCTGCCCTGTGTAATATTTATTTGGGAAGATGTCATCTCCCCCTCTCCATAACTTTAAGCTCCTTGAGGACAGCAACTTTTAAAATATTTATTCCTAATTTCAAAAATGATTCCTTAAAGCACTGCTAACAAAAGACCTTTAGGCCCACAAAAGGTCCTGAAATGAAACTGATCACCTGCTGATCAAATGCTGAAAAGCATTTATTGTCTGAAAAAAAGACTTCTAGAGGAGAACAAGGGAATAGGGAGGTAGAGTTCTTGGTTGTTCAAAGGGGTGTGGAAAAACAGTGAAATCTAATTTTTAGAGACTTTCCAGTTGGGAGGGGAGAAAGGGGTTCTGCTGTGTTAATACCTATTCCTCAGGAAGATAATTTTGGTAACTGTGTGGAGAATGGATTGGATAAAGAAGAGCTTGGAAACAAGATCAATTAGAAAAGCTATTATAAGAGACCAAGTTAAAAGTGATGAGCTTCTAAAGTGAGGTTTTAACAGTAGATTGGAGAAAAGTATATGCATGCAAGAGATGTAGATTTAGAAAATAGGACTGTAAGCAAATGGGAAGAGGGAAGACTCAAAAGATGACAGTTTTTTAAGGGTAAAATATTGGGAGAATTGTGTTCTTGGAAGTGAGGACATTTGGAAGGAGGGGACAGGTAAAAATTATTTTGATTTTGGATATATTGCGTTTGACATATTGATAAGACAAGTTCACAGGCCCCAGCTAAGCATTCCTGCACCACAAAGTTTATTTCTTATTTTTCTCCCAAGGATGTATGAATATATACATAAATAGCCAATGAATTCTTTGGAGAGGCTATTGAAAACTGCTTCTCAAGCTACTCAACAATTAGAAGACATAGGCTTATACTTCACAAAAAAGGAAATGAGACTCTCCAATTCTGTACTACAGATCACCTCAAAACCAAACCCCATCTTTCCTCTTCTGCTCCAATCTCAAATGATGAGGTGAATCTTTCTGCAAAGTCCAAGACCTCTAGTAGTACCTCTTAACTCCATCCCCTATTGTCTTCTCCCATAGCTGCTTCTTTTACCTCTTTTAATTTTTTTTTTGTTGTTGTTGTACTGTTCAGTACTGTTGTACTGAAACATGCCCAAATCTTTCCATTATTAAAAAGCCTTCATTTGACCTAATTTCCTTAGTTATCATCTTTATAAGTATATTATAGCCAAACTCCTAAAAGAAGCCTAAAAGAATGCTTGTTGCCTCCATTTTGATCCCCATCCCTACTTCTCAAACCCTGATAAGGCTTTCCTTTCTACCACTTCAAACTTCTTTCAAAATCACCAACAATCTCTTTATTGCTAAATTCGATATATAGCACTCACTTTATCCCCTACCATCACTTTTAAAATTTTATTCCTTCCCCAAGTTTGTGAAGCATTCCTATCTTGGTTTTCCTTTGCTGTTGGACAGTCTTCCTAATCTTTATAGGATGCCCATTTTCCCTTCTCTATCCCATCTCCCTGAATGAATACTAGGATTCTTTCTTAGGCTCTCTCTCTCTCTCCTCTTTCCTCATTGTCTTGGTGATCTTACCAGCCTAAGGATTCAACTACCATCTGTATGAAGAGAACTCCCAAATCTATACATCTAGCCCTTCACTCTTTGCAGAGATCATTTGATATCAGGATGTTGGACATTTTCACCTGAATTCCAGAGATTTTTCTTTTATATTCAACATGTCTAAAGAGCACTTGTTTTCCTCCTCTCCCCATAAATCTTTTCCTACTTCGGCCGAGGATATCACAACCATTGCAGTCATCCCTGTGTTCATATCTTAGTTTTCCTTAGTAATTCACTCTCCCCCTTTTCCAAACATATCCAATCAATTGCCAGCATTGTTACTTATCTTTACTTAACTCCACTCACATGGTTATTGCTTCAGTGAACGCTTTTAACACCAAAATACTATTTTTGTGGCATTCAGCCCTTCCCCTCCAATTTAACCTTTACATTGCTATCACTTGATATTTTCATAAAGCACAGTGACCATGTCACTTGCTCAAGAAGCTTCAGTCCTCAATTGTCTCTTGGATAAAGCACAAACTCATGGCATGTACTTCCCAATCTGGCATCAAACTAATTACAAAATGATCCTGCCTCCCACTCTTCAGTTCAGCCAAATGGGCCTGTTTGTTCTTCATATACCACATTAGCCATGTGCTTGTCTCCTACTATCCCTGTGTTTTTATTTTATGAGGATTTTGCTCCCTAGCAGAATGTGCAGGTTTAAAGTTTCCCTTTATTATTTGTTGTGTGGCACCTTGGCACAGCCTGACACATAGCAGTCACTTAATAACTGCATTTTGACTGAGACAAAGCAATGTCTTCTAATATCGCTACATGTAGGCTAACCCTTTCATAATTAACACTGATATGGTTTTAGGTTGGAAATTCATTTTTCTCACAACCATACTCCCTCATATTATAAATGGGAAAACCAAGAAACTTGCCTGTGGTCACACAACCTAATAAGAAGTGGAATTCAAGCCCACTTCTCCCACTTCTAAGTTCGGCATTCTTTTTTCACTTTGACATGATTTATCATCTATTTAATTTAAGCATGTCATTACTGCTATAGGCAACAAATATAGACTTATAAATTTTTATAACTAATGCTTTTCAGATCATTTAAAGAAAGTCTGAGAATGTTTTTTCCATTTAAATTTTATAAAGCATAAATTGCCAAATGATTATTGTATTTTATTTTCTTATTTTTTGATTCATATCTGATTTCACTGTTGAAATCCTCCCACCCTCAAAAAGCAGACTGGCATCTGAATTTAAAAAATCAGAGTCAAAGATTTCTCTAGAAAAATGAGCATTGAGTGACTTGCCCAGTCAGCCAATGTTAGAAGCAATACTTGAGCTCATGTCTTTCTGACTCTTAAGCTGGTTTTCCCTCCACTAGTAGGCAAGCATGATATATGTATCAAACTAACTGGTTAATTGACAAATATTTATTAAACAGTCACTATGTGCCATGCCTGGCACAGGACTTGGAGACACTAAGATGAAACCAGAACAGTTTCTATCCTCAAGGCTTACCTTTTGTTTGGAGGAAAAAGATAAAATACTTAAGTAGATATAAAATAAAAAGGAGTTTCAGGGGAGATTATAGTAGTAAGTGGAAGCAATCAAAAAAGACTTCTGGCCTTCTTTTGAAGTAAAGTAGAGAGCCTGCAGAGATGGAGGTAGAAGTGAAGGATTTCATCATTCAGGACTGGGACATCCAGGACAAAGATACAGAGCTTTTTGAGGAATAGCAAAAAGCCAACTTTCACTGGCCAATAGAGCTAAAGGAGAGGAATAAGTCTAGAAAAGTAGTTGAAGCAGAATGAGAAGGGTTGTTCTTGAAATTTGTACTTGATTCTGGAGCCTGAAAAAGGAATAACATGGTCAAAGATGTGCTTTAGGGAAATCATTTTGGCAGATTTGCAGAGATGAACTAGAGTGGAGAAGATAATTGAGGGAAGGAGACCAATTCAGAGACTACTGAAATAGTCCAGGAATAGGAGCCTGGACTAGAGTAGAGAGAAGTGAATGGGAGAGACAGACAGACAGAAGAAAACACTGACAAAACTTGGCAGGTAAAAAAATCTGTGGGGTTCTGGGGAGTGAGGTGTGGAATGTGATTGATGCTTAGAATTGAAGTGATTGGAAGGATAATGGTGTCCTCAATTGAAAAAGGGAAATTTGGTGGTTGAAATGGGTCTGGGGAAAAGAAGATGAGATCTGTTTTGGGTATGTTGAGATTCAGGTGCTGACAGGACATCCAATTGGCAGTAGAAAGAATATTAATATTATGTTTTAGAGCCCATTTAGTTACCCCAACTGAAATGCAAGACAATTCAAACACATTCAATTCACACTTTTATTAATTAAATTCATGAGGCAAAATTTAAAACTATTATAAATATTGTAATGTTTTATTTTACCTTAATTTTATAGCACACTAAAGAAAATGCAGAACTATCTAACTTAAAGCATTTTCCCCCTTTTAAATAGATCTGTAATTCTGAAGAACTATAAAAATATCATGAAAGCCATGTTACATGTTGTTTTTTTTAAAAAAAATACCACTAGCAAGCTACCCTTCACCAACTTAACAAATCTGCCAATAAAAAAAAAGAAAGGTCTGATACATTATACGGTTAACTCTGAAAAAAATATGTAGTTGAAAATGAATATCTAGATGTTAACAAGAATACTTATCAGTCTATTAAAACTAGAATTTTAAATCACAATTAAATAGTTTAAAATGACTTTTAAATGTACATCTTGAATGGAAAAGAAATTACTTGATGGCGTCATTGGTCTGTCCACTGTTTACATCCCCCAAATATAGAATACACTTAATAGATGGGAATGTTAAAATAAAAAATTTGTTATCAATATACATAATTGAATCGTCTTTGTATGATCAGTACTTCTAGGAAAACAAAGTCCTTTTTATGGTAGTCATTAACAAGGAAATAGGAAAAAAAAGACAATCATGCAAATAGAGAAAAATATCGTGTTATATTTTACACTTAGTCATCCAAGTGACTTATTTTTAAAGTCTGAAATAGGAACTTCCAATTAAGATTTAACTTAATTTCTTTCAAAGAGTAATCTCTAAGTAGGTATTATATTGGAGGCTTATTGTAATGTAGTTTTCAGAATTAATGTTATGAGACTTTGGTCCTTCTGGAAACTAAAAATTCTTGGATGAGGTTCAAGACAGATCCATTTTACACATGATGCCACAATACTATACTAGTCATGTTATAATAACTCTTTGATATATTTTGAAAAATCAAATTTCCACCATTCCAGCCTCTTTAATAAAGTTTATTAGAAAAAGGTAGTACTGTTATTTCTGTCATTGAACATATGTCCCATAGAAATAATCTTCACATGTGATATTGATAACTTTTATAAAAACTCAAGTTTTTTTTTAGTGTTATAATTCTTAGTGTTGGAGCTTTGTCACTCTTAACAAATTCTAAATATATATGTATATATTTATTTATTTATTTTTAAAAATTGAAAGGTAATCACCTTGTAATATTTTTAGAAAAAAGAATTATGGAAACAAAGCAAAGATAACTATAAAGGCTTAAAAAATTCAATAAGCTACAGTGGATTTGTTAATCAGCAACAAAAGTCCATTTTAAAAAATTACACCCATGATTCTTCCCCGTCAGAGAATGGGTATATATTCTTTAGAAAATTCAAACAAAAGAAGGCAAGATGTATTTAGAGTTCAGCAGAAACATCACCAATGCAACTAAAAACAAAAAACCTAAAACCAACAATCTGTAGTTTTTACATACTCAAGGTTAAAAAAAATTAACGTCACATTTAACTTCTATAATTTGAGAATATTTCATTTTACAAGTTAAACAATTATTGTAAACTTTTTGTTTAAAAGACATATTAGATGGGAAAAATGTATCACATTTCTAAAACTACTGCTTAGCTTTTCAGAACACACAATATTAAAAGTTAATATAAAAATGCTATAAGGCTTTTTAAGCAAGCTCAAAGTCTAGATAATAATTACATCTCTAGGAATATAGTTAGATGGCTGATTTCAACAAGGCAATTCCTATTATCAAATAAGTTACCTACTAGTATAAAAAAATTCTTGGGATAGAAAGAATGTATATAATATTTTTAATGTTGGTATATTTATATCTAGATCTTTCTTAGCTAAACTAAGAAAGCTGAAACAAAATAAGTTCTGCAATTTCCTCTGGCTTCATGAGTAAGATACATTGGATGCAATCCAAAGAATATTTCACTAACACAAATTTTTAAATCATATTCAAATCATATTCAGGCCTACTGCCTATGACAACTAGTTCAGCTTAAGAATCAATGAATGGCAAATGAATAAAATGTAATTAGATGATTTTAAGAGTCCCTTCCACTATTAAAATACTATTATTTTATTTCTTGTTTTTGAACAGTTGGATTATACTTAAAGAATTACTAAGTACAACTTTGGCTCTGAATTAAGGGTATTTTAAAAATCCCATTTGTGGCTTTGTCACCTCTTCTAGGCTGTCTTTTACACTAACAGTGGAGTGGTGATCATTAATAGGCATTGGCACATAATATACTCAGCTGACTGAGAACAGCCTACTTTTCAGGATGGCTCAAGAGGTGTAAAGATTATCAGGAGCTGACTGATTGTTGTTTTCCAAAAAACTTAGTCATTTGTGTTAAAAAAAAATGCTACCAGTTTCTTTTCAGTTACATTGGTTTATTTTTATAAGAAACACAAATGAGAAGAAATATGGCACACAAACAAGGCTAAATCACTATAGCTTATTTATAAGGGTCATAGTGCCAAGGAGAAAATGTTAAATTTTCACCAAATATTGAAAAGGAAAAAAAAAAAATCTATAGTATAGCAGAGTCCAGCTACTCTATTTATTTTGAGATGAAATTTTAATTAGTGATATAAAAAAACTTCTCCAGTGTTTTAGTTTTTGAACTACACTTAAACCTCCTTGTGGCCTTAAGAATTAATGAATTTTTCTTGGTTAATAAAAAATCTATCTATATCTATTTTACCCTGATGCCTATGGCCAAAATATATCTAGCAACAATTTTCTTGATTTATATTAGTCATAAAAATAAAGACTATATTGTAAGTATTTTTTATAGACAATTTCTATTAGAAAACAATAGTTTAATGAAAACAATACAATGTTTCATATGTGAGTGAACTGGTCTAGAGACAGGAGCATACAGTACCTGAAAACATCCTGTGTCAAACCATGACTAGATTCTTTGCCTCACTGACCCAATTTAAAGTTTATAACTTTTGGTTTTTATATCTTAGGAATTTTTGATTTGAAAAAAATTACTTTTTTGCTGTGTAAAATCAGTAGGCTGTCCAATGAAAGATTAAGAATCTCTTCTTTTGGCCTGGATGATGTAGCCTTTTGATTTGATAATTCCTCTGCTTTTAACAATGACTGAATATCGAAGTACCCACAGGGGAACCCACTCATTTGCTCGGATGTCGGGGAGACTCTCCTGAAGAGCTTCTTGGAAACTTGCTTCAGAAAGCAATTCTAGGGAGAGAAATCATCACATGTGATCAATAATGATATTTAAGCCCTTCCATCAAAAACATACACAAGCAGCAAAGACTTAAAATCTAAAATAAAAGTGAGTCAAGTATAATGTCTATGATATTTATCAGAAACTTCTTATATAGAAATTCTTATGAAATACATATTATTGCTCTGGACTGAAAGATCAAGACACAACTATCAGAAATAGCAATTTAAATATGAAGTACCTAGTTCAGAAAGGAACATTTTATTAATCAATTAAGTGCACAGTAAGCACCTCAATCTGTATCAAACACCATTAACTCTTAGTAAAAGGTTCAGGTACTTTATTTATATAGGGCTTTCTACATTTTCATACTCATCATCACATTTAATCAACATGATAACCCTGAGGTAAAGAAGCTAAGGGAAATCCAATATTATGCCATCAGAGTGGAGGAGCCAAGATGCAAACCTGGCTTCTTCTCAGTGCATTGCTAATGTTACTATAGAATAACAGTGATTCCTCTGACTTTCCTACTCAATCACTGAAAAATCTTTGTAAAAAAGACTTATCCTAACTAAAGAGACTGGAAACTTGCAATCAAAGGCCATTGGGAAAAAACTTTATCTACTAGAGAAAAGAAAAAACATTGTAGTAAACCATCCATAGAAAAAAATTAATAATTCTGAGAGGGTTTGAATCATTTTGAAATACAGGAAAGAACCAGGGTGAAAGGATTCTACTTCCCCACCAGATAGGGCTATAATCTTATAGAAACAGATCACTACAGTAGAATGTGAAATAAAATGAAAATAGACATTATCTGTCCACATTTGCCCAGGATCCTCAAATTAAGAATTTCTTCATAGACCTGGGTTTTCTAAATAAATGTGGCAGGGGATATGGTGGCCCAACCTGAGACTGGACTGGATGCAATCATTCTTTCTGGCATAAGAAACCTTTGGCAAATTCACCCACTCTCATTCTTGTTTTCCCATCTATGAAATGGGTTTAATTCACCCATCTCCCAGGGATGTGGTGAAGATTATCATTCACAAATCTCTGAAAGTGATCTTAGAGATCTAGTTCAACTTCATATTTTTCAGATGAGGAAAATGAGACCCAGAGAGGACTTACTCAAGGTCATACAGACCTGGATTTGAATTCAGATCCTCTGATTTCAAAGCCAGCAAGCTTTCCACTAATTTAGGCTGACTCTCTAGATTTTGTAAGTTCTCAAGTGCTGTATAAATGTCAAATGCTATTGTTATTGCAAATAATTCACAGCCACATGATTAATTTAAAAATCATCTACTTGACTCAAGTTTACATTTTGCTTTTTGTATTTTCTTTTAAAGCAGAGAGGCCTTTCTAAAGTTGGGCTTTACTTATAATCATGAGCTTGTATTTTCCTGAACACATGACCAATTAATGACAAAAGCAATAAAAAATTCACTGTGGGTAATTAAGATTATTCTACAAGAATAAAGGCTCTTCCTTCCAGATCAAAATGATCTTTTTGGCCTCTTAATTTACCTTTCATATGGTTTACAACAACACTGTAAACCCTCTTTGAGATGTATCTCAAGATTCTAAAGACCATATTGTTTAGTAAGTTTATGAATTAACTATCTAGGGTCTCTTTCCCCAAAAGCTGTGATGTCATAAATATGGAAACTAAGCAAAATTATCTCAATCAAAGAGTTTATACTATTCATTAACCTAACTGCTTCGATGAAATTGAAACTATTACCACTCATATGAAAGAGTGTTCCAAATCATTATTGATCAGAGAAATGCAAATTAAAACAACTCTGAGATACCACTACACACCTGTCAGATTGGCTAAGATGACAGGAAAAAATAATGATGAATGTTGGAGGGGATGCGGGAAAACTGGGACACTAATGCATTGTTGGTGGAGTTGTGAACGAATCCAACCATTCTGGAGAGCAATCTGGAATTATGCCCAAAAAATTATCAAATTGTGCATACCCTTTGATCCAGCAGTGTTTCTATTGGGCTTATATCCCAAAGAAATACTAAAGAAGGGAAAGGGACCTGTATGTGTCAAAATGTTTGTAGCAGCCCTATTTGTAGTGGCTAGAAACTGGAAAATGAATGGATGCCCATCAATTGGAGAATGGCTGGGTAAATTGTGGTATATGAATGTTATGGAATATTATTGTTCTGTAAGAAATGACGGCAGGATGAATACAGAGAGGACTGGCGAGACTTACATGAACTGATGCTAAGTGAGATGAGCAGAACCAGGAGATCATTATGCACCTCGACAACGATATTGTATGAGGACATATTTTGATGGAAGTGGATTTCTTTGACAAAGAGACCTGAGTTTCAATTGATAAATGACGGACAGAAGCAGCTACACCCAAAGAAAGAACACTGGGAAACGAATGTGAACTATCTGCATTTTTGTTTTTCTTCCCGGGTTATTTATACCTTCTGAATCCAATTCTCCCTATGCAACAAGAGAACTGTTCGTTCTGCAAACATATATTGTATCTAGGATATACTGCAACATATCCAACATATAAAGGACTGCTTGCCATCTAGGGGAGGGGGTGGAGGGAGGGAGGGGAAAAAAATTGGAACAGAAACGAGTGCAAAGGATAATGTTGTAAAAAAAAAAAAAAATTACCCTGGCATGGATTTTGTCAATATAAAGTAATTATTAAATAAAAATTAAAAAATAAATAAATAAACATACCTGAATTCAAAAAAAAAAAAAAAAAACCTAACTGCTTCATTAACTCCTCAGGAATGACTAAAATAACTGACTTTGACATTCCTTTTAAGAGAAGAATTTCTCCACAATGGGTCAAAGTTTATTATGGTTTTTTTTTTAGCAGTACAACCAGAACTAACCTAGACAAAGTTCTCTAACTAAAAGTTTAGAATCAAAGCTATTAAGATAACATAGTGCCTGAATGGTAATGACAGACAACACATTTATTTATTCAGACACAAATTAAACATTTATGTGCAAAGCATTATTCTAGCATACTGAGGAAGATGAAAAGATAAATAAGGTACCCAAGAGAACATTGTATACAGCAACAAGAAGATTATGTGATGATCAACTGCAATAGACTTGGCTTTTTTCAGCAATGAGATGGTTCAAGGCAATTCCAATAGATTTGTGATGGGAAGTGCCATCCTCATCCAGAAAAAAACTATGGAGTCTGAATATGGACCAAAGTTTGGTATTTTCACCTTTTTTGTTGCTGTTTGCTTGGGTTTTTTTTCTTTTTCTTGTATCCCCCTGCCCTTTTGATCTGACTTTTTGTGTGCAACATAAAAAACAAAGAAATAATTAACTAAATAGGATTGCTGACTATCTGGGGATGAGGGGAGAAGTAGAAGAAAGGGAGAAAAGTTTGGAACACAAAGATTTGCAAAGGTGAATGCTGAAGACTGTCTTTGCATGTATTTGGAAAAATAAAAAGCTATTATAAAAAATAAAATTTTCTTTGTTGTGATTAAAAGATAAATGAGGTACCACATAAAACAATCAACAATCTTTCCATATTTTTGTTTACATACTTTTGTACATATTAAATTCCTCTACATATATACATACACACACAAATGCCTACTCAAAAGAGTGACAGAGATTCATCTAGGTATTTATTTTACCATAATAATGGAGTAGTAATTTAATCTAAATGTCAGAGAAAAATGTCACAGGGAAGCAAGGTACCAGCAAAAGTAATGTTTGTTCCTATTTGTATTGTATTGAAAGATCAACTTATTAAGTCTGTTAAAACCTCTATAAAAATAACTCTCTAATAAACTGCCTTTGGTTCCTTTAGAATTAAGTTTCCAATTTAGAGAAATAAGTATTAATATTTCTACACTAGCTATTCTTTTCTTTTCTGGCTCATTTTATAGATGAAGAAACTGAGACAAATAAGATTAAGTGACATGTCAAATATAGGTATCTGAGGTAGATGTGAACTTAGGTCTTCCTAACTCCAGGCCTAAGTACTCTATCCACTGTACCATATTACCTGCTCAATCTGTCTATCCTTGTTTTGTATAAAAGTAGATTCAATAGAAATAAATAGGTCTGTACCTGTTTTGTGTTTATTTATACTGATTCTACTTATATAATATTATATGTGTGTGTGTGTGTGTGTGTGTATCTTCAGATAGAGCTCTCTTCCTAAAAGTAGATACTTTGATATTTGTACTCCCTATTCAAGTAAATATTAATTAATCTCAATGTTTAATAAATACTATCTAATCTTAATTAATAAATATAATTTAACCTTAACAATTAAATTATAATGTAATAATATAATTTAATTATCCATAGTATATTTAAAATTGATGAAATTAAATCCAATCATCACTCTCTTATACAGGAAGCTTGGGCTAACCTTTTTTGTTACACGTATAATCATTTAAAACATATTTTCATATTAGTTATATTGTGAAAGAGAAATCCATAACAAAAGAGAAAAACTATAAGAAAGAAAAAGCAAATAAACAACAAAGATGAAAATAAAATGCTTTGATCTGTTTTCAGTCATCATAGCTCTTTCCCTGAATGGGGATAGCATTTTCCATTTATGTTAACTTGTAAACACTAATAGAACATTTATTCCCTTTCCCCACTTCCTTAACAACAGTCTCTTTGAGTACAAAGGAGATTTTTCTTAATTTGACTAATAGTTGGTATCATCAATGGTTTCACCAGGGTGGGCATATGTTCTGTAATTGCAGTTGGCAGCCCCTCTTCTCTATATTTTTTGCCCTCATTGCTCCATAAATCCTCATTTCTCTTACATGACAGACCCATCTTCTCCTTTCTTGTATAAAAGGTATTATATCCTTTTATATCACTTTTCAATATAGTTCTTCTGTGGTAACATGCTAACAAAACTCCTTATGCTATACTATGCTCTTTTAGTACTTGTATTTGTCATGAAGACTTTAGATCCTTGGAGTTTTAAGCATTTCCACAAAGTTTTCTTGTTGAATGAATGAAATGAAAGGGAAAAAAAAAATTTACTAATGCATAACATGTGCCACTTAGGGTATTCTACATTTGGGGATACGAACACTGTCCCTCAAGGGTACACATAAAAGAATAACATTGATATACAACTATGAGAATATTCCAGGCTTTAGCTTCTTGTAACAAACATGTGAAAGCTATGCTATATGCTCTCATTCTAACTGCTAATCATGTTAATTTGCTTCATGTTGCTAACATTTTTAAAAAGGTAGATTATCTTCCCTCATTATCAGAATACTTTGATTGAAATGATATTTCAGATCAATAACTACAAAAATCTAATAATTCCGAGCCGAGAAGAGCGTGCAGTTACACATTACTCAAAATGATAGGTCATAAGTATTAAGTTTTCAATTACTTAGTGATTAAATTGCAAGTACTTTTCCCAGATTACTCAGATATCCTGATACTTTCTTTAATAAGGTGGCATCCTGATTCTCTGAAAATAATGTTGCATTATTATTTAGGATATCTTAGGAGGGAAAAATTCAACTGTTCCAATTTTTGCATATATCAACAGATCAGACTTTTAGACTCTGCTCTACTTCTTTTCTTTTTGCTTATCCAGAAAGAAATGGGAGACTTTCTGAGAATAAAATTCAAAGGAATTTTGAATTCACTCAGATAATCATTTCAGATCCCAGAGTTTCATATCTATCATAGCACATGGTTAAAACCTAATAGGCTTTTTTGTATAGCTAAGAGATATTTTTGCCTATCTTTATAAATGGAAATATCAGGCTCACCTTTGGGATCATTATGCGTTAATAGCTGGATGTCAAATTCCTTAGCAAATGCTGTTAAATCAGGTGGCATCACACAGCAGGAGGCAAGATTAACTTGGTTACTATTTGGCTTTACCTGTAAGTGAAAAGAATTTTCATTTAACTAAGATTTTCAAGATCAATCTTGAATTCTTAGAAACGTATAAGTTCCTGCTTTCAAATAAAAAACACTTTTCTAAGCACAGTTCCAATCAAGCTTTATTCAGAACCTAGTTCAAGGACACATGCATGGGTCACTACTACACATAAGAAAAGTATATACATTACAAGGAAATCAAAACTCAATTGACAGGCACATTCAGTTTTTAAGGGTCTTTTAAAGTATTAAGTTTTATAAGCAAAGAACAGTATTGTTACAGACTTTTATCATGAAATTCAGAGGTCGCCATCGCCATCTATGATTCTTACTGTAGCAGAATGTCACAGTAGCAAAAGAAGGAAGGAGGAACAATGATCAGATTTTTCCAAAATTACTTAAAAATTTCACAAAAATTTACAGGGAAAAAAAAATTTACAAGTGATGCTGCAGAAAAATAAAAGGAATGACACTAATGTATTTTTCTACTGCTATAGTTACAACAAAGTACTTCTTCCACTTTGGGAGCTACTAAAGAAATCATTTCAATACCAAGTTTTCAAATGATGAAATTATCAATATATTCATTAGCCTATGACAACGATACTAAGTTAGGATAAATGACTAAGATAAGAAAAATGTTAAATATCTAATGCTAAAAATGCCTACTATAAGACTCACTTAACAGAATGCTGCATTTGCTTTAAAATACACAATATTCTGGTCTTAAAGACTAATTAGCAAAGGAAGGGGGAAGATTTTAGGGAAGGAAGAGGATCAAATCCATAGAATCATAAGATCCATAATCTCACCCATCCAGTGAGAGCTGGAAGGCACTGAAAGATCATCCAATCCAGTCTCTTTATTTCACCCTGGGGGCACTGATACCTAGCAAAAGAAGTGGCTTTCCAAAGTCACCCAGGCAGGAAGCAACAAAGCCACTATTTGAACCGAGGTCCCCTGCCTCTCAACTCACTCTCTCCACTGCACCACATGCACTATTTTGGTGATGGACACTTCCAGTGCCTGGGGCTCTCTGAGTCACAATAAGATTAAAATTCTTGAAAGAGGAAAGGACAGAAGTGAATAAGGGAGTAAAAATAGATGTGGGAGATAAAAACAAAGCCTCCCTCTCCAACTCACATGTGCAATAAAAGGATAATTCTATTAAGTAAGAATTTCAATAAATAATGCTATCAACAAAATTTTATTAAGGATATTCTGGCAGATCAGTCTAATGTAACCAATACATAAAGGACACAATGTTTTGATCAGATAAGTAGCAAAGAACCAATATCTTCTCATCTCTCTATGAATGTTTCAATGTACATTTAAAAATATTTTAATTTATTCAACTGAGGTTAATAATAACATAATAATCCCTAATATTAATCAGAGATATGAAGTTACTTTATTAAATTTCCCTTTTATATCTTAAAACTTTTACACTCAGAAAAACCTATAGATACTGAGTTCTATACTATGGGTTAAGACAAAGACCTTAAAATCCTGTTTCCTCCTTGAGGCATTTACAATTTTTTTTAACAGTCTTAGTCTTTTACCTGTGCCCATTGGTATAGCTGCTCCAACTGGGCTTTGTCCAGGTCAGAGGTCCCTATGGCCACGACCTTTTTGTTCTGAACCAAGTTCTCTAGTTCTTCCCAATAAGGCTGTAGATGCTCCAAGGCAAGATTAACTCCATCTTCAACAGGGGGTGAAGCAATGATCACAGAATCCAGCTGAGCAATTCCCAGAGCAGAGCATGCTGACAGGAGAGCAGACAGAGCAGAATATTCAGACAGTTCTGGACCACACATCTGAAAGATGCATTTCCAATACTCTTGAAGCAGCTCCCAGGATCCTGTCCATATTCCAGGCCAGCTTCTGATCCAATTGTCTGTCTCTCCCCACACCCCTTCTTTTAATTTATCTCCTGTCTTGTTTTGTCTAGCAGACAAGTGACTATTACTTCCTCCCTGTACTTCCAGAGCACACAGTCTTATGTGAGGCCTCTAACTGTGGACAGTGTGGCCCCTTTCTTCTGCGTCTGAGACTCCTGCTGGGAAGTCTCCATTTCTTCACTGCTCTTGCTGTAAAGGTAGAAAGAAAAAAAAAATCTACCTACACCATGCTACCTCAAGTATATGCCTCTAAAGTTTCCTGGTTAATATTTTTAGATCCTTCCTTATCTAAAAATAAGACTCTGGTAAATGAATTTGCATTCTTCTACATTTATAGAAACAAGTAATTGACTTTCATAAAGCATAAGCATTTATCAGTATCAGCATGTTTTTAAACATGACTGCTCATTTTAAAGATGGAAAGTTATAAACTGTTTATTTCAGTTGTCAACAACAATACTTTTCCATTAGTAACAGGAAAAAAATTTATAACATTATCCACCTAATATCAGAGTGACTACAGAGCTGCAAGGGGACGTTGTGGAAAACATTAGACAGGGTAAACTATAATTTTGTGCTATTTTTCAGATAGCAATAAAATTAATAAAACACCACTAAAAATGATAACCTGGGTTCTACCACATTCAACAGTGTACTTAGTTGTAAGGCAAAGACTACGTTTAATGTACTAAAATAATTACCTATTATCAACCTTATATATTAAAATGAATCATACTTCCTGCATCTGAAATTTAAAGGAGTCTTTAAAACAGAAAATGATTTCTCACAAGTTTAGTCTATTTTTTCTGATGTCAACTAGTGGCAATTTATAAGACTATATTAATATAAATTCCAATATTAAGGAAAAAGCAGTTCAGTTCTTGCTTACCCATTTCAACTGCACTTCTCATTGATGAAGAGTTTGATCCTACAATAAACAGTTTTGCTAGGCACCAAATAAAAACAAAACAAGTTAGTTAAGTATTCACTTTTCAATGCTAAATAAAAAATATATATATATACAATATGTTTCAAAGTATTCAAAATTCTTCTGTCCTCACTTTTATCTGTTGAATTTATCTCTCTATACTATACAAAGTTTATGTCTATAACAATTCCTTAATGATATGCCATAGTAGCAGAAATGTACTCATCAAAAAAAAGTTTATATTACATTCATATTAGTTGGAACAAGACAGATTAAGCAAATTAATTCAGATCACGAAACTCAAAGAGTTTACTTGACAAGAGTAGGAGATCAACAGTTTCTATCAGTATGAATCTTTCTCATCAAACAAAATCTCAAGAAAATGTTTCCCCTCCTTCTAAGGGAAGAACAGAAGAAAGAGAACCTGGCAGTCTGCCAAAGTGTTAATGTCCCCTTAGGCAAGAATGTGAATTGTTCCTGACCTAAAGTCACCATTAGTGCCTTAAGCCAGCCCAGGGCAAAGAACTTGTTCACTCTTTGGGAAGGTCAGACAACTGGGTTTTCTTTCGTACTGGCCAAAAGAGGCTTTATTTACTGAAATATATGCAACTTTATTGACCACAAAATATCAATATGCCATGGAGATTAATACTTTCTGGCCTCAAAAATAAATGCATTAACTTTTTTTAAAAAATAAAATGTTCCTTGTGTTTATTTATTTACTTATTTTTGGTATGCAGCTAAAGAGGCTGCCTATCTTGCCTGTCCTATGATTCCAGTTCTGACCTTTAATGATGCATTCTCAGGAGTGAATACCCACAACCCCTCTAGGGAAGAAAATAGGAGGGGCAGCACCAATGCTGGACTGGCACCCGTTAAATAAGGACAAAACATTCTCAAGCCTGTATAAACTTGATTATCTTGCACTCAGTATATTATTTCTATTTCAATATGTAGAAAAGTATTTCGAAATTGACTTTCAGTTTAGCTAAAAACAGGAAAGTCTGCTTATATGTTAGCCGAGGAAGAACCTATATTATTTGGAATTTAAGATTAAATTAGTAGTAATAAAGAAAAAAATAAATGCTTTGGAGGCAATGGTTTTTATTTTATGTAAAATGGCCACTATTTTCAACCTACAAGATCCATGTCTTCTAATAACTCAATAATATGCTCTACTATAAGTAAATCTGATATGCCAAAATGTAAATTTATTCAAATGATCCATTGAGAAAAGATTAAAATAAGGAAAGAAAGGCAAGGGCTATCTATCCACCTTGCTATTAGGTTTTATCCATTCCATTCTCCTTTGGGAACTTGTTACATCCAGGTTCGTGTTCTGCTAGCATCCTCAAATCTCTTCCTTTCTATTAGTTCCTTACTATTTATCTTTAATCAGGTATAGGCCTTTCTAAATCTGAAAAGGCATTCACTTAATCCAAGTGTCCCTTCAAGTTACCATCCTAAAAGGAGGTTCTATCTAGACTGGAACCAATTCTTTCAAAAAATGGTTGATGCAATGTTCTCATATTTAAATTTTTTCATATTTTTAGCTCATCTCCCCTAACTAGATTGTAAAGTCTTTGATGTGGCAGAGCTTATGTATACTCTTAATGTGCCTAACAACACTATGTACAAATTAGACATCTATCATTTGATTTAAAAATTAAATGAATGAGGATATACTACAAGATTATTTTAAATAATGACTAACTCTTCCATATTTGAAATACTCATTTTATTATAATTCAATTCATACGACTTTCCAAAAACATTACTACATGCTCAGACCTCTTCTCATGACCCTATCAGAATCTTTTCCCTTTTCTGGACTGCTACCTGGAAGAGTTAAGAGGAAATGAACATGATCAGCATCTAAGAGTCAAGCACAAGGACCAATAATTAGAATTTACTAACATAGGCCTGCTCAGGCTGGATCCGGGAATTCTTACATTTTATTTACCTGGGAGCTTCACTTCTTGGCTGAGCTTTCATAAGGATAACCAATGCTGGCTCCAACTTACTTGTCCAGCCTGGTCACCTGACTTCCCTGAAAACATTATATCTGTTTCAATGAAACCCAATGTTTAATCTCATTTCCGATTCTCTCTGACATCTGCATATCCTATCTATCACTAATCCTAACTCTCTTCCAAGGCCCAGTTTAGGGGCTACAAAATTTTCCTTGAGCTTCTGTCTCTCATTTCCCAAAGCTGGTGCTGACCTCTGTCCTATGCTCACTTGTTCAGTTGCATCATGTTGGGTTATGTTGGAGATTCAACCATCCAGCTAGACTGGAAGTTCCCTAAGGAATTGTCACTTCCCATCTTTGTATCCCCAGAATGTAGCACACTGCATACAGTAGGTACTAATAAGTGTTCATCTGAAGCTATAAGCATGTGCAAAAAGGATACTCACTGAAATACAATCCTTCATAATAAAGCTACAACAATGCTGTAATGAGAATGTCTATGGGGGAGGAATTTTCAACCAACACTCCGTTCCCAAAGCACCAGCAGCCTTAATGCTTTTCTTGCCTTGCTGCTGTAGCTTCTTGGAAGCAAGAAGGGACTTTTGCAGCAGATGCTTCCATTTTAACAGTGAAAAGCAGAAAAATGAAAAGAGAAGAACCTATATTAAGTAGAAGTCTATTCACCCTCCATGTAATTGCCAGAGGAACATTCCTAACCCATAGATCTCCTTTGGCACTCCACAGCTGATGAGTAAAATTCCAGAGACCTCTCCTTGCATCTGAAAACCCTCCACAACCTGGCAGTTCAACTTCCTTTTAAATCTGATTCTGGGATCTCATTGGTATGAAGAACTCCCAAGGAAGAAAACTCCCTCTACCAACGTTGCACCTGCTCTCCTTTGAGAACTGAGAAGGTAAGAGTTTTGGTTCAGGACTGGAGAGCTAGGATGGGTCAGGGGTGGATTCGAACCTAGGTTTTCCTGGCTTTGAGGACGTTCTCTCCACTATGCCATTCTGTCACTGTCAGGGCAGAGGAACAAAAGTTCTGTTTGTAAAAAAAAAAAAAAAAATGCAGCTGCAATCAAGAGAAGCTTCCTTATCTATGTGTTCCCTTCATCAATGGGTTCAGAGAGCAAGGAAGCATTGCTGTAAAAGTCTTCCCTCCTCCCACTTATCCTCCACCTAACTGCTTCTTTAAGGCCAGATCTGATCAAGCTACTCTCCTACTCAATCCCTTCTGTGACCACCAGGATGAACTAATAGCCTCTTCTACTTGGCTTTTAAAAACCTTCACAGAGTGGCTCAAAGCCATCTTTGCAGCGTTAGCCTAACTATTAGTCTCCTGTTCATCTCCTGGGGTCCATTCAAACGGGGCTGCTCCCTGTTTGTCAGATACCATCCTCTATCTCCTCTGTGCCTTTGTCCAGATCATCTTCAATGCTCAGGATGAGCTGCTCCTTCATCCCCAGCCCCTCAGAGAATCATCTAAGACAAACTTCAAGTACCCAGCACCCTCCTCCGGCTCCCAGATCACCCTGCATTTATTCTGTGTATACAGATAACTACAATACAATACAAAAATATAATACAATATAAATACAACAGCCCTTTGACACCAGAGAGTGGTTCATTTCAGGGCTTTGCATTTCCAGCTTCTGGGCCTGAGGGCACAGATTAGGCATTCAAAAAATGGTTGTGTTATGCCATAGTCTCCTACTGTCCTGCCTCAGTTTCCCTAATTGTCCTGCCTCAGTTTCCTTGAACTGTTCTGCCTCAATCCCCTGGTTGCAATTTCCCTTTTCTGCTCATTTATCAGTTCTACTGAGATAATTAGGGCTGTGAGATCTGGCATTCCAGAAGATAAAACTCCAGATGTCCTATCTCAGATACCTAATTGGTATCTCTAAGTCCCAGATTTCCTGGTTCTAGTTGGACACCCCTTAAGTCCTCCCAATTTGTGTGAATTTATGGTCCTACCCCCAACTTGTCAGAAGTGGATTGATAGTGTCTTCTTGGAGATTCCTGTTCATCAGAGTGAACCTGCCCACCCCCTGCCTTTGTCTATCTACTGGAGCTTAGAGCCTTATATAGAAAACTCACATTTGCTGCTGGATGCTTTGGCCATCAGCCCTGGGGGCAACATGCCTCCAGCACAATCTCTCCCTCTCAAGTAAAATATTAAAAACTCTCTAATCTCTATCTTGCCTCAGTTTCTCCAGCATTTGCATAATTTTAATTCATGAATTAAAGGACAGTTTACCTGTTCAAATTGTAAGTAGATGGGTAAAAGACAAAGATAGAAGAGTAGGTTCCTAACAAACCAAATAAAAAGTATATATAAAGCATATGTTACTAGGTGTATTTAAATTTACCTGTTAAGTCACTTCACTTCTCTGTACCTCAGTTTCCTCAAACGAGGAGGTTGTACTCAATAGCCTCCAAGATCTCCAATTCCAAATCAATGTGCATAAAACCCCATCCCCAAATCCTGAATGGAATTCTTATTCCCTGATAGTATCCCAACAAAGACAGGAAGGGCAAATACATCTCCTCTAAAAAGGGAACAATGACATTTCTATTTTACCCTTTTACTTCTTCTGCTCCAACTCCTGCTTATCTAATTATCTAGTGCCAAGGACAGGAAGAAGCACCATAAAAAAATACAGAACTGAGATTCATCCCCATGAAGAGCATCTTATACTTCACTTTCACACGTGATACCTGACTGATGATATACAATTGATTTTTTGAGTTTTGAATAAATCCAAGTCTTAAATGAATTTCATTCTTCCATTTCTACCTACTATTACACAACTTCTCCATTCATTTGAATGACTCACAGGTGTGAACTGAGTCACATTCTACTAAGGAAGCAGTATGGGTTCATTCTGCTCCTGACAAAGATCTGGATACTATATTCATTGTATAAATAACAATAGGGTGGATTTTAAAGACTGGACTTTACCAGAAACTTTCATCTCTTCTCTTTCATCAGGGTTTATCTTTTCTACTGCATGAGCTACAGTACATTCCAAGACATCTGGCAGCTCCTATAATAAAAAGATAAGGTTTAAGAGTAGAGTACATAAAGATAATTATTAGTGAGTAACTATGTTTTTCTCCTTAATTTTGTTGTTCAGTCATCTCAACTCTTTATAACTCCTTTGGGGCTTTTTTGGCAAAGATACTGGAATGGTTTGCCATTTCCCTCTCCAGCTCATTTTATAGAAGTGGAACAAAAAGGGTTAAGTGATTTGCCCAAGGCCACACAGCTAGTAAGTGTCTGAAGCTACATTTGAACTCAGATTTTCTTGACTCCAAGCCTGGCACTCTATCCACTGTGTCTCCTAGTTGCCCTTTTTTCCTTAAAGCTAACTGTTTTTGAATCAAGGCAACCATAAGCAAATATTGTATCAGAACAAAATGAAAACAATGGAATATTTTGCTAAAGTATAATACTTACCTTAAAAAATCCATAAGCAAAGCAATAGTACTTCAAAAATTCAAAAAAACAGAAACTTTTAAACAAATTTATTTTAGTAGTATTATTATTTTTACTATTTACATCATATAACTGATAAAAGAGTTCTATTGTGCCTCCAATACTGCTCGACAAAATTTCATATTAAACTATAATTATAAAAGAATTCCAATGAAATTTAAATTTTATGAGATGACAGTAATAAATTGTTGGTAAATATGGATTTAATGTACTTAATTTACACTTGGAATAGTCTTCCTCTGAAGGTTTCTTGCATGGATGGAGACTTTTTGCAAATCATCATAGTATTATTAAATTTCAAAGTTGGAAAGCATCTCTGAAGGTATCTGGTTCAGCCGGTTAACTAGTAAAGTAGAGCCCTGCACAACATACTTGCAAAGACTGGGCTGGAAGGGAAATGGATTCCACTATTTTGCAAGGTCACCCACTTCCCTTTTACATAGCAAGTTTGTATTTTTTTCTCCCAAAAATAAATTAGCCTTAACAATTTCTAATCTTTCCTCTATCTTCTAAAACCTAGAAAACCCAATGTGATTCTTCTCTTACACCAATACCAGTCTTTCAAATATTCAGATAGCTACCAAGTCTTATCCCTTCCAGACCAAGCATTCCCAGTTCCTTCAACTGATCTCTACATATTATTGAGGCTCTTTGCCAACCTTCCTACTCTCTCCCAGATGCACTCCAGATCATCAGTGCTCCTCCCAAAATGAGACACCCAGAGTGAACCTGAACCCCTATAGGGCCCATTCAAGATCCTGTCTCTCCTGGGATGGCCTAAGATTTAGATCCACCTTACAGATTGAACAGAAAACAGAATTGGTGGTAAATTTTTCTTAAACGATTAATAGCGTTTAATTGATGGCATAACTAGTAGTTAATATATGTACATTATGTAGTTATTGATAAATCCTTCTGGCTTATGGCCCATTCTTTTCTTCCTCTATACCTACTATAATTTACATTCTAAGGACTTCTGGCTGTCGTCGGTAAACTAGCACAATGTTTAAAATGACGATATAAAGAATATTTCAAGTCTTAATGCCATTTTAGATTTGAAAAACTTAAAACTGGAATGCCATCTATACCTATATCTATAAATATATATTTACATTAAACACACATACTAAATATAAAAATGATGACATCTCTCTCTCTCTGACTCTATGTCTCTCTCTTGTCATTTTAAACATTTCTACCAGAAGTCAGCTTATGGGCTATTAGTTATTCAAAGACCTCAATTTCTGAGACATAAAGCGTCATATTATAGTATTTAGGAGAAGCTGTCTCAGGATCAAGAATACCTTGATTCACAAACCACCTTTGACTGGTGTGACTCTGCTCCAGAAAATACTCTAAAACTATCAATTGTAGAGAAGATGCCAACCTGCATTCATAGGGAAGGATTCCTCACTTAATAATTCTCTATAGCAAATAAATGGCAGTTACATTCTCCTCTCCTTTATGTATAAATACACATATATGTATGCATATGTATAAATATATGTGTATATACACACACACACACACACATACATACATGTGCTTTATATTAAATAAAACTATCATTAGATCATTAGAATTTTATTAGGAACAATTCTATTTTACCAATGGTTCTAGTAGAATGTTTCTGGATCAGTTGTTCTTTTGACCCCTGGTAATTCAATTAAAACAAATCTCAACTACAAATTATCAATTGGAATTTTTATATTAATCCATTATGTCTTCCTCAAAAAAAAAAAAGACTTTTTCTGGAAAAGACATAATTAACTTTATGCTTATTTCTCTACTGATATGAACAATTCCATAACTAATATTTAATTCTTTAAATATATTTAAACTTTAAAGAAAGTCATTATTTCACTTACACGAACTAAATCAGGGCTGATTTGGGAGCTCCATTCATTCAGGGTTTTCTGAATACAATCTCGTAGCTGAAAAATAATACATTGGTCATTATAATTATCATTCCATATTTAAATAAAGAGATAAATCAGTTATTAGACAGTCCAGTATTATGCCTCGAATAGGCCTTACAAAGTTCTGACTTCGAGCCTGAATGCCACATCCTGGCTGTGTAAGCTTAGTGCCCCAGATAACTATTGAAAACCATTGTCTGAACAATAGCTTCTTGTCCACACTGATAAAGGAAGTTCTTAATCTGTACAGAAAAAGAACAAGCTAAATAATAAAAGTGATTAATAAACAGCAATCACAATTTCAGAGTTGGGGGCAGCTAGGTGGTGCAATGGATAAAGTACCAGCCTTGAAGTCGGGGGACCCAAATTCAAATCTGGCCTCAGACACTTAACACTTCCTAGCTGTGTGACCCTGGACAAGTCACTCAACCCCAATTGCCTCAGCAAAAAAAGAAAAAAAAAGTTCAGGCTTCATGTAATCCAAAGGGCCAAATCTATACCTATTTTCCATTTTAGAGCTGAAGTCTCAACCATTTTATTTTTAAAAAGGAAACAATGCCAGTTAAAATATTTAAAATTTGTAAGATCATATAAAAGCATTCAAGCAGAATATTGTTTTTAAGGGCAATGTCTTAAACACTTCAAAATCATATAATTTTAGAACTAGAAGAAGAAAACTTAGTTAAATTATACCTTTCTGATTTGGTAGAGAAACATCTAAAATCCAGGAATCAGCTTGAATAATATATAATAATTAGTATGAGTTACTCACTGAGAGTTGGGAAAGCATCTCAAACAATTACTGAACAACCATAACAAAAATCACAAACTCCTATGTAATGTTCCTACTGCTGCCCCAAAATAGATATAACAAGCAAGAAAAATAATGGATTTCAAATTCCCCAAGGGCAGAGACAGTGTCCTGTTCATTTCTGTAATCTGCCCAAAGACTGCTAGCACAGTGATTAGAATATAGAAGGCTCTCAACAACTGTTATGAGTAATTAGATTCAAGGCTCAGAATTAGAAAAATCCTTTCTGCTAGTAATAGGACAGCATGGACCATGGGCTTCTTCTCTCATTACCTGGAGTGAGATTGCTTAAGACCAAAATCTTGGTTTATATTACACCATTTCCTAATGTTTTACAAAAAGATACTCATTTATTATCATTTTTTAAAAATGAATATAATTTATTGATTTGTCAACCACCATAGTTTTTGGAGAAAGATATATATGTTCATCTTTAGATATTCTTTGGGGACCATGATGCAGAAGTGTATGGGTGGTCAAACCCTCATTCTGCCACTTCTTTTGTGGCCCTGTACCTCTATTTTCTCATCTGCAAATAAAGAGAATGGATTAAATGATGTATAAAGTTCCTCTTCCAATTCTAAATCCATGAACTTATGAAAATTCATGAGACACATATATGATTTTTCTGGAGAGCACTGATTATGCCAGGAACTGTGCTATAAAATGGGCAAAAAATAGTCCTTGCTCAAAAGGAGCTCCCAGACTAATGAAACATTAGACTGCAGAGCTAAAAGTCTACAACCATTCCATGAAGGGCACTTCCACTGCTGGAGGTCCACGTCATTTATGTACAATAGATATTCCTGCTGAGTTTTTTCAGGTGAGGAAGGTAGTGAGTTATATGTCCATTATCTAGGACCTATCTGGCTAAATTCAGGAATGCTTAGCATGGAGAAAGCTGGCCACAGGTGAAGTTTTTTTTTTTTCTTTTGCTTATATCATAAAAAACATGTCTGCAAAATGTGGAAATTGAATCAGGGGATCTTTTGAAGTATAACTAACGGTATGTTTTAACTGATCTAATTACATTTCAACAAAAAAATAGGCTAAAAAAAGATTTCAAAGTCCTACATATTCATGGTCCACTTATTTCATACAATATTTGATAAAATTTAACTCTAGTAAAGGAAAAGAAAACAAAAGTACTCTGAACTTTATGGTAATGGGACTTACAGGGTAACTTTTTTCATCCAAAGATCTCATAACAATTTTCATATGCAGGTAAGTGTGGAAAGAATGAATATATTTACTGAATCTAGAGATGCACATTCATTAAAAAAAAAAAAAAGCAACTATTGAGATAAAGATATACTGGTTAAGATAGAATGTGGACACAAAAGAAGGTTCTAATCACTTATGTCTATTAAAGCTACATCTAAAAGATCTCGTTTGTAAAAGTGCACTGATAACTAACATTAAGCTTAGCTGGACTCAGACCCAGAACAAATGGGTCTTTTCAGTAGTTTCAGAATCAATCATTTTTGGCAGGTGTCCTTTTGCAATACCCAGTACATACCTCACAGAATTATATATATCATACAAGAAATAGTATGTTATGAAATGTATTTCTTTTATTTTTAACAAGGTAATAAGGGCTTATATGTAAATTTAACACCCTTTTGCAGTCTTCAACATATTCATAGTAAAATTTTAAAATATGTACTAAACCCCTCAGTATGTACCTAAGTCAGCCACTAGGTGGCACAGTGGACAGAGTGCTAGGCCCGAAGTCCAGAAAACACATCTTTCTGAGTTCAAATGTGATCTCAAGATAATTTTTTGTTGTGTGATCCCTTGGACCAGTCACTTATCCCTTTTTGCCTTAATTCTTCATCTGTAAAATGAGTGGAGAAGAAAATGGCCAACCTCTCCAGTATCTTTGCCAAGGAGACGCCAAATGGAGTCAAGAAGAGTTGGAAATAACTGAAATGACTTAATAACAATGTACCTAAGCTCCTTCCTCCAGGGAATACAAGCTAATTTTATAGTCAGCCCAAGCAAAATATAATTAGAGAGGTAAATTTATTACAAGAGAATATACTGTATTCAGAAAAGAAGATGAGCAAGACTTTCCAGCTCCTGCCTGACTCAGGGTCTTCCATCTTTCCTAAAGCAATGACTCCCATCTAAGCCAGGCCCTGGCAATGTCCACCTTCTGTTACTTTGACCTCAGGCTTTCCTTCCATCTCTTGCTGGGCCTGGCCCTTGAGGGATGAAGAAAGCTGGTATGGAAAGGGAAGAAAGAGTCTTCTTTATTCTTTGGAGCAGGTTCAACTTTCATCTCCTGCTAAACCCTCTTCTGCCTAATCTCCACATTTTGGAGGGAAGAAAAGGAGTGAAGCTCCCCCACCTGACTCTGGGCTTATTATGCTGACTCCACATGGATCTCCAAGTCTCTCTGGGAAGAGGTGATGCCTTCCACTTAATGATGAATATTCTTACACCCGGTCCCATTCTTTATGTCCAAGTCATTCAGAACGCCTCCATCCTCATCCAAACCTCCATTCCCCAACCCCAGCTTCCCAATTTCTTATTCACATCCATTCAAATTTCACCACAAAGTCGCAACCAAAAATGGTTATTCCCTCTGGAATGCCTGTTCCACAGGCAATAAATTTCCCTTTATCCCAAATCTTGTTACGGAAACAGTCTTCTTGGTCACTCTGTCCAGTCCTGCCTGCACCTCTACTCATTCTCAGTTCACTGATCAAGACATAGGAGTTGGAATGCTCCTTGCTTGTCTTTCAGACATCTGGAACTAGATGTCCAGTAAACATCTTAAACTTAACATGTCCAACGGAATTCATTATCTTTCCCCCTAAATTCTCCCCACCTCCTGTCCCACTTACTGCAGAGAACACCACCATTCTCCCAGTCTCTAAGGTTTGAAACCTGAAGTTGTCCTGGATTCCTCACTCTCAGCTCTATCCCCCATATCCAATCTGTTACTAAAGCCTGTCGATTTCCCCTTTGCAACATCTCTCCTCTGACCTTGTCACCCCTCTAATAAAGAAAGACCCTCATTGTAGAGGGCCACTTGGAACAAGTAATCTTACAATCCACAAATCAGTGGGATTGAGAGAATGATTCTCTAGTTTATATGTACTTAGTATAGTTCTACAAGTTGACACCTATTCTATGAGATTGACATCTATGATGATGTAATTATAATAGCATATATAAGAGCTAAGAGATCTGGGAGGGGAGATAGACAGAGGACTGGACGCTGGAGCTCAAGCTCTCGGATTCAGACACAGACTGGAGAATAAACTCCAAGACAGAGACCCTTGTGGTGGCTGGCTTGTCCTTCAGTCTGTCTCCTTCGCCTGGGCTAGCTTTACGGAGCACCTTCAGATGGGCCTTGGTCTTCTCAGTGGAGAAGTGAAGGACAAGTCTGTCCTCCAGTCTTCCTCTAGGTCTGACTCTAAATCCATTCATCATACTGAGTATAAGCCAATCATTGTATCACTAGGGAACCATTATTTGGTGTACTATTAAATCAATCATACATAATCACCATGCTAAACTACCCATTGTGTTATCAATTCCACTGAGTTAATACCTTGTTGTAAGAATCCTTGCCTAAGTATATTTCTCCAGAGGTCTGGCCCATTATATCTCACCACCTCAAAACTGGAATATCGCAAAGCCTGAAGGTGGGTCTCTCCCTTCTTGGAGTCTTTCCTTACTACAATCTATCCTCCACTAAGATACTAATTTCCTTAATCAAAGATCTGATGGTATCCCCTACTTAATAATCTCCAGTGAGATCCAAAGGTTTTCCTAACCTGCCTCCTTCAACTTTTCTAGTCTTTTTACATTTTACTCCTCAACAGGAACTGTTCCTTCAGTTCAGTGACTCTGGCCTCCTGGTTGTTCCACAAACAAGATATTCTGTCTGTCAGCTCTGGCTGTCCCTCAAGTCTGAAATGTTCTCCCTCCTCAAATCCACTCACTGACTTCCCTGACTTCCTTTAAGTTTCAGTTAAAAGCCTATATGCTCCAAGAAGCTCTTCCCAACCTTCCCCCCAATTCTAATGCCTTCTCTTCATATTTACTATTTATCCTACATATAGGCTAGTTTGTATGTTTGTCTGTGGTCTCCCCATGAGATTGTGAACTCTCTGAATTTAGGGACTGCCTTTTACCCCTTTTTTGTGCCTTCTGTACTTAGCACAGTGCTTGATTGTAGGTGCTTAATAAGTTTATTGAATGATTGATTTTAAAGCAAAAAAATTGTAAGCCCTTAAAATTATCTCCATCATAGCATCCCTCAACTGGTATGGCACAGAATTAATTTTTAAAAAATCAAAAGTACAACAGAAAAAGACCACTCATTTCACAGAACCTGCTCAAAAGATATACTCTAATATCTCATCAAGGAAAGGTGGTGACCCTGAGTTCTGCATGGCTAAGCCAACAGAGGACAGGCTCTGGTGGGTCCTGCAAGGCTGTAAAGCTTTAATATAAGAGGCCAGTTATCAGTTTAGTTCCAAGTTCTGAAATGCTCATCACTAAGCTGGTCACCAAGGGATACTTCTGCCTCTCTCTGTCTCTTATAACTACAGTAGACAATCTTAATTGGTGGAAGGAGTAAAACAACATCTATCATGGAAAAAATTAATCAAAATATGCTGAAAACTGACTTCTGTAGTATTTCTTAACAGCCTTGAAGGCTTTTCCCTGCCTTCATTTACTAAACAGGAAAGCTACATGTGGAAAGAGATCTGTTTTCAAGGCCATTACCACCAGGATTAGAATTAACATATTTGCATGTTTTACTATCAGCAAGGCAACTGGGAAGGTCTTTTTTTTTTTTTTTTTAATGACTTATTTTAAACTCGGTCTGAGAAAGTTTTTAGGAAAGCTCACCTCAAACCTCTAAAGACAAACATATAAAACTCTCATATTGCTTTAAAATTAATCTATTGGGAAGTGTTTTATTCCCCCAAATATTAAAATTTTATAGTAAAAGAAGGCGTCACTCACGAGACATTTATATCACTTCCATTCTCTTGTAGGGCTCTCTCTGGCCCTAAGATTCAATAGTACTCCAATTTTTGGAGCTCAAATTTCTGGGTCCCGGGCAAGGAGCCGCATCACCTCGGCTAAGGGTAATAGAGATAAGAGTAGAGAAAGAGCCGCTGGAGGCTGGGAGGAGCTAGGTGTGAATTCTAGCTCGCACCCTAAACTTGCTCGCTGTTGCCTCCAGACAAGTCCCACACTCTCGGAGTCGGTTTGCTCATCTGCTACATGGTAACACTCCTTGCAGGACCAGTGATGGCAGGGGCTGGCACCGGAGAGGCCCTGGAGAGCTGGCCCTGGGGCCGCCACTCCAAGCCTCTCCGAACAGGTCCAGTTCCTGGGCCTTGGGGGTAGCATTCATGAGTTCTCCTCCCAACTCCTGGGTTCAGGGAAGAACTGGACATGACAAGCGGTCTCTTCGCTAGGCTGAGCGCCCCGGCCGCGGCGAGCCTTAGAAGAGCCGACTTACTTGGCAGACCCTAATTAAATAGCGCGGTCCAAGGCACACAGAAGGTGCTCAATAAGTGCCTGTGGACTGAATCCCCGAATTCCAGAATGGTCGGGAGGGGAAGGGGGGAGTTGTCTTAGATTGTACATTTTTTCGAATTTCCTGAACCTTCCCCATTTAAACACACAAGCATACACACATGTGCACGCAGCACACACTAGCGCACCCTCAAAGACACGCGCGCGCGCGCACACACGCACGCGCCGCTCGTGTCCCGGCACACCCAGGGGTCTCTGCACCTTCCTGCAGGGGGAGGGCAGGCTTCCCGGGCTCGGGCAGCGGCTGCGCTTCTCCCGGACCAACCCTCCGGGCTTCCCGCGTCTGTCAGCCCAAGAAGGGGCCCGGGAGAGTGCCGGGAGGCTGCGGACCCTTCCCGAACCCCCCTCCCCCCCCGCTCTGGGCGCGGCGGCTGCTAAGCGCTTACCTCCTCGCGGTGGCTGGACGGGCACTTCTTCCGCAGGCGGCCCCAGTTGAGCAGGTTGCCGGTCTGCAGGTGCAGGGTGCTGGCCTGGCGCAGCAGGAGCCCGGCGGCGCGGCTGTCCGTGCCCATGGCGGAGGCTTTGGGGCCCGCCGGAGCCCGGCGCGGGCTGAGTTCGGGCCACCCGGAGAGCGGCGGGGGGCGGAGGAAGGGTCTGCGAGCGCTACCCAGAGGAGCCGAGGGAGGGGACGGAGCGAGGGGAGGGTCCGTAGGGAGGCCGCGCGGATGGCGGGAGCGGCCGCTGCAGCCTCAGGACTGGGACCGTCACCGGGACCGGAGCCTTAGCCGCGGGAGTCTGGGCCTGGCTCGCGGGAGCTTCTGTTTCCTGGAAGGCAATGACTAAGCAAAAACGGCGGCGGGAGAAAATGCTTTGTAACCGTTACCCGTCACCCGCGGGCGGGGGGCCGGGCTGGGCTGGGTCTGCGAAAGGGCGGAGCCGGGCCGGCCATGGGGCGGAGCTTGGCCGGGGCTGGGCAGTGGGGCGGAGCTGGAGAGGCAGAGGGCGGAGCCGGAGCGGGAGAAGGCGGGAGACCGGGGGACACCTCCTGTCGGGATGGGGTTTAGCGAGCAGTGGGATTAGGTGGGCGACCTCCACCCCGACCCGGAACGCTAGGCTGCGGCGTCTGGCCTCGATCGAGTCCTAGTCTTGGCCTTTGGGAGCCGCCGGCGCCCCCTGCTGTATCCCGGACGGCCTCGGGTTTGCACCCGGGGCAGGTCCGAGGGATGGACATAGATATCGTTGTCCTGTGAAACCTAAGGATTTGTTGTTGTTGTCGTTGGTTTCTGCTCAAAACTCGCGGCACAAAAACCCAGCCTCAGCCTTCCCGCCCCGGACTATTCTCAGCGTAGCACTCTGGGAGGGAGGAAACGAAGAGACAAAACCCCTCGATTTAGCTGAGGAGCGTGAGCACGGTTTCCTTTGGAGCCCATGGAATGGTGGAGCTTCTTCCTGCCTCCCAGCATCCGTACCTGCAGCCTGCCACTCAAGCCTGGAACGTTGTCCTAACCCTCCCAACCCCTGACGCTTGCCATTAGGCCTGGGTGCTGAAGCTCTCCAGTAGGACGGAAGCTCTTTCCCGGCAAGGAACGCTTGCTCAGTAAATGGGGAGGTTATGTCCAAGATTCAGTAAAGAGCTGGGAAAGGAACACCTAGTTGCCCTACTTGGTGGCCCGGGTTCCTGCAGGTGTTTGACACGTGCTTATTGATTGAAAGATTGATATGATTGATGAAACATTGCCACTAATATTTGAAAGCGTGAAAAAGGAGGAAGATGCCACCAGACTGGAAAGGAGTAATGTCTAGATTTTCAAAAAAGGGGAAAAGACAAAATTTGTGAATAGACCACCGAGATTGACGTAGATTTCTAGAAACATTTTAGAACAGATTGTGGAAAAAGCGGATGGTGAATCAGTCAGTAACATTAAGTATCTACTATGTGCCAGGTACTGTGTTAACCCTAAAAATACAAATACAAAAAAGAGTTGATCCCTGCTTTCAAGGAATTTATTTATCAGGGGTAAATAAAACCTACAAAGAAGAGGTGGCTAGGGAGGTACTTTGGTCTGAGAAGTCACAAAGATAGATAATGGAGCCTTAGGGTAAATGATTGATACCCCCTTTTCAGAAGCAATGGCGATATTGCTTTGATTACATTTCCCAGAACAAGAGGAAAGCTACAGGATAGAAGGAAGAGTCTGTGAAGCAGCAGGGAAATTGGCAATTAGATGACTGCCATCAAGTTTGGAAGCATGGCCTGATGCTCTGAAGTCAGCTAAATACAATGGGTTTTATGATTTTTCACTTGTCAGTGAGGGAAATCGGGCTTCTTGGGTGATAATTAGGACTTGAATGATAAGTTTCTGAAAAGTTGAAAATTAAAATAATCCAGAAGACAAGAAAGAAAAACGAGACTACAATGAAATGACTATAGTAGGAAGAAAAGGGCTGGCCTCATGCTAATATCATCTTGCAAGATTCCATCAACTTTGTTACTCATACTTCATCAGTACCCTCTGTCCCTCCAATTTGGAGGATTAAGCCAAAAATTCTTCCACTTAAGAAGAGAGGGCAGGGTAGACATCTTCCTCTTTCCCCACCTGGCTGTATTCATTTTGGACTTTTTTGACTCCTCCAGTAGCACTGGTTTTGTACTTCTTTGACTTCTCCCCCATAATCCTGTGTCAAAATCCTTGCCTTTTCAGCTTTCTTTTATATGTCATTTTCTCCCATTAGATTGTAAGTTCCTTAAGGACAGTGACTATATTTTTCTTATTTGCCCTGTGATTAGTATGGTGACTGGTACATAGTAAATGTCTAATAAGTATTTATTGATTGACTAATGTCGAGAAAAAATAAAAATTCCAGAACAGTGAGTGGATTCCCTTTGACAAAAAAAAAAAAAAGACAATATGAAAAAAATCCCCTAAGTCACTAATAACAAAATGGGAATTAAAGCAACTACTTCACACTTATTGGTAAAGGTGGCAAAAAAAAAAAAAAAAGAATATAACAGATGTTTGAAAGACTGGAAAAATAGATACACTAATGTATTGTTGGAGAAATCATGTCCTAAAAACTATTAAATTATGCATACTTTTAAACTGGGAAATGCTGCTAATATGTCTATTCCTGAAAGAGATCAAAGAAGAAAAGGACTTTTATCTACAAAAATATTTATATGACCTCTTTTGTGATGGCAAAGAATTAGAAACTGAGGATGGCAATATGAATGTGATGAAATACTGTTGTTCTGCAAGAAATGATAAAAGGAATGATTTCAGAGAAACCTGGGAAGAATTGTATGGACTGAAGCCAAGTAAAGTGAGAAGAACCAGGAGAGCAATTAATACACTAACAGCAATATCATGAAGATAATCAGCCTTGAAAAATGTAGGAGTTCTAATCAATACAATGACCAACTACAATTCCAGAATATTTGTGACAAAATATGTTACCCATCTCCAGAGGGAGAGGCAATGGGCTCAGAGTGCAGATTAATATACAGATATAACATACACACAGAAACATGACGTGTGGGAATTTGTTTTGGTTGATACATATTTGTAACAGCTTTTGATCTTTTTTTTTTTTTTTTTTTGCTTTTTTTTTAAAGGGTATGGGAAGGAGAGATAGGAGGAGGGGAACAGAACTGAAAATAAAATTGAAATTTTAAAAAGTACATGGATAAGATTTGCATGATATGAACAAATATGGGGGAGCTATATGATCTGCATCATTGGAGTGAGCATCTTGATGCCTTCACAAATCCACTTGAGAATTTGAGGGAACAGAATTGACTGGAGTGTATATTAGAAAATCTCCTATTAGCCACACTTTAATGATTTTGACTTTACCTAGGCAGAATTAGCCTTGAGCAAAAAGAAGTGTAAATAAAAATTCTTACATTAAATTTTAGAAAAACCGTAAGATCTAAATGACTAAGATACTGGTGTCAGTTGCAAACACAAAGTATAAACATTAAAAAAATAAAATAAACAAAGGTACTCTGAGAAAAGTTGAGCAAAGTCCATGAGGTTAAATAAATGTGTTATAAAGATCGTTTCTTGAAGCTTGGGAAATAAGGGGAAAGGTGGCCAGGAAATTAGGCATTTGTGCTCACTTTTAAAATTTACAAGCAGAAGAGTAATTGAAAAGGGATACAAGTGCTTTGTCTCAGAACACCAATATTCTAGGGACAGAGAGGAAGTTCACTTTCTACATGGGAAAACTTGTGGCAGCTATAGTCCCAATATTTCACTTGGTTGTCTTCTGCCTGAAGATCTCTTCTTTCCTTCCAGTACAACTTTACACACAGTGGAACTGTCTTCTGTACTTTTATTTCTCCTTCTTTCCCCCCTCTCCCCTTCTATTTTCATATACCTCAAAGAATGTCTTATCTAATTGTTATTATTTTGTCATGCCCTACTTTTTGTGTCCCCATTAGGGTTTTCTTTACAAAGATATTGGAGTGCTTTGTCATTTCCTTCTCCACCTCATTTTACAGATAAGGAAACTGAGGCAAACATGACTAAATGACTCAAAGCTAGTAAAGATCAGATTTGAATTCAGGTCTTCCTGACTCCAGGGCTTGTGCTCTATCCAGTATGCCTCCTACTTGCCTTTATTATTTACATACAGCTCTGTGTAGAAATCATAAAGATGAAATTAACAGGAAAAAAATACAAACTTTTCCCCATATTTTTGAGATGCTAAGTTTTAAGACTCTAATCAATCCAATAATCAAAAACTAAACAAAAACAGCCCATCACAGTTGTCCTTCCAAACATTACACTCAGAGATGTAAGGACCTTGTTCATATGCTACACTAGTGATGCCCAATGCTTCACTGGTAAGACCTAGATTTATTGCAAGAAAGCTAGGAATCCTTATGTATACCAAGCAGAGTAATTTTGATTTTTATGAATCAAATCTGCAGCATGGATAATAAGTTTTATATTAACAATTTCATATGGTTCACTTGTGAACATTTTGTCCAATCCCTTAGAATTCAATATGAACTCTTCTTTAGTTATTGTGATTTTTAAAAAATATAGATTTATTTGGAAGCAGTAGTGGCTTCATAGTATCTTTTAGGACATGACTTATTTTCTCAATCAAGATTACTAGTGCAGTAATTCTTATCTTATTGGAGGGTGTGACCCATAAAATTTTGTCATATTAAAAAGAGACCTTGTACTCAAATATACAATTTTTTATCTTAATAGACACCTTAAAGATCTAGTCCAATTTCCTCATTTTTACAAATAAAGAATCCATGTTTCGAGGAAGTTAAAGTGACTTGTCCAATATCACACAGCCAATAGGTTAGGATTCCAACCCAGATCTTCTGATTGCAAGTCCAGAAGTCTTTTTTATGGCTCTGATCTGTTCACTGACATAAACTGCCATCATAAGACTGAAAAACATGCTTTTACCTAAATCCAATATCAGTGGAATGTCAAGATAATTCATAGGATCATAGGAATATATAGTTTCAGAACTTAAAAGACCTTAGAAATTCTCTAATTCAACCCTCCCAGTTTGCATATGAGATGAGAAAAATGAAATCCAGAAAACCAAAGGGTTGCCCCAAAGGCACACTTGTATTTCAGAAGGAGAATTGGAATCTTAGCTTATTTTACCTTAAAAATTAGAGAACAGGGATAATCTTCATTTTAAATATTAGTAAACTACATCCAAACAGAAAATTTGTTACATTAAGGTCCTCAAGGCATTACTATAAATTAGGAGGTAAATAGTCTTGCCATGTTTTTTTCTAAAATCAACCAACTCATTTCTGATAGCACAGTAGTAGTCCACCACAATCATTCTATTTCACTTAAATTGTTAAATTTATTGGCATATAGTTGAGCAAATTGTTGATATTTCTCCTGGCAATTAATTCCCACCTTTGATTGATCCAGTCTGACATTTCTCCTAATCCACTCTTCATATAAATTAAATAAGATGACAATATACAGCCTTGCCATACTTCTTTTCCAATCTTAACCCAATTTGTTGTTCCATGTTGAGTTTTAACTTTTATTTCTTGCCATGTATACAGCTTTCTCAGGAGATGAGTAAGATTATCTGCTACTATTATCTCTTTGAAAACTTGTCACATTTTGTGATGATCTACATAGTCAAAGGCTTTGGTGTAATCAATGAAGTAAAAGTAGATGTTTTTCTAGAACTCTCTTCCTTTAAAAATTCATGATGGTAATTTGATCTCTAATTCCTCTTGTCTGTTCAAAAACTAAACTGTTCTTCTGGTATTTCTTGGTTCACATAGTTCTGAAGCCTAGCTTGCAGAATCTTAAGTATAATCTTCCTGACACATGAAGTAAGCACAATTATTTAGTAATTTGAATATTAGCATTGTCCTTTAGGATTGGGACATAAACTGATCTTTTCCAATGCAGTGGCCACAATTGAATTTTCCAAATTTGCCAATATATCCAGTGCAGCATTTAACAAAGTTTGTTTTTTTGTTTGTTTGGGTTTTTTTTTTTAGGATTTTAAATAGCTCAACTGGAATTCCATCACTTCCACTAAGCATTATAATTAGTGATGCTTTTGTAGACTCACTTGACTTCATTCTCCAAGATTTCTGACTCTAGATCAGTTACTCCACTTTAGTGTGATGGTGATACTAAGATGTATACTGTTCTTTTGTATGTTCTTGTCACCTTTTCTTAATCACTTTTGTCTTTAACCATATTCATTTTTTAACATCTTTAATTTTCTTTCTCTTTCTCTCTCTCTCTCTCTCTCTCTCTCTCTCTCCTTTCTTTCCTTTCTTTCTTTCTCTCTCTCTCTCTCTTTCTTTCTTTCTCTCTTCTTTCTTTCTTTCTTTTCTTTTCTTTCTTTCTTTCTTTCTTTCTTTTCTTTTCTTTCTTTCTTTTCTTTTCTTTCTTTCTTTCTTTCTTCTTTCTTTCTTTCTTTCTTTCTTTCTTTCTTTCTTTCTTTCTTTCTTCTTTCTTTCTTTCTTTCTTTCTTTCTTTCTTTCTTTCTTTCTTTCTTTCTTTCTTTCTTTCTTTTCTTTTCTTTCTTTCTTCTTTCTTTCTTTCTTTCTTTCTTTCTTTCTTTCTTTCTTTCTTTCTTTCCTTCTGAGGCAATTAAGGTTAAGTAACTTGTCCACGGTCACAGCTAGGAAGTGTTAAGTGTTTAAGAGCAAATTTGAACTCAGGTCTTCCTGCCTTCAGGGCTGGTGCTCTATCCAATCCACCACCTAGATGTCCCTAACATCTCTAATTTTCTTAAAGAGATCTCTTATCTTTTCCATTCTATTGTTTTCTTTTCTTTCTTTTTCTTTTTTTTTTCATTCCTCATTTAAAAAAATCTTTTTTATTTCTCCTTGATATTCTCTGGAATTCTGCATTTCACCTTCTTTCCTCAGTTTTTTAAAAAAACTTCATCAGAGTGTTTTCTTGCTTTTCTTTTTATTTGGAATATTTTTTATTACCTTCTTCTGTGTACAATGCTGTGAACTGCTGTCCAAAGTTCTCAGGCACTTTATCTACCAGATCTGATCCCTTAAATCTGTTCATCATTTCATTTCATATTCACAAGGGATGTTATTTAGTTCATACCTATATGGTCTGGTGGCTTCCCCTACTTTTCTTCAAGTTAAGCCTGAATTTTGCAATAACAAACTCATAATCTGAATCATAGTCCCAGATTTTGTTTTAACTGACTGTATAGAGCTTTTTAAATCTTTGACAGCACAGTATATAATTAATTTGACTTCTATATTGATTGTGGTGATTCATGTGTAGAGCGTCCTTTTAGATTGTATATTATGTCAAGGGAGCTGAGGAAACTCAGTCTCTGCTTCATTTTGTTCTCCATCACCAAACTTACCTGTTATTTCAATTTTCTTTTTATTTCCTACTTTAGTTTTCTAATTCTCTATAATGATTGTGACTTTTTTTGGAGTGTGTTGTTTCTAGAAGATGTAAAAGGTCTTCACAGAACTGATCGCTTTGGTCTCTTTGGCTTCAGTGATTAGACCATAGATTTGTATTATTTTGATGTTGAATGGTTTGGTTTGAACATAGATAAATATCATTCTGCCATTTTAAAAATAATATACCCTTGTACTGTTTTTCTTATCCTTTTATTGACTATGAGGGCTACTTTAGGGATTCTTGCCCACAGTGCTATATGTAATGATCACCTAAACTAAATTCACTGATTCTTGTCCATTTAAATTCTCTCACACCCAGAATGTCACTGTTTAATCTTTTCATTTCCTGTTTGATCACATTCAGCTTACCTTGGTTCATAGATCTTAATTGCAAATACATTTTCTCTAGTTTCAATTTTTTATATATTTGCATAAATGGGTTTGTTTGCCATATGTATTCATTTTAGAATTGGCATCTGATGGGAAGAGAGTTTCAAGTCTGGGGATCAGAAGTGTAATAATTAGAACCTAAAATTTACTTCCCCTAGACTAAAATGTTTAAAGAAACAGATAAATGTAACTCTAGCCTGACATCCCTTCTCTCTGAGAAAAGCAGAGGGCCAACATCTGACCCAAACTCCTCTTTTCCCTTCTGGCAAGAATCAAAGTCTTCCTCAGAGAAGAGTAAGAGGAAAAGATGCTAGAAATGTCTCTTTTTACCTCCCTGTGAGCCATATCTACACATATAGGTAATGTGGGCACAGGCAAACAATAGTAGATCCTATCTCTATTTTTAACCCAGGTTTCTTTATCTAGTCCCAGGGTTTTTTTTCCCCATTATGCTCCTCCCTAAACCATGATTTTTTGTTTATTTGATATTTGAGATTCAAGGTAACATAGAGTAAAGAACAGACTTTATTATCAGAGAATGTGAGTTCAGATTCTGCCTTTAACATTTATTACCTATGTAATCATAAGCACATTGTTTAACTTTTCTGGATCCTAGTTTCCTTCTCTGTAAAATAAGTGATTTGAAATAAATTACCTATGAGGACTCTGCCAGCTTTAGATTTATGATTCTATGTTTAAAATGTCCCAGAGAGGCCAATTCCTTTGAGAAACCAAGTACTAAAAGGAAGGGTTTCATTCACTTAGAATTAGGGGCATAGTGAATTAGAAAAATGTAGGGGGAAATAGTAATCATAATTGTGTTGTTATCTAAGTGGGAAGCATCTTGTCCTGTTTTAGCACCTTTATCAATAACATGGATGAAGACATAGGGCGTTCTTCTCAAATTTACTGTGCCTCTTGGCAGAGAGACTGTGGATAGACTAGAAGTACAGAATGAGACAGAAAATTTTTAGACATTGTCAATGTGTTGATTTCTTTTGCTGATTTCATCATCTTTTCCCTCAAACCTTCCCTGTTTTAATATCAAGGGCACAACATCTTATTAGTCACCCAGATTTGCAACTCCTCAATCTCACCTCCCATAGGTTTATACTTTCATACTCACTTCCCATACTGTTACCAAGTCCTGTCAATTTTTACCTTTGTAATATCTTTTGTATACTCTTGCTTCTTTCCTCTAACATTTCCCTCACCTTGATTATTTATTATCTTGATCGGGTGAATAAGACCCTAGCAAAAGGCCATGTCCCTGCTAGCAATCCAATATCTAGAAGGGTCATTAATCTTTACTGACTGGTTACAATATACAACAGGAAACAACAGGAATTACTGTATACAAGCTATTGAGATCAACCTCTGAGGTTACGTTGTATTCTATAAAAAGATCCCCCTTTTTCATAGTTAATTATGAGTTTTGCTAAGAAAAAAAAAAAAACCTTAGCCTTACTTATGGCATCTTCCCTTTTGCCTTATGGCATCTTCCCGCTTGTTAATGGTAAGTTCTTTAGGAGCTTCTGCTTACTAAGAGTCATAATCAAACGTTTCCCCTTGGCTTGAAGATGGCCTGAACTTATGAATTCTTTTTGTACAACTCCCCACTTTCTTGACTTCTTAAATCCCATCAAACTCACACCTGGATTATTGCAGTAACTTTCTGGATGAGTTTGCTTGTCTCTCTCCTTATTCTAGTCCATCCACTGCTCAATTATCAAGTTAATCTACCTGAAACCATAGATCTAACCACATCACCTCCCTGATTCAATATACTCCAGTGACTTCCAGTCAGTTCCAGGATCAAATATAACACTCTTTGTTTTGGCAGTCAAAGCCCTTCATCACCTGGGCCTCCTCCCACCTTACTTGTCTTCTTATATTCTCCCACAGGTTCTTCACTATCCATACTAGTGTCTTCCTTCTCTTGACTGTCTCTGATTTTATCTGTCCATACTTTGTACATAGTTGTCTCCCTTGCCACAATGTGAGTTCCTTGAGAGCAGGGACCATCTTTTGCCTCTTTGTATCCCTAGCTTTTAACACAGTGCCTGGCATATAGTAGGTGCCTAATAAATGCTTATTGACTAACTCATTGGTTATATTTTGTTAGAAGGGAGAGGGAGGAATTCTATCTAGCTGTGGGTATAGGGGTATGCATCAGTAGAAAATGATAGATACAAAAATGCTTTAATAGGAAAGGAGGATTGATGCAACATTAAAAATGCATTTAAAACTAAACAAAGAGGAAATCCACAAAAGTACAGAAATAGACAGGATAGTTTTGTACCTTTTTCTAGACTGTATCTGTGATTTCATGATGGTTTTGGTAAGGAACTCTTCCCAGTGTAGATCTACACTTTTTCTTCAATTTATAGTGCTTGAGGCTTGCCCAAGATCACAAAGCCTTTATAATTAGAAGTCTTCAATCCAGATTTTCCATATTGAGGCCAGTTTACTATTACTTCCACACAGTCTTTCAATTTTATTATTAGCTTACTAAATTTAACATGTGATTTTCAAAAGCCAACTATATGAAAAATTTGCAATTCCATAACAACTTTTGTTTGTTGGTGTAGGTGGAAATGTTTGTTTGTTAATAAGTAAGTTTATGATAAAATTGCAAATGACACAAAGCTGAGGGTCAGGATTCAAAAAGGTCTCAACAAACTAAAAAATTGGGCCTAATGTAATAAGATAAAATTCATATTGGAGAAATGTAAAATTTTACATGATTTAAAAAAAAATCACTTTCAAAAGCAGAAGATGAGAAAATCACAAGGTTATATTGCAGTTTGTCTAAAAAAGATTTGAGGGATGTTAATGCCTATAAGTTCATTAGTAATCAATAGTATGATATTCCAGTTGTGTCCCTTCCTTTACTGCTCCTCCCGTACCTCCTCCAAGGAGGAAAAAGATTTTTGCTTTGAGGAGGGTCTGGATCCAGCACAATTACCTAAAGAAAAGAGAACACTGAGATAGAGAAGTACTTTACTATCATTAGTGCTGAACATTGATAAACCCCCCAAACAATCTCAATGCCTTTGAGTCTGAGAGTACTCCAGCATTTTTTTTTTGGCTTCTCCTATTTCTGGAACTCTCCCTCAGTTCTGATTGTTGACCTCTCTGATTCCCTTTAAGTCCCAAGTAAAATCCCACCTTCTATAGGAAGTCTTCCCCACCCCTCTTAATTTCAGTGCCTTTCCTCTGTTAATTTTTCATCTATATTTTGTATATAGTTTTTGTTGTATATATTTGTTTGCATGTTGTCTCCCCTTCTCCAAGATTGTAAGCTCCTTGAGGATAGAGACTTCACCCTCTCTTTTTGTATCTCCAGTGCTTACAAGAGTACATAATAGATAGGGTCCTTAATAAACATTTGTTTATTGATTTATTTTCTTTGAGAGAGTCATTCTTTCAAAATCAACTCATGAACTGTTTGAGTATCTCTAATTCCTGCCATTTGCTCCATCTACCTCCTCCACTAATTGGTATTTAAAGGAAGTCCATTAAATTAAAAAACAACAACAATAATAACCTATGTCTGGCACTGTGTGCACAAAAAAGGAAAGCCTCACTTCCTAGCTCAGTTACTGTAATTCCATCTTCTTAGAGAATGAGTGTGCTGCAGGGGCAAGTATATGGAATTTGAAATCAGAAAGTTGGGGTTCACATCCAGATTCTGAAACTACCTATGTGATCCTGGGTGAATCACTTCCCTTTTGGGGGTAAGACCAGTTTCTTCATCTGTAAAATGAAGATAAGACTCGGGGCTTTCATGTGTGAATTTTTACTTTATCTTGCATGAATCAGGTTTCCATTTCCCAACAATTACTTTCAAGCCATATTGCCTTATCTCCCCACCCATTTCATTTCTTGCTCCCCTTTATTTGTAGTCTTTTCCAATTAGAAAGTAAGTTCCAGGAAGGCAGGAACTTTCTAGCTAGTGCTTTGCACCGTGTCTGGCACTTAAATGCTTAACGAATGCTTATGATAATCATTTATTTATAGAGTCTGAAAATAAGTCTCTTGAGTGAATTAGAGAGGGAAGCAATGATTGGACAAGCAAATTCCCCAGGTGACATTTAAAGGATTGTTTGGCAGAAATTATATATGAAAAGCAGCTCTCTTGAGCAGAAATTCTGATAGAGATTTCCAGAGCTGGAAAGAAAGAGACCATATAGATCTTGAAGCTATTTTGAATGGATCTTGAGGTAACTCTGGCTACAAAGAAAGGGGCCAAAACTCTGGTGTTAAAGCTATTTGGGCCAATTGGAAAAGATATTTCTGGAACCACAGGCAACCCTGACCACAGACCCCCTAGAAAGTATCTCCTTTTCTGGGAGGAGCCCTCTCTTGGAAGCCTAAAACTTTTTCCTTTAGGCTTAGGGAAAGTAGGTTTACTTTTCATTGTTTTTGAAGTTGACTTCCTCTTTATAAACAGCATTAGTCACTAGTATTTTTTTTTTAATTTTTTTGGATTCACTTATTGGAAATATATTTGGGGGGAGGCAATTGAGGGAAAGAAACATTTTCAGAGAAAAGGTGTTTTATCAGATCACCTCTGCTGTCTATGAACTTTGAATTACATATTCTTTGACGCAATTTCTCAGAGTAGAAGAAGGAATGTTTATATTGGGAGTATCTTGAAATGAGTCAGAATGAGAGGGCAAATAATAGTGGTTGAACAGTCCTGCTATTCAAGGAAGGGAGGGAATATATTTTCTCCTTTCTATCATCACTAGCTTTCAGTTTAAGTCTTTCACCACTCTTTTGTTGGTATGGTAGCTGAACAAATGAGTAATGAAGTAAAATGCTTTGTCCAAAGTCAAATCAATAGAAAGTGACAGTCATATCTAGAACTTGAAACTTCTGGTACCTGATCCAAAGTTCCTCTGATTCCATCATGCTGACTCTCTCTCGTTAGGAAATTCTTAATCTTTTTGTGCATCTTGGACCCCTTGGGCAGTCTGGCAGTCTGTTGTTGTTATTTGTCCTTTGTTCTTGAAGAAGACAACGACATCAGGGAGGTGTTACCAGGACATGCAAGTGAATTGGATTGATATGAGGAAGGGCTGTGCAAGGTTACTTTTCTTACTTTCCCCTCCAGAGCCATCTGGGTCCAGTGGCCAGATATAGATCAAGATGACTAGAGATGAGACTTCTGGCCAAGATGGCGGAGAGGAAATACACTCCTGTGTAACCTCCGTGTTTTTCTCTCACTATCCATTTCATTTCATGCCTCTGAATTAATGCTTGACTGAAAAAAAAAACATACATTTACTTACCAAGAGAAACCATCCTTGAGACTCGTCAAGAAAGGTCTGTTTTTGCGCGAGGGCGGGGACGGTACTTAAATCGGAAGCAGTCTGCGGCCAGCAGCTGCAGCGAGAGCACAGATAGCAGCTCAGAGCCGAGTAGAGCGGAGAGGGGGTGGGGCGTGATCGCAGCCGTCTCTGCGGGGAGAGCTTTGCTACAGGATTAGATACTTTGCTCCAGCAGCAGAGAAGCTAAAAACACCGGGGGTGAAGAATACAGCCCCAAACAGCTGGAGTCTCTCGGGACCTGGCCACCCCTCCCCCCACAGTGTCTCAGCCCGCTCAGATCTCAGAGCGCTCGGATCTCAGGGCGCAGGCGCCATAGCACAGTAGGACCCGTGCCTCACGAATACCCTCCCCCTCCCCCAAAGAAAGCAGCCTCCATTCAAGGGTTTTTTTCTTCTGTTTCTTTGATAGTTTGTCTTTGATTATTAGACAGAATGAGCAAGAAGCTGAAAAAGAATTTAACCCTTGACAGCTTCTATACAGATAAAGAGCAGACTCCAAATCCTGAGGAGACTAAAAACAAACAGTCCCCAGGTGAATCCCCAAAGGAGGAGATCATATGTTCCTCAGCACAGATGAATCTCATGGAGGAAATTAAAAAGGCTCTCACAAGGGAGCTAGAAGAAAAATGGGAAAAGGAGAGGGAGGCTTGGCAAAAGAGCCTGGAGAAGTCAGTTAAAGAGAGAGTGGATAAAGAAACCAAATCCTTGAAAAATAGGATTGGTGAACTGGAAAACAAAATTGGCGAAATGGAAAAAAATTCCACAGAACAAAAGAACTCAATTGGACAATTAGAAAAAGATCTTAAAAAAGTGAGTGAAGAAAATACCTCACTGAAAATCAGGGTCGAACAATTGGAATTGAATGACTCGAGGAGACAAGAAGAATCAGTCAAGCAAATCCAAAAAAATCAAACAATGGAAAAGAATGTGAAATACCTTCTGGGGAAGACAACAGACCTGGAAAACAGATCCAGGAGAGACAGTCTGAGAATCATCGGACTTCCAGAAAAGTATGATGAAAAAAAGAGCCTGGACACTATTTTCCAGGAAATTATCAAAGAGAACTGCCCAGAAGTCATAGAAACAGAGGGTAAAATAGACATTGAAAGAATTCATCGATCCCCTACTGAAAGGGATCCTAAAATCAAAACACCAAGGAATATAGTGGCCAAATGCCAGAACCCTCAGGCGAAGGAAAAAATACTGCAAGTGGCTAGAAAAACCCAATTCAAGTATCAAGGAGCCACAATAAGGATCACCCAGGATCTGGCAGCATCCACATTAAAGGATCGAAGGGCCTGGAATATGATATTCCGAAAGGCTAAGGAACTTGGTATGCAACCAAAAATAACTTACCCAGCGAGAATGAGCATCTTTTTCCAGGGAAGAAGATGGACATTCAACGAAGTAAGCGAATTCCATCTATTTCTGATGAAAAAGCCAGAACTTAACAAAAAATTTGATCGACAAGCACAGAACTCAAGAGAAATCTAAAAAGGTAAAGATTAATCTTGGGAACTGTATTCCGGCTATAAAGATGTATAAAGAATACATGTATACTTTGTTCTAGAAACTAGATGTGGAAAGAACATTGTACCAGAAAAAAGGGAAAGTGGGGGTACTACATTTCATGAAGAGGCAAAGAAAACCTAGTATATCTGAGAGAAAGAATGGAGAGGGATGAATATATTATTATTAAATTTAAAAAAAAAAAGAGAATAGATTCAAGTATGCTACTCATCTCCTGATAGAGGGATTCATGGACAAAATGAAACACATTTTAAGCTATGATAAATGTATGTTTTTTTTTTTTTTTTTTTTTGCTCAACCATACTTTAGATTACACTTATTTGTTACAAAGGTTTTTTTTTTCTTTTTCTATTGGAAGTGTGTGTGTGTGTGTGTGTGTGTGTGTGTGTGTGTGTGTGTGTGTTTGGAGACCTACAAATTGGGTAACCCATTTACAAAATAAAAAGAAAACTAAGAGGGTCCTTTGAAGAATTTTATTAAATGTCCAGAAGAGAGCTGAAGGAAATTAAGAATCAAACACAAATAAATACAACAGGTCTGAAAATATGTTGAATTTATTATGTATTTTATAAAGCAATCTATTTTATTCTTAAAAAAAAAAAAAAGATGACTGGAGATGGACCTGGATTCATTAGAGACACTGGCCTTTTTAAACCAGCTTTTTAACAGGCTTCATTTTGACTGATGCTATACCTAAGAGCTTTTCTCTGAATGATATTTTTGAATAGTTGAGGGAAAAGCTAAATTTCACTGAAAAGTTAGTAAAAACAAAATTGAACTTTTTTTCTTCCCATTAAAATTCATTGATTCCTTGAAATCTTTCCAAGAATTAACCTGTACCTTTTTGCCCAGGACATCTGTTAGGATGCCAAGGATAAGGGCATTAAAATCATTGAATGAATTCATGAAACAAGCTATATACTAGGAGGTTTTTGACCTGAGAGATAAGGTGATATCATCATTCCGATTTTATATGTGAAGAAACTTGAGTCAGACAAATGTTAACTTGCCTAGAATCACACAGCTAGTGTCTGAATTGCATTTGAACTCATGTCTTCTGATCCTAGATACAGAGTTCTAGCTGCTGACTTACCTAGCTGCTTATGTCTATGGCAGTAACTCAAGCACGAATTAATCAGGGTCCCCATCAGAGTTAATAATTGACATTTTCATATCATTATAAAATTTTCAAAATTTTTTTTATTTTTCAAAATGCTTTATTTATTTTTGCATTTCCAAATTAAATTTTATTTTATCAATGAACAACAAAATCTATTTTTCTTTTTCTCTTAATCTGGCAGCTAGATGGCTCATGGAAAGAACACTGATCATGGTGTCAAGAGGACCTGAGTCCTAATCCAACCTCACATGCTAGTTGAATGACCCTAGCGAGTCATTTAAACCTCTTTCTTAGTTTCTCAATCTCAGGATGGGAGTAATAATGCCATCTTCCTCTCAGTGTTCTAGTGAGGATCAAATGAAATAATATTTGATTATTTTCTAAGCACAGTGCCTGTATCAAAGGAGGCGCTAATATGTGATTATTTTCTTGCTCTTTCCCACCTTCCCTCCCTCCAATTGAAAAAAAAATAAAATAGACTTCATTAGTAAACACTTTATTGGGCATTAAAAAAAACTCACTTCTTATTTTTTCACCTTGAATCTATCACCTCTCAGCCAGGAGGCATCCCATGGGTATCATCTTATAGCCTCTGGAATTGTGATTAGTCATTTGGAAAGTGCTTTAATACAGTATCTCCTTTGGTCTCCATTACAATCCGATGAGGCAGATACTACAGATATTATTGTAGCTGCCTTAAGATCAGCAGAAATTGAGTTACAGAGCAGATACAGCCATTTAGTGTCAAAGGCAGTATTTGAATCCAAGAGTCTTCTCTCCACTCTCTCTCCCGTTGTGCTTTCTCATTTCAGCCCCAACATCAAATATTAGCAAACAGTAATGTTTTCCATCATGCCCAAAGTCAAAATACAGTTTAATTCATTGTGTTCCAGTTCAGGCATAGAAACTGGTGACATAGATATATAGCATTTACACAAGAGACAGAGGAATGAGAAATCAGGCTACACTTCCTGATAAGATTCTCTTAGCTCAAGACAAAATAGAAAATAGGGCAGAGCAAGAAGTCAAGGGGAGACAAACAAGATAATTACTTCTCAGGATTTTTGCTCTCTATTCTGTTTCCATAGTGATAAGGACTCAAGAAGGGAAAAAAACCAATCAAACAGTACTACGAAATCTCTCTGTCTCTCTCTCTCTTTCTCTTTCCCTCCCTCCCTCTCTCCCTCCCTCCCTTTCCCTCTATTTCTCTCCCTCTCTTTCTCTCTCTCCATATATAGATAGATAGATATAGATATAGATATCTATCTATATAAAATTTAGGGGAAAAACCTAAATTAGGCATGTGTTGCTTTTGAATAACTCTTTCTTAATATATACATATGTAAAACATATACTGTTTGTATATACTATATTTTATAAATTGTTTCATTCCTCAATAATGAATATTATTATCTACAATGGGAAAGAACAATGAAAAACTAATAAATTAATCTATATTTACCTTGCCAATGTTTTGATTTTTTCATGAAAAAAGTTTAATCACAAAGTACATTTTAATTTTATAATTTTTTCTTTAGATTTACAGAACACGAGCAAGAATCTAACAGGGAAGAGCAGACAGATATTTCATAAGGTTGTTTGTCCTTCCTTTTTGAAGATGACCATGACATCAGGAAGTAATGCTATGATATGCAAGTGAATTGGATTGAATTGAGAGAGTGCTGTGCAAAGTCAACAGCCTCACTCTCTCCTCCAGAGCTGTCTGGGTCCAATGGCCAGATATAGATCAGGATGACTGGGGATGGCTCTGGATGCAGTGAGACAACTTGGCTTTTTTTAAGCTAAGGTATTTAACAGGTTTGTTTGAGGCAATTGTCCATTGGGTGATTAAAGCTAGGTAAGAAAGAAATGAGGCAAAAAATGGCCCTTCCAGAGGCTGATATGAGTGTATATTCCTCCTGTAAGATCATCTGAAATCTGATTGAGGATAGTTTAGAAGACACAAATTTTATTAAAAGGCAAGGCCAAAATATCAAAAGCAGAATAACAATTGGGAAAGGTGTCGGTGGAAGAGTCAGTAGCTTCTGAGGAAGGTTAAGCATCCAAGTGGCCTTGTCAAGGAAATCATTCAGCTAATAGGAAGCGTTGAGGTAAACACAGCAGAAAGTGTGGATCAGAGCACAGAAAGCCCCTTTAGAGGCAAGGAAGCAGTCTAAAGTGTTGCAGTTGTTTAGGATTACATGGACCAAGGGTCAAGGGACATTTAGAGATCTTTGAGGACTTGGATTGTTTCTACTTAGCTGGTTGGGACAATTTTTAATGCTGGATTATATGGGGTAAAGGGGTTTGTAGGGAACTATAATTCCAATAAGTGACTATTCAGTCTTTTTTGAGTGTTTATCATGTATGTGTGATGTATCTGCAAAATAATTCCCCTATATAGAAGAGATCAAATAAAAAAGAGATACTTGTATTTTTATAGTATACGTGAACATTTAATACACAGCAATATCTTTACTCGTTTTTTGTTTTCCTGTAGGTTCATTGTGTGATCTTCCCTCAATTCCCTGCCCCTTCTCCAACATTCACCCCACACCATCACTTCCATGTTTGCCAGGGATGATTAACTTGCAAAACTAATGAGAAGCCAGGCCAGGGCTTTTGCCTTTTCAACCAATAAAGATATCTAAAATTCTCAGCACAGATTTAGAAGTAGGGGCACTCTTAAAATAGCACCTTTTCTCATCACCAATTAAAATACTGAAGCATCTAAAGCAGAGAATGAGATGTGAGGGATAAAGGATAGCACTCACTACTGAAGTCTCCTAAAGAATGAAGATAAGGACAATATACGGGTTGTGTTATGGACTCTGCACACCTAGAAAAGGCATACCTCAAGGAAAGGATTAGATAAGCAGATCTATTGGAGGAAGAAGGAGAGGTTGATAGGAGCCCTTAATAAAAGGGCTTAAGTGTGACTAGAAGCTATTAATTAGTTTCTTGGTTCCCATAAAAGTGAGGGAAAGGGAGTCAAAGTCTATTGAGCCAGAAAAAGCCTAGTCAACAAATATGCATTAAAACCCTACATGCCATGCATTGTGCTAAGCACTGATAACACAAAGATAAAACAATTTCTGTTTCCAAGAGCTCATCTAATAGGGAGAAACAACATTACACATAAAAAAAAAAAAGTTTCGTATGACAAAGGAGATTAATGACCCTGGATGCTAAATGAACCATTGAAGAAGAATAAGGTTAAGAAGACAGGAAAGGTAAGAAGGAGCCATTTGCTCAGTAGGCTTTAAAAGGAGTAACAACCTCTCTTTTTCCCTTTTTCTAAAGTATCATTTGAGATTCTGCTGGACCTCCTTTAGATTTCTCTCATGGAATCTCTTTTCCCTCTCTAGTGGTAGCATTGGTGGCCACATACACATAGCAACGAGAAGATCGTTGTCTATCAAATCACATGCTGCCTCTTCTGCTTGATATTTCTTTTCTTGATCATAGGTGACTAAACTAATTGTGAGACTGGAAGAAAATCCTACATTTTAGGTACAGTCATATCAAAATCAATTTAATTATTTTAGATTTAACAAATTCTAAATATTTCTGCCTACCAAGGTCTAACCCATGCCTTTGAAAATCTCTCTTATTCAAGTTGTTCATAGTATTCTCAAATGGATAAAATTCCAGTGAGGTAAAACATAAATTACTGAACTCTGATGAAAGTTCAGTTAGCCCCTTGTTTCATAAAGCCCGGAACATTAATCTTTTAACTTTTGGTTCACCCTTGGAAAATCATTTTTATAAAATCGGTTAATCCTTTTTTGACCACTTTCTTAAAAGATTCTCATACAATTTAAGTGCAACCCTCCAAAGTAAGAGTTTGTTTTGCTTGTGATCATTCCTTGTAATGTCTGGGCTAGTTTTCTGGAGGGCCTTCGGATCAGCTTTTGTCTCAGCAGAATTTCTGATCACCACAAGCATAATCAGGGATAAAGTCCAAAGTCTTTATTGTCTCCTTTAGTCTCCCAGTCTGCAACAGCTGTCTGCACATCTCAGTCTCTGCTCCTATCCAGCCAGCCAGCCAGTCAGCAGTCTGCTCATCCAAATGTAGTGTACTGCTCTCTAGAACCCCCAAGTTGGGGTGACAAAGCCTAGCATTGCTTTCTAGAGCCCCCACACCAGAATGGATTAAAATATAACGTCCAGACTAAAATATAGTGTCTCTGGAGGATCTTGGGACCAGCTCCAGTCCTTGGTCTTGGTGAAGAAGTGATGAAGGCAGAAGAGCCACCATGAGGCTGGTCAAGTCTTCTCTTCTGTGGCTGTTTTTCCCCAGTTTATTACAATTAAATTAATTCATCATACTAAGGATAAGCCAATCATTATATCACTAGGGAACCAATTATCTCTTCAGTTCCACTGAGTTAACATCTTGTTGTAGGATTGAATCAATCATACTGAGTCTTAAGTATACCTTTTCAGAGTTCCTGCCTTCTACAATTCCTTCCATGACTATCCTCTCTTTTATACAACTTTCTACTCTTTTACTATCCCTCTATGTTTCCCTGTAATGTTTAATGTGATTTTCTTTATGTGCTTTTGTGTTCTTTATGTGCTCAATCTTCCTTTGACTGATTCAGATAATATCAAGATTCATGGCATGCTCAATTCTTCTCACCTCTTCTGTGATTTTCTTATGAATCTTCATGAAAAATAGTAACATCATCACTATCGTTACCCATTTCGTCTCCAGAATTCTTTAGTGATATTTCAATCTCTAACAGAACATCTAAGACTAAGATGTTAAGAATGGTTCTACTTACCTGGATGGTGAAAATACTTTGGAACAAAAATCTTTGTAAATCATTTCCCTTTTTCATGTCTTTGTTGTATTTCCAGTTTCATCCTTAAATGTTTTCAGGATGTTTTTGCTAATTGATTCTTGTAAAACTTTCTTTAAACTGATTTGATTCTCCATGTTTCTTGGTTCTATAAAGTGATATTACTATTTCCCATTGCTTTTTTTTCTGGAACTACAAATAAGGCTGTATTTTAAACCATTGTTGTCTTTGGCTTCTTGGTCTCCATGCTTGCAAAAAAATTGTTTGCTTAATGAGGCACTTTTTAGATTCTTTTGGTCTTTTTACAACAGTTCATTTTTCATAATTTATAACTTCTCTATGAAATCATGCAGTTGGTAACTGCCCTTTCTTCCATCTAAAACACATTTTTCATTGTCAGTATTTGTTCAAATATATTAGGTTTTAATTTCAAATAAGTGTCATATCTTTTCCTCATTTTTGTTATTTCTTCTGGCCATGTATTAATTTTGAATTTTGCTTTAATAGGTTGGTAGTCTGACTGTACATTCAAAATTAATTTCCTCATTACTAACAAGTTATTTTTGCCTGACAAAAATAATTAACTTTATTTTTTTGTGATGTTATTTGCTGCTGGGGTAGAGCAAAGATGACAGAGAGAAACCAGAAAGTTACCTGAACTCTCCCCAGTTTCCCTTGGAAACAACATTAAATCAAGCCTCTAAATGAATTCTGGAATGGTAGAACCCACAAAAATATGGAGTGAAACAGTTTTACAACTTAGGATAACTTAGAAAAACATTAGGAAAGGTTTGTGTCAGTTGAATAAAAAGGGAGTGTGGCTTCTGGTAGACATATTGTGAACAAGCAGCAAGAGACTTTTAGACAGCACAGATCAACAGCCAGACCCTTCTGTCCTAGTTCAGCATGTCAGTGGTATAGCAGATCAGCTGTGAGGCCCCCAGCCTCAGTATAGAAGGCAAATTATGAGCCTTAGAATCCTGCACAACACTTGTAACTACATCTGGCCAATCCAGCCCAATGGACAAGCTTCCAGCACTTCAGTTAGCACCTTGTGCTAAAAGCTAGTGATGAGACCCATGTCCCTCAGCAAAAGAAACTTGGGACAATGTCCTCTGTGTCTTAGAAGTAGAGCTCAACTTTTTAAAATGAGCAAAAAAAAGCAAGAAGAGCCCTGATCATAGAAAATTGCTATGGAGACAGGGAAGATAAGAACACAAGCCCAGAAGAGAATAGCAGTGGCAAAATGCCTACATGTAAAAACTTCAAAGGCAAATATGAATTGGTCTCAAGTTCAGAAAGTTCTCTTGGAAGAACTCAAGAAGGATTTTAAAAATCAAGTAAGAAGTAAAAGAAAAATTTGGAAAAGAAATGAGGGTTTTGCAGGAGAATTATAAAAAAAGAGTCAACAGATTGGAAAAGGAAACACAAAAATTCACTGAAAAAAACAAATCCTTAAAAAATAAAATTGTCCAGATGATACTTGGTGGGCCACATGTCTAACACCTTCTGATTGCTTTCTTGAAGGAAATACATATAATGTATATGGCAGAAGTTTTTGTGAAGTTTCTAAGTCTTTAGCTTTCAATCTTTATTCCTGATAAGTGATCTTAAAGTATATGGTGATTTAATATGGAAGGTCTTCTGGAGTTTATTGAAGAATTCTCTTTTGTAACAGATATTGTGCATAGGTTATGATGATTTTCATAATTATTTTTGGTATGAAACTTAGCCATCTGTACTTGCCCACACTTTAGCACCTAATAGTATATGTCCTGCCTTCTATAATAGATTCTTTATGTTGCTTAAAGTGCATTAGTCTTGTTTCAGTGAAATTATATGCATCTTGAAGGCAAAGGTTATGTTTTAGCCCAGTGCTTAGTGCAGCTAGAAGAAATTGCTGAAGACCCATTGATTTGTAAGTGACATACACAAATAAGTATAGGGGAGAGAGAATTGGGTTCAGATCTCACTTCTGGTGCTTACCACCTGTGTGTCCTTGTCAAGTCAGCTTGAAATACTTTTTTTTTTCAATTTTTCTTTCCACATATGCAAACCTAATCAGCTTTCATTGACTTTTTGGTTTTAGCTCAAGATATTTTACAAGTCCTAGGCAGTTGTCACATCTCCTGTCGGCAGTATGACAGTGGAGACAGTGACTAGACAAACTGTCCTTCAAAGGGGTTGGCTTAAGCACAGATAAAAATATTACTGAAAGCCAGGCTTTACCTCTCTTACAGTCTTGTTCCCCCTCAAATTCCAAATGGAGATTATTAGCTACACCCTCCATACTTGGCAAAACAGGAAGGCTATCTATCCAATTGCTATATTGGCTGAAAACCAATGGGACAGAGTACAAAGACGACATTGCAAAAATAGTCAATGATGGAGGAACTACAGAAAGACAAGCATATTATTACATTGCTTGTACAGCTGTGAATTAGTCTGTCCACTTTGGAAAGCAATTTGGAAATATGCTAGTAAAGTGACTAAAATGTTTATTTCATTTGGTCCAGATATTTCATTGTCCTGTTTATATCTCAAAAGGGAGGGAAGAAGAAAGAGGTCAAAGACAAAAAAGAAAGGCACCATATATGCAAAAATATTAATAATGACATTTTGGTAGCCAAAAAAAACTGGAATCAAAGGAATTGCCTATTGATTGAGAAATGGCTGAATGAATTGGGGTCCAGGGATTACTGCATTGTAAGAAATGATGAGTATGAAAATTCAGGGAGGCATGGGAAGTTATATGAATTGTTGCAGATTGAAGTAAGCAGAACAGGAAAACCGTACATTCAGTAATTGCAATAACATAAAGAGAAAGATCAAGAAAGCCAAACTAAGTGCTATCTAGTAAAGGCCAACATTGGAGCTGGTAAAAGATGAGAAAATGTATCTCCCTCTCTTCATTGAAGAGGTGGAAGAATAAGGTTGTGCAAAGTTACACATGCTATCATAGCCAGCTGAGTTTTTTTTAAATTAATATTTGTCCTAAGGGAAGAATCTCTGGGTAGATGAGAGAGAAGACATTTGGAAATTATTTTGATGATAAAACAAGAGGAGTAGCTTTTAAAAGAAAAAAATAATACTGTATTATTTTATAGTAAATAGAAAAAATTGCTTTTGGCACTAAATGACCATGGAATGAAGCTTTGATATTGATATATAATATTATCATTATCAGTGAATTTATAAGAGGTGCATGGATAATGATTGATTTCTCTTCCCTCCCCCACAATTTTACACACTTCATATAACTTAAAATTTAATTTCAGCACAAAGGTGCATATTTAACACATTTCAGAAAAGAATGGCCTTTTAAAGATGTGAGGGGACAGCAAGTCATATTGATTATAAAGCTGGCCTCAGAGTTGGAAAGAGTTGCATTTATCAAATGGAGGAATAATATAGCTAGGTGGTCTAACTGAATGAGCACCGAACTTGGAGTCAGGAAAACAAAAGTTTTGATTTTGTCTCAGACATGCGCTAATTGTATGACCCTGGAAAAGTCACTTAATCCCTGTTTTCTTTAGTTTTCCCATCTTTAAAATAGGGATAATAATATTATCTATTTTTATCATAGATTATTATGAGATAATATTTGTAAAGCATTTTACCAAAATTAAAATGCTATATAAATGCTATAAAATGATTTATAAATGCTAACTATTACTATCAAGTGTTAAAAACCCTTTAAGTGTGGTTCTAAGATTTCATTAGTATGAAGATCCCTTCACTCATTCATATCAGCAACTTGGTAAAAAAAAATTTTTTTCTGAGGCAATTGGAGTGACTTGGTCAGGGTCACACAGTTAGGAAGTGTTAAGTGTCTGAGACCAGAATTGAAATCAGGTCCTTCTTACATCAAGACTGGTGCTCTATCCACTGCACAACTTGGTAATTCTTTACCTCATATCTTAGAGATTTGTTTGGGATTCTAAGAAATTAGATGTCCTTCCTAAGGCAACCTAGCTAGTATATGTCAGAGTTAGGACTTATTCAAAGGCTAGTCTTCCATCTACTCTCCTGCTCTGATGTTCTGGTAAATTCATATTCATAGGGAAGATTATTTTATTGGGTGAATCAATGATTAGAAAAAAGGAGCAATAGGTTGGTAAGGCAAATATTTCCCATATTTTCTGGGCTCATAGGATTACAGTATTATAAGGGAATTGAGGGATCATTTAGTCCAATTCACACTTTTAAACAATTTTTTTCTGAGAAATAAATCCTAGTAATTGATTGTTATGATGACAGATTGCTTAACTTTATTCCTTATGAAACTTTTTAGTATGCTAGATTGTTAGGGTTAGCCTTAGTCCAATGGGAATTATTATATAATGAAAAAAAAAAGAAATTTCCTTTCAGTTTATTAAAAATTTGCTTAATACTGCACTAGCTATTAAAATCTGATTACCCAGCTGGTCCAACTTTGAGCTTTCATTAAGTTGCTTACTATTAATTTAGAAGAAAGATTTTTCTTTCCCTTTGAACAGTAGTCCTTAATTATTCTTGGCATCTAAATTGTTAGCTGTTGTCTACAGTTGCCAGTACAAGTGGAAGAGTTTTCTTAATTCCTTCAAACCCCCTTTCAAAGGCAAGTCATTTAAAATACTTATGCTCTAAAAGCCTTTTGTTCAGCTGATAAACAGTGGGAATAATTTAAAAATATATGCAAATTTTTTTACTAGATGTAATATGGTATAATGTTTACAGAACTAGTCTAAGTTAAGAAGACCTGCACTCAAATCCTACCTCAGAAACATTCCAGCTTTGAGTCTTTTTCTGGGGAAGTCACTTAGTCTCTTAGTGAGTGCCCTAAGAAGCTATTTCAAACTCTAAAATGCAGATCTGAATTTTAGAAGGGGAAAAAGTTCACTCATGAGAGTGCTCACAGCAAGGATGAAATCAGGATCAGTCCCTCCTCATATTTTTTTTACTGATATGTTTTATTTTTGCATCACCTTTGGTACTGAACATTATCATTCTCTCCTCCCCCTATCCAGTGAGTCATCCATTGTTTAAAAAAAGAAAAAATCCAACAGTTCCTTCAGACCAACACAGTTTGACATCACGTGCAATGTTATACAGCGATGATACCTTACCTCTGTGAAGAAGGGAAAAATCCTAGGATCACAGATTTAGAATTGGACCTCTGAGGTCAACTAGTCCAACCGCTTAATTTTACAGATCAAGAAACTGAAGGGAAGAGGGGAAGTGACTTACTGAAGGAGGAAGGTCACATACACATGACATCACATGTGATCACATCACATATTAGAGAGAGAGAGACAGAGAGAGACACACAGAGACAGAGATTGAGAGATGAGACAGAGACAAAGACTGAGAAAGACATAGAGACAGACAGAGATTGAAAAAGACAGACAGACAGAGACAGAGAGAGAATCAGAGACAGAGGGAGGAAAGGAAGGAAGGGAAGCGATACAGACAGACAGACACAGACACAGAGGGAGAGAGAGGAGGGGAGAAAGAGAGAGAGAGAGAGAGAGAGAGAGAGAGAGAGAGAGAGAGAGAGAGAGAGGAGAGAGAGAGAGAGAGAGAGAGAGAGAGAGAGAGAGAGAGAGAGAGAGAGAGAGAGAGATTGAAGGTTGAAATTTGGAGAACTTCCTTATAAAACTGATGTTATATATTACCAAAAATATTAACCTGTTTCAAAAGAACTCTCCTTTGCTTCTCAAAGGTAAGCTTCTTGAGGACAAGACCTGGTTCTTCCCCAGATTTCCTAGTCCACTGTCAGTGTTCATTAGCACTGTGGCTAGAGTGCCAAGGTTGGAGTCAAGAATACCTAAGATCAAATTCCACCTCCAACACTTGCTAGCTGTGTGACTGTGATTTAAGGCAAGTCACTTAACCTGTTTGCCTCAGTTTATTTACCTAAGATAAAGATAATAATAGCACCTATTTCTCAAGGTGGTTGTAAGAACCAAGTGAAATAATTGTAAACACTTTAACACATTGCCTGGAACATAGTAAGCACTATATAAATGTTAGCAAACATTATCATTATTATTGTGCATATATATTATACAGATATTAGCTTCATTTTATTTTTCAAAATACATCCAAAAATAGTTTTCAATATTCATCCTTGCAAAACTTTGTGTTCTAAATTTTTCTCCCTCCCTCCTCCCCCCCCCAGACATCAAGTAATCCAATATAGGTTAAACATGTGCATTTCTTCTAAACATATTTCCACATTCATCATGATGCACAAGAAAAATCAGGTCAAAAACAGAAAAATGAGAAAGAAAAAAGCCAAGCAAACAAGAACAAAAAAGAAAATACTAAGTTGGTGATCCACATTCAGTCCCTTAGTCCTCTCTCTGGATGCTGATGACTCTCTCCATCACAAGGAACTATAGTCTAAGAAATAGATGAAGAAGCCCAGGAGACAAATCCCTTAAGCATCTGTACCTGATCTTGTTACACCTTTGGACAAGAACACCATGATTATTTGCACAACTCTGTCTGATACTACTATACTTATCTATTTAGGGAAAAAGTTTAGGAAATTTGAGTCTTGACCTTATCTTTCCAATACCAATGCATCTAGTGATTTTTACTTTGCTGTGCTATAAATTAAAAAAAAAACTCATAAAAAAGTAATATTGCATCATGGGATATTTAGGATCCTAGCCTGTTTCTTAGAGATAAGATGTTATGATTGTTCAGAACCTAAGGGAATGCAAAATCAATAATACTTCCATGGGAAAAGTAAAGTTTCCTATTAAAGAATTATCAATAGCAACAATGACAAACTTTGTCTATTGAGGTCTTCTTTCTTCAGAGCAGTAATCAATGTGGTTTACAATGTATGACTTACTTATTTCCAAAAAGAACTGTAGGTGGCTTTGTAATCAAACTGTACATTCTAATTGGATACTTCCTTTGTGCTCCTATTACTATGAACTCAGTACTCAGATATTCACATGGAGTTATGATCTCATCAATTTGGAGATTCTGCACCATGCAGGTCACAGCTTCTCCCTATCCCCATTTTCCTTTTTTGCTCAACTCCATCCATGCCCTTCCATTAGACTGCCACTGGATGAGGGACACAAGAGAAGAATAATTCAATTCAAATAATAATAATAATAATGTTTATTAAATGCTTTCTATCTCCTTTTTATTAATCCTTCCATGAAAACAGGAAATGTTTTGTAGCCCTTCAGTACTTAGCACAGACTGTAATAAGTACTGTTTATTGATCGATTTTGTTTGTTGATTGTCTATTATGTGTCAGGCATTGTGTTAGATTATTTAGGTTATTTAATAGATTAATATACTAGATTATTTTTTAAAAATTCAATTATACCATTTATAGATCTAGATGAAATTTCAGAGGCCATCTGATCCAATTCTTCCTTTTATAGATTAGGAAACTGAGGCCCACATAAGTTAAATGATTTGTCTAAAATAATACAAGTGGCAAGCATCAGAGGAAAGATTTGAACCCAGGACCTCTGACTCCTGAGAAAATGTCTACTATTGTTATGTGGAAGAATTAGTCAGCTATGCAGTGATGATGGCAGGATGTGATGAAGCAAAGGAGAGATTCAAATAAGGCAGTAGGAAGGACCATTGGTGTACTATTGGTGACAACTTGAACTGAATTGGGAAAACCAATTGCTAAATTTTCAGTGTGAGCCTTGATACCCTGGCTGTCCAAATACTACAAATCAGGGTTTGATTTATTGTTTTGTTGATTGTCTAGATTTAAGAAAATGATGAAGAAAATGTTAATGATGAGATTAAACTGAAGAGTGTGTTGAGTCATTTGTTAAGTATTTTCCCATACAGTAAAACACTCTCATCTGGTGAGATCAGAGAAGACTTTATGGTAGAGATAGTCCCTAATCCAAGTCTTGAAAAAGAAAAGGATTATGAAATGTAGAAATGTGGAAGGAGTACATTCAATATCTATATCAGTATCTATATCTATATCTGTAGCTGTAGCTGTCTATGTCTTTATATCAGTATATGTAAATATGCATGTATATTCATCTCTACATAAGGATTTCTACATTTCTACATCTATATGATCTCTATATACATTCAAATATCTATCTTTATATCTATCTTTTTATCTTCATATCATCTATCTATCTACCTATCCTCTTTCCATCATCTATCTTCTTATCTATGTATCTATATCTTGTCACTGGACCTAGATGGCTCAGAAGGAGAAAATGAAGCAGGTGATCTTGCACAGCCCTTTCTCACTTCAATTCAACTCATTTGGATGTCATGGTATCACCTCCTGAAGTTCTTTCTTTCTTTCTTTTCTTTCTTTCTTTCTTTCTTTCTTTCTTTCTTTCTTTCTTTCTTTCTTTCTTTCTTTCTTTCTTTCTTTCTTTCTTTCTTTCTCTCTAACCCTGCCCTCAAAGACCTTATTGCCTTATTCTAGGAGTTAAACCACAGGGTAATGTTTATAGATGAGACTTAGAGTTCAATTAAGAGAATTCAATTGAGAAATATAAACCAAATCTTGGTTTATGGATAGGCAGGACTGCAGAGAAAAGTGATAGAGAAATTGAATAGACACAATACACCCCAATTCCAAAGGGTCTCCAATTTATACCATTATCTGTCTGAAAACTCCTGCCCAGTCTAATAGCTGAGGTGGCAAATTTATGCCGTTTTCAGCTGTGCCTCTATCATGATGAATAGCATTGTAAATCACTGATTATAGTTATCTGTGTCATTCCTGCTGCCAAACTGTTCTATGTGGGCAAGGGCCATGTCTTATCTCAACTCCTATTTCTCCCAGTATCTAACAATACTCTGGATGTGATAGGTTCTTAATAAATGTTTGGTGAAGCTTTCCTAACTTCTACTTTTTCATTTTTTCAGATAAGATTAAGCGCCACAAAAAAACTTTTTTTATCCAGTCCTAATTTTTCAGCTGAGTAAATTGAGTCCCAGAGAAATTTTTAATAGCTAAATTTGCATTGATTTTTTTTACATCAGTTATACATTCTATTGTATACCTTCCCCAATCCTTCCCATACAGCCAACACTTATCATTGTTGTTCATTCATTTCAGTTTGTCCTACTCTTCGTGAGTTCATTTGGGCTTTTCTTAGAAGAGATACTAAAATGATTTGCCATTTCTTTCTCCAGCTCATTTTTACAGATGAATAAACTGAGGCAAACAAGGTTAAGTGATTTACTCAGGATCCCATAGCTAGTAAGTATCTGAGATCACCTTTGAACTTAGTCTAACTGATTCTAGGCCTGGAATTCTGTCTCCTGAGTCACCTAACTGCTCCCAACACTTATAATAAGGAATTTTAAAAGAGGATAAAAAAATACCATTCTGTAAAACCTGACAACATATTTAAAAAATCTTATATTTTATGTAATGTTCCACATCCGCAGTCCTCTATCTTTTTGCAAAGAAACAGAGGCAAATGTGTTCTCATATTTCTTCTTTGCAGATTATTACTATAATTTTGGTTGCTGTAATTCTGTAGCCTTCAGTTATGATTTGTTGTTACTGTTGTTCTGTTCATTTTACATTGTTATTATAATCATGGTGTATATTATTTTCTTGGTTTTGCTTACTCTACTTTTTATTAATTCATATAAGTCTTACAATGCTTTTCTGCGTTCATCAAATTAATTGTTTCTCACAGAGTGCTATCCCATTACATTTTTAAGCCATGACTTATTTAACCATGGATGTTTGATGTATGTTTACTTTGTATCTAGTTCTTTGCTACCACAAAAAAGTGCTACTATATATTTTGTTTTTTTTTTCTTTTTGTCATTGACCTCATTTAGGTATATGTCTATAAAGTGAAATCTCTGGGTCAAAGGGCCTACACATTTTAGTTACTTTATGGAATTTCAAATTGCTTTCCAGAATGTTTGAACTAGTCAAGTGGATCTGAGTTCAGATGTGATCTCAGACACTTAATATTTCCTAGCTGTGTGACCCTGAGCAAGTCACTTAACCCCAATTGCCTACAAAACAACAACAAACTGGGGCAGCTAGATGGCACAGTGGATAAAGCACTGGCACTGGAGTTAGGAGGACCACAATATTTAGACTGGTTTGTGGCTCCACTAATAACCCACAGCTCTTCCAAGTTGACTATGCCCATTTTTTGTCTTTTTATTAATTTTTATTTATTAATTTTTTTATTAATTAAATCAATGAAATAAAACGTCAAGATTGCTTTGCTGTGCATTTCCTTTATTATTGATTTAGAACATTCTTTATATAATTGCTAATGGTTTACAATTCTTTCTTTGATTTTTTTATTATTATTATAGATTTTTATTGACAAAACATATGCATGGGTAATTTTTCAACATTGACCCTTGTAAACACTTCAGTTCCAACTTTTTCCCTCCTTCCCTCCACCCCCTCCCCTAGATGGCAGGCAGTCCCATACATGTTAAACATATTAAAGTATATGTTAAATACAATATACGTGTACATATTTATACAGTTATCCTATTGCATAAGAAAAATCGGATTTAGAAAGAAGGTAAAAACAACCTGGGAAGAAAAACAAAAATGGTTTGCAATTCTTTTGAGAACTAATTGTTCATACTGACCTTTTATGTATCAGAGAATAGTTTTTGGTCATAAATTTCTCTTTGCTTTCTATGTAATTTGGTCCTAGATAAATTAAGTTGACTAAGATCTATATTAATAGTGCTGGAATGCGTCTATTTTGATCCTTATGAGAGCATAATATCTTTTTTTCTCTTTGCCAAAAGAAAAGTTTATTTAGAAGAGATTACAGACAAAAAAAGACAGCTTACAGATATAAATAAAAATAAAATGGACCCCAGGAATGGCAAATATGAAAAAGCTGGCACAGCATATAGTTAGAAGGAAAGGAATTTGGAAGAATCCATTAAAGGAATATGCCATGAAATCTGGGATGTGCCATTGACAGGCAGGTTAGAACTATAGAGGAGTTTAGCAAAGTAACCAAGTTAGCTACAGTAAGGAAAAAGATGCCATTAAAGGGAAGGCATTATGAAGGGGAGAGAGAGTAACTCATACTGGGCTTAGTCCTGAGAAGAACTTAGCAAATCTCTTCATCATAAGCAAATCGTTTTATAGGGGAGATACAGGCTTAAGGTTTTTCAGGGAAGTAAAGGTGGTAACTCAGAGGGAGGGATCAAGGAGGAAAAGAAGTGCCAGGGAAGAAAGCATAACATCTTAACTAATATCAAATAAATGTAGTGTAGTGGGAAAGGACCTGTTTGACAATTAGAGATCTTGAATTTGAATTTGTAGTGAGCCTGTAAAAACGTCTCTCCTAAAGACGGATTAGATGACTTTTAAAGTTTCTTCCATTTCTAAATCTGTGATCCTATGATTCCATGATTCTCTCAATCCTAACTGTAATTCTCCTTTATGATTTTAGGTAAATGTCTTTTGAACACCTTTATTTTTGCTTAAGCTGCTAATTCATTTCAACACCTTCCCATTCCTATCATACCATTAGTGATCCATACAAATCATTCCTTCACCCCCATCTCCACCCTCACCTCTCTTCCAGCAACATTGAAATTGGCCATCTGTGTTCTATTTCCCTCCTAGTTATGAATATTATGTCTTGCTAACATATATGTAAGAAAGATTATTCTAGAACTAGTATGATATATAAATTGAAAAGAATGGCAGAGGAAGACTTACTAGATGGATATTGAACAAGGGATTTGTTAGGCATCATTTAATCAGGATTGGAAGAGACCTCAAAGGTCACCTAATTCCTTTAATGAACAGGATTCATTCTACAAAGTATGTTTTCATATGATACTCTTGTTATTAAAAGAAAACTGTAATCTAATATGACTCCTAGATATTTAAGATTCTCTACTAAACAGTGAAATAGACCTTTCTCTATGAGCAAGGAAAAAAGTGGTAATGACATGGCAAGTGGTCACCTAACCCCTGCTTGAATACCTCTTTTTAGTAATGAAGACCCTATTAACACTGTCTAACATTCATATAAACTTTACAAATATTATTTCTTTTGATACTCAAAATAAACCTATTAAGCAAGTGCTATTATTATGCAAATTTTACAGATGAGTAAACCAAGGAAGGTAGAGATAACTTGCCCAAGATTACACATAGCACCTGAGAGAGAATTCAAGCTAAAGTTTTTCCTAATGACCAGCAGTACATCTTGTGTCAAGGCAGCTCTAATCATTAGAACATTTATTAAGCTCTTACTATATGCCAGACACCGTGCCCTAGCACTTTATGATATTATCTTACTTAATCCTCATGACAATCCTGGAATTTAAATGGCAATGTTATTTCCATTGAGGCAATTGAGACAAACAGAGGTTAAGTTACTTGACTAGGTAGTAATATGTAATGTCAAATTTGAACGGATGTCATCTTGACTCTAGACCCAGAACATTAGCCATTGCACCAATATTTTATCTCTCTGCTACTTCAATTTATTGTTTTGTCCTCTGGGGCCAGGTTGAGCAAGGTTAATTTCTCTTCCCATGACAGCCCTTCAAATGGGCAACTGACGTGGTGGCCGACAACTCCAAATTTTGTGCTGTCTACAATTCTGACAGTCACACTATTTATGCCTTTATTCATATCATTGATTAAAAAATATTGAACAGCAGAGAGGCAAGGACTGATTCCTGGATTCTTAGAGTAGAAACTTCTCCCTTGATTGGCATTGGTTGTTTAATGACTGGCTAGTTTTTAGATCCAGTCATTTAACTAGACCTGCATCTGCCTAAATGCATTACTACTTAATCTATGTCTGGCCATTTTATTCACAAAGAAAGAAGAAGAGACTCTGTAAAATTGTTTGTTAAAATACAAATGAACTCTATCTTTAGCAGTCGTGTCAAATAGAAAAGGAGGAGAACTCATCCATAGACAAGGAACCCTCTGGACCACATATAGATTAATTTTAAAATGTGATATTATCTGTTTTACTATATTTTTATTTAATTTGCTAAATAATTCCAAGTTACATTTCAACATGGTTCAGGCTTCCCTTAGGAGTAAGCTGGATGGGTTGTATCACTGGTGAAATCTACATCCTGCTATTTTATTTACAAATATAACCTGAGAAACTTTATCAAGTGCTTTGTTAAAATATGGATAAGCTGTATCTATAGAAGATTTCTGATTTCATAATTTATTTAAAAAAGAAAGTAAGATTAGTCTGGCATGATTAAGCTATGCTAACTCCCAGTGATTGCTACTGAATTTTATAGTTACTATTTCTTTAATAAAAGGGGAAAGAGAATGGATTTGTGATTTTGTTGGTTTAGGCAACTACTTGGATGAGGAAATTCCCTTAACCAATGCAGCTCAGCACCTTCTCTAAAATTTATAGATTTAGAGAATTGTTTCAAACATTAAGAGGCTTGCTCAAGGTCATATAGCCAATATGTATCAGAAGAGGGACTTCAGCCCAACAGCTCTCTATGTACAACACTATCCTACCCCTAAACCCACAAGGAACCTTAGAGGGCATGAAGTTCAACCTCCTCATTTTATTGATGTGGGAAATGAGAGAAAGGTGAATTAGGAGGGGATTGTCTAAGTGCAACGACAAAGTGGGAGTCTGAATTCCAAACTAAACTTTCTCTGCATTACATCACATTGGATACATTCTAGAAGTTTGCAAAGAATTGAAATCAAAGCTGTTAGTGTATAGAATGTCAACTCTACCCATTGTTTGCCTATCTCCAATCCTGTGTCAACTTTCCTGTTTTCTGTATTTTTTCAAAAATAATTTCCAACAACTTTTAAAGACTTTAGAATGCTGACCAACACAATAATAAGCCACGAGTCAAAAAGAATAAGCTGAAACATCCTTCAGAGAGATAATGGATTTAAAATATAGAGACATACAACTTTGAATGTGGTTAATGTGGGATTCTTTTTTTTTTTTTGCTTTACTATAGATGTGCATTGAATTATATATGGATTTACATTTTAGACTTGCTTTTTAGTTTATTTTTTCAATTTGTCCAGTGGAGGAGAGGAGTAGTGGGAGGCACAGATCGATGAAACAATACTTTCAAAACCCCAGACAAACAAAGATAGCCTTCAGTCAATGAACAATCACACCTGCCAGGTTTTTTTCCCCCAATAATTTGAACTCAAGGAATACAGCTAGGTGCACTTATCCTGTATTATCACTTTAAAAAATTTTAATAGGCATAGAAAAAAATTTAATAGACAATTTTTATAATAGTCTTCCATTTTCATAATACATGCAGACAGCCTAAATTATTCACCCTTGCAAAACCCTGTGCTCCCCTCCCTATACCCCTACATAGCAAGCAATCCAATATATGCTAAATGTGTGGAATTCTTCTATACACATTTACACATTGATCATGCTGCACAAGAAAAACCAGATCAAAAAGGAAAAAAATGAGAAAAAAAGAAAGCAAATAACAACAAAAAGTGAAAATACTATGTTGTGATCCATATTCAATTTCCACAGTTCTCTTTCTGAATGCAGATGACTCTCTTCATCACATTTCTATTGGAAATGAATCAGCTCATGGTTGAAAAGAGCTACATCCATCAGAAATGATCATCATATAATCTTGTTGTGGCCAGGTACAATATTCTCTTGGTTCTATTCACTTCACTCAAGATCAATTCATGTAAGTCTCTCCAGGCCCTTCTAAAATCATCTTAATTGATCATTTCTTGCAGAACAATAATGTTCTATAACATTCATATACTTTGGTGTACAAGAATTCTGCTATTCTTTGATATTAATTCTTTGTTATCAATCCTTGATTCTATTTTTCTTTTTAAAAATTTTTTTTATTATGACTTTTTATTGACAGAACATATGCCTGGGTAATTTTTTACAACATTATCCCTTGCACTCACCTCTGTTCTGACTTTTCCCTTCCCTCTCTCCACCCCTCTTCCCTAGATGGCAGGCAGTCTTATACATGTTAAATATGTTATAGTATATCCTAGATACAATACATGAGTGCAGAATCGAACAGTTCTCTTGTTGCACAGGAAGAACTGGATTCAGAAGGTAAAAATAAACTGGGAAGAAAAACAAAAATGCAAGTAGTTCACATTCATTTCCCAGTGTTCCTTCTCTGGGTGTGGCTGATTCTGTACATTATTGATCAATTGGAACTGAATTAGATCTTCTCTTTGTCGAAGATATCCATTTCCATCAGAATACATCCTCATACAGTATTGTTGTTGAAGTGTGTAATGTTTTCCTGGTTCTGCTCATTTCACTCAGCATCAGTTCATGTAAATCTCTCCAAGCTTCTCTGTATTCATCCTGCTGATCATCCTTATATATATAGAACAAAAATATTTCATAGCATTTATATAACATAACTTATTCAGCCATTCTCCAACTGATGGCATCTATTCATTTTCCAGTTTTTAGCCACTACAAACAGGGCTGCCACAAACATTTTGGCACATACAGGTCCCTTTCCCTTCTTCAATATCTCTTTGGGATATAATCCCAGTAGAAACACTGCTGGATCAAAGGTTATGCCCAGTTTGATAACTTTTTGGGCATAATTCCAGATTGCTTTCCAGAATGGTTGGACCCATTCCCAATTCTACCAACAAAATATCAATGTCCCAGTTTTCCCATATCCTCTCCAACATTGGTCATTATCGTTTCCTGTCATCTTAGCCAATCTGACAGGTGTGTAGTGGTATCTCAGAGTTGTCTTAATTTGCATTTCTCTGACTTGATTCTATTTTCTACAAATGCTTTTTTAAAGTTTGAATTTGTCATTGAGTTCTCCATGCAACCCTATCAGCTTTTTGCTTATTTTATTTTGATGAGGCATTTAGTGTGAAGTGACTTGCTCAGGATCTCACAGCCAGTAAGTGTTAAGTAAATAATTTAATATCAAGTTTGAACTCAGTTCTTCCTGACTTCAGGCTGGTGCGCTATCCACTGTACCATCTAGCTGCACCCCCCATCATCTTTTTAAATAACCACCATTTTAAAAAAATGAATTATTTATGTTTGTGCCATCACAATTTCATTTCCTTCCTTCTTGAGTCAATGGAAAGAAAGAAAGAAGGAAGGAAAGAAAGAAGAGAGGAAGGTGTTATTTTCTAGTTAAGGAAACTGAGGCAGTCAGAGATTTGCAACTATCATCTGAGGTTAGGGAAATTGTAATCTTCTTGACTATAGTCTCAGCATAATCTCCATGAGCCATGGGATTCAATCCAAATACAATGCTAGATTCTGACTTAGTAAGTATGTTAAAGACTAACTCATAGTCATCAACAGCTTTTACCTAGTTAACAAAATAAAGAGATGGTGTATATACTCAAGCCCTAATTCTGAAGCTTTATTTTAATTCTTCCAATAGTTAAAATTGGACCTGAAGTATAACTTTCTATATGTGACCCTGAAGGGTTGAATACACTAACCTCTTCTTCATATCACCGTGCTTCACAAAATTACTTTTATACCATCTACTGATTGCTCAACATTAAACTTCTACAGGAGCATGTATTCTGCAGAGTCATAATGAAATTCAAGTTAAAGACTGGCATTAACTCTGTAATCTTAAACAAACGGCAATAGCAGTCACTAGGGCAGCCTGGAGTGTAGCCATCTCCTATAAGAAGGCTTTTGAACAAAGACAATCTACAGTCCCAAGAGACAACAATAGAACCAGCTTCCTTTACCACTCCCTTCCCTAAACAAGATTCTGAGGGATGAATAACTCAGATCCTCCAAAAATGACATATTAGTATAAATGGAAACAGTAAAATGAAATGAATTCTGTGCAATTATACAGACCAAGCTTGTTCCCAGAGAAAAGATAAGAAAATGTATCTCTTTTCTTTCACTGGAGAAGTGGAGAGCTGAGTGCAGAATGTTGATTATGTGATAATTGTCTAGCTGAATTGTTAAAAACAAAAAAACAAAGCTTTAAAAAAAAAAAAAAACAAGGCTGGGATTCAGTGGATAAGTAAGGGGCAGAAAGCACATTTGAAAATAAATGCCATAACAACAAGACTATATGATGATGGATGTGGCTCTCTTCGATAATGAATTGATTCACACCAGTTCCAATTGTTCAGCAATGAAGAGAGCCATCTATACCTAGGGAGAAGACTGTGGGAACTGTGGACCACAACATAGCATTTTCACTCTTTCTGTTGTTGTTTGCTTGCATCTTTGTTTTCCTTCTCAGAGTTTTTTTCTTTCTAGATCCAATTTTTCTTGTGCAGCAAGATAACTGTATGGATATACATATATAAATATATATATACACATATATTGGATTCAACATAGATTTTAATGTAGTGGAATACCTACCATCTAGGGGAGAGGGTGGGGGTAAGGAGGGGAAAATTTGGAATAGAAGGTTTTTCAAGGGTCAGTGTTGAAAAATTACCTATGCATATGTTTTGTAAATGAAAAGCTATAATAAAAAAGAGAAAATAAATGTCATGTAAAAGCAAAAAAACATCAATAAGTTTTTTTTCCTGAGGCAATTGGCGTTAAATGACTTGCCAGGGTCACACCGCCAGGACATATTAAGTGTCTGAGGTCAAATTTGAATTCAGGTCCTCTTGACTTCAGGGCTGATGCTGTTTCCACTGCCCCAAGTAGCTACTCTTTGTTTGTTTGTTTGTTTTAAGAAAATAATATGTTGTCTACTAAGTAGTTTTGTAGATAAAGTACCATTTTGGAGTCTGGAAGACTCATCTTCTCAAGTTCAAATCTGGTCTCAGATATTTCCTTAGCTGTATGACCCTAAACAACACTTAAACCTGCTTGTCTCAGTTTCCTCATCTGCAAAGTGAGAAGGAAATAGCAAACCACTTCAGTATCTTTGCCAAGAAAACCCCAAATAGAATCACAAAGAGTTAGACATGATTGAAAACAACTGAACCACAACACCAAATTATTCTTCTATTGTCTATGGAAGAGAGCAGAGAAACTGTTCTAGTATATCTGAGAATTATTATAGTCTTATTTTAAGGAGAAATGCCTGTTATCCTATTCCTTTCTGCTCTTTCCCTCAACATCACATCCATTCATGAGATGTCACAGTGTCCTAGAATGTTCCTTTTGTGACCAACTACTATTGCTCTTGCATAGTATTACCCAAGATCACAATTCACTACCACATTCAGTCAATGAGCATTTATTAAATGACCATTGTATACCAAGCACTGTATCAGGTACTAGAGATACAAAGACAAAAATGAAACAATCCCTGTATTTAGAAAATTTTTATTCTATAGGGTGAAATCATATATACTCATATAAGTACACAATATAATACATTCTCCAGAGACTTGGATCTTATTGTAATGCCCTCCTTTTATCCAAATTCTATAGATAGATAACAAATGATTATAATTCTCTCTTATAATTCCTATATCTAAGTACACAATATAATATATTCTCCTGAGACTTGCATCTTATTCTAATGCCTCCTTTTATCCAAATTATGTACATAGATAACAAATAATTTGTTTTTCATAGGTAAGCAGTGTGGAAGAGCCTGTTGACTGTCCTTCTAAATTACAGGTATACAGTAATAGCAGAAGCTGGATAGCATGAATTTTATTCTACACCAGGAATTCTTACCATGGAGGTCTTCAGATTTCAGAGGGTCTGTGAACTTGTATAGGGAAAAAAAATACATCTCCACCCCCCACTCACCTCTAAAATGAAATTTAGCATTTTAATTTATTGTGATTTTAAAAACAACACACACATTATTTTGAAACCATGATGGGCTTCATCAGACTGCCAAAGGAATTCATGACAAAAAGTTAAGAACCCCAGTCTCAAATATGAAACTCCCAAGAAGCCCACCCCCTCACTTTGCAGCAGATCATCTCTTAGCAATAAGCTATTACACCCAAGTAGTACCTTCAGATTGTGAAAGCTATTTTCATGTTCATTTCTTCACATTTGGAAGACAAAGTCATTTAATTCTCACCCTACCATCCAGCAATAATGAGCGGGCTTGTGGGTGGTCCCCTTCTATGAGGTTGTGCAAAGTTCAAACCATTTATTTCCTGAACTACGGAGACCTTCAGGGAAGGCAAACTGAACTACATGCTAACTTGGAGATGGAAACACCTTTACTTTTCTCATTCCTCCCCTCAGCCTTTGACTTATTTGGGCTGAGGTTTCTCGGTCCAAGCCCTCTAGTCTGGGCAGAGGGCATAGTGAGACCCAGGCTCAACAGTGCTGCCCTTGGGAGAAATCACAGGGTTTCTATTCTAGCCTCTTCACCTTCAGGATTTCCAAGTTGGGAAGGAGAAATGAGCTCCCTCTTCCTCCCTCACCCTTCCTTCATCACTCTATCCCTTAAGTGGGAGACTGCCTTCTGCCTGGCACATGTTTCTTATGCCCAAGGGCTCTGAGCTATGTCCTAATCGGGCAGAGAAAAAAAGGAGCCAGTATTTCCACCACGGGACAATAAGAGCAATCCCGGGAACGCTTTGAAGAGAAGCATCCGAGGACAGGGCCCTGGTTGCCACTGATAGACATCTATGTCGTCAGCAGCCAGCTGGAGCAGGAGCGCAGTCAGCTCTTGGCTCCTCACTGACGTTACTGAGGTTTGCCTGGAAGAAGGAGGGAGGGAAGAAAGGAGAAAGAAAGGGAGGGGGAGAAGGAGGGGGGGGAGGCGCCGCTCCGTGACTTTCTTTTCCCAGCGCTTCAGCGTTGGTACCAAAGTCTCAGCAACTGCTTTCCAGGACTGCGCTGGTCACCCGAGGAGGGAACAGCAACCCCTGGATGCAAACGTAAGGGGACGCGCCACCTCCTCCCCCCCCCCAGCCTAGGGCTAGATCCCCACTCCCCCGCCTCCTTGCCTCCCTCCCCCCCGCGCATCCTGATCTAGCCTGGAGCTGCAGCCCCGGCGGGCGTGCTGGTGATGGATAGGGGCTGGGCAGTTCTCCCCGCCTGCTGGCCCGGGCTGGGAGCAGAGATGCAGGCGCCGCTATCCACCCCCGGCTTAGCTTTGCTGTTGGGGATGGAGGAGGTGGAGGGGGGAGGGAAGGGAAGAGGGAGGGAGAAAGGGGAAGGGGTTTGTTTCCTGATTGGTTGCAGAGCGCCCCAGAGCACAGGCTGGAGAGGTGACAAGAGAGGGAGGGGGGGTAAGGGGCTCCAAACTAAGTGCGGCGCCTCTCTGCTGGGGGAGGGGGCGGAGAAGGGGGAGGGAGGAGGGAGGGAAAGGAAACCTTGGCGTCTAGGCTCTAGCCTGGGGAGCCTGAGCCGGGCACAGCCCCAGCTAGTGAGCGGAGCGGCCGCAAGCAGCCAAGATGAGCAGCCGAGTGACTTTCTTCGAGGTGGGTGCGTGCATGATACTACTCTTTTTCAAGTTTTGAGCAGGACATCCGGGGGTTCTGACAGTACTGTTGTCTTGGTTCTTGGGCGGGCAGTAAATCCCCATCCCGCCCACCCCGGGACTTCCACTAGCCAGAAGCGTCAGAACCGGAGGGAAGCACGGGGACAGTCTCCCCGGGGAGACGGGGAGCAAAGTTGGGAACTGCCTGGGGAGGAACGACGTACATGGACGCCATCGGGGAGGGGGATTCGGCTGAAGCTCAGCGGGAGACGTTGCCACCGAGACCTGGGGGGTCTCGCTGTCCTAGGGTCTCAGATGCCCTCTCCACGCCGAGGTTCCGGCTGAGAGCATCAGCGGAGGTGACGGCAGCCCTCCTCAGCTTCTCTGCATTGGAGCTGGGGCCAGAGAGAGATTGGAGACTTCTTAACTTAAGTACCATTTCTCCCACGGAACAGTACACTTGCAGTTATTCTCATGGTCCCATATGGGAAAAGCCTCAAGGAGGATGGCGGGGAGGTAGGGAAATCCAACAGCAGCAAACGCCCTCTCCTTGAGGGGCACTCATATTGAGGGGGTAGTGGCCCAGAAGGGGAAGGGTGAAGTTGCCCACCACTGCTCCCCCCTACCAGGCTGCTAACTGAGTGGGACCCTTCCGAAGTGTCTTAAGTGTGTCTGCGTCCTGACGTGGTGGGTTTGACTTGGGGTCAAGTTTTGGGGACGCCGGATATCACTGAAAGGAGAACAGTGTCCATCTACTTCAGCACTCCAAATCCATAGCTGGCCTTCCTGCTATTCTGAGCCTTTACCTTCCTTCTTGCCCTTTACCTGACTGTCAGAGATCAGACAAAGGGAAAGGAAAGGAGACGTGGACGTCATCAGCAATCCAGTATATCATCAAAACAACTCTGAGAATTCTTGGGAGAGGGCATGGAATGAGGCTCACACTAAACGTAGCATGCCTTGCCTTGTATATAAAAAGGGATTTTAAAAAGTCATCGTCAGGCACATTATGCACCCCTAAATGGTTTACAACCCCTTACAACAAGCTCAAGTTGTGTTCAACTCCCGAGCTATTTCTTCACGGTGATGACATCTCCCCTCCTCACTTTACCAGCTGCCAAAGATTTCTTTCATCTAGCGACAGAATTGTTTATATATAAATTGTCATGTATCATCTATCCCGAAAAACACAGTTCTTTATAAACACCAGAGACTGAGAACCATTCCAAATTGTGGAAAGGAAAGTTATATAGAAGGAAGTATCCAAACAGTTTGGAATGGAAGGCAAATGAAGTTTTTAAGAGGGACACACTTCTGGAGGAATCCAGAAGAAAACTGTGAACTAGTTTTTCTGATAGAATCTAGCTTTTCAAACTCATGAGATCCTGCAAAGAATTTGAAAAGATACTAGTTTTATATTAGCAAAGGAAAATTCTCTCTTTCTATATAAAATCACGAGAATCTCCCCATTCTCAGTAAGTTTTTACTAAGTATATGCTGAGTGCCTTAAAGACAAAATAGGCCCCTGGCTTGAATTAAGACCTGAATTCAAGGGTTTCTTCTGACACATATTAGCAATATGACCAAGAGTGAATCATTAAACTCTCAGTACCCTCAGGCAATTCTTTAAGACTATAAAATATAGAGATGTCAATCTGTATGTTGACAAGACTTTCCATAATGGGAGTCTCCAACACTGTTGAAATCAAGAATTGGTTCCTATGTTCCATTTTAAATACTTTGAATCTAGTACTATGTTAAGTGCTACATGGTACAAGAGACAAGAGATGATCCTCACCCACAAATTTTATTATGATTTTTTTTATGATGAAATAGTCTCTGTGTTAGTATTGACTAGTTATAAGAAGCAAGAGCAATTTGCTCTCTTTAGGGAGGTAGGATAGTGTCGTGGACTTAAAAACTTCAGTTATAGTCTTGAGTCTGTAATTTAAGCTCCACTAAAAAAAGTCTGCAAGTCACTTAATCTGAGTCTTTCCCTATTTGTAATGGGGTGATGATACCTCAAAATTGTTATTATGAGGGTCAAATGAGATAATGGATATGGGTAAACTCATTCTACTTTGTAAATGTTAGTTGGTCTCACACAATGAGGTTAATTTTTATTTAGTTCATTTCCTTATGTATTCATTTCTCTTAAGGCTTAATTTAGCTGTGATTTCATTTGGTGGGCTTATAGGGAAAAGTGGGGAGGGAGGAGTATCTCTGAATAACAGTGGAGAATAGGGCCAGGTTCCTTTTAACTGCCTTAAAATAATTTTAATTTCGGTCTCTGCCAGATTTTTTTCACATGTGAACAGAAGAGAATGATGATGGAAAGAAGGAAAAAACCTGCATAATAGTTGAGAAAATACATGAGGAGAGATCAAATTGGGGTGGGAAGTCATTTAAGGAAGCAAACCATTTATGTACCTGTCAAGACCTTTAGTTATCTCTCTATATCTTTATAGACTCCAGGGATGGGGTAGGAGGGACAGCATGGTGAGTAATGGCATCCCTCTCCTAATTAGAACTCTCTAGCCATACACCAGATGAATATTACACCCCAAAGCCAAAGAATTGGGCACTCAGCACTTTATTTTAAAGGACAATAATCTCAGACTGTTACATTTTGTGGACAATTCACAATGTGTTAGTCTTGGCAAATGTACTAATTGCCAGAGACAGTGTGTTTCTTATAGTCTGTATTGTACTTGAATTGTACATGTGCTTATTCTGGAGACTGAACTGCAATTTTATGTCATTAAAAGCATATTTTAAGTCAATAATTCAGGAGACAAAAGCAACCATTCACTCCCTAATCATCACAACCAATTCAGTGAATGTGACATTAGAGCAGCTGTTATTGCTAAAACTAGCAGTCACTAGTGGGCAGATCCAGCAGTCTAAATAGTGGTTAGGTTTGTTGGCCTCTAATAATGTTCAATTACTTTTAAAATCAGCTTTAGATTGCTTTGGATTTGGGAGCAAAAAGGAGTCATAAAAAGGAAGAATCATATTTTAAGCTCTGGGACATATAGTCTGAGGAGCTTTATTTATTACACAGAAATCAATATGAGTTTTTAAAAAATCACAGATGAGACCTCAGAGACCATCTGGTTCAACCCATATTCCTCACTCCCCACTACTACAGATTGCAGAAGTGGTTACCTTCCTACACTGTTCTGGAAGATCTCCAGTGAGGGGCAACCTATTACCTCCAGAGGAAGTCCATTTTTCCTTTCCCACAGCTTTAATGGCTAAGTCCTGACATCAAATTTCATTTTGCTTCTACTCATTGCCCTTGATTCTGCCCTATGGGAACAAACATTAAAAGACGAATTCTTCCACTTGGTAGCCCTCTAAATGTTTAAAAACAGTTGCCATATCTTCTGAGTTTTTCCCGGGCTAACCATCCCCAAATCCTTCATCTAGTCTTCACATGACAGAGTCCTTATACCCTTCTTGAATGCCCTCAATTACATTTCTACACTGTTATCCAGGAGTACACAACATTCCCAGACTTTCCTTACAATATCCCCAAATCTCTTCATCTCCTTCCTCTAACTGCCTTTCGTTTTCCTTTTATGTGTTATCTTTCTCAATTAGAATGTAAGTTTCTTAAGGACAGGGGCTTTCTTTTTGCAGATATTTGTATTCCCAGCACATGGTAAAGGCTTAACAAATTCTCCTTGAGATATTCTACCTGTAGTCTGATCAGGGCAGAGTCATAGGGATTATTACCTCCTTATTCTTGGAATAATAATTATTCCACCTATTCATGCAGCCCAAGATGAGCTTTTTTTTGACTGTCATATCATAATGCTGACTCATATTGAACTTGCAATCCATTAAAACGTCTACATCTTTTTCAGACAAACTATAGTCTAACCATGCTTTCCTCATTTTGTATTTAAGAGATTGACCTTTTGAAGCTGTTCAGGACTTTACATTTATCTCTGATAATTTTTATCTTATTAGATTCTATCTCTTACAGCCTGTCAAAATCGTTTTAGAGCTTGATTTTGTTATCCAGTGCCTTAGCCATCCTTCCTAATGTCATATGCCAATTTGATGAGCATAACAACTATCTCAAGTCATTGATAAAATTATTAAGTAACAGAGGGTCAAACACAGATCCTTAGGACATTCTACTGGAGATTTCCTGCCAAATAGACATTGAAGCATTAATGATAATTTTTGAGCTTAGCTATCCAACCTTTCCTGGATCCATCTAATTATATTATTGTTGAATCCATATCTCTCCATATTTTCTGCAAGAATAATATGAAATACTTTATGAAATACTTTGCTAAACTTTAGATCAGCTGTGTATGTCAGAAGTGTTAAACATGGCCTACATCACTCCTGAGTATAGCCTGATCCAGATTAAAATGTAATTGGGAAAATTTAACAAAATCAATAAAAGTATAATAAAATGTAGATAATATATGGCTTTCTAAGTCAGTTCATACCAACAAAGTTCCTTATGTAGGTTTTATTGGTCCCTATTTCTATTTGAATTTGATATCATTGATAAATAAGTACTATTCCTTGATCTATCAGTTTAATAACCTTGTCAATAAAGCAAGGCTTCTTAAACTTTTTTCGACTGAGAAATTTTTATGCTACCCTATACACACATATATATGTACATTAAATAGGTATTTAAATCAAACATTTATTGATAATAAATCATAGTTTTGCAGCCCCCGCATTTAGTTATAAGATACTATATTGGGCCTGAAACCACAGTTTTAGAAACTGGTCAATAAAGGAGCTAAATTTAGTTTGATGTGATTGGTTCTTGAAGCTATGTTGGCTCTTTGGAATTCCTACTTTTTCTAAATATTCACTATGTATCTTTCTAATGATCTGCTATAGAGTTTTCTTAGCATTTGAAGTCAAGCTCACTGACCTAGAATTTGTAGTATCTTCTATTCTATTCTATTTTATTTGATTTTATTCTATTGTATTCTTCAAAAGTGGGGATATTTGACCTTTGCTAGTCTTTTAATACTTTTCCCATTCTCCATGGTCTTTCATATATCACCGACCATGGCTCAGCAATCACATTTTCCAGTTCTTTCAATTCCCAAGAATATCGTTGACCTAGACCAGGTGATTTGAATTCATCAGGAGCAGCAAAAGGTCCCTAATAGAATCTCTTTACTTATTTTAGGCGTATACTTCCTATGAGTCATTATTTGTTTTGTCATTTGTCTACTCAATCCATCACTAAGCATTTATTAACCAACTACGATGTACCTGGTATTATAGTAAATTTGAGGCATGCGAAACAAAAGAGAAAATAAACTTTACTCTCAGGGAGTTGACATAATATAAAGGAATACAACAATAATGTTCATACAGAAGTATATATCAAATAAATGCTAAGTTATTTTTTAGTGGGAGGAAGTATTAGCAATGATGGTAAATCTGGAAAGGTCTCATGTAGAAAGTGCCACCCAGATGAAATTTGAAGGGAATTAGGGGATTCTCAGAGACAGAAAGCAGTGCATTTCAGGCTTGGGGGAATAACCTGTTCCAAGACATCAGGAGAGGGGATAGAAAGAAGTTCAGAATGCTGAGACATTAAAATGGAAGCCAAAGCCTTAGCAGATTTTCCTTCAAACCAGCTCAATATATTAAGCACCTACTATGTGCAAACAGTTTAGTGATTGGCTTTGTAAATGTTTATTGACTGACATACATACAGTAAAGCAGACACCCAAGACATTTTCCTACCTGTCAGAACTTAAATTATCCTGGGGGCATGATAACAGGGACCTAGTTAAATAAATATAAGTTAATTTCAGAGGAGGGGAACTGGAAGTGGCACCTGAATTCATTAATATAAGAGAAATTCTGAAGAGTAGTGATCAGGAGAAAGTATGTGCTAGATTGGGAAAAAAGTAGTAGGGTGGGATGCTAGGTTTGTGTCACAGCTGGCTGGCACACCAGCTCACCATTATGAAAAATCTGAGTAATCACAACATGCGATTTCTATTCTAACTTGCTATTAAGTGATTCTAATATTAGCCCTACGCGTATTGTCATCTGTAAACTAGTTTCATCTTTTCCCCTGGAACTTCTGGTAAAAGGACCTTCTTTGTATTATAAACAGCACCGATGTCATGACAACTGTTGCCAAAGTGTTTGTCCAGATACCTACTGATAAAAGGGCACTGTCTTAGGTGTCCCAAAGTTCTTTTCTTTGAGGGCTAGATAGAAACTAAAGTGGGTTATTAAAATAGGGCAACATTGTGGGGATTAGAGATGGTTATAGACCATTCATCATTTTATCTTAACTTCAGTGTTATCAGAAAAAGTGGCTGGGAAGTGCTAGAAAGAATTCAAACTGACTAGAAGTGTCTGTTCTAGCTTCAGGAATAAGCTCTCAGCATTCACAACACACATTTATTTTAATCACTGTAGCTACATGGCTCACATAGTGTTCCTGCTTACCATGAATATTTATCTCAGAGTGAAGGAAGAACATCTGTACTTTAAGTATGTACACACATATGGGCACATGTACACCCTTGCCAATTTATATCATTAATAGGTTCCTTGAAAACACTGTTTTAGACAGAACAAAGCAGAACATCTTTGACAGATGGTCAAACTGAGGCTAAGAGAGAGATGCTAGTTAATTATAGATTGTTTTTTTTTTCACATTTTCACTGTTTCTTTTTTTATGAGTCAAAGTATTAGTCTCATCAACTGACCTTTTTATAACTCTCTAAGGTTTCCATAATTATCTCATTTGAGTTCCACAACAACCCTGTAAGGTCAGTACGATAGGGCTATCATTATTCACATTTTACAAATGAAGAAACTGAGACTACACTTGTCAGTGGTCACTCAACTAAAATTGTACCTACAGTATTTTTAGGATTTTAGGGGAAGAGCATGGTAGTTAAGAGTACAGTCAATTGTGGTTGGGAGGGTAAGGTTTGTCCCTCAAAGAATTCAGGGCTTTGCTGCTGCAGTAGCTAAGGGAGAAAGCAGATCCTGGTCAAGGGGTATCAAGACATCCTGTAAGTGAGGTCAGGAGGGATATCTTTGGAAGACATTTCTGGAAAAGAGCCGAAGGGAGTTATTACAATGAGGAAGTACATGTGTGCTCCCTCCTCAATCCACCATATCAACACTCTTATGACACTGGTTCTCAAACTTTTGTTTTCAATATCTCAATAAAAACTATTGAGGATATGTCCAAACAGTTTTTGTTTATGTAGGTTATATTTATAAATATTTACAAAATAGAAATAAAAACTAATTTTGAATTTCAAACTCTCTGAAAGGGTTTCAAAGACCTCCAGGATTCCTTGGCTCACACTTTGAGAATCATTGCTCTAGGACAAAGCCTCGTCCATCCTCCGCCCACATTCTGGTAATAATGTAGAAAGAAGGATTTGACTCAGATTTCTCCTAATTTCTTTCCATTGAACTAGATTGCCTCACATCTGCCTACCTTTTAATTGTTGTTCGATTGTCCATGGTGGTCTAGCAACAGGGGCTATAGTTGGCATTCCAATTATGTTGAGTCTATAGTTAATAAACATTTATTAAATACCTACTGGGTTTCAAGCACTCTGAGTGAGTGACATAGATTCATACCATGCATTGAAATAAAAATAAAGAGACCTGGATTCCAGTAATAACGGCCTTGGATAAACTTCCTCACTTCTCCAGACCCAAATTTCCTTGTTTGTAAAATCCAATATTAAATGGACTAGATTGTTTATTTCTAATGTTCTTTCTATCTCTCAATTTCCAGGATTTTGTACTGTAGAAGTTTGTCTTATACTTTCCTTAATATTTGAATAGTTCAACAGACTCCTCTAACTTACATGTTGAAAGCAGTGCTAGGATAGATTTCTATGGTCCATCAGGCTTTGTAATCCCCAAAACCTAATTGATTTTGTTTTTGTATTCTTGGTGCCCAATATAGTACCTAGTACAGAGCCTTCAAAAATGCTCATTGATTGGTTGATTGATTTGGTGGCCTCCTACCTCCCTTTCTCCACTGATATCTACTACTAAATATCTCTTGTAAATACGAAAAGGCATTTAGAATAGCCATGTGGCACTCCACCTCTTCCCTACCCCCTTCACTTTCTCAACTTCCATTATAAATGGAAGGCTGGCTATGCAAAAGGCAATTAATAACTATTCCCATCAGTTAACCCTGAGGAGTTTTTGGGATCTAAGCTGTTTATTTAGGAATTACCATTTTGTTCCTGTATGCTTCCTAATGATGATCAATTAGCCTCCCAGAATTAGGTTTTAAAAAGGGGTATTTCTGCAACATATTTAACATATATAGGACTGCTTGCCATCTTGGGGGGGGGTGGAGGGAGGGAGGGGAAAAAAACGAAACATAAGCGAGTGCAAGGGATAATGTTGTAAAAAATTACCCTGGCATGGATTCTGTCAATACAAAGTTATTATTAAATAAAATAAAATTTAAATTAAAAAGGGGTATTTAGTAAATAAGTAGCTATAAGCCAGATATATAACATGGGACGAAATCTCCCTTTGCACATGCAAGATCCCTGGGGAGAATAAGCTCAATCTTAGCCAAATGTAATTAAAGAGGTAACAGATACGTTGGTATCTGGAAGTCTTCTTCCTCTGTGAATTCCTCATGAAGTTCTCCTTTGGTTTGTCTAAGTTCTCTGCTAGGCTCCAGGGATCCATGCCCTTATGGAATCCTGAACCTGCTTTTCCTTAGTGGGTGGGTTATTGTTCGTTCTCTGGTACTGCTACAGATGCTGATGCCATTAGCTGTTTTGGGGACAAGGTACTGTGAGAAATTAAAATTTTCGGACATTTTGAAGTTCATCTAGTTATCCTATGGTCAATAGAGGGGGGCAGGGAAAAGATCGAGATCCTATGCCCTCCAAAGAGCCCCTTCTCAGGGTCTTGATTAAACTGATTTAACACTAGACTGGCCTGTTATTGGAATGCTAGATTTAGAATTGGCTTACTGATTTATCTAAGCCCCACGAGACATGACTTCTTCTCTCATCACTCATGGGGCATTTCCTATGTGATCATTTATTGTCATTTAAAATTTTTTCAGTTGCGTCATCCCATTTGAGGTTTTCTTGGCAAAGATACTGGAGTGCTTTGCCATTTCCTGCTCCAGCTCATTTTACAGATGAGGAAACTGAGGCAAATAGGATTAAGTGATTTATCCAGGATTACCCAACTAGTTAGAGTCTGAGGTCAGATTTGAATTTAGGAGGATGAGCCATCCTGAATCTAGACTCAGCACTCTATTTCCATGTGACCAGTTACTTTTTAACATTTAGTTCACACCTTTAATTGACTGATTTATTCAGTAGAGGTATCTAGGAATTGTTCACACTTAATTTAGATCTTTGATTAATTTTATAACTCAAAGTGGCTTTCTCACTTGGTAACAATAATAGATCATAGAGTGTCTTGTCAATTGCATTAATTGGGGTTGAGCAATGTGGGACATCTCCTCATGTCATTATAGCATTTTTTATTATTTTAGAAATGAAGTTGGATTATCAAATATTGATTGATGATCCCAATATCAGGGTTTTGTATAGGAATGTGTGGTGCTCATTGTTCAGTTTGATTGTAATTGCTCTGTGATAGGCTCCCCACTGGGTCTCGAGTAGAAGTCCTTGTGGGAAGGGGGAAAAGAACAGGAGGAGGTGACTATGAAACTTAATTCCTTCAGAGAAAACCCTTTTGACACTGAATAGAAGTTACTTAGGAAATGTCCCCAGCAAAAGAAAGGGTTCAAACTGGTGCAGGGAATGGGGGAAGGCAAAATTTAATTTTTGAAGTTGTTCCTGGAATATCTTGTTCATGGTTCAGTCAAAGGGCCTATATCTCTGAATCTAAAAGTACAATCAGGTCATACCTCAAGGAACCTGAAAAACCAATCAATAAACATTTATTGATTTTGCTGTGACTATCTTTGTTTTTTAATTTTTAAGAGTTATTTTTCCAAAAACATGCAAATATAGTTTTCAACATTCACCTTTGCAAAACCTTGTGTTCCAAATTTTTCTCCCTCCCTCCCTCAGTCTTCTCCCATAGACAGCAAGCAATCCCTGTAGGTTAAACATGGACAATTCTAAATGTATTTCCATATTCATTATCAAGAAGCATTTATTAAGCACCTACCATGTGCTGGACTAGGCGCTGGTAATATAAAGGTGAAAAATGAGAATCTGTTCTCAAGGACCTTACAATCTGCTGGAGGGTGGGAGAGGTGGGGAAAGATATGACATCAGCCCCAATAAATATAATACAAGGTAGGGTGTTATATATGCAAAGAAGAGATGCAGAAATCCGAGTAAGGAGCGAGCACCTCAAACTAGGTGGAATCAAGGAAGGTTTTGTCATTCATCCTTTTTTTCTTGAAGAGGATCCATGGCACTACAGGAATGATATCTTGACTTGCAAGTGAATAGGATTAAGGAAGCAGAACTATGCAAAATCATCAACCTCACGCTCTCCTCTAAAGTCCAGTGGCAAGACAGAGGTCCGGACAACTGGCCATGGCCCTGGGACATAGTGGGAGACCATGTCCTTTTTAAGCTAAAGTCTTTGTCCCAGTTTGTCTGAGGCAACACTCATTCAGTGATTTAAGGTAAGAAGTTTTTAAGGAAGAGATATGATGTGAACTAGGCTGAGGAATATACAGATTCTGAAATACAATGATGAGAAAAGTGTTTCCTAGACCTACAGATAGGAGAATGAAGTTGCACGTAGGTAAGTCCATTGCACTTTTAGGGTTCAAAGAACAGCTAGTCATCCGCTTTGGTTAAAGTTGTTATTTATCCTTTGTTCTCAAAAAGGATCAATGACATCACAAGGACGATGTTTTGACTTGCTTAGAAATTGGATTGAAGTGAGGCTATGCTATACAAATCTCCAATCATCCAAGTCCAGTGATAAAATATAAATCAAGATGACAATCGAGTTGATGACCCATCAGCTGGAATGTAGAACACATGAACGGGAGTAATATAAATGAGGAAAAAAAGCTAGAATCTTAGGATTTAGATCTGGAAGAAACTCTAGAGCATCATCTAGCTTGACTCCATTTTACAGGTGAGGAAAATGAAATCTAAAGTAGTTATATAACTTGCTTAAGGTAAGGGAGTGTTGGCATCAGTTCATTTAAGTTCTAGAGATCTCATTGTTAAATTTTCAGTGTTGAATATTTGTTCTTTGGAAATCAGCAAGTGCTACAAATCAGGGCTTGATTTATTTATTTTTTTGATTGTCTAAAATTAGAAAAAATGATGGAGAAAATGTGAATAATGCAGGATTAAATCTAAAATTATGTCATGATACCATATCCAAAGTCCCCATTTAAGCAAGGAGCAGAATGAAGTTGAAAATTCAGATCGTAGAACCAGAGACATTGCAGGTCTACTCAAATCCCTTCATTTTATAGACGAGGAATCTGAAACCTGGAGAAGTGATGTAACTTGCCCAATATAACAGTCACAGCCAGGATTCAAATTCAGATTCTCTGACCCACATCCCCTACATTTTCCACTGCCTCAAACTTTCTTTACCTGTCAACTCCTGAAAAGAGGAGATCATCTTATTCTTGGCATTTGTTTCTCTAAAATCTTGTGCAGTGCTTATAACATAGTACCCATTTAATGCATGCTTGTAATTTTACAAATTGGTTCTAGAAATCCAAAAAACTTTTCAGCAATAATTTTTTAAAATTCCAAATCTATTTGTACTAATAAAAGCTGGAATTCTAGTTTCTTTTTTCTTTTTAAATAAACATACTTTAGAACACATGTCAAATGTCAAATGCTCTAAAATTTAGCCAACACCAAGTTTAGTGGAGTCCATTTCATTGGTGCTAAATAAAGTATCACTGCTGAGGAAGAAAAGGATAATGTAATAGCCTCTTAACAGATCAAAGAAAGATCTAATAATAATAACCACTTCTAGGTCCAAGAGGCTGCAGCACTGGATCCACTGTTTTGGATCCATGAACACAGTCTAGTCTAGGTTTGATCCTAGGGGCACCTGGCCTCTAATGAGAGAAGAACTAAGTAAGTTTCCTTTCTTTTAAAAATATTTAATTGTTTTTAAATGCTGAATTCAACAAAGATGTCCATGTACAAAGTAAAATGAAAAAGAAAAGGATAATATGTGAAACTTGAATGTCTATAAGTTTGTTTTTTTAAAAAGTATGTCACAAATTCAAAATGTTATCTTCAAAAGTGTTCTGCTTGTCTGTTTCCTTTTGAACTTTCTGTTTTTGTATCTCACTTTTTCTTTCTTTTCTTCCTTTCTCAACATGCTATCACCAATTCCTTTCTCCCTCTCCTCCTTTTATTGAGGGAAGATTTTAATCTTTTAACAAATAAATATAATCCACACAGTGACCATGTCCAAAAATGCCTATCTCTTTCTGCACTTTGAATCTACCCTCTCTCTATTAAGAAGTGGGTTGCAGCCTTCATTACTGAACTTCTGGACTTATACCTTGCTAGGGCATCATCAGAACTCTTCAATCTTTTAAACTTATTTTTCTCTACAGTGTTGTTGTAATTATAGAAATTGTGGTCCAGGATTTGCTCATTTACTCTTTAACAGTTCATATAAGTCTTCCCGGATCCTTCAAAAACTGGCCGCTTTCATTTTTATGGCACTTTAATATTCCATTACATTCATAATACCATAATTTGTACAGCCATTCTCCATCTAATAGGCATCCCCTTTGTTTCCAGTTCTTTACTTCAACAAAAAGAGCTGCTATAAATATTTTTGTACAAAAGACTCACAGTACATACTGATAAGACTCAAGTCATCAGTAAGTTACAGCTAGGGCTGGGAGGTTGAGTCACAAACATCAGGACATGAAGGAATTTGCAGTTCTGAGAAATGGGAAACATCCCTTGATCCCCCTACACACATACAGAGAGAGAGAGAGAGAGAGAGAGAGAGAGAGAGAGAGAGAGAGAGAGAGAGAGAGAGAGAGAGAGAGAGAGAGAGAGAGAGAGAGAGAGAGAGAGAGAGAGAAAGAGAGAGAGAAAGAGAGAGAGAGAAGAGAGAGAGAGAGAGTTCTTATATATCTTTCAGATAGTGGTCATGGAGAGTATAGGAAGAGCTAGAAGGAACCTTGGAGACCCTATGAGGAAATCTAGAGATTATAAAGTCACCCAGGTGATATGTAGCAGGGCAAAGATTTAGAGGCTCCGAATCTTGGGTCTGCTCTGGATGTAGCAGTTATTTAGCATTTTTTGGTGAGAGTCTTTCCTCTTTTCCACAGGAGTCACTCCCCTGGATGATGACCCTGAGGGCTGAATTTGAAGTAGGTCCGGTGGTTCTGGGAGGTTGGAGGATGAGAAGGGGTGATGTAATGCCTTTTGGTAGTAGGAAATGTCAGTCATCTCCAGAATGCATAGAGCCCACACACCCATGTGGTGGACTGGAGGACACAGGGAGAGCTTGATCTGTGCAGCCCCTGTTACATGTCTCTTTCTCTAACTGAGGTATTCTTGGTTATCACTGGGTGAAAGTTCCAGGGAAACAAATTTTATCTCTGTGTAAATAGTGATTTCCTAACAATCAGAACTGCCTGGGGTGGTCAACTTTGAGAACTTATAAGAAGTCAATAGGATGTAAAGTTGAAAGGACCTGTAGAGATCATCTAATCGAACCCCATAACTTTACAGATGAGGAAACTACAGATCAGAAGGTTGTCATGGCCCCAGAGTCACCCTGGTAGCTGGCAGAACTAGGATGCCAACTCAAGTTTCTGCCTCTAGGTTCACTGCTGCTTCTTCCTACAACACAATGGAAGCTGCCACCCTTCACTGGGGAACTTCAGAAGGAGGAAGGATGGAAGGAGGATGCTGCAGAATTCATTCATGTTCAGAGATGGCTTGGAGTGGAAATGTTTTGCCATCTTTCCCAAGGGATTGTGACTCCACATCAGGGATTTTTCTAAATGAACATTCTCCTTTAGGTTGGGGCTTAAAAACTGCCGTGGAAGAATGACCACAGCACTAGGATAGAGTACTGGGTCTGGAGTCAGGAAGTCTCATTTTTCTGAGTTCAAATCCGGTCTCAAACACTGGCTGTGTGACCCTTGGCAAGTAACTTAACCCTTTTGCCTCGGTTTTCTTATCTGTAAAATGAGCTGGAGAAGGAAATGGCTAACCACTCCAGTACCTTTGCCAAGAAAACCTCAAATGAGATCAGAAAAAGTTAGACATGACTGAAAACTGATTAGAAAGCCAAAAAACAACAAGAGGGACCACAGCACACAATTTGGGGTACAGATCATACGAAGAAGCTTTACTATTATTATTATAAGCCAAGGCAGTTGATTGACAACATCCCACTTTCAGCTAAATGAATTTAGAATACAAACAATTTCCTATCAATATCATGGGTGCAGAAAGCAGGGGAAAAGAAGAGGACAGTCAGTGTGGATCTTCAGATGACCTTGAAGGAGAGGCAGTGGCTTGCTTATCTATCATTGGCCTTGGAAAAGCACAGCGAGGCAATTTTGTTTTGCTCTATGGCTAGCACATCAAGGAAACAGCAGAATGACAACAAATAGAGAAGTACAGTATAGTAGGAGTGACTGCTTGTTCTGCATGGAAATGAAGACTAATTGGAAGATGGACTTGCTCATGCATGCCAGGAGAAGTAATATATAAGTCCCCTCTACCTCTACAATTCCAGTTCAAGGCATTTGTATTTTATCCTAGAAGCAATAGGGCTCCATTGAAGTTTTTTGAGCTAGAGAGTGAAAAGTCTTAATCTGTTCCTTGAGAAAGTTACTTTATGGATTAACAAATGGATGCAACCATAAGCAATTAGGAGGTTTTAGTAATGGCCTTGGTAAGAGATTAGTGAACCAAGGGGTGGCCGGGAAAGTGGAAAGGTGATTTCCTTGGTGCTTTTTAGGGCTACAGACCTAATCTTCATGTCACTTTCTATCTTCATTCCCAGTGCTTCCCACAAGTACCTTGTATATAGTAAATAAATGCCTAATAAATGTTTATTTTTTACATTGAAATTAGAAAACTCCCATCGACTTTTTGAATGTCTTTATCTTGTCTTTGAGGATTGAGAATGAACTGGTGGTTTCCCCTCCTAGGACTCAAAGTAATTCTTATTTAAAAGTGACCTTTTTCTTTATTCTTGTTAAGTACCTAATCTTCACTGCTCATGTTATTAGAATAGGAAGCAACATGCTATGGATGAAGATTCCTCTTCCTGAGTTCAGATCCAGCTTCAGACACTTACCTTGAACAGGTCACTTAATCCTGTTTACCTCAGTTTCCTCATGAGTAAAATAAACTGGAGAAGAAAATAGGAAACCATTTCAGTATTTTTTATCAAGAAAACCCCAAATGGAGTTATGAAGAGGAAAATGACTGAACAACAACAATGGGATTAATTCAGGAGAAAATGGAACCAAAAAAAATTTAGTAACTTTTTATTGACAGAACTCATGCCAGGGTAATTTTTTACAGCATTATCCCTTGCACTCACTTCTGTCCCGATTTTTTCCCTCCCTTCCTCCACTCCATCCCCTAGATGGCAAGCAGTCCTTTACATGTTAAATAGGTTACAGTATATCCTAGATACAATATATGTGTGCAGAACCGAACAGTTTTCTTGTTGCACAGGGAGAATTGAATTCAGAAGGTATAAATAACCCGGGAAGAAAAACAAAAATGCAAGCAGTTTATATTCATTTCCCAGTGTTCTTTCTTTGGGTATAGCTGCTTCTGTCCATCCTTGATCAATTGAAACTGAATTAGCTCTCTTTATTGAAGAGATCCACTTCCATCAGAATACATCCTCAAACAGTATCGTTGTTGAGGTATAGAATGATCTCCTGGTTCTGCTCATTTCACTTAGCATCAGTTCATGTAAGTCTCGCCAGTCTTCTCTGTATTCATCCCGCTGGTCATTCCTTACAGAACAATAATATTCCATAACGTTCATATAGCACAATTTACTCAACCATTCTCCAATTGATGGGCATCCATTTACAAAAAAAATTTAGAAAAGGATCAGGTGACCTCCCTTCTTTTTCATCAAAAAAGGTCACTCTAAGGTAGGTCAGAAGTTTGCTGCAATTTGCTCTCTAGGCTGCAGTTGTGGACTCCTCCCTGTTCAGCAGCTGCAAACTATTGATATTCTAAAGATGGGATGCTGAGCCTAGAGTTCAGTTGGACACCATTTCCCAAGGTTTTGCTGGTGGTTTCTACTTTCAGGAGTATAGAAGATTTTTTTGTTGTAAGTTGTCAACAAGGAAGGATGACTAGATACAAGTCATAAAAGTGGGAGCTGTCTGGAATAAATTCACAGACTCAAACCATCTAAAAGTCAAGAAAAAACATTTATTGAGGGTAAGGATGATGTATCTTGCCAGCCTTCTCCTTAAGAGAGGCATCCCAGCAGAGTGAGGTAAGAGATTATATGGAGAAGGGAAAGTAAGGGAGAAAAAACCCAGGAGAATTGGGCAGAGCATGAAAATCAGATTCTCTCAGATCTGATTTTGCATAAATTTGGACAATTTCGGATAATGATGGAGAAATCCCTGTGATTGGATTTATTTCAGATAAGGTATCAAGGAAAAAGTAAAAGGTACTTTAGTGTTAATGAGGTGGATGAGAGAAGGACAGTATTACTGAGATTGGGGTAGCAATTAAGATTCCATCAAGGACACTTACAGTTTGAGAGCGAGAGAAGGCTGGAATCCCTATCTGTTACTGGACAGCTGCATGGGACCTTGGGCTCTTCTCCAAAAAAAGGCTGTGGATTTTTTTAGGCTCCAAGCCATACTGGGCTTTTAGGTCATCGTCTTGGTGTCCTTAGCACTCCCATTCCCTCCCTGGCCAGGCTTTAGTGACCTCCCACCAAAGGGTCACAGATGACTGGACTCCTTGTTTCTCTTTTATAAACCAATCTTTTGAGGTACAGTGGGAAGAATCTACAGAGCCAATAGATCAGGGTTCAAATTTTATCCTTATCACTTAATACTTGTGTGGTTTTAAACAAAATATTTAATCTCTCTGGGTTTCAGTTTCCTAATTTGTAAAATGATTGGATTTGGATTAGATGATGTCAAAGTTCTCTTCTAGCTCAAACTAAAATTCTGGGATCTGAGGTGACATGATTTCTCTGTCTGATTTCTTTTTCTTCCTCTAGAAGAAAAGGGGAAAATCAGTTCTAGAAAACTTTCTACATGACTTTAAAAAACTTATTATTATTTGGAACTATGCTCAAAAAGTTATCAGACTGTGCATACCCTTTGATCCAGCAGTGTTACTACTGGGCTTATATCCCAACAAGATCTTAAAGAAGGAAAAGGGACCTGTAAGTGCAAAAATGTTTGCAGCAGCCCTCTTTCTAGTGGCCAGAAACTGGAAACTGAGTGGATGCCCATCAGCTGGAGAATGGCTGAATAAATTGTGGTATATGAATGTCATGGAAGATTGTTGTTCTGTAAGAAACGACCAACAGGATGATTTCAGAGATGCCTGGGGAGACTTATAGGAACTGATGCTGAGTGAAATGAGCAGAACCAGGAGATCCTTATACATAGCAACAACAAGACTATTCAATGATCAATTCTGATGGACATGGCTCTTTCCAACAGTGAGATTATTCAGATCAGTTCTAATGATCTTGTGATGAAAAGAGCCATTTACACCCAGAGAGAGGACTATGGGAACGGAATGTGGACTACAACATATCATTTCACTCTTTCTGTTGTTGTTTGCTTGCATTTTGTTTTCTTTCTCAGTTTTTTCCTTCTTGATCTGATTTTTCTTGTGCATCAAGATAATTGTATAAATATGTATACATAAAAAAATTAGGTATGGGGAGAATGAGTTGAATTCTTTCATCTTTTCACTTCATAAATAACCATTTATTCTTAAGTTCTTCACATCTCCACTGAAACTTTCTTTTCCAGGGTCACCAATGACTTCTTTGTTTGCCAAGTCATTGGGTTTGTCTCCAACATAACACCTATCCATCACCCATTATAGTCAATTGTTGCTCCATTTTACTGAAAGTTCAAAACCATCCTCTTCTAAGCAAGGTATTGATGGCTCGAAGCAGTTATAATTTAATCCTGGCTCTACATTTGTGTAGCTGGGAACTTCCCTTCCCTTCATCATACACATGAGGGGGGAAATTTACTGATAAAGTTGAAAAAAAATCCCAAAACATACGTAGAAGTAGTTATAACTTAATCCTAGCTATACATCTGAGTAGGTAGCACTGGAAACTTCCCTTCTCTTCATCATTTGCCTTGGGAGGAAATTACTGATAAAACTGACTATTAACATAAAATGTCCCTTGAGTGATTAAGGGCATTCCCTGTAAGTTTAGAGAGATAACTGTTTTAGGATAGAGGAGCTTGTTTGTAGATAATGGGGAAAGAACTGGTAGAAAGGGAGAATGAATGAATGAATGAAAAAAATATTTATTAAGTGCTTATTATGTACCAAGCCCTATATAGGATAGACATTGGGGATACAAATTAAAAAGATGAAATGAACCCTGCCCCCAAGGAGCTTATATTCTAATAGTAGCGGACACTCCATATGTATGGGAGAGGTGATTAGGGAGAAATATTTCAATTTGGAAAATCACAAAGATCGTGACTGGAATCAGTAGATTCACATACCTCTCATAGTAGCAAAGCAGTATTGATTTGATTATGATTCCAGAGATAGAAAGGGGTGGGGGTGGAGTACAAAAGAAGTAGGTCAGGGTGTAAGGTGAACCATGGTCTAAATATAGTGGACCATGTGAGGCACTCAACACTCAAGACAGAGGGGTTTCAGGACACATGTTCCAGAGCTGAAAGAAAAGGTAATCATAACCAGGACATGAAGAAATTGAAGATGAGAGATTGGGAAATGATTGATGGAATGAGCTTCCAGAGGATATGGGATCAAGGAAGAGTTATCCTTGGCATGAAGGAAAGTCATCTCATTATCTAAGATTATTTCAAAGGAGGAGCGAATAGGTGAAGACAGAGAGAGGTGTACAAGATAGAAGATGAGTAAGCTCCTGATGGATCACTTCAGTCTTTTTTGATGCTGTAAGGAGGCAAGGTCATGTGCTAAGAAAGAAGGTGATGACGGAGGTTAGGTGCTTGAGGAGGAATGAGGTTTGGAAAAGCATCCTGAGAGAGTTAAGCAGAGATGAATAAAAAGATAGCTCTATAATTTAATGATCCAAGGATTGTTTTGCTGTGGTGGAAAAAAGGACTAGATGTAGGGGTTCAAATCTTGACATCTACTTTATCACATGTATGACTTTAGTCTCTTAAATCTTTAGGCCTCTGTTTTTTATCTGTAAAATGAGAGGATTAGGCTAAATGACCTTAAAATCCTTGCCTATTTTCTAAATCTTATGATATATAAGCTATGACTACTTATGGTTTAAACAGGGCAAAATAGGGCTATGGCTTTAAATAAAGTGTGATTTAAATGGGGCACCTGTAAGGAGGTGGTGATTTTTTTTTTTTTGTGAAGCACAAATAAATCTTTCAGGGCATTGGAGGACTTCTCAGGTTCCATTAGCTTATAGTTAATTTCCCAAAATAAATGTTAAAGGAGCAAAACCACCCTATTGAGTATTCTCCCCGGAAGATTTGTACTAATAACACAGATACAAATAGATGATGTCAAATGAGCAACTGCAAAGCCTTTTTCATGAGGTTACATGAGGAAATCCCAAAACATACAGTGAAGTGGATGTGAGAGTCTTTTTTTCTGAGTATATGGTCTAATATTGTAAAGGGGAAAAAATCTCTGGGAGAGCATTCAGTGTCATGTCTTAGGAAAAAATATTTACAAAGGAAAAGAATATCCTTTTCTTTTTCTTATGTAAACAAGGAGAATACTGATCTTATATACATTTTTTAACATGTAGAATGTCAGTGTATATATTTAACTGAATTCTGCCTCCGCCCCTTTACATAGTGATTAGTGGGTTATTAAACTTGGCAGAGAAATAGTAATTTTACAAGTGACAGCGTTGCTGAGCCACGATGTTTTATATTGCGTTGAAAACAAATTATATCCTTCAATAGAAATCAAGACTATTTTTTAAAAAAAGCAACAACATATAATTATGATAGTCTTCTTAAAAAAAACTATGCTTCTGCTAACACAAACCAACATGGTTCAAACGAAAGGGAAATTATTAATTTGGAAATGCAGCTATGTGACCCAACCTGGGCTTCAATATGGTTTAGAGAAAAGGCTAATGAAGACATAAATCATATCAAATGCCCACAATATTGCTCTTTCATCTGTTCCCTATTCTTCATTCCAACTGCTGTTATCTTTATTACAGGCCCAGTATTACAGGCCCAATTAGAGCAGGGATTGTCTTTGGATCCTTAGTATCTAGTGCAGTGCTCTTCATATTGTTGTTTAGTTATTTCAATCGTGTCCTCCTCTCCATGACCTCTTTTGGGGAGTTTTCTTGGCAGAGATAATGGAGTGGTTTGCTACTTTCTTCTCCAGCTCATTTTACAGATGAGGAAACTGAGGTAGACAGAGTTAAGTGACTTGCTTAGGATCACAGAATTAATAAATGTGTGAATTTAGATTTGAACTCAGGTACTCCTGAGTGCAGACCATTGTGCTACCAATTTTTATATAGTGGGTGCTTACTAAGTACCTACTGAATTAATTGAATTTCCATAGATTTACAATAACTTTTCCATTAATAAATTAGCCTGCTGGTCTATCCTCTCACTTCCTTCCAAACCATCATTCATGTCCTGTCTCACTTGGGCAACATGGCGTGTTCAGAAAAAGCCAGGAGATATGGGTTTGAATTAGGGCTCTGAGATGTACTAGCTATGTAACATGGTAAAATCATTTATCTTCTCCTTACCTTGATTTCTTTATACATAAATGGAGGTAATAATACTCGCACTAACTGATAAGATCGTAATGATAAAAATCACTTTGCAAACCCATAAGTACAATATGTGTTACAATGATGATGGTGATGATTTCTTGAGTGTAATGGGGACTGGCATATGATCAAGTCATCTCTGAGAGCATTTACTCACATGGAAAGTCTGAGGGACCAGTTTCTATCCCACTGCATCACAGCTTTCCAGGAAACAGGTCATTCTTGTGATTGATAACTGAATGCAAGTGTTCCTGTGTCAGATCCTTCATTCCTTGGAGTCCTTAGCTTCTTTGTGTGGGAAGCATGTAATTATTTTTCTCAAAACTTCTTGTATTCCTCCCAGAAAACTTCATAGCCTGACTCCAAGGTCTTTAATCTGGTATCATCTTCCCCCTTTTGGGGAGGGGCAAGAAAAAAGAAATGGAGTAAGCTTTATATAGTAACTACTATGTGTCAAGTAAGTGTTTTATAAATATTATTTCTTTTGATCTTCACAACAACCCTTAAGAGGTCGATACAATTATGATTCCCTTTTTATAGTTGAGGAAACTGAGGCAGACAAGGTCAAATGACCTGCTCAAGATCACACAATTAGTCAGATTTTAACTCTTTTGACTTGATCTTCAGCTCCAGGTTTTAGTTTACTCATTCACAAAATTAAGGAGTTTAAGTCTGGTGTATCCTTTCATCTAAAAATTATATATATACATACATAAGTGTGTATGTCTTTGTGTGTGTGTGTGTTTGCCATTTATATAGGGCTTTAAGGGGTTTGCAAAGCACTTTACACATGTTAATTCATTTGATTCTCACAATAGTTCTTTGAGGTGGGATTATTCCCATTTTACAGATGAGGAAACAGAGGTTGAAAAGCTTTATGGGAGTTGCCTGGGGTCACAAGGCTAATAAATGTCTGAGGCAAGATTAAAATTTAAGTTACTTCTGACTCTGAGTCCTATGCTCTATCCATTTTGTCACCTCACTGCCTCAAAAACCTATAAACTATTTTTGGCATTCCACTGATGTATATCCCTGATCATATATCATGTGTAATTGAGGCATTTGTGACTTTCATGGATAATATTTTGCATTTCATAATCCTTGTGATTATAAAGAACAGTAAAAACTAAGGAACAGAAGTTTTCTGGCAGGTAATGTGAATCAGGAGCTTACATTTTCCTGGGCAGCTCCATAGAGCTTATATTTATATAAGTTTATGTATATATATATATATATATATATATATATATATATATATATATATATATATATATATAACTATATATAACTATATATATATAGTAGCAACTATATATATATATATATATATAGTTAAAGTACTCTCTCTTCTACTCCTTCTACCTCAAGGGAGAGTACAACATGTATGGTCAATCAAAACAAATCTTCATATTGGCTATATCCAAAGGTATATTGTTTCATTCTGCATTCTGAGTCCTTTACATATCTAACATAAAATGGATAGCATGTTGCATCATTAATCCTCTGGAATCCTGGTTTGTGATTATGCTAAAAGATCAGTACAATAATATTCCATCACATTTATTTATATAACAAAATTTTGTTCCTCAATTGTCCAATTTATGGGAATCCCTTAAGATTCTCATAGTTTGTCACTTCAAAGAATTATGAATTTTTGCCCATCTTTAGAGTTTATATTGCCCAGGACCAATCTCTCCCTTAATCTACCCTCCCTCTAATTTTCCCTTCTTCTCTTCTTCCTTTCCCTCCTATTTCTCTGTGCAATGAAATGTATTTTTTCACCCAGTTTTGTGTGTGTATGTTTGTGTGTGTGTCAGAGATAGAGAAAGAGATAGAGAAAGAGAGAGAGACAGAGACAGAGACAGAGACAGACAGAGAAAGAGATTTTATTTCTTATTGGACCAGATCAAATGAAAGTGAGGTTCAAATGTTAGCTGGTTTTTCTAATCCTCTTTCTTGTTTATATAGATGTCTACTTGCACATTTTGGTCATGTGAAATAATTTTCCCTAATTTTCTTTTTCTTTTTCTTTCTCCTGTGAATTCCTCATTTCATTCTTTTTTTTTAAGATCATCAAAGCATAACAGAACCATTTCCAGGCCTTAGCTATCTGTACTCCCTTTGCAACTTGTTGGGAACATGATGGTGGAGACTGAGAGGTATTTGCTGTTCTCTGACCTCTCCACTGAAAGGCAATTGCGTTTTCTGACCTCTCTCCCCTTCCCTCTGCCTCTTACGGTGCACTTAGGCATGGTCCTTAACAGTAACCCATGAGGATCACAGAGTTCAGAGGAGAACCATTTATTATCTCTTATTATTTGAATAAAATATTTAATTGCTTTTTAGTTCTTTACATTGTTCATTCATGTCTTTTTTTTGTTTGTTTCTCTTTACCTCTTTGCTTTGCTTAAATTTCAAAGTTTCAAGGTAACTTATTTTTTTTAATCAAAAATGTTTGAAAGATCTCTATTGCATCAAAGATCTATTTTTTTTCTGTAGTCATATTCATTTTTGCTGGGCAAGTTATTCTTTATTATATATATATAACTTATATATTATATATATATATATATATGTATGTATGTATGTATGTATAGCTTATGTCTTCTGGGATATTGTATTCCAAGTTTTTTGTTTCTTTATAATTGTGGCTTCTAAATCATGCATGATCCTGACTTGTGTTTCTTCAATGTTTGATTCTTTCTTTATGGCTGTTTGCATTTTTTTTTTTTTTACTTTGAAACTGAAATGTGGTTATGATGTTCCTGGGAGCTTTCATTTTAGAGTTTTTTTTCTTTTTCAGGAGGGAATTTTTTTTATTTCTACCTCTGGCACCAAGAAATCTGGGCAGTTTTATTTTCAGATTTCTTGAAATAGGATATATAAGCTATTTTTTAATCTTAAAGTTTAGATAGTCTAATGATTCTTAATTTTTTTCTCTTCAGTCTGTTAATTTGCTATAAAATTTCTTTTGTTTTCAGTCTTTTGAATTTAATGTTTCTTATTGTCTCATAGACTCAATGACTGTTGTTTGGTCCATTATGGTGTTTGTGATTTGGGCAAGCTTTTGTACCTTTTTGTACCTTTTTTTTTATCAAGCCTTTCTTTTATAACTCTCAGTTCTTTTCCAAATTTTGCCTCAAGTTCTCTCATTTTACTTACAAAACATTTAAAACTCTTTAAAAAATAACTCTTGCTTCATCTCTCCGAGTATTCTAGTTGAGTTCGTGCCCAAGTTTTATTTTTGTTTGTAGATGTTTTGGAGTCATTTCTTCTTTTGGGTTCATGTCTTGAGCTTCCCTGACACTACAGTAGTTCTTTATAGTGGATTTCTTTTTTTGTTTGCTCATTTTTCCACCTTGGTCCCTGACATCAGATTTGATGTTAGGGTGTGGGCTTTGCTGCACTTCTAGAGGAAAGGTAGGAGGTGATCCTGTTGCTTTCTTGGGGTATTCAATATCATGTAATTCTAGGATCTGAGGATCACTTCATTCAGAACCTGCTTTCAGCATTGCAAGGTAATCTGATCCAAGACAATATTTGATTGCTGCTTCTCTGGTTGGAGCTCTGAATTGTAGAATTCCCTCTAATCTTAGATTTCTGCCCTGGTTATTCCTCTGCTGGCTGCACTAGATGCTAGAAATGAGACTGTGCTTTGCACTGGAGGATTGAGTAGCACTGTTGCTGGCTTTTGGAATTTCCTGCTTCTCCATACTCTGCCCTGGGCTCTCCTTATCTGGCAATGCCATACCTTCTCAGTATTCCCTGGGCTCTGTGACCTGAAACTAGGTATTGTGGATAGTTTATACCTCTCTGCCTTACAGTAGCCCTACAGACCAGGGAATTCTACTTGTCCAAAGTAGCCTTTCCCAGTGTTCCACTCAGTAGTCCCCATTTCTGAGCTGACTACATCCCCACTTTCCTCAGACCTTCTTATACTGAACTGGTATGGTCAAAAGACTTGTGACTTTTTCTGGATTTCCCCATCCAGATTTGATGTGGTGCATTTGGATCTGTTTAAAGATGTTTATGGAGAAGACTTTCTCTATAATGGTTCCTACCCACTCCATTATCTTGGCTCCATTTCCCTAACATTAAAATGTTAAAGTTAATTAGCACTAGTTCCAGGACATCTCTCTTCTCAACCCAAATAAACATTCACATATGCAAACAAAAATAAAAATGATTGTCTTGAAACCATAACTATATGTTATTTACAATGTCTTAAAAGTTTAGATTTGCTTTCACAAGATAGTAACAAAAATGTCCTATTTGTTCCCATGTATCCTTCCAAACTTTTGTTCTCCTGCATTTTTCCAGGTTATTATTATCTATTTAATATTTTTATTATTGTTATTATCATTACTGTTACTATGATTATTAAGATAAGGATAGGGCCTGGACCTATGATTTTCTTGGAATAGACAACTCTCACATAAGGAAACTCCCGCTGTCAGACTAGATTGGCATTTTCTTTTCAATTTATAGTGAGAAAGATGTTTGGAGACACTGGACGTTTAAATGACTTATTGAGGGTCATACTGTATGTGTCTGAGGAATTCTTTGTGTCATTCTCACTGGGAAGTTTGCTCTTCATTCACACTGCTTTTCCAATAGTCACTCAATCTCTCTGGGACTTAATCTTTTCATCTGTAGAATGACCTTGAGAGCTTTTACAATCCCTTCAAGCCCTAAACCTTCTCTCCCTCCTCCTTTTTCTCTTCCTCCTCCTCCTCCTCCTTCTCCTTCTCCTTTTCCTTCTTCTCCTCCTTCTCTTCCTCCTCCTTTTTCTTTCTTGTTCTCTAGTTTTAGTCCATGGGAATAAGTCATCTTAATAACAATCACGAAGTACAAGGATACACTAGAGCAAGGAATGTGACCCCAGAATCTTACCCTGTGTGTGGGTTGACTTTGATAGAGAGAAACTGAACATTAGAAGATTTTGATATAAAATGATAAAGATCACTGATTTAAAAAAATCACTTCTCACAAGACTCAAATTCTCTCAGGGAGTATTTTCTCTACCTTCATTTTAAACTTCTGTTTATTGTTTCCACAAAAGAGCATGTGTATATCTTTAAAACCATTTATATTTTTTGTTTTTTACATCCCCTTCATTCAACTTATATAGACATCCCTTGTAAAAGGGTTTTTTACATCTCTTGTAAAAGAGAATTGTTGGGGCAGCTAGGTGGCTCAGTGGAGAGAACACTAGACCTTAAGTCAGGAGGACCTGAGTTCAAATTTGACCTCAGACACTTAACACTTCCTATCTGTGTGGTGGTAAGCAAGCCATTTAACCCCAATTGCCCGAGAGAGAGAGAGAGAGAGAGAGAGAGAGAGAGAGAGAGAGAGAGAGAGAGAGAGAATTGTTAAAAAAAAAAAAAAAAACGAAAGAAAAGACAATTAAGCGAAACTAAGTAATTCATTCACTAAACCTGACAGTATATGCAATGATCCATATCCATAGTTGTACACCTCTACAAAGAAGGGAGTAAGGGCACACCATGTTAATGCTATTTGTATAATTTCACAAGACAAATTTATTTAAAAACCCTTTCCTGTGACCTCATAGAATCCAAACTCTATGCCGTTTGTACAGTGAATGCTTTAAGAGGTAGAGGGTAAGTTACACATTTACTAATTATCTAATATTGGTTATTTACAAATTATCTAATACTGGTTTACTAAGGGGTTGTTTTTCTTCTAAAAATCTCCCAACCTTGGATGAATTTTTTTTTTATTTTATTGGCTGATTTCCCTCTCATAGTCTTTTTTTCTCTCTTCCCTTTCTTAATGACTCATTATAATATTGTAACTTCCTTTATCTTAAAGACAAGGTGCCCCAGACCTTAATCCTGTTGTTTGAGTGTTGATTTCCTACTTCCTTCGGAAAAAATTCCAAACATTTTTGGAGGGCAAAGGGAGGGACAAGAACTAAAGGGCTTTTCCTAAGCCCAGATGTTTATAAAAGCAGTGACTATGACCTACAAAGGCCCAGAATAAGAAAAGAGAAAAGTATAACTGATTTAAATAATGCACAAACAATATTATGATGTTTAATGTAATGAAATTCTCTTCATGGTATAGAAGGAGCCTGGGCTGCTTAATAGTTCATCACATAAAAAACAGTTATATCCATTTAAGAAATTAATAAGAAACAAGAGTGTTTGCTTTCTCTTGAGTGCTGATGGTCCTTGGATCTCATTGCTCTACTCTGAAAAATGGGAATGATTGTAGTTCCTCTGGTACATACCAATGCCAGAAGGATGTTGCTGGAATAACTTTGAACCTGGACAGTCCACTATGCAATGTCACCTTGAAAATCTACAAAATAAGGATAATAAGATTTATACTCCCTATTCCTTATAAGGCAGGATAGCATAGTCAGAAAGACTTTTTTTTCTGGTGCATCTAGCTGTTTGATCACAGGCATATCATATAACCTCTTAGTGCCTTTTCCCTACCCCCCAGAAAACTCTCTAAGGCTATATAGGCCAGAGATGAATTGCTGATCTGAATTAGTGCGTGGAATTTCTATACCAGACGTTCTCTGCAGTGATGAAACCACAGGAATCATCGATTAGACTATTCCCCATCTCTAATTCCCAGTGGATCTCAAAGAATTATTATGAAGAAAGAACTTTATAAACCTTAATGTGCTGTAGAAATATGTTATTCAATCAATCAACAAACATTTATTAATCACCAACTACATGCCAGGCATTGTATTCCAATGTTGAGAATAAAAATACACAAGTGAAACAATTCTTGCACTTAAAAATAACTTTCTTTGGGGCTACCTGTCCCATATACAACTAAATGTACATATCCATATAAATGTAGTGGTGATGAGTGTGGTGAATAAGGTTGTTCAATTACTCTTATTTATACTTGCCCCCCTGCCCTACTACTGAATCACTGCCTTGATGGTTTCCCTGGTATATACATTGTCTTTCTGCTCTGCAAAGTTGTAATAAAAATTATTTTAAATTCTAGCACCAAACTCTTAGCCAGTGATAGCACTCTGGAAGATACTTCAATTTTTAATTTATTTCTCCTCCTTATTTAGTATTTACCCCTTTAATTCTTTCTTCCCAACTGCAAACATATTAACTATAGTCAGACTAAAATATGCTTATGTTTATAATTTTTCATAAATACAAAGTAAACATTTTTTAAAAGATAGAAGATAGATTTGGGGGCATTAAGCAGTTCAAGGGGAGAAAAGAAATGAAGAATTACCTTATTGGGGTTTATACTCTGGGGAGGGGAGGGTTCAACTACACATTATCTGTCTAATAATCCTTGTAGTAGTTATTTGGCCCACACCCCACCAGGACCTGAGTCCTAGCCTTAGTGGGTGTTTTCCTGCAGTGATTCTTGTAATATCCTGGAATTTCTGCGAATAAGGCAGTCTGAGGTCTGTTTTCCTTGCCATAGCTGAATTCATTCAAAACCTGATTTTAAGGTGAGCTTCCTTTCATTTCATTTGCTGTGCATGCATTTATGTTGCTAGCCCTGGTCATGAAAATTGCTAGTTATAGATCTGAACCTGCTGTCCTTATTATTGCATCTGTAATTCTGCTCCCGCTTTCCTTGTCCAGAACACCCTCTTATCCAATGCCTGACATGTTTTTAAAATAATTTTGTTGTTATTTTTATTTTTAATATTATCTATGTTTGCCATTGTAGGTCTCCCCTCATACTACCCTGATAGCCTCTTGTAATAGAGAATAGAAAGAAGATAAAATTCAGCAAAACTAACTTCTTGGAAAAAGGGCTGATAATTATATATGATATTCTATACCCATGGTGTCACATCTCTACAAAGAAGTTGGGGGAAGTCATCTTCTCAGATCTTATATTTAGGACTAAGTTTACACCTTATAGTTTTGTAATATTGTTTCCATTATCTTATTGTTGTTCTTTCAATTTACATTATTGTATATATAGTTTTCCTGCTTCTGCTTAGATTACTTTGTAACAATTTATATAGATCTTCCTGTGCTTTTTGGTACTCACTATATTCACAATTTCTTACAAAATATTATTTCATTGCATTCATGTACCACAATTTGATCAGTCATTCCCTAATAGATGAGTTTTGTTTCCAGGTCTTTACTACCATAAAAAGTGATATTTTGGTGAATCTAAGGCCTTTCTTTTTGTCTATCTGGGTCAAGGATATGGCCATTTTAGTTATTCTTCTGGCCTGACTTTTTTTGGAAGATTCTTTATTCCATTCACACTTTGTTCATCTCCCCTTTTTAATGTCATAAACATGTCCCAGTTCAACATAGAGTTTTTTTTTGGGGGGGTAAGAGAAGGTTAGATCCTAATCAGTCAGGAGCTAGTTAGCAGAACATGATTCCATTTCATATGACAATGTGGTTCCTTCTTTGATTCTAAAAGGTTATTTTCACATCTTGGCTTAATTCTACAATCAACTGACAAGTAATACAGAACAAATGCCAAACTCTAGAAGTGTTTTTTTCTTTCCTTCCCAGATATATGGTCTAGTCAACTGTAGTGTAATGGGAAGTCAATTGGAGCCAAAGGTTCAAATCCCAGCTTTGTCACTTACTACTTGTTACACTTTGGGCAAGTCATTAGGACTTCCAGTATGGAAATTTCCTCCCCCAAAGCAGATTGGTGCCAGTTCTACAGTTTCAGTCTAAGAGAGCTACCAGGGTCTACTGAGATGTTAAATTCCTTGTCTAAGGTGACACAGCTGATATGTATCAGAGATAGGACTCGAATCAAATCTTCCTAATTCCAAGGTCAGCTCCATCCATTCCGACTTTCAATAGATCCATGTTGTCTCTTAATGATGACTACTTCCTTCTCTAAGAGTTCATAAATGATATATTTAATAATACCTTTACAACTTTTCCCAAGAATAATTGAACAAGCTCCCTGATTCAACAGAGCTTATAGAATTCACCTTCTCCCTTATTTTGAAAATCAGGCTATTTCTTTGTCTCTGGTTTTATTACACCTTTCTCATTCTCTGTAATTCTTCAGTGCTTACTAATGATGGGTTCACCAGTCATAGAGGAAGTTCTTATATTGGCCTAGAAATGAAGGTCATTTGGTCCAGTTGCCATGAACTCACTGAGGGCAATTAGTTTTGGGCTTGTTTTTAAATCTCTCTTGCCAATACGATTGGTTATGCCCTCATTTCTAATATAGAATTAAGATGTAGGAAATGTTGGTTATCTCTAAAGTCTGGTTAGGAGAAAAATCAAGAAATGACAACCTTCCAACCTAATAATTTCACTTGAAAATTGCTGAAAAATTAGCCTACTAATAGAAGTAATCTTTTAAGTATTTCTCACCCTCTCCTTTCTCCTGTATTTGACCTTGAAGACTGCCTGGTTGAAACCATTTGACTGAATCACCAGTGCCTGGAATCTTGAACTACCTCCAGCAAAAGCAGGGGCTGAGAGAGGCAAGTTGGTATAGTTGTAAGAGTGCTGGACTTTGGGTTAGGCAGTTCAAATACAACTTCAGACCCTCCTAGGGCAAGTATGATCTTAGGCAAGTCGCTTAATTTCTGTCTGCCTCATGTATAAGATGAGGATGATAATAATACCTGTGTTCCAGTGCTGTGGTGAGACTAAAAAGTTAATATTTATAAAGCACTTTACAAACTTTAAAGCTTTAGATAAATTCTAATTAGCATCATTATTGTAGTTCTTTCATTTGCTCCCTCAGGGCAAAGGTGGAAAGGGCTACATGAAAATTCTTATGCAGTGAAGTAGAAGTGAGTTATTACTTCATCTCAGTTAAAAAAAAAAGACCATTTTCCCCTCCTCCTTTTCATTCCCTCAACATCTCACATCACTCAGATATCTTCTACTTTCTCCTCTGCCACATTTGTGAAGGGTTGGGTCTTTTCTTTACTAAGGCTAACTCCTCTGTGTGTACTCTTGATTCGATCTGCTCCTCATTTCTTTAGAAAATTGCCCCTATGCTATTGCCTACTTTTAACCTTCGATATCCACCTCAAGCCCACTTACTGGCTCCTTCTCTTGATTCCTACAAACATATTTATGTCTCACCCATCCTCAAAACCTTCTCATCTGACACATGCTAGATATGTGATCATGGGCCAGCTATTTAACTTTAAGGCTCATTTCCTTATTGTAAATTGGAGATAATAGTTGCACCTACCAAACAGGATTGTGACAATGAGCAAATGGGATGATGCTTGAAAAGGGATTATTTAATGTTAAAATATTACACAAATGCTATATTATTGGTATAGGGATAAAACTTGTAATTTCTTTGGGATAGGGAATATTATAGATATTAGATATAGATACAGATAAGGAAATCCTCTTCACCAATGCAGATGGAAGATGGAAGAAAATGTTTAACTCAACCTGCCCCAGCTGCTTAGGGTTTTTACAAAACAGGAGGGAACAATGGCTATTTCCCTGAGCTAAACATTTTTGGACTAAAGCATTAGCATTTTTTATTCTTTTAGCTGAATGTATATATTCAGTATGTATGAAAGGCAATATTTGGACTTGTCTTCCTGACTTTGAGTTTAGTTATTAGACCATGCATTTTCTCCTAATATAATTTATATGATTTTAGTATTAATAGTAATAACAATCTTAAGCTGATTGCATGCCCTAATACAAAAGGAAGACAAACAAAAGTCAGAAAGGGATTTAATTGATTTATTTTGGCTTGGTAATGGTAAAGCTCCCAGTTTCCTCTCTTCTTTTTTCCCCCTTGGTTTTATGTCACTATGAGGGGGCATCAGTCATTGAAAACACAAAAAGGTAACTAGTAAAAACCTAGGAGCCATCTGGAAAATCACTCAGTTCTCTTTGGGTGTAACCCCTGCTGGGGATGAAAGGAGCAGCACAGGTTCTGATTACTGCAGAGAAAACAAACAAAAACAGACTTTTGTGAGATTAAAAATTCACTTGATAGTGATTTTCCTCATGATTAAGCAAAAAGATGCCAGATACAAGCATAACAGATGTAAGAGCAGCTGCCTTAATTGCTCTCCCCTTTCCTCTCCTCCCTTCCCCTTCCCTCCCTTCCCTTCCCTTGTCTTCTTCCCTTCCCTAGACTTCTTTTTTCTCTTCCCTTTTCCCTTTTCCCTTCCCTTTCTGGTCTTTTTTTTTTGGAAGGGTTGGGGAGACAATATCTGAACTCTGAAAAGAGCACTGACTTTAAGGACCTTGATGCAAATCCTGATCAGAATCAGAATTCTGATACTTCCTAGCTATGAGACTTTGGACAAGTCACTGTTTCCTCATCTATAAAATGAGAGGGTAAGACTAGATGGCCTCTGATGTCCTTTTTAACCCTGTCTCTGATTATCCAGTAACCTTTGGAAATCTGTGCCCTGGTCCTACTTTTCTTATTATAGATATACTATCATTCAGGCATTGTCAATGAATTCCAGGGAGGGCAGAGCAACCTAAAAATCTTCTAAAAACTGAGTGAGGATGTCCTGGATGCCCTTCATTGCTCAAGTCAATGTCCTTGAGTGGGGAGTTCCAGGCTCTGGGCTGAGTGGAGGATCAGGATACAGTTTTTCTATCTCCCCTTCCCTCCTCACCTTTAGAATAGCTCAACCTGCCCCAGCTGCTTGGGGTTTCTACAAAATAGGAGGGAACAATGGATATTTCCCTGAGCTAAACATTTTTGGACTAAAGCATTAGCATCTTTTATTCTTTTAGCTGAATGCATATATACATATGTATACACATATATAATGTTGGTTTTGTAAAATATGTAGCATTGGTTTTTGATATATATGTCTGTGTATGTGTATGTTAGATATATTTTACACATGTAAATATATGTACATATGTTTACAAAACCAATCATTATATTAGCCTTTCCCCAACAGGATCAATGTATGACAAAATCTCAGTATTGGAAGATTCTTCAGAGACCACCTAGTCCTTTCTATTATTTCTACAATAAGGGTTCTTAATCTTTTTTGTGTCTGCCTATGGCAGACTGGGGAAGCCTAGAGATCCTCATCTCAGAAAGATGTTTTTAAATGTATGTAAGATATTATATACATGTATGTATGTATATGTATATTTGTGTGTGTGTCTCTGCATGTTATGTGTGTGTAAATTTTGTGTGTCCATATGAGTGATATGAGTATATTTAAATGTGGCTTGAAAACAGTGGTATGCTGTTATATTGTTTAACTATTAGCTCTGGTGTGCAAGGGGAGCTCATCATATTGGAAAGATAACCTCTCAATCCCTAGAACCTTTAAGGAGATCTAATAGCTATGCTCTGGAGATTCAATAATGCAAGATGAAGATCATTGTAAAATTTACTTGTCTGGAGAAGTTCGTCAGAGTTGTACTTCAGTTTCATGATAGCATGACAATGCTCTTATACTTTCCCAGTTGCTAAAAATGGAGTGAATCAGGGCTGTGTGCTTGCTCCCATGCTTTTTAGCATGATGATTTATTTCAGTGACATTGTTGGTCACATTTGATGAGGATGAAAATAGTGTTAAGGTCAACTACTACATTGATGGTAAGCTATTTAACTTGGAAAAGCTACAAGCCAAGATTAAAGTGAAGGGAGAGTTGGTGTGTGACTTTTTGTTTGCAGATGGTTATACAGTCAGTATAGCCTCTGAAACTGAGATGCAGCTGAATATGAATCTATTCTCTGCTGCTTGTGCTAATCTTGGATTAACAGTTAATTAACATCAAGAAAACAGATTCTCCATCAATCCATCATACCATCCATATATGGAACCATTGGTTACAGAAAATGGAGAAATTTTGAATGTTGTGGATAAGTGCATTTAGCTAAGTAGTATATTTTCCAGGGATGATGCACACATTGTCATGGCTAGCTCAGTGTTTGGGTAGCTCTGGAGAAAAATGTGGCAGAGAAGAGTATTAGGCTTCCCATCAAACTGAAGGTCTCCAGAGGCATTGAACTGACATCATTGTTGTATCCTTGTGAAAACTGGATGGTATACCAGGGCCACACCAGGAAACTGAATCACTTCCATTTGAATTGTCTCAGGAAGATTTACCTGGCAGAATAAGATACCGGATATTTAGGTCCTTTCTCAAACTAAACTGCCAAGTATTCAAATTCTACTGCAGAGAGCACGGCTCCAATGGGCTGCCCACATTATTTGTATATTTACCTAAATAACTATCTTAAGGAAGAAACACAAGACAAGGCTCATTTGGAGGTCAGAAGATGTGATATGAGGATACTCTCAAGGTCTCTCTGAAGAACTTTGAAATTGATTCTATGGCATGGGAGACACTGGCACAGGAACTGCCCAACATGACATGCCCTCATCAGAGAGGGTGTTTGCTCTTAGAATTGCAGTAGCTCAAAAGAAAAGTGAGATATGCAAATTTAGATATCCCTGCTCCAAATGTTCCCATGGACTATTTGTATCCAGTATGGGAAGCCTTCCCAGCTTCCCAGTCACTGTCAAACACACTATAATTTGACCCCAAGATAATGATGTTATTTTGATCTTTTTTGAGAGCAAAGAACAATCCCCCAAATGCCTTCCCTTCTCAGGTTGCTTTCCATCCACTTTTTATTTATTTTGAAGGTATTAATTTGCAGATATTTCCTCCATAAAAACAAATTTAAAAAACCACATGCTACTTGACAGCAGGACTTATTTTTGCGTTGTTTCTCCAATACTTAGTTCAGTGCCTCAAACATTGTAGACAATGGATAAATACTTGTTTGATTCCAATCAAGGTTAATGCCAAAGAAAGATCAGCTGAGTGGAACCCAGCTTGTAAAATAGGTATCCTCCTTCCCTAGTAGATTTATGCACGATCAAAGTTTCTTATGCTTCTAGAGAAGACTAATTAGCCCTATCTCATTTTATAGATAAGCAAACTTTTAGGAATTAAGTGACTTACTCAAGATTATAGTTGATAATAAGGAGTGATTTGAACCCAGGACCTCTGACTCTACAACCAGTGTTCTTTCCACTGTGCTACCCACTACTTTCCATTTTCTTCACCAGCATAATACTGGAGGGAGGGCATCTCTCCTGCAAAGCTTTTCCTACTTTCTTTCTATTCCTTCATAATTCCTGTATGGCTAAAGACATCGGGAATCCATAGTCCTCACAAGCCTGGTGCCAAAAAATGAATAATAGAAAAAAAGATAAATCAGTTGGTTCTTTGATGCTCCTGCTTAGGGAAGATAATCTGCTGTCAGAAATCTTTGCTGAAAATCCAGATCATGGTGTTCTTGGCTAATGTCCTGTGTCCAGCTGAAGGATGACTCCCAAACCTCGTGCATGCTTGGAGAGCATCCTGTTCTCATCAGAGGAAGTTCAGGTTCTGTGGTCCTAGAAGGAATGACTTTGGATTTTTATCTACCATATAGGGACACAGGTTTTCTTTTTTTTTTTTTTAATTTTTATTTAATAATTACTTTATATTGACACTCGTTTCTGTTCCAATTTTTTTTTCCCTCCCTCCCTCCAACCCTTCCCCTAGATGGCAAGCAGTCCTTTATATGTTGGATATGTTGCAGTATATCCTAGATACAATATATGTTTGCAGAACCGAACAGTTCTCTTGTTGCATAGGGAGAATTGGATTCAGAAGGTATAAATAACCCGGGAAGAAAAACAAAAATGCAGATAGTTCACATTCGTTTCCCAGTGTTCTTTCTTTGGGTGTAGCTGCTTTTGTCCGTCATTTATCAATTGAAACTCAGGTCTCTTTGTCAAAGAAATCCACTTCCATCAAAATACATCCTCATACAATATCGTTGTCGAAGTGTATAATGATCTCCTGGTTCTGCTCATTTCACTTAGCATCAGTTCATGTAAGTCTCGCCAGTCCTCTCTGTATTCATCCTGCTGGTCATTTCTTACAGAACAATAATATTCCATAACATTCATATACCATAATTTACCCAGCCATTCTCCAATTGATGGGCATCCATTCATTTTCCAGTTTCTAGCCACTACAAACAGGGCTGCTACAAACATTTTGGCACATACAGGTCCTTTCCCTTCTTTAGTATTTCTTTGGGATATAAGCTCAATAGAAACACTGCTGGATCAAAGGGTATGCACAATTTGATAATTTTTTGGGCATAATTCCAGATTGCTCTCCAGAATGGTTGGATTCGTTCACAACTCCACCAACAATGCAATAGTGTCCCAGTTTTCCCGCATCCCCTCCAACATTCATCATTATTTTTTCCTGTCATCTTAGCCAATCTGACAGGTGGGGACACAGGTTTTCAAAAGCAATGGAGAGAGGAGGATTTTGAAAATTGGGTTTCTCAGTTATTGTCCTAGCTGTGTTGGTGTTCTTGGCCCTAATTTTTTGTGAGGGGCAAGGCTGAGACTGAATTTCAAGGAAGTAAAGGTCTAGCTAAGCACAGGAAGAGTATAATGAGACCAAGCAGTTGTCATTTCTTTAAAATTTTTAATTGATATCTTCTGTTTTTACTTTACCTACATTTTCCAACATAACCTTTTGCTTTTCTTTGTTTGCTATAAGCCTTTGCTTATAACAAAAATTAAAAAAGAAAAGGGGGGAAATCAGTTCCATAAAACTAAGAAATATATTAACCAAGGTAAACCTTTGTTCCTGTCCTTCTTTTTACTCATATGATGGTTATGTGGGTACATCACTTATATAGTCCTCCTCCTTTCCTTCCTTCCCATAGCTTCTACTTCTACAAGTCGGGGAGGTACATTCTCATCTGTTTTCTTCAGGCAAGCTAAGCCCATTCTCAATGCCACCATTTTGGTTGTTGCTATTACTATTCTTTTCATTTACATTATTATAGTCATTGCATATATTGGTTTTGGGGTTCTGCTAATTTTACTGTATATCAATTCCCATAAGCCTTTGGGTTCTGCTTACTTCATTGTGCATCGATTACTATAAGCCTTTTCCATGACTCTTTGACTTCTCATATTCTTCATTCTTATAACACAGTAATATTCCAATACATTCATGTGCCAGTTTTGCCATTCTCACAATCCATGAGCATCAACTTTGTTACCAGTTATTTGCTGCTATAAAAATACAAAAGTGGTTTTTTTCTTTCTATTTTCTTGTGGCAATTGGGATTAAGTGATTTGCGCAGGGTCACACAGCTATTACATAACTGAGGCTGGATTTGAACTCAAGGCCTCTTGACTCAGGGCCACTGCTCTAGCCACTGTGCCACCTAATTGGCCCCCCTTACTAGTGGCCTAGGGGGAGGGGAAGATTAGGAAAATTTTAATGATTATCTGACAAGAGGAGACTATGTCACTTGAGCAGTATTGAATGGAAAGAGAACTACCTTAATCTTGTTCTGAGCTGAATTCAAGGGCCCAGGTTAATGTGAAACAGAATAAATGAAAAAAGGGACATTTAGGACACAGGAAGGAAGGAAGCACCACACTGTAAATAAATCACCTCATTCTCAAAGTCTACTCTTTTTACAATGTGTTGTCTGCTATTTTTAGTTAGTTGACACCATATTATGAAGGGTAAAACCAACATTAACTCCAAGTCAGGTTGTATGAACCACAATTAATATGACAGATGAAAACAATCTGGGGTAATGATGCAGACACTGTCATGTAGCCTAACAGATGATTTGAGGACAAACATCCTATTAGTGATGCCAGAGGGGCTCTCCATGTAACAGCGGTTCAATGAGGACAAATGAGAAAGACCAGAAATGATCTCATTCTTTTTTTCCTCCCAACTATGAGAGCTGTGCTGCTGTCTGCCCCTCAAAACTAGTAAACAATCCTTTGTGTTTCCCAATAGACCCTGTTTTACAAATTAAATACAAAATCCTCATTCCATGATGTATCTCACTTCCTTATTCAAAGGACCTTATTCCAGGGTTGATCTTTGGATCATGGATTTAAGCTGAAGAGCACCTTTAGAGGAAATCTACTTCAACCCCATCATTTTCATGAGGAAGATCAAGGAGGTTTAATGATTGAGCTGAAGTCACATAGGGAGTGAGTGGCCCCTAATCCCCTTTCCACTGCGAGCAGAATCCAGCTCATTTTTATGTGACAACAGCAATTAGACTGCATGGGTAATAGATGAGTGCTTTTGATCACCACTACAATGTCTTTCAGGAACTCTTGGGAAGGATTTTAATAACCCCATATAGAGCTCCAAGGGACTTCTTCATTCTTCCAAAGGTTAGAGTTTTAGATCTGATTTTGATCAACAAAGAGAAAATGATTGTTGTAGTAGAAAGTTGAAGTAGAAACAATTGGAACCTAAAAAGGAAGTGATCCTTTCATCTTAGAGCTCAGGACAGATAATAAGAAGAAAGCAAGACATACTCTAAAATGTATACTAGCTTTAGGAAAGATTTGAGATTTCTAAAAATTCAGAGAAAATCTAGGGTTAAAATCCTAAGGTTTGGAGGGAAATTATATCTCCCAAAGGATGGGAATTCCTTTCGGGGGAAATTCTGTCGACATAACAACTATTTTAAAGAGGAAAAAAGCATTTATCCAAGAGACTGATGTGACTACACAGGTAACTCACTGGCCAACTTAGAGTTTTAAAAAATGTATAGAAGACAGGAAAAAGGGGGCAGATAAGATAAAAACAAGAGATTGGCACCATTTTAGAAAAATCACATTGAAACAACTGAGGCTAATGGATAGTCACAACAAAAGACCCTTTAAAACTATATTGAAACTAAGAAAAAAAATGAATGAGATAGGACTACTTCTTGTAGAAGATGGTTAATGGAAAGAAAACAAAAATGTTTAATTCATATGCTTTTTGTTTTGTCTATGAAGAGTGATCTTGAGCCTGGGAAGGATAGAATTAAAATGGCTAACAGTAAATTAGAACCAAAGATGAATGAATAGTGTGTACATTTTAACACTGTTATAAGTCACTAGATCCAGGCAATAATACTATTGTTAATAATGATTATTATTATTATTGTTTTAACAATGAATTCAAGGTTCATGTCAAGCCCAGATAAACTGCATTGCTAAGACCTGAAAAACCCAGTAGATATGACTGCTGAGCTATTGCCAGTGACCTCTTAAAAATTGTGGAGAATGAAAGAAGTATGGTAGAACTGGAGCCAGACAAATATTCTCCTGACTGTTAAAATGTGGAAGAGGGCTAGGGTCTTCATCTTGTGGACCAATGGTTTGATTTTGGCTTCTTGCAAAAAACTGAAAATAAAAGGGATTATATTATAAACATTTAGAAAGGAAGCATCAATTGGGAAGGACAAGCATGGCTTTTTCAAGAAGAGGTCATAGTCATGTCAGACTTACTCTAATTATCTTGTTTTAAAACTGCCATTGATCAGGCAATGTTGCAGACAGTAAGTGTGGATTTCGGCCAGTCATTTTTTCTACTCTCTTATGATAGACTCGTGGAAAAGTTGGAAAGATAAGGGCTAGATTGCAGTAGAATTAGTTGGTTTCAGAAACAATTAAGTTCCCGAACCTCAAAAAGAGTGATCATTTAATTAATGTCATACTAGAGGGAAACCTTTAAGTGTAGTACCTGTTCTTGACTCTTCTCTGTTTAATATTTTTATAAATTAATTCCATGAAGGCTAAATTGATTTTCAGGTGACATATACCTGAAAGGGACAATTAAAATACTACATGATAGTGGAGGAGAGAGCAGGGTCATCAATTTTGCTCTGTTCTACTTCATTCAAATCCAATAAATGAGCAAGTTAAGATATCACACTTGTGATGTTATTGGTCTTCTTTGAGAATGAAGGAAGAATTCCCAAAGATCCTGATGAGCTGGATCTATGCACCAGATCTAATATTATTGACTTTGATAGACACAGGAGGATACTAGTGAATATTTAACCACAGAAGTTAAGCATTAGTGGGAGGATTTGAACACAGATTCCATGACTCCAGAGACACTGCTCTTTTCACTATACTTTTCTGGGTCCTCTTGTATTAAGGATTGTTAGGCAGAAGTTGGGCAGTCACATCTACTCACATATAAAGTCTTCCTTTTCATGCATATGATGGATTAGTTCATCTTTTGGGGTAATTTTAAAGACAGTTAGACGGCATGCTATACAGAGTACTAGATGACACAAGTGAAATCCTGCCTCATATACTTTTTAGTTTTGTGATCCTGGCCAAGTGACTTAAACTCCCTCAGTTTCCTTGTCTGCAAAATGGGAATAGTAATAATATCTATCTCATATCTGTATCTCATAGGGTTGTTGTGAAGATCAAATGATATAAGTGCTTTGTAAACACTAAAGTGCTTTATAGATGCTAGCTATTATTATTATTAAAGGTCATTAGCACTATCCACTTATTTTATAGATGAGTAAACTGAGGTCCAGAGAAGTTGAACACCTTGCTGGAGGTCATATAGAAAAGGAACAGCAGGGTAGGAAATAGATCTTGGACTTTCTGAACTTCATTCTGTTGTTCTTACTTCAACAGCATCACAGCAGAATATAAATTACTTCTCTTTGGCTTAAGCAAAAGAAATGAAATTTTGTGGAATTTCAGGCATAAATCACCCCCTCCCCCGCAGAAATCATGCCATGAAGACCAGTACTGTTTCACTCAATGAAATGAGATCCTTGAGGATCACATATTGAAATAAATTTACAAGTTTAAGTCAGTTGCTGTACAATATGTTGTATTTCCATTTTGTTAAACATTTCCCAATTCCATCTTAATTTGATTCCTGCATACTGGGAGTTTTGTAGTCTGAGTTTGACATCTCTGAAATAGACAGCACCCCTTCTCCCACAACTTGTAGTGTCAGCCCTAGAGCCTAGCACATTGGCTGCCCTCATTCTCGGGTATTCCTTCAGGCCACCTATTAAAAGTCATAGTGATCATAGTGTTTTGTCAGATCCCTTGAAAACAGGAAGTCCAATTCTGGGGCTACCAAACAGGCTATTTTACTGGCAGAATTGGGGTTAATGAACCAAAACACATGTCTGAGAATCTAGCAAGGACAGAGGAGGCAGAGGCAGCAGCTGTGAGACAAGCCTGAATGGTGGGAAGCTAAGTGAGGCCACTTTGTATTGCTCTTCAGGTGAGTGCATAGGTGAGCAACTTCAGCTTTTGGCTATAAATAGATCTCTAGCAGTTTGGCTTTGCCAGGGTGACTGAGAATGTGCCTTATGGCACTGGATAGAATCCCAGAATCTGGAGGCATGTGAAGAGGGTGGTCTAGGACTATTTGTTCTTAGCAGGATTCATGTTGCCTCAGAATATTCAATCAAATTCAATTCAGTCCAATCCAATTCATTGAGTTCCAATTCATTGAATGTTTATTTAAAAGAATCTTCTGTGTAAGGCACTGTGGAGGAACTGAATACAAGGGACAGCCAGTTCTGGAGATCCTGCCTAAGAAAGACAGGGGGGTACCATGACAGAAAAAAGAATGATGAATATGGAATCCTGAGACCTGAATTCAAATCCTGCCCCTTCTTCCTTCTTTGCCTATGTCTTCTGGGTGAGACATTTAACTTCTCCTGGCCTCAGTTTCCATTTGAATTCAAATCCTGGCTCTGCTACTTCCTTCCCCGTGTGACCTAAGCAAAACATTTAACCTCTGCTGGTTCACTTTCCTCATCTGAAAAATGAGGCAATTAGATTTGATGATCTCTGAAATTTCTTTTATCTCTAAATCGATGATATTATGAAATAGTATAGTTTCCATCCTCAAGGAAGGATGACAAGAAGGAAGAGTCCTGGTTTCAGAATTAGTAGATTTGGGGTCTAATTCCATCCTGACATTTAGGAGTTATGTAGTCCTACACAAGTCATTTAACTTCTCTAAACCTTGTTTTCCTGATTTACAAAAATATCTAACTACGTTCTAGGATCATGGTGAGGAAATATGTTTTATATTCCTTAATGCCTATAGAAATACATTCAATTGATTTACAAACATTTATTAAGAGTCTACTCTGTGTCAAGAACTGAGAAAAGATAAAAGGGACAACAGGACACAAGGGAAGGCACTGCTGAATGGAAGAGTCTAAAGAGTTTTCATGTAGAAGTAATGCTTAAAGTGAGTCTTGAAAGAGACTTGAGAGGCTTAGAAGTAGAAGTGTAGAAAGGAGTGCATTCTAGGAATGGAGTACAGTAAATGCAAACATACAGGAGATAGGAACCCCTTGCCATATGTCTTGTATGAAGAAGAGGAAGAAGGCTAGTTTGACTAAACTGAGTACAGGAAAGGAAGTCATGTACAATGAGACTGGGAAGATAGATTGGGGCAGGACCTGTTCTATTTTTGTTTCCATATAATTTTCAGCACCTAGGACAGTGCCTCGCACGGACCAGGCACTTAGTACATACTTTTTCAATAGTGAAGGACTTTTCAGTGCCCAACAGAAGAGTTAATTCACTTTCCTAAAGAAAGTGGCTGAAAAAACCAGTAAGATTTGGCTAAGTGGAAGAGAGAAGGCATTCCAAGGGCTTTGACCTATTGGGAATTTTATAGTAGATATGATATATTAACCCTACTACATTGATAGAATGTGGGTAGGGAGTGGATTGGTATGCATGAGATTTGAATGACTTTCTAGAGTTCCAATGAACACTTAAAAAACCAAACAGGTACACAGAGCTATGGAAGACTATAGAAGAAATAGCAGAAATTTTTTTCTATGTTTTTTTTTAGTACCCTGCATGTGGGCACACACACACACACACACACACACACACACACACACACACATACAGACTCTATGTAGAACCAAATGAGGATTTTTGTCTTGCCAGGTGGCACTCCATATCACCCGACATGGCTTTTTACTTATTACTACTCCACCTCAAAGCATATATGAAGAGTTCCTAAGACAAGTTTTCATATATTTGACAGGTTGAGTGGGTGAGATAATTAGCAAGGTACTGATAATAAGTGGGGTTCTTTCTGTTTTCTCTCTCCCCCACAGGTGGAAATCCTTGACTACAAGACAAAGAAACAACTATGCTTTCTGGATAAGGTAAATACAATGAATCCATGAAAATGTCACTAAAATGTCACTTCATCAAATCTGTGACTAAGAATTCTGAATCTTGAGAAAAATTCAAGTAGGGGCAGGATATTCATAGAGATCAGTCTCCAAGGACAGACTGGGATAGGGGATGGGTAGTAAGGGGAAGGCTAGTAGACCAGCAGGAGAGGAGCTGGATTCCCATGGCTCTAGAAGAACCCCCTGCAGAGAGGAAAAATATTTTTCTAGATTGTTGATGTTCAGGGACAAAGCCCCAGTTATCTCATTATGGTTATGGCTCTGTATTTTATACTTCTTTAAAAAGCCTTGTTTCCTGTAAAACTCATCTTTCTGAAGAGTGGTCTAGCCAGTTTTATCTATTTAGTCCCAGCCAAGAACTCCACCTCTGTTACAGAGGTATCAATTGCAATAGATACAAACAAGTCTTTTAGCCTTCCTAGTCCAGCCACATTTTTGCTTCTAGATTAAATCCTGGGAAGATTCACTTGAGCCAACTTTATACCTTAAAGAATTTGAATCATTTGATTAATTTGAATCCCCCAGGGAGGAAAACCATATTTTTCCATTACCAATCTTGGAAAATATCCAAGTCTTTAGATTTGAGTCATGTTGCAGGAAACTGACTATGTGTGCCCTAATTAAAAGACATCTCTTAGTTAATTTACTAATTGCAAATACTTCTGATTCTTAGGTTGAACCACATGCCTCAATCAATGACATCAGATTGATGTTCCATAAATTTTGTAAGTACTATGTATATTTTCTGAAGTAAACCAAGCATAGACAAACCATTCATTATAACTGTCTCCTATACTGATGAAAATGATAATTTTATTGATTTGTTTAGAGCAGAAGTGGGGAAACTTTTTTCCTGCCATGGGTCATTTGGAGCTTATACCATATCTACAGATGTAGATATATAAGCATCATTTATAGGCCATTCAAAATTATCATCTTATAGAATTCAAGCAGCAGAAGGTGGTTGTATTTAGCTTTCAGCTTGTGGTTACCTTAGCAAATGATTTTGTGGCTCATATATGGCCCTTAGGCCGGATATCCCTACCCCTGTTTAAGAGAAAGACCTACCTAATTTAGAAACAAACTTTGAAAGTAAAAAATTCTAAGTGGTAATATGTCTTAAAATGATTTTCTTTTTTATTTATACATCTAAAAGCAATTATTTAAGCCAACTATAATGGTATTTTAATTTTACTTAAGCCTAATGTGAGTTTTAAGCAACTACCCTAATTCTCATATTGAATATGTTCTTTTTTTTAAAAAAAAACTATGTTTTATTTACTTATTTAATTTTTGCTGAGACAGTTGGAGTTAAATGACTTGCCAAAGTCACACAGCTAGGAAATATCAATTGTCTGAAGCCAAATTTGAACTCAGATATTCCTGACTTCAGGACTGTTGCTCTATTCACTATGCCATCTAATGTCTTTCAAAACTCAAATTAAATACTTCTTACCAAAGTTTTTGCTAGCTCCACAGCTGCTTTTTCCTGTAAAACTCATCTTTCTGAAGAGGGGTATAGCCAGTGTTATCTACTTAGTCCCAGCCAAGAATTCCACCTCTGTTATAGAGGTATCAATTGCAATAGATACAAACAAGAGTTTTTCATGTGAACAAAGTGCTAGCTCTGGTGGTGGCAACAAGGTGCATGCTTGCTTATTAGGGATGATGCTTAATGGAATGATTATTCTCTTTCCCTCCACCATCTTTCCAAGATGCCAGTGGTCTTATGGAATGAGGCTTGGACTTGGGAGCAGCTGTGGAGCTGCTAATGCCTCTTACTCTTCCATCACTTTGTCTTTATTTTGCTTGTATTTGTTTATGTACATGTTTGACATTTCTTGTTATTGATTCCCTTTCAGATCCTCAATGGTATCCAGCAAGACAGTCAATGAGACTAGATCCCAGTAAGTATAAGGCAATCAAACATCATTTTAGGAAGCATTTGGGAAGGGAGGGCATAAGTCCAACACCATGAGCTTCAGAAGAGTTTTTTGTGTGAACAAAGTGCTAGCTCTGGTAGTGGCAACAAGGTGCAGTGCTTGCTTATTAGGGATGATGCTTAATGGAATGAGTGTGAGTCTCTAGTCTTTCCCTCCACCATCTGTCCAAGATGCCAGTGGTCTTATGGAATGAGGTTTGGATTTAGGAGGCAGAAGAGACTAGGATTTAAATCCTGCTTCTCGTACTCACTAGTCTCATGACAATAGACCAGTCATAGCTTCTCCGAATTTCAGTTAATTTATTTCTAAAATCAATCAAGTCAACAAGAACCAATGAAGTATTTAATATATGGCAACATGGGAGACAAAGAAAGACAGAAACAATCTTTGCCCTCCAAGATTACCTTTTAATGGATGCTGATAATCGCGATGGTAAATGTTAGTTTCTTCTCCATGTCCATTGAAGATCTGCCTCCAGTCTTGTAATTTAAAAAAATCTAGTAACAGATAAGATAATAGTTGTAAAGCTCTTAGCATAGTGCCTGGAATATAGTGTCATATGCATTAGATAAGATAATCATCATAATCATATAACTATATTTTATTATTGATATTATATTCTGAAAGGAAGGAATGGTCTCTATGGTCTCTTCCAGGCTCAATTTACAATTGCATTGGGAGCCCAATCTGCTGAAAAAGCAGGCACCTGGGTATTGAATTAAATTCTGTTAATACTTACAAAAGGTCTATTATTTGCCAAGCTCTGTTCTAGGTGCTGAAGATGCAAAGACAAAAGTAAAATAGTCCCTGTCCTCAAGGAACTTATAGTCTACTAGGCAGCTAGTTGGCATGGTGGCTAGCACACTGCCCTCAGAGGCAGCTTGCTGGTGCAGTGGGTAGAGATTTGGGCTTGAAGTCGGGAAGTCTTGCATTCAAAAGTGACTTCACACACAAGCTGTGTGATTTTGGACAAGTTACCTCAGATTCCTAACTATAATCTGGAAATAATACTTTCCAGGATTATTGTGAGGATTAAATGAGATCATATGTGTAAAACAGTATCTGTAACACTGTCTAACATATAGTAGGTGCTTGTTTGTGGTTGTTTTTCGGTTGTGTCCCATGCATTACACCATTTGGAGTTTCCTTAGCAGAGATACTGAAGTAGTTTGCTCATTTTGCAGGTGAGGAAATTGAAACAGGCAACAGAAATAAGTAACTTATCCAGGACCACACAGCTAGTAAGTGTCTGAGGCCAGTTTTGAATTCAGGAATTTGAATCTTCTTGACTCAAGACGTGAGACTCTATTTACCTAGCTACTAAAAGGTTTAATTAGGGCTTGTCAACTGGAACTTTGTCCCAAGGTTGAAATTTAGAGGGTGCTAGCAACACTTGTATTCATGGTCAGTAAAAACACCTAAACTGCCCCCATATAGTAGATTTTTCATAAATGCTTATTCCTTTCCTCCCCTACCCTTGAAGTCATGAGACTTGAGTTCAAATCCTATCTTAGAAATTGATTTGCTATGTGATGCTGAATTTTTCTCAGTCTGTTTCCCCAACTGAAGGAAACAAATGGAGATAATAGCAACTACTTTGAATTTTGTGAGGATCAAATTAGATAATATGTGTAAAGAACTTAGCAAACCTTAAATTGATACACAGATATTAGTTATTATTATTATGGGAGAAAACCAACATATATAGAGTTAAGTAAATGCAAATTATATGGAAAATAAATACACAGTAATTTTAAAGGTTGGAGGAAAACTAATAACAAGCTAATTGGCAAAAACTTCTTTTTTTTTTTTTAAATTTTTTATTTAATAATTACATTATATTGACACTCATTTCTGTTCCGATTTTTTTCCCCTCCCTCCCTCCACCCCCTCCCCTAGATGGCAAGCAGTCCTTTATATGTTGGATATGTTGTAGTATATCCTAGATACAATATATGTTTGCAGAACCGAACAGTTCTCTTGTTGCGTAGGGAGAATTGGATTCAGAAGGTATAAATAATCCGGGAAGAAAAACAAAAATGCAGATAGTTCACATTCGTTTCCCAGTGTTCTTTCTTTGGGTGTAGCTGCTTTTGTCCATCATTTATCAATTGAAACTCAGGTCTCTTTGTCAAAGAAATCCACTTCCATCAAAATATGTCCTCATACAATATCGTTGTCGAAGTGTATAATGATCTCCTGGTTCTGCTCATTTCACTTAGCATCAGTTCATGTAGGTCTCTCCAAGCCTCTCTGTATTCATCCTGCTGGTCATTTCTTACAGAACAATAATATTCCATAACATTCATATACCATAATTTACCCAGCCATTCTCCAATTGATGGGCATCCATTCATTTTCCAGTTTCTAGCCACTACAAACAGGGCTGCTACAAACATTTTGGCACATACAGGTCCCTTTCCCTTCTTTAGTATTTCTTTGGGATATAAGCCCAATAGAAACTCTGCTGGATCAAAGGATATGCACATTTTGATAATTTTTTGGGCATAATTCCAGATTGCTCTCCAGAATGGTTGGATTCGTTCACAACTCCACCAACAATGCATTAGTGTCCCAGTTTTCCCGCATCCCCTCCAACATTCATCATTATTTTTTCCTGTCATCTTAGCCAATCTGACAGGTGTGTAGTGGTATCTCAGAGTTGTCTTAATTTGCATTTCTCTGATCAATAATGATTTGGAACACTCTTTCATATGAGTGGTAATAGTTTCAATCTCATCCTCTGAAAATTGTCTGTTCATATCCTTTGACCCTTTATCAATTGGAGAATGGCTTGATTTCTTATAAATTTGAGTCAGTTCTCTATATATTTTGGAAATGAGGCCTTTATCAGAACCTTTAACTGTGAAAATGTTTTCCCAGTTTGTTGCTTCCCTTCTAATCTTGTTTGCATTAGTTTTATTTGTACAAAGGCTTTTTAATTTGATGTAATCGAAATTTTCTATTCTGTGATCAGTAATGGTCTCTAGTTCATCTTTGGTCACAAATTTCTTTCTCCTCCACAAGTATGAGAGATAAACTATTCTATGTTCCTCTAATTTATTTATAATCTCGTTCTTTATGCCTAGGTCATAGACCCATTTTGATCTTATCTTGGTATATGGTGTTAAGTGTGGGTCCATGCCTAATTTCTGCCATACTAATTTCCAATTATCCCAGCAGTTTTTATCAAATAATGAATTCTTTTCCCAGAAGTTAGGGGCTTTGGGTTTGTCAAACACTAGATTGCTATAATTGACTATTCTGTCTTGTGAGCCTAGCCTTTTCCACTGATCCACTAATCTATTTCTTTGGCAAAAACTTCTTAATGGAGGCATCCTTTGAGCAGAGGGGAGGAGGAGGAATATTTCAGGTTTGAGGGACAGCACATGGAAAGGCACAGAGATGAAAAATCCAATGATAACTTCATTAAAAGCCAGTTACTGAAAGGATACAATTCCACAAAGGAAACATGGTTAGGCAACAATTTAATTGAAAAAAATCTGGGAATCCAATGGACTTTGAGCCCAATACTTGTCAACATGGGATAGGGGAGCCAAAAAAAGTTAATATAATCAAGAGGATAGTCTCATGGTACTTTGCTCTCACCAGGCCATACCTAGTTCTGGGCACTGGCACTTTAGAAATTGATAAACTGATAAACTGGAAAATGCCCAGATGTTGGGCACCCAGGATAATGAAAGGCCTGGAACTCATGCTATAAAGTAACAGTCAAAGGAACTGAGAATAATTAACCTGGAAGAGACTTAGGGAAGACCAGGATTGTCATCTTCAAGGATCTGAAGAAGGGAACCAGGGAGGATGATGGGAAGCAGATTACACCTCTATGTTGGGAAAGACCTCCTAATAATTAGAATGATACCAAAGTGGAAAGGGCTATCTTAGAAAGGGATGAGTTCTTCAATGAAAGTCTTTCAGAAAAGTCTGGGCCAGGAGTGATGGCTCATGCCCATAGTTACTGTTATTGAAGAGACAGAGGCTAGTGGATTGCTTGAACTCAGGAGTCCTAAACTGTAGTCAGGCTAAAGCTAATAGATGCCCTCACCAAGTCCAGCCTCAGTAGGAGCCGCTGGAGCAGGGGATCAGCAGGCTAAAGGGCAGCTAGGTAATGCGATGTATAAAGCACCAGTCTTAGAGTCAGGAGGACCTGAATTCAAATGTGGCCTCAAACACTTACTAGCTGTGTGACCCTGGGCAAGGTTATCACTTAATCCTGATTGTAGAAGGCAGGTAGGGAGGAAGGCAGGAAGGCAGGAAGGGGCAGACCTGCCCATGTTAGAAATGGAACAGACCAAAGCTCCTGTGCTTTTCAATAGTAGGCACAGGCCCATGAGCTTATAACCTGGGCAAGATAGAGAAATAAAGTCCCCAAAATAAGAAAAAATCAAAACCTGGATGGAGATTCTTGTTCAAGCTCAGGGTGACATAGATGGATTTTGAAAATTGCATCCAGGGATTCTATGCTTGCTCTTGTAGTCTTGAATGAAAATGAAATTTTTTCTTCTTTTCCTCCTTCTCATTCTTGTTCTCTTCCTTCTCCTTTTCCTCCTCCTCTTCCTTTTTCTCCTTCTCCTCCTCCTGCTCTTTCTCCTCCTCCTCCTCCTTCTCCTCCTCCTTCTTTCCTTCTCCTCCTCTTACTTCTCTCTTCTTCCTCCTTCTTTTCTTCTCTTCCCCCCTTCCTTTTCTTCTCTCCTCCTCCTCCTTCTCTCCTCCTCCTTTTCCTCTTTCTTCTTCATAGCAATAATAATGATAATAGCTATCATTTTATGTTCTATAAAATTTGCAAAATGCTTTACAACTAATATCTCAGTTTATCCTCACAACAACTCAGGGAGGCAGAAACAGTTATTTCATAGATGATGAAACTTAGGCTGATGGGTTAAATGATTTAAGAGGCACAGTGGATAAAATACCCGAGCTGAAGTCAGGAATCGCTAAATTCAAATCTGGCCTCAGACATTTACTAGTTATGTGACCCTGGGCAAGTCATTAAAATTCTCTATTCACCTTAGTTTCCTCATTTATAAATGGAAATAACAGTAGCAGGATTGTGAAGATCTAACTAGATAACAATTGTAAAGTGCTTAGCACAATGCCTGGTACATTGTATATTATATATAAATGTTAGTTATTGTTATTTCCTAGGGTATATGGTTAGTAAGTATCTGAAACTGGGTTTGAATTCGGGTCTTCTGACACCAGGTACAGGGATCCAGCTAGCTTCCTCTGAGTAACATTTCTAGTGCAAGTATCGTCAAACGTTTCCTCCAAGCATCAGCCCAGGAGGCTGTGGCAGTCGGGAAAGTTCTCGAGGAATCAAACATGTACCGGCGCATTTCCAGAGCCTGTTATGGGCCTCTGGCTGTGGCTCTTTCTCCAGTCCCTTTCCTTTCTCTTGCCCTCACCCAGATGAGTATCTTTTCTTCTCAGAGGGAAAAGCCTTGAGGAATGAGGAGATCCTGCAAAGACTCCCGGTCGGCACAACAGCCACCCTCTATTTCAAAGACTTGGGGCCACAGATCGGCTGGACCATGGTAAGTCAATGAGGGGAGGGAGAGATGCTCAGAGAAGGCTTCCATTTTATACATTTTCTCGCTGTAGCGCTGGGGAGAGGGAGGGAGGGAGAGACCAAGGTTTAATTTGGTTTGCTCCAATAAGATTTGATTCTAAAGCCAGGGGACCAAGATTCAAGCTTCCATCTCTGAGTAGCTTCTCCCTATTGCCCCCGAGTGATTTAAAGCAGGGTGGGCTTGTGAATCCCTTAATCCTCCTGGTTAACCATGTCTTAAGAGAGTTGCAGTTGGACAGCCAGGCCAGAACCAATCCTGCCTCCTGCCTTTCTTCACAGGCCCCTCAGTCTTGAACCTACTTCAAACAGTGTGAACACAATAAAAGTCCCTCTGGCCTCTGCTCCCTTCTCTCTCAGGCAGGAAAAGTTGAGGACCCCTTTGGAATTCTTCTAGCTTCTCTCTCCTCCCAAAGTAAAACTTGGATCACCTCCAATAAGCTCTTCCTTCCTCTCTGTCTCTCTGTCTCTGTCTCTCTCTCTCTCTATGACTCTATTTCTGTCTGTCTCTGAATCTGTCTGTCTCTCTTCTCTGTCTCTATCTCTGTTTCTGTCAGTCTCTGTCTCTATCTCTCTTTCTCTGTCTCTCTTTCTCTTTCTCTCTCCCTCTCTCCCTCCCTCCCTTTCTCTTTCTACCCCTCTTTCTTCTCCATCTTTTTCTTTGTCTCTTTCTCTGCTTGCCTGCTTGCCTGTCTCTCCCTTCCTCTCCCTCTCCCCCTTCCACCTCCCCTTTCCCCCTTTTTTTTCTCTCCCTTCCTCCCTCCCTCCCCCTGTGGTGGTGGAAACTTCAGGGGACTGCCAGCATTTCTGAAGGATAAGAGCTGTTATGAGGAAGGCTCTCACATTTTATCGCTGCCACCTTTGAACATAGGGCAAAGCTAATGGAATCAAAAGCTTTACCTAGTTGTTGTTCAGTCATTTTTCAATCATGTCCAACTTTTCTTGGCAAAGATACTAGAAAGGCTTGCCATTTCCCCTTCTAGCTCATTTTACAGATGGAGAAACTGAGGCCAGTAAGGTTAAGTGACTTGCCCAGTGTCACACAGCTAATGTCTGAGGCCAAATTTGAACTTAGGAAAATGAATCTTCCTGACTCCAGACATGGCACTCTATCCACTACACCACCCAGCTGTCTGAAGGCTTAACTAAGGCTTATCAATGGAACTTTGTCCCAAGGTGCTGAAATTTAGAGGACGCCAGCAGCACTTGTGTTCCTGGCCATTAGAAACACCTAAACCCGATGGAAAGTTAGCAAAATTTGTTAAAATAGTAACCAGATAGTGTGTCGCCTCCTCCTCACTCTTGCTTTTTACTGATGTGAGCTTTTTATTGGCTTGATCCTATGCTGATTCTCCTCAAAGTGGCTCTTTTCAAGATCTTGTATCATAAGGTCATAGGATCAAATATCAAGGGTCCAAGGTCCCTCTCTCACGCTGAGGGCTCTTTCCCACCACTCCTCCTCTCCAATTTGATTTGTCTTAAAAAGTTAATTTGAGGATAACTTTGATACCAAATTTATGATCTTTGCCCTGATTACTGCTTTAAATGGAAGCTTGATGTTTCTGAGGAGTTCGTGGCTAGAAATGTCTTGATTCATTCGTTAGGGGGTCATCATCTTTTAGAGGGGACGAAATGATGACTTTGTTGACTTAAAAATAGAAACCCTTCCAATACTTGTGAATTCCTCATCTCTTTCCTTCTTGGTCATCAAGATGGTGATCTCCATATAAATGAGAATTATCAGCAATGGGACCACCAAGAGGGGCTTGTGTTATGAAACTCTCTCTTCTTTTGCAGGTGTTTTTGATCGAATATGCAGGCTCACTCTTCGTCTACCTCTTGTTTTACCTCCGAATGCCTTTTGTCTATGGCCTGGAAAAGAAACTCATGTCAAGGAGACTTCCTGTGGTCAAGTGAGTCTTATTAGGAATGCCAATCAGTCAAACAGCCATAGATCATCGGATCATAAACTTAGAGCTGGATGGTACCTTAGGGGGCTATTGAATCTAGATGAGGAAACAAAGGCACATATAGATTTAAGGGACTTGCCTAGGTTCACACAGCTATTGAACATCTGAAGTGAGTCTTCCTGACTCCAGATATAGCACTCTACTCACTAAATCACTTGACAAGAATTTATTAATTCTAGAGTTCAGGAGTTCTCAGAGCCTGAAGAACTTGGGGGTTCCCAAGACCCCTTTTAGGGGGTCTGTGTAGTCAAAACTATTTTCATAATGATACTGGTTTTTTTTTTCATTTCAAAAATGGCAAGTATTAATAGACATAACCCATAAAAACAAAAGTTCTTTGGGAACTATTTGGGAAGCCAAGAAGGTTTATTAGAAATGATACTAATTTTCTGACTTTGACTCCAGATAATTTTCAATAGCTGTCTCTTGAGAGAGCATAAATGAATGAAGATACCCTTATTAAACCCTTTCTATATGCCAGGAACTATACTAAGCTCTGATGATTCAAATACAAAAGCAAGACAGTCTCTGCCTTTCAAAATGGGGAAATGTTAGCGTGGCTCCATGAACAGAGTGCTGGACTCAGAAACAGAAAAGCCTGGGATCTGAAGATCCTACCTTTAGCGTTTAGTTGTTGTGTGATCTGGGGTAAGTCATTTACTCTCTTGTCTACCTCAGTTTCTTTATTTGTGAAAGGAGGATAGTAGCGTCTTCTTGGGGCTCCAATGATATAATGCCTGTGGAAAGTTCTTTGTAAACCTTAAAAGTGCTTTATGAATGTTAAATTTTGTTATGATTTATGAATTATAAGTTTTGTTATGATTTCAGAGAGGCAGCTTGATATCGTGTGTAGAAATGTCAATAACAATATTTATATTCCACATCAAAGGGTTTTTATGAGACTCGATTGAGAAAAATACTAATAACAATAATATAATTTATATTGTACTTTAAAGTTCCCAAAGCCTTTTACCTATATTATTTCACTTGAGCCCCATAACAACTCTATTAGGTGCTGTTATTATCCCCATTTCATATATGGGAAAACTGAGTCTGACTTGCCCAGTATCATACTAATAGTTAGTAACTCAGATATCCTCACTTCTAAGTCCAACATTTGATTATCTACCACCTCTCTAGCTGCAGCATTTATATAAAGCATTTAACAAACTTTAAAGCACTATACATAAATTTGGATTGTCTTTATTTATCATTAAAAAACCCCAACCCTTTTATCTTGTCTTTTCCAGTCTGGCATGTATCTGCCATTCTTCCCACTACATCAAACGATTGATTGAGACCATCTTTGTCCATCGGTTCTCTCATGGGACCATGCCTCTGAAGAGTATCTTCAAGGTAAACTCTCACGGGCTGGCGCAGCAGCCTCTGGTCCTCCCTGCTCTGCTTCCGGGGCATTCCTCCTCGCCGTGGCTTTGTGGTAACGTATATGGTAATGGCTCCTCGTGTCTGGGGTCGCCGATCTCTTGACAAGATTTCTTATCCACTACATTATTTCAGCCTCCATAACCTCCCCTCCCCACCCGACCCCTTACCTCACCCCCTTGTAATCCCAAGTACAGTTTCCTATTGATGTTTTAAGCATTGCAAAGTATCATATCCCTTCAGTTTTCCTTCCCTTCCCCTCTTGGCTCTTTGGATGGATCGCACAATTAGTGCTTTATTTTTTAAGGCATCCTCTCACCAAGGAGATACTTGTAGGCTTTGGCCCTTTTGGTATCTCCCTCTCGGCTGTTCTTCATAATTAGAGGGGAAATGTGGTCCAGTGATCCCAAGACCATAGGACCAGCAAGGACTTGAATTCTCATCTTGGTTTTGATCTTTGAGCTTCTCCTTAGCTTTGGGCAAATCCTTCCAAACTTTTGTTTTATTCTGGGTGGAATGAATAGATTAGTTAAGGGGAGGGTGGAATGAGGGCAACCACAGATCTAGTGTTAGAAAGGACCCTAGAAGTCATCTGAATCAATTCCTTCATTTTATAGACGAGGAAACTGAGGCCCAGGAAAGTGAAATCACTCTCTCAATGTCACACAAATAATAAGGGTCAGAGGTGGGAAGAATACAATTTTCTTTTTTAAACTTAAATACAAAATAGGAAAAAAAAAAGAAAATGTCATATGTATAATAGGACAAAAAGGAGGATTCAAAATATGTAACAATAAATTTCCATTTCAAAAAAGCATATTCATAATTTTATATTAATTACATATTATATGTTATATTACCATATAATTAATTATATATAAGATATATCACTATATAATTAATTATATATAATACATACTATATTACTATATAATTATCTATAATACATGTGTTATATTAATATAATAATATTCATTAATTATAATTAATCTATTAATAATAGAAGACATTGTATTCAGAGAATATAATTTCCAAAACGCTAAATGTTAAATTTTTAGAGAAATACCTTTGTGCAAGAGTTGAAACCAGGGAGTAGAGAGCGATCTCCTTTCTGTCCAGATGCTTTGCTGTGAACCAGTGGAGCTGGGTTTTCTGGTGGCCAAACCTAGTTCCACCTGATCATCCTTTGTTAGATGATATACTGGGATGCAGTATGGCGCAGTGGGAGGTATGGTGCATCTGGTAGTAGAATATACTAAAACCCACCTTTGACAATTACCGGGACATGAATGAGTGAAATGATTGAAAATACATTTATTAAATACTTTCACTGTGCTGGGCATTATGCTAATTACTAAGAATAGAAATGGGAAAAAGTAAGATGGTTCCAGCTTTCAAGAAGCTCCCACTCAAATTGGGAGGACATGAAAGAAAGTTCAGTTGTAGGGTGGATGGCAAAGCAGAGGATGGAAAACCAGAATGTCTCGTGAAAAGAATATTAGTTTTGGATTCTGAGTTAAAATTCTGGGTTGATGTTTAATATTTCATCTCTGACACCTTGGGCCCCAATAGCCTAGCCTCATCTGTAAAATGAAGGAGGGCTGTGGAGGTCCCTTCCTCTTCAAAATCTCTGACCTTACAAAGTCTTGTATGTTTTCCTGAGGTAGAAGAAAACATTAGATGGTTAGCATTAATCCTACTAGGTTAAAACTACATCATCATCATCAACAACTCTGAAATTGGGCGTAGTGGTGCACATCTGTGATCCCACCTATTAGGAGCTGAGGCTGATGGGAGGGAGGGAGTTCTGAGCTGCCGGGGGCTAAGCTGATTGGCTGACCCCATTAGTCTGCCACCATCATGATAAATTTCCAAGAGGGAGAGTCGGCCCAGCAGTCTGAGGAGGGGTTAACCAGACCAGGTGAGAAAAAGCGGGCAGATTAATGCTGAACATTAGGGGATGGATGGCCCCTGAACTTCTAGCCTGGGAGAGATGGGGAAACTGCCCTTCCTCTCTAAAAAAACTACTCAAAGTTAATTCAATAGCCACGGGGCCCAGTATTGAGGAATGGTGTGTGTGTGTGTGTGTGTGTGTGTGTGTGTGTGTGTGTGTGTGTGTGTGTATGGTGGGGTACAGCCACATGGCCAGGGCTTATGGGAGTGAAAACCTGATCTTTGCTTGCCAAATGATTTTGGTTGGCACCAAAGTGACCTTAAGCCTCTAGCATTATTGGGAAGGGGGGATTAAGTGGCCCTATATGAACTTTCAATCCTGCTTCATAAACATTTCAAAGCTTGTAAATTGTCCCTTTCCTATTGATCATCTGACACAGCCCAGAGTTGATTATCAAGTCCATTAATCTCACTTAGTGTTCCTGGAATAGAAAATGTTGCCAAAAAATAAGACTGAGCCAGCTGCAGCCCTTTCCCCAGGGTGTCCCAGTCCCAGCTTGGGGCCAGGGGAAAGAGGCAGAACTCCACACCCATAGAGGGGACAGCCCTGTTTGTTGACTTGGAGGGACCTTCTTCCAATCTTTTCCCCCTCTGGAGGGGCTTCCAGAATCTTAGATGAGAAATCTTTGTTCTGTCCCCCAGGAGCTGGGGAAGCTTCACATGTGGACACGGGAGCTGAGTTTGCCATTGCACATTACGCATGTAGCAACTGGGGGCTTTCAACAGTCTCTGTTGGAAGAGAGTATTCCCACGGGGGTCACACCAGCCTCTTATCTCTGGACAGAGCGAACCCAGGAATTTGGTTGTTGTTCGGTCTTTTTCAGTTGTGTCTAACTCTTCATGGCCCCATTTGGGGTTTTCTTAGCAAAGACACTGGAGTAGCTTGTCTTTCCATCTCCAGCTCATTTTACAGATGAAGGAACTGAGGCACATAGAGTGAAGTGACTTGCCCTGTCACACAGCTAGGAAGTGTCTGATGGTAGATTTGAACTCAGAAAGATGAGTCATCCTGATTCAGGCTGCTCCTGGCAGTCTAAGCTGATTTGCTCTATTATCTATTAGGAATATATTCAGTCTGATAATGACACTGGTAGTGCTGAGGGTTATTCCAGAGGGAAATTAAGATGATCTAATAGATGACTTCAGCAGTTGCATATGCATGCATGTAAGCAATTCCTAAATTGGGAGGAGGAGGAGAAGAAAGAGGAGAAGGAAGAGGAGGAGGAGGAGTAGAAAGAAAAAGAGAAGAAGTAGGAGTAGAAGTAGAAAGAAGAGGAGTAGAAATAAAAAGAGGAGAAGAGAGAGGAAAAAAATTAGAAAGGAGAAATAGAAAAAGGAGTTGTAGAAAGAGAAAGGAGAACAAGAAGTAGAAAGAGGAGAAGAAGGAAAAGTAGAGAGGAGGAGGATTAGAAAGAGAAGTAGAAGTAGAAAGAGGAAAAGGAGGAGAAGAAAGAAGAAAAAGGAGGGAGAGCAGAAAGAAGAAAAAAGAAGAGGAGTTGAAAGAGAAGGAAAAGGAAGAAATGAATAAAGAGGAGGAGGGAACAGTAAAAAAGAGGAGAAAAAGAAGAGGAAAAAGAGGAGTAGAAAGATGGGGAGAAGTTGTAGAAAGGAGGAGGAGAAAGAGAAAGAAGAAGTAGAAAGAGGAAAAGGAGAAGGAAGAGGAGGAGAAAGAGGAGGGAGAGAAGTAGAAAAAGGAGGAAAAGTAGAAAGAGGAAAAAGAAATAGAAAGAGGTGAAAGAGAAGCTGGAAAAGAAGTAGGAAGAAAGGAAGGAAGAAAAAGGAGAAGGAAGAAGAGAAGAAGAAGAAAAAAATTAGAAAAAGAAGGAGGAAGAGAAGAGATGACGATGATGACAGTAACATTCCAGATTTCCAAATCCCCTCTAAAATTAGGAATAACTATTCTCTTGAGATGATACCCACTCCACTGGAGACTGTAGAGAGAGGCTTTTCTTCTGGACCATTTTGCCCAGGGTGCTCAGAAGGTAAGAGTCTTCCTTTGGCTGGTCAGTTTTCACAGGCCCTTCCAGCCTCACCTGAGTCAGTTATGCTATGGATTATGTTTGTGAAGGAGACCAAGATAATTGAAACTGCAGGATCAGCTGGAAAGGTATCTAGGTGTCCTTGACACGGGCTTTGGTTCTGCTGTTCGTTCCTCTGAAACATAGCACTTCTGTGGGGTTGGGCAGGCTGGGGGAAGCTGGTGGAAATCCAATCTAATTGGAATTTATCTGCAGGACATTTCAGATCAGCAGTTATGCCGGGTTCATTCCAAGAAGGACCAGCCTCAAATCTGAATCAGTAAAGAATGGAAAATCCCAAATATAGATTATCTCCCACATTCCCCTCCATCAGACTAGTTTCCTTGTCATAGAAGGTTAGTCTGGCCTGGCCTGTTCTTGATGAAGCCATGCTGGCTCTTTGTGATCTCTGCTTCCTTGTCTCAATGTTCTCTCACTGGGGCTCTGATGACTGAAGCCTCCTGGGGCCTGAGCCCTATCCCTTTTGCATCAGCATTTTCAGAATCTCTTTGCAGTCACTTGATGTTGTTTTTTTTTCACATTATCTGGCCAGGGCCGTCTTGCTGGACTGGCAGCTAACTCTGCCATGCTCTGGGCTTTCTAATGTCATGGAGAGGAGGGAGACAGCAGCCTGGAGTCTCTGGTCTCCCACAGGGTTCATGCATTTGAATGCAAACCTTCTGCAGAGGCAAAGTAATACTTACAAGGATGGGTCTTTTGGTTACTACTGCAACAAAAAAGTGCAAAACCTCTGCTTAGTGGTTTCCTCTCAAGTCTTCTTTCACTTAGAGGAAAAAGCATCTGGTGTCAAGACTGAGACGTCAAGGGTGGGGCCCAAGGAAAGGAAAAGCACTCTTAGGGAGTAGTTATAGTTCATGCTTAATAAATATTTGTCGATTGGCTCTGCTTTGCATTTCCTAATCCCTCCCTGAGTGCAACCTTGTATCTGGGTTTCAAACCTCAGGCATTTGGTGAAGGCTGCCCTAATTGGTGGGAGAGAATGATAACTAAGTGAGAGGCAGAATTTCAAAAGTTTTGAAGCTAAGAAACATTCTTCTTCAGAGAGAGAGAGAGAGACACAGATTGAGACATAGAGATAGATAGAGAGACAAGGAGAGAGAGAGAGAGAGAGAGAGAGAGATGGAAAAAGACAGAAAGAAACAGAGACAGAAAGATGGAGAAACAAGGAGAGAGATAGACAAGAGTGAGACAGAGGAGATACAGAGAGGGAGATAAGAGAAAGACTTACCCCTTTGACTGGGTGTTAGCTTGTGGTCCTAGTTTTGACAATACTGCTTTAGCAACTGCTACTGGGGCAGCCATCCCATTCCCTAAGGTTATAATTTACATCCCTCGACTTGTGTTTAATCATACTCAGAGTTTTAGCCTTATTCTTGCCCCACTGCTTGTGTAGGAACAGTGAGGATGGAACCTGTTTCCAACTCCCCAACGTAGGAAAGTTTTGGTCACTACTAGAGAGCCCATTAAACTCTATTCTCTGACAGTTCTCAAGCTGGGGACCATCTATACAATCATAGAAGTAGAGCTGAAATAGGTCTTCAGGGGTCATTGAGTCCAGTTCTCTCATCTTACAGAGGATGAAACTAACTCAGAAAAACAATAGATGAAGTGTGGATTTGAACCCAGAACCTCTGACTCCAAATCCAAGGCTCTTTCTGCCTTACCATGCTGTATTCTAGAGGACCCAAAGTCTTGGCGGTTGGACATGATGTTCATTGCTACAGGATGGGGGAATGGATTGAAGTTGAGTGTGAACAAAACAAAAAAAAGGGTCTTTGCCGGGTTTTCCTGAGGTGTTTCTCATTGGGGATATCACAGGAGACCGGGTCTCTTTTACCTCATTCTGATCATCTGGTAAAATAAGCCTTTGGTCTCATAGTTCAGGCAGAGACACATCTGGCTGGAAATGCTCAGGCTGCTGCTCCTCCTGCCCCCACAGAGATAAAGGAAGCGTTTGGGAAGTACTCGCTATGCACTGGGCACTGGGCTAAGTGCCGGCCTGCGGCCGGATAGCCCCGGCTCTCGAGAAACTTACATTCTAATGGGAGAACATCGCACACTGGGGGACCGAGCAAGCAGATGCACTCACACGGGGAGCAGAGTAAACCGGGGAGGGGCAGAGAGGGCGGGGCCTAGCTGGCCAATCACAGCCGAGGCACTCGGGATGAAGGCAGTTTACTACTGATTAAAAGTGATCATCATAGATCAAGAAAGCCACCAAGGAATAGACAGGAGTTCCAAGTTACAGATACTGTCCCTTTCTCATTTCCCTTTCGTTCATTTGTGTCTTTTTTTCTCCGTTGGTTCAAGGGACTTAAAATAGTTCCTTCCTCCCTCTCTCCTTTCCTTCCTTCCTTCCTCCCTCCCTCCCTTCCTCCTTTCCTTCCTTCCTTCCTCCCTCTTCTCCTTCCTCCTTTCCTTCCTTCCTTCCTCCCTCTTCTCCTTCCTTCCTTCCTACCTTCCTTCCTTCCTTCCTACCTTCCTACCTTCCTCCTTCCTACCTTCCTTCCTTCCTTCCTACCTTCCTACCTTCCTTCCTTCCTACCTTCCTTCCTTCCTTCCTACCTTCCTACCTTCCTTCCTTCCTACCTTCCTACCTTCCTACCTTCCTACCTTCCTTCCTTCCTACCTTCCTACCTCCTTCCTTCCTTCCTACCTTCCTTCCTTCCTTCCTACATTCCTATCTTCCTACTTTCCTTCCTTCCTACCTTCCTACCTTCCTTCCTTCCTACCTTCCTACCTCCTTCCTTCCTACCTTCCTTCCTTCCTATCTTCCTACCTTCCTTCCTTCCTTCCTTCCTTCCTTCCTTCCTTCCTTCCTTCCTACCTTCCTTCCTTCCTACCTACCTTCCTTCCTTCCTTCCTTCCTTCCTACCTTCCTTCCTTCCTACCTTCCTTCCTTCCTTCCTTCCTTCCTACCTTCCTACCTTCCTTCCTTCCTTCCTACCTTCCTACCTTCCTTCCTTCCTTCCTACCTTCCTACCTTCCTTCCTTCCTACCTTCCTATCTTCCTACTTTCCTTCCTTCCTACCTTCCTACCTTCCTTCCTTCCTTCCTACCTTTCTACCTTCCTACCTTCCTTCCTTCCTACCTTCCTACCTTCCTACCTTCCTACCTTCCTTCCTTCCTTCCTACCTTTCTACCTTCCTACCTTCCTTCCTTCCTTCCTACCTTCCTTCCTTCCTTCTTTCTTTCCTTCCTTCCTTCCTTTCTTCCTTCCTTCTTTCCTTCCTTCCTTCTTTTCTTCCTTCTTTCCTCCCTTCCTCCTTCCTTCCTTCCTTCCTATCTTCCTACTTTCCTTCCTTCTTTCTTTCCTTCCTTCTTCCTTTCCTTCTTTTCTCCCTCCTTTTCTTTCCTTTTTCTTTCTCCCTCCTGCCCCTTTTTTCATTTTATTTTGCTTCTCTCTCTCTTTTCATCTCATAAATTTCTCCAACTCTCAGTAGATTTAGTGCTAGTAGTTTTTATTTAGGGAAATTGTGTTCCAAGAACCCCCAACTGAAAATCTCCTATTTCTGGGACCTAAATTTCTAGAATGAGCTATGCCTGAACAATGCCAACAGGTATATCTCCTAGTGATCTAGGACTACTTTCCCCATAAATCTACAAATTAGTATTAATAACACATTGTTTTGAAAAAAATGGGGGGGAGGGGACAAGGGTTTCCTTATTGTGCTTTTTACCTACCACCTAACTTCTACACCCAATTGAGTGTGATAAATAGAGTTCCCAAGATATGCTCTTGCTTATTTTAAATCTACCTCATACTAACATCCAAATTCTTGAATATTGACAGCTTATGAACTGAAACAATGAACACTGTATGAGGTTAAGCAAATTAGAAAATATAGTCATGTGACAGACCCATCTTTGTATCTGCTGAAATGGACATAAACTCATGTCATGGGTCATAAAGAAATCATGTGGTGACACTTAGATCCATTTACCATCCAGAATCTTTCTTCTCACTTTCCTTATTGGTTGATGGGAATATTAATCTCTTAAAAAGTCAGTCATATTTGCTGTAGATAAATATGTATTTTCCTTACTTCAGTGATAGCTAGTGGTGTCTGCAAGCGGGTGAGAATGGTAAGGGAAAAGAATGGGGAAATGCTAATTCACAGGATAAATAGAATTTTTGAGAGTAAGATTGGAGAAATTGAAGAAATACAGCTGTTTTTCAGTCTTATCTGATTCTTCATTTGAGCTTTTCTTGCCAAAGATACTAGAGGGGTTGCCATTTTCTTTCCAGTTCATTTTATAGGTGAGGACATTGAAACAAATAAGGATGAATGACTTACCCAGGGGCACACAGGCTACATTATATTACATAAGAGGCTATATTTGAACTCAGGAAGATGAATCTTTTTTGACTCCAGGTATATGTATTATGGTACAACTTAACTGTCTTGTAAGTCTGCATTGATGGTAAATGATGCTCATCAGGAAGGGGAAGATGAGACACTGTAGTGCTTTAGAAATTCAAACTGCCTTAGAAGGGATACTTGGATTTATGCAATCTATTATTATTATTGTGTATTGTACCGTGTCATTTGATTTAATTCAAGAAGGGTTTGTTGCTGCACCCAGCATTGTGCTAGAGTTGCAAGCACTCTAGATGCAAGACCAAAAAAATTAGTTCTCGCCCTCAAAGACCTTATATTTTACTGTAAGTGGGGAATGGAGATATGTGCAGACAGAAGTAAAATTTAGATATATTTGTATATATTCACCCAGAGCATAATAATTATATAATTTATATAACTTTTATGTAATACAATATATTTTTATTCTATAATATATATTTATAAATTTGTATTAGATGTAACATATTATACTAATACATTACAAGATATAAATTGTGTTTTGTGTAAATATCATAGAATACAAATATATTGTATAATTATATATGGTTTATATAATATGACTTATAACTTAATGTAGTTTATACATATTATACATATAATGCATATATAACATATCTCACATTATATTATATACTACATTATGATATAATATACTAAATGTATATATTTCCATGTATTTTTATATATACATAATTATATATAATATTATGCATAATATGTTATATATATTTAGTAAACAAAAAGTATTCCTATGCACTCTGCATTTGGAGACCATTCCTTGGGTAAGATCACAGGCTGTCTCTGGCATGTCCTTGCTCTTTCAAAGAGGTGGCAAATGAAATACGACACTGTTTGACTCCATCTGTGCTCAGGGCTCTGTGCCACGGGGACATTTTGGAAATGAAGAGCCCTCCTTGCTCCAAAGGATCCTGGGCCAGGTTCCCTAGAGCCAATTCCAGCACTAAGGAGAGTGAGTTCTTCCTAGTGCTTAATGGAGTTTGATGGGAAGGGTCTTTGGGACATTTGAACTGTTTTAAGCCCAATTCTCACCGTCAGCTGGGGTCCAAATGACTACGATGATCATCTTAGCCATAATTTAGGACCAGAGCCATCAAGAAAGAACAAATAGTGAGGAAACTGGAACATCCATTCATCTAGCTCCTAAAAGTCATGTTGGTTAAAAACTGAAGAAGTTTGTCTTTTATTAACTCAAGGGCCATGTGGTATTGTTAAAGAACAACGAATGAGAAGTGAGAGGGTCTGCATTTGAATTCCAGCTCTGACAGTGGTTCTGGGATCACAGGCAAGTTATTTCATCAGTCCAGGCCTCAGTGGTCTCATCTGTAAAATGAGGGAGTTGTTTTATTAATTAGTATTGATCAGTTTCCACACCTGTAAAACGTAAATGTAAATAAAATGTAAAAAACCTACTTCCTGGGATTGTTGAGGATCAAGTGAGATAAAAATTGTAAAGCATTCAGCACATACATAAATGCTATATAACTATCAGCTATTGTCACTAAGTGCCTATTATGTGCCAGGCACTGTGCTGGGTCCTGGGGATACAAGTGTGTTGAATAAAATAATTCCTAATCCAAGGGCCTTAGATTCTAGTGGAAAGAGGGATAGGTTTGACCTCAGTACTTGTGTTCCAGTCCTGATTCTGGTGTGACTACTTATATGACCTTGGACAAATCAATTAACATCACCAAGCCTCAGTTTGCCCATCTGTAAATTGTGGAGATTGTACCAGTCCATCTCTAACGCAGTTTTAAATCTATGATCTATGGGGAGACAACATGATATAATGAAGAGTTCTAGAGGATTCAAATCTATTTTTATGCCATTTAACTCAGTTTCTCCTATGTAGAATAGGATGATTAGATGGAGACCTTTTTTATCTCCTGCTCTATGATCCATAGATAATGTAAGACTTTGTAAACTATAACATGATGGGCAAATATAATCTATTCTCATTATCACCATCAGATGAATCTTTCTTTTTTTTTTTATTTCTCCCTTCCTTCCTTCCTATTTCATACCTTTTTCTCTCTCTCTTTGTCTCTGTCTGTCTCTTTGTCTCTGGGTCTGTGTCTCTCTGTCTCTGTCTTTCTCTGTCTCACTGTCTTCTCTCTGTCTCTGGGTCTGTGTCTCTCTGTCTCTGTCTCTGTCTCTCTCATTTGAAAGTACTCAGCATGTCCCCCAGGGCTTTTCTCTTGTTTTGGCTAAACATCTCCCAGTTCCTTCAGCTGTTCCTCATGTGGCCTTCACCATCCTGGACACTCTTCACCAAGGTTCTTCCTTTCAAGTCGTGCCCATTCAAGCGAGACAAGATGGTGAAGACTTGAGATGGCAGCTCTTTCCAGAGGCCCGTCCTTCTCTGCACTGGGGCTGCCAAACTGCCTCGGGTTTCCTCAGCCCATTAACTACTTGGGCTCATTTCCTGAAGGGCTCTCTCACTGCCAGCACCACGTGAATGTTTTCTTCCTGTCCCGGCAAGTTTGTTTTTTTTGGGAAATTCTTGCAAGGGCAACAGATACCGAAAACAAAACAGAACAAAACAAAACCCCGAGTCATTGTTTGCTTAGGAAATGCCATCACTACCTCAAATTGCATTTTGGAAAGGAAAGCAATCCATTAAAAAATTCCCGGTTGCCATCAACTGCCGTTCCTTGGTCTGGGCTGTTACCTGGGTTTCAGGAGGTCTGTAAGACATTTATGATAGAGGAAAGGGAAGGTCTTAAAAAACCAGCCGTATGTTTTTATGCCAAACTGACTGCCCCCTACAAGAGTCCTTTCTGAGAGTTTTCTGCTTTTGGAAAACGCTTTAGTTTCTCCCTTTCAGCCTGGAATGGATAAAGTTCTACTGTTTTCTACTTCCCCATCTCTCTGTCAATCCTGAAATCTTGAAAATCTTGAAATACCAAATAAGTATGGAGGGGAAAAGGTTCCAAGGGGCCTTCAGTGAACTCAAGTCATCAAACCTACAGATTGGAGCTAAGAGCAGTAATAATAAGGAGCAATCTAGCACCCAGGATGTGATAGGTAAGGTGTAAAAATTATTTCATAATACACTTTTTTTTCCCACAAATATCATCTCATTGAATCCTCACAACAATCCTGGGAAATAGGAGCTGTTTCTCACTCTCCCAGTGAGGCAGTTGGGGTTAAGTGAGTTGCCCAGGGTGTCTAAGGGCAGAATTGAACTCCTCCTGACTTCAGGACTGGTGCTCTAACCACTGCACCACCTAGCTGCCGCAGTAGTGGCTATTTTTAATCTTTGTTTTTACAGATGAATGTACTGAGGGAGAGATCACGTAACCAGGAAGTATCTGAGGTCATAGTTGGACTCCAGGCTCAGCACTCTATCACTGTATCACCTACTTGCTAATGTAGTCGATACAACAGGCTTTGGAACCAAGAAGAACTAGCTTCAAATCCATAAATCCTAGCTATATGATCTTGAGCAAGTAATTTCATTTCTCTGTGCCTCAGTTTCTCATCTTTAAAATAAGGGGAGTTGGGTTTGGATGAGCGATCTCTCTAAAATAAACAGCATTATTTACAAATTTCAGAATTTGCAAAGTGCTTTATGTTTCATCTCAGTTAATCCTGTTACAACAGAATTTATAACCAAAAGGGTAAATCAAGTCAGAATTCTCCAAGAAAAGTTATGTTTTATTTTATTTGCTGAGGCAATTAAGGTTAAGTGACTTGCCCAAGGTCACACAGCCAGACTGTGTTAAGTCTCTGAGACCATATTTGAACTCAGGTCCTCCTGACTTCCGAGCTGGTGCTCTATCCAGCTGCTCCAAAGTTTAGTTTTATTAATGGGAAAACTACCTGTCAATAAAGCAGATCTCTTACCCCCTCTAATAGCCAAAAGACACTAATTGGTGGTGCAATACACTTTGATAAGTATAGAACAAAGAAAAGAACAAAAATCACATCATTGGTAATGAGACTGGTAACATCATGGATGTAGGAAATGATGATTGGTCACATTAAAGAAGGAAGGCTCAGGTACAGGAGGGATCAAGTCCACCCCCTCTGTTTCTAAGGAATGTCTGTGAATTTATGGGGTCCAGCTGCACCTTAAGGCTATAGTCCCTAGAGTGGGAGGCAGCTGGCCAAGATAAGGCGGCCTGAATTCTACAGGATGGTGGCTTCAGACAGCAATCAGGTCACCTTGGACTGGTTCTCAGATACCATTCAGAGACTGAAGCAACAGACAGCAAACCTCTTTTGGCAGCCCTAGTTTACAGGTGGGGCTGAGGTAATCATGGCCATGTGCAGAGTTTCGCTTTAATTAGCAGGATTTATGGGAGAGGTGTAACCTATCCCTCCAGCCACACTGAGGGAGACTGAATGATTGAACTTATAAGCTGCTTTGCTTAGAGACAAAGAAAAGAATTTGTCTTATTACATGCAATGCAGAATCAGGTCACAGAGTATGATCATTTACAAAGTGGAAAAATATAAAATACCAAATGGAATAATAGAGTTGAATATACAATACTAAAACAACATCTATTTCTTTCAGTTCAATACTCCAGCTGAATCTCTGAACTAAATCCAGAGCTAAATGGCCACGGACTGAGAAGTTATGGGACAAAATCAATGACTTGTGAATAGGATCAGTAAGAAAATGATAGAGATTCAATTTTAGTCTTCTCAATCCTCATAATGACTTGATAAAGTAGATGCTGCTTAATTCCCATTTTACAGATGAAGATTATCGAGGAAGTGAAGTTGTGACTTCTTGGGATCACAAAGATAGTTATTTTCTGAGTCAGGTTTTTCTGATTCTTAGTCCAGAATTTACTCTACAACCCCTAAGGTTCCTTGCAACTTGAAATTTAGGATTCTGTGATCCTGTATGATTGCAAAGTTGTGTGAACTTAGAACAATTACACACATGGAAGGGGTGCCTCGGGACCGGAGACAGGTATACCTCAAGGTGGGGGCTACCCAGGGGTTCCCCTTCTCTTAGAGGATAAGATTCCATGACTTGGGGCTTGAGAAGCATGGGTGACAGGGGAAAGAGAGGGGAGGAGGGGGAACTAGAAGGGAGGGAAAGAAATGGGAGAAAGGGCAGAGGGGAAGAGAGAAGAAACCTCATTGGAGAGGGAGAATGGTATCAACTGATAATAGGCTATCTAGGGTTCATTATGTATTTTCTACTTTTTGTGTGGGATGAGAGGCTGTCTTGTATAATGCATTGTTACTTGCTTGCAGTAGTGCTTGCAGCAGAGCTAGAAATCTTTCAAAACATGTATGTGGAGACCTGCACACAAGTCATATTTGACTTAAATTCTGAAATTCCCCACAGAAAACTTTGGATGGCGTAGAGTATGTACTTACTAAATATTTGTTGCCTTCCTTTATCTTTGTGTGTCCTCCAGGCCTGAGTACTGTATTTTACACATAGTAGGCAGGCACTTAATGTGGAGTGTTCTAGTATATTAATTTATCAACACACTTACTTAACCACTTCCCTTCATTTGTTGATTCAACTACAAGTTGAAAAGAGAAAGAAAGGAAAAATTAGTGAAGAGAGGAAAGGGAAAGCACTATGAACAACAACTATGGGAAGGGCTGGAGGGAGCAGGTAAATTATGTCCATTATGACACACAATTTATCTCTCCCACTAGATTCATCCTCATTTTCTATCTGCCCCCATGTGCTGGAGACTGTTGGTTTTAGGAATGCTTTCTAAACTCCTGCTGGGCAACGAGTGATTTACTTTGCAATTCTCCTTATAAAATTCATTACACATCTTTTTGCATAATGACCTGGAAGTATATAATAAAAATTATTTCTTTAACATCATGTACCTTGACCTAAATAATTCTACTGTTAGGAGTCTACCTGGAAAGCCTTATCAAAGGAATGGCTAAATACATTGAAAACTATACTATAGTACTATATTATAATGACAATATTATGATATTGTCAAATACTATAGACAATTAAGGTCAGAAATTATAAGGTAAGAAAGAGATATAAGAAATAAAGAAGTCTGGAAAGATCTATACAAAAGGAGGCAGAGTACAAAAATCTGAACCAGAAGAATGGGGCATACACTACTGGACATCTCAAGCTGATGTCCTATAGACATTTAAAAATCACGGACAGAACTGAATACATTATCTCTCCTACCTAAACTCTTCCCCTTTCCTAACTTCCCTATTACTATAGAGCTATGATAGAGCTATACTAAAATAGAAATGAATCCCTGTGGGCAGTATATTGCCTAAGAAAAGCACAAATGAACATTTCTTGGATTTTGTACTATATTTTTATTTGTTTTATTAAACATTTTCCAATAACATTTTAATTTGGTTTGGACCCCAGGAGCTTTGCTGGTGGCCAGCAGATCCAAGTGTGACATCTTTGTTGTATAGGATACCACCATATTTCCAGCCACCCAGGCTTCCCATCTAAGGCCATTTGGGACCTTTCACTCTCAGCTCTTCATATCCAATCTGTTGCTAAGCCCTGTTGATTTTTTTTACCTTTGTAACAGCTTTCAGATACATCCCCTGACACTGACACTGCCATCATCCTAGTGAACTACCAGATGACTACACAAAAAGAGGTGTGACGAATTTTAGGAGAATTGCAAAGTAAATCACTCCTTGCCCAGTAGGAATTTAGGAAGCATTTTTAAAATCAACAGTCCCTAGCAAATGGGGGCAGAAAGAAAATGGGGTAGATTTGGTGGAATTACTTTAGCTCCCCAGGGGAAAATTGCGTGTTATAACAGAAATAACTTACCTGCTCTGCCCAGGCCTTCCCTTAGCTCTTGCTCTCATACCTCACACCTGCTGGTCAATGTTTCTACCTCAAGTTACTCCCTACTCTAGTCTGTTCCTTCCCTCATCTGTCAAAATAATCTGAAAACTCAGATCTGACCAGGTCACCCCCTCATTTAATTAACTCCAGTGGCTTACTATCACTAAGAGGATCAAATTTAAAATCTTCTGTCTAGCATTTAAAGCCCTTCATAATTTTCTTTCTCCTCTCCACCTTTCTAGACTTTTAAACCTTCCTATCCTTGTCCAACTTCTCCATTTCATTCCATGATCCAATAACAGGCTTCTATGCTGCTATTTCTTGAACAAGACTATGTCCTGACTCTGGGAATTTTCACTGGCTATCTCCCATGCCTACAATTCTCCTCTTCCTTTTCCTTCTTTCTTCTTCTGCTCCCCCTCTTCTTCCTCCTTCATTTTTCCTCTCTTCCTCTCCCTCATCTTTTCTTCCTCTTCCATTTTTCCTTTTCTTCCTCCTTTTCTTCCTCTTCCAGTTTTCCTTTTCTTCCTCCTCCTTCTTTCCTCCTCTTCCTCATCTCCCCCTCCCTCTTTTCCTCCATTTTCTCTCTCTCTCCTCCTTTTCTTCCTTACTTTCTCTTCCTCCTCTACCTCCTCCCTTCTTCCCTCCTCCTCTACCTCCTCCTTTTCTACTTCTTCCCTCCTCCTCCCTTATGTTTCCTGGCTTCCTTCAGTTCCCGACTAAAATTCCATTTCTATGAAAACCTTGCCTGTTCCCCCTTCAGGTTGTTGCCTTCCCTCCATTGATCGCCTTCAATCGATCCTTCTCTAGCTTGTTCATACACAAATGGTAGCATGTTGCTTCCCCACTGGACTGTGAGCCCCAGGAAATCAAGGACAGTTTTTCTCTTTCTTTCTATCTCCAGCATTTAGCACATAGACAGTAAGTACTTGATAAGTGCTTGCTGATTAATTATAACTATATAAATGGAAAACTGAATGAGAATAAATGGATAGACAAGTCCTGCTGAGGATTTGGAGGAAGATCTGAAAAACTGCTTTAATACTTTATCAAGAGAAATTAATTCACTTCAAATATAAATCACTATGTAAGTAGAGTAGGTTGTATTGACATTCAAAATTAATCTTTTTTTATAAAGCATTTACAAATAATAAATCAAATAGAATCTGTTGCAGAGATGAGGTTGGATGACTTGCATAAAGTATGATGGCCACCCTCCTGATAGGAAACCTTGTAGACCTTCCTCTTCAAAATACGAAAGGTCCAAGTAACCCAATAGACCCACAGACCTATTGGCCTCTGGGTTAGTGTGACAGGCCCTCAGTCTGCCACCTGTCTCAGCTTAAACAATTAAAAATAGAGAGAAAACAAAAGATAGCAGGGGTGGGAGGGAAAGAATCCTTTCTGTGTCTGCTATTCACTGACCATGAGCTGGTTGAAGACTAAAGAATGGCTGGGCTGCTTTTTAAAATATATCTATATCTATATCTATATATATCACTTTTAACTTTCTATGGTCTTAAGAAAATTTTTTTGACATTGATTTTTATTAGTATAACAGATTCAGAATTGAAAGGGATGCTAGAAGCTACCTAATCTAATGTGTAGCTGAACAAGTTGCCTTCTTGCTACTTGGGGAGTAAGACTAGTCACCCAACTGCTCATTCTCAGTTTCCTCACCTATAAAATGAGGGGACTGTTCCAAGGTTGCTTCCTGCTCTAAATCTATGACCTTCCCACTAAGCCTCAGAAGATGGGTAGGATTTCAACTGGTAGAGATGGTGGGAGGGCATTCCAGGCCCACAGAACCGAACTCAGCACTTGCATGAAGAATGGGGAATAGTTTAATTTGACAGTAGTCCAAGGGAGGAGTATGGGACACTTGTATTACACTTTCAGCTCTTAAGTCTAGATGAGGTAGAAAAAGGAGGCAACCCCAAATTGTTCAGGCAGCTAGTTGGCAATAATAAGGTGGATAAATGAAGTGGTAGGCCTAGAGTCAGGGAGACTCCTCTTCATGAAGTCAAATCCAATCTCAGACACTTGTTAGCTGAGTGAAGTCACTTAACTCTGTTTGCCTCAGCTTCCTTATCTGTAAAATGAACTGGAGAAGGAAATGACAAAGTACTTCAGGATCTTTGCCAAGAAAACCCCAAATGGGGTCAGGAAGAGTTGGACATGACTGAAGTGACCAAACAATAACCAGATTATGCAGAATCCTAAAATTCAATGGCAGGGGTTTAACAGATGTTTGCTGGAGTCAGTTGAATTTTAGGATCCTGCCCTCAGTGAGCTTATATTTTTCAAGTAAATAGATAAGTAAATTGAGTATATTCTGAGGAGGGAGAGGGTGATGACAATCGGAGGATTTGGAAGGTTTCCCTGGGGGGAGTTGGCGCCTGAATGGAGGAACCAAGAATTCTGAGAGAAGGTGAGGATGGATTGCATTTCACATGTCTTCTTGGAAGTGGTCACAGGAGATCAAGTTCTGGAACAGTAACTAGACCAGCTGAGCTGGTACCTGAAAGGAAGTCATGAATTACATGGAGAAGGCAATAGCCGGCATCAGATAGAAGGAGCTTCCTAGGGACAGTTCATATTTTATCCTAGAAATCGTAGGGACTTCCTGAAGTTTCTTGAGTAGGGCATCTTGTGTTTTGGGAAGATTATTCTGGCGATTATATGAAAAATGAATTAGAGCAGGGGAGAGACTGAAAGCAATGAGGAGGCCATTGAAATAACCCAGGCAAGAGGTGATAAGCCTTTCATAATAGTCTCAGACACTTGAATGGAGACAAGGAGGATAGATAGAGATTTGTGTGGTGGCAGAATTGGTCAATAAGGCTTGACAGCTGATTGGATATGGGTGGGGGAGAGAGTGAGGGGAGAAGAAGAGTCACAGCTGACTACCAAGCTGAAGCTTTATTGGACAAGCACTCCAGCCTCATTAAACCTTCCCTCTGACTCCAAGTTCCATTTAACTGATAACCATTCACTCACTCACCTCATTGCTGTGGGCTACTGAGCTCCCTCCTGGGCACCTCCATCCATCCCCATGATGTTAAATATTGGGTTAACAAACCCAACAGAATATGTAGGAGTGGAAGCAACAGCTTTGGTTAAAGGAGAAGTCCACTGATATCTCCCAGCCTTCCCACTCCTATTCCAGACCAGGTTGATGAAATAGCTAGTGGGTGGGCTGGCCAAATTCTAGAAGTGATTAACCAATTAAACCCTGGAACAGACTCTTAAAGAGAGCTGTATCTTTTTACTTATGATTTATTCATTCAGTAAATATTGACTGTCATGTATATGCATATATATAGCTAGGCACTGTGGGCATTAATATAATTATAATAAGATCTAGTATTTATAGAGTACTTTAAAGTTTGCAAAGTACTTTACAAATATTATTTCACTTTATTCTCACAACAACCCTTGGAGGTAGGTAATATTATTACATATTATAGATATATAAGATAACATTGATAGATATAGAATAGATAATCTATTGTGTAATATGCATATATCTAATGACAATGGAAGAGACTGACAATGATAACTTTATGTCACTCAAATCCAATTCACTTGAAATCAAGATGTCACACTCTGTCATTGGTCCTTTTTGAAAACAAAGGATGAATGACAACATATACATATATATGCAACACACACATCTATCTATCTGGCAGCTAGCTGGTATACAGGCTAGAGTGCTGAACCTAGAGTCGAAGTTCAAATGTGACCTCAGACACTTTCTAGCTGTATGACCCTGGGCAAACTATTTAATCTCTGCCAAAGTTTCCTCAAAGATAAAATGGTGACAATACTAGCACCTACCTCTCAGGATTATTGTATCAGATAAGGTAATATCTGTAAGGAGCTTGGCATGTGATGTAGTAGGTGCAATCTAAATACTTATTTCCCTCCTTATTTATCCCCATTTTATAGACAAGGAAACTGAGGCAGACAGAGGTCAAATGACTTGCTCAGAGTCACACACACAACTAGTGAGAATCTGAGGCTGGATTTGAACTCTATTCAGTTCAAGTCAACTAGGTTCTTTTGGGGAGCATCATCTAGCTGTTTCATATTAATATGTATTATGTTAGTAACCACAACAATGACACATGGCCCATATTCTCCAGTAGGTTATAATGCGTCTCTGAAATTATTTTACATCAAGACAGATATTTATTGCCATGGCTGGAGAAAAGAGGCAGTGTGCTCTTAGTGGAAAGGAGGCTAACTCTGGTAACTGAAGACCTGAGTTCAACTTCCAACTTTGTTTTGTGGGACTCATCAATCACTTTGCAATCACACTTACACAGTACTTTAGTCACAAAATAGGCTTTCCTTGTAGGATTTCTGTGAAGTTGTAGCACATTATCACTAACTTATAGATGGGGCTTTGAAAGGTTTAGTGATTTGCTCATGATCCACCCCATCCTATGTGTCAGAGGCAAGATTCGGAGTTCTCCTGACTCAGATGGGCTAAGTGCTCTCTTTTGTCCGTGGGGTCTCAGTTTTCTCCTCTGCAGAAAGAGGAGTCTGAACGAAATGGCTCTCAGTGAGTGAGGCTTCCTGTCCACAACGACTGGGAATGGCTTTTCCAGACTCCAGGACTTTAACTGGTTTGGTTAAGGCTCTCACCCATTCAGAGATAGAGGAGGGGAGTTTTTGTGTCCCAGAGGCCAGCTTCCAACCAGCCAGCCTTAACGTTCCTGCCTAAGAATGGCCACACCGATGTTGTCCAATGACCAGCATAAGGGACCTGAACCCTTGGTTTTTGAGATACTCTCAGCCTGATAGTCTGAAGCCACCACTTGAGATGGGTTCCCAGGGAGAAGTTGACTGACCATGACCATCCTCTTTGCATAGAGGAAGGTAGCTGGGCTTTGACACTTGAAGACTAAAATTGAAATAAGAACACTGACTTATTTTCCAGAATTGCTTCTTTTACTGGGGATTTGCTGCTTGGCTTGCTTATTACATCAATCATCCTCTTTACACGCCTCCCTGTAAGTAACAAAATGGCCCTCAGTTCATATCATTTCTGAATTTCCCTTGGGTGACCTTGCAATTAACTCTCCTGTTTCTTCCTTTTTCTTGTTGTTTTGTTTTGTCTGTTCTCTTGGTGTGTAGCCTACGGACAAAAGCAGATCAATTTTTCTCTGATCACCTTTCTGGTAGGTCTTTTATGTTGGACTTTTCTCTGACTCCTAAACTTTCAAATAACTCAAATTTATATAGTACATTAAGGACTTTTATCACAATTATCATATGAGCTACTTAGTACAAGTCTTACCACCCCCATTTTCCAGATAAGGAAGTGGAAGCTTCAAGAGCTTAAAAACCTTTTGTATGATCACAGATCTAGTGATGGCTGAGGTGGAACTAGAATCCAGTTCTTCCCATTCCAAGTCCATTGCTCTATACCACACTGCCTCTCTTCCCATTTGGTAAGGCTATCTTGGGACAAATAATCTTCCTGAGTTAAAATCTATTCTCAGACACTTCCTAGTTGTGTGATCCTGGGCAAGTCACTTAACCCTGTTTGCCTCAGATCCCTCATCTATAAATGAGAAGGAAAAAGCCAGTATCTTAGCCAAGAAAACGCCAAATGAAATGACTGAAAAAGAACAACAAATTTCTGAAAAGGTCAGCTGGCCAATCAAACATTTATTAAGTTACATGCCAGGCATTGTGTTATGTGCTAGGGATGAAAAGAAAAGCAAAAGATAGTTCTTGAATTGAACTTTAGAAATTAAGGTCAGACTGTATAGTGTCAGACTACCTGGATTTAGAATCAGAAGATCTGGATTCAAATCCTGAATTCAAATTTAAATCCTGAGCCTCTGCCTCACTCAACATTCCTGACTTTGGCTTCCTCATAAGTAAAATGAGATTATTGGACCAGATGGCTTTAGAGGTCCCTTCTATGATCCCTACAATTTGGGTTCCAATCTCTAGCTTTTGTTACTTTCTCATTATGTATGCTTTGTGGAAGGAGGTGAGAGAGGGACCATTTAGGGGCCAAGAAATAGACCAACTGAGGTTAGAATTTAGAGCTTGTCAAATAAAAATCATGTAAAATGAAGAGGTTGGACCCTGATGATCTTTAAATCCTGTGATCCTGAAAGTTCTCATCTTAATTGTTTAATTTGATCACTTTGATCATCTTAATAATTGCTGGAAATAGCCAGTGCTAGATCAAATCTATGTAATGTCAATCTCTTGTGAAGGGAAGGACCAAAGGCATAGCTGAAGACTGTAATTTTGTTTCTTATTTTCTCAAAGGAAAGTGTATGGGAAAGAAGGAATTTGAATCCAAAAATAAAATAAAATTGAATTTTTAAAAACATTAACTCAATATTCTAGATCCTTAATGAAGGAAATACAAATTAAATTAATTTTGCAGTTCTACTTCATATCCATCAGATTGGCAAAAATCATTGGATAATAAAAAAGAAAAACATTGAATATTGGAAAGGCTGCCAGAAAAGATGTATTAGGGTTCTATTGTTAGAGCTATGAATTGGTTTAGACATTCTGGAAAGCAATTTAGATTATGCCTAGCAAGTTACCAAACAATGAACACCCTTTAACCCAGCTTTACCACTACTAGGGTTATATCTAAAAAAAAAAAAAAAAAAAATCAAAGCAAGTGGGAAAAGAACCAATATGTACAAAGATATTTATAGAAGTGCTTTTGTGGTAGTCAAACATTTAAAACAGGGAATGTTCTATTGGGAAAAAGACTCAGCAATCTGTAAATGTCATGGAGTATCTTGGAATATTATTGTACCATACTGAATAATAAAATGGATAACTTTCTAGTTGGCCAAAAGTTAGGAGCTGGATGTGAACACTTCCAGTTCCTGACTTCTCTTTACCAGAAAAGGATTTCATGGCTCATAAATGGCTGTCTTTAGTGTTAACCCAAAGAGCTCTCTGGGGAACTGATTGAAAGGTCCATGAGATCTAATGGGTGTTTCCCTCCATTTTTCTATCTGACATCCACAGATACAGCAATCTTTAGAAAATAAAATCTTGCTTTTGGTCATCCACGCTTGTCTTGTAGATTGATGAGATCATAGATTTAGAGTTGGAAGGGACAATAGTATCTAACTTTAACCCTTTCCTTCACAGAGGAAGAAACTGTGGCTCATCGAATGATTTGTATGAGGTCATCCAGGACATAGATGGCCTGGCATTTGAAGCCCAGTCTCTGACTTCAGATTCTGTGCTCCTCCTGCTATACTACCCCTCACATACATGTATTTTATTGTGTTAAGAGTCCCATGGAATGGCTTTCCAGTTTCCCTTTGAGACTCTTTCCTGGGATGCTTTGGAGTGGTGGGCCCTCAAGTACTATTAACTTAATAGTGAAAGATAATATTTGAAGACCAGGCTTAACCTTTTGGGGATATATATCCCTTTTGAGGAACCTATAAAACTCCTCTAGGGTCAGGATAATTTTTTAAATGCAAAAATAAAATATATAGTATAAAAAAACCCAATTATGTTGAATTGCAGTTGTCAAAATGTTTTTTAAAATGGATTCATCGCCTCAGGTTGCAAGATCTGCCCCATGTTCGTTGGGCAACCAGGTAGTGCAGGGAATAGGATACCTGGCCTGGAGTCAGATGAGAGCTGAGTTAAATCTATCCTCATGGACTTACTAACTGTGAGATCCTGAGCAAGAAACTTAAATTCTCTTTCCTTAAGTTTCCTCATTTTCACAATGGGAATGATAATAGCATCTATCTTGTAGGTATTGTTAAGTCTGTGAATCCAGCACTTGAAATCACCCTAAAGAGAGGTCTTCTTAATGATTCTCTAAGAGAAATTAGATGAAGGTCTCCGCTTTTGAAAGGGATAGAAAGGAAAGTTGCCCTTTTGTCTTTCAAAGTGGAGACCAGAGGAACTTTTACTCTATTCTATGAAGCAGTTCTGAACAAGTGTCCAAGTTATCGGGTGAGAGAGGCAGCCTGGTGTTAAGGGTGAGAGCTGACCCCGGAGTCAAGCAGTCCCTAGTATCACCTTGGACATATTCTAACTGTAGGACACTGGACAAGTCACTTCTTGGGCCGCCAGACAATCTCACAGTAAACTGCACATCAGTTTGTATCCTGAACTGCTTTAGTATAGAAGTTGTTCTTTAGTATAGAAGAATGAAATTCTTGGTCCAATAAGAAAAAACCCCAGCACATTATAGGGTTAAAATATAGTAAAATTATGTCACCATCTTTTTTTATGTCTTTTAATGTAGTTATGTGAAGCTGGAAACTTTTCAATCCATGTGGAACTCAATAATCTGAGAGGAAATGGTAAGAGCTGATTTATTTTCTGTTTTTACTATAACCGTTGAGCATTTATGTTATTTAAAAAAGAGGCCCACAACCATAAAGCCAAGTAGACTCTTTTCTTTATGAAATTTAATGACAAACCCCTCAGAAATGGTAAAATCTCGCCTCTAACTCACCCATGTCTGTGCTTGGATGGCCACAAGAGCGAGGGCTGGGGAGGGGTCCCTCCGGTGGCTTCTGGGCTCTGCACATCTCCAGAGACATTGCCATGCTGCATGGCCCTCACTGAAGGTATTTCCCAGCCCTTCATCCGGGGGCAAGCGTACTGAGGGTCCCAAGCCCCAGAGCTGTGCACCCTGGCACTGTGGCCTAGTCTATGCAGCCAGCCTGAGATGTTCGAAGATAGCCAATGAGGGCCCAGTAAGTCAGGGCCAGCGAGCACCCCCAGGCCAGTGCCCCCATCTCCCCTGGCCACTCCGCTCCCCTCAGCCACAGGATCACTGCTGCTGCTCTAAGCTCACAGCAGGCGCTTGATGCTTGCTAACTGACTGGATCTGGGGCCAGGAGCGAAGGACGGTAGGTGAGAGTTTCCCACTAATGCTTTGTACTGCCCAACCCAGCTGTGCCTGAGTGTGCTCTTCCATCGGATGAGGAATTAAATAGCCTTTGGGAGGAAACACGGCAGAGCAGAAAGCAACGGGCTTGGAATCCGGAACACGGAGGTCCTGACTCAGGTTCTCAGTGGCTACGTGTTCCTGGCCAAGTCATTGATTCTCGTGCTACCTTTGCCTTCCTTATAAAGGGGAGTGGGGGCAAAGGGGAAGTGAAGGTTCCTGGCAGCTCTAACTCTGATACAATGATTGAGTCAAATCAACAAGCATTTATTAAGCATCTGCACTGTACCGGGGTAAACGCTGTGACCAAGCTAGCCCCCCAAGCCCTCCCTGTGAGTCCCCCTTCCCTGGGTCTGGCGACCACGGATGTTTGAGGGTGGTGGGATCGAAGCTTCACAGGAGGCCCTGTGGCCCCTTTTGGAGACCACTTCTGGACGAAAAAGCTCCGGGGAGTTTTCCGTCTTGGGGTGCCAGGGTTGGTAAATTTTCATTGTAAGCATTTATGCCTCAGAAATCAGCAGACAGCCCTGAGCAGGGTTTGGGCTGTTGGTTTTGTTGATGTGATGAAGAAAATATTACTCACGGGCCCGCCGTGGCCATTCTTTGTCTAGGACCAAAGACGCGCCGCATCCCTTATCCCACCAAGAATCCCTTCACGTGGCTATTTTTCTTTGTCTCCTGCCCTAACTACACCTATGAGGTAAGTCAGCCAAGGGGTGGGCTGGGGGCTTAGGGAAGGGAGGGGAGGCCTTGCTGGGTGCGGGGATGCCTCCAAGCAGATTCACTGCCCTTCGAGGCTGCACGACTGAGGGGTTCCTCACATGCTCTCTCATGATTGAGGGGCTCGCTCACATGCTCTCTTCTGCCTCTCATCCTCTTTCTCGGGCCTGATCTCGCCAGGACTAGCCAAAATGTGATACTGAAAGCAGGAGCGTATGGGCCACCAAGTTGTAATAGTTGAGACCCTCCCGTCAGATTCATTCCTTCTCAATATGGGCAGACATTTTATCTATGGCAGATACATACACTTCATAAACAATCAGAGCCACAGAGATCAGCTTGAAAAGCGAACAAGTCCTGGGCTGATATCGGCTGGGAAGCTTGCTAGGAGTGCAGGTCTGGTTTCTGGCCTAGGTGAAGAGGTGTCCTGTGTCTGTTTGGCTACAGGTGGGGGCCTGGATCAGTTTCACCATCATGACTCAGTGTGTCCCAGGTGAGTCTGCTCAGTTCTTCTCCAACAGGGCCCTGCTGTGGCCCTGCACTCCTCCAGGGAGCTGACACAGGATTACATGGATTTTCTTTTCTCTTTTCTTTCTTTCTTTTTTTTTTTTTGTTGCTGCTACAGTGGGATTATTCACGCTGGTTGGATTCATTCAGATGACAATCTGGGCAAAGGACAAACACTGCACTTATGTAAGAGAGTTCAAGGATTACCCCAGTTTCAGGATGCCAATCATTCCTTTCTTGCTCTAGGAAGCAAGCGGTGATGAGTGGGCACTTCAGCGGACCTAGGGGCAGAGAAGCCAACATTTGAGCCCTGGTCTTCTGAGTTTCCTCAAAAAAAAAAAAGAAAAGTGGTGACTCTTCAATGTTTAAAGTTAACCAATTGGCAATAATCCTTTTAAAGACAGCTAAACTGGGGCACGGGGTGGAGTCTCTCAGCACTCCAGAGTAACAGAATATCCTCCTTTCCTGGAGGAAGTCTTGGAGCAGGTTCCTTCTAGGGTCCTTTCTAGCTTCCAGACCCTGTCATTCTATGTTTGTGTGTCTGCATAAACACACACCTTCCTTTACGCACATATCTGTGCACATTGAAAGGTAACACATCCTGATGATGTTTTCATAAGGGTTTTTTCATTTGCGTTTGGAAGTAGCAGTAGATGGTTGTTTTCTTTTTGTTTTTAAGCCCAGGAAAGTTATCAGAGCCTTCATGTCTACGGAAACTCCCACCATTTAGGGCAGGGGATGATTCTGATCATTTCTTACAGAGCTGACTTGTGTTACAAGAGCAGTCTGGGAGAATCCAGGGGATTATAAGTAGGATAGGGCGCCCGAGTCCTGGCGTGCGCGGGACTCAGAGTAACACTCAGTGCCATTCTCTTAGTCTCACCCATGCAGAGATGCACTCAGTGTTATTTATCCAGCCGGTGAAGAAATACCATGACCTCTGCCATTACGGCAGGTCCCACAGGGTCTGAGTGAAAGGAAAACAGAGAGGTAGGAGGTTTAATTGGTAAGCCAGTGCCTAGCTATCTGAGCTGGAAGGTCAGGGCGGCGTGCGGACTTACCTAGGCAGAATATGTTTATGTCATTTACCATGTAGTCAAGTCACAAGTCACCCTAAGAAGAAACCTTTTCATGTCTTGAATTTAGGGATGAGAATATAAAGGCATGGAATCCAGGACGAGGGGGAATGTCACATGGATTAACCAATGCTAAAGCCATATCTGAAAGGACTCTGTTAATGGGGAAAGTGGATAATTTAGCCTAATGGGACTGAGGCACTGATTGGAACAGCTCATGATTCCGGAGGATCCAGGTCACAGACATTCAATTATTAACCCATTTAAAATGTTGCTAGTTGACTTGATCATCTACACAACCCTCGACCTGTTTTCATAAAACAAGTGGTGATAAAACCAAAGGATCTTCATCCTTCTGGATGTTTTCCAGTGTCGTGTTTTCAGCAAGGTTTTCAAATGTCCTTGATGAACCGATACACTGATCTCTCATTCCTGAATGGATAGGTCAGCTCGGCTTAGCTCTCGTGCTCACAACCCAGCGCTAGGAGGGAAAGTCAGCCAATCTCAGGACCTCCTGGGAAGCTGATCTTCTGCCATCTGTTCAGGGGAAAGTTTTGAAGGTTTTCTATATACCTGCGCAAGAAATAATCCCATCCTAGTTTGTGAGATATTTTAAAGGAAAAAATATTTTAGGATCTCAAACTGGAAAATATGATTGCTAATTTATTCTGTGATAGATTTATTTCACTATGAGTGCTGTACAGAAAGATTTTTGCAACTCTTTGTAAAGATGATCTACATAATAAAGTCAAAGCTATGTTTTGAATTTTAAAGTCATTATGGGGAAAAAAAACAAGTAACAGCCATTGGCCTGAAAGTCAGTCAAGTCTCATAACTCTTTGCATAATGTAAAACTTAAACAAGATTTTTTTGCTTCCATTTTTGCATACAAAAAGGCACATCTGGTTTCCAGAAAAGTCTAGATTTTTTTTTTTTTGCTATGTACAAAAAAATCAGACTCATGAAAGAGGAGAAATATTTGTATTACTTACCTCATGACATTGTTGTTAAAAGGGTTAAAAAGCTATGTAAGAGTAAAGAGCTCTATAAATGTGTTACCATCATTTAAGTCAGAGTGCAGTATAAAAACCCATGGCTGGCAAGCTTAGGATTCCAGGGTTTAAGCATGTCTCCGCTTTGGGTAAGATCTGGCAGAGGCATCTCTCTCAAATAACCATTATTTTCTGCAGGCAGACACCATTTCTTTGTTTCTTTTTGTCTTTTATTCCTAACATCTGGTCTGGGATCCTTTAAGGTCAGTGCTTAATAAATGCTTATTGGGGCAGATTTATCAAGAGGAGGGGAAAAAACCAACGATGTTCAAAGTCTCTGAGGGGATATGTTAGCGAACGAAATCAGTTCCCAAGTGCTTATCATATACAGGTGCCGAACGTTAGCGGGCTATCGGCTAACTTGGGACCTCGGTTTCCTCCTCTCTAAGAGGCGGGCTCGCCCCTTGCAGCCCTAAGCCCTCTCAGGGAAGAGCTTGCGGAAGGGCTTAGGTCCGGGGCTCCCTAACCCGCTCTGCGGGGGCTTTCCCCTGTGCACCTCGGGGGGAGGTGCTCTCTCTGGCCTCCCTAGCCTCCCGGAACTTGGGCATTAGCCTCAGTCGGGGCCGTAGCGGCCGCCTGCGGGGCCCCAGCAAGCTGCGAAAGGAGTCCGCGTCTAACCCACACAGACGGTTGCGGCCCGCGCCAAACGGGCGGCTCCCAGCTGGAGCGGAGGCCGGTCCGGCACCGGCGCTGGTTTCAGGCGCGCGCGGGACTCTGGGACTTGACCCGTCCCCGGCTCCGCGAGGAGCCCTGGCAGAGGCCGCCCTGGGCGCCGCCCTGGACTGCTCTACACCCCCTCCTGGGCGGGGGGAGCTGGGGCTACCTTGGCGTCGGCGGCGGCTCCAGCGGCGCGGGGGTGCAAGGGAAGGTGGAACTCCTCCGTCTGCTGTTTAGCAAAGTTGACAAAAACCTGTGGAGGGTGGGACACGGGAGGCAGAAAGAGAGCGAGAGAGCGCATGAATGGGAGCGTTCCGAGGAAGGGGCTCGGGTCTGGGGGCCGAGCTGGGTCAGGGGTCGCCAGGTCACGGGACGGGGAGGGGGGAGGGGAGAGGGGAGGAGGAGACACAGCGCCGGAAGCTCTACGGGCAGTACCCTTCCCCCCTCTCCCCTCCCCCACAGAACGGAGGCGCCTGGAGGCCGGGGGAGCGATACACGAGGGGGGCGCGGGTTTGGGGGCCGCAGACGCTTCCTCTCCCGGACTCAGTTACCTCGTCTGTAAAATGAGGGGGTTGGACTCGGTGACCTGTCGGCTCCCTACGGGCTCCGAGTCCACGATCCCGTGTGGTCGAATAGCTAACTTATCTAGCCCTGACTCGGGCCAAGAAGCGCTTTACAATGGCCGCCTCTTTGATCCCCTTAGCAGCCCCAGGAGGGAGGCGCCATTATCTCATTTTACAGAGAACTGAGGCGGCCCGAGGGTCAGACATTGCCCAGGGTCACAGTCCAAGGCCGAAGAGTTTGGTCCTTCCCAGCTTCAGGGCTCGCCCTTGAGACACTGAACCAGTTACCTCAGAACAACCCCGGCCCAAAGGGCTATGGTTGTCCCTATTTTACAGAAAAGAAAACTGAGGCAAACAGGTTCAGTGGCCTGCCCCCGGTGGTCCTCCTGAAGGTGGCTCGTGCAATGGGCTTGCAAGATCCCCGACATCCCCATCCCACTGACTCTCCTATTCCTATTCCTGAGGTTGGGGGAGGGGGGAGAAGGGGAGGGTGCACACAAATCGCCCGCACTGCTCCTGAGTTCCAGTCCTGCCCTGAGGTTGCCTGGGCCTTTCCTGGTTATCTTTTCCCTCATCTCTACAATTAGGCGGTTAGCCTAGAGGGTCTCTGGGGTCCTTTTCAATCATGGGTCTGTGGTCCTATGAACCCGGAGGAACACAGCTTACCAGACCCAGGACCAGGCAGAATATTCATCTCATTCTGCTGTACATAAGGTGGGGACAAAACAGAATCCCCATCTTTTTTCCACTGCTGATTATGAGTCTGGCACTGTGGGGTTGTCTCTGGATCCCTGAGGTTTACAGGAAGATACAGGTGTGAACCTGGGCACAATCTGTCTGAGGGGGGTAAATGAGGGGAAACCTCTGCTTTTACACCCTTTCCTTTGAAAGAGACACTCTTTCTTCTCTGTCGATTATTTCCCCATTACATTTTAAGTTGGCTGGGCTGCCCTTGGCCATCCTCAGATGGCTGAACGCTTGACACCCAGCCTAGCGGGTCACCGAGCTCCCTCTAACTGAATCCCATGGGATTCTGCCCGAATTCCCTGCCTGCCCCGTTTCTACATCTGCCTGAGGGAAGCCTCTCTCCGGGCCTCTGGGCCAGACTTACTTGGTCCAGCGTGGTCTGTGTGACCGAATATTCTTCGATGTACAGGCTGTCCTTGTTGGAAATGAGCAGCTGGAAGATCCTGGCCAGCGAGGAGGAGGAGATGCGGTACTGGAGCATGTTATAATGTCTCTCCCTCTGTACGCTGTCCGGGAAGTTTGCCTGTAAGAATTGCTCAGCAGGGTTCAGGTCTGGAAGCAGACCCACCTTGGGGGGCTTGATCTTCATGGTGACGATGTAGCCATCCCCAAACCTAGGATGCAGGTGCAGGAGAGAAGGTGATGCCAGAAGAGGGAGAGGGCTTTTCCTTCAGCTCAGGACAAATGCCCATCTATCCTCACCAAGAGCAGGGGGCAGACTACTGAGTCTTTGGCAGCTGGAGGTGACTGACTTCAAATCCAGCTGAGATATTTAGACACTGGCCAGTCCTCAGTGTGTATCATCATGTGGAACACTTACTGCCTGTGTGATTTTGTCCAAGTCCCTCTACCTTAACCCTGCTGGGACTAAGTCTCCTCATTGGTAAAATGGATTAAATGGCTCCTGATGTCCCTTCTAATTTAAGATTTCTGAACCTGTGGACCTGGGTTTTCTTTTTTTTTTTTTTAATAACTTTTTATTGGTAGAACCCATGCCAGGGTAATTTTTTACAGCATTATCCCTTGCACTCACTTCTGTTCCGATTTTTCCCCTCCCTCCCTCCACCCCTTCCCCCAGATGGCAAGCAGTCCTTTACATGTTGAATGGGTTGCAGTATATCCTGGATACAATATATGTGTGCAGAACCGAACAGTTTTCTTGTTGTACAGGGAGAATTGAACTCAGAAGGTATAAATAACCCGGGAAGAAAAACAAAATGCAAGCAGTTTATATTCATTTCCCAGTGTTCTTTCTCTGGGTGTAGCTGCTTCTTGGACCTGGGTTTTCATCCTGGCTCGGCCATTTACCACATGGGTAACAATGGAAGGTAATTTAATCTCTTTGAGCCTCAGTTTCCTTATCTGAAAGTGAGAAGAAGGTACTAGATGGTCTAAAGCTATAAGCCTATGCTCTCCCATACATAACTAGTCTATCATTGGGGAACAGAGGAAAGGGTCAGAGGCCATTACCTGGCATAAGCTGACATCACAGACCCATATGTGTACCAGACTATCCATCCTTAGATAGATAGATGGTAGATGAACAAATAGATTTTGAACTAGAAGGGCCCTTGGAGTCTAACCCTCTTGTTTTACAGCTAAGGAAACTGAGGTACAGTGTTAAGCAATTTGACAGTAAAAGAGCTGGACTTTTTACTCCGGAGGAGCTTCTCTGAGGACAGAGATTTCTGTCATTCATAGTTATGTCTCCCTTGAAATACATAATGTACATAGTAGGTGCTTAAGAGATGTTGAATTGCACCAAGGTCATAAGAAATGACCAGCTCTTCCTAGTTCTCTCAGCAGTACTGAAGATAGGCCAGTTTTCTATATGTAGCTCCCCTGACTTCTGACTGTTCGGTGTTTGGAGGGGTTGGGAAAGGCTTCCCGTGGAAGACAGGATTTTGGTTGGGACTTAAAAGAAGCCAGGAAGTCAGCAGGCAGAGATGCTCTCCCAAAGAGGAAGTAGAGCTCAGTTAGAAAAATCTCTCCCAAACTTTTCTGTCTACTCCCACATCATCATTCTTTTCTCCACCTACAAGAGTCTTAGGCAAATATTGTAAGCTCGAACACAGGAATTCAAATTCAATCCTAGTCTGCAGAGCTACATGTTAAGGTCCTCCAGTCAACCTACAAGCATTTATTAAGTTCCAACCACGTGCCAGGCCCTAGGCTTGGTGCTGGGGATCCAGACAGAAAGAAAACAGGCCATGATCTCCAAGAGTTTACTTTCAGTTGAGGAGATTTAACAAGTTTGTAAACAAAATAACACAGGTCACCCACAAGGCGAGTTGGTTGGCTGACTGTGTTCAGAGCCTGGCTTTTGGCCCTCCCTCTCCTGCTGCAGGTAGAGGGGGCCATTGCCAGACCTGCCCTCCCCCACACTTATAACCACTGGAAGAAGACTTCCTCAGCTGTGTCTGCGCTGCTCCAGCTGTCTGCACCTGGGCACATCAGGCTCTACAGGGCCCGTCTCAGAGGCACTTTCCTTACCTGTACTTGAGGTGTTGGATGGTACCTAAGCACTGGAAGCTTCCTTTCACCATGATGGCCAGCCGGGTACATAAAGCTTCACATTCTTCCATGCTGGTGGGGGGAAGGAAGAGATGCAGGGGTAAGCGGCTGAGTGGACGCTCCTGGCCCCTCCCCCAAGCCGCCAGAGCGCTCACCTGTGTGACGTCAGCACAACGGCTCTCCCTTGCCGGATGATGCTCACGATGGTGTTCCACAGCAGTCGCCTGGCCTGCGGGTCCATCCCTGTGGTGGGCTCATCCTGGAGGGAGGGTAGGAAAGGGCTGTGCTGAATTGGTCTTTTCCTGGTCACTCATCTACCCTGCTCCTGCAGCCCCCTTGTGGCCCTTGGCCAAAACCTGGCCTGACTGTGGGGGAGTTCTAACCTACAAAGAACTTAGGTCTCTGAAAAAGAATGAACCAGACTGACATGCATTCTCTAATTCAGATACAGGTAAAGAGAAGCTCTCTCTAGTAGAGCAACATAGGGCTGCGAGGGACCCCAGAGGCCGTCTAGCCTTATCCCCCCTTTTATAGATTAGGAAACTATAATGATGTTTATAGTGAGAATTAGTATTAAGGTTTGAAAAACTCTAAAAATGTTATCTAGCAACATCTCTAGAAGATAAAGGCTATTATTATCCCCATTTTGCAAATGAGGAAACAGATGAATAAATATCTGAGACTGCCTTTAATTCAAGTCTTCCTGACTCTAGCTAGGTCAGCATTCTATCAGCCTTGCCATCTGGCTGTCAAAAATTATTAATATAATAATATTAACTGTATATTAGATATACAGCATGGTTTGGTGAATAAAAAGCTAACTTCAAAGCCAGGAAAACTTGGGTTCAAATTCAGCTTCTGAAATATATTGGCTATATGACTGCACAAATCACATAACCAATTTATTAGTACTGTAGGTATATGTAGGATTATAAATTGCAGAAAGAGTGCTAAAATGCATTGATAATATTCTTTATATCAATAAAATCACAAGTTCAGTCCTTGTCTCTGCCCTTAATTGTGTGGTATCAATCACACACCAAGAGCCTATTATTATGTGCCAGACACTGTGCTACATGCTGGAGATACGAGGAGGCAAAATGAAATAGTCCCTGGCTTCAAGGAGCTTCTATCAGGGTAACAAATATGTACCCACAGAAGTATATATAAAAGTTATAAAAAGTAATGCAAAGCCTGTGGTGGGGAGACACTGGGATTTAAGGATAGGTGTGAGCTTTAGAGCACCTCCTTTAAAAGCAAGAGTGAGTCATATTTCCCTGGAGCAGAGGGACATTCTAGGAGACTTCTCTGTTCCCTTGGGTCCTGTGATTCTGTGCTAGCAGTGAATTCCTGTTTGCCTGGCAATAACAAGAGTTGTGTGTGAGGGTTTTCTTTCTTTCAGTCCCAGATGAGGGTCAGTGCCCGGGAGAGGTTCCAGGGTTACTGGCACTCTTGGATCACAGGGAAAGCAAGCTCCATCTCCCCCCTATACGGCAGTCTCTGAGTTCAGAAGAGTATTGTGTGTCTGACCCATTTTGGGGGGGGGGGCAGGTGATTTAGCTAGGCTTTTCACAAAAATAATCTTCCCACCCTAGGAAATTCTCTCAAATAGCCAAAGAGATGTACTCATTTGTACCTATGTAGTGAGGGTTACATTTTTATATAAAGATTTGAATCAAACTGAAAGAGGAAAACTGGGTTATTTTGTTGAATTTGAAAATTAAACTAATCCAAATAAATGTATATGTACATATATGCATACATACATATGTAAAACAATACTATATATATATATATATAAATGAATACAAATATCTTTATGTATACATCCATGTGTGCACACACATATATCAATACTATATATATGGGCATATATATAGATAAATACAAATATCTATTTAGGACTAGGCTAATGATTTCCCTTGTACAGAGAATTACTTCTTAGTGAGGCAATTCTATCAATGAAGATTGATACGTTCCCTACAACTTCTGCTCTTAGAAATTTGCCTTCTCAACTGAGAATTATCTGAGTTAAGTGACTTGCCCAGGGTCACACAACAGTTTGTGTCAGAGAGGGGTCTTGAATCTGCCTCATGCTTGTTCCAAGGCCAGCTCTCCCTCTGTCCACTAAGCCATACAGTATTCATATTTGTGTAGATATATACATAATATAAAAATATATTTATACAAAATATATTTTATACTTATATTCCTGAACTCTTAATGTTAATATTTGTATCCCTGGCCCATTAACTATATGTTTTTCTTTTAAATGAACCATCAAAAATGAATTGAACCCCTTGTTTTCTAGCCCCATTGGCCCAGGTTATTAAAATATTCTTGGAACCGAATGATACTTTGATGGGAGAAGGGTCATTGGGTCTACATACTACAGGGACCTCATCTTTCCCCCTGCTCCCATAGTGCCTCTTACCAGCAACACCAGAGGAGGGCAGCCAATCAGAGCAATGGCTGTGGAAAGCTTCCGCTTATTCCCCCCACTGTAGCTGCCTACCAGTCGGTCTGCGTAGGGAGACAGACCCAGGCTCCGAATGCACCAGTTTGCTACCTGGGGGATCAACAAGCATTTATTAAACACTTACTATATGTCTGAGACAGTACTAAGGTCAGAGTGGGAGACAATATGCAAACAATATAAAAAATATACAGTGTAAGAAGGTTTTCTTAGAGGGAAAACACAAGTCTTTGGTAAAATTCAATTCAACAAGCATCTATGTCATACAAATAACCCAACTTCTCTAGTCTTTGTCTTCAAGAAAATTGCATTCTATTCATTATATTCAATGTGTAGATAGAGAAGTAAATACGAAATATACAAGTTATTCCAAAGGTCTTAGTACAGTTTTAAGCTTTAATGGCATACAATTATACTAAGACTTTTGGGATACCCTGTATACCAAAGTCAGTATAAAGTACTGGGCTGGGGTAGGGATGCAGTACAAATTATTATCAGCTGCACTGGCGGGGATCAAGTAAATAAACTCAAATAAGACAAAGTAGCCAAACATGATCCTAACCCAAAATTAAAGGGTATCCAATTATCCCAGATATTTGAAATGATTTGTCATGCTCCTTCTTCCTTGCCCTCCCATTCCTCCCCAAGTGACGAGGGAAACTTAGAGACCCCAAATAAGGGATATGCTCATGTCAGTTCCCTTCTCTCACTTTATTCTTCAGCTTACACCATTTACTCATCAACAAGCATTTAGCAAGCATCTGCCATTTGCCAGGTACTGTGCTAAGCATTAGAGATACAAAAAAGGGAGTTCATAGTCTAATAGGAGAGACAACAAACACAGCGCTATGTACAAATAAGTTAAATATGGATTAAATGGAAATAATCAATGAGAGAAATTCAAAAGGCCTTTTGAAGAAGATGGGATTTTTCTCTGGGATTTGAAGGAAGCCAGGATATGGAGGTGAGGAAGGAGAGCATTCTAGGCATGGGGGTCAGCCAGACAAAATGCTGGAAGTCAGATGGAGTCTCTTGGTTAAAGATTGCAGATTACTGGGGCTGAGGGAGAGGGGAATGTTACTGGGTACTGTATCTGGGGAAAGAGCCTCCAATTTTATAAAGTCAAGAAATCATTCTAAGCTCAAGACTCTAGTCTGGTCTGATGACGGAAACAAAAGGCCTCAGTTCCATTGAGCTTAAGCCCAGAAACTAACCAAAACTCACCATTGGTCCCATTGGTGACCACTTGGTGACTGGAGCCTATGGGCATAAACTGGCAGCTTCTGGACTTGAGGACATATGGTGAAAATGAGCTATGGCCGCAGCAGGGGCAGTACCAACTAGCAATTATGTAATATAATTATTATATAAATGATATTATATATTACTTTGAGATTTTCAAAGATCTATGAAGGATGAAGAAACTGCCATAGATCAATCCCTATCTTGCCCTGCAGGAAAGCACAGTCATGGATTTGGGTTTTATCTCCCCCCAGACATCAATAATGAGGCAAATTTTACCCTTTTGATATCTTCTGTAGGAACACCACGGAGACGGGCGTAGAGATACAGATGTTCTCGACCTGTGAGCAGGTCGTCGACAGCATCGAACTGAGGGCAATAGCCCATGTTTTGGTGGACTTCAGAAATTTGGGTTAAAACACTGCAAAAAAGAGGAGGAATCTTTAGATGCAGAAATGGCCAGTGGGTCACAGTGGGTGGAGCATTTAAGCATTTGATGAGGATATCTGAGCAAAGACAAACTGCCCCCTTCCTTCCTTCGCCCAAGTGCTAGAAATGTACGCCCGGTTTTAGAAATCAAGGAAGGGGGAGCCCTGATTGGAAACTAAATTAATTCCAGAAATTGAGACTTTGAATTCGATATATATCACAGAAGGTGAGAGTTGGAAGACTCTCTGTAGGAGGGACCCATCTCATCTTGAGGCAGCCTGTTCTGCTCTGGGAGAGCCCTAATTGTCAGCACCTAATGCCTGCCTCTCGGTCTGCCCTCAAGGGCCAAGCTCAGTAAGTCTAGGCAGCAAGGCAGCTAGGTGGTGGGCACTGCCCCTGGTGTCTGGGTCTGTCAGATCCGACCTGAGACACTAATTATCTGTGTGACCCAGGCACGTCACTTGACCTCTGTTTGCCTCAGTTTCTTCACCAGTGAAATGGAAATAATAGCACTTACTTCCCAGGACTGTTATGGGAATGAAGGGAGATGTTTGTAAAACAGTCCACAAACCTTAGAGCTATATAAATGCCAGTTATTATTAGTTATTATGAAGCCCTGAAATGCTTTCAAGTCCTTCAAATACTTGAAGGCAGCTCTCTCACCACCACCACCATCCCTTTTTGCTTCTCTTCTCCAGGCTAAAAACCCTCAGTTCTTTCAGCCAGTCCTCAGGTAATGCAGACGCAAGCCCTTTACTGCCCTGGATGGCTTCCTCTGCATACTCCTGGTTTCTCAGCGCCCTTCCTGAAATGTGATGCTCAGAGTGGAAGAGGGGGCTTTGGGAATAGTCTGACTGACCGTGATGGAGCAGGAGGGCATACCTCTTTATCTGGGAGAGGACTGTGCCAGTACTGGGTTCTTTTATGGGGTGGCCCTTAGCCCAGAGGGTGTCAGGGAAGTGAGCCCCCTCCTTGCCGCCCTCCAAGGGAGAAAGTACAACCCCACTCTTGAGGTCCCCACTAATGAGCCCCTGAGGTTTCAAGGCTCAGACTAAGATCATATATGAATTTAACTACTAAAGAAAGAAAACCCTTCAGAGAATGAATTGGGAGTTTCATACATTCTAGACATCCAACAACTAGCTAGAGACGCCACCTGACGGCAGGTGGAAATGGGCTTTCTTACCCTTATTCATTAGCGGAGGGAGAGCCCTGGTATAGGAGAAGCAGCTGTAGCCTAGAGCCAAGAGCAGGGACTAGAGTAGAGGAGATGAGTTCAGATCCTGGGCCTGCTAACTTATTCCTAGCATGACTTCTCTGGGCCCAATGACTATGGACGGGGGGTTTGCCTGGCGGAGGACCCTTATGATGGCTTCCCTATATCTTCTACTTTGGTGTGGACCAGTGTTTGCACCATGGAGCCAGGGCCCGGTCCACAAAGCGAGGCGCTCACCTCTTCCCTACCACGACGGCATCTCCTGAGGTCACTGGGATGTCCCCAGTGAGCATCTTGAACGTGGTCGTCTTACCAGCACCGTTCACTCCCAGGAGACCGAAGCACTAAAACACAAGGTAAACAGCTGGGCTGGAAGAAATGTTTCTTTATTCTCTCTCTTTTGCCTGCCCATGTGGAAAGTTCTGGGTCTACATTGATAATATAACACCAATATTCACAGTCTCCTCAATCAGGGCTGACCCCAGACCAAATGATGAAACAGGACTTTGGCATCTTCCTGATCTTCAGATGGGTTCTTTTCCTCTATTCTTATAACCCACCTCAGGATCCAAGTCCTCAATAGGTCCCTTTTCTGTCATTATCCCTTCACTGGGTCTCCCACCTGGGACCCAAAGGACAGCATTCAAAGTTTAGAAGTAGACCCTTTCCCCTATTCGATGTTCCATCCACAAAGAGTTCTGTTCTCTGATAGCTAAATTGATAACCTCATTCTGGCTTAAGTGTTAATGACTGATGATGGCTTGCTATTACCTATTTCAGGTTCCAGATTTTTACTTTTTGCTGCAGTTTTCAATCTCTTAAATAACTAAAAAGCTAACAAATAAGCTAAAAGCACAGTGGCTGTATATAATAATATGCACTTAATAATAGCTTTTTGAATGAATAAATGATTCAAAAAGTCTGACAGGTCTATGCTATAGATGATATATGAGCCAGAAGGAATTTTTCTTTGCTGCTCAAATAATACAACATAATCATCTGCTTGTTCTAATAAAGCTCAAAAAGTGTTTTGCAAGCTTTGCTACACAAAGTCAGTTACTATGATTATTATCCACCCAAAGGTATTCAGTCATTAGGCATTTAAGTACTTATTGAGTGCCAGGTTTTGTGCTAAATCAGAGCTACAAAGAAAGGAAAAACCAGGATAGACTTTGTCCCTAGCTCTTGCCTAATCAGAGGATGACGCCAGGGTGGTCTACACGCTGGGCTTTTCTTTATAGGTTCCTTGAAAGCAGACCAAATTTGTTTCTAATATGGAAGCATCTATAACCTACCATGGGTCAGCAACTTTGCAAATAGACTAAAATAACAAAAATAAAATAAAATAAAAATCTTTGGATCCAGAGATATTTTCCCAGCTTACTTCAATTGCTACAAGTCAATTTCTAGTCAGTTCCTTTTCTTTTCCCCTCATCTTTTTTTTTTTTTTCTCTTACTCATAAAAGATTTTTCAGTCAGTGTTTGCTGACTGAAATTCAGGTAGAGGTCACTTGCTCCTAAAAGCTAAGAAGGGCTCCCTGTGGCCTCTGGGACAAAAGAGGCTTTTAAGGCTTTTCACCACTGAGCCTTAAGCTATCTTTCCTGCCTCTCACAATAGCTCTCTTCCCACATTTTATGGCTCAGCAGAACTGGACTTCTTTCTATTCCTCACATGCAGTACTCCATTTCCTTTCCTGATCCCTTGATTGGTCACTCCTGTGCATAAAATGCACCATTTCTTCTCTCTCTGCCTTTCAGGATTCCTTTTTCCTTCAAAATACAGCTCAGGCATGCCCTTCTCCAACACAGAGATCATGGGGAGGCGAGGCAGCAAGTTCATATTATGTCAAGGCCTTAGCCTGACCTTTTTGATGGGTCTGACTTCTTGGGCTCAAACTAATTTTCATTCTTCCTCTCTATAAAAAGCCTGGTATATACAGACCTCTCCTGGGCGAACACCGACACACAGCCTGTCCACTGCTGGGCTTGTGGTGCCTGAATAAATCTGGAAAAAATCATGAGAAGTTACTCTTATTATTGTGGTAAATGGTCTAGTGCTCCCAGAACCCCAAGCAAGGAGGCTAGACAAAATATTCAGTATCTTAGCCCAAACTCCTCTAGCCAGCCAGAAATGCAGGAGATTCTAATATCACAGGGGAGAAGAAAGAACATTGGTTGTTCCAATTATTTGTGTGACTTTGAACAAATCATTTATATCTTTCTAGGGCTCACTTTATTCATTTGTAACATGGAGGATAGGACCTAGATCAGAAAGTGAGACTATCCAAGGCACTATCTAGTCATCTAAATCTAGAGTGATCCTGAATTATTACCAAAATCTATGCATACTACTTCCCCTAAAATGAATAAAATGAAAAAAAATCCTTATCCTTAAGGTGCTTATAATCCATTGGAAAGGAACAACATATGGATCACCTTACACCTTCCCCCACTCCTAAAACCCATCTCTTGATTAAGGGAGAGAGTATAGAGCAAGAAGAAAAGGAATCTTACTCTGTAAATCTTGCTTTGTATTCTCTCCCATGATGAACACATCTGCTCCCATATATTCAATTCCCTGAAATATTATCTCCCTGCCAATAACTCCCAAATCTCTATACTGAGCTATATTCCAATCTCTCATCTCTAATTGCTGGACAGCTCCATCTAGATGTCCTCTTGGCATCTGAGGTTCTCAAATATGTCCAGAATTGAAGCATTTTTTGAGCACTGATGTCTCGAGTACTGTGTTCAGCGCTGGGAATACAGAGAAAAAGGTCCCTAAAACAGTCCTTACCCTCACGGTGCTTATACTCTAAGAAGAAATAACATCTATATCATCTTCCCTCACCCTTCTGTTAAGCTTCCCTCCATCTCTTTGGGTACCACCATGCTTTTAATCACCTGGCTCTCAACCTTGGAGTGTTCCACTAACCAATCAGCAGAGAAGCGCATTTGGTTTCCTTGTTGGCATCCATCCCTTTCTTTCCATTCCCTCTGCCAATGAGTTTAGTCCTCATTATCTTTCACTCGGACTAGTACATAGACTTCTATTCAGTCTCTCAGCTACCAGGTTCACCTTGGTCCAGGTCGTTCTCCACAAAGCAAATAGACTGCCTCTGGCACAGGTCTAACTATGGGACTGCTGTTGGAGAACTCTGACTATTGCTTTTAGGGAAAAAACTCCTTAGCCTGCATTCAAGGCCCTTCAGAACTTGGCTCTAACCACCTTTCCCAGATTTATTTCATTTTGTCTTTATGCATTCTCTTTAAATAAGTTGGACTACCAACAATAAGTCCCCCAACTCAGGATTTTATCTTCTGTCTCCATGTATTTTTTGCATAGGTCACCCTCAAATTCTCAAATTCTGCCTCTCAAATTCTCTATATTATTTTTATCTATGTATTTGTATAGTTAAATAGAAAAAGATATGTGTGTATAATGTCTTCATCTAGAGATCTGTAGATATATATATGCACAAAGAGACACACACATGAGCCAAGCCCTGGAGCTCACCAGCCTCACCAGACTGCCAAAGGGGTCCATGACACAAAAAGGTTAAGGACTTCCTTCATGAAACATTTCCAGATCCCCTAATTTGTTAATCCTTTCCCTCCTCATTTACTAATCTGTGTATGTGTTGACTCTCCCCAGTTTGTACTCATAGTACCTGGCATAGGCTCTGTACAAAGCAGGTGCCTAAAAGTATTTAATTGAATTAGCACAATGAAAAAGGCCGAAGGCACAGCAAGTGCTTGCTCACCTGTGACCTTTGGCTGGGTAATTTCTAACTTTCTCTCTCTCTCCCTCTCTTCTTCCTTCCTTCCTTCTCTCCCCCCCCCTTTTTTTTTCTTTCTACTAACCCCCAAGGTCCACTATCTCTCACAACTCTCCTCTTCAAGGAGATAGATCACTATATCATAGATTTCAAGCTCGAGGAGACTTTAAAGGTTGGACTTATCCAGTCCAACACTCTATTTTTCAGGTTAGGAATCAGACCAACAGATGCTTAAGTGTCTGTAGCAGGATTTGAATTCAGGTTTTTCTACCTTGAAGTTCACTGCCCCACCCTGTCTTTCTGGTCCTGATTATTCCGGACCACACCGGTCCAGATCGCCAGGATCTTCTCTGTTGACCAAACACAAGAGCCAAGATGTTGTTTTATTCTCTTTGGTCCCCGGATGGAAACCAGAAAGGCCCGAGGGTGACTGTCTGTAAGAACAAGGATTGTCCTGGGCCAGCGACCTCCGTATGTTAGGACAAGCACTGGGCAGAATCATGCTCAGGTCACTTCCACAGACTCCTTTCCAAAAGGAAGCCTGCAAACATGCTTCCTTCAGCGGTGTGCTCTATCCGGGAAATCTAAAAGCAGCTAAAGAGGAGGGAAAGCCTTCTGATGGTCAGCACAGAGAGCAGCAGTGGGGCTTAAAGAGGTTGGCGAGTATTAAAAAGTAAAATCTACCTTGAAAAAAAATAAGCACAAGGAGGAGCTCCTGAGGAATTATGGGAGATCTTGTGGGGTGGCAGGGGTAGGTGATTGGGGGGAGGGGGGGAGAAGCTCCAGTTATGTCCGAGGCTGTGAGGTCACGAGAAAACATAAAGGTCGAAGGTGGCTGGTATTTGATTGACCAGGAGACTAGAGCTCTGCTATACTGAATGAGGGATGGAAGGAATGAGAGTGGAAAGTGGATGCCCATAAGATATGAGTAAACACTGCTGTCATCTTGTAAATTAAAATGCACAGTTCATTTGGCCAAATACATTTTTTAGGAAAAAGTATACATGTATATGTACATATGTATATGCATAGCTATATCTACATCTCAGTTTCATGTACAATCCTATCCTATTCTATGGAAATGTTAATTTAGTTTGATATCTGTTAATTTCAGAATAAAAAAAACCCGAAAATGTAAAAATGCAGGGCACACAACGCTGCCCCAAGTTGTGCTTTCTTCCTGGCCAGGCCCCATTCTTGTCTGTATTAGCTTTGGGCGGGGGGTCTTCCTGCCTTTTCAGACAAGTTGGGTGTCCCTCCTGGGCATGCTTCCTCCTCCTAAAGTCCCTCCCTAGGTGAACCAACTTTTCCCCTTGTTTTCTCAGATCCTCTCCCCTTGGCCCAGGTACAAAAATCGCTAGTTAGCGACTTTTACTATATGGTCCTCTCTATAAAAAGAGAGTAAATTAGAGATTGTGCCTGCTGCAGATAGCAAACATGTAAAGACTCATTTGGAATCATGCTTTCTCACCTTGGTGAGCTCATTTAGCCTCAAGATATCAGTTTTATTGCCTCCACTAAGAATTCTTTGTCTTTCTTCAGCCACATCATCATCTTCATCAGCCATAAGTTGCTTAGTAGGTTCAGCAATGGGTTGCTTTACAGGGTCAGCAATCCTAGAGGAACCAGACAGTTAATTCTCAAAAAAAAAAAAAAAACAAACAAACAAAAAAAAACCCAAAAAACAAAAAAAACCCCTGAACAAATTATTGTAGAAACCCATATTCAGAGTCAGAAAGGGCAGAGAACCCCTAACCTAACTCCCTCATCTTAAAATTAGGGATGAGAAGGGGTATCCTCCCTTGTAAACTAAAATGTAATGGGAAATATTTGATAAAATAAATAACAATACAATAGAACATAGATCATAGAAATCTTTGATTTTCTAAAGCCCCAGAGATCTTAATAGCACTACCCTGCATCAGAATTGTAATTTTCAAAGGAATTTTGCATCCATTATTATTTATTTGAACCACAAGACCACTTGGGGAGGCAGGAAACCACAGTATTTAATGAATTCACCATAGATTAAAACCCCCAAACCTACTCTGAATCTTGTTGTTTCACTTTAAAGGATGACATACATGAGAAAGAAGTACAGTAAAATCTCAATTCAGATACACATATATAGTAATCATCTGGATAAGAGAAAAAGAGGTTGAATGGACGGGGAGGGGACATAGGGGTCCAAGTCTCCTTTTCAACTTCCTCGATAACTCTGGCCCCCGGTCAACTCTCTAAGACTATACATTTCCCAATAGCAGTTGGTAGAGAGAACTTCTTCCCTGGGAGTATCTTATGCCTGTCTTAGCATTTAATAAATGGAAGCCTGATTAAGCATTAATTACTCTGCTGGACTCCAAAATACCAATACTAATTACAATAAAATATGTCTCTGGGAAGCCTCGGGAGCTGGACCATGTGTCTTACAGCAGAGACCTGCAGTACTTAAGAAACCTGAATCAGTAGGCACAAGCATGTCTGGGAGCTAAGGGGAAGGTCGGAAGTTAGCATCATGCGTCCTTCCTTCACCTGGGCGCACACACCCTCCTCACCCATCCCTGGATCTCCCCTCACTGCTTGCTCAGGGATCTGACCGTCAGCAACGAGAGAAATTCTCTGAGAAGGACTGAGGCAGCAACATGGAGTCAGGGAAACTGAACAAGCTTGTTTGGAGAATCAAACTGAGTAGTGGGAAAAGGGCCAGAGTGGGAGTCACTGGAGTGGAGTACTCCACGGGCCCCTCTGTTTCCCACGCCCCACCTGTCACTTTGTTATACTCAGAACTGATACGAATGGAAGTGGAAGCTGGGAAGACAGAGGCCCATCACTGGGAGACCAAACTCATGGAGACTACATTTCCACCCCCTCCCTTTCTCAATCAAGTACCATCTGGCCAGGAAGACGTGGTGCTGGAGGAGCAGGTTCAAAATGAAATAGACCCCCCCTTCCACTGCCATGGCAACCAGGTTCTTTCCAACGATGTCCCACTGGAAAGGATCCAAAAAATGTTCCTCCCCTGTGAAAAGATGGGGAGAGGGGTAAAGACCAACATGAGTTATGGCTTCAATTTAATTCAATCGGCATTTATTCAATAGCTACAATGCCCCCCTCATGTTTTTCAGCAGTGGGAAGTCAAAGGCCAAAATGAAACACTTTCTGCACTAAAAAACCCCTCATTCTACCTGGGAGACAACGTGCACACAAACAAATCAATGAAAAATATATTTAAAAACAAATAATTGAGAATGGATGGATGGAGCAGCTTTTTCTCAGGGAGACAGGAAGGGTCTGAGGCATGGTGGGAGCTGGGGTACCAAGTCCCAGAGCTTTCCAGTCCTGGGCAACAGACATGCACAAAGGCATCAAGACGAGCTAGGGAGTGTTTGTACAGGAAATAACAGCATGACGGGCTGAAATGGGAGGAATGTCTAGTCACTCTGGAAAGGCAGAGTTAGATTGTAAGGAGGAGAATTTGGTTTATTACTCCAGTTTGTCCCACACGGCAATGGAAACCTCCAAATCTACTTGAGCAGAGGAGAATTGTACTAATGTTTTAGGAAGGTTAATTTAAGCAGAATAGAAGGTCTTTGAAGCCAGGAACTATTTTCCATTTTATTTTTCTATCTCCAGTGTACCTTGTACATTTTATTTTTTTGAGATGAGGATTGAAGGTAGAGGAAAGGGTTGGAGGTGGTCTTAACCTGCGATTTTTAAAAATTTAATTAAATTTTTTTGTGTTACATTTTAAGTTCGGTCTCTCTTTTTCCTTCTCCCCCACCCCTACAACACAGAAAGCCACCGTTTTACACACATACACACACGCGTGTAAAACTATACTACACACTTGAATATATTACTCAGAATGGCTTGTTTTGTTCTTCAAACAATATTGCTGTTTTTGTACATGATGGTTTCTTGGTTCTGCTCATTTCATTCTTCTTTATTTCATGCAAGTCTCCCATGTTTTTCTAAAATCCACCTGCTCATCCCTTCCTACAACACGGTGTATTCCATCACACTGACCTGTGAGCTCGTCAGTGTTATGAACTCCCAATGTGGAAGTTCCCTCTCTTTGCCAAAGCAGCTTGGCAGCATTTCTGCAGCTTCTCCTTTTGTTACTGAGAAGTTAAAGGTCTAACTGAGGCTCATATATTACTCAGGCCAGGCCAGCCTGGGAAGGAGCAGGTCTTGAACCCAGAATTTTCTGACTGCAAGGTCCTTGATCACAAACACCCCCCACTTCTTTGCACATAGCAAGTGCTTAATAAACACTGATTGTATTGGACTAAAAGTAACTCTTCCAACTAAAGCCCATCCAGTCCATCAGAAGTGGGTTAGAAGACAAGACCTCGGATGCCTCCCTTTTCTGAGGCTCTGTGCAAAGCAGAAAGTCCAAGATGGAAACTTTAAGCCCCAGTGAATGACAGCCTTTATCTCAGCAGACTCTCCTGAGGGTCACTTTTATTGCGCTCACCAGACCCAAGTCAACTCAAGAGACTGTTAGTGCGTAGTAGGAGGCTCTCCATGACAGGAGAGGGTGAAGAAGAGGGGCATCCTGTTTCCCTTGGGGGTCATTGCTCAGTGACCCTCACTGTCTCGGTTCTCAGCACCCTCTCTGACTTGCACAGCGCAGGGTCCCTTTGCGCCTGCATTTGGTCCTTCTCTGCTCAGGGAAGAGATGAGAGCTTCTGTGAAGCTCCTCAAAGTCCTTACTTCTGATTCCTACTGTCTGAAGTGCTCCTTCTATTATATTTATTTGTGTACTTAGGCAGCTCAGAGGCTCTGTGGATAGAGGACAGGGCCTGAGCCAGGAAGGGAATTAAATTCTGGCCTCAGACACTTTGTGACAAGTCATTAAAAAAAAATCTCTGCTTGCCTCAGTTTCCTTCTCTGTAGAATGGGGGTAATAATAGTACCTCCTGGTCAGGGATGTGATGAGGATCAAATGAGATAATAATTAAGTATTTAACACAGGGTCTGGCACATAGTAAGCATTATATAAATGCTTCCTTCCCTTTTCATCTGTCTGTTTTGTGGTGTAACACTTTGGAAGCTGAGTTGAATCTTTCTACTCACTTTCTGTGAACAGGTAAGATCTTGATTGACTAGCTGAGCTCCAGCCCCCCAGGAGGCCTGCGTGCTAAGGCTTACTGACCTTGCCAAACCCCACCCTGGCATTTTTAAGCTGTGGCACAAATAGTATTATCTTCCACTTCCCAGTTTCTCATTCCTCATCTCTTATGAGGTGGTTCAGAGAGTGGTCCAGATAAGCCCACTGCCCCTCCCTCCCTGGGGAAAGGGCAGCCTCCTGTTAATGTTATTTCTCCTTTGTCCTTAACATATTCGACCTTGTACCATACATTTTTGTACCTAGGTAGTTAGGAGATTAACTGGTTAGAGCACTGGGCCTGGGAGTTCAAATTTGGCCTCGGATACCTCCTGGCTGGGTGACCTAGGCAAGCCTCCTAACATCTGTTTGCCTCAGTTTCTTCAAATGTAAAGTGGGAACAATCACAGTATTCATCTCCCAGGTTATGATGAAAATAAAATGAGATAATATTGGTGAAGTGCTGGCAAATTTTAAAGTTTTATATAAATGCTATTACTTGTTTGTTGTTTTAAGACTTGGCCTGATATTCCATTGGGAGACTGAGATACTAATTGACTTGCTCAAGTATGAGATAACAACAACAACAATTATAGTATCAATAACTAACATTTCCATAATTTTTACCGCAGTGTTTTGCACCCTGCGAAGGGTTTTGCAATTATGATCTCCTCCTGAGAGGCAGGTGCTGTTGTTATCTCCTCTCTGCAGACGAGGAAACCGAGGCAGATGGCGACTACAGTGAGGTATACCCAGCGCGGATCATCAGCTACCCCTCATTCTCATGGCTGCGGCAGACGGGGGTCCACCATCCCGGGCAGGAGCCCACCCGGAACACAGTCACTTACCAAAGGCAGCATAGACGTCTGTCACTGCTTGATTCAGGGCTAAGTCAATGAGCCCCCGGCCCAGGCAGAAGTGAGGGAAAATGAGCAGCACCTTCCTTAGCACGGCGCTGAAGGTGAGCAAGGCCTGAAACACAAGAACCAAGTGAGGCACAGGACGCAGACGGGACAGGGGAGAGACAAAGTCCACAGGATATCCCGACCTGGGGCACCAGACTGGCTCTCTATGACAGAACGTGGCCAAAAAAAAATGGATATTTTACTTTTCCCTCTGGTGTTCATTGTTAAATCACCTGGAAAAGGCTGGTGGCTCATCCCCAATCCTGTTCTTTCCTTTGTGAACCATATATTTTATTTTATGCATTTAAAAGCTTTATTCTGAGCAAGAGTCTATCCACTTTGCCAGTCTTCCCGATGGGTCAGGACAGAAAAGAGGAGCCCTGTCTCATCAGATGTTGCCTGGCAGTGCAAGGTGGGGTGATTACAGGCAGGGGAGGCCACAAGGAAGGAGCTGAAGAATACAGAAAATCAGCAAGGGAAATCTGAAAATACAGGTAGGTCTTCGAGATTCAGAGAAGGGGCAGGGGAACGGGCCAAATACCTGAAAGCAGGAGTTGTTTGTTTATTTAGCGTCAGACAGCCCCCAGCCCAGAGACAGCATTCAGGGAAAATTAAATTTTAGTACCTTTCTTTTGACAACAATGAGGATTGTAATACAAAGGGGAGAGAATTGCTTCCAAAGTGTTACACCACAAAACAGATAGATGAAAAGGGAACGAAGGGAATAAGGATTTATATAGTGTGTGTGTGTGTGTGTGTGTGTGTGTGTGTGTGTGTGTATACACACACACACACACACACACTATCTGCCAGACACTTTATACTTATCTCCTTTGATCCTCATAACCCTGAGAGGTAAATGATGTTATTACCCCCACTTTACAGATAAGGAAACTGAGGCATACAGAGGTTAAGTGACTTGATTAGGATCACACAGCTAGTAAGTGTTTGAGGCTGGATCTGATTCCAGGCCCAGAGCTCTATCTGGAGTGCCATCTCAGTGCCTCGTCATGGCAATTATGGGAAGAACAGAGATGCCAAAAGGGCATCTTAAACTTAAACATGCAGACTCTATTGTCCTCAGTCCAAGGTCTAAAAGCCTGAAAAGCTCTTGGGACTCTACAAATGGAAGTTTTAGACAAAGAGTTGATGTAGCATTAACAGGAGGTTGCCCCTTCCCCAGGGAGGGAGGGGCAGTGGGCTTATCTGGACCACTCTCTGAACCACCTCATAAGGGATGAGGAATGAGAAACTGGGAAGTGGAAGATAATACTATTTGTGCCACAGCTTAAAAATGCCAGGGTGGGGTTTGGCAAGGTCAGTAAGTCTTAGCACACAGGCCTCCTGGGGGGCTGGAGCTCAGCTAGTCAATCAAGATCTCGCCTGTTCACAGAAAGTGAGTAGAAAGATTCAACTCAAAAGCCCCCTCTTGGCCTTTCCTCATTCACTACCCAAATTAGTTTGTTTTTATTTATGTTTAAATGTTTCCTCAAAGATGATGACAAATGTTGGATGGGATGTGAGGTAACTAAGACACTAATGCATTGTTGGTGGAGTTGTAAAGCGATTCAATCATTCTGAAGAACAATTTAGAACTATTCAAATGTCTATAAAACTGCATACCCTTTGATCCAGCAGTCTCACTACTAGGTCTGTATCCCAAAGAGATCATGAAAGAGAGAAAAGGACCCACATGTGCAAAATGTTTGTGGCAGATCTTTTCATAATAGCAAGAAACTGGAAACTGAGTGGATACCCTTCAGTTGGACAATGGCTGAATAAATTGTGGTATATGAAAGTTTTGCAACAACCACCGTCAGTTGTCTTTGTCCTGGGGGTTCCTTCCATTTCGGATGTTGCAGTTGCTTTGTATGTTATCTAATTCTTGCTATCTTTCTCTCCTCGTTAGTTCCTGGAAGTCTTTCCAGGCCTTTCTGTATCAATTTGTGCTTGCATCCCATTCCATCCCCTGCCAGCGAGGACTTGTGCAATGGTCCTAGAGGAGCCCGAGGCCTCCTGTTGCCTGAGAAGCTGTGCCCTGGACGCCCTGGAGATTTTTCTTTGCGCCCTGAGAAGCATCCTTGAGAGGCTGGAGGCCCAGGGCCAGCCTGTCTCTATGGTGTCCAAGGAAGGGGTCCCTCAGCATTCTGGAAGAGCAGAGCCTTGCCCTCACTCAGTGGCCCTGCGGCTGTCGCCGCCATCACGGGGTCTCCCAGCCGCTTCTGGGGCCTGGCTGACAAGGCCGATGGGGCTGTTTGTTGCCTGGAGCTCCTGCAAGGGCAGACAAGCTCCCGTCTGTCTCGGGAGGCCTCGCCTGGGCGGCTCCAGAGCCTGGATTACTCTTTGGTATGTGGTGGGGGTCTGGGAGCCTGACTTAAAGGCCTGCCAGGAATTATTCTAAGGCTGATACTTAAGGATCCCCAAGCCAACTCTGCCGAGAAAGATGCTTGTTCCAGAGCTCCAGGGAGGCTTCCTTGGCCCTGAGGCTTAGAGATCAGAAACACCTTAGGGAACTGATTTGGCAAGTCAGAAAGACTGAAGAGGTCTCATTAATGAAGTGAACAGTCAGGATTCCAGAGGCCCTGTAATGATGCACACTTCCCATCTGCTGATGAACTCTCCCCTCACACCTACCTTTCATGGACCAGCCCAAATACCTCCTCCTCCAGGAAGCCTGATGGATGATGGACTAGAGTACAACAAGACAGGTTTCTTAGACATGGCCAATGAGATAATTTGTTTTCTTGACTGTGCATATTGTTACAATAATTTTGTTTTTCTTTCTTTGCTTTTTTCAAGTTAGAGGTGGGATATGTGGTAGCAAGAAAATAATTTTTTGTTAAATTTTTAAAATTAAATTGGTTTAAAAATATAAAAGGATCTTAAGTCTGGATGGAAGAAGGCACTCGTGGCTTTTTTGATAGCATCCTGTCTCATGAAAAACTAATAAAGAACAAAGCTTGGACAACTGTTGCAAAGAAAAGGCCTGTAGAAAGGTTGTTAGGAATTATTGGGAATAGGACTGAGAACTGAAGATGGCCTGAAGTAAACTCCAAGAGCCCCCCAAATTAGAACTGAGATGATGCCATATTTATTAGTATGCCCTCTAAGGATGAAGCTCCAGCAACATCTTTTGGACAGAAGTAGGAGAACATTCTGAGGAAGATTAGGGTTTAGACATTTATGGATTATTAACTTCAGGATATGTAGCTCCAAAATAATCTTAGTCCTTAAAAAGACAGCTTAGGATGGAAGATGGAATGCTGGATGAAATTCAAATCCTGCCTCCCACAATTACTGTGATACTCTGGGCAAATCATTTACCTTCACTCTCACTTTCCCCATTTGTAAAATGAAAATAGTAATAGCACCTTCCTTACATGTTTGTTAAAAATGAAGAAATAAGATAATCTGCATAAGGCACTTTGCAAAATTTAACAAATTTTGCCAAATAAATATTCATTATTAATGTTCTTATTATTATTCCTAGGCACATGCCATAGAAGTCACCTCATTTCTCTCAACCTCAGTTTCCTCATCTGCAAAGCATTGAAAATAAACATGTATATAGCACCTACTATGTGCCAGGCCTCATGCTAAGTACTGTATGAATACTAACTCATTCGATCCACCAAACGAAGGGAGGGTTATCCCTTCTAGCTTGATATCAATCTATCGCCCTATTGAGATGAGACTTAAAGGACTCTCTGCTCTTCCCCCAGATGATCCGGTAGAAGGCCACTGAACCAGAGGTCCCTCAGCACTCATGGGATAGGGCTAGTAAAAAAGACAAAGCAAAAACCTCCTCACTTAGAAGCAAATAAGGGCCAGTATTAGGGAACGTGCTTCTGGGCTGAGGGACCTTTGGGGGGGGAGAGGAGGGAGGCGGCCCCTGGCCCCCCCAGGCTGTGAAAGAACGGGAGGACGGCACTCACCCTGTTGTTCTCGAACAGCTCCAGGACAAACGTGAGGGCGGTGCTGTTGATCCCGATGAAGAGGTTGGCACAGGACAGGGCCACGTAAGCTGTGCTGGGCACGTCAAACAGCAGCGAGGCGGGGTACATCATCGGGGTCACGGCCCATCTGTCGAGAGCCCCCAGACCCCACAGAGCAGCCTTTTAGTTTTCCTCTCCTCCCACTGTGGCCACGACAGACTGACATCCCTCTGTGAGCAGGCCGGAGCTTGGAGGGGCAGCAAAATAGGCCCGGGCTGGCTCCTGCCTCCCCTCTTTTCTGGCTCCTTCCCCACCATCTTGCGGCCTCTCCCAGCCCACAGACATTGACAATCTCACGGCCTCCCAGAGACCAAGCTGACCCCCGGACGCCAGAAGGCTGATGACCAGTGGGGAAGGGGGAAGCGTGGGGTCAGGGGTCCGAATCCTTGTCCCAGTGTGTGTTACCTGGGCAACCTTCAGCAAATGACCCAGCTCCTGCCGCATGTCCCTGGATGCTCCCTAAGGCTCCTCTCCCCACTAGCCTGTTTTCCTATGAGAGGGACCCATTCATTCTGATGGCATATCAGGGTCAGGAGATTATTAATCTAAGCCAGGAGGGACCTTACCAGTCATAGACCAATTCCTTTGTTTTACAGAGGAGGAAACGCTGACCTACCCCCAAGAGCTAAGGGACCCATCCAAGTCCATGCAAACAGGTGGAGCTGGGATTGGACCTGGGATCCTCTGACTGCAGAGCCTGTGTCCTACCATCACATCCCTTCTACTTATTTATTTTTTGTGAGGAATATCTGAAGAACCCACAAAGGGGGGGGGCATTTGGCTTCTGGGAGGCTTTTTTTCCCGAGGGGCAGTGTCAAGTCAACAAACATTTATTAATAGTTTACCATATGCCAGGGAGGGAGAGGGGGATGGAAAGGTGTTCATTGGAATAATTGGATTAATTGACTTGGATTAATTCCAGAGTTATTTTTCTGGTGCTGAGTTAACACAAGCATTTCTGCAACATTTTTAGTACATGTTTAAGCCAAAATCACTGTGGTCAATACTGATGGAGGAAATCCAGGTCAGAAAGGGGCGTGAAGTTAGGGAGAGGCTGTTCCCCGGGTCGCAGCAGCTCTCGGTGGTTCTTCTAGACAAGAGTTTCCCACCAGCTAAATGGACAAGTGGAAATCATGAGCTCTATGGTCTCTCCTGGCTCGAAAATCCTATGATGTGTCTGGCTGAAGAATCAATCAGTGCCCGAGGTCCTCCGGGCCCCTGGTCAGCAAACCCACAGCCTGGCCCGTTACAAATGCTGCTGTTCCCCTTCCTTGGCTCCCACTTGGGAACCTCCCCTAGGCAAGGACGGTCTGTTGCCTGCTGGTTACTTAAGACTGGGTTTCCTTCTAGTATTAGCCCCCATCAGTTCCAAGTGACTTACCCGTACAGGAAGAGCAGGGCAATCAGGGCCGGGAGGTTGCTTGGGGACGTGTATGCTCGCTTCTGAAATCCAACGAAGATCCCCACCACTATCCCAGCACTCACAGCATAATTGACCTGGTAAAAGGGAAAGAAGGAGGGCAAAGTCATTTCAACTTTCTGGACTAGTTTGTTCACCTATAAAATGGGGGTGAACAGGGAGAGGGGATTGAACTAGGCAATGCATCTCAAGTTAATTTGGCCACGGAACACTCTGGGTTTGAAATAATATTGTTGGAAAACTTAAATGCTGATGGAGTGGGACCACAGAATCATAAAGATTTAGACCTGGAGGAGACCTTGGTACCCTTGGCTCCTGAGAACCTTCCCTCTGATTGGGTGGCTCCTCCCTGAAAATCCATTGAGAGCTCTCAGGCCAGCATCATTCATTACCAGGCTGCACTCCAGACTCTGTCATACTCTGTACCCTGCCTCCCCCAGCCTTTCTTCTTCCCCCCTCCACCCTTACTTTCTTTTTTTTTTTTTTTACCAATTTAATGTGACATTCAAAACAAATTTTTTTACATTTACAAAAATTTACATTTTGAGTTCTAGGTTTTCTCCCTTATCCCCACCTACAATTAAGAAACCACATGTGAAGTTTTGCAAAACATTTCCATAAAAGTCAAGTCGTGAAAGAAAACATAGATCTCCCACTCTACTGAAAATAAAAACTCTTAAGAAAAATTAAGTTAAAAATGAAGAAAGAGATGGAAAGAGAAATAGAAAATGTGTATTTTCCCCTCATTTATTCTCTCTCTCACCCTCAAAAATGTTTTGCTATTTGGTTGTCTTTTGTGTCATCTTTCCTTAGAACATAAGTTCCTTGAGTGCAGAGACTGCCTTTTTGCTTGTACTTGTCTTCTCAACACTGAGCACAGTGCCTGACACTTAAGAAATACTTGTTGACTGACAATTTTTTCAACCTCTGCATTGTATAGATGAGAAGATAAGCACAGAGAGTTTAAGTGATTTGCTTAGGGTAACACAGCTAGTAAGTGATGGAGGTGAGACCTTCACTAAAGTTTTCTTAATCCCAAGTACAGAGACCAAGCCACTATGGGAGGCCATAGGAGAAGGGGGAAGGGGAAATTTTGTTAGCAAAAGAGCTTTATGCTGAAAAATAAAGCACTTGGTAGAACTTTTTCTAATAATTTCAAAATTATAATACCAAAGGTAAAAATACCATTAACAAAGAAATTTTCTTACGGAAGCCCTATCTGTTGAGGAACTCTTGATTTCCTTGGCCAAACAGGCCACATAGGATTGGGATCAATTCTTTTTTATTAAAGCTTTTTATTTTCAAAACATATGCATGGATAATTTTTCAACATTGACTTTTGCAAAACCTTATTGTTCCAAATTTTGCCTCCCTTCCCTTATCCCCTCCCCTAGATGGATATATTGAATAATATCCAATATGTGTTAAACATTTTAAAATATATGTTAATTCAATACATATATATAGTTATATAATTGTCATGCTGCACAAGAAAAATCAGATCAAAAAGCGGAAAAATGAAAAAGAAAACAAAATGCAAGCAAACAAAAAAAAATGAAAATGCTATGTTGTGAATCATACTCAATTCCCACACTCCTCTCTCTGGGTGTAGATGGCTCTCTGCATCACAAGATCATTGGAATTAACCTGAATCATTTTATTGTTGAAAAGAGCCACGTCCATCAGAATTGATCATTATATAATCTTGCTGTTGCTGTGTACAATGATCTCTTGGTTCTGCTCATTTCACTCAGCATCAGTTCATGTAAGTCTCTCCAGGCCTCTCTGAAATCATTCTGCTGGTCATTTCTTACAGAACAATAATATTCCATAATATTCATAAACCACAATTTATTCAGCCATTCTCCACCTGATGGGCATCTACTCAGTTTCCAGTTTCTTGCCACTACAAAGAGGGCTGCTATAAACATTTTTGCATAAGTGGGTCCCTTTCCTTCTTTTATGGAGTCAATTCTTTACAAAAGTCCACTGTACAATGAGGGACCTCTAAGGATTTATGGAAATACACATCTGTCCTTTTGCCACTGACTCCTTTCAGGGTTGCAGAATTCCTCTACCTGTGCACCTTACATTCCTTTTTCCAACTCAGATTTAGGTGAATAAATTGAAATACTTATGCTTCATAGTTTTTTGGATACTCTCCAAGAATTCATAAATATATATATAAAAAAAATCTACCTGTCAACAAATTTCACCTAAACTCTCATTCGGTTGAAAGCTTGAGGGTAGAATCAGGAACAGTGAGTGGGAATTGCAAAGATTCCATTTTAGTCTTGAAGCTTGAAAAGTTTCCTAACAATCTGAGTTCTCTAAAAGTCCCAAAGAACTGCTTCCTCAAGAGATGGTGGGTTCCTCATTACTTACTTATTGGATATGTTAAATAGGGATTCTTTTTGTTTGTTTGATGAGGTAGCCACAGTGATCCCTTCAGAAACTCTTCTTATTATTGGGCTCAGGGGGCTCTGCCTGGAACATCAGGCCTCCATTCAGCTTTCTTGATGGGTTGAATGAAAAAAAAAAAATGCAGATAAGGGATGGAACTTTTCCATCGTGTCTTAAATTAAATGAACAATGGGTAAACTGTCAGCCTTGAATATAAAATCTGTTCACAGCTCGACTGAAAAGTAAGCAAAAACCCAAGTTGAGCTTACAGGTTTATTATAGATTGAGAACTGTTGATTGATTTTTGCCTGACTTATTTCGGCTAATGGTACCTGGCTAATGTAGACACACGCCAATGACATGTTCACTTGAAGGGGAGCTCCTAGAGCTTCATGTCATTCCCAGAAATGTGTTTGAGCTTGCTTCCCCCGTGGGCAGCAGAGGGTGGAGAAACTCAAAGAATGATGATAGACAGATTTGGAATGGTGTAACTACATCTCCTACTATGCCATTAAGACATCAGGAACATAGCCTTCAACAAGGCTGCTGAAGGCACATTCTTTTTCTCTTTGTCCATTTAAGGAACCACAATCTCTTAAGTGTTAAAATATGAAAATTGAAACTATCATCAACCACTGGCAGCATTATTGGGATTGCACTCTTGGTGCAATGGATTACTCAGACACATACAGCCTTGGGTTCAAGCAAACAGTCCTTTTGCTAAAAACATATTCTAATATCCCCAAGTAGTTAAAAGAAGTTCAGAAAATTAAAAGTAGGTAAAAGCAATCTGTAAGGAATTTCCCCAAGGCTGCAAGAGCTCTACTTTAAAGTCCCCCGAACCACTTTTATATTCTTCTTGCTCAAAGGCCCCCCAGCTGAGTCCTGTGTCATTTCATCCAGGGGCAAAATCAACCCAAGTGTTCAAGATCTGTGCCTTGCCCTCCTTGTTCAAAACAGCCCTAGTCAGTACAGGGGAGCTGAGGGGTTAATTTGCACCTGCCTGGCCAAAATCATGGCCCTTAACAAGCATAATACAGTGCAATGAACACTGAACCCAGAGGCAGAGAATCCCAGCTGTGCTAGTTATTGGGGCTGCAGTCTTGGGCAGGTCATTTAATCTCTGGGACGCAGTTTCCTCAACTGTAAAATGAAGGAGTTTAGACTTTGTTGTTGTTTGGGCATTTTCAATCATGTCCAACTTTTCATGAGCCCTTTGGGGTTTTCTTGGCAAAGATATTGGAATATTTTACTATTTCCTTCTCCAGCTCATTTTGCAGATGATGAAACTGAGGCAAACAAGGTGGAGCGACTTGCCCAGGATCACACAGCTAGGAAGTCTCTGAGAATAGATTTGAACTCAGGAAGATGAGTCTTCCTGACCCCAGGCCTGGCGTTCTACCCACTGCTCCACCTCGCTACTCCTAGACTAGATATCTAAAATCCTTTCTGTTCTGAAGTGATGATCCTAGATTTGAGGATCCCTCAAGACACACTCAAGAGGATATTAGATTAGAGCCCGAAGCATGGAGTAGACAAAAAGATTCCAGACAATCTTTGCCATACCTTTTGCAGCAATAATCAGGGTGGGGAAAACCCTGTTATTGTCCCAACAATGCAGAGACTTTCTCAGAGGGAGGGGACTCTATTTTCATGAAGATCTTATAAGTTCCAAAACATCCCTCAAAATAAAATGATACTGAATTTCACAAGGGTCCACTTGACCACCAATCATATATCTCACTGGCCTCTGTGGGTCAGTATGAACTGAACCAATGTTGCATACTGCTCTGTGACACAATAGCTTTGGAAGACTGAATATTGCACCCTGCTTCATGACCATGAGATCACAAGTCACCCTCTCTCAATCTCAGTTTCCTTGTCTGTAAAATGGGGATAATACCTTAATTCATAAGGCTGTTGTTAAGTCATAGGGTCTTAGCCTTAGAGCTGAAAGGCTCTTTGAAGGCTGTTCATTTTCTCTCTCTCCCTCCCACCTCCCTTTGCTCCCACTGAAAAATAAATAACATTGTTACACATATACATAGTCAAGCAAAACAAGTCCTTTCATTATTCATGTTCAAAAACACAATTACTGACTCTGATCTTGGGTCAGTCAGCTCTATCACAAAAAGAGTAGGAGGTTTTCTTGTGGATCCTCTGGAATCATTGTTGGTCATTGACTTGATCCTAGAACTCTTAAGTGTTTAAGAGTTGTCTTGGTAGTTATTATTATATAAACTGTTCTCCTGGTTCCACTCATTTCACTCTATATCAGTTCATACAGGTCTTCCTATGTTTCTCTAAAATTATTCCCATCATGGGCTTGGCTCTTTTCAACAATGAAATGATTCAGGCCAATTCCACTGGTCTTATGATGGAGAGAGCCATCTGCATTCAGAGAGGGGACTGTGAGGATTGAGTGTGAATTACAACATAGCATTTTCTACTTTGTTGTGTTGTTTGCTTGCTTGGTTTTTTTTTCTCATTTCCTCCCTTTTGATCAGATTTTTCTTATGCAGCAGGACAAATGTGGAAATGTTTAGAAGAATTATACATGTTTAACCTATATTGGATTACTTGCTGTCCAGGGGAAAAGAGAAGTAGGAAATGAAGAAGAAAAACTTGGAACACAAGGTTTTGCAAGGGTGAATGTTGAAAGTTATCTTTGCATATATTTTGAAAAATAAAAAGCTATTATTATAAAAAATAAAATTATTCCCATCATTTTTTTACAATAGTACATGCAACCATAATGTAGTTTGCCTTTTTCCAATGGATGGGAACCCCTTCAGTTTCTAGTTCTTTGCCAGTAGGAAAATAGACCTACTGTAAATATTTTGTACATATAGGTCCTTTTTGTCTTTCTTTTTATTTGTTAAAGCTTTTTATTTTTAAAATATATGCATAGTTTTCAACATTTACCCTTGCTAGTCTTTGTGTTTCAATTTCTTTCTCTTTCCTTTCCCTCCACTCCCTTCCCTAGATGGCAAGTAATCTGATATATGTTAAACATGCAGTTCTTCTATGCATAACACTACAATTATTGTGTTGCACAAGAAAAATCAAATCAAAAAAGAAAAAAAAAACGAGAAAGAAAACAAAATGCAACCTAACAACAACAAAAAGCACTCTCGGGTGCCATGGCGTGTTTCCACGCTTCCATTCAGGCGGGAGACAAGGGATGGAGGCCCGCCCGGCAGATACTCACCATGTCCCAGAGGAAGTTGGTGACCCAGTAGGTGGTGGGGCTCACCCCACTGACAAACTGCAGGTGCTTGGCTTTGCTCACCCTCTCCTGGATCAGATAGAGCACAAAGCTGGCTGGGACGAAGGACATGGCAAAGATCACACAGATGGCCACCATGGCATCGACGGAGGTGGTCAGCCTACAAGGGCACAGAAAGGGAGGGGGCACAGCGGCAGCTGTGATGAGGGACCACAGGAATCAGAAAGCCTGATTCTCTGCTGTGGTTTTCAAGCAGCCTCAGGCCAAGCGCTCCCAGGGTGACGTGAGTTTGGCCATGTCCCTCTGCGAAGAATTTCTCCATTCATGGACTCTATCAGCAAACATGTGTCATAGTCAATCAGTTGTTTATTATTAATCAATAAAGATTTACTGCCCACTGTGTTTCAGGCGGTGTTCTAGGCACTGAACATGGAAAGAGGCTCCATGTAGAAACGTAGTGAAAGGAAGTCATAAACGGAGTTGTTGTTCAGCCAGGAGTTTCTACAGGGCACCAGTCAGTGCCACCGGGCACTGTGAGGTTGCAGGGAGATGAACTGGCAGGAGACTGTGCCAGAAAGTGAAGGCCTGAACTGGGACAGACCTTTCCCCTTGAAGGCCTGGAGTCTATGCCATCTGAGACCAGATGAAGGAACTAAGGAGATTTAGTCCAAATAAGAAAGGGCTCAGGTGAGGGTCGGGGGGATGCTTCTGTCATTTCCTACCCAGATGACCTCAAGCAAGTAATCTAACTCCTCTGGGGTTCCATTCTGCATCTGTAAAGTAAGAATATTCAAGATGATGTTTCTGGGGTCCCTTTCTAGCTCCAGAATTGGGGTTCATGAATTTTGTTGCTTGTTTTATTTTTGATAAATGTATTTCAACCTTGTGGGTTTTTTCTTTGTAAACTTATGTGCTGTGTTGTATGCATTTAAGAACAATATTCTAAGAAACATCCCAAAGATTGGGTTTCACTGGCTTCCCAAAGGTGAATCTACGACATTAAAAAGGAGAAGGATCCCTAGTCTAGAACCATGAACTTAAGCCTTACTATCCTTAAAAATAGATGGCAATCAGGTGAAAAAGTGATCAGACTTGCTCTGTTTGGCCCCAGAGGCAAGAACTAAGAGCCGAGAAGATAAAAAGTGGCAAAGAGTCATTTAGTCTTGATATTGGCTGGCTGGCTGGGGACTTTCCTTGCCAATTAGCTATCAGAAAGTAAAACGAGCTGCCCCAGGAAGGGACGCGCTCCCTCTCACAAGAAAGTATCAAGTAGTGGCTGAGTGCATTGCAGGTGGGATTCTCTTGGGACATGAGAGGGCCCCTGAGATCTCTTCTGGCTCTGAAATTCTGATCATCTATTTGTGGTATTATGGCTCCAGACAAAGGAAGCATCTTAGAGGTCATTTTGTCCAACTTGCTCACTGGTCAGTTAAGTGGCTTGCAGAGATACTCGGTGCCCAGGTTCCAGATGAGGACCAGGGGAAATCCTCTGGCTCCAGACTCAGAGCTCGTTCCAGCATCCCGGGCTGCCCCCACCTAACCAAAATGGGACGAGAGAGGTAGTGGGGAGGGAGGCAAAGACCGGGAGCGTCACATCCAGGGGATGATGGACCAATGACATCTTACTTACACTGTGATGTCTGAGAGCTGCTCCTTGGTGAGGTTCAGTGGCTGGTTTATGAGAGTGATTCCAAAGTCCTCTGGGTCCTTGTCTTTGGGCAGGCTGGCTCTCAGGATTGCATTGTTGGCCACATTGAGGAAGGCAACCATCGCATGCCAACCTTTGTTGTTGAACCACACCTAGCCAAGGAGAAGGGGCAACAGCTTCGTTGGTGTGAGCCTCTGATACAGGGAAACAGAGACACTGAACTTGCCCTCACAATTAATTAAAATGAAAAATATCTGCGAAAGGGAAAGAAAACTGGAAAGGAGGCAAATCTCCATGTTCCTCCCCAGATTTCAATGGGAGAAAGAATTTCCTTCTTCTGGGAAAGGAAGAAAAATAACTGGACCACATGAAACTCAAAGCCTTAGGACCGGTTCTGATACCTTAATGTTGTTTTCAGTTTCCAGATATTTAAGGAAGTTGGACATTTCTTTCGCAGCCTCTTGAGTGGCAGGGCCCTAGAGTGGCAAAGGAAATAAGCAAGAGAAGGATCTCTCAGTTATGCTGGTGACTTCTTTTCATGGGTTTTAAGTAGCCCAAAACCCTGTGTCTGTCACAGATGGCATTTACTTACCCCGCTCACATTCATAAGTTGACCAAGGTCTTGTAAAAACCCAACTATCTCTTCCCCAGTGATACAGAAGACTGGGAGCTTTCCTCCAATGGAAATCCCTCCATACCTGTTCAGGGAACAGAAATCCTCAGGATGGTGCAATGGTCTTGAACCCATGACATAGGAGCATTGGTTGATAGAACCGGGAATGTTTATCATAAAGAGAAAATTTTGACAGGGTGGGAATGGAGTGGGGATACTGGCTGCCAGTATTTGATGAACTATCACATTGGATGTCATAAGATACTAGATTTTGAATCGGGAAAGCCTTTATAAGCCATTTAGTCCAACCCCCCCTCATTTTAAAAACAAAATATTGGGCTTTTTCCTACTTGTCTTCAGAGAGCAGAACTGAAAACACTGGTTGAAAATTACAAAAACAAAATGCGGGATGAATGTCAGGAAAAAAACTTCTTAATTATTAGACTTTCAAAAAAATGGAATGAGCTGCCTCAGGAGGCAATGAAGGGGTTTCGCTTAACTGGAAGTCTTTAAGCAAATTCTAAATAAGGACTTGCCAGGGATTCTTGTGCAGATGTGGATTGGGCTAAGTGGCTGGGAAAAGGTTCTGTAATTCTGAGCATTACTTGACCCGCTTTTGGAATTTCTAAGTGTGCTAAAAAGGAAGAATAAGGTTGAGGGATCCTTCTCTACCCAATGCCTCAGCCTCTGCCTGTCTTTAGGCCAAAAGCCATAGGACTTTCTGAAACATCTCAAGGGCCAGCAACCATGTTTATGAAGAGCATAATTACTCCCACTAAGGGCACAGGCCATAGGGGCTAGGAGAAGAACCAGGGGTGGCCAAGGCAAAGATCTACAGACTCTAGTTCAGATGAGATTGGTAGAACTCTACTCTGGATGAACCATTCTGAGATTTAAATTCCTCTAAAAAGGAAGAGAAAAATAGTTTCTTACCTTTGTTCATTGACCCAATATTTGCTTTTCATACTGCAAAACAAAATCATGTAATGAAACCAGTTAGAGTATTAATGTTAATTTCACCCTCCTCCTTTATGTTTTCCCATCCTTTGCCCCTAGCCTCCTCACCTAATTCTCAGGGACCTTCAGTTTTCTGGTTTAAATTTAATATTTAACTGTAAAATAATTAATAATTTTCCAAATATAAAATCATGAGACAGATGTGAGAGCACCTAAAAGAAAACATTGCCAGCAATGGCAACAGGGGAACAGGGCTAAGGATCCAAGGAACAGGTTGCCAGGCAAGGCAAGAACTGAGGTAAGAAAGACCTCTGGCCAGTAGTAGTAGCCAACAGAAGTTGCGTAATAGACTGATCTCCCAGAGTCCAAATTAGGATCTATGGTCTGGCAAAGGATGGTTCTTGTGAAAGTCTCATTAAAAGTACACTCTGTCTTCTCAGACCAGGATTGTTTCAGAAATACAATTCGCCACAAGCGTTTTATCACGTGTCAGATATGAGCCAGGCACTATGCTAGGTGCTGGGATACAAGACTGGCACAAACACCTTCCTGAAGGGCCTTCCATTCTAATGGAAAATTCACAGCATATGGTTCTACAAGATGTAGCTGCAGGGGTGGCTGGGTGGAAGAACTGGCCACAAGTAAAGAGCAAAATCTGAATTTTATGCAGAAAAAAAAATCAGGTTATGTAAGACATGCACACTTTGGGCTAGAAGTCTTCAAGGTCCCTTTTAATTCTAAATCGGGGATCCTTACACCCTGTCTTGACAGGATCCTATTAATCTCTCCTTACCTGCTTCTTATAAGCGTGGGATACGTTTTTACCAGGAAGTCTGAGATATTCCTGTTTGTGAGGTCCTGTAGGATTTCCATGCTTCGTTGTACTCTCTGGGGACATGAGAAAGGAAGCCCCATTAATTATTTTTGAATATAGAATCTCTTTAACTCTAATTAACGGAAGAGTTTCATACCCAGTGGAAAACAACTTTCTATTATCTTGTGGAATTTTGGTGACAGCAAAATGTGAGTGAAGGTTGAAGTGTGTGTGTTTAGCCACCAGAGGGGAGCATTGGTTCAAATTTAGTAGCAGATAATTTTTTCCCCCAATCTGTCAGAATCAGCTTTTAGAAACAAGGTACACATGCTCCATCAACATGTATTTTAAATTGCTTAATTCTTTTCCGTTAATCTTTCCCTTCTTTTTTTCCCCATCTCTTTTCCTTTTCCCCTTCTTTTTACTTCCTTTTCCCTTGACAATGACAATCATGGGTATTGCTAACTGCCCTGCTTGCCAAAGGTTGCTGACCTGAGGGACAGTCTATTCCAAATAGTTTCGGACTCTGACCCATCCCTATTTTCCCTATCAAAAACCCCCACAACTGCATTTTTTTATATATTTAATATATGTTTATCTTGGTTCTGTCAGGAGAATATAAGCTCCTTGAAGGTAGACAACCATCAATCCTTTTTTCGGTGTACTCAGGATCTAGTGAATTGTCTGTCTACTATATAGTAATGTTTAATAAATACTTGCTCATTGATTGATCTAAGCCAGAGCCACTTCATCAGGATTGGTGAACTTGTTTCTTGATAATTTGATGTTTTAATAATTGCATTTCAATATAATTATTTTAAGTTGTATGTAGTTATTTTATGCATTTTAAAACAATATTTTGAAAAGAGGCCACAATCTTCACCAGATGATTAGAGGTTCACAACACACACACACATACACACACACACACACACACACACACACACACACACACACACTTAAGTAACCTTAATCTTGACTTTTCCTTTTGTAGTTCAGATAAATCAGCCATCCCTCTTTGCCCTCTTTGTTACTTAAGGGTCAAATCCAGAATTCTGGATTTGTATATTTAGGATTAAAGAGTAGATTGTTTAAACAAAATTAGAGCTAAAGGAGACGTTGGAGATAATCTAATTAGTCAGGACAGCTCTTTACCAACACTAAAGCAAAAGTGAGAGGGCTGATACTCTCTACCCATCCATATTTCCCAGTATAATGTTCTTAGAAAGAGAGTGCAGAATCTTAGAAAGATTTAGAACTAGCAGAGCATTAGTGGCCACCTTGCCCAACCACCTGCCCTTCACTTTATAAATGAAGAAATTGAGTTCTAGAGGAATGAAGTAATTTGGTCAAAGTCACAAAGGAAGCAAACCCCGAGGTCCCTAATCCCAAATCTGGCATCTTTCTCCTGAACCAGTCCCACATAACACAATCTGCCCTGGGTACTTGGAGCTAATTAAGGTCCTAGTAATGTCCCTGCTGAGAGGGTTAGATCGTTTCTGCTTGGCTTAGATTTCAGGGGCACTGATTTCATAGATTTTTAGGGACAAAGTTTCCAGTTCAACTCAGGGACAAGTCTTAATAAGAATGGCCATTGAACAATGAAATGAGCTGCTTCCTCAGCTTCCCCAATTCCCCATCATGGGAGAAGTCACAGATGAGATTCAAATTTCAGTTTAACAGCTACCTTGTTGAGCTAGGTAGGCCATCCAGGCCTCTGAGATACCTTGTAATTTCTTCTTGGGGTTGAACTTAATTGACAAATAAGCACAAACTTGCCAAAGAGAATAAATCTTGCTGGCCTCGTATCATATTTCACACCCACCAACCTCAGACAACTTTCTAAGCTTCTCTTATATATTATATTAATTTATAATAGGGAGTCACAGAAGCTTCTTGAGCAGGGGAGTGACATGGTTAGATTAGGGCATAAGAATGACACCATAAATTGGTAAATAAATGATTAGAGAGAGAAAGAGAATGAGTGTGTGAATGAGGAATGCTGAATACATAACATAGCAAACCCTCAGGAAACACTAGCTAAGTGATAGAGTGGGAGGATAGACTTGGTACTTGTTCTGCCTTTTGGCAGAGGTCTTTTTCTATATTATTTCCTATAGCTCTCTCTGGGTAACTCTCTATGAAAGGAAGCGAGGGTCCAGCATGGTCCATTATTCAGCTTCACTTGGCTAGGATGCATCATATACTTATTGTCTCGATGCTATGCTCAGTGATCAGACTCTCTAGGAGAGTTGACTGGTACCTGAGGAGGAAGGGGCCCCCCTGCCCCCTCAGGGCATTCTGGGAGCATCGTGAGCTTCTCTTGGGTGCTGCACTTGCAGGCAGGAGACGGGTTGTCTGCTGTCCACTTTTGATTCTGGAACAGATGAGTCATGTTAGGAGAAACAGAGGGGGTCTTCCAGGATGTTGAATTGCCACAGGGATAATTCCTGGATCAGGAAAGAGAGAATATTTTAAATTCCAGTTATGATATTCATAAAATACACAGAAACAGCATGAAACACTGGACCACATCCTATTACATTAGCACTCAAGTCAATTTTGCAATTATGTATTAAACACCTACATGTACAAGCCACAATGCTGGGCAGGGGATGCTGAAATACGCAGATGGGTTAAACATTTACTTTTTAGAGATCTATAACAACAACAATTTTTTTTAATGCCCTCAGTTACCTCATTATTTCTCAACACTTTATCAGCCTTGGTACTCCCTCATCAGTATTCTCATTACCCTCTCCTTTCTGATTGCAAAGGCTCCTCCTATCATCTCTATTTAAGGAAGGTGCCCAGCCAACTATCTCTTCATTTCCCATCTGGCTACCTCGTTCTGAACTTCTCCATCATATCCCAGCATCAGGTACCTCCTCCCCTCCTTTTTTCAGTTTTCTTTAGTGTGGTATCTTCCCTCATCAGGCTTCTTGAGGGCAGAAATTGTCTTTCATTTTCCACAACTGTACCAGTAGCATCTAGCATCGTGCTTGGCACATAGTGGGCAGTTAAATAAGTATTTACTGACTATTGATATTTCCCTGATACCTGTGATTTCATTCCTGTCTGGGAATTCCCAGTACAGAAACTTCCTTTGCCAGGGAAGATCAATAATAATTAACTTTAAGCCTTAGAGTTGCTTGGGGGCACTGAATGTCACATGGCTAGAATAAATTGGAAGCAGGGAATGAACCTGGCTTTTCAAAGTTTGTTCTCTATCCCCTTCTCCATGCTGTCTCTCACTAATAACAACTCTGCTTTATAGAGCACTTTAGCATTGTCAAAGGATCTCAAATTATATAATTTGAGGCTCATTATTATGTCCATTTTGTAGACTCTGACACTGCGGTTCAGAGATGTATCCAAGACCATGAAAATTGTAGGAGGAGGGGACCCGATTAAATATACTAATAATCATAGCTCCTATAGAATATAAGTGCTATATTTGACTTGGATTTTGACAGATGAATAAGATTTCAACAGACAAATGTATTGCCTTTTTTAGATGAAGGATAGTTTTCAATTAGAAAACCCCAATAATGCATATGAGTTCGAAAGCTGTAGGATCATTTATGTTTGTACAACCAAATTAATCAATATAGCAAATTTTTAATAAGTACTCACTATATACATAGACCTATATTAGACACTGTGATATCAAAAGCTGAAACAGTCCCTGCCTGCCTCAGGGAGCTCACATTTCAAAGATTACAACCAGAGGTAAAGTCCTAAATTTTTTTACCACTCTACTCTTCATCCCCACAGGGGCTAGGCAATGCTTTGTAAGAGTTGTTTGGGGATTGAGTGATTCATTAATTTTTCTGGGACATCTTATCCAGTTTCTGGATTGTCCAGATTCTTTTTCCCCCTTCTTTCTCTCCTTTTGGCCATTTTTTTTTTCCTTCTTCACTCTTTAGGTGAAAGACATGAAAAATAAAAGATAAATTTCTGACATGCTTACTTGGCTACTTAGCAGCCTTGAAAAAAAGAATTAATAGCTTATCTTTTTTCTTTCTTCTAACCATCCAAAGCATTTTATCCTAATATAGCAGTTATTATTATATTAGAACTAGGATTATTAGTATATTTATCATATCCCCTCCTCCCACTGCTTTAATGGTCTTGGGCACATTTCTCTGGGCTTCAGTGGAAGAGTCTGCAAAATGGGGATGTGATGAAGAGGTTTGGGGATTGCTCTCAGATTCGCCTCCAGTAGCCCCCTTTACTGATAGGAAGAAACTCCAGTGGCCGCCTGATCCAGTGCCCACACAGAAAAGGGATCTAACCTGGCTTTGCCTGACATGATGTCATCCAGTTTCTTCTCAAAGAACCTTCAGGGAGTGGGGGGAGGGGGGGTTGAGACCTACCCCACTGTTTGCGTCATAATTGCTACGACCCTGATGTTTGAGCGGTGGGAGTTTGTGTACAGAAGCCCCCCAAGTCTGGTTCCCTTGTAGTCCACCCTTCATGCTCTTTCATGCTCCTTGAAAAGAGCCCCAGGGTGAGAGAAGATTTTGGTCTCCATCCCTTTGGGCTCTCACACAACCTCACATAAGACCGTTTGGGGCTGGAAGGCCCCATCAATCCCTGGAAGACCATCAATGTGATTCTGCCTTCGTTCAAAGATATTTATAGAAGAGGAGACTGAAGCCCAAAGAGACTGAATGCCTCGTTCAATGTCACAGCAGCAGGAAGAAGTTGAACCAGGTGTCCTGATGCTGTGGTGGAGCGCAGGGCTTGTCCACTCCCCCAGATTGCCTTTCAGTGCTAAGTTCCTGCCACAAGCCCATCCCCCAGGGACTTTCTGCCCCTCTCTTCCATTTAGAAAACCAGAAACAAGAGGGCTCCGACTTACGGGAGCGACGCGTCTCTCAGGCAGCGGTTCCCAAACCCCGGTTTGTTCAGGAGGACTTCAGTAAGGGTGGACAGCTGCTCGTTGTCCGGCTGTTCAGAGCTAAGCAGATTGGGAAAAGCTTTATTTTCCAGAACCAGTTCTGGGGCAGCTGTTCCTGGGATCATGTGGGGAGGAAGCTGGCTTGAAGCAGCCCACGGGAGCCTGGCCATCTCTCTCGGATGCTGGATCAGTCGTTAACAGTGACAACAGCTAACGCGATCAGCTCTGGAAGCCATGCTACCCTCGGCATTTCATTTGTTCCTCCCCAAAACACTACAAGAGAGCAGGATCACCCATCCTCTATTTGCAAAGGGGAAGAGAGTGAAAGATTGGCTAGGAAATCAGAGGTGTTTGGTATTGGATCAGGATTCAGACCCGGCTCTCCCGCTTCTCAATCTGGAGGTTTTGTTCGTTCTGTTGTCACGGTGCCATAAGGACCAAGATTGCCTGACCAACAAGGGTCAGAGCTGGAACCCTCAAACCCTGACGCATCCGAGGAGGGGCCACAGGGGAACTTGTCAAGGTTTGGCTTCAACCCCGCTCTCCCTGCCGGCCATTTTCTATGGGATTTGCCTGGTCCTGGACACTGCCCATGTTATAACTTTCCAAGAAGTAAAAGCAGAAGTTCGGACGTCTAAGATCACGAGTCCATTAGTTTCCAATGGGCCGGGCGAGTCGAGGGCCTTAGACTAGCCCGTGACTCCGGTTAGCAGGGCTTGGACATGCTTGTGGCACCCAAACACAAACTGGGCCATAAACCGGGGAAGGAACGGGAGAAGACCCGGCACGACCCTCGGACCGCTGACCTGAAGAAGGTGTACTGCTGCCCGTAAATCCAGGGGTGAAGCCGCAAGGCGGGATATTCTCCAAAGGGGGGGATGCTGATGGCAAGCAGCAACGCCACACACACAAAGCCGGCAGGGAGCACAATCTGTGGGACAGCAGAGATGTCTGTCACCTCCCGAGCAGGCACAAAATCCCCGGCTGGAGCCGCCCCAGCCACCACGGCCTTTTCCGAAACCTCTGGTAAATGGCCCACTCTGATTCGGTCTTTGGAACCCAAGCCCGACACACCTCCCACTGTCATCACTTAACAACAGGTGACACTTATTAAGCACCTAGGATGTGCCGGGCAATTTACAAATGCTATCTCACAACTATGGGAGATGGATGTTGCTATTATCTCCATTTCACAGATGAGGAAACTGAGGCAGACTGCCAGGGTTAGACAGTAAGTATCTGAAGCTGAATTTGAACTTGGTGCTTCCTGAGGTCAGGTCCCACACTCCAATGATCATGCTACCTAGTTGCTTCATCTTACATACCTTATATTCCTCTGTGCCTCAGTTTCCCCTTGGGTAAGAAGGCAGATAATAATAGCACTGATGTATAGTGTGAGGATTAAGTATAATTAATATAGTACATATATAATATAGTATAATTAAAGCAAATATTTAAATAACTTAATAATAACATGTAAACTATCACTTTTGGGGGGTTTTGAATCTGTTGTTTTTATTGTTGTAGGAAATTCTTGGTGATAAAATTCTATTAACATCTATGAGCACTTATTTTTCAACATGGAGTCTTAGGGAGTTGCCTAGATAACATAAATTACACTAATTTTACTACTTAGTTGGGTTTGACTTTAATGAAACCAGTTTGTGTTACTGAATAATAATAATCCCTAAGCTTTTTGTGCAAGTTATATCATTTGATCCTCACAAAAGCCCTATGAGGTTGATGTGATTATTATCCCTATTTTACAGATGAAGAGATTGAGGGAGAGGGGAAAGAGAGGCAAACAAAAAGATGGAAAGGAGAAAGAAAAGAGGTGAAGAAAGAAGAAAGAGAGCTAGAATATACAGATGAGAAGATGTGTGTGTGATGTGTAAGTCACAATAAAAAGATTGAGAGATTGGGATCACAAACCTTAGGACTGTCTCACTATTCATAAGTGTCAAGTCTTAAGGAACATTTGACCCAAACCAAAGGGTCGAATACCTGAGCAAGGAAGTCTTTGTGGCTCCGGACAGCACGGTAGAACCTCTTGATAAGCAAAGCCTGGACGTGCTGACAGAGCAGCTGAGGGCCCTTGTTCAGTGGCATCCCACCATCCTCAGCCTCCTTGCTGGCCTGGCCCTCAGCAGGAGGGATTGATTCTGGAGCTGGGGAGCCGTTCAAGGTCTGGGATCCTCTTGTGGTTTTCTCACTGCTATTCAAACCGGGGTTTCTAAAGTTAAAACTTGGTCCTGTCTGATGACTGTCACCTGATTTTGGAAATTGAAGGAATCATTGGGAAAATGCTCATAAGAAAAGATAAAAAAAAACCCTTTTCATCCAAAGACACACACACACACACACACACACACACAGAGAGAGAGAGAGAGAGAGATAGAGAAAAAAAAAGAGAGAAACAGAGAGGGAGAGACAGAGAGACAGAGACAGAGAGACAGAGAGAGACAGAGAGACAGAGACACACCCAGAGAGAGACAGAGAAAAAACAAGCATGTGTCTGTTGGTAAGTTTCAACAGTTTCTACCTACAGCTCTCCTTGCCATTGTGAACAATGGCATATGATTACATGATCATAGATTTAGAGATAGAAGTCTCTAGCCATCGAGTCCAACCTCTTCATTTTTCTTCTTTTTATAGACAAACTGAGGCCCAGGGGATTGCCTAAAGTCACACAGCAGTAAGCAGCAGAGGAGGCATTTGAACCTAGTACTTCAAATTCACACTGAATAACCATAATCATACAATGGCAAATACCAAATGCCAGTGTTCTGGGCTCTCCAAGGCTTTGGCTTACATGATTCTCACAAAAAGAGAGTCTTTAAAAAGAAACAAAACCACAAACCATATGAACATATGAACAAAAACAAAACCAGCATCCCTTACCTACAAACAGTGCTCCTGATTCAGAATCTCCTGTGACCCTCAGGAAAATCTGCCAAGAAAAAAATTGTGGATGTGAGTTGGGTACCTATATCTATATGTCCAATAGTTCGGTTTCATTAAGTTTACATTTTATGTAGGGGGAAATATGCTCTAGCTTTTCATTCAGTTTTCATTTCATGAATTTTCATTCAGTCAGTTAACAAATATGTCTAAAAGATAAAAAAATTAGGGAGAGGACAGACACTGGTCTGGAGCTTATAACCTAGTATGTTGATAAGACACAGACCTGTGTAAAGAAGGATTCGTCAAATGAATGCCAGATCAATTCGATAAGTTCCTCAAGCATCCTGATAGCACGGGGAATAATTGGATGGAAGCTAATGGACATTTCTTCATGGAATGTGAGCATGATCCATGAGAGTCATATTGGCTGGGGTTCAGGGGCTGGGGCTGCCTCCAGTGACTGCTGACTGAAAATCATCTGCCCATCCCTATGCTCTATAAAAGCAAGCTATAAAACCCCACCTGGGTTGCACTACAGCCAAGTCATTAAGTGCATAACAGGTATGGAATAGCCTTTATTTATTGCCTCCCACCCCCACCTACAGAATATCAGAAGACATAAAGTACTCATTGAATTCATTAATAGATATTGGAGCCCATCAAACATTCAAATAGATTAACAGACTCCCCAGGAGCTTCCAGAAGCAGTCCCTTCCCACAGACCTGCATTGTCAGAGTAACTCATCGCAACAGTGGAGTTGTCAAGGACCAAATCATCTCCAAGAAGCAAACTGTTGATGAAAAGTCTTAGGAGACTAATGCAAGACTGCTTGAAGTTGGAAACTCTTAAATTTGACATTATATACAAGGAAATCCCCAAAGCTTGGCCCTCTTTATTTTAGAGAAAGATTCTGGGATTGCACTGCCTAAGAACTTCAAAATACTCATTCTCCTAAACAGAAGGTTAGTTTCAAGAGCCAAGTCTTTGAATCTCTTTCAGGCTATACGTAAGCACATATTTGCCAATGGCTTCTGTTCTTGGGAAAGGGAAAGAAAGAAATCCCCTATTCCCTCTTACCCATAGCTCAGATTGGTCTGCAATCTGTGGGAAAGAAGGGGAAAAGGAGAGTGCAAGAAAAAGACAGAGAGAGAGAGACAGAGAGAGGGAGAGAAAAAGAGACAGAAATAGAGACAGACACAGAAAGAGGGATAGAAAAAAAACAAGGAGATGAGACAGACAGACAGACAGAGATAGAGAGATAAAGACAGAGATGGAGAGACAGAATGTGAGAGAGAATCTCAACCAGCTCCATTTTATAGGGGCAGGGATAACTCTTCCAAAAAATCTTGCCCTCTGACTCTCAGTCACTAATCACCTGGCAGCAGGCCCTAGTTCCTCCACCACAGGAGTTGCCTAGTCCTCTCTGTAAGGGGTCAGGATGTATGTCTGCCTCCGGGGAAAGTACCTTCTGATGCTTATAGGTATGAAGGTCCGCATCTTCAGGAACATTGGGGAACCTCATCAAATTAGAACCCCTCAAGATAAGATAATTCTAATGCGCAATCTCACCGAATCTCTTAAGATACTCTGAAAAACCGCAGTAGAGCCTCTTTTACCTCTTCCAGGGGAGTGTCAGAAATCCCAAAGCTGCTGAGGCCCAGGTCTGGGAGTGTTTCCTCCAATTCTCTGAAGAGGCTGGCATAGGCCCTCTGTTTGAAATCCTTATTTGGGAGGAGAAAAATAAGCTCTTGGCCAATACATTCTACTAGCTTTGCTTCTGGCACGTGATGGTGGATCATTTCAATCAATGCATTTACATCTCCTGGAAAGAGTCAGAACATGGCCAATCAATCAGTAATGTATAATTATGTGCCCTTACAAAGACGAATTTTGTTCCTGCCTTCAGGAAGCTCCATTGGAGAGAGATAACTTGTCCACAGGATGTAAATACAAGGTATAAACTACATACAAGATAATAGTTGGGGGAGGGACTAAGGAGTAAGCGTGGAATAAGGGGTTGGGAGGAGATATACTAGAATTCCTGGGGATAACAGGAAAAGCTTTATGTGAACATTGTATCCAGAGACTGGTTGTCTAGTTTGCTACCTTTTTTCTCCTCTTCTCCCTTCAATCCTTTAGCTAATTCACTCCTCATTATTGGAACTTTTGAAAATGTGAAGTAGTAGGGACCAGAACATGGTATAAAGCTCATATTAAATTGCACTGTTTTGATCATTTCCATGAAAGCCACAAGAGACAGGATGATAAATGTATCCATAAAGGGCATCTTGAAATAACCAACCAATCAATAATCAGCTCTTCAAGGCTCAGAGACAGCCTTCGAGCCATTATACCATGCTGTGTCTTAAAAATGTGAAAACAAAATACAGATGGCCTCTGCCTCCAAAGACCCAAATAATCTTCGTGTCATATTTAAACTTTAAAATGGGTAACAAGAAATGAACATGGAGAAGGGCAATCTTATGGATTATATTCCTCTGATAGAATGAAAACTACTCAAAGGCAGGGATGGAATAATATTTGTCATAAGATACATATGCTTATGGGATAGGTAGGTGGTGCAGTAGATAGATCCCTGGGACACAGAGTTAGGACAGCTCATCTTCCTGAGTTCAAATCTGGTCTCAGATGCTTCCTAGCTGTGTGACCTGGGCAAGTTCACTTAACCCTGTTTGTCTCAGTTTCCTCATCTGTAAAATGAGCTGGAGAAGGAAATGGCAAACTACTACAGTATCTTTGCCAAGAAAATCCCAAATGGGGTCAGGAAGAGTCAGACATGACAGAAAAATGACTAAATAACACGTATACCTACATGGGATGTCTAAATGTCTAGACATGACTCAAGGGTGATATGCATAGAAATCCTTGGAATCTGACTCCCCCTTCTATGAGAGAGACTGCAATTTCTACTTTTAATGGGGAAGAAAAGAGAGGTCATGGCCTGTCTCCAAGAAAAGTATTGGTTTAGATTTATATCTATCTGCCCCCCCCTCCTTAAATAATGCTTGTCAAAAGGTACAAGTCTGGTTCAGAACAAAAGCTACTTCTCTGGTCCCTACCCCTTAAGAGTGAGGGAATCTCTTTACATAAACTCACTAGCCTCATTATATAAATGCTCATTATATAAAACATCATCACAAATAAACTATAATGAAAAAACATTTATGCAAAACAAAAGATAGAAACTGAAAAATTTCTACAGATTCGAATATATTACAAAATATTCAAGAGTGAAATGTCTACATAAGGTTTCATCTTCACAAGGGAAATTGCCCTGATGGCAATAAGAAAAAAATGTTCTCTTTGAACTTTCTAAAGTGGGAGGACAGGTGGATGACAGGAACATGTTGACTACCAGCTTCTCATACATAGCTACAGCATTGAAAGTCATTTTAACTGTGTCTCTCTCAAAGAAGGAAATAGAAAAACTGAGGAGACACTAATTCACTGTTCGTGGAATTGTGAATTAATTGATCCAACCATTTTGGAGAGCAATGTGGATTTATGCCCAAAGAGTTATAAAACTGTGTACACTCTTTCACCCGGCAATATTTGCATGAAATAACGAAGAGTGAAATGAACAGAATCAAGAGGCATGACCATAGAAAATATTTCCAACTTCTCTCAGATTCTTTCAAAGCAGCATGAAGATCTGGTAGCACATACCCTTAAATAGATTTTAAATATTTTCTCTAAGTAATTAAGCAAAACTCATCATTTACTTTTTCCTTTTTTTTCCTTGATAATCTGGATTTCAAAAAAATGTATTTTCTAAAATTCCGGGGGGTGGGGTGGAAAGTCTGTGCTAAACTAGGGACTTTCTTTGTTTTCTTTCTGAGCAATAGGCAAATGCCTCCTTCTCTAGGAAAGAGCAGCAGGCAAAGTGGATATTCCAAGGATATTATCAGAACTGACTTTTGAGAAACAATACATCAGGAGAACCTGGGCAGTGAGGCACTGGGCATAGAGTCATGAAAGACCTGAGTTCAAATTTCCATTCAGAGACTAGCTTGATGACCCTGGGCAAGTCATTTAATACCTCAGTTCTCTCTCGTTTGTAAATTCTAAGTTCCTTTCTGGCTCCAGAGCTCTGATCCTATGAGTCAGGACCTTAGATGGCATTTCTAGGCCTCAAGATCTTTTTAATTTGGGAGGAGAGGAAGAAAATACTTGGCATTGGCTGGATCCGAGAGGTACGAGGGGTGCATTTCTTTCTTCTCGTTAAAGTTCTACTGAGCAGGAGGATACACGGGGCAAGGATGACAAATATTACGGACAGAAGGACAGCAGCCTGGGGTACAGCACACCAATGTTTTCACTGCTTACCGTCCAATACTTGTTCTGCTGTTATCTCTTCAACCTTTGGGCAGCTGATGGATGGACCTTTAGATGTACAGCTGCAGGTCTTCTGTAACAGGTGAGTGAAAGGGAATGAGAAGAGAGCAATCATTTCATTAGTTGTGGCCAGCAGGCCCTTGTTCTCCTCGGTTACCATCCCAACACCTATTTGCCATAACTAGGAGCGTCAACAAAAATCTCTCCTCACCAACAGAGCATTTCTGGGCATTTCGTTGAGGAAACTGCTACTGGGCTGAGAGTAGGAAGGAAGGGAAGGAAGCCCCCATCATCCTCTCTCTTCCTAAGCCCGGGGCCTTTGTTTCCCTCCCAACCTTCATCCTTTTTCATCCTCCCCAGGACCTCTGGGCCCAGCATTCCTCAGTGTTGATTCTCCCAAGCCATCCCCTCTTCTAGACTTCAATCTTCTTCTTTGCTGATCTTGGCAATGCCCATTCAGTGATTAAGACAAAGTAAAAAATGGAGCAAAGAATGGCCTCTTTTACTCAGTAAAACACACACACAACCGTACAAAATCAATTTGTGGGGGGAGGTGGAGATCCTCAGGAGATCTTGAGTGAATCACTTATTGTAGAGAGCCAGAACTCTGGAGAAGTATACTTGAAACAAGATATTAACTCAGAGGAATTGATAAAACAATGGTTCTCTAGTTTACATTACTTAGTACTTAGCATGGTGATGTAAGGGTTCTCTAGTTCATATATGCACAGCGTGCTGTAATGATGTAATTGTAATAGGGTATATAAGGACCAACAAGGACTGGAAGAGAGACGTTCCATTTCCCACCATCCTGGTGGCTCTCTCTGGCCTCCTTCACTTTTCCACTGAGACCAAGACTCATCTGAAGGTCCCCTAGAAAACTAGCCCAGCCCCAAGGGAGGGGGACAGACTGAAGGAAATAATAATGATAAATTTTGGACTTTATTCCTGACTATTCTTGTGGTGATTATTCTGCTAAAACCAAAACCCAGGAAGCTAGCCCAGAACATTAAACTTATTGTCTCCGTGTCCCAGGCACCTCCCCAAGGTTAGATAACAGTGAAGCTGCTGTTATATTTGCAAGGAATTTCCACAGAAGGACTCCTTGCATTGATTCCCTATATATATTTTTAGATTATACATTTTATATGCTACTTACACATTTTCCTGGACTATTAGAGCTGGAAAAAACATCATAGGCCAACTAGCATGACCTTTTTATTTTACAGATGAGGAAACTGAGGTCCAAGAGAAGGACCATGGCTTGGCCAAAGCCAAACAGCCAAAGCAAGCATCTGGGTGGGCCTCTGGACTTCCCACCCCACCTTCATCCCACTGAGCCATGGTTGGACATCTCGTTTTGCACTGATTTCATTCCTTCTGGGAGATCATGGGCCTCTGAAATCTCTCCCGAAGGACAGAGGCCAAGTGCAAACAATCACAGCCCAGGTCAACAGAGGATTCCACCCAGAAATGCCTATGGGCCTCTTCCGAGCAGTTTGAGGGCAGCAGCTGGAACGTTCCTTCTTTTATCTCATCATGCCCTATCCCACCAGGCCCTGAGGGAGCCGGACAGAAACGTACCTCGCAGCCTTTCCCGTGGCCCTGGATGTTCTTCATCTTCCGCACCAAAGTTAGATAGAAACCTGTGCCGAAGCAATTCTTCAGAAAGAGGGGAGTCCCTGAGCAGTAGAGCCTGCCCTGGGAGATGATGGCTATCCGGTCCCCCAGGAGGTCAGCCTCGTCCATGTGATGAGTGGACATGATGATGGTTCGCCCTGGGGGGGAGGAGCAAGAGACACCATTCAGACGCCACCCTGTCTTCCCAGGGACTCCTCGGCGGGGAGAGGAGGGCTTCATTCCGTAGCGCCGATTCCAGGAGAAATCTGGTTGAGATCTAGCTCTCAGAGCAGGCCCAGGGCCTACCTATGGGAGCCCAGCCGGGTGCTGAGTGACAACTTGTCGGTGTTCATTGGGCCCAATAACGGCACCGACCGCGCCTCCTGCACCCCGGGCACTTTACATGTCGAAAGTATTTCTCTCTGAATCTCTGGGAAGCAGGCCCACAGGCATTAACGACAAACGCTAAGCAAAGGAGGCAAGTGGAGTTCTGGGCTATTAAACCACCAGTGACTAGCACATGGAAAACTTATGTGGTGGTAGATGGTCAGGAAATCAGAAAACATCCGGATCTCGAGCAGAATTTTGGTTGTGTATCCAGAACCCTTTTACTATTGCCCACCACCCTCCATTCAGTTAGCTGCCCCCACGGGGGGTGGGGGTATAAGGCATGCAGAGAACAGCCCGCTGGCTCCCTGGCTGAGGTCCGTTACCTGAGCGATACTTCAAGAGCAGATCCCAGATGGAGCGCCTGGAGTAGGGATCCACCCCAGAGGTGGGCTCATCCAAAACGATCACCTTGGCGTCTCCCACGAAGGCGATGGCCACCGACAGCTTCCTCTGCATGCCCCCTGCAGACATCAGAAGGCCCTCGAATCACAATGTTTGCTAAGGAGGGCAATCCCTCGATGTTTAGAATTACTCTCCCAGCTCGCCAGAGAAGCTCACCTAACACAAAAGGCATTCGGGACCCTGGCCTCCAGGGAGCAAGTCCTCTGAAGAAGAGCAACCTCTCCCTTCCCCCTCCCCACCCTGGCCAATAGTCTCCGTCTCCTCCTTTAGCCCAAACTCATATAAATATCGGAGCCAATAAAAATCCAGCAGAGGCATCATTTTTCTGCCATCCCAAGATCAGAAAGGCCTGGCTTCAAGTGTGACCTCCTACGTGCTGGCTGTGTGACTCTGTGTGATTGGGAACAAAGCTCTAATCTCTCGGAGGTCCCGGACCGAGTAGAGGGTGCTGAACTGCACTGCTACAAGGAGGAAACTCTTTAGGAGTTCCTCAAATCATCGGTCACAATTTTGACTCCAAAAACAAACAAAACCTAACTTGTAACATAGTAGGAGCTTCATAAATGCTTGCTGAATGAAGGAACGGATGGACAAGTGAACCTGGCTGCCTGATCTTTTCCATTGCTTGTCCTGTAGAGAACTGATGGAGAGGACTTACTCTTGGGATATTTCCCAAAAAGGAAGAAATCTTTAAAGAACTTTCTGAGTTCCTGGCTGTTCATCTGTTTCAGACCCAATCCCTTGTGAGGTTCATCAGCCACATCACAAGTGCAGCTCTTTAATAGGCTCCCCCACTGTGACTGTCCCCCCCCTGCTTAAAACCAAGGTGAGCTAGCCCCCGCACCTGACAGGTTCTGAGCCTCTTCATTCCTTTTGTGGTGCAGGCCTGTGTCTTCCAACATGGTTTCCATCTCCAGCTGCGCCTCCTTCCTGGATTTCCCCTTCAGCTGTGCATACAACAGGATGTGCTCAGCCACTGTGAGGCTGTGGGAACAGAAAGGAGGAAGGGCCTCAGAATTTGGGGGTCAGGGAGCTGCGCTGAGGTTTTCCTCATGGTTTTTCATGGTCACTTCCACTTAATTCTCCCCTAGAAAAACTATTCAAGTGAACGACTTAAGACTTCTGTAGAAGGACAGCCAGAGTCTCAAGGCTAACTGCCTCTGAGTAACAGTTTTCATGGCAATCGGGAAGGAGAGAGGCCCAAGATGGGCCCAAGAGAGTGTCAGTCTTTGCTCAGGTTGGACTTACTGGTGGAACAGGATGTTGTGCTGTGGGCACATGCCAAGGTCGTGCCGGATGGAGTCCATCTGGGTCTCGATGTCCTTCCCACCAATCAGCACCGTGCCAGAAGTAGGAGGCATCAGCCCAGTCAGGATGGACCTGGAGAAGCAGAGCAACATGTAAACATGCTAGAAAGGGGGAACCATTCAGACCAAGTCAAGGAGAAATCTTCCCTTTGTTCTAATCTGAACTCACTAAAAGAGACTACAAACAGCCACAGACAGTGTTCATTTATCTCCTAGTTCAGATAATCACATCTATCTCCCTCCACTGGGACTTGGAGGCAGGGAGAACTAAGTTCAAATCCTGACTCTGGTATTTACTAGCTGTATGACCCTTGGCAAATCACTGAACCACTCTGTGTCTCGGTTTCCTCATCTGTAAAAATGATGGAGTTGGGCTCAATAGGCCTTAAGGTCCCTTCTAACTCTAAACCTATAATGCTATGAAGTTTATTAATCCCCTTCTAGGAAAAGCAACAAATGCAGTCATTGGGATGCGGGGGAAGGAACAATGGATTCCAGTCCAAGGGCCTGAGTGCACATCCTAATCACAGATGTTTACCACCTGTGTAACCCTGGGTAGGCCACTTTTCCTTCTATAACTTACAGCCTTAGTGAAGGGCCCAGAATCCTATGAGGTCAAAGGCCATGCCCAATATTTATAAGAAGCAGAACTTCCAAACTTTGAGGACTCTAACCTCATATCTGTCCATAATATCATGGTACCTCTGGATCAACTTTTAGGGAAGATAGTTTTTTAAAAGATTTTTCCTTCAGAAAGGGTTGGTTTACATGAAAAGAAGACTGAAGGGGAAGTCTAAAGGCCTGGGCTCTAGCTCGGCCCTTTCCTCGGAGTTTCTTTGAGGAGAAGCCGACTTGGCTGCCCCAGGATTCAGCTTAGGCAAGCCCAGAGTGCCTGAGGGACCTCCCTTCCCTGCAGCTCTGCGCAGATCCCACACCCAACGGGCGCCCGCGCTGCCCACCGACTCGGCCCCTGGCTTTCGGGGTAGGCGGGCGCCTCTCCTGCCCTGCCCGCGCCCGGCCATGTCCCGGGCACCCCGTGGCACCGGCCGCCGTCCGCCCCGGCCATCTCCCGGGCACCCTGTGGCACCGTCCGCCGTCCGCCCCGGCCATCTCCCGGGCACCCTGTGGCACCGGCGACCGTCCGCCCCGGCCATGTCCCGGGCACCCTGTGGCACCGCCGCCGTCCGCCCCGGCCATGTCCCGGGCACCCTGTGGCACCGGCCGCCGTCCGCCCCGGCCATCTCCCGGGCACCCTGTGGCACCGGCCGCCGTCCGCCCCGGCCATCTCCCGGGCACCCTGTGGCACCGGCGACCGTCCGCCCCGGCCATGTCCCGGGCACCCTGTGGCACCGGCCGCCGTCCGCCCCGGCCATCTCCCGGGCACCCTGTGGCACCGGCCGCCGCCGCCCCGGCCATCTCCCGGGCACCCTGTGGCACCGGCCCACCGGCCGCCCCGGCCATGTCCCGGGCACCCTGTGGCACCGGCCGCCCAGGCCCGCCGTCCGCCCCGGCCATCTCCCGGGCACCCTGTGGCACCGGCCCGCCGTCCGCGCCGGCCATGTCCCGGGCACCCTGTGGCACCGGCGCCCCGGCCATCTCCCGGGCACCCTGTGGCACCGGCGCCCCGGCCATCTCCCGGGCACCCTGTGGCACCGGCCATGTCCCGGGCACCCTGTGGCACCGGCCGCCGTCCGCGCCCAGAAAGGCCCCCCTCTCCTTCAGGGCTTTCCCGCTCAAGGGCAAGCTCAGCAGGAGTCCCGAGCCGCCTCCCAGCTCCTCCCTCGGCTCCTGCACGTGCTTTGCTGCAGGCCGTGCCTGGGGCGGGAGGGGCGGATGCCGCACGCCGGTCCCGCACTGTCTACATCCGAGGCTCCGGGCTCGGCCGCCGCGCAGTTCCGTGAGGCGCCCGCGGAGGCCACCAGGGGGCAGGAGAGGCAAGGCCGGCGCCGGGCGCGCATTCCTGGGCCGGGCGGTACCTGCGCCGCTCCTTCCTTATCTCGGGCCGGAACGTCAGAGACTCCCGGGCCAGCCGAGCCGGGGCTGCTCGGGGGACATGGGTCCGGGCCAGCGGAGCCGGGGCTGCTCGGGGGACGTGGCTCCGGGGACGTGGGTCCGGGCCAGCGGAGCCGGGGCTGCTCGGGGGACGTGGCTCCGGGCCAGCGGAGCGGGGCTGCTCGGGGTACGTGGGTCCGGGGACGTGGGTCCGGGCCAGCGGAGCCGGGGCTGCTCGGGGGACGTGGCTCCGGGCCAGCGGAGCCGGGGCTGCTCGGGGGACGTGGGTCCGGGCCAGCGGAGCCGGGGCTGCTCCGGGGACGTGGGTCCGGGCCAGCGGAGCCGGGGCTGCTCCGGGGACGTGGCTCCGGGGACGTGGGTCCGGGCCAGCCGAGCCGGGGCTGCTCAGGGGACGTGGGTCCGGGCCAGCGGAGCCGGGGCTGCTCCGGGGACGTGGGTCCGGGCCAGCGGAGCCGGGGCTGCTCCGGGGACGTGGGTCCGGGCCAGCGGAGCCGGGGCTGCTCCGGGGACGTGGCTCCGGGCCAGCGGAGCCGGGGCTGCTCCGGGGACGTGGGTCCGGGCCAGCGGAGCCGGGGCTGCTCCGGGGACGTGGCTCCGGGCCGCGAGCCCGATAGCTGGTCGGGAGACGCCCACGGGCTCTTCGGGGCCATCCTGCCTCGCTGCCACCTGCCCCAGGGACGGTCCTGCTTTCCTTGCTCCCATCTAAGAGTCTGCTCTGTAAGAACATGCTTAAACCTAGGCAGAAGTGCGCCCAAAAGTAATTTTAAAAACCCCGAAAACTATTATGCAAAGGTGAGACCTTATGGCCATTTATCTATCATCTGACCATAATAATAGCAAACAAATAGCAAACAAAGCGCTGCACATAGTGATTGGCTGGATTCTCACCACGATCCCAATGGGGAGGTGCTAGAGCTATTCTGTCCCCATTTTACAGATGAGAAAGCTGAGGCTCAAACAGGGTACATGGATTGCCCAAGGTTATATGTCTAATAAGTAGGACTTGAACCCAGGTCTTCCCGGCTCTGAGTCCAACACCTGACTCACTCCATCACATTGCTTTTCATTATAAAGAATAGTAGCAAACCTACTAGTGAAACTAGGCATCACCCTCTGACCTCAGAGGCTGGTTGCTGTAGCAATGGCTTCCGTTCATAGACACCTTACAAAGTTCTGGGAGGTAGCTATCACCCCCATTTTACAGATGAGAAAGCTGAGACTCTGAGAACTTCAATGATTGTTTTAAAAAAAAAGGAGCACAGCTGGAATCTGAGCCTGGGCCATTAGGCTTTCTTGTTGGAGCTCCTCCATCTCCCTACCCGGCTGGTCTTGATCTAGTTTTCAGTGACTTCGGGGGCCCTTCTCCCATTCTGCGCTTAGAGTCCCAGAGCGTTTCCTAGCTAAGCGACTTGCCAAGGGTCAGCCCACGTTGTCTTACTGCCAGAGCCTGGGCCAGCTCTGTCCGGCTGTGCCGGGCCTGTCCTCCATAAACTACGACTCTACGGGCTCCCGTGACTCTCCTCTGTACCATAGGCCAGAAGGAAGCAACGGGACTTGTGGGGAAACGGAGTTCACTCCTCCATGACCACGGGACACTCGGAGAGAGTGATTTCCTACAAAGGGCTGGTCCTGGTGGCTGGAGGAAAGGTACAGGGATCACTTACCTCCCCACCCACCCCCAGAGCTCAGTGAGAGACAAGATGTGAAGCCCGAGGCAGACCCGAGAGAGAGAGTCAACAGGGACACCAGAGGGGGAAGGCAGAGCCAGCCAGGGGCCACTGCCTGGAGACGGCAAGGACATCAGAGGGAAGGGGGGGGGCACTGTCGGGAGACAGAGCATCATGGGTCAGCTTGTCTCTGAGGAAATGCCAGGAGGCCAGTGTTGTTGAAGCAGAAGACGAGGGGAAGGATGAGAGACTGGAAAGAGAGGAAGGGATCCCATTATGTTACAAAGGACCTTTAGTGTGAGGGTCAAATGAGGTCATGAAGGGGTATCCAGGTAGTTCAGTGGATATAGTGCTGGACCTGGAGCCAGGAGGACTCATCTTCATGAGTTCAAATCCAGCCCAATCATTTATTAGCTGTGGGATCCTGGGCTAGTCACATAACTGTTTGCCTCAACTTTTTCATCTGTAAAATAAGGAGCTGGATCACCTGGAGCTGTTCACCTCAGTTTCTTCACTTGTAAAATGGGGAACTGAATCATCTGGAATTCACTTCTAACTCTGAATCTGCAATCCTATGAATAAAGCAGGTGGTGTGTGCAAGACATTGGCAGAGGTACAAAATCAAAGCCATCCCCCTCAGAGAGTTCAGTCTGCTAAGAAGACAGAGCAAGTTTCCTAGATAAGAGAAGGTGCTCTGCGGAAGTCAAGGCAATGGTATCCTGGTGCAGGAGGACAGGGGCGGGTCTCTGCCCGGGAGGAACTGCCTGGAAGCCTGGGCTGAGACTAACAGTAGCCATCTAAACTCGGGCAAGTCCAGTGACTTCTCCGTGCCCCAGACGATCCTCTCTGAGGAGTGAAAGGGTGGGTGCCAGCTTGCATTGGTAGAAGGGGGTTTCCTTACTGGGAGTTCTCTGTATTAATAATCACATTTTCATTCCTTTTGCGACCCCCAACAAAAATAAAAGAGAATCAGTGGGGAAGGGACAATTACTATTCAGTACCCACTGTGTGCCAGGCAGTGTGTTAAGCATTTTCTAGTTATCTCATTTGATCCTCACAACAAGCCTGGGAGGAGGCACTACTATCAACCCTATTTTACAGTTGAGAAAACTGAGGTGGGTAGAAATTAAATGACGTGCACAGCTAGAAAGTGTCTGAGGCTGGGTTTGAATTGCAGATTCCAGACCCAATTCTCTTATCAACTGTACCATGCAGCTCTCCCCAACTTAAAACTGAAACCGTTTAACAGCCAGGCTGAAGGAAGGGTGGGCTCATAAGGGGAATCCCTGGGAAAGGTGTGCGCTCCCCCGCCCCCATCCCCAGGTGGAAAGCGGATGCTGCTGTGGATGGTTCCCAAGTACACACATGGTGGTAGTTTTCCCAGCGCCATTGTGCCCAAGGAAGGCAGTGATCTGGTTCTCATAGAAAGTGATGTTCAGACGGTCCACTGCTGGCTTGCCTTGGAAGTCAAAGACCTTCACCAGATTCTGCACACACACGCCGGGGACCAGTCCAGGGAGCTCTCTCTCAAAGAAGGTATCTTAGAGGAAAAGAGGTTGACAAAGGAACCATTAGGTCTTGCCCTGTCCCTTAGCATGGCGTCTCTAGCTTAGATCCCCTGGTGGCCAGCCACCTCACCCCTGCTTTCTAGCTGGGTAAGAGCAGTCTCCTGACCCCGGCTCACAGCTCTTCCCACCAAACCAGATCTCACAGGCAGCACTGTGCTGGAACCAGCTTCTATTAATTCCAGAGAGCTGATTGTTAAAGTTTTAAGGTAAAGCTTTCTACTTCAGAAGTTCTAATTCAGAATTTGGGGTTTAACATATTTTCACTGTGTAGACTTAAAAGAATACCATGAAGAAAATCTTAATCATGCAGGATATATAACTTAAAAGTTATGTCATGAGTATATTCTTTTATCTGGGGAGCTGATTATGAAACATTTTCCTATAAAATGGACTAAATGACCTCTCAGATACGTTCTAGCACAAAATCTATACTCCTGAGACACTCAATTTGAATGATTTTCTAATATTCACATTAACTTTGTGTGTTTAAGGCAGAAGTTAAACCCAGATTTTGCCGACTTCAAGGCTGCTTTATTGATCACTCCAAAGAAAGTCCAAATGTCATGCTGACATGAAAGAAGGGAATCTGGGTAGGGAAACGGGGACTCTGAACCTTAGCCAATCAGGTAGGAATCATTAGGTAACTTAGACCAGCATGATGGGCTCCCAGATTTTCTGGCCCACAGTTAAAGCAGGGTAATGCTCTCTTGGATCGTCTTCTCCCCCTAACACACACAGCCGGGACATTGGCCATAATTTCTGCTTTTTCTCATAGTTCACATCCGTCTCAGGATCCAATGACCCAAACTAATTGTTCTTGTTAAATCCTCGGAAGTGAAGTCAGTGTATTTGTACAACTCGCTTGGGATTCGTTTATGAGGGCATAAACACATTACCCACTTTTGGAGAAGCTTTCTCTAGGAAATATGTGCTCATGTCTGGGCGTCCCCCTTTCTTCTCCCCCTGTCCCATGCTTTTTTACACACATGCAACTGGGCTTTTCCAAAGAATTCAGTTTTACTTTTTGTCAATGAAAACCATTCATTTCCCCTTTCATCCAAGTTAGACATGTCCCTGTGGCCTTTTCTACCTTTCAGAGACTTCCTCTTTCCTTTGCTTGTGTTTCTCTCTTGGTCTAGGGCAAGGATTCTTAACCGTGGGTCTGTGAACTTTATACATACACACAGACACACAATTTCAATAGAATTTGTTTCCTTTCTAATCCCATATATTTTACTTTATGGATTGAAAAACGTGGTTCTGAGAAGGGGTCCACAGGCTTCATCAGCCTGCCAAAGGATCTGGGACGCAAAATAAATTTAAAAACTTGTGCTCTGGCGTTTATACCGTGTCTCTCCCCGGGGTTATCAGGATCTTCCATTTCTTCTGTTACAGGCTCAGTCTTTTCCAGGGCTCTTTCTTCTCTGGTTGAACATCCTACAGGGACCAAAACTCCAGTTAACTCTCTTTCACTAAGCTCTGGGAAGGGCTGGAGGGCGGGGGAGGAGATAAGAGGCAGAGGTGTTCTCCGTGAGAAGCAGCCACAAACAGCCCAGTCAGCGCTCTTAGCATCAGGTCCCCTGAGGGGACCCCCTCCTACTTCCCCCCCACTGCCCCTGCCCGACTCAGCACGGGCCGTGACGTACTGAAACCACTGGCGCTTTCTGGGTGTCCCTTGCGCAATCTGTGCCCAGGAGTCATTGCCGCCCAGAGAGCTTGGTAAGACAAGCTTCGTTGAAGTCAGACAGTTTCAGTGCTTTGAGATGTGCCAGGAAGTGGAACAGCCTATTGGGAGGGGGCTTTCAGCTCTGATTTGATGACAAGGTTTGTTTGGTCTTCAGATACTCACTCCAGGCCCCATTAAGACAGTAGGTGGGGCATGTCTAGGTGGTCTTCCCACCCTGGGACTCTTCTGCTATTTTTAAATTTAGGCTTTGCTGTTGCCTTTTGTTTGGATGTCACAGTCATTTCTTTTGGAGGAATACAAAATCCTCCCCTCGGGCCCTCTTTCCCACCCCACTATCACACAAATAGTTCATACAAAGTCATGCAATTCAATTACCTCACCTGAATCTGCACAGAATATTCTGCTGTAGTAGCCCCTAATCCTCCACCTGGAAGGGGGAGGGATGTTTCATTATTGACTCTCTGGGTCTTATGTATTTTAACATAGCAGATGATCCCCTTGAGAAATTGGGAGGGTAAAGGGAGCAACAGGAAAAACACTGCTCTGGGAGGTGGAATCTTGGCTCTGACATCTGCTTTCTTTGTGACTCTGGCCAAGATCTTTCTCCTCCTTAGGAAAAGGAAATGATTGCCTTAGTTCCCTCATCTATTAAAATGGGGGGGGGGGTGAAGGGGGAAGGGGGGAGAGATGAATAATTTTAAAGCCCCCTGAGTTCTATAATTCTGAACCCAGTTGTTCCTGAGCGCCCCAACCAGGATCACTGCAGGGGGGCATATGTGTGTTGGGGGGAGGACCCTTCTGTGTGTCCTCTGCTATTTAGCTTCAGATGAAGGACACGACTCTAGAATTTTCATGATGAGGTGAAGTTGTGATTGATAAGTCATAAAGGATGGACAACTTGTTTACAAGGAGGCTCCAGACACCAGCTCTCTGCCTTCTCTAACTAACAAGGATTTCTCCTGCCTTCAAGCTGCCCTTTTGAACGGAGGATTCCTATCTCTGAAGGAATCCTACCTTTTCACTATGGTTCTTTTAAAAATTCATTCCTTCTTTTCCTTAGAATGTTCCCTCCTCGAGACCAGAAACTGATTTTTGCCTTCCTTTATACACCCAATGCTTATCCCTGTGCTTGGAATATAGTCAACTCTTCATAAATGCTTAATTGATTAAGAAAATATATATAAGTAGCTATATGGGAAAACAACAAACTGTCTGAAGGCTCTGTGTTTAAGTCATTCTAAAAAAAAGGGTAATCATGTAAGCCTTTTAAAAGACCTAGAGTGAGACCTAAGAGAGAACATGGAGGTTTTAAAGGGTCTTCCTATTGAGGGCTAACCTAAGCCCAAAGCCACCAGTACAGAGTGAATACCAAAAAGTACTTCTTTGGGAGTGGGGAAGGGGAAGTGAGAGGGGGAAGGGAAGGCAAGACTTCTCACATTTCTAGCTGGAAAGGATTTCCTTTGCCCACAAGGCCTGCTTAAAGCCTTGTCCCAGAAGTTTCTTTCTTTATTTTCCTCCCCAGAAACCAAAAAGAAAGAAGGTGGGGACAGGGGGTGGGAGCAGGGGAGGAAGGTGGTGTCCTTCCTGAATTCCAGAACCCTACCTTGGCCAGGTGTCCTCTATCAGTGAGAAGGCTGAACTTTTATCTAAAGCTTCATGGCAGAACAAATGCCCTTATCTCTCCTCACTTTGGGCCTTATGTGTACTTGTGTCAACATGGAAGGGACCTTAGAATATTTGTTCTGAGGATTAATCCCCTAGAAGCTGTGGAAGCCTCTTCATCTTGGGAGAACAACCTGCTCCTTTAAAAAATTTGAGAAGATGAAGACCACGTGCATAGGAAAAAGGAGGAGGTTTTAAAGAAAGATTCAGTTCTTTCTTCCTTCTTTCCTTCCTCCCTTTCCTCCTTCCTTCTTTCTTTCCATCCTTTCTTTCTTCCTTCCTATCTTCCTCAAGCATTTATTAATCTACCTCTGCATACACGGCACTTGTATAAGTTCTGGGGATACAGGACAAAGATATAATAAAGAAGCTTACATTGGACTGGAGAAAACCCACACAGGATCAGATAGATGTAGAACTAAAGGCCATCTAAGCCAATTCCCTGATTTTACAGATGAAGCAACTGAGGCCCAGAGAGATTAAAGTGACCTGCCATGATCACATGGGCAGTACGTGGCATCATTAGGATTCAAACCCAGGTCTCCTGACAGTAGGTACAGGACTCTATCTGTTGCCTAATCCTGTATAAAAATCCATGCAAAGTAAGCACAAAATAATGTGAAGGAAGATATTAGCAAGATGTGAGATTGGTATGGAGCTCGTGGAGGACATGGTATTTAAGCTAAGACTTATTGGAAGCTAAGGGGTGCAAGGGGGAGAATACACTGGAGCAGAGAGGAGGAGACTATTAGAATCAGGGATTCCCAACTTGGGGCTCCAAGTTGTGGATGGATTTCAGGGGATCCACAAACTTGGATGTGGAAAATATTATTTCAATCTGGTTGATTTCTTGGGTAATCCTACGTATTCTATTTTATGCACTTAAAAACATTATTCTGAAAAGGGTCCATCCCATAGGATCTTTTTATTAGGCTGCCAAAGGGGTCCATAACACCTAAAAATTTAAGAAGGCTGGAATGGAATCAATGAATGAAAAAGCATGTATTAAGCATTCACTACGTGTGAAGCCTGAGGTGGTACGGAGGACGAGTTCTGGGCCTAGTCAGGTAGGCCTGAGTTCAACCAACCTCATTTACTTGCTGCGTGAGCCTGGACAAGCTCTCTGCTGACCTTCATTTCCTCTGGTATAAAATAGGGATCATGATAGGACCTACCTCACAGGGTTGTTGTGAGGATCAAATGAGATAACACTGGAAAAGTGCTTAGTGCAGGGCCTGACACTGAGGAGAAGCTTAATGATGTTTGTCTCCTTTCCGGGGAGACGTGTGGTTGGGGGTGGGAAGGAGCCGCCACAGAGGAGCATCATGACGGGCAGTGGGTTGTGCTAATGGATGCGGATTAGGGGCCCTGCCATGGATTCTGTAGCCCCCCTTGCTCCCATCCCAATGCGCGGAGAAGGGGCTTCCCCTGAGTCACTCCATCTCCCTCCCTCATGTTGTCAGGAATAAAAGGGCTTCTCGGAGGTCTCACACACACCGGGACGCCCCAATGCCTCTGCAACCTGGCAGAGGGCCCTCGGGGGGCACGCTGACTCACTCACTAATGACACCCAGCTAATGATGGGCTGCCCAGGTTCAAAGCCAGCTGTAGCTTCCCACTGGAATCTCTCCAGCGGCTCTGCACAGGCCCGAGCCCCCGGGGCACCTCCCAGCAGGACAGGACTGCACTGCGAGTTCTAGAAGGTCCTCCGACTCACCTTCCCCTCCAAGCCAATAGGACTCTTGCAGAAGGAAATACCAAGGAAGTGGCGTTCCGTAGTCCCCTGGAAAATACACACAAACACACATAAACAAGGAGGTGTAGACTAAATGTTCTAACTGGGACCCCACCCAGCTACATTCTTGCAGCGCCTGGGACTTATCTATGTGAATCTCAGACTGTAATTATAGATATTTATAGTTTCGCTAGCCATAACACACCCCAACTACAGCCTCCCACAAGGACTGACCTCTCCGCAGGCTTCAAGAACCTTGGCTTTCTTAGGTTTTCAAAAGTGGGTGCTGCAGGAGCAACTTGGTGCAGTGGGAAGGGTCCCCCGTTAAATCACAGCACAACTACGCACTATGTGAGACCTTTCCCAGGTCACCACCTCTTGGGACCTCAGTTTTCACATATGTAAGATGAGGGGGCTCGGGGAGATTGTCTCCGAGGTCCTTTCCAGCCCCAGACTGTGCTCACACGATGCCCGCGGGAATGGATGCCCCACAGTTGGACATCTGGCCAATCATTCTGCTGCCTTTGTGGAACTACTCAGTGGAAGGTAGAGGGAACGAAGCGAGACTGGAGCTGTCTGCTCATCAAAGCTGTAACAGGCCATTCTGTGCCTGAGATAAGACTCAGAGAACACATTCAGGGCAAAAATCAAGAAAGGTGCCCTCAAAAAACCCTTTCACATAAATTAGGTTGGGGATTAGGAAAGAATCTGGGGAAAATGTCCCAGGGAAGGAACAAAACCCCTAGGACTTCTTCATGTATGTGTAGAGACCCTTGGATATACATATTGAAAAATGGGAGGAAGCAGGGCCAAGTGGGTCAGAAAGTGGGGAGAGGGGAGAGGCAGTTGTCCTGGAGAGGAAGTGGGCCATCTTGTAGCTTCCCATACTGATTATTCTTATTAACATTGCTCTAAAGCCAGTTGCATCTCCCTGCTGTCCTCACTCTGCAGCAGGATCCACTGCTGCTCCTTGGCTCTGTCTCAATGGCTCTTCTGTACTAAGATTTTCCTAAAATGATCAAAAAACCAGGAGTTTTGTATTCACAGAAACCAGCTCCCAGTCTAGAATCTAGAGTCCAGAATTACTCTCTCCTGCTGGTGACCTGTATCCTTTAATAAGATCCAATGAATTAGGCAAGAGATCAATGGGGAAAATATTGTTATTATGTAAGTACAAGCTCATTTTAAAAGTAACTTAAATGCCGCTTAAATCAAGGTAGGCCTTTTCCATCTGCAGGAAAATGCTATTTTTAAAAAAGAGTTAAATAAAACTTTTAACAAAAATGTTTTCATTGTGCTGTTCAGCATTGACAAAAGAGCTATGCTGAAGTTAGGAAAAATCAATCTACATTTATTGGGTGTCTATTGTATGTCATTGTGCTAGAATATGCAGGGCTTTGGAAAATGCAGGGCTTTGGGAATCTTAGGCCATCTAGGAAATTTACGAAGGATGGTGGCTATTTATTAGCTACCATTAAGGCATCTGGCAATTTTGCCTCTGTTGATCTAGACCAGCTAACAACACAAAGAGCCTGTCTCCAGATTCCCTTCCTAACTACTTTATGATGGATGGTAAGTCCCTTCACCTATCTGGAACTCAATTTTCTTATCAGTAATATCCCTTGCACAGTCTCTAAATCAAACAGGACTTCAGGATCAATTAGCACAACCCATTGCCCATTCTTAAATCTCCTTTGTGATGGCTCTTCCCCACCCCCAAAACTTTTCTATTTGTATCAGCAGAAAGTAAACAATTAACTAACCATGGAAGTTCCTTCCTTTCCTAAGACTATAGAATCTATAAAATTCTGTAAGATTCTCTCCTGTTAACATGGGAGTGGGCAGAATGGCTTTCTCATGGGCTATATTTGCCTTTGGATTTCCTGTTCCAGATAGCATCATTTGATGAGTACCCTACCATGAAATGTGAGGAACAGTGAAAAGGTTGGGTGGAAAGAAGGAGAAATGGAAAAAGCCAAACTATGTCTGCTCTGAGAGAAGTAAGATCATCATGAAACAAAGATATTTCTATTTCTGCTTCTGCAGTGATGGTGACAGAATTAAAAAAAAAAAAAAAAAAGGAAAGGGTACAAAGAATCCCACAGTTATTTGACCATCTGTGGACACAAAAATTAACTACTAGTTTTCTACATGTAAGATTTTTGTCCAATGCCTAAGAAGCAGACATACTGCTGAAAGAAATTTCCATTTTGCCAACATCTCTATAAATTAGAACAGAAGGAAGATACCACTAAAGAGGGATGGCTAAGTGGCACTGTGGATAGAGTACTAGGCCTGTATCAGGAAGACCCCTCTTTGTGAGTTTAAATTCAGCCTCAGACACTTCCTAAGTTGCATGATCCTGGGCAAGTCAATTAACCCTCTTTGCCTCAGTTTCCTCATCTATAAAATGAGCTGGAAAAGGAAATGGCCAAAAACCCCACTATCTTTGCCAAAAAGACCCCAAGGGAGGTCACAAAGAGTCAGATGTGACTAGAAACAACAAAATAATACTACCCTCATAACAACTAAAGGGAAGTATGGCTAGGAGGTTCTCCTATAAAGAGACAAAAAAGGGAATTTGAGAAGATTGCTTTATCAGGTGTCCAAAGGAAACGAGAAACAACATTTTATCTAGGGAGATCTTTACTTACCTGGAATTACTTGGTCAAAGTACCAGGCCAGGAAGCCATAAAGGATGGCATCAATCAGCATCATTTTGATGGAAAGCAGGAAGCTGAACTCATCGCCTTCCATGGGGCTCTTGCCAATGTTGCCCCACTGGAGTCCGACGCCTTGCTCTTCATAGCGAGACAAATACTCGGTGCCAAACCCAAAGGCCACAGGAGACAGCAGGCTCTGGGCAAGAGAGTCACAGATCTTAGAGCAGGCTTCCCAGGACCTGCAGCACAATCCTTCATGTAACACAATGGCAAACACAAGTGGGCAGAGTAGAAAGACTGCCAGGCGAAGGTCTGTGTATTTAGCAGCTAGCTAAAGCAGTGACTGGAGTGTTGAACCCATAGTCAGGAAAACTAGACTTTAAATCCAGTCTTGGACATTTAGTGGCCAGGTGATTCTGGACAAGTCACTCATCTCTGTGTCTCAGATTTCTCATCATAAAATGGGCATAGGGCACCTGCCTCCCAGGGTCATTATGAGGACAAAATGAGGTATTTGTAAAGCACTTTGCAAACTTTGAAATGCTATATAAATGCTGGATGGTTGTTATTAATCTCAGTATTCTTGGTCCTGCACAGATATTTACCAGATTCTGACTTTGAGCACGGCCCCCAATTCCTCGCGGCTTCAGCTTCCTTATAGCTGCAGACCCATCACGAATAAGGATGGCGTCATTCTTTGCACTAGTACATCCCTAACGCCTAGCACTGTGCTTGGTACATGAAAGGCCCATCAATATTGGCTGACTGATGGTTTGAGGTGATTGACTCCATGGTTTTCATGGCTTTAAATTCATGAATCACATTGACTCTATGGCACTGAATCCTGGAAACAGCATAGCCTCCAGCATACTGCCCAGAGAATCAGCCATGGAATCAGGACTCACACTGCAGGCAGTCCTGGTGCGGCCATTTTTCCTTCCTGCTACTCGAGGCAACCCCCCAGAACTACCAGTTGATCGGTAGAAGGAATTTCCATGTTGGTATTTTCTCAGGAACTTCCAACTTCCTTCCCTCCTCTCCCACACCAAAACAACAGCAAACACACACCGAAGGAACACAGGGCCCTAGGGCCCCTCGGCTGCTTCCAAATGGCACTTTAAGGTTTGCAAAGCACTTCACAAATATCTGATCTCGCAACAATCTGGTAAGGGAGGGAGCTATTAATAAACTCATCTTACAGAAGAGAAAAGTGAGATGGAGGGAGATTAAGTGACTTGACCAGAGTCACAAGGCTAATGTGAGGCAGGGATTGAGCTTCAGTCTTTCTGACCCTGGGTCCAGCACTCTAACCCCTTTGGGTTTCTAGAATAAAAGAAACCAAGCAGAGAGGGAAGGGAAATGAGAACCATAGCTTTATTCAGGGGTCAGCAGGTTTGTCAAAGAAGCAGAGAAGTCTGCTCTTTCAAAAACGGTGCCAATTTAAAATCACTTTATATTCTCCAGGACAAGAGCTGCATTTCCACTTGTTTTAGAGCTGACTGAAATATTGTTCCCTACTGCCCAGAATTTACACAGCAGCTCACGTGTGATTTGTTAGAATTGCCACAGCAGTGGCAGCCTCAACTACAAATTGGAGAAACTTTTCTTGGAAAATGGCCATTCAAAGAAAGCCTCATAGTAAGTGTTTGCTCACCTTTTGCCACCCTCAGACTAAAGACCACTGTGATTATTTGCTCAGCTATTTGCATGGAAGACAAGCCAGGTGGGTGAATTCTCCATGGTCTCAACACAGGAAACGTGGAAGGCAAGTGGGATCTCTTTAATTAAGGGTGCACTAAGCCCCTGGCCTGTATCACCACTCATCTAGGGCCATTGTACATGTTTCTCACTTACTAAAAGGCCTTGGACGTTTCGAGGAACTCAGTGGGACTTAGAGGCTCTTGCTTCAGGAGCACAGTAGTATGTCACCACTAAATCAGGGAAAGGAAGCAATAAAGGAAAAGGGCCATTCTGGACTTTTAAATGAGCTCCATGGGCCACAAAATGGAACTGAGTTTTGCAAATTGTTTCTGGTTCAGTTTGATCTAGAAGGTCAGGATAAGGCCTCAAAACAAGAGATTTATTTCTACCCTCTCCATTTGTGGCTTTTAGCCCTGCGTTTCTTAAAACTAAGTGGCCAAACTAGGGTAGGGCTATCAGGGTTTTGTTCCAGGGCACCAATTTTAAAGAATACTGACAAGCTTCTAGTCCGTAAATATAATCAGTGTGAATAGGAGGCTACCAGAAAGGAGGCTGGGATGAACTCTATCATTCTCTTTTCTACTTCCCCTCCCAGAGTATTCCTGGTTTCCCCTACCTTCCCACCTCCCTCAAATGTGAGTGTTTTCCCTTCTGTTTGGTTGGTTTGGCTTCTAGCTTTAAGTGGGAACCACTCACTTGGGCAAGCTGCTCTCAGGGGACCCCCGGGGCAGGGGCCTTCTCAGAGAACGGCCGGGTCATCGCCAGGACCCTCCCACTCACCAGCACCACCTTTATCTGAACGGTCAGATGTTCCTGCCAAGCGAAGCAGAGGACGTGGGGCAGATAGAGGGTGAAGTAGAGTAGGCCGCTGCAGGCCGCTGCCAGGTTGGCCTTGGAGAAGAAGGCACTGAAGAGGAAGCACTGCGTGATGGTGGCCCCGGAGAACACCAGGAGGAACAGCAGGAGGATGGCCGGATTGCTGTAGTGCAGGACCTGGCCCTGCTGCAAGCAGAGACCGCACAGAAGGGTGAGCCCTGCCCATAGCAGGACCCCAACCCCGCCAGGCTTGGCTCCCTCCCACCCACCCTTGCTGGAGAATCTGTCCTTAGAGGAAGACGTCGTGTCCCACTGAAGGAAGATTCCCCGGGCAGCAGGGCGGTGTCTGCTCCCTGAGGCCGAGGCCGACCCCCTCCGTGGGGAGTTCTGGGCTCCAGCGCAGCCAGAGGCGATTGGGGATCCTCCGAGTCTGACACCCACCCAGAGAGCCCCACAGCAGGGAACCCTCCTGCCCCCAGGGAGAAGTGAACCAGCCCCGGGCCGGAGGGCGTCCGGCTAAAGCTTCCCTGCTAATCCGCAGGGTCAGGGAAGGACAGCTGCCCTTTCAGCTTGGTTCAGATAAGGAGACCTAGTCTCAAAAAAGACTGAAGAGTAAATAAATAAAATCTGTTCCAGGTCTAAGTTTATGATGCAAGGAAATATATAACTCAAGAAATACATTACCCAAATTATCAGTCATTAATTCGACCATTCAACAAATGCCAACCTTCTATGAGGCAGCGGGGTGTGCGGAGGACAGAGCTCTGGAGTTCCTTTCTTACTGGGCCTTATTCAGTGACTGGACATTGCCTCGCTCAAACTGAAACTTTAGCTGAAAAGGGCCAAGGCTTTCTACTGCATCCAGGACCATCTCCAATCATCCTGATCTATATCTGGCCACTAGACCCGGGCAGCTTTGGAGGAAAAATTGATGCTGATGACTTTGCACAGCCCCAACTCACTTAAATACACCTCATTCGCATGTCATGTCATCCCTCCCTGATGCCATGGTTCTCTTAAAGAACAAAGGACAAAAGAAGAAGTCTATATTCTCCTTTGATAGCTTAATGTAAACTGGGTTGTTTTGACCCAGGAGGCAGCTGAGTACAGTGAAAACTAGTTCAAAAGTCTGAGGGTCACAGCCTGCTTCTGATATTCCCCATCTGGGTGACCTTGAACTAGTTACTCAAATCCCCCAGAATTTCTTCATCTGTAAAATGAGGATAGATCTGCTTGTTGGTTTTATTAAATAATAACAAGATATTGTTATGACTATATTATAATATATGACATAATATTTCATAACATTAATGTTATATGTTACAAAACAATAATTTGCATTTCCATAATACTCGAATATGTACAAATCAGTTTCCTCACAAAGCCCCTGTGAAGAAAGTAGAATAAGTATAATTCTCCCCATTTTACAAGTCAGAAAACTGAGGATTAGAGTGTTAAGTCCTTGATCTAAGATCACACAGTTGGTAAGCATCAGAACTGGACTGAAAGCCAAGTCTTCTTGCTCCAAATCTAGTCCTTTCCCATAGTTCACACAGCTTGTTAAATATTCTACATGATGCCATGGCACCTCAATGGGTAAATCAAGTCATTTAAAATGTAGTCAGATCATAGATTTAGAGTTGAAAAGAACCTTAGCTCACTCAGAGGAGTTAATTGACTTATCTAAAGTCACACAGATAGTAAGTCACAGACTAGAGATTTGAACTGAGGTCCTCTTATTACAGATTCACTATCCCTTCCCCAGCTCAAATAATCCAGATCACCTCTCTGAAATATGAGGATGCCAGTCTGATATCTTTCATGCTTGATAATGGATTTGGTTACTTAGTAAGAAGCAGTTTAATTACAAAGACATGAACCACTGGCCCAGCACTAATATGGAACTGGTCAGTGTTAACTGCATCCTTGAGGACAGGGATTGTCCAACTAGATCTCCTAAAACCTGTACAGCCACGCTTCTGGAGACTTTATGGGAGCAATAGGGAACCACCAGAGTTGGGGTTTGAGAGTGACCCGGGACCCTTTTGGAAGAAGGAGTTAAGAAACATCGTTCCCTGGAAGTTCTGACAGTAGTGGTAACTCCTTCATGGAGCTCCTTAGGTCTGCAAAGGGCTTTAGGCACTTGATCTCATTTGATCCCCTGAAGCAGTTGCTACTGTTTCCTCCATTTTATAGATGAGAAAACTCAGAGACGTCACATAGTATGCGTGGAGGTGGGATTTGAACTGAGATCTTCCTGGCTAGATCCTGTCAGGGATACAGTCACTTGCTTCCTTTGTCATGGGAGGGTAGGAAGCTAGTTTCATCTCTGCGCTGAATAAACAAATGTTCTAAGTTCAAATTCCAAGGTAGGAGGTTGCTTTGGGGAAGAAAGCCACTTGAAACACGTCAAATTCGGAGAAACAAACTCAGCAGAAAGGTGTATTTATTGAGAAAAGCCTTGACTATGTCAGTGAATCAACATTTATGTAGTGCCTGGGATGTGCCAGGCCCTGTGCTTAGAGCCAGAGACACAAAGGGAGAACCAAAGCAGCTTCTGTCCTACAGGGCAACCATGGAAGGCAGCCTGCACATACAGGGGGACACAGAGGAGGTGCCAGGGAAGGAAGGCGCTGGAGGCTGGGGGCAACCAGGAAAGGCTTCAGGCCATCCCCGAGTTGTGAAGGAAATCAGGGATTTTGAGAGGAAAAGTGAGGGCTAGCAGGAAGACAGCAGGGAGGAGGGAGAGCGGCTGTCATATGAGCAACTGTCTAAGAAAGACCATGGGCCTGAAACGTGGGATGAGCCAGGAAAGGTGAGGACGGCCTGTGAAGGGCTCTGAATGCCCACTGCCAGTTGGCGTCTGACCCTAGAAGTGACAGGAAGCCAGGGCCGCATCCTGAGCAGGGGAGCGATGTGGTCAGCTTGGTGCTTGGGTAAAAGCCTTACGGGCCAGGCCTGCAGGCTACACTGAATGGGAGGGGCTTGAGAGAGGAAAACCAAGCAGGAGGCTGCTCTGGGAGTCCAGGGAAGAAGGGGGATGTGAGAAAGGTCCCGGAAGCAGCAGTTTGCTGAGTGATGGGATGTACGGGGTGAGGAAAGAGGAGCGGAGGAGACTGAGGTCTTGGTCCTGGGTGGCGCTTTTCACAGTGACAGGCAAGTTTGGCTGACTGGGCCACTGGTAAAAGAATGGTCTATCCAAGCAGAAAAGGCAATATGACATGGAACCTCGGGCTTTAGATGTTCAACATATTTCAACAAAAATAAATCTCAAGTACAGTCTTAAGCTTATTTAAATCTTCACATATTTTAAATAAAACTATATATGTAAATATTTTAAATACAGTAAGTACAGATATAGATTTATTGCTGTTGAGTCATTTTCCAGGCTTGTCCGACTCCTCAGGACCCCGTTTAGGATTTTCTTGGCAAAGATAATGGATGGGGTTGGCCATTTCCTTCACCAGCTCAGTGAGGCATTCAGAGTTAAATGATTTGCCCAGGGTCACACAGCTATCTGAAGCCAGATTTTAGCTCTGGAAGATAAGTCTAACTGATTCCTAGGCCCAGCGCTCTATCAACTGAACAACCTGGCTGCCTCCATAGATATATGTATATAAAACACATATTTTATAAATATACACGTTTTATATATATAAAGATATATAAATATATACATAATATATTTATATGTGTATATACATATGTATATACACACACACAAAAACACTATTTGACGATAGAACACAAAAACAGTGGCACTTCTTAAGCTTAGGGGAAATCAGTTTCTCTGAACTTTTTCTCATTCCAAGGAAATTCTTTACATAAAGCAAAGATTATCTACTTAAAAAGAAAACTCTTCAAATAAAGACACAGTGCCAAAAACCATCTAAGGTTCCATTTGAGAGCCAAAGTTTTATGATTCCAGGGAATTAAAATATCAAGAAAGCTCTAACTGGTTTAAGGCAGATATTCCCTATCCATCCTTGGCTAATTTAGCTTGCCATATACCATTTGCTAAAATGATGTCAGCACTTATTTTTTCTTAATAATAGCTGGAATAACCAAAAGGAATTCCCATTGTTCTTGCTTCCTGCCTTCCTCCAGACTACTGGAGCTGAGGAGGGAGTGGTTAGGAAAAGAAGGCAGAATCAATCAAAGGAAAGCTATTTCCACTTGGAAAGCTCTGTTTCTGGCTGCAATCAAATGACATTTCAATTCCCACAAGGAGCATTGCATGTGTGGCAAGGAACTTCTAGTGAACTTTTCTTCACCTTGCTTCCTCAAAACTTTGGAATCTTAGTATTTATCAGCATCTACCAGGGAAAAGTCTTATTGCCAATTCAGATATTTCTAATGTTTTTAAGTCAGTCAACAAGCATTCACTAAGCTTTTATTATGCTGAGAAAACTCAGAACTTGGGTAAAGAGGGAAAGGTGGGATAAAAGATTGGAAGGAAGGAACAAGAGCTACCCTATTGGGAGGCCCAAATAATCAAGATTCTCCACTCATCTAAGAGGGTGTCTCATAATCATTTGGAAATTTCAAACGTGATACAGCATTAACTTTAATTATACCTTAATTTAAAATTCATTTAATGTTAATTTTAAATCTATTTCAAGCTGTAAACTAGCTAGACTAGCCTGGGTGTTAATAAATTACGAGCTTTTTAAAAAACCTTTTTACAGAACTTAAAATAAAGCCATTATCTCCCTAGATTTATATTATAATCCTGGGGGGAATGTCTTAAAGCAACCTTTAAAAACAAACAAAACAACTCCAAAACATTAAAGGGAATGGGATTAGTTTGGCCCTATGAGAAAAAAATTCAGTCTTTTTCTTAGCTTGGATGCCTAAGATTCTAGCTTCTCGAACTGGAAGCAAACTTAGAGATACTGTTGTTCAAGCCTGATATTTACAGAGGAATGTTCAGTATAGAAAAGTGAAGCTGCTGGTCAAGAATACTCATATAGGAAATGATAGAACCAGATTTCAAACCTAAGGCTTCTGGCTCCAAAACAAATGATTATTCTGCTCTTCCCAAGTACAGTCTAACACAAGACCAGAAGCAGGAATTTGATATTAATAAGATTTGAATACAGTAATAAGATTTTAAGTAATTGGGGGTGAGATAGGCTTCTAGCAGGAGACCCAACATATTCAGGTGGGCAATGACTCCATATGATAACTCAGGGAGAATACAAGAACATAGGATCATAGATTTTGGACTAGAAGGTCCTTTAAAAAGCCATCTACATTCTCCCTCTCTCATTCTACAGATAATAAACTGAGGTATCAAGAAATTGAGTAACTAGTCCCAGGTCACATAACTATTTTGAATTGTCTGAGGTGGAATCTGAACTCAGATCTTTCTGATCCCAAGTCCAGTGCTCTATCCACTATACTTGCATCTGTATTTGCATGAGACCAAACCTGGAGTAGAATTTAACAAATGCTTAAAAAGTTTTTTAATTCAATTTTTATTTTTTTTCCAGGTCTGCATTTTCTCTCTCCTATATCCTTTTCCTTTCAATCCACTGAGAAGGCAAGAAAAACAAAATCTAAAACCTGTATCGTCAAATAAAACAAATTCTTTTCTTTGACCTCATAGTCAATGTAAAAATAACAAAACTAAAATTGGATTTGGAGTCCACTGACTCTCTACTTGTTAATAACGAGGATTTAACAATGACCTGAAGACAATAATGACCTTAAGGTCATCCATCTATAAATCTGTGGTCCAGTTGTCTCAGGTGGCAGATGAAGACACTATGAACATCTTTTTTGGAGGGGCTCTTATACTGTATAGTAGCCACGGGATAAAACAAGAGGGTGCTGCATCACTTGGTAGCTAACTCACCCAGAGCAAGTTATTTAACTTTCTCCCCATCAGTTCCCTTATCTGAAAAACAGGGATAACAATAGCACTAACTTCAAGGAGTTGTAAGTTTCAAATGAGATAATATATTCAAAGCATTTTGTAGGCTTACAATACAATATAAATCTTAGCTATTATTAATCAATCAATAAATATTTATTAAACTCCTATTAAGGAGCAGATATTGCTAAACATTGGGGAAAGTGGGCACTTTCTGTGCCTTCAACAACAACAATAATAGCTATTATTATTATTATTAGCTTAAACTCCAAGTCTCCATATTTGGTCATTAAAACAGGAATCACTCCTTCAAAAAGAAAAATGTCTTTAGTAGGAAATTAAGAATAAAAATGAATTTGATAATCACACCACACAGGAAACTCTCCATATTCCAAGCTAAGCCAGTAATTGGGGAATTCCCTAGGAGAGGAGAATTTCTTACAATTATCTCTCCCATATTTGGAAATGAAAATCTTAGGATAGTCAAGTGCCCCAAGTTTGGTTCTATTTAACCAAAGTCAGGCATTTTGTAGAATGGCACAGTTAGTTAATCTACTTAGGCTCCAAGGTATTGTCTTGGGGTGGGTGGGGCCTAGTGCTTTCTTGACTTATTTCCCATTATTCCTTCAACTCATTCACCAATTGATCAAATTTCTCTTCTCCATCAAGGGCATTCTCCTGCCACCACACTCTTATACAGAATATGCTCCATGCCTGGAGTGTTATCTCCCATCACCCTTTAGAATCCCTACTTCCATCAAGTCACAAGTCAGATGCCATCTCTTTTTGTACAGAACTTTTCTGATCCTCCAAATTATGAGCGACTCCCTAGAGTTTCTTCCCCATAGAAATTACTATAAACTGTCAACTTACATAGTATGATGAAAAGAAGACTGTTCTTGGGATCAGAGTACTTGAGCTCAAATCCCACTTTTACTGACATGTGTGAAAGTCAAAGAAATTAGCTTAATTGTCCTGGGTCTCAGTTTCCTTCTCTATAAAATGAAGGGCCTGGGAAATATGGCTCCGAGGTCTGTCCATTCAATCTCTAAATCTATGATCTCCATGTTGCTTCCTGTAGTGATGAGAACTACATTTTCAGACAGGACTGCTGGATTGATTTTACTTGCTTGACACTCCTTAGTTGTTATAAGGTGAGTTGGAGTTCTGGAGGTTAGGGAAGGGGAAAAATAGTAAGTAATGAAAGTTTTTTTGTCTTTTTAAAGAAATGAAATCATTTGTTCAAGGTCACACAGGTAACAGAATTCATATTTTCTAGACCCAGGGTCAGGGTTTTTTAAAATTTTGTACCACATAGTCTTCTGCCTATGCTGGTTAACAGGGACAGATAAGGGACCAAACTTGTGATTTCATTGATGTAGGGAACTCTCCAATGAGAAAATACTGTGTCTGTCAATGCAGGTTGGTATTTTCTCTGCAATTTATAGTCTGAAAGAACTTCCTCTACAACTGACAAGTGGCTTACTCGGGGTTATACAGTCAGTGTATAAACATGCTGGTGTATATCATGAGCAAGATTTGAACCCAGATCTCTCTAAGTCCATGCCTCTGTCTGTTATGCCATGCTATTTCCTGTATATTCTCATTAAATTGAATTGAACTGAGTTTAACTGGATAGGTTAAAGGGGGTCTCTTTGTGGGGTGATACATGAACCCAAGGGAGTGACTTAGTCTTCCTGCTTTGGCGGGGCTGAACAATCTGCACCATATTCCCAGATTTGTTTTAAGGAGGCTGCTAATGGTGCAGGCCCCTTTATAGAACGAAGGGAAGGAAGAATCTAGGGAAGTGTGGGGCATTTGAATCCCTCCTAATCCTTACCACGATGAAGGTCGTTAAAAGGAACGTGCTCATTGCCATGACAGAGAAACTGTCCAGGAACCAGGTGCACCAGATGACAGCATTGGAGACTCCCCTGTTTTTCAAGCTCTCCTTTAGCCTCATCTCCTTCTCCAGCACGATGCTCTTCACCACCATAGATACAGAGTAGATCCAGGCCAGCACCATGAAGACCGGGAAGCAGCGGTTCAGAGTGATCATAAAGCTGCTGATGCCAAGGAAGAAAGGAGGCCCACGGGAGAGAAGGTACAAAGAACACCGTTGGGAATGCAGCACACTCGTGGGTTCCAGAGCAATGACTGGAATGAAATCACACCTCTATCTATAGGACTGCCCACTGACTTCTTCCCAGAGATGTTACTATTTCTTTGGAATGGGCTGGTCTTCTGGCTTTAGGTCGGTATATTTCATCCAGTTCAATAGGCATTTGTTAAACTCTTGCTAAAATAAGAACTCTTAACTTTTTTTTATATTATGGACCCCTCTGGCAATCTAGTGATAATGATGTTTTAAATGCATAAAATAAAAGGCATTACAAAAGAAATTGATTATATTAAAATACAATTATCAATTAAAAAACAAGTCCAGGTTAAGAACCCTTGTGCTACAGGGTCATAGTGGGAAAGAACATGAAATATGAAGCCAGAAGACCAGGTTCTGCTACTTACTGACTGTGATCTTGAAGAAGCTGATTCACTTTTGTGACTCAGGCTCCTCATCTGTAAAATGAGGCATTGGGACTAGATGATCCCTAGGGTCCTTTCTATCACTATAATTGTAAAAGATGGCCAAAGCATTGTGCTAAGCACTAATGATACAAAGGTACAAAAAAAAAACAATTCCTGTTTGAGCTTACATTTATATTCACAAACATAATGTGACCAACTGCATACTGCATCCATCTGGGCTGGCAGTTAGGGCAAAGAATGATTTCCTATTACTACCCCAAGAAGAAATCTGAACACTTTTTTAATCTTTGTATTTCCAGTGCCTGGCACAGTGTCTTGCACATAGTAGATGCTTCTCAATTAAACTGAGGTCATTTGAGAAGCCCCCTCAACTAGAACCCAAGTGGACAGTCATATAAACAAAGAGTAGGTTGGTGGTAAATCAAAGCATTTAGGCCCTGCCACTTTCTACTAAATGAAATTTAGACATCTTCATGGTACAGAAGATACAGTCAAGAAGTTCAAATATGGCAAGCTACCTCTCTCAGCCTGTTTCCTAATCTATAAAATAAGGATCCCTAAGTTTCTTCACTTCTCTAAATTCATCATTCTATGAATAAATCTAATCTTCCCCATGAATCCCATGAAGGCCTACCTCTTTGGGGGACTGGATGCTAAATGCCTAATTAGAACAGATTTCTTTAAGATTGTAGCTGATTCTGAATTCAGGATTGTCTTCACTTTAACTATTTATTGGATATCCTCAATGAATAAAGTTACATTTGTTGTCCAGAATCAATGTAGTATTTAATGTTCCAGTCAAAACACAATATGACTTTTCCATGTGTGAAAAAACATGTGTTCAGTTTGTTAGTAGAACCCTAAATTGATGTTATTTATCATTAAAAATGGTTAAATCATGTAACAGTCCCACATGGGAAAGTTTCATCATCATAGTACCCAGCACATGGTAAGCATCTAATAAACTCTTATGGACTGCCTGGGGAAACGGGCTGGTCTTCCAGAAAGCTCACAAAGCCTGTACCACAGGGATCTGACACAAGGAGTCCCTCACAATGCTCATCTTAACGACTGGGGTCCTCCTCTTACCATTCCTCCCCACTGCCGCCATCTCCCTACCGTCTTCTCTCCCTCCCACCATGGTTCAGAACTGTCTAGTTGGGTGAGCCTCCCCTGAACCCCTTCCCTCTCCTCCCTCTCAGGAAGGACAGCAGATGTGACCAGAGGTAGCTGGTATTGGGGGTTGAAGTCCTCCCTTTGTAAGAAGAATTACTGGGCTATGAAAGAGATGGAATCACAGGCCGGCCTGGCTTCGGTTCACTCCTGCCCTGCCCCACACAGTCCTGTAACACGTACATCTCAGGAAACTTTCATAGGATTGCAGGGCGAGAGCTGGAGGGGACCTCGTTGGCCTTTGGTCCCTGTTGCACAGATGAGATTGTGTCTTTCCCAGGGTCACACAGATGGTCACTGCAGAAATGAGGTGGAATCCTGACTCCAGTCCAGTCTCCTTCCTCCCTACCCTCCAGGTATCTCTGCTTGTGTGTTAGGGATCTCCACCAGGCACTGGCTCCGACCATCTTTGGGAAGTGCGGTTGCCGTGGCTAGAAGGAATGAACTCTTATCCCCATAAGCAGAACCATAAGACCAGCTGTTGAGTGGCTGCTGGCCATCAAGGATAGGGTTTTAATAGTGAGCCTGTGTTGGCAGGGGAAGGACTGCCCTACAAACTAAAGGCATGCCTTCCTTCTATCCTCGGGGATCTGTGCTTTCACTGGGTAGGAAATTCCCAGTGAGGAAACCCTCAAGCCAGGCTGACCAGTATCTACTGGACCACAGAGAGCTTATACTGTTGACCATGGTCACAGGGAGGTAAACTATGCTGTCCAGGGCCATGGAGCCAGGAGATGTCAGAGGCTGAACTTGAACCCCGTCTTCCTGACTCAGGACAGGCTCTGTGGCCTTTCTCCCATTCCTTTACATTTTTTATCAAACAGCCACCATGTTAAAGCTAATTAGTGAAGAGGCTGCATTATTCAGTAGCTCCTAGAAACCAGACTGAATTCAATGCAGAGCCTTGGTTTGGTGGAGAAAGGCCTGGCGTGCTTAAAAAGACCAAATGCACTACAGAGTCTGAAATTCATGAGCCTTGGCCCTTCTCCCCAAGGTCACCCTTTATGACTTTCTACTTATGTATTTTGTAAATCTAACTTTGGTTGTTTTAGTTTTTCCTTCTTTCACCTTTCTTCCTAAGATCTGTTAGAATTCTCTAGTTCCATGATTCTCTATCAAATGGACAAAAATACTTTTATTTTCTTCCATCCTACTTTCTTTGATGCTCTTCCCATCAGAGCAGGGAAACAATGGTTCCATGGAACATCGCTCATTTTCCCCAGCTTGGCCACCTGGCCGCCTCCCTCCTCTCTTTCCCTCTCCCCCCAGGAATTCTCTCTCTGGTCCCTGACTGAGACCAAAGACTGAAAGGGTCGCATCCTTCCTGACACCACAGGTACCTCCCAGCTGCCCCAACTAGCTGATCATGGAAGGAGATCAAGGAAGGCTCTGACTCACACATCATCTACAAAGCAGGGGTATGGCATTTGCTGCAGATAGACTCCGATGGGCACTTCTGCTTGGGTCTGGCTCCTTATAATCCCTTGTTCAATCATGTCCTGGAGATAGGCAAACCCGCCCCAAATGTAACGGAAGTCTTCCACTGGATCAGCTCTTGGACCAGGATCCCAGTATCTGAGAAAAACAAGGTGGAAAAGGCCCAGCTTCAGTGGGATGGACTGTGCACAGTGTTGCCATGTTCTAATCTCCTGAGGCTCTTACTTTAGCAGTTAAAAACTCAACTCAAACTCTTTCCCTGAGACTTTCAAATTCTGTTGTGAAATGAAAAGGGCTTAGATCTCACCTAATTACACCAGGAATTTAGGAAGAACTCATTGTACTTTGTGGGCTGGTTTAGCAATGCTGTCACTATCCTATTCATTCAAGGAAGCTGGGAGTCACTAAATGTAATCCTTCTGGTAAACTGGAGGAACCCTAGGCCTTGCTATCTGTCCTAATGCAACATCCTTTGGACTTCCAGGTCTTCTCATCCTCAGTTACAGTCAGGGCTGCTTAAAAAGGGATTACCTGGCTATTTCAACTTTTATCTCAAGGACTTAGTGCAGTATTGGCACATAGTAAATCTTAATAAATACTTTCTCATTCATTCAGGAATATCATCATTGTCATTTAAAGAAAGGTGCAACACAGAGCCTATATAATGAAATATCTGTTGCAAGTGCTAAGGACTAAGGAAGGCCAAAAGCAATGGATCTCGACTATTTTTAGATATTAACTCACATTAAAACAAGCCTTTTGGTTACAGCAAATCCTGAGTCTTTTTGTGTTTGATATACTCATTGCAGTTGGTATAAGGGGAGTGGGCAATGAAGGCCACAGGCTTCGCTAACTTGGGCATGGAATGGCAGGCACCATTACCACATGTGGGGGGATCCATTGGAAGTAGATGAGGGGATCACCTGTCTTTGATCTTATTTGTTTTTTCCACTGCGTCTATGTCCATGCGGATCTTGTACTTCACATGGCGTGGTGGTAAGCTGTTCCAAGGAGAGATATCAGAGAACACTACTCCGGCCCAAAATCGATTCTGTTCCAGCAGGGAGAGGGCTCGGTGGGTGAGCTGGATTTCATCATCATAACTTTCAAATTTATCCAGGAGCAAGCACTGCAGATAATAACAAAGTTAAGAGAGCTGGAGGAACTCCAAGTAGCAAGGACTCATCTTCCCTTCTCCATCGCTCCAATAGTAGGAGGGATGAACTGCTGTCCTGGGGAGATTGACCAGGATACAAGGAGAGACCCAAATCAGTGTTTGTTTAGCTCCAAAGTGCAGCGGGAGTCATCTAAAACAAGAACAGGAAAGGTGTTTGGAAATGCTGAATTGCTCTCTGGTTCCAATAGATTCAGGGAGGGCTACATTTATGCAGCTGTTCCTAGCTGAACAAATAAGCAACTGCCTTGAGTGATAAGAATGTTAAGGCCTCTGCCTGTCCAGCATGGAGGAGAGAGGGACTGGGGTCATGTTGGATACAGGGCTTTCAAGATTAGAAAAAAGACAGACTTGGCCCCCCGGATAGAGCTCACCTACTTATATCGTGAATTTAGGAAGAATTTTATTGTGTACTGTGGACTAGTTTAGCAATGCTGTCATTATTCCATTCTTATCTAAGTTCAAACATACAGAATATAAACAGCTGAAATAGAAAGTGGGAAAAGGAGGAAGAAAATCCAGAACTAAATAGTTCCAGAAATCAGTTCCTACCCCATCTCAAGGCAGATATTGAAGGCAGAGAAGAAACCTGGAATTGTCCAGTAAGCCTAGTTCTTCCCTTTGGCTGCCTCCCACCAGACAATCCTTCCCAATAGCAAAATGGATAACTTTAAAAAAAAATGTTAGGTGATACCTATGTTAGTAGCTCTCCATAATATCTCAGTGTACTTATGTTTGCTTAATTGCTTAATTCCTTATCACTGTGGTGCTTTAATGGTTTTGGGGGTCTTAGTGGGGTCCATGTTTCCATCTTAGAACATAAACTCCCTGAGGGCAGGAGGTCTAGCTCCTGACTGGGTTACATTGTTCTCAGGATATCATGCTTACTCAGGAAGTTACTGACTCATTAGTCCTCACAGGAGCTGCTAGAGGCTGTGGGGCCCTGAATGAATTCCTTTATTCCCTCTGGGGGAAAAGAGCCACAGACTCTCCAAGATTCGTGTAGATGGGCCATGGTGAAAAAGCTCATACAAGTCAACCATTTAAATAGGAAAGAACTGATACAACTAAATTACAACTAAACTTGTCAGAAAACATAGAGATGCAGAACCCTCCAAGTTACAAAGAGCTGGGTTTCACTCCTGCCTTAATTACTGGCTCTGTGACCCTGGACAAATCATTTCTCTGAAACTCAATTTCCTCATCTGTAAACTAGAGCTAATGCTAGTACCTAATTACTGACGCTATTACATCAGCTAGAATCAAATGTGCTGCCACATGGTGCAATTTTCCCCTCCAGAACCCCTCTTGTAATCAACTCTCTCTCCTCTCTCTGTTGATTATCTCCACTGGATCTTGCACATGGCGTCTTGGATCATAACTCTTTTCATGATGACTTCCCCATTAGACGGTGAGCTCCTTGAGGGCCTTTCTTTGTATCCCCAGGGTTTAGTAGAGTGCCTGGCACACAGTAGGTACCCAAACCTGACTTTCCTCATACAGTTACCCTATTGATTCTGGTCCTTTCTGCAGTTTGTCTAGAATATTGCAATAGCCTCCATATTGGTCTCCCTTCCTCCACTCTCCCCACTCCAGTCCATCCTCCACTCTGCTACTAAGAGATTTTCCTTAAGATCAAATCTTTCCATGTCACTCTGCTATTCAGTAAATTCCACTGCCTTTCCATGACCTCAACGACAAAATAGACACTTTCTGATTTAGTGTTTAAAGCCCTTCGCAGCATGGACCCAGCCTCATTGGAAACTGCTCCCCATCCCGCAGTCTGGGATGCAGCCAAGCTGGCCTTATCTCTGCTCTCACACACAACGCTCCCATCTCCCTACTCCCATACTTCCTATCTCTCTGTCCCTGCCATGCCCAGTGCCTGGAATGCACTCTCCCCGCAGTTCTGCTCGTGGAATGCTTTTTCCTTTAAGACAAAGTTCAAGAGCCATTTTCTTTGCAAAGCCTTTCTTAATTCCCCCAAATCGAGTGCCCTGCTCTGCCAGGTATTTAAATATTTTGGATGGTTTCTCTTTATATTTCGCTTGCCTACGTTTTTGTTTTCTTCTCCATTAGAACGTGTGTTCAAATCTTGTTTCATACACTTATTAGCTGTGTGAGCTTAGTCAAGTTACTTAACCTATATTAGCTTCAGTTTCCTCACCTGAAAAATGAAGAATATAAACCAGGTGACTGTGAAGTTGAAATAAAATGATATAGCTCCTCCAGAATAGGAATTATTTCTTTCTTTGTCTTTGGATTCTCAGTTCTAGCACTATTCCTGGCCCAAACTTAATAATGTTTATTATTATTATTATATATGTATTTTATTTATATTTTTATATATAATTATATATTAAAATAATAATGTTTATTGATTAGTTGAAGGTATCAGATAAGGTAAAAAGATGGTACAAAGATGTCTTATTTTCTTTGAATCCTGGAAAGAAAGTACAAGATTGGTCTGAATTAGTGCTCATCCAATACAACGCGCAGCTTTCCACTGACATATACTGATAAGGTTTTGTCATCTAGAATTGAGTATCTAGAGGACTGTGAGTTCAGTATGTATCTTACTGGCCAGGGAAGACCAGCATGGATGTAGATACCCTGTTGATAGGGTCTGGGTATCTATCATGCTGGCTAAGATGGAACAATTGTCATCTGTGGAGCTGAAGTAAGAATATAAGTAAATGCATTTGAGAGCTGGAGACTTCCATTGGAGTACGTGACATTGGTGAATAGAAGTATTGTAGCACTGGCTTAATCCTCAAACTGGCCACCCAGTTTAGCCTTTCATGATTGGTAGCAAGAGTAGCTATGAGATAAGTTATCTAAGTGATATAGGCCAAGAAAAGGCAGCAGGACCCTCAGATTCTCAAGCTTTCCATGCCATTAGGCACCCAACTGTTTGGAGGGATTATGAATTAGAGTTGTACAAGAGAACACTAAATGACAAGAGGTGTTCAGTACATAGCCCATGGATCACATGTGGCCCACGACACTCCGGAATATAGCCCAAAATGAATTTTAAAAAAATTAGGAAATATGTGACAACAATTTAAAAATACAACAAAATATAGACATAGTAATAAATGTTTTTCAAAGTCTTTATGTGGCCCATAGAAATCCCCATGTATAGTTAGTGACCCCTGTTTCTTTTTTAACTTTGACACCACTGCCCAGGATCACCTTTACAAACCCCCAGGGTTCTTGAACCACTAAATGGGAACCACTACGACAATAATATGCCATTTTACTGGGCATGCACAGGCCTACTCAAGCAGGAGCTATGAAATTACCATTGTGGGCAGGGTGTTGTGGGAGAGAAGTATTTCTCCATGTAACACTTTCTGTTCAGACCAACATTGAGAATTTGAGAATGGGCAAGTCAAGGAAGCATTATCCTGACTGGGAACCAAGGAGTCTGGAGTTCTTGTAGATAACAAGTCGATAGGGCACAACCAGCGAATTTTCCCTGTAGATTCCCGGACATGCTGCAGCCTGAGCAGAAGGCCCACTGGAGTCTAGAAGAACTCTGCCGAGATGGGGGGAGAAAGAGGGCTGAATCCAGGGCTCATCACTCACTTTCTGCCCAATATTCCAGCCATAGGGAGACCACGGGATGTCATCTATAGAAACTAACTAGTTAGGGCCTAGAGACATTGAGGGCCCTGGCCCTCTATGGGCCCAGCATTGAGACTACCAGCCGGTGAGTCTATAGATTCTGGAGAGATTCTGGGTCACCAAAGACCTGGCTGGCAAATGATCACCCAAGGACAATGCTTCAGACGGATCACCAGGATAGCCAAACAATAAAGCCTTTAATGGACTGCGTTACCAGGTACTTTGCATATGGCATCAACGTGCAGCCCTGATGGGAGTGTTATGTACTTTATACCTGTATGGGTATTCGGGATGATTACCTGCGGTGAGGCTATATGCTTAATACTGATTACGAGATGGCCTGTGCATGTACCTGAGTACCCAGTTTGATTTGCACGGATTGCAAATATTTTCCTGGGAGGGAGGGAAGCCCTGGAGTGTAGTTCCAAATTCACAGGTTTGAGACAGGAAAAGCTACTGATTTCTGAAAAAAAGGCCAGGACATCAGAATACTGGAGAATTATGCCAGGATGAGAACTTGGTCAGGAAAATGAACTTGGCAAAATGAAAGGGCAAATAGGGTTGGGTCTGGGGAGGCCCAGGTATTCCTCAGCACTTTGAGGGAAAAATATACTGAAGATGGCAGTAAGGAAAGCAAGGCTACCAGAGCATTATTTTCTGAAGGATCCAAATTGCGATGACCCAAAAGGCAAATCAGTACAGCAGAAAGAGAGCTGACTCTGGAATAAAAGGATCTGGGTTCAGATGGCACCTCTGATGCTGACTACCTCTGTGAGGCTGGTTAAGTCAGTTCCCTGGGCTTCAGTCTCCTTATCCGTAAAATAAGGAGAGTGGACTCGATGTCCTTTTTGGCTATGATCCTATTGCAAAATATGGGAGTAAGCAGGCTTATGTAATATTACCAATGATGACATGTATTTGAGAAATAACATCTAATCCAGCCTCTTATTTTACCCATAAAGAAATGAGTCTTTTTTAAAGCTAGAAAAAAAATAAGAAAATTCATCTGGAAAAAGAAAAAATCAAAAATATCAAGGAAATTAATGGGAAAAAACCCCACAAAGGATAGTGGCCTAGTAGTACCAGACCTAAAACTCTATTATAAAGCAGCAGTCATCAAAATTATCTGGTACTGGCTAAGAACTAGTGATAGATCAATGGAATAGGTTAGGTACACAAGACACAGTAATCAATAATCATAGTAATCTAATGTTTGAGAAACCCAGATTCCAGCTTCTGGGATAAGAAGTCACTATTTGACAAAAATTATTGAGAACATCAGAAAGTAATATGCCAGAAACTAACCATCAACCAACATCTCACACCCTGTACCAAGATAAGATCAAAATGGGTACATTATGATGAAAGAGTAATACCTAAGTTAATTAGGAAAGGAAGGAATAATTGACCTGTCAGATCTTTGGAGAAGGGAAGGATCTATGACAGATAAGAAAAAGAGAACATTATGAAATGCAAAGTAGATAATTTTGATTACATTAAATTAAAAAGCTTTTGCACCAACAAAACCAATGCAGCCGAGATTAGAAGGGAAGCAAAAAGCTAGGAAACAATTTTTCAGACAGTGTTTCTGGTGAAAGTTTCATTTCTCAAAATATATAGAAGATTGAGTCAAATTTATAAGAATTCCAATTTTTCCCCTCTTTCTCCCCAACCCCTCCCCTAGATGGCAGGATGACCAATACATTTTAAATATGTTAAAGTATAAATTAAATACAAAATAAGTATACATATCTAAACAGTTATTTTGCGTACAAAAAGAATCGGACTCTGAAATATTGTACCTGTGAAGGAAATAAAAAATGCAGGCAGGCAAAAATAGAGGGATTGGGAATTCTATGTAATAGTTCTTAGTCATCTCCCAGAGTTCTTTCACTGGGTGTAGCTAGTTCAGTTCATTACAGCTCCATTGGAACTGATTTGATTCATCTCATTGCTGAAGAGAGCCACGTCCATCAGAATTGATCATCATATAGTATTGTTGTTGAAATATATAATGATCTCCTGATCCTGCTCATTTCACTCAGCATCAGTTTCTGTAAGTCGCTCCAGCCTTTCTGATATCATTCTGCTGGTCATTTCTTACAGAACAATAATATTCCATAATATTCATATACCACAATTTATTCAGCCATTCTCCAGTTGATGGGCATCCACTCAGTTTCCAGTTTCTGGCCACTACAAAGAAGGCTTGTGCATACTCTTTGATCCAGTAGTGCCATGATTGGGTCTGTATCCCCAAGAAATCATAAAAGAGGGGAAAGGAACCACTTGTGAAAAAATGTTTATAGTAGCTCTTTTTGTGGTGGCAAAGAATTTAAAAATAAGTGAATGCCCATCAATGAGGGAACAGTTGAATAAGTCATATTATATGAAAGTAATGGAATATTATTATTCTATAAGAAATGATGAACAGATTGACTTTAGAAGAAGATTTTAGAAGATTTAGATTAATTGATGCTGAATGAAGCAAGAAGAACCAGGAAAACATTGTACATAGCAGCAGTAAGACTGTATGATGATCAACTATGATAGACTTGGCTCTTCTCAGCAATTATGTGATCCAAAGCAATTCTAATAAACTTTGGATGAAAAATGCCATCCACATCCAAAAAGAGAACTTTGGAAACTGATCGCATATCAAAACATACTATTTTCATCTTTTTTTGTTGTTTTTTTGTTTTATCGTGTTTTTTCCCTTTTGTTCTGAATTTTCTCTCCCAACATGACTCATGTGGAAATGTGTAAAAAAGTAATATATGTGTATAATTTAAAAATTAAAAATAAAGATTAAAAAAGAGTCCCAGGCACATGAAGGGATTTCTCAAAGGTCACACAAGCTATGTCAGTTGGGAGATTTTAACCTAGGCCTTCTGACTCATGAACCAGGGAGCTCTCCCACAATATCACATGGATTTTGGAGTGAAAAAGAATCTTTACAATTCATGGATCTAATCTTCCATCAGCATTCCCTCTTATTTACCCTCCTGAATGGCAGCCATCTCGCTTCTCTTTCGAACATTTCAAATGATGGAAAGCTCATTTTCTTACACAACAATCTATTTAGTTGTTGAAAGACTCTACTTGTTGAAAAGGTCTTCCGTTTTCCTAAATTCTCCTCTCATAGCTCTAATCCATCAGCTCTAATTTTAACCTCCAGAATAAATCTAATTTTGCTTTTATAGGAGAGCTTTTCACATATTCAAAACTGGTGGGCATTTATCCATTAAGTTTTTTCTTTGTAGTTTCTTCAAATGTTCTTCATGTGACATTGTTTTCATGCCCCTCACCCTCCTAGTCATCCTTCCCTTGATACTCTTTTGTTTGTTATCATTCCTCACAAAATGTGGTGTCTTTAATTGAATACAATCTTGCAGAATCGATCTGACCAGAGCAAGATTATAATGGAAGTGTTATCCAGAACAAAGGTCTCACAAAATCTCAAGGAAGGCTTTCAGCACATTGGATTGATCTGGAAAGTGAGAGGTACAGGAAGGTACAGACAAGATTTGTCCTGGGGGAGGCAGTAGGGAGGGGAACAGGGGACAATATAACCACATAAATGAAACCATGATGCATCTGAGTAGCTAAAAGCTCACCTGGTCATTGGAAGCAGCTTTTCCCTCTCCTTTCCCTCTTCCCAATAACCCTATCTTAGCCTATTCTGTCCAGCGTCAGGACTTTCCAACCATCCTGTGAGAAACTACAAGACTCTGACTGCAGCCTCCTGCACCTCTCCCCATCTTCCCATCCCCCCCCAGAACTTCAGTCTCACTCCTGAGTTCTCCAGTCTGGGAGACAGCCACATGCCATTTTTTCAGTCTGAGAGATAAAAAGAAAGAAAACAAAGGAAGCTTTGTCAACTGGCCAAGAGATAGGAAAAAGAAAACTTGGTATATGAGAAAATTGAAGTGCCTGAGATTGAAATGACAATGGGCTAAGAACATCGTTATTATCAAAGGAAATTGAATTGTTTCCTTTTAAAAAAAATCCTAATATCATTCCTATAAACTTTGTAATCTGAAGAGATGCTGTATTTTTGAAAGTTATTTCTACTAGAAACAGCAACAGGCTAAACTGGAATAGGATCTGGCTAATTGGATTAACCATCTGGGCATTTTACAAATGTCCATCTGTCAGATAATCAGTCAAGAAACATTTATGAAGCACCTACTATGTGCCAGGCACTGTGCTAAGTGCTGGAGATACAAAGAAAAGCAAAAGACAGTTCTTGCCCTCAAAGATCTCATAGTCTGATGTCAGCAACTTGTTATATTTCATATATATATATGAAATACATATATATACACACATATGTAGGTAACTTATAATATTTTTATTGTATTTTTAGAATAGTGAAAGCCTAAAACCCATGTACCTGGTATATGGGATTTTAAAAAAATGTCTAGAAATCCTGATTGGGGATTAGTGAGAAGGATCATTTTTATAAGTACTTTGAACTCTGCGTGTAAATTTTGGCTTTTATTATTTACTAATGTTATGCCACAGTTTTCTTTTATTGTCCTGACTCAGTTTCCCTAATTGTCCTGACTCAATTTCCCTAAATTGTCCTGCCTCTGTTTCCCTGAATTGTTCTGCCTCAATTCTTAATTATTCTGGTCAATCCTGCAACACTACTTCTCCCTCCTAATCATGATGATCCAGATAAGGGGAAGACATTCTATCTTAGACATCATTAGAATGTCCAGTACCTTTCCGCATTTTGTAATCTCAATTTGCCTAGGACCAAACCATGGATCCATTTGGTCCCAGCATATCTCTCCCTTTCCAATAAAATATTATAACTCTCTAATCTCTATCTTGCCTCAGTTTCTCTGGCATTACACTAACAGTATGGACTTGGATAAGTTATTTCATCTCCCTAATATAAATTGAGACTTTGGGTGGGGGTGGAAAGAGTGGTCCTGGGTTAGAAATCTTAAACCCTCCTGGCCTCTTTGCAAAGCCTGGACCGGGCCAAAGGGATCCCATTGCTGTCAGGGGATCTCTCAGCCCTCATTCGTCACATCTCAACATCCCTAAGTCACAATTTCTTCATTTTTAAAATGAGTAAATAAGTGCTGAGATCCTTTCCATATCTAGATCTTAGATTTAGAAATTAGATCCTACCTGGAATCCTATGAAATGTCTGGACATTTAAAGGGTACAACTATTGTTGACTTGTTTGAGGAAATCCTTGATCTGAGTCTGCCATTACACTGATATCTAAGATCTCTCTAAGCTCTAAACCTTATGTTTCTACAAGTATATTCATTGAAAGTATATCATATATACTTTTTTCCAGCAAGCTTAAAACACTCCATCCAACTCCCTACTGTCTTACTGGATTGATTGGTTTTGATAATTCCTCCTATTGGCTACAAAAAATTCTGACTTATCAAAAGGGGGAATTTTCACACATGTTGTCATTCCAAATAGATGTAATCTATAAAAAATAGCCATTCTTCTTCTTTTCAAATCAAAAGATTCAGAATGTATCCTGTCCTCTTCTGTTCCTCATGTACTTTTTCTGGTTTGAAAAGCACAGTGGGTCGAAGCCAGAGCTACACCCTGGGGCAAAAACAGTTGAATTGAGGTTGGTGACAGCAGCCCAAGAAGATAGTCTCAACATGGAAGCCTATAGAAGAAGCAATAGTCTTTCTCACCTTTATTCCACTGGGGATGAAAAGAAAGGCCTGAAGTTATGCAACAGAACTATCTGATAGAGGATGGTGAGATATGGGGACATAAACCACTTAAAAGAAGGAGAAAGCATATCTTTTGGATGTGAGCTCCTTGGGCAAAGCCTAGCTTCTGTGCCGAGCTAGGCTATTCTTGATATGTGTCCCAGGAACATTCCACGAGCTCTAGCCAGAAGCCCTTCTTGTATCTCAATCAGGAATTAGCATATGAATTTAAAGCAGCTCATCAGGAAGCTGTTTTAGGTTTACTTTAAGGGCCCAGTGTTTTTTCAAGCTATCCACAGAGAAAGAAAATCAGGAAACCACATCTGGTTCCTATATGCTCTATGGGTCAGCTAGGTGACACGTGGATAGAGTATTGGACCTGGGGTCAAAAAGACTTGCATGTATAATCCTGTCTCAGACATTTACTACCCGGGGGCAAAGTGTTAGGTTCTATCAGTTTTGCTTTCCCCATATGTAAAAAGGGAACATTAATAGCAACTACCTTCCAAGTTGTCATAAGGATCAAATGAGGTGAATGCATAAAATGTTTTGCAAAACTTACAATGATAAATGAAAGCTTGCTGCTATCGGAAATCATTATGGTCTCTTAGAAATCTAACATATGGTCCCTTAGAGGTATGTGTATGTATATGCATATGAATCTTTAAGTAAACATGGATAGGTAAACCTTTAGTTAAATTTCTTGTTTAAAAAATTATATAAATTAGTGTGCTTCTGAAAGTCAAGATGGCCATAACTCTCCCATATTCACTTCTAACCAACCATAAAATAACACCATAAAACAAGATATCATAGTCAAATTACAGAACTATCAGATCAAGGTAAAAATACTTCAAATGGCCAGAAAGAAACAAATCAAAGGACCAGCAAAACCAGCAAAAAGATGGAGTGATAAAATCTTTTAGCCTCTCCCAAATTGGAAAATTGGCAAGAAAGGTCCATCTCATTTGAATAAAAGGGGAACACAGTGCAGGATAGGAAGCATCCCAGCTAGCCAATTGCAAACCGCACCTCAGCAATCCAGTGGGAGAGCCTGAAACCTAGTGCTGTGAAGTACCCCCATGTGCCTCTCCATGGCTAGGGGAATGGGCAGATGCCAGCTTGGAGAACTGCCCCAGGCAAACAGGAAACCTCCAATGGCCAGGCCTCCCTTTGCTTCAGCATAGCCCCAATGTATGGAATAAACTGAGTGAAGACTCTCTCATAAGGATGAGGCTTCTGAGAATTATGACTTGAGATTTTGCAATAACAAGTTAAACTATAGCTAAAAAGCTGCAAGTGTTGGATTGTCTTGAATGAACTTTCCCCTCCTGTTTCTCACCAGCTCTTAATTATCATTTAAGTACTTCTTTTAAAGGCGATTTATTCTTTTGTTTCTGGGATAGATTTCTGTGTTTAGACTATAAGCCTGGACTCCCCCAGACAATGGGAAAAAAGGTCAAAGGGGATTTAGTCTTGTGTTTTGCAGTTTGTGCTTTGCACTTTTTTACTGACAAACATTTTGTCATGCGGGAGTTGCCCTTTCTCAAGAAAGATTTTAATAAACCCTCTTTTGCTTTTCTTACTCTGAGAGTCTCTGATTGTTTTCATGGTCGAGGCTGTCCCACACATCAGGCAAATAGATAGACACCAATCCTATCAGTGCCTAAGCAAATAGGCAGCTACCAGCCCTAGGCCAGCCACATGCTTCTGTGTAGCCTTAGGGAAACAGAAACACTCTATTAGCCTGGGCCCCAGGACCAAGAAACCTGAAACAGTACTCCTTCCACACTGGGAGCAGAGGTAAATTTGTTTTTCAAGCTTAAATTTAAAAGAAAGTAAAAGAGCCTCTCCCTGCCACCCCACCCCAAAAAAATGAGAAAAAAAAAAAAAAAAGAAAGAAAATCTGACCATAGCAAATCTAACAGAGAAGATAGATACAAACTCTGGGGAGGACAACACTGTCAAAACATCTATGGGGAAAGCCTGGAAGAAAAATGGGAATTGGTCTCAAGTCCAAAAAAAAGTCATGGAAGAGCTCAAAAATGATCTTAAAAAATTATATAAGACAGATACAAAAAAAATGGGAAAAGAAATGAAAATGATATAAAAGAATTATGAAAAGGAGTCAATAGTTTAGAAAAAGAAAACCACCACTTGATAGAACTAGCCAAATGGAAAAGGAAATATAAAAACTGAGGAAAACGACTCCTTAAAAGTTAGAACTGGGCAAGTAAAAGCTAATGACTATGAGGCATAAAGAATCAAACAAATTCAAAAGAATGGGGGAAAAAAAGGAAAAAATGTAAAATACTTCATTAGGAAAAAACCCAACAAATCAGGAAAAATGATCCAGGAAAGACAATGTCAGAATCACTAGACTACCTGAAAGCCATAATCAAAAGGAAGACCCAGACATCATCTTTCAAGAAAATATAAAGGAAAATGCTCTGATATCCTGGAATCAAAGGGCAAAATAGGTATTGAAAGAATCCACAAATAAATTCAGGAAAGAAAATCCAAAATAAAGTCTCCAAAGAATATCATAGTCAAATTACAGAACTATCAGATCAAGGTAAAAATACTTCAAATGGCCAGAAAGAAACAAATCAAATACTGAAAAGCAACAATCAGGATTACACAAGACTTAGAAGCTGCAACATTAAAGGACTGGAAGTGAAGGAACATAATATTCTGAAAAGCAAAAGAGCTAGGACAACAACCTACAATCACCTACTCAGCAAAATTAAGAATAATGTCTCAAGGGAAAGAATGGTCATTAAGTTAAATGGAAAAATTTCAAGTTCTCACAAGGAGAAGAGCAGAATTGAACAATTTGATCACCAATATCAAGACCTACAAGATGCCTAAAAGTATTATTAGAAGGAATATACATAGAGAGAGTACAGTTTTAAAGTAAATTGGAGGGAATGACATAAAAAATAAGGGATGAGAAAGGGGAGTACATTGGTTGCAGAAAGAAGGAAGGGGTAGAATGGGATAGATTATTTCACACGAAGAAGCACAAAGCACTTATTACAGTGGAGTAAAAGATGGAAAGTTGGGCAGTAGGCATCACTTGACTCTTACTCTCATCAGTATTGGCTCAAAGAAGGATTGGTATACACAATGAGTTGAATACAGAAATATGTTACCTGACAGGAAAGTAGGAGATGAGATTAAGTAAAGGTGGGAAAGGAGAGGGGGAACTAACAGAAGAGAAGGCAGAAAAGAGGAAAGGGTAAAAATGATGTAAACTGTGTCCCTTTTAATTTTCGGGGGGGGCCTGATGTAAACTGTGCCCCCTTTAATCTGGGGGGGAAGGGTTGGATAGGAACCTTTGGGGGAAGGATGCTCTTGGGTCTCCATAGTCCCAGCCTCTGGGAGGGGCCACACCCATTCTTAATGGAAACTTCCAGATAAGTAATCTCATTCAATTGTAAATCTCAGGTGAACAGCTCTCCAGCTCAGGGACAGGACAAACCCAATAAAAGTGAAGGCCTGTCAATCCATCTCAGCTAATTCCTAATCTGGAGTTTGCCCGCTAAGAAAGCTTTTTTCTTAGCGTAAATAAACCCATTCTTGCCACAAATCTTGCAAACGGAAAAAGAACAGGAAGAAAAAATAGAATTGAGGGAAATATACAGTTAGAAATCCTAACTGTGAATGTGAATGGGATGAACTCTCATAAAATGGAAGGAGAGTGGATCAAAAACCAGAATCCTACAAGTGTGTTTCTTATAACACACTTGAAGCAGAAAGATATACATAGAGTAAAGGTGAGGGACTGAAGCAGAACCTATTAGATAATTTAGATTTTTTAAATTAAAAAGCATTTGCACAAACAAAACTTAATAAAACCAAGATTAGGAGAAAAACAGAAAGCTGGGAAACAATCTTTACAGCAAATGTCCTGGATAAAGGCTTCATTTCTCAAATATATTGAGAACTGGGGGGGGGGGGGGGGGGGCAGCTAGGTGGTGCAGGGGATAGAGCACCAGCCCTAAAGTCAGAAGGACCTGAGTTCAAATATGACCTTAGGACACTTAATACTTCCCAGCTGTGTGACCCTAAGCAAGTCACTTATCCCCAATTGCCTCAGCAAAAAAACCAAAAATATATATATTGAGAACTGAGTCAAATTTATAAGAATACAAATCATTCCCCAATTGATAAATGGTCAAAGAATAAAAACAGGTAGTTTTCAGATGAAGTAATCAAAACTATCTATAGGCATATAAAAAAGAGCTCTAAATCTGATTTCTGTGGTACTACCTCACACCTACCAGATTGGTTAATATGGAAAAAAGGATAGGGCAACCAACCGTTTGATTTAGCAAAACCATTCCAAGATCTGTGTGACAGAGATCATAAAAAAGGGAAAACGACTTACATATGCAGACATATTTATATCAGCCCTTTACATGGTGGCAAAATATTAGAAACTGAGGGGATGCCCACCAACTAGGGAATGGCTGCTGAACAAGCTGGAGTATATGAATACAATGGAATACTATTGTGGAATAAGAAATGATGAACAAGCAGATTTTAGAAAAACAAGGAAAGACTTGTAGGAAGGGATCCAAAGTGAAATAAGCAAAACTAAGGAAACATTGTACACAGTATCAGCAACATTGTGTCACGATCAACTCTGAATGATTCAGCTTTTCTCAGTAACACAATGATCTAATTTCAAAGGATTCAAGAAGGAAAACACTATCCACATCCAGAGAGAAGTGACAGACTCTGAATGCAGATTGAAACACGTTTTTTTTTTTTCACTTACTTTATTCTTTTTATGTTTTTTTTTCTTTTTGATCTATTTCTTTTTTTGCAACTGTGACTAAAATGGAAATGTGTTTCACATAATAGCACATATATAACATTAAATCGCTACAGGCAATTTTAAGAAAAACCTTTGGATCAATATGACTAAGATGACATATAATAGGAATGAATGTAAAGTCATAAACTTGAGTTCAAAAAAACCACAACTATAAGAACCATGTCTAGAAAAATGTTATTTTATTTTATTTTTTTAATCTGGAGATTTTAGTGGGCTACAAGCTCAAGAAGAGGCAACAGTATAATATGGTGGTCAAGAAAACTAATGGAATTTTAGATTATACTAAGAGAAACATAATGTTTAGAATTAGTGAGTGAATGAGTCAATCAAGAAGAATGTATTAAGTACCTACTATGTGCCAGGAATTGCCCTGAGCTCTTCAGGAATGCACAGTCTTATTGGAGAGACAAATGAAAACAATTAGGCACGAAGATGATGTATATAAGGTAAATTGGAGATACCCCCTGTATTTTGCCCTGATCAGAGTACAAATTTGAAATACAGTATTCATTTTTTCAGTGCCACATTTGAGGAAGGACACTGATGAACTAAAGAGTTTTCAGAGGAAGAATAATAGGTGGCTAAAAAGTTTCAAGATCATGTCATATATGTTTCAATTGGAAGAATATATAATCTGGAGAAGAGAAGAATTAGGGGAATCTGCTATACATGTTAAATTATATTGAATAATAAATAAAATTTCTCCCATTAGGCATTGTCACCTGGTCATGAAGTACAAATTACATCACAAGACTCAAGAAATAGGTTCTGTCCATTTTCAGAAAAGAAAAGAAAAAAGGTCAAAAGGAAAAGCAAAGATTCATATTGGACAAAAGCCGTCCAATTCTTCCCAGGAGATGTTTGGTCAAAGGAAAGGTTCATGCAGATCTTGTTAAAAGCTACTTTCACAGAATAGTAGCCATTTGTCACCAGAATACACTTACATCCATCAATGGCTCAATGAAGACACAGGTTTTATAAGTTATAATGAGCCTAGCAGTGCATATACTGGGCACCATTAACAATGCAAAAGAAGTACATGATGTGGTTCTTGTCTGCAAATCTAATTGTAATTTAGCATCAGAGACAGATCTAGTAACAAATGCAAAATAATGACATAGTCATGTAGGATGGATGTCAGGTTTCCCCAGACAATGTAATTTTTCCGCCTGAGGCAACTGGGGTTAAGTGACTTGCCCAGAGTCACACAACTACAAAGTGTTAAGTATCTGAGGTCACATTTGAACTCAGGTCTTCCTGACTTTAGGGACACTGAGCCACCTAGCTATCCTGACAATGTAATTTAAAAAAAAAAAACATTTTTTATATCTGATATTTTATTTTTCCCCACATTTAAAACAAGTTTTTACATTTGTTTTTTAAAACTTTGAGTTCCAGATTTTTTTTCTTCCTCACCATCTTTACTCCCCCCCATTAAGAAAGTACATGTGAAGTTGTGCAACATATTTCCATAAAAGTCATATTGTGAAAGAAAACACAGAAGGGATACATTGCACAGTCGCTAGAGTACCCAAGTCAAGAGTCAGAAAAGTGGGAGTTCATCTACTGTTTTACATTCTTAGGAGCTATGTGACCCTAGGCAAGTCATTTAACCTCTAAAATTTAGTTTTCTCATATGTAAAATGGAAATAATAATGGCACCCATCTCCAGGGTTCTGAAGGTTTTGTGAACCTTCAAGTGCTATAGAATAAAATTTTATTCTAGTAGGGAAAGCCTTTCAGGTATGGTGGGTCAGCCTAGGCAAAGGTGCACAGGCAGGGAATGGAATGTGGTATAAAGGCAAATTTTACTTTTTTGTGAGAGGACAGTTTGCGGGAATGGAGGGTGCTTGAGGAAGGATAATATGAAATGTCCACAAAGACAGACTGGAGTTGGATTGTGAATAGAGTTTTTGAAATGCCTCCAGTAAAATCTTGTGACCTAACATAGTGTGGGGAAAGCCAAGGAGCCTTTCCAGTAGCAGCACTTGTGTTTTTGAGGCATCTAAATGGCAAAAGTGTATAGAGTGTTGGACTTGGGAGTCAGAGAGACTTGAAGAAGAATCCTGCTTCAGACTCTTGGGTGGCTGTGTGATCCTGGTTAAGTCACCTAATGTCCTGCCTCAGTTTCCTTATCTGCAAAATGGGGATAATAATGGCACTTTCTTCAAAAGACTGCTGCTTAAAGTGAGATATTTGTAAAGTGCTTCACAAATCTTAGCAATCTATATAAATGCTTAGAGTCAGACTTCTGTATTGCTACTCCACTTCTTCCTCTTTGACCCAAAGCACTAACAGGGAGAGAGATCTCACAGAGATAATTAACGAGGTGTAATCCCCAAATGCCTTGTACTTGGTTTCATGGTACATTGCATGGTCTTTCCCCCCCTAGATTTATTTGCCTGATCGAGGTTTGCTTAGGCTAACATTAAAAATAGCTGACATTCCTTAAGCACATTCCAACTGGGTGGTGGTGGGAATATGACCCAGAGTGTGCGAGGTTGGGGAGAGAGGCTAGTCCCAAAACACAATGCGGCAAAGCCCAAACCTCCGGCTCTGAGAAGTTCTGATTAAGCTCAGCACACTAAGTAGAGAATAAATGAAGTAGGTACACAGGTTTATGAAGTTTGTAACCAATGTTTTAACTAGGTCTCTATTAACTGAGTCCACAGCAGGCAAAAACAGCTAATAAACAAATATTCTATTTATCTCTCAGTCATAAAGGGGGGGCAGGGGAGGTGAAAGTTGGTTAAAGTAAGCTTTTATGCCTTGCTCGTGGATATTTTCATATGAAAGTTTTCTTTAATCTTGGCTTCCTGGTATGAAATTCAAGATTTTTGTAATCTGAATATACTGTGAAATTTTTAAGTACTGTGAACTCTAGACAAGGTTTCCTATGTTCCAGGAACAAGCTCTAAACTAAACAAAAAAAAAAACCAATAACTTTTCAAACCCAAGAGTAATCAGAAGGGTAACTAATGAATTTTCTAATTGTCCTCCTTTGCTTAAAGTACCTGTGTGTGTGCCTCTGTGTGTATGTGTATGTACTGAAGGAGGTGAAGGTGTTTAATTTGGAAAGATATAGCAGAACATGATATGCTTATTGAATTAATTAAAGATCAAACTAAATTAATAAACAAATATATTTATATATACAAACATGCCACATACATTGTGACATGTTTATTTTATGCCTGTTTATTTATTGCAGATCTGACCACTCAATTCTTCCTTGATCGGCGACACTGGTTGGGGAGAGAATTTGTTGGGGGTGAGGAGAAATCCTCAGAAACTTTCGATAGCACATGGATAAACTCATGGAGTACTTCCAGACTGCAGCTGTTTCTGAATAGTCTCAAGGCCTTTCTTCCCAGCCCAGGACACTGCAACCTAATCAGTGGCTCAGAGTATTTTTTTATTTCCTGGAAGAGAAAGAGTAAGTGGGAAAAGACAGAGAGGGTTGTGTGGGGCATTCACAGGGGCCTTCTGAAGCCAGCTCGGATCTCTTAAAGGCTGGTTGTCTAATTTTCAATGTGAGCATTTACCCTTAAAAAATCAGCAAATGCTACAAATCACAGCACACATGTATTGTTGTGTTCATTGTCTTAACTTGAGAGAGTCCTGGAGAACGTGTTCATAATGCAGGTTAAACTTAACAGTGTGCCTGGTTTTCTGGAGAGCCAGATAGTAACCCTTTTCCAGCGTGCTCCTGAGCAGTCAGTGTTGCAGAAGGCATGTGGTAGGCAAAGCATCAAGGGCATAAAATGTCTGAGCACCCACAGAACAGCAACCTGAGGATGAAGCTGCGGGTGCGTCTTCAGGCGGTTCCAGAGTTACAGAATCTCAAGGGAAAGGGGCACCAGAAGCCACAGAATGTGGCCTGTTACCCAAAGGAATCCTGGCTCCAGCATTCTTCGGAAGCCTTCAGGCTTAAAAGCCCTGCACCAGGAGCCTCACACTTGTATTTGGGTGGTCCTGAGCACTTTACTTACCCACTGCCTGCCTCAGTTTCCTCATCTGTAAAATCAGGGCAGTTGGACTCAGTGGACTTTAAGGTCCCTTTCCTCTCTACCTCTGGAGGAGTACCTCCCTCCCTATCTGTTCTTTCTATCTTAGGGAGACAGCAAAATGCAATTAAAAAAATACTGAAGAAGAAGAAGAATGATGTGGCTAGCATTTACTTAGCACCTTGAGGTTTACAAAGCACTTTATATATATCATTGGTCCAATGATTATATAAAGAAAATATTCATATAATAATGAAAAGAGCACCAGGTTCTGGGTTCAAAGGACTTGGGTTCAAATCCTACCTTAGATGCAATATTTGTGATTTTAGGCAATTCCCTCAATTTCCCCAGCCCTCCCTAAAAGGAGAGGGTTGGACTAGAGGTCTCCAAGGTCTCTTACAGCTCCAGCTCTAGAGTCCCTGTCCATGCCAGGCTGCGGGGTAGAGCAGTCACCTGCACACTATCAAATGCTAATCTTCCCCAGACAACCAGGTCATTTCTAGGGTGAAATGACCAAGCTAGCCTGCCTGTCTTCCTTCCTTTCTTTCTTTCCTCCCCTCTTTCCTCCCTCCTTTCCTTTCTCTCTTCCTTCTTTCCTCTCTCCCTCCCTTATTTCCTTCCTCCCTCCCTTCTTTCCTCCCTTCCTTCCTTCCTCATTTACATATAAAGAAACTGAGACACTGAGTGTGAAGTGGTTCGCCCATTATCATTCAGGTAGAAATATCTCTGAAACAGGTTTATGACCCAGGTCTACCTGACCTGAACTCCAGGATTCTGACTATTGCTCTTGAAATCTAGAACCATGTCTGTTTGGTTCCTTTCTTTATTGAGCAGTATATGCCTTCCTTCTGAGTGAAAATGGATCTCTAAGCTGGAAGCCCATGCTGTTGGCTAAGGGAATCTCTTCTATCCACTTTCCAGGGTGTTCTTTAGTGTACTGATTAAACAGACGCAGGGTACGGTCTGTGAAGTTGAAGACATTCCTCCAGCCAAAGTGTACCGTGTCTTTAGGCTGATCCTGCTGAGGCCCATTAGAGAGAAAGTTGAGAATGACTTCAGCTGTGATTCCTTCCCCATCAAGCTGTCTGTTCACAAAGCTTTTCACTGTTGGATTCTCCAGAGTATCCTAAGAAAGAAACAGGAAAAACATGTTGGGAATTTCTATAGCATTTTTGCCCCTATATCCTAGATTTTGATATAGATGGGACTTTAGAGGTTCTCCAATCTAATACTCTCACTTTTTCTTTTCTTTTCTTTTTTTTTTATTTTAAATTTTTATTTAATAATTACTTTATATTGACAGAATCCATGCCAGGGTAATTTTTTTACAACATTATCCCTTGCACTCATTTCTGTTCCGATTTTTCCCCTCCCTCCCTCCACCCCCTCCCCTAGATGGCAAGCAGTCCTTTATATGTTGGATATGTTGCAGTATATCCTAGATACAATATATGTTTGCAGAACCGAACAGTTCTCTTGTTGCGTAGGGAGAATTGGATTCAGAAGGTATAAATAACCCGGGAAGAAAAACAAAAATGCAGATAGTTCACATTCGTTTCCCAGTGTTCTTTCTTTGGGTGTAGCTGCTTCTGTCCGTCATTTATCAAGTGAAACTCAGGTCTCTTTGTCAAAGAAATCCACTTCCATCAAAATATGTCCTCATACAATATCGTTGTCGAAGTGTATAATGATCTCCTAGTTCTGCTCATTTTACTTAGCATCAGTTCATGTAAGTCTCGCCAGTCCTCTCTGTATTCATCCTGCTGGTCATTTCTTACAGAACAATAATATTCCATAACATTCATATACCACAATTTACCCAGGCATCCTCCAATTGATGGGCATCCATTCATTTTCCAGTTTCTAGCCACTACAAATAGGGCTGCTACAAACATTTTGGCACATACAGGTCCCTTTCCCTTCTTTAGTATTTCTTTGGGATATAAGCCCAATAGAAACACTGCTGGATCAAAGGGTATGCACAATTTGATAATTTTTGGGGCATAATTCTAGATTGCTCTCCAGAATGGTTGGATTCGTTCACAACTCCACCAACAATGCATTTTAGTGTCCCAGTTTTCCCACATCCCCTCCAACATTCATCATTATTTTTTCCTGTCATCTTAGCCAATCTGACAGGTGTGTAGTGGTATCTCAGAGTTGTCTTAATTTGCATTTCTCTGATCAATAATGATTTGGAACACTCTTTCATATGGGTGGTAATAGTTTCAATTTCATCCTCTGAAAATTGTCTGTTCATATCCTTTGACCATTTATCAATTGGAGAATGGCTTGATTTCTTATAAATTTGAGTCAGTTCTCTATATATTTTGGAAATGAGGCCTTTATCAGAACCTTTAACTGTGAAGATGTTTTCCCAGTTTGTTGCTTCCCTTCTAATCTTGTTTGCATTAGTTTTGTTTGTACAAAGGCTTTTTAATTTGAAGTAATCAAAATTTTCTATTTTGTGATCAGTAATGGTCTCTACTCTCACTTTTTCGATGAGGAAACTGAAGCTCAAAAAAATGGAATGACTTGGCCAAAGTCATGTAGGTAGAAATTATCACTGGGGATATGAATCAAGATCACACAAAAGGACTTTCTTACAACTTTAGGAATGACTTCTTTCCTCTCTCTACCTTTCTTTTTCTTTCTCTCTTCCTTCTTCCTCCCTTCTGTTCTTTTATTCTTTCTTCCTTCCCTCACTAGTTTTTCTTTGTTCCTTCTTTTGTTTGTTTGTTCCTTCCTCCCTTCCTTTTCTTCTTTTCTTTCTTTCTTTCTTTCTTCTGTACCCCTATTATCTTTGCACTAGTTCTCAAGTTTCTCCCCAGTTCACAGTGTTTAAGGACAGAGATATCCAAACCCTTTATCAAATAAGCACATTTTATTCTAGATTTTAGCAGGCAGACTTAACACACTGTTGTGCCCATGAAAGAGAATTTTACACCCAAACCTTCCATAAGCAGATCCATCAACACCCAGCTACCAGGTACTGCTCACAATGTGATAAATTTTCTAGAGATCTTCTCTATGTCATTTTTTTCTCAACCCATCCAAATATAAGGGAATTGACAATCCTTTCCAGGCAGAGCTGGACACCTACAAAAACCAAACCCTTTGCAGGTGCAGCCCTCCCAGACTCCCTATGAGAGTGGTCAGATTGAATAGAAGTCTCTTTGGGGATGATTGAAGGCTCCCTGAGTCTGTATGAGTCAAGGCAAAGACCTTGGGATTCCCCTCTTGATATGAACATTCTGTTTGGATATTCCCTTGGCATTCAAGTCATATATTTTCTTTCCAAAGTAGGAGACTTCAGCTGTATGCTCTTTAGTTTCATAAATTATAAGACCAGAGATCTAGAGCTGGAGACCAACCCCCTCCTTTTACAAATGAGGAAACAGGCCCAGGGAAGCTCAGTGCCTTGCCCAGAGTCCCACGGGTGCTAAGGAGCTGAGGCAGGATTCCAGACCTTCCTGAATCTCTCTTATGCCTAGAGCTCTCTCCCTCTCTGTCTCTGCCTCCTGACTTCCCAAGCTTGCCTCAAGTCAATGAATAGCGAAGTCGCTCCTGGTCCTACCTCCCTTAGTGCTTTATCCTCTGTCTGCTGTCTGTACTCGGCTGTCTCCTTTTCTCTCCCCATTAGACTGGGAGCTCCTCGAGAGCAGCCCATCTTTTGCCTTTCTTTGTATCCCCAGCACTGCGCACGGTGCCTGGCACACAGTGGGTGCTTAATAAATGCTTGGAGGCTTGACTACACCACGCTCCCTGGATCCCACACCATCACAGAGTTGGAGGAGGGGCTGTGCTTGCTACATTTCTGCCTTCATGCTAAAACCTGAGGAAGTCTTTCTTGTGAAATGCAGAGAATTTCATCCTTATCTGCCCCCTCCCAGACCCTCCCTCCCAGAGGCCCTCCCCCACGTACTCGGATCATGGCCATCTGGGTGCTCTTGTCGAAGAAATGCCAGATCTGGGGCCCCACTTCTTCCCAAGCCTTGAGGAACTGCCGAACACGCGCCAGCTCTTCAAAGGTCGAGTTGGCCTGAGAGACAAGGAGGGACAGACAGACAGACAGAGGAGCAAGGGTGGAGAAGGGAGAAACAGGGAGCACGAGAGTCTGCTTTGTGCTTTCTTACATCCCATCGGGGCAGTCCTAGCTTTCCCCAGAAGAGTTTTGCTCTTCGGCACTGAGCCGAAGGTTCCTCGTCTGCGGAGGATTCTCAGAGCAGCCACTGACAGGAACCATTGCTTTCTTGCCGTGCATGAGATGCCCACGGTGTCATTGTCTCCTGCACTCTCTGAAAACTTCTGCTTTCCCTCTGTTAGGGAGCTGGTTCCTCCCCTTCCCTTCTCAATTCTGAGCCCTCCTCAAGCAGCCAGGGCAGACCAAGGGGCCAGCTGACCTCGCTGATGGTGGGAAGGGAGAGCGAGCCCAGGGCTCTGTCTGGGAGAGCCCGTCACTGATGGAGATTCTCAGCCTGGGACACCGTGACAAGGACAATTAGGGGTCCTGGGGGGCCCGCCAGAAACAGAACAGAAAAACAGAAGCAAAAAAGCCTATCCTCCTGAGGGACCCAAGACAAGGAGGCATGAGGGTTGAAGAGAGAAGAGGCTTACATGCTTTAATATCTTATGAACAGCAGGAGAATCTGGAGTAAAAAGGATTTTCCCCATCAGCAAGGGCTTTGCTGCCCTCCAGGCTATTTTAGTTAAAGGGTTTGCTTCCATGTTCTGGATCAATGAATTACAAAAAGATGCTGCAAAGAGAGAAGACAGGGTTAATGGAGTAATATCCGCTCTGCCCCAAAGCTTTTCACCAAGCACTGTCATGATCACGTCCAAGTCCCATTCACTCAGAACTGGAGGCCTGGACAAATAAGCCAAGCTAACAAGCTGGGCTCACACCATAACAAGGTCATCATTAGGAAGTAACCAAATGCCCCAGGACAGCTCAATCAAGACTTTTTCACTAGAGATGAAAGCTGGGGCTTACCCGTTATATTTCTTTTCTTATTTTTTCTTTCTTTCTTTCTTTTTCCTTTTTTTCCCCCTGAGGCAATCAGGGCTAAGTGACTTGCCCAGGCTCATACAGCCAGTAAGTGTTAAGTGTCTGAGACCAGATTTGAACTCAGGTCCTCCTGACTTCAGGGCTGGGGCTCTATCCACTGAGCCGCCCAGCTGCCCCCCTGGTATATTTCTTACTTTAGAAGAGAAGAACTGAAAAGATTGCTGATGATTAGGCCAGGAGGCAAAGGGCACCATCCCCCAGGAACAGGAGGTACAGAGCCCAGGAACAATACAAAGACTGACAACTGAAGCCATCCTTGATTTTTCCATCAGTTCTGTGGCTCCCTTCCAAGCTTCTCTGAGCCACCTTTTACCTATTGCCTGTGTGTCTTGGGTGGATCTGGTTGTGTGGACATTAGAAGATAGGCTCCTTAAGGGTAAGAATAACTGGGGGGCATTTTTCACCTTTCCTTATAACTACGATATTTTCCACATCGCCTGGCACACAATAACTGCTTCCTGACTTGGTTTGACTCGATGCTGTTGTCAGTGTGGCAAGGCTGGCGTAAAGCTGGCACCTCTCCCTCTGCCTTACTTTATTTCTTAGCTCATGCCAATCTGTTGTTACAAGAGCCAGGGTAGGAAAAGTGAAGGGTGGGGACAGTTCCCTGGCAGCGCCTTGGCATCTAGAAAGTTAGACAGGGCTGCACACACACATCTCCCTTGCATTGTGCTTGTCAAAACACTCACAGTCACGTTGACTTGCCAGGGCCCTTCCAACCTGAGCTTTGCTTGAATTGCTGGCCTGCTTCCCAATTTCTTTCAACTTTTCGTTTAGAATTTAACCCTACTTCAAACAGATCAGAGACCAATGTCCCCTCTGTTTTTCTCAACCAAGTCTTGGCCGAGTCCATGGCTTACGCTCAAATAACTCCACAACTGCTATCTTCTCATCAGTGGGAAAATAGAAGCCCCTCTTTCCCACCCTCACCTGCCCCAACAAAGGTGAAGCCATTTGACTGTGGTCACTCAAGGAAGTCACTGTATTCAGGTCAAAACAGGATTCCCACCCATAGCCCAGGAGTGTCCAACAACCTGATGAGGAGTCACCCAGAGACCTAAAAAAAAACTTACTTGTCCTTTTATCATAAGAATAGACAGGATCTTTTCTGGAAGGATCTATGCCTAGGAAGGCTTTGTAGTTGTTGTCTTCATACCAGTTAAAGGAAAACACTCTGGAGCCACCCCCCTCTGGGTAACCACACAGGAGCTCAGAGAGGATCCTCATCAATTGGCTAAATGACTCCAGCTCCCCGTTCTGCAGGAGAGGTCTAGTTACCCACAGCAGGTCCTGGACGCTTGGCCGCTCGGCTAGCTGTGGAAGAACAATGGCCCCAAATTAGTAAAAATAATAACTGACATTTATGCATCATTTCCAGTTTTGAAATGGATTCTTGATAATATTTAATAACATTTATATAATTATCACAATATTCATCTACATGTTACAATTACATAATTTAAATGTACAAAGATTTAGTAGGGCATATTTAAAACCTAGCAATCAATATCAATAACTAAACTTGCATAGTAACTATAAACTTTTTAATTAATTCAAGTATCATGACAATTTTTCATTTACTCTTTCTATGCAGGAAGAAAGTATTTAACAAGTACCTACTATGTGCTAAGTTCTTTAAAAATATTTTCTCATTTGATCCTCACAACCACTTTGGGAGATATTATTATGCCCATTTTACAGCTGAGGAAACTGAGGCAGAGGTTAAGTGACTTGCACAGGGTCACACAAGCAGTAAGGCCAGAGGTAGGAATCAAATGCAAGTCCCTCCTAAGTCTTAAGCTCAGTGTTTCTTCCTGAGTAAGAGCACTATAGTTCTGGAGCTGGAAGGGGGCAGATTTTCCATCTAACCCAAATATCCTCCTTACACAGATGAGGAGAATGAACATGGGGAAATGAGAACAAGAACACAGGGAATGGATTTGAATCCAAATCTTGTGACTCCAGATCCCGGCTTCCTTCCCCTGCATTAAGTTAAGTTGAGTCCTGTATACCAAGTTGCTTCATTAGCCAGCAGAGTCAGAGCTAACAAAGGCGGCAAAGGATAGTCCTTTAGGCAGCAAAAATAAAGGCAGACTGATGTGCCCAGAGGAATGGAGGAAGCCGGGAGTGTGGGCGAGGAATGGTATCCACTCCTGGACCTAAAGAATCTATTAATACTCTCCTTCTCTTCCTTCAATTCCCCTTGTTTGTCTTTCCTGGAAATGTGTCTGGTGGGCTACGGGAGAGCTGATGGGGACTCTTGGTCTATTCAGCATAAGGAGAAGTCTATAATGTCTTCTTTAGGAAGGAGAAGAGCCTCCACAAGAAAGGTGGTACTGGACAGCCCAGGCCACCTAAGCACAAAGCTTTCAGATTGGAAAGAGTAGCCCCCCCAAGAAGCAATCTCATACATTGTGATCTTTTGGCTTCTCTTTTGCTTTGCTGAGATCTTGTAGGAAATGAAGAAGTAAACTGGAGGGAGAAAACTCTCAGGCCTACTGAGAAATTCTTTTCTCTGAGAGTCCAGGATTAAATTCAGCATATGACCCCCAGAAAGTTTGTTCTTTTTGTGTCTCTGTCTTCTCTCTCTCTTTCTCTCTCTCCTCCCAAACTTTTCGCATCCTGCCTCCCCTGTTCTTTGTCTCTTTATTTTATCTCTCATTATCTTCTCCTTCCCTCATCTTCCCTCTTCTTCCTTTCCTCTTTTTCCTTCCCACTCTCTCTCTTATTCCCCCACTCTTCTCTCTCTCTTCTTCCCTTTTTGTCTCCTCTCTCTCTCTCTTCCCTTCTGTTTCAGAACAACAAACCACCATAATCTGAAGAAGAGAGAGCTACCTTAGTAAGAAGAATGTCCAGGGTTTATCTGAGAGGCTCCAGGATCCCCCTTTGCTTAGCCTTTGGGGAAGGAGGGCCAAACTTCTTGCAAACATACCTCCCAACAGGTTTTAAAACGCATTTGGGGATTTAAAACTACCACTGGAACTCAGTGGGATGGGTCTGCAATCAGTCCTCCATAGACATTCTGGGAGGTTCACTTGTCATCCCCTTCTTGGTTCACATGCCAACTCTCTCCTCTGTAAAATGACAAGTGTTCCGGAGAATCTGAGCAATGAGTCACGCCTGTGATGATTGTCACAGTCACCAAAGAGAAGATGCCGGGGTCTTTCTACCACTGTGAGTCTCACAATGTCCAGGGAGGGATTATTCTCATGGTCATTATTACATTTGCCCTTTTGACCAAAACCACACAGGATGGGCAACATGGAAGGAATATAGCTCCCCTTACTCAAGTCAAAGGGGACGGCTTCCTGGAATATTGGGGACCTGGCCATGACAACCAACAGGAAAGAGATGGTGGCTTATCATACTGGCAGATTTTGCAGAGTTGGGATGGAAAGCTAAGAGAAGACAGGTTCAAAAAGCTCTTCCTAGGTTCTAGCACCAGCCCAAATGGAATCAGATTAAATCTAACAGGGGCAAATGCTAAATTTGCACTTAGATTGAAAAACCTACCATCAGTACAAGCTAGAGGAAGAAGGGATGGTTAAAGTTAGAAAAGATTTGGGGCTTCTAATGGACTGCAAAGTCAACATGGGGCAACAGAGCAATATGGCAGTCGGGATGCAACTGAAAGGTTCCATGAATTAGTCATTGATCATCTCACCTGTTCTGTCCTAAGTGGACCACCTATGGAGGACCATGCTCCCTTTCAGCTGACAAAAAGACTTGGTAAGAATTGGATTTAAATGATGAAAGATTCTCACTAGAAAAGAGGAACTAGACTTGTTCTGCCTGGTCCCAGAGGGCATAACTGGGACAAATGGGTGGGAAGTTTCAGAGAAATAAACCAAGTTTTGGTAAGAGGAAGATTTCCCTAATGCTTTATTGTTGTTCAGTAAAGTTGGAGCCTTTGTGACCCCTTGAACCATAATGTCTGTGGGGTTTTCTTGGCCAAGATATGGAGTGATTTACCATTTCCTTCTCCAGTGGATTACAGCAAATAGAGGTTAAGGGATTTACTTAGGATCACACAGTAAGTGACTGAGGCCACATTTGAACTCGGGTCTTCCTGACTCCAGGCCCAGAGCTCTCACCACTGGGGCACCTAGCTATCCCGACATAACAGTCAGTGCTTTCCAAAAGGAGAAGAGGCTCATAGATATAGTCTCAAAATTAGAAAACTGGAAGGGAGAGCAGAAGCCATCTAGACAACCCACTTTGTTTTACAGACGAGGAAACTGAGGCCCAGAGCAGCTAAAGGGCTCACACAGATGAAATCTTCAAGAAAAGCTAGCTAACTATGGTTCAGACACAGATTGATCCAGATGTCCTCTGAGTTCCCTCGTGATTATCCAAATCCATGACTCATACAAGGTCAGCCATCAGCAACGGTTACTACCTATTGGGCCCTCTACATGGGTACACAGAGATTTGTCTTACATTCTAAACAATCTAAGCAACCCCTTGACAACCACTTAAGGAATGAGAACTGTTGATATGCCTTAAATTCCTCTATATATTATCTGCTCCATGCTTGTTATGTTGATAGGCACCAATTTGGAGTTCTTGAATCCTGATAAAGCAAAGTATGATTAAGGAAAATACCTTAAAGAGCTGGGTGATGGGTTGAATACAGTGTCCTCAATTTCCACATCCCACCAGCATAGCTACTGTGTCTGCTCTATGCTCATTTTTCCCCACAAAAGAATGACCCGATTGAAAGGTTCATCATTATGCTAAGGCAAGGTCCAACTTTAAGTTGCTCTGGTTTGGGGGGAACACAACCTGATATATTCAGGGCTGAGAAGATTGGGAAGTGGGAGTAAATGGGGGAAGGATGAAGGTTAGCTAGCTTCCTTGGCACATTTTTAAAAACAAAATACAGAAAACGGGCCATTCTTGGGTCTGGGACAGTGTCTTAGAAAAAAATGAAAATGAACTGGACTTTGATTAGACTTTGAGAGAGAGTATAGAAGGTGCTAACCTTCTATGATCAGGAAGACATGGATTTATGGGGTCAGGAAGAACTGGATATGGCTGAATGACTGAACAGCACAACAGGCAGAGCTATAACTAGAAGGCCAGGGTATTGATTCAAGGACCAAATTTTAGTGAACTCCAAAAATATCTCCATCACTTGGGTGCTAGAAACAACCAAGCTTAATATCTGGTTAATAAAAACAACTCATTGAAAGAGGAAGCCACCAAATGGCATTTGCTTCCTTCCCTTTTCTCTGTCCACCCCTGGCCCCCATGGGGCAGTCTCTCCCCACACACCTGTGAGTATGCTCACAATTGTGTACCACTTTCTTGATGCAAGCTCTGGGTCCTTTGTGAAATTAACCCTAAATTGGCAAAATGCTAGTTATACCTCTGGTCACAGCAGTAGAGGAGATGGGGTCCAGTAGTGGGTCAGCTTTTAGTTAGAGAAGGCAGATGGGAGCAACTCAGACCTGGATGGGTAGATTTCTGATTGATCTTGACCTTATATATAATTACTAAATATATATTTGCCCTTTAAGAATTCTCCACTGCAGCCCTACTCTGATGCTTCAGCATAACATTTGAAATGCCCTGAGCTCTAGAAGGCAGTCTCAGCAGAAGTTCTTGTAGGACCAGATTTAAAGTTAGGCTTCAAATACACATTCAGTGATGGACTTTATAGATAAGAAGATCAGACTAGCAGAGTTTGAAGAAGTTCATTTCCAGAAGGTGGTCAATGGAAGATGGTTTTTTTTTTTTCCCCTTTTTTTCACCAAAATTCTTTTTTTGTTTGTTTGTTTTTGTGGCCAAAGTCATTCTCATATTCTCTACCAAGGCATGAAGGGGTCTTTAATTTCATCCCACATCCATTCATTGATCTTTTGAAGAAATACCAGAAGATGAATTCTTTTGATCATGAATAAACTTCTAGATAAAATGGGTTTCAACCCTTGTTGGCTGAGGGAGAGAAGAGAAGGACGAAGTACTTACTAGATTCAGAGTCAGTCACTGAGCAGAGGATCAGAATTGGAGACCATGTTAAAGGTGGTGATTGCTATGGACAAAATGTCCAATCTGGAGAGCAAGACTTACTGGTGAGATGGCTTGGTCACAGCATTATAGGACTTCATGTTACACAGGAGAAAACTGAGGCCCCAGGAAGTCATGTGATGTCCCCAAGGTGACACCAATCTTAAACATCATAGGTAGGATAGGAACCCAAGAGAGATAGTTTAAAGTACTTGAAGTCTGCCATGTGGAAGAAGTAGACCTACACTGCTTGGTCACAGGAGAGAAGTCATAAGGAGATATGGGAGTAAGTGGCAGAGGCAGATTTCAGCTCCGTTTAAGGAAAAATTTCCTAACCATCAGAGAAGTACCAAAGTACAATGGGCTATCTCATTAAGTAATGGATCCCCATTCCTATAATTCTTCAGGTAGAGAGGTTTGATGACTCCTTGTTGGAGATAAACCAGGCCAGGTCAGACATAGAGCAGGTCAAAATATCAGAGCTATTTGGTCCACAAATGGCCCTTCAATTTCCCCCTTAAACTTCCAGTCTGGGTGAAAGAAATCAGTCTTCAAAAAACAAAAACAAAAAACAGGACTGAAGAATCATATATAAATTAACAGCCTGGAACAACACCTCATTCATCAACTACAGAGACTTATATTCTGGTCCTAGGACCACTGCACTCAAAAGCCCAGGATTCTTGCTTAATGAGTAAAATGAGAGAGATTAAAAAAAAAATTAAAGGGAGGTAAAAAGATTTTAAGATTATTAAAAAAGATTTAAGGGGTCATCAACTGTCACACTACAAACTGGAAGGCCAGGGAGTCGTGTTGCTCTCAGGGATCAACTACTTGGTGGATTAAGTGTGGGAAAATCTGGGAAAACCATAATCATGTTTCCTTGGTCTGAACTGTAATTACTATCATCAGACTACTTACCTCTCGAACTTTTGGAGATATAGTAGATAAGGCCCTTCCCCAGGATCTCAGATTTATACCTTGAGAACTGCCATCTAAGAGTGTGGGAAGCTGTAAGTGATAAGAAAGAAAGGGGGAAAATTTCAGTTGTACGTACATTTGAATATATACATGTGTGCGCGCGCTCACACACACACCCACACGTCACTCCACTTTCCTATGCCCATAAAAACAAAACAAAACAAAACATTTCCTCCCTGCTTTCTGATCACAGAGCCTATTTTTACAAGATTGTTTCCAGAATCACATCCCTCTTTTTCTAATCTAGTTGAGAAAATCAAAGGGTCTTATTCCAGGTTATCCCACTGAGCCAGTCAATCACAAATAGTTTCATGGTGACATTAAGCACACCAAAGCAATCCCGACTGCTGGTTTAGAGGCACCAAGCAAGATTCCTGGAGGAAGACAAACAGAGAGCAGCTGTGGGAGCCAGAGGAAGAATGTGAGTGGAGAGCTGCCAATCTGGTCACCTCCACGGCTCTCTCCATCCTCTCTGACTTTCCTGCAGATTGTTCCCATCTTTTCTTCCATTGAGTTCTCTGCATTCAGGTCGACCCCTCTTCCTCTGTTCAACACTGGCGCTCTTGTCCTGGGAGTTCTCTGGTTACACGATTGGTCTGAACGACTGCTGCTGGTGATTCTCCAGGGGAAGACTCACTCTTACGGATTCCCCAAATGCCATCAACGCTCCTTTGGCCCTGAGTGCCACCGTGCCCAGCTCTGATTGCATTCTCCACTTCAGTAGTTCAATGAGCCTGACTTGGCTGCAGGAACCTCCAAGTATTCCCAGGAAGACCAAAAGCCAAACTTGACTGAACAAACTCAGTCTCCATAAATGTCATGACCGTGACTAAAAAAATTCCCTATCTCATATGGACCTTTCAGGAGATTTAATGAAAACTGAACTCCAATCCTAAGAGAACTAGACATACAAACTTTTTGAGACCTTTTCTTGATGCAGTTTGTCCTGCTCATATTTGTGGCATTTTAAAATCAATATTTATGGACATCCTTTGCTTTTCTATTAATCACATTTCCCTTTCCTCCTTCCCCAAAAGTTACCCTATATAATAATGAGAAAAAAAAAGAAGGACCCCCCCCACACACACACACAGTTGAGCAAAACTAACAAACACATCAAAAAAACAGTGTAATATAGAGTATTCCACAATCATAGCTCACTACCTAAGGAAAAAAATGGAGGTAGATGCTCTGGGCCAATGAAGTGATACAGTGGGTAGAGCACCTGATCTAGAGTCAGGAAGGCTTAGCCTCAGCACTTACCAGGTGTACAACCCTGGATAAGTCATTTAACTTTGCTTGCCTCAGTTTCCTCATCGGTAAAATGAGCTGAAGAAGGAAATAGCCAACCACTGCAGTATCTTTGCCCAGAAAACTCCAAATAGGGTCACAAAGAGTTGGATACAATTGAAATGAATAGAAATAGAATGAAAAAGGATTTTTTTCCCCATTCAGTGATATAAGAAATGCTGTAAATAGCATCTTCTTTAGGGCTTTATGGGAAAGTCTGGGTTTTTTTTTTTTTTTTACATCTAAAACCACCTTATGAGGCCATTCCATTTTCTGTTTACCTCACAATCAGTCCTGACCACTGGCACTGAAGGATCTCTTATGTGCCAGGGTCTATGATCTCAGGCAAATCACAACTTCTTTGGGCCACGGTTTACTTATCTGTAAAATGAAACTGTGGGAGTAGACTCCTCCCAAAACCATTTCAGTTCAAATCGATGGTCCTATGGTGATACCAAGAGGAAGCATAACGTCTACCCCAATGGTTCTCAAACTTTTGTTTTCAGTATCTTTATCCTATTAAAAATTATTGAGGATCTCTCCAAAGCGTTTTTGTTTATCTGGATTATATTTATAGACATTTACCACATTGGAAATAAAAACTATTTTTGAATTTGTAGACCCTCTAAAAGGGTTTCAGAGATTCCCCAGGATTCTATAGAACATATTTTGAGAACCACTGGTCTACCCCATAATGCAAGAAATTCCCTGTAGTGGGTTTCTAAGAATTTTTCTCATCAACAACTTAAGAGAATGCTTCTGGGGCTAGTGAGGACAGAGGTAGACTGAGGAGGGCCCTGTGGTAACATGAAAAGTATGCTGGACTTGGTCTGAAGACAGAGCCCCGAGGCAGGAGCCCACCTCTGCCACCTTGGCAAGTCCCTCCGTCTGTGGGCCACAGTCTCCTCCTCTGTAAAATGAGTGGGACTGACTTGGTGACCTCGAAAGCCCTTTCTGGCTCTGCCGGTGTAAGGAGGGGCTACTGGGCCAGCCTGGAAGTGCATGTCAGGGGATAATCCAGCTCCCTCTCTTTGAATGCTCTCCCGGGAGCCAAGACTGCCGGCTCACAGGTAAATGAGACCGACAGGATTCTCGGACATCCTCTAGCCCAAGGGAGGCATCCAGGCCCCATAAGGAGAAAGGCTATGAAAATAGGCCGCAGGGAGTAGATGCATTTTTATCATTTCCCTAGTATTACTCATCTTCTCTGAGAAATGCTCAGGTCTCTGTCCAGCTCTCAGGCAATACATGTGCTTACCGGCAGGCTGGCTCCAGCTCCCTGCCTTGAGAAAATGTCTATTTAAGCTCTCAGAAGATATGGTCTTTGAAGACAAATGAGTGTGGCAGGTATTTTGGTTGCTGTTTTCTGAAAATAGGCTACTTATAGGATTTACAAAGCACTTTTCTTACAACCATATTGTGAGACAGGTACCTGAGTCTCATGAACCCCATTCAGCGGGGATGGGAAACTCCTCTGGAAGCTTACTTCCGTGGATATATTCCAAGGGACTTCGTTTTAGACTCTTTGGAAACATTAAGTTGAGTGACTTTCTCGCAAAGTCACCATGTCTGAGAGGGAGGACTTGAACCCAGCTGAGACCTTTATACACTGTGCCCTGATACCTCATTCAGTTTTAAGTTGTATTGCTGCCTTTGTTGTCCCATCTTGGTTCTTTTCAGAGCTAACACTACTCCCATCTAATCCCAATCCCCACCCAATGTAGCCTTCTTCTCTTGTAACAAAGAAGAACAGTTGAAGGAAGCTGACACTGTGACTATTTGTCTGCAACAGTGACATTCTGCACACATTGCCCCCAACCTCATCTCCCTAAGGAAAGAAAGGAGCCTATTTCCTCCCTCTTCTCTGGGGCTAAGATTCCATTATTTATGTTCATCAATCCTGTTTAACCCAAAAGAAAACTGAGGTTTACAGAATCAAAACAATTCACCCAAAGTCCCACAGTTCTTAAATGTCCTCAGCATTTATTGTTTAGTTGTTGTCACTTGTACCTGACTCTCTGTGACTCATTAAGGGTTTTCTTGGCAAAGACACTGGAGTGGTTTGCAGGCTTTCTTCAGTTCATTTTACAGAGAAGGAAACTGAGGCAAAAAGGGTGAAATGACTTGTCCAGAGTCACTCAGCTAGGCAGTGCCTGATACCAGATTTCAATTCAGGAAATTAAGTCTTCCTGACTCTAGGCCCAATGCCCCACCCAGCTGCCCTGGATCTCCCTTAAGCTCTGAACTGCACTTGCCTAACAATTAAATCCAGCACTCTTTCTTTCTTTTTTTTTTTAAATAACTTTTTATTGACAGAACCCATGCCAGCGTAATTTTTTACAGCATTATCCCTTGCACTCACTTCTGTTCTGATTTTTCCCCTCCCTCCCTCCACCCCCTCCCCCCAGCTGGCAAGCAGTCCTTTACATGTTGAATAGGTTACAGTATATCCTAGATACAATATGTGTGCAGAACTGAACAGTTCTCTTGTTGCACAGGGAGAATTGGATTCAGAAGGTATAAATAACCCGGGAAGAAAAACAAAAATGCAAGCAGTTTATATTCATTTCCCAGTCTTCTTTCTTTGGGTGTAGCTGCTTCTGTCCATCCTTGATCAAGTGAAACTGAATTAGCTCTCTTTATCGAAGAGATCCACTTCCATCAGAATACATCCTCAAACAGTATCATTGTTGAGGTATATAATGATCTCCTGGTTCTGCTCATTTCACTTAGCATCAGTTCATGTAAGTCTCTCCAAGCCTCTCTGTATTCCTCCTGCTGGTCATTTCTTACAGAACAATCATATTCCATAACATTCATATACCACAATTTACCCAGCCATTCTCCAATTGATGGGCATCCATTCATTTTCCAGTTTCTAGCCACTACAAACAGGGCTGCCACAAACATTTTGGCACATACAGGTCCCTTTCCCTTCTTTAGTATCTCTTTGGGATATAAGCCCAGTAGAAACACTGCTGGATCAAAGGATATGCACAGTTTGATAACTTTTTGAGTATAATTCCAAATTGCTCTCCAGAATGGCCAGATGTGTTCACAATTCCACCAACAATGTATCAGTGTCCCTGTTTTCCCACATCCCCTCCAACATTCTGCATTATCTTTCCCTGTCACTCTAGCCAGTCTGACAGGTGTGTAGTGGTATCTCAGAGTTGTCTTAATTTGCATTTCTCTGATTAATAATGATTTGGAGCATATTTTCATATGGCTATAAATAGTTTTAATTTCTTCATCTGAGAATTGTCTATTCATATCCTTTGACCATTTATCAATTGGAGAATGGCTTGATTTTTTATAAATTAGAGTCAATTCTCTATATATTTTGGAAATGAGCCAGCACTCTTTCTAATATAGTCTTCAGTGCTGGAGCTGAATTCTAATATGTTTTCTCATGAATCTCACTCAAGCACAGAAACCTATAGGTAAAGAATTAGGTTAAAAAAATAAACAAGCCCTACTTGTGTATGAAGGAGTTCTGAGCCTTTGGAACTGAATTTCTGACTGAGACAAAGAAATGCCTTGGCTCTTGGGCCAGCAACCCCAAGTTAAACAGGCCATTACTGTGAGGGAAGAGGCCACTTCTGAGCTGATGGAAAAAATCAAAAGTGATGGGATTAGGCTGATTTTTAAGAGGTGTAATTCTCTGCCTCTTCCCTCACCTCCCAAAAGAAAAAAGAAAACTGAGATCAAATGGTTTTCTCCTCCTCCAGTGTGGACAACTGCATTGGGCTCGGACCTGTTGTTCCAGGGAAGCCAGCTTTATCCGGGAGGGAAGTGTGTTGCTGGGTAACCGGGAGAACTGTGGATTTGAGGAATGTTTGTTAGGACCTGACAGCAGTTAAGTGTCAGATGAAAAGAGAGGAAACTGGCTGCGGTGGTGAGGGGGCAACAAACAGGGACAATCTGAGCGCTGGGAAATGCGTCATGAGGAGAGAATTCAGACTAAGTCATTTCACTCTGGGGCAACAATAACAAAAAGGCCAATCTGTCCTTCCAGGAGGGGCCACAGAGACGAGCTGTTTTCTAAAGGCTTGGGCGAACAGAGTCCCTTTGACTGACCAGGGCGGGCTTGGGAACAGACTGGCCACATGATGCTCTCACATGAAATTGGGCAAAAGGGCCTTTGACTCTCTGTGGGGACTGAGTTCTGGTATGTGGGGCTTGTGGGAACCAGCCTGTGGGCCGATTATGGGTGCTGTCAGGAGGTCACAGGATCCTCTGAGAGCTAGAAGGGCGTCAGAGATCAGCCAGTGCAGCCCCTTTCTTTTACAGGTGAGGAGACTGAGAGCCAGGGAGACTTCTCCAAGCCACCCAGAGAGCTCATGGACCGAGCTAGGGTTCAAAGCCAGGGCTCAGACGCCTTTTCTACTCTTCCTTTCACTGCATCCCTGAAACATCCTCCTGACTCAAGTGTTGGGGAGGTTGCACACATCTCCTATGGGGGCAAGAAAAACAAAAATGCAAGCAGTTTATATTCATTTCCCAGTCTTCTTTCTTTGGGTGTAGCTGCTTCTGTCCATCCTTGATCAAGTGAAACTGAATTAGCTCTCTTTATCGAAGAGATCCACTTCCATCAGAATACATCCTCAAACAGTATCATTGTTGAGGTATATAATGATCTCCTGGTTCTGCTCATTTCACTTAGCATCAGTTCATGTAAGTCTCTCCAAGCCTCTCTGTATTCCTCCTGCTGGTCATTTCTTACAGAACAATCATATTCCATAACATTCATATACCACAATTTACCCAGCCATTCTCCAATTGATGGGCATCCATTCATTTTCCAGTTTCTAGCCACTACAAACAGGGCTGCCACAAACATTTTGGCACATACAGGTCCCTTTCCCTTCTTTAGTATCTCTTTGGGATATAAGCCCAGTAGAAACACTGCTGGATCAAAGGATATGCACAGTTTGATAACTTTTTGAGTATAATTCCAAATTGCTCTCCAGAATGGCCAGATGTGTTCACAATTCCACCAACAATGTATCAGTGTCCCTGTTTTCCCACATCCCCTCCAACATTCTGCATTATCTTTCCCTGTCACTCTAGCCAGTCTGACAGGTGTGTAGTGGTATCTCAGAGTTGTCTTAATTTGCATTTCTCTGATTAATAATGATTTGGAGCATATTTTCATATGGCTATAAATAGTTTTAATTTCTTCATCTGAGAATTGTCTATTCATATCCTTTGACCATTTATCAATTGGAGAATGGCTTGATTTTTTATAAATTAGAGTCAATTCTCTATATATTTTGGAAATGAGCCAGCACTCTTTCTAATATAGTCTTCAGTGCTGGAGCTGAATTCTAATATGTTTTCTCATGAATCTCACTCAAGCACAGAAACCTATAGGTAAAGAATTAGGTTAAAAAAATAAACAAGCCCTACTTGTGTATGAAGGAGTTCTGAGCCTTTGGAACTGAATTTCTGACTGAGACAAAGAAATGCCTTGGCTCTTGGGCCAGCAACCCCAAGTTAAACAGGCCATTACTGTGAGGGAAGAGGCCACTTCTGAGCTGATGGAAAAAATCAAAAGTGATGGGATTAGGCTGATTTTTAAGAGGTGTAATTCTCTGCCTCTTCCCTCACCTCCCAAAAGAAAAAAGAAACTGAGATCAAATGGTTTTCTCCTCCTCCAGTGTGGACAACTGCATTGGGCTCGGACCTGTTGTTCCAGGGAAGCCAGCTTTATCCGGGAGGGAAGTGTGTTGCTGGGTAACCGGGAGAACTGTGGATTTGAGGAATGTTTGTTAGGACCTGACAGCAGTTAAGTGTCAGATGAAAAGAGAGGAAACTGGCTGCGGTGGTGAGGGGGCAACAAACAGGGACAATCTGAGCGCTGGGAAATGCGTCATGAGGAGAGAATTCAGACTAAGTCATTTCACTCTGGGGCAACAATAACAAAAAGGCCAATCTGTCCTTCCAGGAGGGGCCACAGAGACGAGCTGTTTTCTAAAGGCTTGGGCGAACAGAGTCCCTTTGACTGACCAGGGCGGGCTTGGGAACAGACTGGCCACATGATGCTCTCACATGAAATTGGGCAAAGGGGCCTTTGACTCTCTGTGGGGACTGAGTTCTGGTATGTGGGGCTTGTGGGAACCAGCCTGCGGGCCGATTATGGGTGCTGTCAGGAGGTCACAGGATCCCCTGAGAACTAGAAGGGCGTCAGAGATCAGCCAGTGCAGCCCCTTTCTTTTACAGGTGAGGAGACTGAGAGCCAGGGAGACTTCTCCAAGCCACCCAGAGAGCTCAGGGACCGAGCTAGGGTTCAAAGCCAGGGCTCAGATGCCTTTTCTACTCTTCCTTTCACTGCATCCCTGAAACATCCTCCTGACTCAAGTGTTGGGGAGGTTGCACACATCTCCTATGGGGGCAAGGGAAACATTTCTAGCAAGGAGAGTTATACCACAGTGGGCTGCTTTGGGAGGACAGGACTGTGCCCTCACGGGAGGGCTTCAGGGACAAGCTGGATAACCTCAGTAGGAAGGCCTCAGAGGGTCCTTCCAGGTCGGAGAGTCAGAAGAAATCTCTGGCTTCTTTCAAACTCAGCTCAAATGCCGTTTCTTCCCTGAGTTACTTCATATGTGTGAATGCATCTGTACATATCTATTTCTATCTATACATCTGTACACTCATGGATATATACATGTCTATACACTGTGTGCATATATGCATATACATATACGTAGATTATACATGAAAGGCAACTAGATGATATAGTAGAGAAAGTGCTCAACTTGCAGTCAATAAGAACCTTAGTTCAAATCCTGCCTCATACACCAGCTATGACCCTGAGCAATCACTTAAAGTTTTCCCAGCCTCAGTTTCACCATCTGTAAAATGGGAATAACAACAGCATAATTGCTCATGGGTAGGCTGAGACAATATAATAAAAATAACTTCTATCTGCACTAATTTATTAATTCAGTGTCATACCCATCAAGCTACCAAAAATAAATTCTATACAGCCAGAAAGAAATTGTAACAAAATTCATCTGGAAGAACAAAAGGTCAAGAATATTGAGAGAATTAATGAAAACAAATGTGAATGAAGGTGGCCTAGCCATACCAGCTCTCAAGCTGTATTAAAACTATCTGGTACTGGCTAAGAAGTAGAGTGGTAGATCAGTAGGATTGATTAGGTATAAAAGACTTGGTAGTATATGACCATAGTGATCTACTATTTGAAACCCAAAGACCTCAGCTTTTGAAACAAGAATTCAGTATTTGATTTAAAAAAAAAAAAACTGCTGGGAAAACAGTATGGCAGAAACAAGGTATAGATTACTATTTTATACCATATACCAAGATAAGTTCAAAATGGGTGCAAGATTTGAACATAAAGAGTGATATCATAAGCACATGAGAGCAAGGAATAAGGTACCTATCAGAGTATGGAGAAGGAAAGAAATTAATAACCAAACAAAAAATATATGTCTCCCCAGCATCTAGCTCTATGCTTGATACACCTGAGCTACTTAATCTGATCCTCATAATAACCCTTGAAATAGAAGCTGTTGAATATTTGAAGTGGCACTTGAGTTGATCTTTGAAGGAAACTAGGGATTCCTTTTTATTTTATATGGGGGAGGAGAGGCAGCAATTGGGGTTATTTGATTTGTACAATGTCACACAGTAACTAACACTGGATTTGAATTCAAGTCCTCCTGACTCCATGGGTTATCCCCTATCCATTTCAAATCCCTAATTTAGGGCTTTTGCAGTTGACTTCTGCTCTCTTTTTGCTCTTACTAAAAGCATTTCCTAACAGCAACTTCAAATGGCTAGTGGAAATTTAACCAGCTTTCGTGACCTCCCACAAGGCAGAAACTATATTTCTGGATAACACACAAACAATTCTGGTGAACAGAAGGTTGGAGCATTTGAAGAGGGGAGTTACTGATACTGCTGAGCATTTAAAGGAGCAACTCCTTACAATTCCCACTCCTCAGACTTTTACTTGTTGGAGATCAATAAATGATCTTCTCAAAAGTCAGAAAAGGGCAAAAATTAAGTTAGAAAAATTCAAAATTGGAACCATGAAGTGGTTTAGGGAAAGGAATGGAGTCCAAACCACACTCTACTAGAAGTTTTCTGAAAAAGGGTATGGGGAAGGGGGTGGGGATAAGAAACCATGAGCCAACCCTCCAGGGAGGCCAGATTCCCTCTATCAGCTCCTAGTGACTGGGGGGAGGGGAGGGGAAATTCAGGTTTCCCAGCAGTGTGAAAGGTCTTGGCACCAAGCTCAGTTTCCCTGTTGAATTTCCACAAATAAACATTCCACACAGAAGGGACTGATTTGCTTCTCAGCAAGATTTCAAAGCTGTTTAGCCATAGCCAAGAGAATACAGGATGAATAGTCAGAAGGAGAAGGAGGGAAAAGGAGGGAAGGAAGGAGCCAGAGGGAAGAAAAAGGAGGATAAGAAGGAGGAAGGGGGAACAGGAGGAGATGGGGTGGTAGGGAAAGGAGGAAGGAGGAAGGAGAGGGGGAGGAGGAGCAGATCCTGGGCCAAATCAGATAGTAATCATCCTAAAACCCTCACCTGAAACTAAAACAAAACAAAACAAAAATTTTTTTTTTTATTTTCATGAGGTGTGAAAACACCTCAGTCAGGTGGGGCAAGAATCATCTACCTTGCCCAAATCTGGAGTTCCTGCTTTCAGCTGGGAGTGAAAGTCTTCAGACACAGATGACTGACCTTCAGCCCTAATCTAGGTAGGAAAGGAGACAGAGAGCTAGACTGGGAGCCAAGAACACCTGGATCCAAATCTTGCCTCGGTCACTTAGGAGGCATGTGACCCTGAGCAAGGCAAGTTGAGGGCCTGGAGCTACAAGGACAAAATGAAGTGGGGGACTGAGTAAAAACAAAGTAACTTGGGGGTTGGGATGCAAACAAGAGGGGAGTCCCATGGTCTGAGAAAAGACTTGAATTCAAATCCTGCCTCAGATTCTCCCTAGCTCTGTCACTCTGGACAAGCCATTTAAGCCCTCTCAGTTTTCTCATATGAAAAAGGGAGATAATTCTCAAGCTTTTCTGTTCCCATGAGATAAAGCATTTTAAGTGCTTTGTAAGCCTCCAAGTGCTATCTAAATGCTAGTTTACAAGAGCAACAATGATGATAAAGATGATACCACTAAGCCATGCTGACCTAAGCCAAACCAGAAGGACAAGAAATCCTTAGATAAGTCTTCTCTCTCTGGTCTGCCCAGAAGACCTTCTGTTCCATGTTTCCCCACTATAGAGAGAAGAAGTTGGACAAGACGACCTTTAAGGTCTCTTCTGGGTTCAAGAATATCATCTCATGGTTCCTTACTTAGGGGGCTTCGGAGTCTTGAGGAAAAGGTTTCAAGGACAATCTCACTGATGCAGAAGGGGAAGGCCATTCCAGACCATTGCAGAAGGAAAGCTGGTCCCTCTCAGTGGTTCTCAACCCCTGGTTGGGGCAAGTTAGTTCCCCTAATATTCTGGGCTTCAGATGCTGGCACTGGGCCCAGAGCTCTAGCTGGAAGGTGCCATCAGTAGTTTAACAATATTTTCTTTACTTAAAAGCCTTTTTTAAAATAAGCATTAACTTTTTGTTATTTAATAAAACTATTTCTGTATTAGTGTGTGAGAAACAGCATATATAAACAGAAGATCTCTGGATCTCTGAATTTGCGGCTTCTAAAGCTTGAGTGACTCTGGGGACGGGTAAACATGGCAGCCCGCCAACCAGCTGCAATAACAGCCCTGTTCCAGAAAGAGTTCCCTTCCCTTGATGGCAGCACCCAGCTGGGCCTGCAAGGACAAGCCAAGGCCCCCTGCCCACTGTTGGGTCTTGCTGGTCTTTCCTCTTCACTCCCATGCCTTTGTTTCTTTGGGGTACATGTTGTCTGTTAAGCGACGTGGTGGTCACTTGAGGAAAAATAAAGAGGTCCTCATTTGAGGCTCAAAATGTACAAAGCTGCCATCCCAGATTCCTCAAATGGAAAGACTCATTGTGGAGTCACCAGGAGAATAAAGGGTCTGTTCTTTCCTTCTTCCAGAAGCTGGCTATCTTGGTAAATGGTTTGCACAATCCAGGAGCCAGAAAAAGGGAGGAGGAGGAGGAGGAGGAGTAATAATGTCAACAATAATCATTAATGTTCTTATTGCAGCTGAAATTTATAGAGCACCTTCAGATTTCTAAGGCATATGTGATCTCGCTAGCCTCTTACAGCAATCCTGGAGGGGAGTACTATTATTATCCTTATTTTCTGGATGAAGAAACCGAGGCTGAGAAAGGTCTGACGATTTGCTCGTGGTCACACAGCTACTAAGTGTCAGAGGTAGGGCTCAAATTCGGGTCTGACTGCATGTTCAATGTTCCATCCACTATGCCATCTAAGTAAAAGAAAAGCTGTCTCCCACAGTCTCATCATCCATCTGGAGTCAAGGAAAAAACTCTTCTCTGCCCACAGAGAATAAAACTGGCTCCTTTGTGTTATTTTGCCCCGGGGTGGTTTACTTCCGGGTCCTTCTGGACACAAGGTTGCAGAATATAGCTCCTCTAAGGGCAGAGGCCTGTTTCTTTGGGGGCCCCTGCTTTGTACAGCACCTGGTTCAGGTACGTCAGATACACTTGGGGAAATGAGCTGAATGTTTGTAACCTGAAGGAAAGAGCTGGAGCTCCAGGGTTGTGATAAAACTCAAATCAGAGCATTTACTAAGTGCCTACGACAGACCTGGCACTGTATTGGGCTAGAGATGGGGTGGGGAGCACACAAGGCCAAAAACGAAACAGCCCCTGCTCACAGGACCTCGGGTTCTACTGGATGCTTTTTAAGGCAGGAGAGGGGAACATTTCTGGGAACTTATTAAAAAAATGTCATCCTCCCTGCCCTGCAAAAGATCCAAACACTCAAAAGCTTCTCCAGGAAACATTCCACCATAATCCATCCAATTCAATTGAACAAACATTGACTAAAGTGTCTACTCAGTTCTAGGCACTGGGCTGGGACATAATCCCTACCCTCAAGGAATTTCTAGTCTTAAAACATAACAAAGAGTAAAACGATAGTAAATATTGTTAGCAACTCTTAGGGTGTTGGGGTGCCCCTCCAGACCCCCACTTCAGAGCCAGTGTAGACAGTCTCTATTCTCTGCCATCCAAAGGACTGATTGATGAATGAGCTGAAACTCCCTGGATATAAGAAAGACCATGTTCCCCTCTCAGGCTTCCTCTTCCTTCTTTCCTTGAGGTTGAAACATGACTTTCTGATATCCCCTACCACAGCAGGCCCAATCAGTGACCTCACAGGCCTGTCTGGGAGAGGGCCTCCTCCCATCTGCATCTCCTCGCCTTTGGTACAAGGCTTTGACCTCGAAAGGCAGCAGCTGCTTTGGACCAGCCACAGCAGAGGCAGCAGCAGGGCGCTGGTCCCCCAACCCATCCCTGCCTACCCACAGCACTACACGAGGAAAAGAGCGGCCCACAGAGAGGCTGCCAAAAGAAAGGGCCCACTTGGCAAATCAGGCTGTGCTGGGGACCGGTGAGGGGAAATTCCTGCAAAGACAAGAGCTATTTAAACATCCCAGGGAGCCTTGACTAGGAGCCTCAGAATGGATGGCAACTCTATGATTCTTGATCGCGTAGCAATCTCTTTCAGTGAGGGAAGCGTGTTCGGTACTTGATTCGTGTTTGTACTCTGGGGGGCCTTTCTTGGGGGGACCCCGTAGATGAGAGCCAGAAAGAAGACTGTCTCTCAGGAATCCGAGATGGAGAAGGGATCGATGAACTGGGAGCACACTTGCCCCTGTGAGGAGACAGGCAACCCCAAGAAACGGACTCAGATAAAACGGGAAGGGCAGGACAAGGAGAGTGAGTGGGGAAGGTCTCAGCCCTTGGGCCTCATGAGGCCTGTCTATCCCTCCCATGGTGGAATAATGTCAGTCTTGGCAGCCAAGGCTCCAAGCCAGGTCTCCCTGGTTCCAAGGGCAGCTCCACTGCAAAGCACTCCTGTCTCTGGGACACAGACTCTGGGGTCTAAGGGCACTAGGCCACTCTCTAAGATGGCAAGTTACAGACAAGGGGCTGACTTGCATCAGGGGAGGGGATTTCTTAGGAGAATTTCCTACACAGATAAACTCAAGGGTCATAATTATTCATAGGATCCTGGATTCAGAGCCGGGAGGGACCCTCAGGTCTCATCTGGTCCAAACCTCTTAATTCACATAGAACAAAACTGAGGCTGAGAAAAATTCAGTGACCTTTCCCCTCACACAGGGAGTGAGTGCATTTGAACCCAGACCCCGGCTCTGAATCGGGCATTCTTTCCATTGCCCTCCACTGATTCAAGTTTTCTTATCCATGTGTAAAGCCACTCGTGCAGCTTTGGCTTTCTACAGAATGAAGCTAAAGGCAGAATAAGATAAATGACTTCTCGAGGCTTTTTCTTCTTGCCCCATAAGTCCATGATGCTACCTCGTCTCATCATCTTGCAAAAGACATTCCCCGAGTCTTCAGTCAGGAGCCATCAAAAAGCTGGTGCCATGCAAGAGAACTGTACAGTTCTGCACACATATATTGTCTCTAGGATATACTGTAATATATTTAACATATATAAGACTGCCTGCCATCTGGGGGAAGAGGGTGGAGGGAGGGAGGGGAAAAGTTGGAACAGAAGTGAATGCAAGGGAAAATGGTGTAAAAATTTACCCAGGCATGGGCTCTGTCAATAAGAAGTTATAATAATAATAATAAAATTTCCAAAAAAACCCAACAAGCTGGTGCCATGCCCCTAACCGTGGAGATGACCCCCTCCTGGGGCTCCAGCCAAGCCATTCACTTACCAGCTGAAAGAGCTTAAAGAAATCCACATTGGAATACAGGGCATCTTCCACCCACTGCAGGCTGCCTTGGGACAGAGGGCACATGGCTCTCTGGACAGTCCGAGCCCCTTGTAGCTGGCCAAAGATGATGAACCGGTTTAGCAGGGCTTCACTGCAGGCAATGTCTTTCAGCATCAGGTCTGGGACCCCGTAGGCAAACTGTGGAGAGAACAGTATATCCCCTTTATGATTTAAAGGCTTTTCTCGTCTTATCCCAGGTGAGAACCCGTAGGCACTAGAAACAAGGGAGAGGGACAAATCTGGGCCAAAGGGTTGCCTTAGCCCAGCAGCTGGGACGGCACTTTTGGGGACCAGGACTCCTGGCCTCCAAGGGACCAAGCTCCAACCAAACTCCCCAGCACATGAGTCCCTCTGTGAAATGCAGCTCAGGCATGCTACTTCCCACCTGCTTGGCCACTGGGTACTTCCCCATTTGCCCACAGGCACATATGCTAAGCACCCCTCGGTTCCACTTCAGAGTCTCTCCTGGACTTGACCTAGGAAACCTGCCCACCCAGGACAGCCTGTCAGCAGCTAGAATCATTCTGGCCAAAGTGGGAAACCAGGTCACTTCAAGTGAGGTCACAAGGCCGCGGGCACTATTCTGTACCAGGCTGGGCCCCTTACTGTCCCAAGGGACCCTCACTAGGTTCTCTTTTCCTCTGGGTCCTAATTCTCAGTTGACCTTCAGCTGAGAGACTAGATGGGGAGCTTTGCAAGCAGGACCTGGGGAGGGACTCTAATAACCAGGATTAAGAGATGGAAGCCCTGTGTTTGTTGACGAGATGGTCCGGGAGGAGCCAGAGCTGGGGTAAAACACACACTAAGAGATCTCGAGAATAAGAAAGAAATGCCTGGAGGGAAGAGCGAAGAAAGAAGGACTGAGATGAGAGACTGCAGGTGGCCCATGGACACGTGCACAGATGAGTGCAAATGGTGGGAGTCGCAGGACAAGAAGAAATCCGAGTTGGGAACCACTGTTGGGCTTCCATTTGTGTGGCCATTCCTTCCAAAAAGGCAGATCAACAACTCCTGTAACTTGGGGGCACTTTGTGCACTAAGAGGTCAAATGATTTGCCCCCCCCAGCTGCTCTGGGCCCCAGGCTGGCCTGGAACTGGGGTGGTCCTGCCCCCAGAGCTGGTCCCCTCTGCAAGACACTGAGCTGTCGCCCATACCCCCCAGCGTGGGGCAGATGCCAGCAGGGCCCTCCTATGTGTCTGACCATAAGCTTTCCTGAAACTCCTGGGCTCATTTGTCAGGTGAGCTGGAGCTCCGGGTACTGGGACCCAGACAGCCTGTTCTCTCCACATGAAAGGTTTTCAGACCCTACAGCCTGCAGGGACTGGGGTTCCAAATATAGCCAGCCTTGTCAGAGAGGAACCAGAAAGAAATTTCCCCTAAATGCCCCTTTGTTATCTCCATCTACCTTTATTACCAACTGGAAACCAGCACTCACATTTCCAGGATCTCAGTTTTATGAGCCACAGAGACAGCAAAGAGGAAAATGAGCAATCGGGGCTGACACAGTCTTCCCTCCTCCCCCGCCCCTAGCAGTGGGGAGAGGGAGGGGGCCTCCCAGGGAGCAGGGCTACATTCCAGCCAGAGGGGCAGCCCAAGCAGGGGCAGCTGCTCTGACCTCTAGGACCCTTCGTCCAGTTTCTGGGAACACCTGAGTCAGATGGCCAGAGAGAGAACTTTTTCCAAGTTTTTGTTTTGTTCTGTTCTGTTAGCTCAAAAGATCATGAATCTAGAGGTAGAAGGGGCCCCAGAAGCCAAGGAGTCTCGTCCCCTCACTTTACAGATCAGGACATCCTGGGGGGAAGCAAGGACCAAGGGACAGAGTTCTGGGTTTGGAGTGCTGCTGCTGAGGATGTGCTACGGAAGGGAGACTGACTCGGCCCTGGAGGACCTTTGCTCAGACCCTTGCTACCTCTGGGACTCTGGGCAAGCTGCTTCCCCCCAGCCTCAATTTCCCCATCTGTAAAATGAGGGAGTCTGAGGTCTCCTCCAGCCAGTCCTTAAGTCTATCAGAGTCAGAGGCCCCGCTAGGGATGTACCCCCGGGTCATATGAGTAGCAAATGAAAGAAGGAGAATTTGAACCCAAGAATGTCGAGTCTCAAGCCAGTGCTCTTATCAAGAAAGCAGCCTGAAGGTCCTGACCCCTTCTGCGCAGGCCCCGGGAGGAATGGGTGAGGAGATTCCTAGCCACAGTCCTTAGAGATGGACCAAGTGAACTCAGGAGTGTTGTCCAGTAGGAGGCCTGCTCCCAGGTCCAGCAGCCCAAGGCCACGGCTCAAAGGCCCCCCAGGTCTCACCACATGCCCCGGCCCCGCCACTTTCTTTCTTGCTTTTCTGCTTATCTTTCTCCAAGGCATCACTGTGCGGGCTCTGGAGAGTTATGCACATAGAGTAAAAAATATGCAAGTTCTCCCACCTTGGAAAGGCTTCCAAATCAGGCCCAGCCATGGATGTGAGCTTGCCCCTGGAGGCTCGCGGGGCAAAGTGTGGGGAGCTTCAATACCGCGCTTTTAGCCCCAGAAGCTTAGGAGGCCATTAATCAAGGAGCAGAAGATAGGAGGGAACTGGCATTGTGGGATCACAGCTCTAGCACTGGACACCTTGACCACTCCCCACTGTGCAGATGAGGAATCGGAGGATTCCTGACTTGTCCCAGGTCACATCGGTAATTGGGGGCAGTGGTGGGGTTTGATCCTGTGGCCCCCCCAGCAATGGGTGAAATTCCAGGTCTTGGAACTGTAGTTGTAGGATCCCAAATACAGAGCTGGAGGGAACTTTAGCAATCATCCAGGCACTTCTTCCTTTTACAGAGGAAGAAACAGGGGGGAGAGAGCAGGGACACAGAGCTGGTGAGCGTCTGGCTCTATCCACTCTACCATCCTTCCTCTCATTCCTAACATAACTGCTGTTATAGATATTGCAAGTTTACAATTCACTAAAGAAACAGCATATACCCACAAAAGGCTAGGCTAGGCAGTGTACAAAATTATGCTAACGGGCCTAGGCCCTGCCCTCAGTGAGCATAGGGGCCAACAGCAAAACCAAAAGGGGATGGGGATTTTGGCCAAAACACAAAAGATTCCCTGTCATCTGAGAAAATGAGAAGGAGACCAGACCTCCTGAGAAAGAGTCATAGGGAAATCGGGTGGGCTGAGGAGCCATGCAGGGATTGCAGTCTGCTTGAAGAAGTGCCTTTTTGTATGACTTGGGAGCCAGGTGAGGCACTGATCTTCCTGACTTCAAATCCAGCCTCAGATACTTCCTAGTTGTGTGACCCTGACAAGTCACTTACTCCTGTTTGCCTCAGTTTCCTCATCTGTAAAAGGAGCTGGAGAAAGAAATGGCCAACCACTCCAACATCTCTGCCGAGAAGACCCACATGGGATCACGAAGAGTCAGCCACAATGGAAAGAACTGAACGGCAACAATAAAAAGGATCCCTCCGAGCAAAACAGTATCAGAAGATGTTGCAGAAACACAGAGGATAAAAAGCTCCTTCATTTGGTGTCCAGAGCCAAAACTTGTATCCTCTTCATCTTGTCCCCTTTATGTTTTTCTGAATGTAGAGTGGTCAGTAATCCTGACCTCTGAAAACCAAGAAGGCCAAACAAGGCAAAGTGCCCTCCTTTCTGCCTTTTTCAGGTGCCCCCCTCTTTGGGTTTCTTCCTTGATACCCTGATCCAAACAAGTAAGTGAAATCATTGCTGTTCTGTTCTTCCCTCCTTCCCCCCAAAGACTCTCCTCTCCTATCATTTATATAATGGGGGACGGGGCTGAGAATACTCATATTCCCATAAGCAAAGGGAAAGACACCTGGCCAGCTCTACCACCCTCATTCCATTCAAGTGCTCTCACCTGCTCAGGTCGGACTTGGGAGTTCATCAGAAGGGAGACCACAGACTCGGGCAGGCCAAAGGTGTGCACCAAGAAGTGTGTCAGCGTCTCCTCTTCTTTGAGAATGTCCTTGATTCTGATACCTCTTCCTGCATGTCAAGGAGAAAAAAGCGGGCTGCAGTTAGAATGTTAGGTCCTCAAGTGCTGAGTCAGTCTCCCTTTTATAGCATATCCTCAGCAGCAGGAAGGGAGAGGGGGAGGGAGGGAGGGAGGAAGAAATAGAGGAAGGAAAAGAGGAAAGAAGAAAGGGAAGAAGGAAAACAGGAAGGAAGAAGGGAAAGAAAGTAGGGAGAGAGGCTGTTTGTCCTTCATTCTCAAAGAGGGCCATGACTTCAGGAAAGTGACATAATGACTTGCAAGTGAACTGGAGGTAAGTGAGTCAAGTCTATGCAAAATCAATAGCTTCGCTCCCTCCATCCTGGAGCCATCTGAGCCCAGTAGGAAGACACAGATCAAGATGACTACAGATGTCCCCAGTTGCAGTGGGAGACCTTGGCTTGTTTAAGGTAAGTCCTTTTTCAGGTCTCAATTTGTCTGAGGCGGTGCCCATTCTGTGATTAAAGTTAGCTAAGAAATGAGGGAGGGAAAGTTTTTTTTTTTTTTTTTTTACCTTGTCAAAAAAAAAAATTAATCTGGGAAGAGAAGGCCATTTGAGTTTCTAGTCAAAACAGAAATAAGATATATTTATATTCACTATGAACCATATGAACCCAAACAATGAACAATGTAGATAGAGTAGTCCTTAAGAAGAGAAATCTAATCTGTAAATTCCCAAGATTTTACTAGGTTTCAGTGATCAAAATTTATATTCCTTTGGGTAAAGCACCCACAAGGTAAAGTAAAGACCAAGAGAAAGGAAGAAGAGAGAGAGAAGAGAGGAGCAAAGAAAGGAAAAGAATAATGAAAGGGACAGAAAAAGAAAGGGAGAAAGAGAAAGAAGCAGAGAAGAAAAGAGGAAAAAAGGAAAGGAAAGAGAAAAGGACTGAAGAAGGAAAATAAACATCAGGTGCCAACTATGTGTTACGTACAATGCTAAGTACTTTATAAATATTATTTCATTTAGTCCTTACAATAACCCTGGAAGGTAAGTGCTATTAACCTCATTTTACATGCTGTCTGCTTCAGTCTCGAAGATGGGAATAATACACTGCCCCATGCCTTTTCAATGCTTGGTACCAAGCCTCCTTGCTGTTGGCTTTGTGTTTAAGGATTCAACTTTTATTTTAAAGTTTCTCAAGCAAACAAAATCTTCTGATTATCTCTCCTTTAAGTGGATTAGACAGAAGTTAGATTATAACCAATAAGAATGCTTATATTAAGGTCACTTGGGTTAATTTTCAATATATCTTTCGATTACATTTTGTTGAATGGAATTTTTATTGTAGTATGATCCAAAAAAGAATACATTTTATATTTCTGCTTTTCTAGAATTGATTTTAAGGTTACAAGAAGATGGCAAAACTATACTAATGGGAGACCTCAATTATCCCTTCTCAGAACTTAATAAATCCAACCAAAAAATAAACAAGAAAGAAACTAAGGAGGTGAATAGAATCTTAGAAAAGTTAGATATGACAACCTTTGGAGAAAATAGAATGGTATTTTCTTCCCGGGTTATTTAGACCTTCTGAATCCAATTCTCCCTCTGCAACAAGAGAACTGTTCGGTTCTGCACACATATATTGTATCTAGGATGTACTGTAACCTATTTAACATGTAGAGGACTGCTTGCCATCTGGGGGAGGGGGTGGAGGGAGGGAGGGGAAAAATCAGAACAGAAGAGAGTGCAAGGGATAATGTTGTAAAAAAGAAAAGAAAAAGAAAATTGAATGGTAATAGCTAAGAATAAATTTTTTCTTAGCAACACATGGCACCTGCACAAAAATTGACCATAGCCAAAAAAAGCTTCTTATAGAATTTAGAATTCTGCCTTCCAGAATGTCATGTTCCATGACCTCCATTCCTTTAATGTTGCAACTGCAAAGTCCTATGTAATCCTGATTGTGGCTCCCCAATGTTTGAATTGTTCCTTTCTGGCCATTCGCAGTATTTTTCCTTTATCTGATAGTTCTGACAATTTGGATAAAATGTTCCTGGAAGTATTCTTTTTGGGATCCCTTTCCTGTGGTTATGGGTATACTCTTTCAATGTCTATTTTGCTCTCTGATTCCAAAGTATCAGGGCAGTTTTCCTTGATAAGGTTCTGAAAAATGCTGTACAAATCTTCCTTTTGATCATGATTTTCAAGTAGTCCAATGATTCTTATATTATATCCCCTGGTTCTATTTCCCGGGTCAGCTATTTTTCCAATGAGGTATTTTACACTTTCTTCTATTTCTTCTTCTTCTTTTTTTAATTCTTGATGTCTCATAGAATCCTTAGCTTCTATTTGCCCAATTCTAATTTTTAAAGATTTCTCCCCCTCCCCCATTAACTTTGTACCTCCCTTTTCATTTGACCAATATTGTTTTTTTACAGAGTTGTTACTTTTCTAAGCTATTGATTCTTCATAATTCTCTTGCATCATTCTCATTTCTTTTCCTGTATTTTCTTCTTCCTTTCTTATTTGATTTTTAAGCTCTTTTTTGAGTTTTTCCATGAGTTCTTTCTGGGTTTGAGATCACTTTCCCTTTTTTTTTTAGGAGTTTATCCATAGGTGTTTGGACATTAATGAAATTGTATCTTGATCTTTTCCATCACCATAATAACTTTCTATTGTCAGATTCTGTTGCTATTATTATTATTATTTCTTGCTCATGTTTTTGGTTCTTTTCCTTTACTTTTAAATTTAAATACTGCTCCTGGGGTAGAAGCAGCATAGTCCCAAGCTCCTTGTGCCAGAGGGTACATGTCCTGATTATATACCTGGTGCTGTACTGGTGTTACCCTGAGGTCCACAGAGGATTCTTGGGTCTGATGCTACACTGAGGGAGTGGGATGGGAGCTGGCTGGCTTCATTATAGCTCATAGGGGTCTTGCAGCTTACCTGTTGCTCAGTCAGAGTCCCACCCTGCCATGCACTGAGGTTTGTGAGAAATCTCTCTATTGGCCTCTACCTATTTGCTCAGGGCTATGCTGAAGAAAAGTGGCAGGTCCCAGCCCATCTGCTCTTATGCTGAAGCCCACAGTGATATCTGCCCATTTGCTTAAGCACCTGTGTGCTTGGGGTTGGGGTTCATCTTTTCTGCCACACTGGGGTACAGGACCTTTGACTGGTTTGCTGAGGCAAGGCTGACTGCTGGCTTGCTTAGATACCTCTGGTCCTGGACTGTGTTCCCCTTTTATCTACATGAGATAGACCTTTTCTGCCAATCTGCCAAGTTTCTTGGGATAGAGGATTGTTTCACCCCATCTTTTTATTGCTTTTTTTGTTTCAGGATTCATTTGGAGAAACTATTTTATGGGTTTTTAGAATGATTGTTTGGAAGTGAATATGAGAGAGTCAAGGTGGTTTCCTGTTTATTTCCCCATTTTGGCTCCCAGAAGTAGGAATCTGCTCTTTCTAGGGTACCAATTGGTCTTGGCCGGGTATGTAAGAATCATGTGTGAACTAAGTAGACTGGATGACCACTGAAGTCCCTTTCAAAACTCAAAAATTCTGTGATTTTGTGATATATATTTTACATCTCTAACTAAATTGCAAGCTTCTTAAGGTGAGGGTCAGAGTTTCTATTTTTCTTTTAGCCTATTAAACAATACTAAAAACACAGCAAATACCTGATGATTTCACTTCGGGGTCTAAACCTAAGTTATATTACATAGACCCATTCCTCACCCAGTTTTACTCTAACTGACATATCAAATCTTAGTTCTGAGAACAACAAGAATATTCATATACACACATACGTGTGATAAAGCTTACAAAATTCTTTCCAACAATACTGTGAAGTATTATTATATTTTTATATTCCCTAGCTATTTCATGAGGAGCAGAAATTAATCTGTAAACTTTTTGTGAAAGTGTTCTAGAAATAAGAATTTTGAGGATCGCAGTTTTTTAGAGTTAGAAGGAACCTGAAAAGTTATCTAATATAGACTTACAAAATGATAGCTGGGGAAAAAAAACAAAAAAATAATTATCTCAGCAGCCCTCTAGTCTAAAACATACCTAAACAAGAATCCTCATTGGAACATTTTCCATTTCTCCCCCAGAAAGGTCATCTAACCTCTGAGGGAAATCCATCACCTTCCAAAGCAGTAAATTCCATTTTTGGATAGGTGTCATTACAGAGAAATTTTCCCTCACTTCAAGTGAAATGTGCCTCTGTGTACTTCCACCTTTTGTTTCTGGTTCTGCCCTCTAAAGACAATCAGAATACATTTAATCCAGGGGTTCTTCACTGACATCCATAGAATCCTTCCCTCCTACCAGGCATGGTCTATAGATAAGATTTCAGGGGATCTCTGAACTTGAATGGGGAAAAAATTAAAACTTTATTTTCACCAACTTCCAATTACAACTTAGCATTTCCTTCAATCATGATTTTTTAAAAATAACATTATTCTTTAAAAAAAGAAAAAAAAGTCTATAGGTTTTTACCAGACTGTCAAAGAAGTCTCCTAAAACACAGGAAAAAAGAGTAAGAATCTTTTTAGTCTAATCTCTCTTACATATAACAGTCCTTGAAATACTAGAAGACAGATATCATCCCACTTCCTCCAGTCTCTCTTTTCTGCATTAAAGATTCCTATTTCCTCCAACTGATCCTTATAGGACATCAAAGTCCTTCACTATTCTAGCTGCCCTTCTCTGAACAATCTACAGTTTATCCATGTCCTTCTCAAGCTGTGCTGCCTAGAGAACTGAACCCAGTACTCCAGAATTGGTTCTGTCCAGGGTAGGATGCAAAGACTATTTCCAGAAACTATGCTTCTCTTACTGCAAACTGATGAGAAGGAATAAGAAAGAACGTCCAGGCTGAGGAGATGGAGAGGATGGGAGTGGGTGGGCCTGGAACTCAGCTTTGCTAGGCCCTGCCACCTTTGCTACCACCCAGATGGTGGGACTGCTTTTGCCACCTGCTTTCTATAAGCCCTAGGGAAAAGGGGCAGGACCCAGATCCATCAGCAGTCATCCATCTGAGTGGCTGAGGGAAGAGGGCCCCCCTCAGTATGAGAGGGAGCCGATACCAGACGGAGGCTTAACCAGAGTCCTAGGGGAGAAACGTGAACTGGGGGGCTGCGGTGAAAACAAAACAAATTTGGTTGAAAATGTCGTTCTTCTTGTTTCCTTTCCTGCTAAAGGTCAGGAGGCCTGGGGGTGGGTGTGAGAGTGCTGAATAGGGTAATGGGAAGGGAAAATGGGAGGAAGGTCCTTGAGAGCAGAATCCTCTGAGTGGAGGAGGAGATGCTTCCAAACCTGGGGGGGGGGAAGGGGGAGAGGGGATGAGTCTGCAGAAGACTGAGACTGAAAGTGCTCTGGGATGGTGTGTGTGTGTGGGGGGGGGGGTGGAGAGGAAGAGGGGAGTTCATGGTTGTGCACTCTTAGCCTTAATCCTCCCCTGCAGAGAATGTAGTAAGGCAGGTTTGCTCTGAAAGCAAAGTGCTCCTGGCTCCAACCAAGGACTGGCTTTCCCAGGGGAAACGGACAAAAGAGAAAGCTGCACTTTCCAAGAACTGACCTTGTCCCTTCAGGTCACACGGTGCAGACCTCCTGGGCCACTCTGCCCAAGGTTCTAAGCAAGAGGCTTTGTCTTCAAGGTTCCAGGCCTGGATCTGAGCAATTCTGGGAGGGGTCTAGCTCGTCCTCTCGTCCCCTGCCCCCACAGCCATGAGAACTGGGGTGTGCAGATTGGGGGGTACGCACAGATGGGGGCTAGGAAGCCCCCCTGGCTCCAGGCGGGACTTCTCTTGCCTGGGACACTCAGGTGATACTCGCAGTTAGACTATCTGAGCCCGAGAGGTCCTCTAGTCGATTCTCCCATTTTGTAGTTTTTAATGTATTGATAACTGTATTGCCACACCATTAGTTCCCTTCATAATCTGATGTATTTTAAAGCTGAAGTGATCTGGCCGGGTTCAGACAGATGGTATTAGGCAGTGCTGGGACACGGACGCAAGTATTTGGATTCCAGATTCTGTGCACTTTCTGTGACTGCGGCCCCATGAACCGTAGAGTGCCCAGTGACTGGCAGCAGGAGTCCCTCTGCCCCAACTCAAAATCTGTCTTCCTTTGTCTTCCTCACATTAAGTCACAGCCTTGAAAAACTGTCCCCGGGGCCCAGCGAGGTCCCAGGGAAGAGAAACTTCATACCTGCCCCTTTTCTGCAAACATGGGAGATGATGAGGAAGAAACATTACATGTCTGTCAGACTTACAACCTGACATTTTTATTAGCTTTCCAGAAGTGTGTTCTCATTCTGTCTCTGTCTCTCTCTCTCACCCTCTTCTCTTTTCTCTCTGTCTCTGTGTCTTTCTTTCCTTCCTTCCCTCTTTTATAATCTGAAGCAAGGATCAATATGTAGGGGAGAGAGGGGAAATATATTTAGAAATAGAAGTTATGTAAAAACCAGCAATACTGATAATTTTCATTTGACCACTTTAAAGAATACAAGATAGCATCAAATATACTACTTTGAACTTCCTGACTGATACAGACTAAATTTGACAGATATTTGAATAGACATCCATACCACCATTATCTTTAGCACAGTACCTGGAACATCTGAATATTAAAAAAATTTGTTGAATGGAATGAAATGGGATGAGATGGAATGGGACAGAATAGGAAGGAATGGGGTGGAATGGTGGGATAGAATGGAACAGAATGGTACTTTATGGAGTCTATTAGACTGGGAACTGGAGGCTTTAATCCATTTGCACTTTTGATTTGCTCCCTAACTTCTGCAACAAATACTTCCTTTTTTCAGTGCCTGCCATTTCCCCTCCATAAGTAAGATGGAGATTCCAATGCCAGCTGCTGTATACAATGCTCATGCCGTAATGTCCATATTGATGAGAATCCTTCAGACATTTCTGATAGCTGAAACTGCTCTATGATCCAGAATGGTTAGAAATGTGATATTTGGGTTTATCAAATATTCTAGTTGACTACATTGCCACATATATCATAGAATTGACAAGAAACATGCACTCATAGGAGCATTGTCCTAGAGGTAGCAAGAACCCCAGAGGTTATTTAGTCCAAGTTTCTCATTTTACAAATGAAGAAACTGAGCCCCACAAAAGTTATATGACTTCCCAAGACTGCAGAGGTGGCAATCATCAGGTAAGCAGGTCCTCTGACTCCAGGGCCAGTATTAGAGCACTTTTGATTTGCTGTGGCCCTACCTCCTCAGGGAAGGAGCTGGGTCTGGGTTTTCCAATGCCATGCCAACTCTGATATTGTCTATCCAAGTATGAGCTTAGCTAAGTAAATAAAGCTCTGAGAGGTACAGAAAGGTAATTTTTAGCTACCACAACTCGCATAGATTCTCTCTTAAAGTGTAGAGCACTGATTCTTAGTTGTGTTTGTGTCATGTCAATCTCATGTAGCCTGTGGACCCTTCTCAGAATAATGTTTCTAAGTGTATTAAATAAAATACATCAAAATATGAAGGAAATTAATGACATTGCAATTGTTATCAATATATTAAATGGACAACTCCTTTTCCCCATAACTACTAGGAGCCCTTGGCACAGAAGCTTTGCTGTCTATAAAATGAACAAAATTACTATCCCAAAGAAATTCTAGTTTCTTGAAACGAAAAATTCCTAACATAAATTATATGAAACCCAGTATTGTATTTTATTAATTCATAGAAGAGGAAAAATAGAAGAGAAAACAAAGCAGGAAGAACAAGTGTACTGTGAGCAATTATTTTTATTAGCTTTGCAAAATCAAATGAAATAAAAAGCCTACCCAAGCAGAACTGGGACACCATTCCACCGGAACCCACCCAATTTCAATCCCAAAATAACATAAGCCTGTGCCTTCTCCATAACACTTTTACAATTCTGGATTAGGAAAGCAGAGGGGCAACCCCATGACACCCTGAAATAATCTAACTCGCCTACAATTTTTTCAGGGTGAATCTTGAGAGTCTACATGAACTGGGATGATGTACATAGCTCTTTCCAAATCTGGCCAAGGACTTTGCTTTCTATCAGGAAGTCTTGATAGACTTTGTCAAGCTAGATACAGGGGAGAAAGCTGGAAAGGGCTGAAACTCTGAATAGGTGTGCTTGAATCAGACAACCAAGCACTTAAGGCTAATTACCTATTCAACAATGACTCTATTAGCATATGTTTGGAAAAAATGGCCTTTCTAGCTTGTTTGGTGCTGGCTCAATGTTTGGTGTATATAGATAATTGTAAGCAAGGATTAGAGGTTGGAGTGAGACAAGCCAGACTCACTGGGCTACAGGATGAGGAGGAGAAAGGTGGACTCTAGAATCAAGGAGGGATCCTTGGCAAAACTCCTGGCAGTTTGGTCCATCTCCTTCACTCCTCACCCTAAAAATCAAAGACTTTTGCTTATCCTGACTCCAGCTGTCCCTGAGGCCTCTAGGGAGCTAGCCTGAACTTTACATTTTGGCACCCAATGTGGACTAGGGACCCTAATTTCACTGAAGAAGTCTCTAATGACCAGGAAATAAGGTGAGTATTTTAATAGATAAACAGGGAACTTACTTTGTTAAGAGCTAAACTACTAACTCTCATTTTCTAGCTGAAATAGGGGAGATATTAGGAAAAGATTCTCCAACCCCATCCCAAGGGAGAGCTACAGGAAGCATATTCAGACTGATAAAGAGACAGGGTTTGATTGTAACTTGGGAGCAGATTGATGGACTTGTGGAGACATTAGAATGTATGTCCCTTTGGTTCTATAAGGAAGAAGAAATAAAGGCAGATAATTGAAAACTAGTAGGAAATCGACTATGTGAATATTACAATGATAATGGTCCTGATTCAATTTCTAAGGAAACATTCTATACATACAACATAATACAATTGGCCTTAAAGAATCCCACAAGTTATAGAAAAAAGAAAAGTTTTAAGAACAGCCAGATGAGGAAGTGTGAGGAAAAAGAGGAAGACAAAGGACAGATTAATGGCAATATCACCAGTGGGCATGAGGATTTAAGTGAACTTGAAAGGCGTGGTGATTCTTGCTCTCACAAGGCAGCTTCAACCCTGCCTACACCAGAGCAGGTCCTTGACACCACTCCCCCCACTCCCATCAACTTCACTTTCCAGGATGAAGGGAGGAAGAGGAGTAGGAGGGGCAGTGATATCACCAGCACCTTCCCCCTTCCCCCACCAGCCATCTCCCCCTCCTATGACTAGATTGCAAAAGGCAGCACTTAAAGCCAAAGAGGAGGGACAGAATATAGCTGATTTGAAAATAGGAATGTATCCTGAGATTCAACAGTTTTAACTCTTCAGGTCAAGAAAGTAGAAGATACGCTTCTTTTGATCTAGAATCATCTTATGTTAAGATGTTATTAATTACAGAATTTGGCTTATGAAATCTTAACCCCTGGTAACTGGAAATCTATAGCAAGGACATGCTTAGAACCTGGACAAAACTTGTTGCAGCTTTCGGAATATAGTGAGCTCTGTAGGATACAACAAGCCCAACAAAATAGTCAAAGTGGAGTTAATACTCCAGTCACCTATGACCAACTAACAGGTGTGGTTCTTATGCAGACATTTCAGTACAGATTAATTACCCCACAGCAGCATATGAGCAAATTACCACTTCTGCTATCAAAGTTTGGGCTTTTATCCCAGGTAAACAGGACAGAGGAGAGGCCTTCACGAAAATAGAACAAGGTCCAAATGAACCCTTTGCTGATTTTGTGGGACATTTGCAGACAGCTGTCATATGAACTATTGGTGAAAATGCAGTAACAGACATTTTGATAAGGCAACTTGCTAAAGAAAATGCTAATAAGTCTTGTAGAAGAATTATACTAGGACTATGCAAGCATGCTCCTTTAGAGGAGATCATAAGATGCTGTGCCTCAGTGGGCACAAATACTTTTTATAGCCAGGCTATGATGCAGTCTTCCCAAAATCCGAACATGGGAAGACAGAGTCCCTTCTGGCAAGGGACTTCCAGAGAGACTCATTAATGCTTTCAGTGTGGTAAAGTAGGGCATCTGAAAGCTCAGTGTTGGCATAGAGACAGAGTGAGAAAACAGGGTGGGAGAACAAGATCCAATATTCCATGTCCAAAATGCAACAGAGCCTGATTCAGGAAAATGGGATGAGGGGCCCAGCCCCAAGGCCCAAAACAAAAAAAATACTTGGGGCATGATGGCAGCCGATGCTACACCCAGACAGCCTTTAGAAGTTCAATACCCAGACATGACCAATCAGCCAGGAAGCAACCTGATGGGAGAAAGGGATTACAATTGGGGAGAATAGAGTTGTATGTAGGTGGGACTACTGAGATACCCCCTGGAGAGGTGAAATCTGTTCCTCTCCAGCCTAAAGATGCCTTGCTTCCAGGCACAGTAGGCTTGACCATTTCACCTCCTGAAAGTGCTTACAAAATAGTGTTCATCCATACACTGATATGGGAAACTAGGGAATGTGTAGATAATATTCCAGTCACTAACACAGGTAGACAATGTGTGACTTATCACCCAGGAGAAGTAGTAGCATCAGGTTTACTCATACAAAATCCTAATAAGCAACCTGGTGATAGTCACCCAGATTCTGACTCCAGACCATAAAATCCAGGAATATACTGGACAACAGCTGTGACAGCTGACTGACCTGTTCTCACTATCTATATAAATGGCCTACCATTAGAAGGATTGGTAGACACTGGTGCAGATTGTGCCATCATTGGAGATGCCAATTGGCCCCGTCACTGGCCAAAGATTAAAGCAGACACCTACATGTCTGGCATAGGAGGATCAATAGTGGCTGAAGTTAGAGCTACCCCTTTGAGATGGACTTTTGAAGACAAAACAGGAGTTTTTACTCCTTTTATAATTGAAAAAAAATCTCCATCAATCTGTGGGGAAGAGACATTTTACAGCAATTAGGATTAAAAATGAGTACTTTGTTTTTTTAGGCAGAGCTGCTGTTGAAGGCCTGTCAACACTTTCACCTGTTCCTATCCAATGGAAAACTGATACACCAGTGTGGATAGAACACTGTGGCCCTTAGGTAGCGAGAAAATTCAGGCCTTATTAGATATAATACAGGAGCAACTTGACCAAGGACACTTACAACCTTCTCTAAGTCCTTGGAATTCCCCAGTATTTGTTATAAGAAATAAATCTGGAAAATGGAGGATATTGATTGATTTAAGAAAAGTGAATGAACAGATGGAAACTATGAAAACTCATCAGCCTGGACTTCGATCTCCTACTCAATTGCCTAGAGAATGGCCTCTCTGGGTTATGGACATTAAGGACTGTTTCTATTCTATCCCTCTGGATAAGGAGGATATGAAAAGATTTGCCTTTTCAGTGCCCAACATTAACTTAGCTGAGTCTTATAAAAGATATGAATGGACAATTTTGCCACAGGGAATGAAAAACAGCCCTACTATGTGTCAAATGTATGTTGCTGCTGCTCTTACTCCAGTAAGAAAAGCATTTCCAAAAGTTATGTTATTACATTACATGGATAATATATTGGGATGTGCACCTGAGGAACAAATGTTAGAAGCATGTCTACAAAAGGCCATAGAAACACTAAGGAACTACAAATTGCACATAGCTCCAGAAAAAATTCAAAGACATGCTCCTTTTCAATATTTAGGATATGAAGTATATCCTAAGGTGCTTACAGTACAAAAACTTTCCTCAAGAACAGAGAAACTAGACACCTTAAATGACTTTCAAAACTTGATAGGAGATATCCAATGGATGCGTCCAGTATTAGGCTTGACTACCTATCAGTTACAACCATTATATGACATTTTAAGGGGAGACAGTGCTTTAAACTCACCATGCCAGCTTACAAAAGAAGCTCAAAAGGCTTTGAGAGAAATTGAACTGGCTTTATCCAATGTGGTTGAAAAAGTCACTCAAAAACCTTTGGAAATATCAGTTTTTGCTACAAAAGAGGCACCTACAGCAGTCCTTCGTCAAGGAGACAGTGTAATAGAGTGGGTGAACCTCCTAGCACAACCAGAACAAAGCCTTACTCCTTATCTCTACAGGTGGAGAAGGGATTCGATGGATGCCAACGAGCCATGTTTGCCTTGTCCATCGGAGAGAGATGAAGCAGACCCTTGAAACGAAGGAGAAAACCCAAGAAACAATGGATGGTTCCATTGCTGACTGTGCCCACCACTGAAAGAGCCTGGCAATTATGGCATTTGACTTATGAACATCAAAAATTGTTGGACTTTAAAACCCTCAGGAATCATTGGAATCTCTGAGACATGAAAAGATTGTTGTAGGACTTCAAAACCCTAAAGAATAATTGGATTCTCTGAGACATGATAAGATTGTTGTAGGACTTGAAAACGCTCAGGAAAATTGGATTTTCGGAGAAATGATAAGACTCTTACAGGACTTCAAAATCTGCAGGAATCATTGGATTCCCTAACACATAAAAAGACTGTTGCAGGATTTCAAAAACTTGCGGGGATTCTTGGATTCCCTGACACGTGAAGTAACAGACAATAGATTGGTTGTGGACTATCTCTTGGCTGCTGAAGGAGGCATATGTGTGATTGTTATTTACATACCTTCCTTCTAGGACTGCTGGAAATCTTTTACAACACCATGTTGATTCATATTGCTTGTTATAACACTACTTACATGTACAATTCATGTTTGTTGCACCACATTGAGCCTGCACTGACTGTAGGGAGAGTCACCACTAATAGCCTCTGCGTTATTGCTATGTGCTTGTGTAATACCTTCCATGCTGATGGGTTTGTGCATACCTGTTTTTAGTAAGACCCTTCATCCCAGAACCCCGCTAGCAATATCTGACTTGACTCCCCACTTCCCTTTGGTGTTTTTCATCTCTTTTCCTGAGAAGTCAGGGAGGGGGGGAGGGAGGGAGTGAACACCTCCTTTTTAGTGCTTTCACTTCCCTTCCTGAGAAGTCAGGGATGGTGTGACCATCTGTGTCTAAAACAAAAGAAAGTGGGAGATGTAAAGGGCTGAAACTCTGAATAGGTGTGCTTGAATCAGATAACCAAGCATTAAGGCTAATTACCTATTTGACAATGACTCTATTAGCATATGTTTGGAAAAATGGCCCTTTTCACTTGTTTGGTGCTGGCTCAATGTTTGGTGTATACAGATAATTGTAAGAGGGATTAGAGGGTGAGGTGAGACAAGCCAGACTCACTGGGTTGCAGGATTAGGAGAAAGGTGTGTTGATTCTGGACTCTAGAATCGAGGAAAGATCTTTGGCAAAACTCCTGGCAGTTTTGTCTGTCTCCTTCACTTTTCTCCCTAAAGACTAAGGACTTTTGCCTATCCTGACTCTGGCTGATCATGAGGCCTCCAGGGAACTAGTCTGGAATTTACAGAAAACCATGTTGATAAAGATTTATTTTGATGTTAATTATTTCATAACAACAGCTTTTGTTTGAAATAGCCCCTCCTTTATTTTTCTGGGGACATCATCATCATCATCATCATCATCACTCTCATTCCATCAAGAAAAAAACTACAGAAAGGGATCACAAATTTAGAGCTGGAAGAGGTCTCAGAGGTTATCCAGTCTAATTCATCATTTGAAGCAGCTTAGTGGTACAGAGGATAGAGTATAAGATCTGCAACTTGATTTCACATGATTTCAAATCCTGTTTAAGAGACACTGAGCAAGTAACTTAACACCTGTCTCAATTTCCTCCTGTGGAATAAAGCTGGGCAATAATAATACCTACTTTACAGGATTGTTGTTTGTCCTCTCTCCACAAGACAGACAGGTTCTGCATGATAATGAAAATGTTCTGACATCATACAGAGAAAAGGATTGCAAAACACTAGCATGTCAACTTTTTTTATTTTTTTTGTGGGTGGGTAGGTGCAAGGGAGAATTTATTTTATCAATTTTAGGAAAATCGTAGGAGGAAGCTCTATTGCCCTGAAAGAGTTCCCTGAGGCATCAAAAGACTGTTTAGCCCAGAATAACAGATCCCATGGTCTGGGGGGAAGAGGAGATTAGACCTTGGACTTTCTCTAGAACTGGCCTTTTATCCACTATTCTTGCTGTTTTCCTATGGAGGGTTCTTGTCTTGGCCAAAGTTCCAAAGTTAAACTGCAGAGCTGAGTTCTTCTAGTCCAGTTATTCTACCCATACTGGTGAATGAGTATGTGGGGATTTGTGATCCACATGGTTCCAGTTGCATCATCATTAGAAATTCAAGGTGTATGGACTAGTCAGGAATCCATATAAATATATTAATTTAAATTATAACCTTTTTTTGTAAATTGGAACTACTTTTATTCAGAAAAACTTTAATTTTATTTGACAAAGGTTCCTGTTAAGAAATCTACTCAAGCTTTGACAATTGGTGACTTTTTTTTTTTACTAGTCCTTTCTCATTGGAGCACTTGTGCTAGTTGCACATGAAGGGATTGGCAGCTGATTATAGATCTTAACATTTTAAGTGCAAATACCTTTGGACCAAAGAGCAGTTCATTCTTACTTTTCACTAGCTCCTCTGCAAAAGGAGGCTTAACTTAGGATATCAGAGCAAGTCTGAGAATGAAAGGCTCCCACCACCTCACCTTCACTCCCCATCCCAGGTGATAATATATATCAAATAGTCTCTAGATATCTTCTTCTGCCAGGGACATTGTAAAGAGGAATCTATGTTTCACATGTCAGCATTGGTATAGAAACAGGTGTTCTAAATTGAGGATGTGTGAACATTTATTTTAAATGTTTTGATAACTAAACTTCAATCTCTCTCTGTCTTTGTCCATCTCTTTCGCTCTCACACACACGCACACACATGCATACACGTGCGCGTGCACACACACACCACACACACACACACACACACACACACACACACACACACAGGGTGGCAATCTAAGGTTAAGTGATTTGTCCAGAGTTGCACAGCTAGTAAGTATCTGAAGCCAGATTTTAATTCAGATCTTCCTGATTCCAGAACTAGTGCTCAATCTACCTTATGATCCTATAAATTTCTGATGCATTTAAAAACATTATTCTGAAAAGGGGTCCATAGACGTCACCAGACTGCCAAAGAGGCCCATGATAACTTCTGAAGATCCTTCTGCTCTGATTCTAGATGTTATTTGGCCCTTTTTTGTTCAGTCAATCAGTCATGTCCAATTGTTTGTGATTCTGTGGATTATAGTATATCAACACTTTCCATCAGTTTTCTTGGCAAAGATACTGGGGTGCTTTGTCATTTCTTTCCCTAGCATCCTGGCTAAGAGAAGTGTTAATAAGGCCATAGATTCAAAACCTACTCAAAAATCTTCTCACACTTTCAGATAAGGACACCAAAGCCCCAAATGATGTTAATACAAGCAGTGGCAAGGCAGGGATTTGAAACCAGATGCTCTCACTCCATATCTAGAGTTTTTGCGTGGCCTCCTCCCATCAGGGTGAAAAAGGCCTGCTCTGACCCGCAGTATATTTTTCTCCTGCTTTTCATACCCAATTTCTATAAGGTAGGGTTGGAGACTTAATAATATATAATAGTTATAATAGCTGTAATAGTTTGACATGATCCTGGGAGATTCTCCCTGGATAGGGCTCTGGAAATAAGAATTGTTAACATTGCAAAAAAATCTCTTGGATTCATGGCAGCAGTCCAACTGAAGGCATTGCCTTGTTGGGGAAATGTTCTTCAAGATGGAAAACTAGACAAAATAAAAAATCAGCTGTTGAGACTTAGGTGAACAGAGCCAAGTTTATTTGGGCATAAGAGTTAAGTGCCACCTCTATAGGTATTGCAAGATATGAAGCCCCATGCAATTAAGCTTAAGAGATCTTGATTCCATATTTACTCAAAGCATCAAGTGCAGAAACAGAAACTCAAAACCCATGATCAAAAAATAATGATCAAGGATTCTTAGGTCCTCCAAATCCATCTATCTGTATGATGATGATGATACATACAGCTGGGTGAGATTGATATAGCACTGGGCCTAGAGTCAGGAAGATCCGAGTTTAAATCCAACCTTAAATGCTAGCTGTGTGACCTTGGGCAAATCTCTTTACCCCTATTTGCCTCAGTTTCCTCAACTGAAAAATGAGGATAATGATAGCACCTACTTCCCAAGATTGTTATAAGGATCAAATGAGATCATCATTGCAAAGTGTTTAGCATAGTGCCTAGCACACAGCAGGCATTTTATAAATGTTAGCTATTATGACTAATATTGCAATTAATAGTCATAATAGCTAATATTTCTTTTAAAAACAGCTAATATTTCCTTTTTTAAATGTTTTATTTTCCCATCGACATGTAAAAATAATTTTTAACATTTTTTTAAAAATTGTGAGTTGAAATTATCTCAGCTCTCCCTTTCCCCCTCCCCAAGATGATAAGCAATTGATATAGGTTCTGCATGTGCAATCATGCAGAACATATGTCTATCTTAATCACACTGTGAAAGAAGACACAAAGTGAAAAAATAGTATGGTCTTATTTGCATTGAGACTCAACAGCTCTTTTCTTGAAATATGTAATTTTTCATCATTTGGAATTATTTTAGATTATTGTACTCATGAAAATAGCTGAGTCATTCACACTTGGTCACTATACAACATTGCTGTAATTTTGCAATAGTTCAGCTAAGTCTTTCCAGGTTTTTCTGAAATCATCCAGCTTGTCATATTTTAAAGTACAATGATATTCCATTAAAATCACATACCATCATTTATTCAGACATTTCCTAATAGATGGGCCTCCCCTCAATTTTCATTTCTATACTACCACAAAAAAGCTTTATTTTTGTACACATGGGTCCTTTTCCCTTTTTTATGATCTCTTTGGAATACAGATCTAGAAATAATATTGCTGGATCAAAGGGTATATGCTCTTTGGGCATAGTGCCACATTGCTCTTCAGAATGGATCAGTTCACAACTCTACCAACAGTGTATTAGGGTCCCAATTTTTCCCATATTCCCTTTAATAGTTATTTACTTTTTGTCATATTAACTAGTCTGATAAATGTGAAATACCTGAATTGTCTTCATTTGTATTTCTCTAATCAATAGTGATTCAGAGTACTTTTTCATATGACTAGAAATGGTTTTAATTCCTTCATCTAAAAATTCATATCTTTTGCCATTTATTAATTGAAGATGGTTTATATTCTTATAAATTTGAATCAATTCTCTATATATTTTAGAAATGAGGTCTTTATCAGATATATTGCCATAAAATTTTGCCAGCTTTCTGTTTCTCTTCTAATCCTGACTGCATTAGTTTTGTTTGTGCAAAAACAATTTTAATGTAGTCAAATTTATCCTTTTTGCATTTTATGTTCCCTAGTTCTTTTTTGGCCATAAATTCCTCCCTTCTCCACATCTCTTAGAGATAGACTATCCCTTGTTCTCCCAATTTGCTTATATCACCTTTTATGTCTAAATTATGAATCCTTTCAACCTTATTTTGGTATATAGGGTGTTAGATGTTGGTCAATGTCTAGTTCCTGCCATGTAATTTTTCAGTTTTCCCACCAATTTTTGTCAAATAATGAATTCTTATTCCAGAAACTGTAATCTTAGGACTCAGGAAATTACAGTCATTGACTATTTTGTCTTGATACTAACTTATTCCACTGATTCACTTTTTTTTTTTCTTATATCAAATGGTTTTGATGACTGCTGCTTTATAATATAGTTTAAGGTCTGGTATAGCTGTGCCACCTTCCTTGGTATTTTTTTTTCATTAATTCCCTTGAAATTTTTGACCTTTTGTTCTTCCAGAATGATTTTATATCTTTCTAGCTCTATAATTTTTTGGCAGCTTGATTAGTATGAAGTATCGTATAATAAGACTGAGGTAGAATTGTCATTTTTATATTAACTTGGCCTGGCCATGAGCACTTGATATTCTTCCAATTGTTTAGATCTAACTTTGTGGGAAAAGTGTTTTGTAATTGTGTTCATTTTTGGTTTTTGTCTTGGCAAGACTCCTCATTATCTACAGTTTTTTAAAGGGGATTTCTCTATCTCTTGCTGCTGGGCTTTGTTGGTAACATATTAAAATGCCAATGACTTATGTGGGTTTATTTCATATCCTACAACTTTGCTAAAGTTAATTTCTAGTAATTTTTTAGTTGATTTTCTAGGATTCTCTTAAATATACCATATCATCTGTAAAGAACAGTTTTTCTTCATTATCTACTCTATTTTTTTTTCTCTTATTGCTAAAGCTAACATTTCTAGCATAATGAATATTACGTGTTAATGGTCAACCTTGTTTCACCCCCTGATCTTATTGGGAATGCTTCTAGCTTATCCTCATAATATTTAATGCTTGTTGGTTTTAGATAAATGCAATTCAACATTTTAAGGAAAATTCTATTTCTATGCTTTCTAATGTTTATAGGAATGGGTGTTGTATTTTGTCAAATACTTTTTCTGCATCTATTGAGATAATTGTTAGCTTGGTTATTGATATGGTCAATTATGCTGATGGTTTTCCTGGTATTGAACCAGCCCTGCATTCCTAGTATAAATCCTCCGTCACATGTACTATGTTGGTGATAATTTACTATAATTTCTTTGCTAATATTTTAAGATTTTTGCATGAGAAACTGGAAACTGAATGGATGCCCATCAACTGGAGAATGGCTGATATGTTATATTGTTCTGTAAGAAACGACCAACAGGATGATTTCAGAGAGATCTGTAGAGACATGAACTGATGTTGAGTGAAATGAGCAGAACTAGGAGATCACGGCAACAAGACTATATGATGATCAATTTTGATGGATGTGGGTCTCTTCGACAATGATTCAAACCAATTCCAATTGTTCACTGGTGAAGAGAGCCATCTACACTCAGAGAAAAGACCATGGAAACTGTGGGCCACAACATAGCATTCTCACTCTTTGTGGTTTGCTTGCATTTTCTTTCTCAGTTTTTTCTTATTGATCAGATTTTTCTTGTGTAGCAAGATAACTGTATAAATATGTATGTATATATATATATATGTATATATATATTGGATTTAACATTTTTAATATATATTTGACTACTTGTCATCTAGGGGAGGGGATTTGGGGGGAAGGGGATAATTTGGAACAGAAGGCTTTGCAAGGGTCAATGTTGAAAAATTACCCATGCGTACTCTTGTAAATAAGTTTTAATAAAAGATTTTTGCATGAATATTCATTAGGAAGATTGGTCTGTAATTTTCTCTATTTTGGCATTCCTCATTTTTCTTGTGCAGCATGATAAATGTGAAAATGTGTAGAATAATCGTACAGATTGCTTGCTGTCTAGGGGAGAGGGTGGGGGGAAAAGAAAAAAATTTGGAACACAAATTTTGCAAGGGTGATATTGAAAATGATGCATATATTTTGAGAAAAAGCTTAATGAAAAAAAATTTAGGCTGAACAATAGCTTAGAGAAATGGGTGCAGACTAATCCTTTCTCCTTTCCCATTACTTTTTCTAGAGGAAAATAGACCCTCATTTTTCCAGTTCAATTTATTGTCCTAGTAAGAATAGTGTCAGCTTAGGAGAGTCTCTGCTGATTGTGTGATTTTATTTCATAGAAGAAAACATAGAACAAAAGAAGAAAACAGATGGTAAGATTGTGTAAAAGTTGAAAAAGATTTTATAAAAAATTCAAAGCATATCCAGAATATAATGGAAAGAGAAGACAGAGAAAGCACAAGTAACAGAGAAGGAAAGCAGTAGTATTAGCCTACTAGTCTGGCTTTCCTAAAAAGTGAGAAAACGATCAGAAGCCAGATTTCTGTTGTAAAATGCTTTTTTCCCAGACATCCTGCATCATGTATTATTCATTCTACAGATGAAGGTCAAAGAGGTAACATCATCCAGCAAGGAAGAATTCAGCTGGAGTTTATGTGCCTAGGTCTGGCCTCTGCAAGCTAGTGCTCTTCCTTACTACATTGTCATGGGTAGATATGTCTACTCCATGTTAAAATAACTGACACATCAAATTCATCTTAGCCCTCCTAAAGAATAGTTACTTCACAGTTTAGTGAACTGGTATACAGCACACAGAGGAAAGGGGTGACTAAGGAAGCATAGTAATGACTAGGGAGTGAGACTTGGAGTCAAAAAGAGCTGGGTTAAAATTCTACATGTATTTAGTAGCTACATAACCTTAGGTAAGTAACCTTTCGGTGCCAGCTTCCTTGTCTTAGGGGGTTTTACTATAATATCCCTTTCAGCTCTAAATCTATAGTTTTGTATCTGCTATTTGAAAAGCTGGGACTTGGGAAAGAATACAAAATAGATCCATTTATAGCTGTCTCCCGGGAGGGAAAAAAAAAAAAACTGCATGCCAGCAGGGGGCATGATATAGACATTTACCTTGAGCCCTCTGGTTTCAGGCCACTGATGAGATGAGCAAGTTTGGCAAGATAGTGAGCAAGATGAGAAAGTGATGAAACAAGAAGTTTGATCCTGGCAACTTTATGAAGGAAATAAGACCTTAAGCCCAGATAACCAAGATAGGACTACTCACTGAGATAATTACTTGCTTCTTTGGCTTTACACCAGGCAAATCAACATCACTTCTCAGAAATGTTTCCTTGTCTCTTTTTTTGGCCTATACGCTCCACTCCCCAACAGAGCCTCCCCCAATTTGCTATACCCACAAATCTCAGATCTATCCCTTTTAAGTTTCTTTTCCCAAAGAATCATGGATTCCAATCTCTTCATTTTATTTTATCTTTACATTAAATATGTTTCCAATGAATACATCAGTTTTCTCTCCCTCTTGTCACACCTCATCTTTGAAAAGGAAAAAAATAAAATACCCTTAAAGCAAATTTGCATAATTTAAAAAAACCACATTCCTAAACTCACCAAATCAAACAAAAATTGTGTTTCATTCTGCATATTTAGTCTATCATCAGTTGTGTAGCATGCTCCATTGTTGTTCTCTTACAATCATGGTTGGTTATTGTGTTGATCATTATAATTTTCAAAGTTATTTTTATTTACAATGCTGATGTTATTACATATATTCTTACTCAACTCTGCATCAGTTTATACAAATCTTCCCAGGTTTTATACCCCCTTTATCGTTTCTTACTGCACAATGATATTCCATTACATTCACATAATTGTTCAATTGAATTACTTTCCAAGTTCAGGTCTTCTGTATTCAGGGCCTACTAGATACAGGACTATATTATACTAAAACTCTGGGCATACAAAGACAAAATAACTCCTGTCCTCAAAGAGTTTTCCTTCTACAAGTTTAGATAAGAGTAACTGGGAGACAGAGGTACTCAATATATCCTCCAACAGTTGTTTCCTAAAGCTTCTCTAGAAGTCAGGTTTTGTATTTTCTATTTTCTTTTCTTTTCTTTTTTTTAATAACTTTTTGACAGAACCCATGCCAGGGTAATTTTTTTTTTTTTACAACATTATCCCTTGTACTCACTTCTGTTCCGATTTCCCCCTTCCCTCCCTCCACCCCCTCCCATAAATGGCAAGCAGTCCTATATATGTTAAATAGGTTACAGTATATCCTAGATACAATATATGTTTGCAGAACGGAACAGTTCTCTTGCTGCACAGGGAGAATTGGATTCAGAAGGTAAAAATAACCTGGGAAAAAAAACGAAAATGCAAACAGTTTACATTCATTTCCCAGTGTTCTTTCTTTGAGTATAGCTGCTTCTGTTCATCATTTATCAATTGAAACGGAGTTAGGTCTCTTTGTCAAAGAAATCCACTTCCGTCAGAATACATCCTCATACAGTATCATTGAAGTGTATAATGAACTCCAGTTCTGCTCATTTCACTTAGCATCAGTTCATGTTAAGTCTCTCCAAGCCTCTCTGTATTCATCCTGCTGGTCATTTCTTACAGAACAATATTCCATAACATTCATATACCACAATTTACCCAGCCATTCTCCAATTGATGGGCATCCATTCAAATTCCAGTTTCGAGCCACTACAAATAGGGCTGCCACAAACATTTTGGCACATACAGGTCCCTTTCCCTTCTTTAGTATTTCTTTGGGATATAAGCCCAGAAGTAACACTGCTGGATCAAAGAGTATGCACAGTTTGATAACTTTTTGGGCATAATTCCAGATTGCTCTCCAGAATGGTTGGATTCGTTCACAACTCCACCAACACCAACAATGTATCAGTGTCCTAGTTTTCCCACATCCCCTCCAATATTCGTTATTTTTTCTTATCTTAGCCAATCTGACAGGTGTGTAGTGGTATCTCAGAGTTGTCTTAATTTGCATTTCTCTGATCAATAGTGATTTGGAACACTCTTTCATATGTGGTAATAGTTTCAATTTCATCCTCTGAAAATTGTCCGTTCATATCCTTTGACCATTTATCAATTGGAGAATGGCTTGATTTCTTATAAATTTGAGTCAGTTCTCTATGTATTTTGGAAATGAGGCCTTTATCAGAATCTTTAACTGTGAAGATGTTTTCCCAGTTTGTTGCTTCCTTTCTAATCTTGTTTGCATTAGTTTTGTTTGTACAAAGGCTTTTTAATTTGATATAATCAAAATTTTCTATTTTGTGATCAGTAATGATCTCTAGTTCATCTTTGGTTACATCTTTCTCCTACACAAGTCTGAGAGATAAACTATCCTATGTTCCTCTAATTTATTTATAATCTCATTCTTTATGCCTAGATCATGGACCCATTTTGATCTTATCTTGGTATACGGTGTTAAGTGTGGGTCCATGCCTAATTTCTACCATACTAATTTCCAGTTATCCCAGCAGTTATCAAATAATGAATTTTTTTTCATTAATTCCCTTGAGATTCTCGACTTATTGTTCCATATGAATTTTGTTACTTTTTCTAGATCATTAAAATATTTTCTTGGAAGTCTGATTGGTATAGCACTAAATAGATTAGTTTAGGAAGTATTGTCATCTTTATTATATTCGCTTGGCCTATCCAAGAGCACTTAATATTTTTCCAATTATTTAAGTCTGACTTTATTTGTGTGGAAAGTTTTATGTAATTTTGCTCATATAATTCCTGAGTTTTCTTTGGTAGATAAGATTCCCAAATATTTTATGCTGTCAACAGTTATTTTGAATGGAATTTCTCTTTATCTCTTGCTGCTGGATTTTGTTGGTGATGTATAAAAATGCTGAGGATTTATGGGGATTTATTTTGTATCCTGCTACTTTGCTAAAGTTATGAATTATTTCTAATAGCTTTTTAGTAGAATCTCTGGGGTTCTCTAGGTATACCATCATATGTATTTTCTATTTTGAATCCCTCACTGTCTCCTTACTCTTAAATTGTGGAAGTGTTAGAGCCATATCCAACAATTTTGGTAGCATGCTTCAAACAATACAATAAGGGAAAATAGTGCCTAAATTCCCTCACCTCAACTTTTAAACACAAATTCTAGGGGTGAGGATTGGTGCAAACAAAATATGTTAACACTAAACCCCAGAGAAAAAGATTAACACCTCTTGTGTCAATACCTATCTTGAAGTCACAACTGAGGAGGCTGCCATTCTGCACTCCCCCATTTTAATAAATTATTCCCACTATGTAAGTACAAGTAGTATCAGCATTTTGGTACCTGTGCCAAAGCCCACATTGCCTTTCCCTAGTTACCACTCTGTTATTTCTCCTGACCTCTGTCAAAGTCAGAATATAGCCTCCAGTGTTAGATGGCTTCTCATTACTCTTGTTGTTGCTCAGTAATTTTGCAGTTGTGTCCAACTCTTCATGACCCCACTTGGGATTTTCCTGGCAAAAACACTGGAGTGGTTGGCTTGTCCAACTAATTTTATAGAATAAGAAACTGAAGCAAACAGAGTAAAGTGCTTTGCCCAAGTTACCCAACTATGAAGTGTCTGATGCTAGATTTAAAAATATGTATCTTCCTGACTACAGGTCTGGCACTCCATTCACCGAGCCATCGAATTGCCACCATTAATCTTGTACAGCTTGTAATCCTTTGTGTTCAGATGCATCATCTCCACATGTCTCTGAACAGCTTCTTCTTGGCCATTCAAGGTTCAAAGGCCCACTTGTGGTGGTTGACCTAGTTGTATTCATGCAGTGATACTAGATGAACTCTGAAGACTGTTAGAATTAATTCTAAGAGTCTATGAAACAGTGTCATTGTCTGCTACCTCTAGCCTTTTCTTTAAAAATAGAAGGCTAATCTGTGGAACACATAAGCATCTGACATCTTTGAAAGATAACTTTAATCCAATTTGGGGGTTTAGTTTCATTGTTTTCTCTTTAAAAGTATAAGGGTTTTTTTGTAGGGAGGAAGTAGGTGAGTTTTACATTTCGTACCCAGATAATTCTGCAACTCTCGACTCTACCACATCAGTCCCCTTTCCATTAGACACAAACAGAAAGATTTGGCTGTCCCCTCCTGCTTCCCACCTGCAGGCACTCATTTCAATGAGCCTCTAACAAATACAATCCCAAACTCCTGGAGTTCCCAACTTAATACTGCACCCTGGAATCCCCTAGGAAAAAAATTGCACATTATAATCATAAACACTTTAAGAGCAGCCCTATTTTCCATCCCTTTGTGCCCTTTTAAACATTTCTGTTAATGTTAATTAAGCAGAGAGACATTTGCCAAACTAGCATTTCCTGGCTCTTTTCTTGACCAACACCATTACGACTCAAGCCAGTTAGAATTCTGAAAGGAAAGCAAGGTGGGATTAAGGGTGGGGGTGAAGTGGAGGGGAAGGCACTCAAATTTTTCAGGGAGTGGGAGTGGGGGTTCTGAGGCAATCAGAGTTAAGTGACTTGCCCTGGATTTCACTGCTAGTAAGTATCAAGTGTCTGAGATCACCTTGGAACTCAGGTCCTATGGACTACAGGGCCAATGCTCTATCCATTGTGCCACCTAGCTGCCTCAGAAGTTTTTCTAAAACCCGGATGGTATCTACTTCCCTTCTGCTCTGTCATTAGAAGCTGAGGCTATTGACCCTGAAGCAGTGCCATCCAGCTACCTTTGCTCTCAGGCAGTGGAATGGGTGTGAAAAGAGAGTTGACCTTTGAGCCAGAAAATACCTGGGTTCAAGTCCCACCTCAGACATTGACTGTTCATGGCTCTGTGCCTCAGTCTCCCTGTGCTCTATACCCACCATGCCACATGGCCTCTCATGGTACATAGTAGGTACTTAATAAATGCTTGCTGAGTGAACGCTCCCCCAACGGCCTTGTCAAGATGTGAGCGTTGGGGCTGGGGATACCAAGGGGTGGAGGAAATGCTCTGGGAAAGGCACAGCATCCCTGAGATGCCCATCTTTTCTCCATACCTGCACTCTAATTAGCGGGAGAGTGAAGGATTGGCGGGCAGCTGTTAATGCTGCTGCCAGGCAGCTAAGCAGCTCGGGGGCTTGCCAGAGAGGGCATTCCCCTTCTGAGGCTGCTTCCCAGTTTGCAAGCTCTTGCTGTTTACCACGACCCATGTCCTTTTCCCAGTCAGAGACACGGTGCAGTATCCCGGCAGGTTTCTCCCGGTCACACAGCCCCTTGGGGCGAGGCTCCTTGTCCCCCACCTCTGAGCCAAGCAGTGGGCTCAGCTGTGTCCTCGATGTTTCAGGATCATGATTAATCCGGGGCTTCTCAGGGGCAGAGACTGTGCCCTACCTGTTGTCTGTATTTATTTCCCCACCTAAAACCTCTGCAAGGGGATGCTCAAAGAAAACGTGATTATTTTGCAAAGTAAACCCTAATAATGATGGTGATGATAAACGAGAGACTGATTCCCTGAGGGCGCCTGCGTCCTGGGCAGACCACGAGCACATGGCCGCACAAGGGCCACTGGTCAGATGGGTCGGCAGCAGTGCGCCGCTGCTTCTGATTAACGAAACGGCAGCCGCTCCTAAGCCAGGACAGAGCGGCTCTCTGGGTCCCCCGGGGCTCGGCTGCTGGGGTTTGGATTCCCCCCAGGCAGGTGCTCAGAAGGGCTGCTCACAGAGCCACAAGGCACCTGATAGGCTCACTCCAGGTACTAGGAGCCAGCTGAGGGGCCCAGGTCAGGTGGGCAAGAAGGGGCGGAGGCAGGATTGGAACCCACGACCTCTCAGGGCCAACAGACCCAGCGTTTCCACTGCGTCTCCATTCTCGGGGCTCCTCCTCGGGCTGCAGGGGCAGCAGAAAACTGGGTCCATTAAGAGTGTACCTGTTACCTTTTGCCTTTTCCTGAGGGTCCAGTTCTTCCAAAGCAAAAGTTGTATCTGCCTCAGGAAGCCCATATTGTCCGTCCCGGAAGGATAGCCAGGTTGTCCCTGCGGTGGGGCCTTCCTTGGAGGAACTCACCCCCTAGAAGAGGAAAGGAAACCACCAAAATGGCGCGTGGTGGTGGGTGGCCAGGTGGGGGAGCTTTTCCACCACAGCACTGAGGGGGGAGGGGTCTTAACCTGGGGCCCTTTGGCACCTTCGAAATCTCAGCGAGTAAGGAGACGGGACTGGGAAGATGGGTAAGGAGGCAGGAAGGACTTAGGTCTTTCCAGTACCCGCACAAATAATTGAACTAATGTAAACTCTGAGTGGCAGAAATAATTAAAAGTCGGAGTAAAGGTCACGTCTTATCAAAGACAATTTGGGAAAATGTCAGGAAAGATGCGTCTCTGGGGCCCAAACTAGCCCAGCCAAAGGCTATCTAGATACCTCAGGGTCTGCCCTGGGAAGGAACAGTCCGCAGGCGGTTGGGAAGTGGGGGAGGGGCGACCTCGGTTCCGTATTCCCCAAAGACAGTGGCGACGTTTCAGGAAGATTCTAGGGCCCTCAGCAGCGCTGATCCTGGCCTGGGAGCCCAACTATCACACAGGGTCCCAGGCTGTGTGGCAGTGGGCGAAGAGAAGGGAGCGCACACCAAAGAGTGTGGCGCAGCGCCTGGTGAGGGAAGTGGAGGGAGTATATATCAGTAAATATGGCGGCAGGGGGCGGGGCCTGGGGAGGGAGGAGAAGGGGAGGAGCTGGGTGTGGGGAGAGTGCACACTACAGTGATGGCAGAGAGGCGGAGTCTGGGGAGGGAGGAGAAGGGGAGGAGCTGGGTGTGGGGAGAGTGCACACTACAGTGATGGCAGAGAGGCGGAGTCTGCGGAGGGAGGAGAAGGGGAGGAGCCAAATTAACAAAAACCATATGATCATCTCAATAGATGCAGAAAAAGCTTTTGATCAGTGGAATAGGTTAGGTTCACAAGACAAAATAGTCAATAACTATGGCAACCAATTAACACGAACTAATAAAAACACTTGAGAACATAGGAATAAATGGAATTGTCCTTAAAATAGTCAGGAGCATATATTTAAAACTGTCAGCAAGCATCATATGTAATGGGAATAAACTGGAACCTTTCCCAGTAAGATCAGGAGTGAAACAAGGTTGCCCACTATCACTATTATTATTCAATATTGTATTAGAAATGCTAGCCTCAGCAAGAAGAGTCAAAAAAAGAGATTAAAGGAATTAGAGTAGGTAAAGAGAAACCAAACTATCACTCTTTGTATATGATATGATGGTGTACTTAGAGAACCCCAGAAATTCAACTAAAAAGCTATTAGAAATAATTCATAACTTTAGCAAAGTTGCAGGATACAAAATAAATCCACATAAATCCTCAGCATTTTTATACATCACCAACAATATCCAACAACAAGAGATACAAAGAGAAATTCCATTCAAAATAACTGTCAATAGCATAAAATATTTGGGAATCTATCTACCAAAGGAAAGTCAGGAATTATATGAGCAAAATTACAAAACACTTTCCACACAAAGTCAGATTTAAATGGGAAAATATTAAGTGCTCTTGGATAGTTGAGTGAATATAATAAAGATTATTTTTAATTAAACTAATCTATTTAGTGCTATACCAATCGACTCCCAAGAAACTATTTTAATGACCTAGAAAAAAATAACAAAATTCATATGGAAGAAAAAAAAGTCAAGAATTTCAAGGGAATTAATGAAAAAAAAATCAAATGAAGGTGGCCTAGCTATACCTGATCTAAAGCTATATTATAAAGCAGCAGTCACCAAAATCATTTGATATTGGCTAAGAAATAGATTAATTGATCAGTGGAATAGGTTAGGTTCACAAGACAAAATAGTCAATAACTATAGCAATCTAGTGTTTGACAAACCCAAAGATTCTAACTTTTGGGATAAGAATTCATTATTTTACAAAAATTGCCAGGAAAACTGGAAATTAGTATGGCAGAAATTAGGCATGGACCCACACTTAACACCATATACCAAGATAAGATCAAAATGGGTCCCTGATCTAGGCATAAAGAATGAGATAAATAAATTAGAGGAACATAGGATAGTTTACCTCTCAGACTTGTGGAGGAGGAAGAAATTTGTGACCAAAGATGAACTAGAGATCATTATTGATCACAAAATAGAAAATTTTGATTATATCAAATTAAAAAGCCTTCATACAGACAAAACTAATGCAAACCAGATTAGAAAGGAAGCAACAAACTGGGAAAACATTTTTATAGTTAAAGGTTCTGATAAAGGACTCATTTCCAAAATATATAGAGAATTGACTCTATAAGAAATCAAGCCATTCTCCAATTAATAAATGGTCAAAGATATGAATAGACAATTTTCAGATGATGAAATTGAAACTATCTCCACTAATATGAAAGAGTGTTCCAAATCACTATTGATCAGAGAAATGCAAATTAAGACAACTCTGAGATACCACTACACACCTGTCAGATTGTCTAAGATGACCAGGAAAAATGATGAATGTTGGAGGGGATGCGGGCAAACTGGGACATTGATGCATTGTTGGTGGAGTTGTGAATAAATCCAACCATTCTGCAGAGCAATCTGAATTATGCCCAAAAAATTATCAAACTGTGCATACCTTTTGATCCAGCAGTGCTATTACTGGGCTTATATCCCAAAGAAATACTAAAGAAGGGAAAGGGACCTGTATGTGCCAAAATGTTTGTGGCAGCTCTATTTGTAGTGGCCAGAAACTGGAAAATGAATGATGCCCATCAATTGGAGAATGGTTGGGTAAATTGTGGTATATGAATTCATATGAATATGAATGATATATATTCCATAATATTATTGTTATGTAAGAAATGATCAGCAGAATGAATACAGAGAGGCTTAGAGAGACTGACATGAACTGATCTGAGTGAAATGAACAGAACCAGGAGATCATTATACACTTCAACAACAATATTGTATGAGGATGTATTCTGATGGAAGTGGATATTTTCAACAAAGAGAAGATCTAATTCACTTCCAATTGATCAATGATGGACAGAATCAGCTACACCCAGAGAAGAAATACTGGGTTTTATTATTGCTGGCATTTTTAATACAATATTGATTAACCTTGATGATAATAAGCATCCTTGGTTTACTCTTGATCTTTCTGAGATTTTTTTTAACTTGTACCCATTACAAATAATGATTGCTGGTGGTTTTAGAAAGTTGTGTATCATTTTAAAGAAAACTTATTTATATCTATGTTTTCAAATATTCTTAATAGAAATGTGTGAAATGTGGGAAAAGGAAGGGTAGCAATCATGATCTCAGACAAAATTAAAGCTAACAGATTAAACTCAAAAGAGATAAACAAGGAAACTATATTATGATAAAAGCTATTAAAGATAATGAAGAAATATTAGTACTAAATTCATATGCATCAAATGCTATAACTTCCAGATTTTTAAAGAAAAAGCTAAATGAATTACAAGTGGAAATAAATAGCAAAACTATAACATTGTAGGACTTCAACCATCCCCTCTTAGAACTAAATAAACCTAACCAAAAAAATAAGAAAGCCAAGTCAAGAGATAAGTAGAATGTTAGGTAATGTTGCAAATGAGAGCTATCTGGAGATAAATTGAATAGGAATAGAAAGGAATATTCTTTTTTTTTTTTCTTGCTGAGGCATTTGGGGTTAAGTGACTTGCCTAGAGTCACACACCTAGGAAGTGTTAAGTATCTAAGGCTGGATTGGAACTCAGTCTTCCTAATTCTAGGGTTGGTGTTCTATCCATTGCATCATCAAGCTTTTCTCAGCATTACATGATACCTTTATAAAAACTGACCTTATATTGGGTCATAAAACTTTATAGTTAAATGCAGAAAAACAGAAATATCAACTGCATTTTTTTCAGATCACAATAAAATTATATTTAAGAAAAGATCACAGAAACACAAACTAAAAATTAAGTGATGACTAAATAATGTGATCTTAAAAAATTAATGAGTTAAAGCTCAAGCCATGGTAAAACAACAACAACAACAACAAACTATATTAAGAGGAATAACAATAATTAGACAACATATGGAATATCTCAAAAGCAGTCATTAGAAAAATGCTTATATTTCTATAAAATAGACCATATCTATAATATAAACATATAACATAAAATGTATTTGGTATACAATTTAAAAAACTAGAAAAAGAACAAATTAAAAAAACCTAATAAATACCAAATTGGAAACCCTAAAAACTAAAAGAATAAAATTGCAAGAAAACCATTAAATTAGTAGACCTAGGAAGTGGTTTCATGAAAAAACTAATGAAATCGATAAACCATTGGTTAATATGATTAAGAAAAAGAAAACCAAATTACTTGTATTAAAAATTAAAAGTGTGACTTTACCACCAGTGAAAATGAAATCAAAGTAATTATGAATTTTACCCAATTATATGCCAGCAAGTTTAACAATTTAAGTGAATATTTTAAAGAAAATATATAGATGAACAGAATAAGAAATAGAATATCTAACTCTATTTTTAAAAGAAATTAAACAGGCTATAAATGGGCTTTCTAAGAAAAAAAGTATCAAGACCAAATGGATTTTAGTAAATTTAGAGAATTCTAACAAACATTTAAATTATACATATATGTGAACATTAAATAATTTCAATATCAAATTAATTTAAACAAAAATAATTAAATCCAATATTAAATTATTTAGAATAGTGGACAAAACTTTTATGTAACAAATATGGGACTCATACCTAAACAAGGAAGAGTAAAAACGAAATTGTAGCTCTATTTCATTAATGAATATAGATGCAAAAATTCTAAAAACTTACTCAGAGACTAGGACAATATATTACTAAGATTATATGTTGTGACCAAGTAGGATTTATATTAGAAATGTAAAGATGGTTTAACATAAGAAAAACTATAAGCATAATTGATTATATCAATAACAAAAGGTAAGAAAAATATGATTATTTCAAAAGGTTCAAGAAAAGCTTTTGACAAAATATAACACATTTCTATTAAGAATATTTGAAAACATAGATATAAATAAGTTTTCTTTAAAATGATACACAACTTTCTAAAACCACCAGCAATCATTATTTGTAATGGGTTCAAGTTAAAAAATCTCAGAAAGATCAAGAGTAAACCAAGGATGCTTATTATCATCAGTGTTAATCAATATTGTATTAAAAATGCCAGCAATAATAAGAGAAGAAAAAGAAATTGGGTAATGAAGTCATAAAACTATTTCTTTTGCAGATGATATATACTTGGAAAATCTAGAGATTCAACCAAGAAGCTAGTTGAAACAGTAATTTTGAAATAGTAGGATATAAAATAAACCTACACAAATCAGCATTTTTATATATTATCCACAAAACCCTGCAAGAAGATGGTAAGAGATACCACATTCAAAATAATTATACACAGTCTAAGATACCTGGAAGAATGCTTGGCAAGACATTCAGGAATTACATGAACAAAATTTAGAAACCTTTTTTTCCAAATAAATTCAGATTTAAATAACCTGAGAAACATTCAATTGTTCATAGGTGTATAGCGCCAATATGATAAAAATAACAATTCTGCCTAAACTAATTTACTTATTCAATACCATCCCAATTAACAAAAATTATTTTATTGAGCTAGAAAAAAATAGTAGCAAAATTCATATGGAAGGTCAAAAGGCCAACAATATCAAAGGAATTAATGAATAATGTAAAAAGATTTTGGCAGTACCAGATCTTAAACTATAAGATTATAACTGTCTGCTGTAGACTCAGAAATAGAAAGGTAGACAACGGAACAGAGTAGATGTCCATAAATGAGTATAGTTTGATAAATGTCTTTACATTGTAATGGGTACAAGCTTTAAACTTTTAACTTTGATTTAAACAATTCTCCAATTGCTAAATGGTCAAAGGATATGAACAATTTTCAGATGAAGAAATTGAAACTATTTTCAATAAATTCAAAAAATAAAAATAAAAGTTTAGATTTAAACTTTGGGGATAAGAATTCGCTGATAAAAATTGTTGGGAAAATTGGAAAGCAGTTTGGCAGGAATTTGGGTATAGATCAATATTTTACATCATTTACCAAGAAAAGGTCAAAATGCATACATGATATAGATTTAAAGGGTGATATCATTAGAAAATTAGAAGAACATGGAACATATTGCCTATAAGAATTTATTTATAAACATTATTTTTATACATTTCTAAATCTGTGCCAGATCTGTGGATTTTTCTATCTAATGTGCAATGGGAAAGAAGGAGACAATTTGGAATTTAAAATTTAACCCAAAAAAATGTTAAATTTCTTAAAAAGCCAAAAGGAAAAAGGGACACAAGAGAATGAGGTGGAGAGATAGTGTCATGGAAGCAAGTTCAGATTTCAGGAGACAGTAGAAAAGAAGAGTGCTTCACATGCTATGATCCATAGAGTCATGAATAATTGAGCAACAACCTCAGCAATAAAAAGAGTGTCTGAAAAGATCAGGACTTTGTCCCAATACCACCATCCACAGGAACAGAAGTCTTTATTTTAGGCTTCACTTTTGAAACATTTGAAACATCTCAAAGGGGATTTGAGTTTATGCTAATTTAGAATAAATTGATGGGATTGGAAATGTTCACTTATAAAAGAGCTAATTTTCAAGTGTTTGAAATACTATGCTGTGAAAAAGAGTCAGATTTGCTTTATTTGGTCCAGAGGCAGAAAAAGGAACAATCAGAAGTCATAAAAGTGTCAACTTGGGTTCTTTTTTTTTTTTTTTAATTTTTTCCCCTTTATATTCCCATCAATTTTTTTATTTAAAAAAAATTATTAAAACTTTTTATTTACAAAACATATGCATGGGCAATTTTTCCAACATTGATCCTTACAAAACCTTTTGTTCCAAATTTTCCCCTCCTTCTCCCTATTTCCTCCCCTAGCTGACAGGTAGTCCAATCATGTTAAATATATTAAAATACATGTTAAATCCAATATATGAATACATATTTATACAGTTATCTTGCTACACAAGAAAAATCAGATCAAGAAAGAAGAAAAAAAAACTGGGAAAGAAAAAATGCAAGCAAATAACAACAGAAAGAGTAAGAATGCTATGTTGTGGTCCACACTCAGTTCCTACTGTCCTTTCTCTGGATGTAGATGGCTTTCTTCATCACTGAACAAGTGGAACTGGTTTGAATCATCTCATTGTTGAAGAGAGCCACATCCATCAGAATTGATTATCATATAGTCGTCTTATTGCCATGTATAGTGAAATCCTGGTTGTGCTCATTTCACTTAACATCAGTTCATGTAGGTCTCTCCAGGCCTCTGAAATCATCCTGCTGTTCGTTTCTTACAGAACAATAATATTCCATAGCATTCGTATACCATAATTTATTCAGCCATTCTCCAATTGATGGGTATTCACTCAGTTTCCAGTTTCTTGCCAGAGGGCTGCCACAAACATTTTTGCACACGTGGGTCCCTTTCCATCCTTTAAGATCTCTTTGGGATATAATCCTAGTAGAAACACTGCTGGATCAAAGGCTATGTACAGTTTGATAACTTTTTTGAGTATAGTTCCAAACTGCTCTCCAGAATGGCTGGATCCATTCACAGGTCCACCGACAATGTATCAAAATCTCAGTTTTCCCATATCCCTTCCAACATTGGTCACTATTGTTTCCTGTCATCTTAGCCACTCTGACAGGTGTGATATCTCAGAGTTGTCTTAATTTGCATTTCTCTGATCAATAGTGATTTGGAGAACCTTTTCATGTGACTACAAATAGTTTCAATTTCTTCATCTAAAAATTGTTCATATCTTTTGACCATTTAGCAATTGGAGAATGGTTTGAACTATTATAGATTTCAATCAATTCTCTATATATTTTAGAAATAAGGCCTTTATCAGATCCTTTGGATGCATAAATGTTTTCCCAGTTTATTGCTTCTCTTCTAATCTTTTCTGCATTAGTTTTGTTTGTACAAAAAATTTTTAACTTAATACAATCAAAATTATCTATTTTGTAATCAATAATGATCTCTTAATTCTTCTTTGGTCACAAATTCCTTCCTCCTCCACAAATGTGAGAGATAAACTACCCTATATTCTTCTAATTTGTTTATAATATTATGTCTAGATCATGAATCCATTTTAACCTGATCTTGGCATATAGTGTTAGGTGTGGGTCTCTGCCTTCTTTCTGTAATACTAGTTTCCAATTTTCCCAGCAGTTTTTGTCAAATGGTGAATTCTTTTCTCCAAAGCTGGAGTCTTTGGGTTTGTTGAATACTAGATTTTTATAGTCATTGGCTATTTTATTCTGTGAACCTAACTTGGATATTCCACTGATCAACTTCTCTATTTCTTAGCTAGTACCAAATGTTTTTGATGATTGCTGCTTTATAATATAGTTTTAGATTTGGTACAGCTAGAACATCTTCATTTGCTTTTCTCTTCATTAATTCCTTTGAAAATTTTGACCTTTTGTTCTTCCACATGAATTTTGTTTTGTTTTTTCTAAGTTAGTAAGTTATAATATCATTATGTCTAGATCATGAATCCATTTTAACCTGATCTTGGCATATAGTGTTAGGTGTGGGTCTCTGCCTTCTTTCTGTAATACTAGTTTCTTGGGAGTCTGATTGATATAGCATTAAATAAATACATTAGTTTAGATAGTATTGTCATCTTTATTATATTCACTCGAATCAAGAGCACTTGATATTTTTCAATTGTTTTATTTGTGTGGAAAGCATTTTGTAGTTTTGCTCATATAATTCCTGACTTTCTCTTGGCTGACAGATTCCCAAATAATTTATACTATCAACAGTTATTTTAAATGGAATTTCTCTTTGTACCTCTTGCTGTTGGATTTTGTTAGTGATGTATAAGAATGCTGATGATTTATGTGGATTTATTTTTATCCTGAAACTTTACAAAAGTTGTGGATTGCTTCTAATGGTTTTTTAGTTAGTTATCTAGGGTTTTGTAAGTATACCATCATATCATCTGCGAAGAGTGATAATTTGGTTTCCTCATTACCTACTCTAATTCCTTTCATCTCTTTTTCTTCTCTTATTGCCAAAGCTAGCATTTCTAATACAATATTGAATATAATGGTGATAGTGGGCAAACTTGTTTCACCCCTAATCCTATTGGGAATGGTTCCAGTTTATCCCCATTACATATGATGCTTGCTGATGATTTTAAATAGATGTTATTGACTATTTTAAGGAAAAGTCCATTTATTCCTATGCTCTCTAGTGTTTTTAACAGGAATGGGTGTTGGATTTCATCAAATACCTTTTCTGTATCTATTGAGATAACCACATTTTTTTTTGTTAATTTGGTTATTGACATAGTCAATTATGCTGATAGTTTTCCTAACATTGAAGCAGCCCTGAATTCCTGGCTTAAATCCTACTTGGTCACAGTGTATTATCCTGGGGATGATTTTTTGTAATCTCTTTGCTAATATTTTATTTAAGATTTTTGCATCAATATTCATTAGGGAGATCGGTCTGTAATTTTCTTTTTCTGTTTTTGTCCTACCTGGTTTAGGTATCACTACCATGTCTGTGTCATGAAAGGAATTTGGTAGGAATCTTTCATTCCATATTTTTTCAAATAGTTTATATAGTATTAGAGTTAATTGTTCTTTAAATGTTTGGTAGAATTGACATGTAAATCCAAGAGGTCCTGGGGATTTTTTCTTAGGGAGTCGATTAGCTTGTTCTATTTCTCTTTCTAAAATGTGACTATTTAACCAATTTACTTGCTCTTCTGTTAATCTGGGCAATCTATAGTTTTGTAGGTATTCCTCCATTTCACTTAGGTTGTCAAATTTATTGAGCTAAAAACGGTTTAAGTAACTCCTAATTATTGCTCTAATTTCCTCTTCATTGGTGAATAGTTCTCCCTTTTTATTTTTAGGACTAACAATTTGATTTTTCTTTTTTCTTTTTCTAATCAAATTAACTAAAGCTTTATTGATTTTGTTGGTTTTTTCATAAAACCAACTCAATTTTATTTATTAATTCAATAGTTTTTTACATTCAATTTTATTGATCTCTCCTTGTATTTTTAGAATTTCAAGTTTGGTATTTGATTTGGGCTTTTTAATTTGTTCTTTTTCTAGCTTTTTTAATTGCAAGTCCAATTATTGATCTTCTCTTTCTCTATTTTATTCAAGTAAGCATCTAGAAATATAAAATTTCCCCTTATTACTACTTTGGCTGCATGCCACAAATTTTGGTATGTTGTCTCATTATTGTCATTCTCTTGGATGAAATTATTGATTGTGTCTATGATTTGCAGTTTCACATATTCATTCTTTAGGATGAGATTATTTAATTTCCAAATACTCTTTGATCTATTTTCCTGTCCAGCCTTTTATTGAATGTAATTTTTATTGCATCGTGATCAGAAAAAAATGCATTTACTATTTCTACCTTTCTGCATTTGATTTTGAGATCAACTTGGGTTCTTAATGAAAGGCAGCATTATATCAAGTATTAATTTCAGGCAAACTTGGATTCAAGCCAGAGATAAACTAGTAAAATTCAAACAGTTGGCTCCCATCCACTTCAAAAATTTACACAACACATGTTTAAGTTTAATTTGTATTATTGACATTTTCTCCATCACTTTCTTAAGTTTCTAGATGTTCAAAAACAAATACCTCAAGACATAATTTATTGCTAATTTCTTAAGTATTAATGCTTTTGGGAGAGGGCTGGCTCCAGCACCTTTAGATTCAAGCCCCTCCTTTGATACACCCTATCTGGGGAACTGTGGGCAAATTCTTTAAACTCTTAAATACTTCCAGATAACTAAGAATATAAAATACATATTTCCTTATGTCAAATGAGGAGCTGGTCTGAGAAACCACTAAAGTCCTTTTCAGTTCTGAAGCTGTAATTCAATAAGTTGCCAATCTGCCTTGTTGAAAGGAATTTCCACACAAGGTATTCCCCATACCAGTGAAATCATAAACTAGACTTATGCCCAATGATTTCCTCAAATTGGATCCTAAAAAACAATTATCTCAAAGTAAAAAAAAAAAAAAAAAAAAAGGCTACTTTGAAAAATTGTGATGTTCCTATCATTGGACATCTTCAGTGGAAGCTAGATGTTTCAGAAAGGAGGTTTGTTTAAGCAAGAGTATAATTAAATAATAATAACACTAATACCATCTGTAGGGTCCAGAATTCTCCAACCAAGGGAATTCTGAATCTCTTCCCCCTCTCTCAACCAAGAGGCAAAATAATTGTATCAAAGAAAGGCACAGAGAGCTCCATTCTAGTTGTATAAATAGTTTAATAATTGTATGAGCTACTTACATAGGGACTGTCTAGGGGCAGCTGCCAAACAATTCATTGAATCTCTGATACCAGCCATTAAGTCTGGCTGAATGGTGGCCAGACTATTCAGTAGAACCCTGCAAAGATTCCTAAAATGTCCCATGGTAATTATAAAGATCAAGCAAAGGGAAGAGGAATTACAAAGTGTCATTACAATGACATCTCATTGTGGATATGCATTATACTTAGCAAGCAGTTTTAATTTTGGGCTTGGATCCCAGACCTGAGGAGTGAGGAGGATATGGGGGGGGGGGTGAAAGTGTCCTCTAATAGCTTTCCCTTAGAATGGCTTTCACCAATTGGGACCCCCACTGTCTATTAAGAACTTGTGGTTTGCACTTACATTACTTTTACTAAATGAGTGTGTATATGTACATGTATATATCCATGTGCATCTATATAATATATTATGTATATGCATTTATATACAAATGTGCAACATGTATTATATATTTAATATATATTCTATGTCTCTATTTACTAGAGGACATGTAATTATATAAATATGTGCTAGTAATCATATATATAATCAATATATATATGTAAGTAATTCTTTGTTGAGTGATCTAGGCAAGTCACTTAATCTGTGTTTACCTCAATTTTCTCATCTATAAAATAGGAAAAATAGGACTCTTACCTTTCAGAACCAAATGAAATAATCTTTGTAAAGCACTTAGCACAATGCTTGGCATATATTTGGTACTACATAAATATTATCATTTTTATATGAGATCCATAAAAGGAAGTGGGTGTATTTAGTTTTAAGAAGAGAAGATAGTAGGGACATGCTAGCTATCTTCAAGTATTTTAAAGAATGTCATATATGAAGAAGAATGTTCAATTTTTCACTATTTGAAATAATGAAGATGTTACTTGGTGCCAAATTATGGAAAAATACAGGATGGACTAAAATAATGTGACTATGTATGTGGAGGAGGGAATTTGTTATTTGCATTAATTGACTCATAGTTATTCATACGAAAATGAAAAAAAAGGAGGATCACTTTTCTAGAATTCCTGGGGGATCATGATAGGCTACTGTTTTTCTTGAGATACGTTTTTGTTCCTTCCAACGTTGAGGAGAGCCAACCCATTGCAAAGGCTCTTCCTGAAGGCTACCCTGTTCGCATTGTACTCTACCATGGTCAGAGCACACAAGAAAAAATACTATTCAATTCATTTTTCCCAGAAATCTTTGGGAAACACATCATTTTCCTCTGGATGTTCTTTGGCTTACCAACCAAACCTTTCCCAAAAGTTTGTAGGGTTTTGAGATCATATGATGGTGCAATAGATAGAGTGCTGAGTGATCTAGGCAAGTCACTTAATCTGTGTTTACCTCAATTTTTTTCATCTATAAAATAAGAAGAATAGGACCCTTACCCTTCAGAACCAAATGAAATAACCATTGTAAAGCACTTGGCACAATGCTTGGCATATATTAGGTACTACATGAATATTAACATTTTAATATGAGATCCATAAAAGGAAATGGGTGTGTTTAATTTCAAGAAGAGAAGATAGTAGGGACTAGGGACATAGCTATCTTCAAGTATTTTAAAGAATGTCATATGTGAAGAAGAATTAGACTTCAGTCTGGGAGGACGCTTGTGACTATTTAACAGCTAGCTCTCCAAAGGGAGATACAAATACATGGTATGGACATAATACATTTTAAAGTTTAATTTGCACTGTTAAAATTTTCTTCACCACTATCTTAAATCTAGACAATTAACAAAATAAAAAATAAAGCCAGATCTGTAGCCTTTATAGATTTGTGAACGCTCCTTAATGAAAATTTGACAATGGGCTTTCAGAAGTTGGTATGAGCTGACTCCAATATACCTTTACTTTAATCAGTCAGTAAGTATGTATTAAGTAACTCCTATGTTCCAAACACTGTGCTAGTCCTGGTAGATACTATTTCAAAGAATAAAGCAATCTCTACTCAAAATGAGCTTTTGGTCTCATGGAACAGAAGGTAGGAATCATATATAAGAGCTGTTAAGAGACAAATTTGTGAAGAAAACTTCTCTAATTCTAACAGCAATTCAAAAGTGAGATGAGCTATTTCTGGAGGCTGTGAGTTAGTCCTCTTTGAAGGTCTTCAAATAGAGGCTTAAAGACTCCTTATCAGGTTGTTTTTTTTCTGTAAAAGGGAAAGGGGGAAGAGATGTAAGCTAGTGGGAATTTAATCTTCTAGCTGTATATTTATAATCTTATGTTGTGGAGGAAACCCTTGATTAATCATAAGTTGGACTAGTTAGCCTCTGACACCCAGTTTAACCCTATGAATGGAATGTGAGAATCAGAAGACATGGATTCCAAAAAAAAGTCTGTGTGCTGTTAGAACTTCTTCAGCTGTGTTACAATTTTTTTTTCTTTATTTGTAGTTTTTACTAATTTCTTAATTCACACTGGAAATTTAACAACCAGCTCTTATAGGCTGGTTTCAGTTGGCTCCAACACACCATTGTTGATGACCCAATTCTAATACTGTGTCACCTTGGACAAATAAATTACCTCTCTGTGTCTCTGTTACGTTAGCTATAAAACAAAGATAATACTCATCCACAGGTGATACCACATCACTTGCTGAAGAAGATGCATTGGATTTCTGTTGTTTCTAGAATAAAATATAAAACTTTACTCTCTGTTTGGCAGCTGGGAAAGCTGTTCATGGTGTATCCAGCCAGCCATTTTCAGACTCATTAAACATGACCTCTTTGTCTTACTTTACCTTTCAGCTCAATTAGTCTATTTGCCATTTGGGCCCAACATTCTGTCTCTTACCTCCAGGGCTTTGCCTACCTCCTTGCTTCTTTATTTTAGGATATAATATTTAGCTTCCTTCAAAGCTCAGCACTATACAGGTAACACTTCCCCAGGAGTGTGTTGTTAAAAGTTCATTTAACAACTTGTCTTCAGGGGTAAAATGATTAATTTTTTTTTTAAGTTTAAATTGCATTATTCACACTTTAACAATCAACACTTCCAGATAGTCAACAAAATAAAAAATTAGTCCCTGATTTTTAGCCCTGAAGGATTTCCAGAGTATTGATTTAACCATTAATTTTCCCAAATCTGTTTGAGCTGACTCTAGTCTACCCTTTTACCTCCAAACAAGGCCTTTCCCTCTCTACTTCCTCCATATTGTGGTGCCTTTCCAAATGACTTTTTTTATATTTTCTAATATATATAAGGTATTTCCTTCTGTGGAATATAATCTCCTTGGGGGCAGGAATGATTTTGTTTTGGCAGAAATGAAGTCAGAAAGATATATCTGAGTTCAAATCCATCCTCAAGATACTTACTGGCTATGTGATCTTAAGCAAGTCATCTAACTCTATTGTGTGTCAGTTTTATAATCTATAAAATGAGCTGGAGAAGGAAATGACAAACCCACTTTAAAAAAAACCATCAAAATAGGATCATGAATCAGACACCACTGAATAGCAACAAAGACACATAGGTAGATCTGTTTTTGCATAAAAATAGATTAACTGAAAAGTAGATTGACTCAAAACAGATAAACTTCACAAGACTTTTTTGAGGAAAATTCTTTGTAAGACTGAAAGCGCTACCAAGAATGGCAATTTGGGAAAATTCAATCAATTAAGTCTTATCCCATCCTTACTCTTAGACACTGTGTGAACTGCTGGGAATACACTGAAAAAAGAAAAAAAGTACCTGCCCTCATTCTAAAAAGAAAGAAAACATATAAAATAGAGTTTAGAAACAATCCCTTGGAAGGGACGCTTGGAGGAGCAGAGATGAGCCAAATATTGAAGCAAGCTCCAGGATATCCACATTGCTTTGGGGGATTCTTTGATAAAAGCAATGTAGCCCAGGGGGTGGCTCTTATTGATAATCCTCTTGTTATCTCTTCCCTTCTGTTTTAGCTGCTGGCTCTACTGGGAGATTGCTTCCAGAAAAGGAATAGAGTAGACACCTTTTTATTAGAGGTGAAATCCGAGGCCTTCTTAGGTGAAAGCCCTGACCCCAAAACCAAAATAAACCCTGCTCTGAGATGGTTATCAGGAATCCAGGAATTCAAATTTCACAGAAGAGGTCAAACTAGGAAATGATAGAGACCAAAGGCCACAGGCTAAGTAGTTAATCCTGAAAGGTCTGGAAGATTAGAGATTTTAGTACACCAAGGATAAATGCTCCTTTTTCCCTCAGTCTTTACGGATGCAGGAGGTATAAAAACTGATTTTAATCTGAGATACTAGGTCAGTTTGTTGTAACTTCCTGCAAAAAAAGAACAAGTTTGGGCCCTGGGTTTCAGACCTATTTTGTAGTCAAAAATATACACTTGGGGAGACACAAAGAGCCTTCTTGAAGGGGGGGGGGAAGGGGAGCTGGAGGGTGATGTCATATCACATATGCAAGGTATATGTATGCCCGTTTCAAGTATTTCCATTGAAGGAGAAAACTTCTATACTATTTGGTATAAACTATGGAAACTTTTTCATTTTTATTGATATCTATTTTTATGTCAATTTATTTTCCCATGTATGTCTTTCCTTTCTACAATTTAGGATTCATCCCTTCTTACAAATAAGAAAAGAAAGAAAAATTGGAGGTAGGGAGAGGAATACATTTGAGCAAAATTAAGCAATATATCAATCAAATCTGACAGTTTTGTGACATTTCATGCCCATACTCTCTCATCTCTTCCAAGTGACAGTGGAGTAAGAGTAAAGAGACCTCCAGATACTTAACTAGCTTTTATTGTGACCCTGGAAAAGTGCTTCCATTTTTGCATCTACAAAATGAATTGGACTTTCTGGTTTCTAGGATCCCTTCTATTTCTAGATCTTAGGGTCTACCTTCTGACAGAATGAGACATATATATTTTTGTATAGAGTCAATGAGGGGAGATTTTTTCTGACTATGCATGAGTATTTAATACAGTGTTTTTGTTTATCTTTTCTCCTTTTTCAATGAAGAAGTTGCAGGCAGAGAAAATGAATTTCATTAAAACTAATAAAAATAGAGATGAAATGATTTGCTAAATGATATGGAATGTTGTAGGCACTTTTCAGGTAAGATCACTGTATTTGTTAGTTTTACTTAATTGCATTGTTAACTGTATAGTTTTACTTGTTTTATTTTGTTATGACACTTCTCACAGAGGACAGTAATCTCTAAATGTTTATAATATAAAAACAAAATACACCAATAAAACAAACAAAAAAACCACTTACCTATTACTATTGTGGACTCTATCATCATCCCAGTCATCCCCGGTTCACAATCTTGGTATTATCCTTATTATATCAACTTTTTCACTTTCACTCATCCAACTAGCTGTTCAATCTTGTTATCTCTCCAATATCTCATGTTATACAGCCCCTTCTCTTTTAACATACAGCTACCAACCTAGTTCAGACCCTCATCACTTCCTTGTAGGCTACTTCAATCGCTTCTAAATGGCCTCCTTGCATCAAGTCTGTGCCCTTTCAGCCATTATGCACACAGCCACTAGTGAGTTTCCTAAAAGGAAAGTTACCATGTTATTCCCTAAATTCTAATGACTATTTAATCTAAGGTAAAATATACAAATTCCTTTAGCATTTAGACTTCTTCCTAATTCAGCCCTATCTTGCATTTCCAGTCTTCTTATACTTTACTCTCTTATCTCTCTTCAGGCCAAAAGATTTATTTGCCATTTTTCAGCTATGATCATATATTTCCTGGATCCATGCCATGGTTTCTCAAACCATCAGCTGAAGCCCAACAGCTCCACCAATTTACCCCATTTAATCTCTTGCTTCCCCTATAAAAATTTCATCCCAAGATAATCAACTCATATCTGGGCCATCTACATGGGCGTTGCATCTGTCCTAATAATGACAAAATTCTTAGGAATTACACATATCATTTTCCCAACTAGGAATATAAACAATTTAACTTCATTGAGTCCTTTATGATTATTCTCTCATGTTTGCCTTTTTATACTTTTCTTGAGTCTTGTATTTGAAAATCAAATTTTCTATTCAGAAAATAGAATTTTGTTTGGTCTTTTCATCAAGAATGTTTGAAAGCCCTCTATCTCATTAAATATCTATTTCTTCCCTGAAGAATTGTATTCACTTTTGCTGGATAAGTGATTCTTGGTTGTAATTTAAGCTTCTTTCCACTCTAGAATATCATATTCCAAGCTCTCTAATCCTTTAAGGAGGATTTTGATAAATCTTGTATTATTCTAACTGTGGTTCTACAATATTTTAATTGTTCCTTTCTGTCTGCTTATAATATTTTCTCCTTAATTTGGGAGCTTTGGAATTTGACTATAATATTCTTGGGAATTTTCATTTTGGGATTTCAGGAGGTAATTAGTAAATCCTTTCTATTTTACCTTTGTTAGTCCAGAGTATCAGGACAATTTTCATTAATAATTTCTTGTAATCTAATGTCTTGGCTTTTTAAATTATGGCGTTGGGGCAATCTCTCTCTCTCTTCTTTCTTCCTTCCCCCTCTCAAAAGTTTATTTTATTCTGAATTTAAGAAATAAAATTGAAAGTAAGAAAACTATTGAACTAATAAACAAAAAACTAAGAGTTGATTTTATGAAAAAACCAACAAAGTAGATAAATCTTTGGTTTATCAGTACAAATTATCAGTATAGAAATGAAGACGAAATTAAAGCAATAAGTTAGTTTGCTCAATTATATGCCAATAAATCTGATAACCTAAGTGAAATCGATTAATACTTACAAAAATATTAATTGCGCAGATTAACAGTTGAGGAAATAAAAAACTTGAATAGCTCCATTTAATTTTTTAAAACGGTTTTGTATACAAAACCAATGCCTCCAACATTAGAAGAGAAGCAGAAAGCTGGGAGGAAATTCTTATATCCAGTGTTTCTGATAAAGGCCTTATTTCTTATTTTTTTAAATAGCTTTTTATTGGCAAAACATATGCATGGGTAACTTTTCAACACTGACCCTTGCAAAAACTTCCGTTCCAACTTTTCCCCTACTTCCCTCACTCCCTCCCCTCCCCTATGAAAAACATAGTATTTCCATCTTTTATTGTTGTTGCTTGCTGTCCCAATCTAAGCCCACACCTGTCTCTCAATTCAATATCTTGTCCTATGGAAACTGAGTGGATGCCTATCAGTTGGAGAATGGTTCGATAAATTGTGATATATGAATGTTATGGAATATTATTGTTCTGTAAGAAACGACCAGCAAGATGAATACAGAGAAGCCTGGAGAGACATTCATGAACTGATGCTAAGTGAAAGGAGCAGAACCAGGAGATCATTATACACGGCAACAACAAGATTATAGGATGATCAATTCTGGTGGACATGGCTCTTTCCAACAATAAGATGATTCAGGCCAGTTCCAATAATCTTGTGATGCAGAGAGCCATCTACACTCAGAGGACTATAGGAACTGAGTGTAGACCAGAACATCCCTCTTTCTGTTGATGTTTGCTTGCATTTTGTTTTCTCTCTCAGTTTTTTTTCCTTCTTGATCTGATTTTTCTTGTGCAGCAAGATAACTGTATAAATATGTATACATATATTGGATTTAACATATACTTCAACATATTTAACATGTATTAAATTACTTTACATCTAAGGGAAGGGGTGGGGGGAAGGAAGAGAAAATTTGGAACACAAGGTTTCAAGGTTCAACCTTGAAAATTATCCATGCATATGTTTTGTAAATAAAAATTTTTAATTAATAAAATACAAAAACAAACAAACAACAAAAAAAATCATCTTGTCTTGACCCAACTGGCCTCTCATGGCATCTTAGCTAACTGCCTTTCCTTTATTGGCCAGAATGGGAGGGGTTCTTTTAGACTTTCTTCTTTTAGGCTTCCCATGCCAAAACTACCCTCTCCTTTTTTACTTCTCTATTTTTACTATTAGGGGACTCTATTTTCCAGGGCTAAAACCCAGCAAGCAAGCTGTGCCTTAAGCTTGTCATAATAATCCTTTGTGCTCATCTTCTGGATGAACTCTGGTGCAGCAAAATCCTGGAACTGTTTCCCCATCAGCCCCAGGTGGTCCTTGAATTCAAACAAACACTTACAGGAACCATGTTCCAGTCTTGAAGCCCTGCTATGAATCGTACTTGTCTCAGTGTTGATGTTACCCCCCTCACTGTCCCTGCTACATCTTACTGTGCAGCCATACTGTAGGTATCAGGGTTTAGTCTCAATAAAGCAGCTCTCCTCCTAGAGGCAGCCCTGGTACATATGCCCAGTTCTTCTTCTCCAATGGAATACAGCTTTTTGCTTATTACCATAGTTAGCTCTTTGGTTTTTATTTTATTTTTCAGAGTTAACAGTAATTGTAATAACCTATGCAAGCTCTTTGGTATTTTCAGAGTCAACTGTTGCATAGCTGCTATGGCTGTTTGCTTATTTTGTCAGAGATTATAGTTGGGGCATTATTTCTGTGAACTCACTGGTATTTTATTTTTCAGAGTCAGCAGCAGTTGCATAACCTCTATGAGACTTTGGTCGTTTGTTTTCAGAATTGAGAGTATATTTGTTGAAGGAGACTGACATTAGAATGTAAGCCCCAGGGGCAACTAGGTGGTACAGTGAATTCAGGAGGACCTGAGTTCAAATGTTACCTCAGACACTTAATACTGCCCAGCTGTGTGACCCTGGGCAAGTCACTTGACCCCAAGTGCCTCAGGAAAAAAAAAGAAAAGAAAAGAAAAGAAGCTCTTTGAGGGCAGGGACTGATTTTGATGCTTCCTTGAATTTTCCACTCCTACCTCCTACCTAACTGGGGGAAGGGGGTATAAATACTTAATTTGTTGAATGAATTTTGAAACCCTCCCTTCTACCCTTTCTTTCCCCACTGTTAAATTCCTTTGGGGACAATGTCCATGTTTTAGCTGTCTTTGATTATCTTCTTTCTCCCTCATCCCTCTTTACCTAGCACATATAATAATGTACTAAAGGAAAAGGAGAGAGGAAATGGAAAGAAATAAAGTGGGAAGGAAAAGAGCTAAAAAGAACCACCAAAATAGGAATATTATAAGTTGCAAAAGAGTAAAATTACCCATAGCTCAGGCAGTGTAGTTGTGGCCCCAGTTGAAGATTTGGGAGTCTACACTACCAAAATTTGAAAATTGTACTCCCAAAATATTTTGCTTTTGTTCCCCTCTCTTATAACACAATTTTACAGTCTCAGTTAAAAACCTGAAAGATCTTTTTGATGGCTGCTTTAGAGTACCACCTGTAAACTTGAACCAAGCAGAATGGGGCCAGATTGCACAGCAGTAATCTCTTTAATTAGATTATGAATTACATTTGAAGTCAAGTGAGTTTGTTTTGCTCAAGCAGCTCTTTTAGCTGAGTCTGTGACCTACTTTCATTCAGATTAGAGGGTGGGATTTGTGAAAACATTCCCAATGAGCTTTGATAAGGCATTTTAATTCATTTGGGGATTGGCAGGATAACTAGTTTTAAATTCAAGAATGCCTATTTTCAATAAACATGGGCTGTACTTTTTGAAGAGAACATAACTGAGTTAAAAAGTAGGATTACAAACAAATTTTATTTTTAATACATACTCATGCTAAGCATATCCTAAGCCTGGAGGAAGGAAACTCCCAGATGATGAAAGTATGCCTTTGGCAATAATTTTCCCCTTCATTTTCAGGAAGCTAAAGCGGAAAAGGTCAGGAAGGTTAGAGGTTAGATGAGTCACCACTCCTGACCTAAAGAGCCCAGGACTTTACCAAAGGAGCTGAGCTATGGCTAGACTGTTAAGCCAGGGGTTCTGTAACTGGAGAGGTTGGAAGGCAAACATCTGAGGTCTCCTTTCAAATCATTCCTTTAAAGAGGGCAGCCACCTCATCATTTACCTCCTCTGAGTAGTCTCCTGGCCTTCATCACTGTCTAGAAACTCATCTTCTGGCAAGATCACATCAACCCAGAAACTCACTATTCCTCAGTACTTCTTCCCTCCAGATTGGAGAGAATGGAAAGACACATGTTGGAAAGTGAGCCAAATCTTCCATTTAAAGAGGATACCCAGGGTAGTATCTTTTCATTCCTCCCCTGCTTCCCCCATCAAGTTGGTGGCCCTCATCTTGGCACTTTACTGTGTACCCCTTTCCCCCCCTCTTGTCTATTAGTTTTTTTTTCATGTGTTTTCTCCCATTAGATTGTGAACTCCTTGAGGAGTTTTGGTCATATCTGACTGTGATCCCATTTGGGGATATTTTTTTCCCACTGAATAATACTTTATTTTTCTCATTTCCATGTATAGTTTTCAACATTCATTTTTGCAAAATTTTAAATGTGACATTTGATCTGCAAGGTTTCTGCTTTCCCTTCTATATCAAGATCCATGAGCCTATGATCCAGAAATTCTTTATCTTCCCCTAGGTGCAAAAATCAAGTACTTATTCAATGAGTTGTCTTTTTCAACCATCAGATTCTTACAAGGAATTCTATAAATATCAAGAGCCAAAAAAAGCAGACAATTCTTCTGCGATCCTCTTGGAGCAGCATTTTTACTACTTTTCATTTAGTAAAACATGTTTAGAAGGAGACAATAACAATAACAAAGGTTGTCCACCCTAGATCAGCATGGCATGTTCTTTAATTTTATTTTTAAATGTGTTAACCTATGAATTGCTAGTGAATCCTTCACTTAAGATGTCAGATTGATCTTCAAACACAGATCTAACCATGACACTTCATCTAAGAAAATCCAATAGCTCCATATCACTCCCAGATTTTTGTTGTTTTGGTTCAGTCATTTCAATCTCATTTGACTCTTTGTGACATAAGGCTAACATAAAGGCTTATGTCTTTGTGACATAAGGCTAAACTGTTAAGTTTAGCAATTAACTGTACTTGGGCACAATCCATTATCTTTATTTCCAAATAATAAGCAAATTCAATACCAAATGAATATTTTCCTGCTTAAAAAAAAAAAAAACAAACAAAAAAAAACAACTTAGCATTAAGGTTGCTAATATTTTCCCAGAAATGAATTACCATTATTACAAAGTTGGCTACTGAAATTTTACAAAAAAATTGAGCATGAAATATGCAAACTAGTTTTAAAAAACTTTTCATTTGCCCATTTTCCCCTTTGATTTTAGATAGCCTATTTTTAAAAAATAGTATACATGTAGCATAAATGTAATTCAGAATAAAAATACAAGACATGAACATATAAGACCAATTAGGAGACAAAGGTAGATGTCATTTAGAGACTGGAGAGAGTGCAAGGGTAACCACTTAATTGGGGTGTAATTAGGAAAAATAGTTGTGGATGTTCTAGATATTGCTGGTGAGGAATACTCCAACTATTTTTTGAACAAATATTAAGAATTCCTTCAAATTTTTAAAATAAAGGTTAGTCTGTGAAAAATTATATGTAAAAATTGGTGTTTTTTCAAAGAAAAATTTTCAATTCTCTCCTGATTTCCCGGGGTTTTAACTGATTACAATTAAACATATAAAAAGAAAGTTATATAAAATACAATTCCATTAAAACTTTTTTACTTTTCCTACATAACTTTTTTTTTGGAGGGGCACCAAGATAAAATATACATGAGTATCCTAGCTAATTGTTTCAAATTTTAATACTTAAATTATCATTAAATATCCCATGCCTGTGTCAAAGTCAAGATAAGATTTAAAGCGTTCTATTACAATCTCTGTAACAAATCTATTTTCTTTTCAGGTTTGTCATAGAGAATATTGATATAGGAAGGCTTTGAAAGGTCAGTGACAGCTAGGTCTTGGTCTTATAATATAAATACAACTAGAGCCTGACAAAGGGCAACATTATCACCTAGTAAGAGTGAGATTATAGTATGCCATGCACATATATACATACATACACCTTTACACACACATGGGGACATCTACATGTATATAAAAATAAATCTGTCTTACCAATATGTAAAAAGAAAATAAATCTTACAGCCTTTCTTTTAATTAATGAGAAAATTTCTGAAAAGCTATTGAGAAAACAGTTTCTCAAGGGCAGAAAGTATTTAAGTAGATTTCTTTAATCATTAAGCTTTTACTGTGTCAGCTTTCTGATTAAGCAGTGCTACATAAGTATGTGATAGACATAGTCTAATAATGTGGACACTAGCTTTTCCCTCATTTGTTTCTGAATTACTTTAAAGCTATTAAAGTTAGAAAACATCAAACAATACCATCAATACCACTGGCAGTAATTCTAATAAGACTTAATTTAATACTATATAAAAACTACTTTGGTCTTGACTAATAGGCTCCCTGGTGACAGCACTTAATTACTGTCATTTCTTGGCAGCAGGAAGTAGGCTGCACTGGTTTCTGTATTAGTATATTAAGCAAAGCAAGGAACATATGGTTCTTAGTGTGTAGAAGTAGGAGCAAGAAACCTACATTAAATTTTCTTCTAAGACTGTTGATTTTGCAGTTCATAATATTTTTCTTAAAAGAGCTAAAACTGGTGAGCCAAACTATGGTAGACTACAGAGCGACAACTAGGTACTAGTCTTTATTTAGGTAGGCAATAATTGTCAAAGGAAAATCCATACTAAATTGAAATAATTAAAGTGATATGGTACTCAATTGAGGCCCAATTTCTATTGACTTATTTAAACAAGATGACATCAAGAAATAGGAAATCGATAAAAGAAAAAAACTATCTCCATTTCCTGAGGAATGTTAACTGGTAGAAATCAACAGCCAACAATGAGAAGGTCAAAAAAATATAAGGGACTATCTCTACCAGCAACTACTTATTCCTTTTGTCAAACAGTGAAACATAGCAGCCATGGAAAATATTGGTTTAGAATAGGAAGTTGTTTGTACCATCTTGTAGAAAAAAAGACAGAAGATTGAAAAGCATCATCCCATAAAGCTCTGAAAGGAAAAGCCCATTTATAGATGGTTCAGGGAAAGAAAACAAATCATTCCATGAGGCTGAAAATGGAAGGACAATAGGTAAAAAAATGTATCAAGATTTCTGTAACCAACTATTCTTCCATCTGTGGGTTGGATCTACTACATGTAGATTATTTATCAAAGTTCCTGATGTTCTGCCTAAGAAAGTGGAAATGGCACCCAACAAAACACAAATAGGAAGAACCACTAGTCTAAGCAGATCATCTTGTGTGTTTGGGGATGAAATTTTGAGGACATGGAGAGATGGATTCTTAAGATATGCTTCATTTTGGGTCTATTTTATCTTAGGAAAATTACAAATACCCTTAAAGTAACTTACCTTATTTCCTTCACAGAGAAAGAAAGAATAGTAACTTAACCATAATCATTCAACAAGCATTCTAACCAATTGTTTGAAGTTTTGATATTTAAACCATCATTAAAGACCCCCCTGTGCTTCTCTCAAACCGCAAATGGTTACGATTAAAAGGATTCTGGTACAAAAATGATTTCTTTCTAGGTTTGCCATGGAGTCACAACAAACTTCTATTAAGCTAGGCACTGTGTTAACTTCATCTCTTCTACATATAATACTTCCTGGCTCACTAAGAGTAAGCCAACTTCAAAGCTAATTGCCCTCCTAACTTGATTTAGGTTCCAGGGTATCTAACTTTCTGAACCTTTCTTGTATCCTCATATACTATGGTTGCATATTAAGTAAATAGCATCATCACCTTTAGGATTGTCTCTCTTGGGAATAAATTATAGAGTCATAGGACAGAAAGTTGTCTTCAACCACAACATCCTATGACAAACTTTACCAGAGTCTCTGTATGTCTCTGCTGGGGCTTAGGAGCAAATATTTAGGAAGGAAGTGGGGTACAGATACCAAAGCATACAAAGCAATACTCCTTCACAGTAAAAAAAAAAAATGCTACATAGCTGTCTTAGAATCTGATTTATCTTCTGATTCTAGAGGTTGAATACTTGTCTTCCAGTATACTATCTTCTTCTACTACTCAATTTTTAATGTAAATCAGAAGTAATATTCTTGTATAAAATAATAGCAACATAAGTTCTAAATGGACACATGAGCAAAATATAGACACATTGTAAACAAATTTGAACAGCAAGGAAATTACCTTTCAAATCTAAGGAGAGAAATAGAGTTCATAACCAAACAGGGCCAGAGAAGATCACAGAAGGTAAAATGGGCAAATTTAATTAGAAAAAATTAATAAATGTTTACACAAAGGTTAGAAAAGAGACAGTTACTTTGGGAGGGGGGAATCTGAGAAATAAATATCAAGATTTGATATTCAAGATGTATAAGGTATGTATTCCAATTTATAATAATAAGAGCCTTAATAAACTGTCAAAGGATATGAAAAGGCAGTTCTCAAAAGAAGAAATCCAAGATACACATAACCATATTAAAGTACCTTACATTCATAAGAGATCAGCAAAGTTGACAAAAATGGAAAATAACAAAATGTTGGAAGGGTTATGTTGTTGAGTCATTATTTGGTCATGTCTGACTCTTCTCAATCTTATTAGGATTTTCTTGGCAAAGATACTATAGTAGTTTGCCAAGATCCTTCTTCTTCAACTCATTTTATAGATGAGGAAAGGAGACAAACAGGGTTAAATGACTTAAGTCACACAGCTAGTGAAGCCAGATTTGAACTTGGGAAGAAGTTTTCTCCTGACTCCAAGCCTGGTGTTCTATTCACTATACCATCTCAGGGTTAAGGGAATACTTTAATACACACTGGTGGTGCTGTGAATTGGTTGAACCATTTTGGAAATTGGGTATTTGGAACAATTTGGAATAATGTTCCCAAAGTTACTTAGTTGTTTAGTATCTTTGGGAGCACTGTTTCTTTGAACCAGTAAAACTATTATTGGGTCTATATCCCAAAGAGATTAAATGATGAGGAAAAGAATTCATATGCACTATATATAATAATCAACAATGATGAAACTTAATTGTCTACCTCTGGATAGAATGGCTAAATAGACTCAGGTTACAAATTGAGACTTATTTCTTGGACATGGTCAATGAAGTAATTTGTTTTATGTATTTCTTACAAGTTTTCCCTCTCCATCCCCACTATAATATTTTTCTAAATGGGAGGAAGGCAGAAAACAAAATAGACATTTAAATTTTAAAAATGAAATAAAATATTGTGTAGAATACTGCTGTAGGATACAGCAGTGATACTAAAAATAAATGGAAGAGAAGAAAAGTTCACAGATAAACAGGACAATATTAGAATAGCCATGCTAAATTTGAAATATGTATAGTTATTTTCAAGGCAGTTGAGGTTAAGTGTACTAGGAAGTATTAAATGTCTGAGGCTGGATTTGAATTCAAGTCTTCCTGATTCCAGAGTTAGTGCTCTATCCACTGCACCATCTAGCTGCTCCATTGAAATATTAAAAAAAAACCAAACCAAAAAAAAAAAAAGTACTTGTTGGTGGAACGCCAACCATTCTGGAGAGCAGTTTGGAACGATGCTCAAAAAGTTATCAAACTGTGCATATCCTTTAACCCAGCAGTGTTATTAGTGGGCTTATATCCCAAAGATATCTTAAAGGAGAGAAAGGGACCCACATGTGCCAAAATGTTTGTGGCAGCCCTCTTTGTAGTGGCTAGAAACTGAAAACTGAGTGGATGCCCATCAGCTGGAGAATGGCTGAATAAATTATGGTACATGAATGTTATGGAAGATTATTGTTCTGTAAGAAATGACCAGCAGGATGATTCCAGAGAGGCTGGGAGAAAATTACATGAATTAATGCTAAGTGAAATGAGCAGAACCAGGAGATCATTGTACACAGCAACAAGAGATTATACGAAGTACAATTCTGATGGACATGGCTCTCTTCAACAATGAGTTGATTCAAACTAGTTCCAAATGTTCAGTAATAAAGAGAGTCATCTATACCTAGTCAGAGAACTTTGGGAAATGAGTTTGGACCACAACATAGCATTTTCATTCTGTTATTGTTTGCTTGCATTTTTGTTTTCCTTCTCAAGTTTTTTTTTCTTTCTAAATCCAATTTTTCTTGTGCAGCAAGGTAACTGTATAAATATGTATACATATATTGGATTTAACATATATTTTAACACATTTAACATATATTGGACTACCTGTTATCTAAAGGAGGGGGTGGGGGAAGGAGGGGAAAATTTGGAACAGAAGGTTTTGCAAGGATCAATGTTGAAAAATTACCCATGCATATGTTTTGTAAATAAAAATCTATAATTAAAAAAAAAAGAAAAAAACAAATGTACAAAGTAAAGATCCATAGTTTCACATGAAAATTTCTTTTTCCATTTTTTTTGCATAGGAAAAACATTACAACTGCTGATGTTTTGCAAATTTACAATAAAAAGGGAAAAAATTCAAATGTGATTTGAATGGTAAATAATTATCTAATCAAAGAAAAGAGTAAGCAAACATTTCTTTTGAACAAGGACTTCAATATAACTCATGATTAAATATTTAAAATTAACATTGAAAGACAAATATTAAGCAATGCAAACCTAGATGAAGTATAGTTTTTTTAAAAAACAATAATCACATAAAATATGTGAAACAGCTTCTCTCTTAACAAAATGTTGGTTATAGTAAGCAAAACTAAATTTGTATGTGATGATCTTTTAGAAACTCATATTTAGCAAACTGGAAAAGAGGAAAAAAGTAACAATGTTGGAGAGATTGTGGAAAGACAGGCACATCAAAGCATTGTTGGTGGAGCTGTGAATTGTTAAAACTATTTTGAAAATAATTTTGAATTACAGGCATTTCTTTGGCAAACTCTTTTCTCTGAGATCATTAATTCCCTACCAACGTTTGAATTCTTTCCCCTTCCAATATCTCATAAGGCAATAGAAAGAATTAGACTAGATCAATTCTCTCTATCCAGAAGAATTTAGCGTCAAGACAATTTTGAAGATGCTAAGAGATTGATTCTCAAGATATCCTTCATTTTGTTTAGTTCACATGATGAAACAATTTCAAATACCTATAAATTCATTCACCTTGATTTCCTGAACAGAAAAAGTAAAATAGGTAATTAGCTATAACGCACCCCTAGTATAATATTTATACATGCATTTCTCCCATGAGGCTTTCTGGTGGCTCTTGATCTCTTTCTCTTTATGAGACTTCACCACTGCTACATTTTACCAGATGCTATATCTGGTTTTGGCCTATTGTTAATAAAGCAATTTTGAGGCTAATTGCCTCCCTGTGATATGGTGCCAAGTGTCCAGCCTTGTGTACACTACTGTGGATGGAATAGATAGCAACATTCCCTCACAAAATGCCTCTGTGTTTCAGGAAGCAAAAAAATGTTCAGAGAAAACAGAGGTAGCTAATCCCAACCACGATACCTATAAACAAACCCTTGAAACTATTCTGCCAGAGCTTAGTTTGCATGTGGAGACAGAGGATGGGGATAAAGATAGTAAAAGCAAAGGTACCAAGGATTGAAATTCCTTTCACAAAATACAACTTCTGATCTGCAACAGCTTTTACTGGCTACTAACAATGGTTTTCTTATTTATTAATGATACCTCCCTACAAAATTCTCACCTGATGTTCATACCAGTTTCAAGCCATGTTCAACAGTTTGACTAAAGTACATTATCTAGGGCCAGTTTTCTTCATTTTTCAGGGTCCAGACATAATATGGCATTTTCTATTTTTCTGTATCTTGGGGAACATTAGGCTCTACAAAGACACTCAGACTTCATTTAAGGCCATGTATAATAGGAATAATAAAATGCCTTTTAATACAAAATCAAAAATCGGTATGGCCTAAAAGATAAAGGGACCAGTGTCTTAGATCAATGAAAACTTATTAAGTAGCACAATCTGGGTGCAGATTATTTAACTTCTTAGTATAAATAGCTACAAATAAGGTGCTGATCTATATCCCTGGTAACAATTTCTATCTGGAACAGAACTCTCAAAATAGATGAAATATCAGATTAAAATTAACAAAAATTTTTATAAACAAAAACTTCTTCATTTCTCCCCCATGTTATATTCCAGAAAGGCATGATCCATTTAATGCAGTCCCCAAATCCCTAAATTCAAAAGTGACAAGTCATCAAAATAAGTTAACTTAAAAAAACAATGTGAGTTGTTAAAAAGTTATATTTATTGTGTTTAGGTAACATGATTGCATAAACATCTAATATAAGGGGTATATCAGATGCTAAATGAGGGCATTCTGTTTATTTTGACTCATATTTTGTACTCAAGTTTAGACAAACTGAGAAAAATACAACATAAACAGGAGAGTCACTGACTTTAAAAACAGAATTCTAGTACCATTCCCAATCCCAACAGGTCAATGCTGCTGCTACAACATCTGAAGAGACTAGAAAGAACATGCCATGGAGAAGGTATTGCACTTAGCTTCAATCTCTGGAGATCATGCTTCTTCACCTTGGTGGCCTTACCTTCTCTGCTAGACTACTCTCAAAAAGATCCTCCTAAAACAATGTCTGGGAGAAGTTATACCTCTCAATTATGTAGGACCATGCTTCTTCATTTTGATAATTTTCTGCCCTCCACCAAATACATACTATTACCCCTTCCACTTCTGCAGCTCACTAAGTGCATCTTTTTGGTACAATTAAAGTGACAAACATAAAAATTGACAACAAATGAAAACATAGGTATAAAAATACATATAATACAATGACAAGCCAATTTGGCTATTATATAATCTATTAAGGAGAAAAACATGAAATTGCACAGATTGAAAAACTTTTACAAAAAAAACCACAAGAATTTAATTAGTCAGACTATTGTAAAACCACATAATTTATACTAAAAAGTTTTCAGTTTCACATAGAGAAATATTATTTTCTCCCATATGAATAAGCACTTAAGATCCACTTCAGAAACTGAAGCTTTTACAATTGCACCTAATTAGCTCAAGAACTGCATTTTATTGGATACATTTAAATAAAACATTAAAAAACAATTTACTAAACTAAGAAAAAAAGTCAACTTCATTTTGGTTCATTCTACCCTTCCAGCCTAATTTTTAAAATAATGCCTATAAAAATTATTCAAATATGGCACAAAGTGGTCCCAATGAATACAGACTCAACCTTTCCTTATTACCTTACTAAGAATAGACTTCTACAACACTCCTAGTATCCTTTTTCTCAACCAAAGGAAAAATAAAATGCAACATTTGGTAGACAAACTGTGCTTCTCTTTGCTCTAAAAACCCCCCCAAAGAAAACAACTTATTAAAGTAATTATTAAAGGAAAAAATAAGTCAACTTCATTTTAGTTCATTCTACCCTTCTAGCATAACTTTAAAAATGATTATAAAAATAATTCAAATATGGCACAAAATGGTCCCAATGAAGATACTCAAGCTTTGCTTTTTACCCAATTATGAATAGACTTCCTACAACATTCCTATTATCCTATTTCTCAACCAAACAAAACCCCCCCTTGCCCACCAAGATTTGTCAATTCTACACAAATTGTGCTTCTCTTTGCTCTAAATCCTGAATCCGTTTTGGTCTTAGCCTCTGGCACACTGGTTTCACATCAGATGGACGAAGTTCTTCAGGGCTAATTTTGGGTTGATTTACCTGCCGTCTAGGTGAAGTTGAGGTGACAACAAAATTCACAGTATTTTTCTGATTGACACTAATAGGTGTTGCTGTATAAGTTTCTGGAAAACTTTCCTCATTTCCTTTTATTTTATTGTTAGGATGTGGCATATAAAATGTCCCTGGTGGGGGCTGCAGAGTTCTCCGTGCCCTGAAAGTAGGAAGAGGATGAGAATTTGAAGAGCATCCTTCTTCTATTATTCTAGGCACTGTGACTGGTACCATGTCTGGCTGGCTGAGGTGCATGGCACTAGATCGAGAGTTATCAGAGATGAGAGATAAAACACAATTTGTACCACTGTCTAGTTCTCTGTTTTCCTGGAGTGTATTGGGCATGATAACTGCAGTCCTTGTAGTCATATTATCATATTGTCTAACTTGTTTGTCCCAAGTTTTAGGGTCATAACAACAAAGTCTAGAGGATGAGTTAGGAAAAGATTTTGTTTCAGACATTTCTTCAGTGGTTGAAGTCTTATCAAATTTATCTGAATTTACAGTTCTTATATTTTTGGAACTGTTCTCACTTAAAAAGTTTGGAAGAAGGAACTGATCTCCAGGCAGACTCACAGGTCTAACTGATGTCTTTATCTTTGGTGATCTCAAAGTTATTTGATTACATTTTATATCTGAATGATTGTCAGCTTCGTAATGATCTTTGTTCTTCAAGGGGTGGATTTCAGACTCATCAAATACTGAAGACATGGCATTTTCTGAAAGAAGTAATAACTAGACATTAATTTTCCATTTTCATACACTCTAAATAAGAACATATTAAATTACAAGGACATCCAATTATGCTCAAAGAAAAAAGATAGATTCACAAATATCACACAAGCTTATTCCTGAAGAGAAGATACATAGGAAGAATGAACCTATTACTTCTCTCACCTGACACAATTTACCTTTTCTGGAAAATTGAACATTTGTAAGGTTTCATTTCCTTGGGGGAAAATATTGTAGGCTTTCTTACTACCATTCTGTTTCAATTTAAAAAAAAAACTTACTGCAGAATATATTTTAGTGCAGGGGTGCTCAAACTATGGCCTGTGGGCCAGATGCAGCAGCTGAGGACGTTTATCCCCCTCACCCAGGGTTATGAAGTTTCTTTATTTAAAGGCCCCCTAAACAAAGTTTTTGTTTTTACCTATAGTCCAGCCCTCCAACAGTCTGCGGGACAGTGAATTGGCCCCCTATTTAAAAAGTTTGAGGACCTTTGTGTTAGTGACACACTATAAAAGTCCTTAAACCAGACTGTGACTTACTTAACCTACTTAATCCACTTCAGCTGTACTGAATTCAAACATAATTTAAAACTTTCCCCTTCCTTTTGCTTAAAACAGAAATGTTTACATGGAATAATATAATTTTCTAATAATGTAACCATGTATTATATAATTTAATTACAGAAAGCAAGCAGGTATAGCAACAGTAAAATGTTCAAGAATTCCAGTACCTAGCAACTATGTGGGGCTTTTTCAGAAGTGATAAAAAGAGAGAACTGTGAAGATTTTGGTGCACTCCATCATTTGTTAATCAGTCTAATTCTTTTAGTGCCTGGCTGTTTAAACCTCTAAAAGAAGAATTTCTACAAGTAAGAGTCACAGTTTCTAGGAGAAAGGGAAGAGGAGATAGGAAAGTCATGAGGTAGAAAAATATCAACATCTCTACAACTGGTACTGGAATGCAAGAGATAAAGGGCAACAGAGATAGGGGCAACAATGGTTACATTAAGAACAGTGAATTCTTCCCCATTCATTCTTAACAAAAATGGAATTTAACCACTGAGCTTAAGAAGATTCCAGACTGTCCTCCTCCTCTGCCTCTCTCCTACCTATTACTGTGACTATTACCACCATTACCACCACCACCACAACTACTACCTAGTACCAAAATCAACTACCACTACTACTAATAACTTCTACAATTACTATTACTACTCCCACAACTGACTATTACCACTACTATTATCATTACCACTACAACAATTATTACAGCTACTATATTACCCCCACTACTCATTATGAGTACTATCACCACTCCCCACGCCTACTACTGCTTCTACCACTACTACTATTACAGCTATTGCTACTACCACCATTACTACTGCTAAAACTTTTATTAAGATTACTCTTGGGAGTTGCTTAGCTGGACATATATTTCTTAATAAGAGGCAAACTCTAAAAACTGGGTTAGTGATCACTTAGCTGTTCATCTTCTTCCTTTGCATCCTACTTCTTCATTCCAGTTCTGTCTTATATCTGTTCCTTTACTTCACATCTCAGCTACAAATAGTAATTGTCCACTTCTCTAATTAAATCCCCTGCTTTTCTCCTTTTTGAACATAATCTATTACTATTCTACCTTTCCTTATACTCATCAGATACCTATTGGACATTTTAAGCTTGATGTCCTGGCAACATCTACTCAATTCATTATTTTTTTCATTAAACCCTTTCATCCAAAACATCCTAATTTCTGTTGAGGCTCCACCATCCTTCCAGTGTCTCACATCTGTAATCTCAGCATTATTTGGGCTCCTTTCCCTCCCATAAAAAATGAATTGCTAAATCTTGGCTCCTGCTTCCAAATATCACTTGAATCTGATCCCTTCTCTCTACTTGCAGCTAATTCCTTAATGTTATGTCCTTAATATCTTTCACCTGGACTACTGCAACAGCTTTCTCATTAGTCTCCCCTTTTTCTCCCCTCCAATCTATATCCTGATTGCCCAAGTGATTTTCCTTAATAAATGACAGATCTGCCATGTGATCCCTCTCCCAATCAATTGCAACCCAACCCAATTTTCCTGGAGGATCAAATACAAACTTTCAGTGTTTAGCTTTGAAACCCCTGACCCCAACCTGGACATTATACTCCCTATCACACATGGGTACTAGGCAGCAAAGGGGCACAGTTGCTTAAGCTAAGCAACTTCTTCACTTCTGTCACAGTTTCCCCAACTGTAAATGGGAATAGTAATAGTACTAACCTGACAGGGTCATCATGAGGATCAAATGAGATAATAATTGTGAAGCATGTGGCAGAGCACCTGGAACACATGAGGTGCCACATAAATGCTCACTCTTCTTAATTTTGTTACCACTCTGCCCCAGCCAAACTGGCCCATTTCTAATGTGACACACCTATCTCTGGACCTTCCCAATGGCTGTCTCTCACAACTAGAAGGTCTTCCAAACTCCTTGTGATTCTACCTGAGAGATATTCTCTTCTTTTAAAAACTAGCTCAAGTGCCATTTTCCTGACTACAAACATCAGTACTTTTGCTTTGAGTCTTCAAACTTCCTGGTACTTAAGTACTTTGTCTATACCTTTAATGTTGCATTACACTGTAACTCTCTGTAAAGTTACTTTATCTACCCCAGTGAAAATGTAAACTACATATGTGGGGATTGGTTTATCCTTTATATAGTTAGTTATTCCTTTTACATTGTGACTCTCCCCAATGTGGTTTTGATATATCATAGGTCGGCATAAGAAATTAAATGTGAATTATTGGGGAGTTTTAAGGAAGCCACAGACAATACAGTAAGGTATTTTAAATATCTCATTTTTTTAAAAAATCAAGATTTTCCTGGTAAAAAGAAGGGCCAAAAATTTTATGCAGATTTTTCAGATCACAGGGTCACTGCACCCCTAAATCCCCAGTCATGTGGGAAGGACACTTGTATCCCCAGTGCCTGGCATGTAACAAATACTTTAAAAGTATTTGTTGAAATGTTATAGTTTATAAGATACAAATATAACAGTAACAATATAGTTATTATTTATATAGTGCTCTCAGGTTTGCAAAGGATTTCATTTGAGCCTTACAATGACCTTGAGAAGTTAAGTGTTCAACTTATCTCCCAATTACCCAAAGAGGCAACAGAAGCACAGAGAAGTGAAATTACTTGCCCAGAGGACACAGCAGAATTTGTGTCTCAATCAGGATCTGAACTCAGGATTTCTAGATTTTAAGTCCAGCACTATGTGGAGGTGAGAGGAGAGCTGCTCTAGCCTGCTCTGGTCATGCTCTGGCTGGAGCCTGCTGAGGTTCTGGGAGCCCCAGGCAAGGAAGGACTCAGACTGAACTTCAAATGTTCCTCAACAGAAAGATCAAGATGGCAAAAAACCACGAGTGACTCCTTTCCATCTTCTAGGAACAAATCTAAAATCACTTTTCTGGCAGTAAGAGCTTCTTATGATGTGCTTCCTTTCTACCTTCCCAGTCTTCTTATATATTCCTTCCCACCATGGACACTACCATCCAGCCATAGTGTTTTGCAAATACTCACCTACTGCACATGCATCGGCTTCTTCTAGTGCATTTTTATTGTCATGTAGTCCTCCAAATGATGTGGCTGTTTCTGAAATTACACTCTCGTTATGGGAAAGTGGGATGCCCTGTTGATACAAGAGGATTTTTAAAAATAGGTTAAAAATGTAAATGTACACTATAGATGAAATGGGTCAAAGAGCTGAAATTCATTCATGCAAACTCCACAAGGCAACAATTGACACCACTCACTTCCTTTGAAGCCAAACATGACTCCAGCTTTTGGAGCTTGAAGGTGGGGCTTTCACTGGTAGAAGCTGAAAGTGGTAGCAAGCATACATCAAAAATCTTCTCATAATTAGCTATAAGAAGCTCCACGAATCGAGCCTGATGAGTGCAGTCCACCAGAGAGGAAAGGGAAACCTTAGCATCCGTCTGCTGAGGCCTGATCAGAGTTGGCCCAAATATTATCCCCAGATTACTGGCTGGCATCTTATTTTCTTCAGACTTTTGGACCACCCTGAAGAGGAAAACAGGGAAGGGAACCGTCATGTCTGTTAAGACTTTCTTTTAACATGAGAAACTGGCAAAGATTTACAATGATGAAGCTGGATTCAGATATCCCTTTTTACCACCTCCTCAGGTACCAACATTATACCAGTAAGAATTACAGTGAGGAATGGGAAGTAATTGTGTTTTTTTTCCCCCACATGATTAGATTAAAAAGATGACCCTAAATCCATGGTTATTTCTACTGCTTCAGGCTGCTCCTCTGTAGGAACTGAAGCCAAAACAAAACAGCCACTACACCTACTTCCACAGTATATACAATAAAACAGTTACTATTCACAAGGAAGGAGATATTTTTTGAGATAAAGCTCTTACCTATTAAGATGACCTATAAGGTACTTAATAGTATTATAGTTTGCTGCTGGGAGTTTTTTAAGAAGAGCTTTGATTTTCTTCAGGACTTTATTTAGTTCAGCATCCACAGCTTCAGAGTTTGCCTGTTTTGAGTCTTCATTTACATTCTGGCTTTCTTTGGCAAGATCAATAAGCTCATCATAAAGGTGAAACAAAAACAAAGGTTCTGGTAACTAAAAGGAATAAAAACATATTAAGAATGTCAGCCTGCACATTATGCTATCTTTTTTTCTTTTTTGTTCATCACCATACCTTGTTTGCTTAGTCTAGCATTTTTAAAATCTAATGGTATTTTATTTTTCTAAATATTTTCTATATTCACTTTTGCAAAACTTGTGTTCCAAATTTTTCTCCCTTTCTTCCCCCCCACCTCAAGATGATGAACAATCCTTTATAGTTAAGCATGTGCAATTCTTCTAAACATTTCCATTGTCTGTTATAACATTTTTTTCTTTAGCGAGATTAAAGCCAATTTCTGTTTTAACTCTAACTCATTCAACAAGCATTTAATGGACAAAGTATTGGGCCACATGCTGTGGGAATTTAAAAAAAAAAAAGGCTCTGATCTTTTAGGGCTTCTTCTCTACTACAAGATGCAAGAAGGGACAAGTGAATAGTTAACCTGGCTTCACAAAGGATTATAATAAATGGGAGAATATACTAAGCGCCTTCTGAAAAAGGCAAAGGCCTGGAAGAGTTAGGCTGCAATAAGGAGATTAGAGGAATCACAAGGGCACCCAAGTGGTGACTTGAAGGACAGGTAGAATCTGAATAAATACACTGAAGCCTGATCTCCTCATTTTGGCTTAAGAATTTATCTCACTGAGGTGTGTGAAGAATGGAAAAGAAAGCCTAGAGAGCCTTATTGTGTAGAAACTGAAGAATGAGAGAAAATGGCTTTTCCAGTGGAAATACAAATGGAATACACTAGGAAGCAGGGGATCAGGGAACACAACCTGGTTCTGTAACTAACATATTTTATTTAGCTAAATGAAAAACAAAATTCAAATTCCATAGGAGTCAATTAAGAAAAACAGCTTCCTCAAAACAGCATTATTTATCTTGTGCATAAAATTTTCTTCTACTTATTGACCCACAGGCATTTTGAGCACGGTGGATTCTCTGGCTAAATAATAAAAATTACATTGAAAAATTAAAACACTATTAAGAAAAATAATAAAAATTACAGTGAAATGTTGGTTCTCTGAAGCTCCAAATATTCCAAATCTTCTTTAAAATACTCAGTATAGCTTCCCTCACTGAACTATTCGCCTTTGCTGGGGAATTACTTTAGATATTCATATAGATCAAAGGATCTGGGAGGGAGAATGAGGGAATAAGCATGAAGACCTACTTTGAGTCAGGCACTTTACTCACCTCTTTTGACAAAGATGATCTTATTTGATTCTCATAAATCTGGACAGTAAGTGCTATCATTATTATTCCCATCTTACAGTTAAGAAACTGAGGCAGGAAGAGATTAAGTAGTTTGCCCGGAATCACACAACTAAGTGTCTGAGGCTGGATTCAAATTAGATTTTCCTGACAGTAGTCCTAGACACTCTAATCTCTGTAGCACCAACCATAGGTAATCTACGAATTATTTAATTCAAGTCCCTCAGTTTGCTAAGGAGGAAATTGAAACCTATTAAAGATAAAATGATTTGGCCATTGTTTCATCCAGAGAAGGAAGTGGAGGCAGAATCTGATTACAATGATAGTTCAATGAGAGTCTTGATTCCAGATCCTGATTCACGTTTCCTAGGAATCATTTATTCTTACTTACTGGCAGTTCTTATAATTCACTATTGTTGATGAGCTGGGCTGGTGACTTTCAAGTGCTCAATGTTATTTTGTATAGATAATATATTGTACCAGCAAAAAGTGATTCCAGTGCTAAAGAGCTACTGTAAAGAACATTAAAAGAATAGTTTCCCTAATAGATAACAAGGACAGATTCTTGCTTCAATTTAACAGCAAATGTCAAAAAAAGTCTCTTTACCTTACGAAGATATAACTTAAGAACATTGCTGATATCATGTTCACAGAGTCCTGACAATTCTACTAAATCTTTTCCATTTTCAAAGGATTGGCAGAGTTTTTCTACTCTTAATTTAACTCCATTCATACGGTAGATGCCCTTAAAAGAGAGGGAAAGAATAAGTAAAAAAAAAAATTCCTTTAGTACAAGAACTTCAATGTAATTATTTCATCAGGAAATAAATATTTCAAAATGACATTTTAGAAAAGAAATACTATTTGTTAGAAAATGTAATAATGGTAACATTTGAAAATAGTTTTCTCTTAAAAAATCTTTTTGGTGTTTACTAAACACCAAAATATGTTATGGTTTAAAATTTAAAATAAGCAAAGTTAAAATATATACCTTCACATGCAAGGCTCGTTTTTCAATTTCTGATGTACATTTTTTAATGATGAAGGGGATGCCATCAGGGGCATTTTTAGCAGCTAGAGCAAATTCTCCACCAAATAGATGCAATTTTCCATGAAGTCTCTGGTGCCCACACTGGATTGTTAATGTTTCCAAACATGTTTTATGGCATACAAGGGAGCACTACAAGAAAGGAGGTTTCATAAAATGATGTATTAGAGACCTATAAAATATGAACAAATAAAGAAATAAAAACTAAACAATGTACAAACATTGAATTACCTATGAGATTTTTGTTCTATAATCGAAGATGTAGTACAAGTTCTTAATCATACAAATTTGCCACTTTACTGTAGGGATCAGAAGTGTAATAAGGGATAAGGAAAGTCCCCCTACTGAAGCAGGTCAGTCCCTTCTCAAAAAGAGTTTCCTCTACATACTTACTGAAAACTTGGATGATGTACTCTGACTAAAAGTTGGGGGTGAGGATGGAGTTGGAGGTATGGGAGTGTCCCCAAGGTAATTTGAAGCCATTTGGGCTAATTCATCTTTTAAAATGAATATACTCCTTGCTCGCCTGCTCCCCCACTGATACTTTCAGATGTTTCCCTTGCTATTATCACTAAATAAAGTTTTAAAATTCATTGCATTAATATGGTCTAGCTACCTTTTTCAAATCATAATGACTATTCTGTTCTCAAGGAGTCCAGTGCTTGACTCTTCTGCTCCCCAATTCCTGTCCTTATGCTGGGGAACTTCAACTTTGATACTCTCTCAAACTTCCTAACATTTCAATGCCTAAATTTCTTGAATAGCTACTCATTTACACCATTCTGCTATACCTAAGAATGGTTGGATAATAGAAGGGGTCCTAATTCTTGAACCCAAAACTCAAGACTTTCCTCAAGACGAAAGCTTCCTATCATTGCATCTCTCCCTCTGTCTCACCACTCCTAAGCTTATTCTTCATATTCATGAAGAGCTCCAAATCCCTTTACTTTCAAATATTTTCTTATGTAATTAATTACTCATGACAACCAATTCCATGCCATAATGTCATCTATTTTTGAATCTCTCAACTTCTTGGTCCTATGGCTAGTCTTCTAATGCCAAACCAGCAGTTCTAGATTGCCTCTGGCCACCCATCTCCACTAATACTCCCAATGGATTGACAAAATGGAGGAAAACATATTATCCAACTTCAACTTGGACCTTACTTCAGGCAAGCCAAATTCTTTAAACCTGTTTAACTGGTTTCATATCTCAAGCTATTACAAACATTCTCTTCTCTCTTCAAATCTTCTATAAACCACCTTGTTGTCCCAGTTTAAAGACTTTGCCTCATACTAATTTACTGAAAAAACTAAGGTTACAGGATATTAATTCTCCTTTTTCTTCATCTCAGAACTCTTTTACACTATTCCCCCAATCTCTGAGAAAGCAATGTTTCTCCTTGCCAGCGTTAACCACTCTACATGTGCCCTTGATCCTGTTCATCCTATATTCTCCAGCAGACTGCCCTGTCAATCATTCCTCACTTCTCACTACCCTCAACTCTATCCACCATCTGTATTCCTTTCCCACAGCCTCTGAACAACAATTTCACCTCCTTCTTGCTCCGTCCGTCACTTTGCAGCCTTAAAAAACTCCATAAACTTGTTATCCCTTCAAGTTATCATTTAATCTCTCCTTGAAAAAAAAGTTATCTACCATTCATTGCTTTCTTTTTCTTTTCTTCTCATTTACTCAGCCCTTTGCAATTTAGCTTCTGAACTCATCAATTGACTGAAAATTCTTCTCTCCAACATGTGCAATGATCTCCTAACTGCTAAGTCTGGTGGCCTTTTCTCAGTTCTAAGCTGCCTTGACCTCTCTGCTACACTTGACGCTATGACTCATTAGACTGAGTTCCTTCTCATTTTGGGGTATTCTCTTCCCTCTGAGACATTCACTCCTTCCTGGTTCCCCCACCAGCTGAGTGACCATTCCATCTCCATCTCCTTTGCTAGATCATTGTTCACATTATATCCCATAAATGTGAGTCAGGCTCCCAAGCTTCCATCCTTGATCCTCTTCTCTTCTCCTAGACTTTCTTGGTAACTTTGTCATTCATCCCCCATGGATATAACTTTCTATGCAGATGACTTCCAAAGTTCTGTACCCAGCCTGGTCTCTCCTGAACTTCACATACCACCAAAAGTTGGTTGGATGTTTTAAACTGCATGTGTGGTAGATACTATCTCAAACTGGTAGGAGACATGATCTCAAACTCCATGGCCTGCAAAAATTTTACACATGTCTAAAATAGAACCTTTTGTTTTCCTAATCCTCACTGCTTCCCCAACCTCCCTACTGATTATGTTCCTAGTCCCCCAAGCCCACATCCCCATTACCATCCTCCAAGTCCAGTCATCTGTCACTCCTTGTCATTGCTACCTTCATAACATCTTTTCTAAATGCAACCTTTTCCATGCTGACACTTTCACCATCTTGGGGCAGGTCCTCCTCACCTAATGTTGGACTACTGTCTTCTGGTGGTGACCCCCATTCCAAGTCATCCTCCTTGAAGACTCAGCTACCAAAGCCATCTTCAAGCCCATTTCTAACCATGACATCTCCCTATGACTTCCAGAACCAAACAGAAAATCCTCCATCCTTTTAAAGGACGACTTAATAACCTGTTCCCCATCATGTTCCTATTCCTGTCATCTTACACCGTACTCCCTTCTCCTATTCTGCTCTCCCATGACACTGCACTTTTTCACATTCCTCCCATATGACACTCCATCAACCAACTCGCTCCCTCCTTATCTCTGCCTCCCGGTCCTCTGGCTTCCTTAAATCTCAGCAAAAGATGCACCTTCTGCCAAGTTTTTTTCTCTCTCCAATCTCAGGGCCTCCCCTCTGAGACAACACTGACTTGTCCTGGGTGAATCTTGCTTGTATTCTTTGCATGTTGAAGCACTGTTCCCTTAACTCCCATTAGACTGTGAGATCCTTGAGCACAAAGACTTTCATTTGCCTTTCTTTGTATCCCCGAGATTTAGCACAACGACTGGCACTGAGTTAAGAACTTAATGAATGCTTGATGACTGACTAAATGGGAAGTCTAATGGGAAGAATGTTGGAAACTCGGCTCTTCTTTTCCTTAGTGAAATCCCCTGAATCCTGTGGCACAGTGAATAGAGTGCCAGGCCTAGAGTCAAGAAGATGCCTTCCTGCGTTAAATCTGGCCTAAACATTTATTAGCTATGGGATCTTTGGGCAACTCCTTTAATCTTGTATGCCTCAGTTTTCTCCTCTGTTAAATGAGCTTGAGAATGCAATGAAAAACTATTTCTGTATTTTTGCCAAGAAAATCCCAAATAGAGTCATGAACAGTCAGCCAAGACAGTAAGATGACTGAACAACAACAAAAACAAATAAAAGGAAATTACCAATTTGGAATGATTTGGGAAACAATGTATCACTTTCATATTCCTAAAATCTTCCTAAAAGAATTTTTCCACAACATAAAAAATAACAACATGCTCTCTGAGAGATCATGTATAGGGTAAAAGAAATACAGAGCAAGCATCAAGAGGTACAATAACTATTTCAAAGAATTATGTGCAAAGGATCTCATCAAGAGCAGTTATTACCAGGAAAGAAGGTAAGTTAGGAAGAACAGAGAGAAGAGATAGAAAAGCCCTTATGCTGTGTGCATCAAGAAATCAGGGAGGAGAAATACATAATAATCACATGGAATAATGAGGAGGAAAGGATTATAATCCAAACTAGAGAAGAGAAAATCCATGGACCAAACCCATTGAATTACTGAAATGTTTTTGTATTGCTCAGTAATTATTCAGCAATGAATAACTGAAAAATTATGAAAAATAATGAGCAATTATTATAGTACATCTTTTAAAAAGATTAAAAAAAAAACACAAAAGTTACACTAGTTTCTCATATTTCTTACCTCCACACACTCTGCTCCTTGGAATATAACTAAGTTGTCACATTCCTTACATTTGGATGGAGTCCTCAGTTTCCGAAACTTGTGGCTAAGAGCAGCTTTTGATTTAATTACATTTCGAAATGGCCCAGGGGAACTAATTTCAGCTAAATGTTCACTTAAGGCTTGAAAGAAAAATTAAATGCTTGATTAGTATTTATTTGACTTCAAAATATCCCATTGCCCAAAATTAATCTTTTTAAAAATGATAGTAATATTACAACAATGTTAATTTAGATTAACAATAGAAGACATTAAAACAAGCAACAAAATTAAGACTCCTTACTAGTTCATTTGCAAAAGTATTTCTAATTTTATCATGTATAAAAAAAAATCATTAAACTACAATAACGGTTGTCTTTAAAGTAGCATTTATTAAAAGAATGGACAGAAAGCATATGATAGATCCTAAAGAACTTTTTGATGATTTTAATCTCTTGGCAATTTTCAATACTTTTGATAAAACAGCACTACCATATGTATGTCACAATATCATCTAATGGATTTAACTCAAAGAAATTTTAATCCACACTAACTTAATAATTTTAAAATAAGATCAATTAAAATATTAAAATTTTTAATCAGGAACTTAGTCTTGCTGATTTATCGTAGGCTTTTCAGGTCAACACATGCATCAATTTTTTCATTTGCACACTGAATCCTACTCTTAACACTGGCTTACCAAGAGGACACAAATCATCGCTTCTCAGAGTTTATCTTTTCTTTCTGTTTAGTTTAAGGAATATGTTTATTCTTATCTTTAGAAAAAGCAAGCCAAGCTCCTTCAAGCAAAGGTCACAGTGTCACCATCTTCATCATCATTAAACCCAGGATCTATTGTAGGCCCAATTAGGCAGACTCATTAACTTACTTTTAGGACAGGAAATTTCTGACCGATATGAATGAAACTAAAAATAGAAACTATTTTGGACTCAAGAGTACCCAGGGTCAAACACTACCTCTGTTAATACTGTGTCATCTTATGTAGGACTCTTTTCCCCCTCCAAGTTTTATTTTCCTTATTATTTATTATTTAATTAAATGATCTCTAAGGTTCTTTCCATCTCTAGTTAACTCCTAATGCTCTAGAAATATCTAAAATCATATTCTTAAACTGATGTCAAAGCAGGTTTGGTCCTGAGGTTGTAATGTGTGCAATCAAATGAACAGATATGAAATAAACTTAATCACAAAAATGACTACTTTCCTTCCATTTTCTTTAATTTTCATGTCTGTATTAATTTCTTCACCAGGAATCACATTTAATTGCACAGAGTAATTTTCCATTGCATAGGACTGCTTTTACTTTTAAGTGCTATATATTATTAGTTTGATGAAAACAGAATTTCTAGTCTATCATTATATACATCATGTAGTAATTATTTTTGCAATATATTCTTGGAGTTTATTTAGTTAAAATACTTGTCAAAACCCATATGGAGTCTAGTTATTGCATTATTTTAAAATCATCATTGCCTAGTAAAAAGTAGTATGTAAGAACAATGAAAAGTCTCCTACCCTTGGAATATATAAACCTAGCTCGATCACCTTGGGCAAGTCATAGCTTCAGTGATTCTTACATTTCCTCTCCCTTATAATGTGGACAATGTTCATTATGCCTCCTATACCACCTAACAGGGATGCTCTGAAGAAAACTTTCTGCAAAGTATAAAATACCTTTGTAAATGTAAACTTTTGAAATTATTATTTGGCATAAATAGCCAAATAAATACCACTTTCCTATTAAGATTTCAAATCTTATTTATCACTATACACTGTGGCTATAATTCATCTGGCTAATTAAAAGTGAGTCAAATAAATTACAATGTACAGTACCAATCTCAGAAGGAGACGGTGGTTCTCTTTCATTGAGCTCATCAGCAGAAGACATAGTCCCCATTGATGGTGTACGAGGAAGCCTGCGTTTAAATGCTCCTATAGGAAGATAGAAGTAGTAAAACTACTTACATATGCAATTACAGATATTTTTCACTTGAGCAATAAAGATTTCATTTTATAAAAGACAATTTTTTGAGAGAGGAGACGAGAGGAGAGGAGAAGAGAGGAAAAGAGAGGAGAGAAAGAGAGAAAGAGAGAGAGAGAGAGAGAGAGAGAGAAAGAGAGAGAGAGAGAGAGAGAGAGAGAGAGAGAGAGAGAGAGAGAATGTCTATAATTCTGGGCTTAGAATTAGATTGAGTTTTGCCACTGACCAGTCTAGGGCAAGGTAATTTCTTTGAGTCTAGTATTCCAAAGGAATGATGATGAGATGTAGCTCCTTATTGTATTGTGAGAGGTATTATACTACAGATATAGAAAAGAAGAATATATTGTTCTATAAGCTTGAACTGTACTTCTTTGTTATGAGAAAGTTAGTTGTTTATAGATTAAACAAAGCTATAAAATGTGAATAACAGTATCTACCGATATCCCACAGTTGGTTATGAGGATCAATTGAAATAAAAGATATAAAGTACTTTGGAAAACTATAAGTATTATATAAATGATAGTTATTCTAATTAAATAATGAGGGTTTAAAAAACAAATATATTTCAAATACAAAATTGAGTTTGAAAAGGAGTTGGGTATGGGATGGAACATGAAGGAAACTTGCAGAATGACATGAATTAGAATCTGTAACTAGATAATTAAATATTTATTTATTAGCTTCACAGCAATCTTTCCATCATCCCCTTAATGAGATTTGGTATCCTTTCTTGACAAAACTAAAGATTTGACCCCAGGAAGTCAGCTTGACTAAGACATGAACAATTTGGTTGAGAATGGTACCAAGTTCCTGGAAATAAACTGGAATCACCCTGGTTTTCCTAAGGTCTACTGATAGCAAAGATGCAGCTAATATCACTTGGGTTCACCTCTCTAGGCATCCCTAAGATTAGACTAATCTCTAGGGAAGGAAATAGCTATTATTCATATTGTTATCTACTCTTTTTTTATTGCTTAGTTTTCAAGCACATATAAATCTGTACTATGGACACAAAATATTTTTCTCCCCATCACTTAAAAGGCTTTAAAAATCAGAATAAAAATCCTCCTTTAGTGTAGCACTTTCATTTAAAAATATTTTAGATTATTAACATTCTTTTCTTTTTAAATTTTAACATTCAAATTCTCTCCTTCCTCTCCCCTTCCCCATCTACTGAGAAGGCAAAAAATATATCATGAAATCATACAAAAATATTTCTATATTAGTTATATATATTATATATATAATTTGAAAAAGTGAGTAATTGATATTTCAATTTGCACTCAGTTCATTAGTTGTCTCTCTGGAAGTGGACAGCATTTTTTCCCTCAGGAGTCCTCTGGAATTGTCTTGGATCACAATTCTAATCAGAGTAACTAAGTCACAGTTGATGCATTACAGCACTAATAGAGAAAACCCACTTGGCCCATTCTAGCTGAGGTAACTCATCACATTCTTGCCTCTCCCAACAAGACCTGAGGTATGCTTTTCTGTTTGTTCTATAAACAGAAACTGTATTAAACTAGTCAACCCTACTGAGAACTACTCATGCTCTTATTCCCTCATTAGTATGAGACAACCTGGTCTTCAAGGAGAAGAAATCTAACCAAAGAGATGGCTTTCCTTGCCGAAGATGGCCAAAGGCAGCTCAAGTCTTAGAATTAGACCTTATTCTTAGCTTTAACTCCTTCCCCATCTTCTAATAAGAAAAGTTAGGAACTCAATCTGTCTCCTCATTAAATGTACACCAATCAAGAATTATTTTTTGCTTGTCAGGGGAGGAAGGAACACACCAGATTTAAGATGGTGCAGAAACTCCCTTAGGGTTTTTGGTTACCTAAGAAGAGATCTCTGGCCTCAATTTATTATTTTGTAGCCTAACAGATAAATTGATTCTTCATATCCCGATCCTAGATCTCTCAGAATTTTATTTTTAACAGCATTATAGCTGGGTTTATCCCATTCACAGTTATAGTTATTGTATATTTCCTTCTATTTCTTCTCCTCTCTTGTTTTAATCCTCTCTTTCCTCAAAAGTCTATTTGGCTTCTAATCAAGTCCTCCCTAATCTCTTTTATTACCCCCTCTCCCCTTCTCTTATCCATAAATTTGATATTATGTTCAATGTTTTTGTAGTCCAATAATTCTTAAATTATCTCTTCATCTATTTTTCAGATCAGTTATTTTTCCAGTTTTATATTTCCCATTTTCTTCTTTCATTCTTTTATTTCTTGATGCCTCATGGAGTCATTAGTTTCCATTTGCTTAATTCTACTTTTTATTTTTATTTATTTATTTTGCTGAGGCAATTGGGATTAAATGACTTGCCCAAGGTCACACAAGCTAGCAAGTGTTAAGTGTCTGAGACCAAATTTGAACTCAGGTCCTCCTGACTTCAGGGCTAGTGCTCTATCCATTGCACCACCTAGCTGCCCCCTTAATTCTAATTTTTAAGGAATTATTTTCATCAGTGAGGTTTGGGGTCTCTTTTATCATTAAGCCAATTATGGATTTTTAAAGGTGTTTTATTCTGTGTATTTTTGTGCCTTTTTCACTAGTTATTCTTTTTCATTATTTTCTTGCATCACTCTCATTCTATCAATTACCTCCCCCCCTCCCAATTTTTCCCTTATCAATCTTATTTTTTTAATACTTCTATGCATTCTTGGTAGGCTTGGGTCCAATTAGCATTTTTCCAGGTTTTGTCTGAAGCAGTTTTCACAATGTTATTTTCTTCTGGGTTTATATCTTGGTCTGCCCTATCACCTTAGATGCATTTTGTGGCCAAATTCTTTTTTGGTTGTTTGTTCCATTTTTAAAAGCCCATTTCTTGACTCTGAACTTTAGGTTAAAGTTGAGCTCTGCTCACTTTTTGTGGGGGGAGGTACCATCTAGAGCTCCAGCTTTTTCATGCTGATGTTTTCAGAGCTAGTTCTGGCATTTTTGGTGTTTAACCAGGAAGGGAACTGATCCTCTGCAGCCACAAGTGCTACCATTTCCTTTGGCCTGAAACTGTAACCAGTTCTCCTACTCCCTTGTCCCTCTCCATCCTGGAACTGAGACCCAGAAATATGAATGAACAAGAGAGTTACCAATTGGCACCAACTGTACCCAAAGCCAGCAAAGGATCTCCTAGTAATCTCTTTCTGACTAGTGATGTGACTCCTTTGTTTTCTCTGGACTAAGAGCTTCTGCAGCTGCTACTACTGCCATTATTGCTGCCACCACTCTGCTGCTGCATAATTTGACTTGAGTCATCATTTTAAAATTGTTTGTAGGGGAATGCTGAGACAATTCTGTTGGAATTAGGTTAGGGGAAGGTTAGGGAAAAAGCAAAACATCATCAAATATGTTTCAGACATCACCTCAGTCTCATGAGTACAGATTGCTATTTGGGAGAAGAGTTCCTTAGAAAATTCCTACATATGCAAATTGTGACACCAGAGAAAAATGTTAGAAAAGACATCTTAAGAACATTGCAGGCAGAGGAAAGAGAACATTGGGAAAAAGTTATAGTTTGGGATCAAAACATCCAAAAAAAATCAATAAAACCATTTTTATGTCTTTAAAATTTCACCAGTGTTTGTAACTCTACAACAAAAGTAACAGAGTTAAATATTTTTATATGTATGTTTGTAATATATGTTTGTACCTGGACTGCCAGAAGGAGAATCCATGGATCTTGATTCACTGCTTCCTCCAGCACTCTCTGTATCACTGTACATTCCACCACCTTGGTTAATAACTGACCATGATCGGCAAGGGGGCATCCCTCTGGGGAAAAAGTATAACAATAAACAATTTCTTTCAATGGAGGGAAAATGCTATTATTTATTTTATATTCAATATTCCAAAAGCACACAATTTCAAAATGCAGTATTTTTATTGTTGAATTTCCAAAAAAAATTACTTTAAATAAGAATTTACTTTAAGGACATAATATAACTTACATGCTACAGAAATCCAAAAATATTCCAGCACCATCACAATCTGATACTACTACATCTTTTATTTATCTCAGATCACTCCTTTCCTGCTATATACTCTATGATCCAGTCAATTTAATCCATACTCTGCCTTCTTCCTTTTGTACCTAATCAGTGCTCTGACCTTTCTCCTCTTCTCTTAATGAACAGTGCTGCTCATCCCTAAGAGTTTACCTTTAATGTGTTCTTTCTTGATGAAAACTCCCTAATTCCTACTTAGACTTGACATACAGGTTTCTTTGCAATTCTCTAATGCACTTTCTATATAATAGTGTGCACTACAATCATAAGTCTTACCATCTTATTCATTCTATGAAGTCAGGAAACATGTCTTATCCCAAAGTATCTAAGTAGCATGGTGCTTTGTATGATGCAGAAAGTACTTGAATGTTTAATGAATCTACATAAGTACCAGAAACATTTTTTTTAAGTATGATTGTTTAAATATGAGTACTAATTTAATAGTTAACAAGCCCAATGAGTAAATTATATCCAAATATTTCTATTAATTTTCCATAAACTCAAAAATGATTATGTTAAGAGATCATATTTCGTTTGCCCCTCTTACGAATGTTTTTGAATTTTAAAAAATTTCAGTTCAAAACTGATGATCTTATTTTTTACCTGAATTGAGGAAAAATAAATCCCCTTCAACATTCAATCTATGCTTTTCAATATATTTTTACTTCTAATAAGGAGACACAAAATGATGCGATTATGAAGCGCTTGTCAAAAGTAATAAATCTGCTCAAACTGGGCTTGAATCTGGCAGTAAATGAGCCCCCTTAAATTAATTTCAATAATGCATTAATTCTTACCCATCAATTTTTAAATTGTCAAAAGAAAAAGATTTATGATGAACATCCTCCTTAGGTGAAGTTTTTGCCCTTACAAACTCTGCAAAGTTTCTCCCAGGGTCATATGACTTGGCATTCTCCCAGAGAGATTGGCAGTTAATTGGAAGAGAGAGAAGGTGCTCATGTTGTATCTGGAAGAGGTTTATTATGACCTATTTGTCAAATAAAGACAGAGCATAAAAATAATCAGAAACCTTTAACAAATAGGTTTTTAAATGCACTTAGTTAAACAAACATCACTTTTTTTTTTTAGGTTACACATGTGCAATTCTTCTAAACATATTTCCATTTTCATCACACGGTGCAAGAAAAATCAGATCAAAAGGTGAAAGAAAAAAAGCACAAGAAAAAAACTCCAAGCAAACAACAACAACAATAACAATAACAAAAAAGTGAAAATACTATAATTTGATCCCCATTTATTCTCCACAGTTCTCTCTTTGGATGTGGATGGCTCTTTTCATCACAATTGGATACTGGAAATGCCTTGAGTTGCCATCTCATTGTTGAAAGGAGACAAGTCCATCATAGTTGAATATCACACATTATTTGCATTTAACTCCCTTTTGAGGACTCACTAAAGTATGCTAGAATTTTATATTAATAAAGATGAAATTTACTTACAGAAAATTATTTAAAAAGAAACTTTTAAAGTGGAGAGAGCTTTTTTCTATTTTAAAAGGGACTCATCAGAAGAAACCCTATTCTGGCCAAATGACTCAATTCAACAAAGAGAGAAGTCACATTCCCAGAACTCTTTTCACCCAGTTAGACACCTAGTCTTTACTTTGAGTGAATGACAAATTCCCCTACATGTTAGCAATTCTGTAACATTAGAACTTTCATGTACTACTCCTAACAAGATAGGCTAGCAAAGTATACCTTTCCTCCACTTAGGTTATGCCTGTTAATATTTCAAAAGCTGACAACTATTGTTGTCTTTTGTGATTTGTAAATCAGTTTTTAAAAGATGGAAGTATCAGTAAGAATTTATAGCAAAAGAAAATGTAGAGTACATATTCTTATTCTGCAGATATGCCCAACAAAAGAAAATTCACAGCTGAATCATTTTCTACTATATTTGTAAAACACTGACTTTACTCATCATGCAAATAAATTCTGAAAATAACAAAAGTGTTTAGGACATGAACTTTTTTTAATTGAAATGTCTTGGAGAAATTGCAAAGCTCTTTTAATTACCCCAATTCTAATGAAAGCAAAGGACCATTTTTTAAGACTAATATTCTGTCAGAATTATCATAAGGCATGGGACATGGATTCTAACAGTCTCTGAAGAATGAAATATTATTATCTTAGAGAGGTTAGTTGACACGTTGCAAGTGAATGTGTGGAAAAATAGCAAAATTTCTATTTCACATAAATTCTCTTTTCCTGTTCTACTTTGTATATGGAAATGTTTTTGGTGTTTATTTAATTCAGAATTTTTTAAAAATTAGCAAATTATCCCCCACCTCACCCCACAGAGCTTCTGTGAATAAATTAAAAGTGTCACAAATAAAAAAAAATTCTCTATTAGCATAAGGGTTTCTACACCAGTTTTCCAAACCATCAATGAATCCTGCAAGATTCCAAGATATTCTTTAGAATGCTGATATTGCAAAGAAGGCTCTGACATGTTTCAGTGCTGGAACTTTCACACTGGAAGTCCCCTATATCAATAAAGTCACAGTATAAACTCTATTTTTCTATACCCTGTAACAAATATCTTGTTGACATTTCTTATCATTTTTCCTCATTAGCCAAAATGAAAAAAGTATTTTCTCCAAGACAAGAACTGTACTTAAAATTTTTCTAACACACATGTGTGTGCATATCTATGTTTGTGTCCAAGTAACAATCAAAATTAAAACTATGGTGTTATGATTAAAGTTCATGATTTAGCTAATGTACACCTATAATAAAACAAATTTTATCCAATGGCCACTTCTATAGGTGTGAACATATCAAAGTTATAAATTTAACTTGTATTTTATACTTGTTTCATAGTGACATATTTTAATAATATAATGCTACATGGTATCAAAAGATATATTTTATAATATATTAATATATTTTAATATAATAAAAACAGCATAACAATTAACAAAGAAAAAAGATTAGATCAGCAATAAAAATAAAAATACTGGAACATACTACTAATCTTTATTATCAGTAAATATCAGCAAGTAATTATAGTACTATATCCCTTAACATTAAGAAACTCTGATCATAAATTACTCAGTCTTCTCTTTCTCTTTATTGGAAAGATTAGACTGTGAGTAAACTGTGAACTAGAACCCTAATGACTCTTCTTGGATAATATGCCAAAAACCTGAAAAACAGGGACATTATTATTCTGTTTATTTAACAAAGAATGGAAAAATAGCTACAGAAATGTAGATATCTTTCATAATTAATTTTTTCTAAGAATTCTAATTTAGGTAATTTTTATTGTATTATAAGCACTGTTCTGAGTCATTGGACTATGGTCAATAAGTTCCAGTGGGCCCCATATTACATCCAGGAATAAATACAAATCATCTTGTTGAATGTTCAAAACCCTCATTAACCCCACCTTGCTCTTCCTTTCTTCCTACCCTCAACTTGAATCAGAATGACTTTTTAAAACCTGTAATTCTTAAAGTCTAGAAAAATACCTACTCAAGTTAAATACTACTCTATTTCATCTCAACATTCAGCATATATGGCTTCATTAAGTCAGAAAAATGTTCAATGAGCAGAGAACAGTGGGAGGTCAACTAAAACCTTAATTACCAGCTCCACACAGACGGGGCCATTAAATCCTGAAGTGGCAAAGAAATCTAATCAATGATGATACCAAGAAAGGCCTTCTCACTTTTTAAAAGGAAAGCAATGTAGTCAATATAGAACAGATACTTCTCATACTACTACTGATGTCCATTCTGTATACTCTTGTCATATTAATATGTTCCCCAAATGTTTTTTCTCATCTTGTCCAAATCCTACTAATCCTGTAATATCCAGGTTGGAGTATTACCAATTTTATATGTACCTACCAAAATTATTTTCCCTTGATCACAAGGAATCTCTCATTTCTAACCTACTATCCTGATCTATGGCTTATTTTGCTAATCATAATCATTATTATTTGCTAATCATTACTAAATAGATTATAAACTTCTTGAAGACAAGGATGTAGCTTTTAACTTTTCTATGTACCAAAATAAATGATAAAATTTCTTTCTTTTTTATATGTAAAACTATTTCAAGGCAATCAAAAAAAGCAAATCATGATAATCAGATAAAAAAGAAATCATAACACTGCTAGTCTCCAGCTGATTCCCAAAAATGTAATTTTTTTTTACTATCCTTAGCAATACAACGATCCAAGACAACTATGAAGAACTTATGATGAAAAATGCTATCCATACCCAGAGAAAGAACTGATTAGGTCTGAATATGATTAAAGCATATTTAAAAAAACCTTTTTTTTTCTTGAGGTTTTTTTGAGGGGAGATGGGAGATGGAGAATCTTATTTTTATTTTTATAACATGACTTTTATGGAAATGTGTTGCATAACTTCACATTTATCTTCTTGATTTGTGTGGGGAGAAAGAAGAGAGAAAGAGAGAGAATCTGGAACTCAACATTTTAAAAACAAATATTAAAATGGTTTTACAATGCAACTGGGGAAAAATAAAATTTTAAATAACCAAAAATAACATAGAATAAATTGGATGGTTACCAAAAATGTAATTCTCAATCTGAGATAAATAAATCAAACATGGAATGATTGTCTGGAACCAATGGGGGAAAAATATCATTATTCTCTATTACCAAATTAACTTCTCCATTTTGTAAATTGGAAGATTAACAAGTGTTCAGGAATAGCACCTAATAAGTTTGTAATGTTGACAAAGGGTTAACTTAGGTAGCTAGATTAATTATATATCCCAAAGTTATACTGATTTCTAAGAAGCACAAGCAACCTATATTTCTATTCAAACCAGAGAAATAATAACATTCAATGGGAAAATTTCACAATATATTTGAGACAAATGATGATAATAACTTATATTTGCATAGTGCATTTTATATTTTATAAAAGGAAGAGGAAACCTGACATTCATCACTAACTATCCAAATTTAGCAAATATACATCACAATTTTATAGATAATCTATAAGTTCCAAAACTAAACATAATAGATACTACAGATTAAATTTTCCTGTTAGTTGTTATGAGATTCCTTTAGTTATACAAAAATCTGACATTTTCTTCTCCTTTCCACACAAGTTCCAAAAAATATTTAACATTCAAATCTTTAAGTTACTTACATCTTTAAGAGTTAGATCACACTGCAAAAGAAGATTATGAAGTTGTATTAAAATTTCATTTTTCGTACGGTCTAAGTCATTTCGCCTTTCTTCCATATCTATCATAACAATTCTGTAATGTTCATTTGCTTCTTCAACCTGCCGGCAATCAGAACATTAAAGAATATCAAAATTAACAATGTCTAAATAACTTAATATGGTCTCAATAGTCCTAACCATGGAATTATTTGTTTAAAAAAATGTACTGGCCATTCTTCATCTCAAGTGTCATCATCTTAAGAGTTGGAAAGCAGCATATGTAAACTGCCAAACAGGCAAACTTCAAGATCTGATCTGGTCACGTTTTGTTTCACATACACATTCTACCCTTTTTAGTTATTCTGCTTCTAGTAAAATAAAATAAAATGAAATAAAACCAATAAAAAAAAATTTTTTTGCTACTTTGCTGAGGCTGGTCCCAACATCCAATGTCCAAAAGGAAGTCTCACTTTTTTCCCCTTCAGAATTGTCTGGATTATTGGATTGCTGAGAATAGCTAAATCATTCACAGATGATCATCATATATCATTACAATTATAATGTAACAATGTTCTGATTCTGCCCATTTCACTTTGCATCAGTGCAAAGTCTTTCTAGGTTTTTCTAAGAGCACCTTGTTTGTCATTTCTTAAACACAATAATATTCCATCATACTCATAAATGACAATTTATTCAGTTGATGGATATCTCTTCAATTTTCAAATCTTTGCCACCACTAAAAGAACTGTTATAAACATTTTTGTACATATAGAAACTTTTCTTTTTAAAAAAATTCTTTTTGGGATAATAGTATTGTTCCAGTAGTAGTATTGCTTGGTCAAAGGATATGCATAGTTTTATAGTTCTTTGAGCATAATTCCAAATTGCTCTACAAAATGGTCAAATCAGTATACTTCACCAACAATGCATTAGTGTCTCAAGTTTCCCACATCCCCTTCGATATTTATCATTTTCCTTTTTCTGTCATATTAGCCATTCTTATAGGTAATAGAATAGTAGCTCAGAATTATTTTAATTTGCATTTCTCATTAATAGTAATTCAGAGTATTTTTTCACATGCCATACATAGCTTTGATTACTTTGTCTGAAAATCACTTGTTCATATTCTTTGATCTCTTTTATCAAATGAGAAATACCTCTTATTTCCATAAATTTGACTAAGTACTATCTATATTTGAGAAATGAGATCTTTATCAAAAAAACTTATATAAAATTTTTTCACTGTTATGTTTAGATTTTATTTTCCTCCATCCTATTTTCCTACTTTTTATTGTATTCTCTTTCTCTTCTTTCACTTTGTCCATTCTCAAAAATGTTTTGAGGAACCTCACCTTTTGCAGAGCCTCTTCTTCCAGCCTTCGTCTTTTTTCTACTTGCTTGCTGGCCTCTTTCCCAAGCCCCCCACTTGAGCTCAGATGTTCCTCTTCAGCACGACCTGTAGAAGACTTGGCTTTTGCATATTCATTCTGTTGTTGTATACATAAGAATTTTGCCTTTTTTAGAGATGCCTCTGTCTCTTGCTATATGGGAAAAAAAGACATTGAAACCCTATGTTATATATGTTTTCTGTATATTAAGTAACTTGGTTATGAGAAAACAAATGAAAAGTATTATATAGGAGATGTGCTTAAATACTTGGCAGATATTTATTCATAGCTGTGAGGCAGGACAGGAATAGAAAGAGGGACTGATTATTATCATATTCCAATGTGATACAAACCATTTTCTTTTGTTCTCGCTGCCAAAGTTCTTTCATTTCTTTTCTCTGTTTATCTAATTCACCTTTTCTCCCAATGAGAGGCTGTCAAAAATAAAAATTGCTAGGTTTTAGTTTGTTTTTTCACAAGTCAATATGTCCAAGTAAGTAATTTCTGAATTTAAAAGCAATTAATTTACAAATTTCATTTAACTTTTTACCTGAACAAATTTGTTGGCTTGAAGAGCTGCTGCTGTTTGTTGTATAAGCTGACTGTTCTCAATATCATTAGCAAATGCATTTAAGAATAAACCTTGGAATGGCATAAATTCCTAAGATTTAAAATAGAAAAGTCAGCTCCAAAGTTGAAATGTAGTTACTCCCTTCCTCCACTGAGGTCATTGTGAAAAAAGTGCTCTTGAGATGGAGAGTGACATGAAAATCATTGGGTCTGTATTTCTAGTCAGAAAAAGACTGAATTCATACTGTAAAGACAACATGGCTAAGCTTAATTCAGAATATATTTTCTGATGATAGAAGTCAGGGCTGAAACTTATTATAACAATGATTTTTAAGAAAAATTAATTGTAAAACTATGGATCAGCCAAAACTTGTCTTGGCTGAAAAAAGTTTTCTATTTTAAAACAAATATATACTAAAATGAAACTCTTTGACCAATAAAGTCGGTTTCTACTTAGATATTAAGTTTCATTCAATCAAGGATAAATAATTAACAAAACTCTTAAGTTACCAACTTTCCTGGCAAAGCTCCGAAACTAATAATGTATTTACCTGGTGTCCAATAATGGCTTTAGTGGTCTCTGCCATCTTTGCGATGTTTCTAGCACACTCCATTTCTGGAAGGAAAATAATTAATTGTAATCATTAAAACAAACACCACAGATATAGATATTTTTCAACCAAAAAAACTATGTGGGTCACATGACCATTAAAATGAAAGACTACACATTTTTCTCTGATTTTCATGGCCTCTCAAAATTTTCCAAAATAGGAATTACGCACAAGAGATAGTTATTTCAGCCATTCCCACAATCCAGGACACCAAGACTTCAAGCAAGGTAACACTTTAGGTAAACTAAGAATAAGAAAAGCTAACCTCTAGTTCTCAATGTACTTACTCAGCAATCCTTCCCTCCACTATCCACCCAGCTCTGAAAGTAAGGGCACAATAGCCAATTGGTAGATAGCAAAAGAACTCAAAATTCCTACCAATACCACAAAAAACCAAAAGGGAAAAGATTACTCAGGCATAAGAGCAGCTGTATAGTGACAGATTGCAGAGAACTAAGGAACTAGAGTAGGATATGCGATGTAACTATGAAGCATTATACTAAACCTGAGCAAAAAACCCAGCATATAGCTAGGACCAATTCTGTTCCCCCTGAAATTTCTTGAGGAAAAGACTGAAGCCTAAACCATGAATAGCCTGATATGGCAAGAAACTGAGACAGTTCTGAGATTCAGCTTCTAGGAAACCATATTCAAAGGTGGAGAGGGTTAAAAGGTAATTTCAATTAATGATTTTGTGCATGGAAAAATTATTAACAATAATAGGGAATATGAACCCCAAATCACCTGAAAGAGTATAAGCATCTACGATTGTAAGGCAAAGGAAAATGAATGAACACTCAATGAAGCAGAGAGCCTGTGAGTTTTCAAGAGTACATAAAGCCAAAGAAGGATGTTCTTGAGTAGTTTTTTAAAGGAAGAATTATAGAAGCAGAATATATAGCATTACAGAAACAACTGGCCGACAAGAAAAACTAAAATTACAATAGCAAGTATTACCAAAGAAAGAAAAGCAACAAAAACTAAGTGTAAAACAAATGCACAGAAGTGGATAATAAGAAGAGAAGCAAAAGCAATAAAAAAAAAAAAACATGGTATCTGAAAAAGAGAAAATATTGATCTCAAAAACAGAATGCATAGACACAATTCTAGGATTCTAGATCTCCCAGAAGAACAAAACAAACCAAACATCACACTGTAATGCAAGAAACAACACAAGAAAACTGACCAGAAATTTTGAACATAGGAAAAAAAATGTCGATTGAAAGAAAGTACAGACTGCAGGAAGGAAAAAAACGAATCCCTAAACTATAAACTCCAAAAAACCCAAATTAACTCAATTTAACAAACTCCATTGATAAACAAGAACTCCCCTGTAACACCAGGATAAAAACCTTCAAATAAAAAAGAAAGGAAATTAGAATAATACAAAACTATTCTGAATTTACCAGAAACCACAGGAAAGAATGGAATAGTATTCTAAAGAACAAAGACATTCAAGATGCAACAAAAGTTGATCTATTCTGCAAACTAAAAAAAAAAAAAAAAAAATCATGCTTGCTTGGTAAGACTGTAAAACATTCCTAAAAATTGGACATGGAGAAATCACTTGTCTTTAAAATACCTCAAACAAATATACAAAAAGGTAAACAAAAAGGGCAATCAGAGGCATTAAGAAGAAGACAATAAAAAGACAATTGAATGAGATGATAAATAAATTGGAAGAGCATAGGATAGTTTACCTCTCAGACCTGTGGAAGAGGGAGGAATTTATGACCAAAGAAGAACTAGAGATCACTATTGACCACAACATAGAAAATTTTGATTATATCAAATTGAAAAGTTTTTGTACAAACAAAACAAATGCAAACAAGATTAGACGGGAAACAATAAACTGGGAAAACATTTTTACAATCAAAGGTTCTGATAAAGGCCTCATTTCCAAAATATATAGAGAATTGACTCTAATCTATAAGAAATCAAACCATTCTCCAATTGATAAATGGTCAAAGGATATGAACAGACAATTCTCAGACGAAGAAATTGAAACTATTTATAGACATATAAAAATATGGTCCAAATCACTATTAATCAGAGAAATGCAAATTAAGACAACTCTGAGATACCACTACACACCTGTCAGATTGGCTAGAATGACAGGGAAAGATAATGGGGAATGTTGGAGGGGATGTGGGAAAACAGGGACACTGATACATTGTTGGTGGAATTATGAACACATCCAGCCATTCTGGAGAGCAATTTGGAATTATGCTCAAAAAGTTATCAAACTGTGCATACCCTTTGATCCAGCAGTGTTTCTACTGGGCTTATACCCCAAAGAGATACTAAAGAAAGGAAAGGGACCTGTATGTGCCAAAATGTTTGTGGCAGCCTTGTTTGTAGTGGCTAGAAGCTGGAAAATGAAAGGATGTCCATCAATTGGAGAATGGTTGAGTAAATTGTGATATATGAATGTTATGGAATATTATTGTTCTGTAAGGAATGACCAGCAGGATGAATACAGAGAGGACTGGCGAGACTTACATGAACTGATGCTGAGTGAAATGAGCAGAAGCAGGAGATCATTATATACCTCAACAACGATACTGTTTGAGGATGTATTCTGATGGAAGTGGACCTCTTTGATAAAGAAAGCCTTAATTGATCAAAGATGGACAGAAGCAGCTACACCCAGAGAAAGAACACTGGGAAATGAATATAAACTGCTTACATTTTTGTTTTTCTTCCCGGGTTATTTATACCTTCTGAATTCAATTCTCCCTGTGCAACAAGAAAACTTTTAGGTTCTGCACACATATATTGTATCTAGGATATACTGCAACCCATTCAACATGTAAAGGACTCTTGCCATCTGGGGAAGGGGTGGAGGGAGGGAGGGGAAAAATCGGAACAGAAGTGAATGCAAGGGATAATGCTGTAAAAAATTACCCTGGTATGCGTTCTATCAATAAAAAATTATTTAAAAAAAAGACAATTAAGAAATTTCTTTCTAAATATACACAGGAGACAAAGGTGAAAACAGAGGTTAAAGAGAAGTCATGATTGAGAAACAGCTGTAAAAATCAGATTTATAGTAAAACTTAGCATCCTGCCTACAAGTAAATCAATGCCTGGGTTGCTTTTTTGTTTGTTTGTTTCTTTTGGGTTTTTTTTTTTTTTTGAGGGTGAGATAAAGAGTGGAAGGGTAAACAAAAGGGGGAAGGAAAGAAAGAAGAAACAGAGGAATAAATGAAGTACACCCTAATCAAGTCAATGGCTTAATAATGACAGGAAAAATAACTCTTGTAGTCTCTCAGAAAGATGAAAGCCTACAGAAGAATGGATAAGAAAACAAAGGACTGAAAAAGGGACAAAAGGATTGGAAAAGGGTACAACTAATGCATGCTCCATGGGAGAAGAAAGATTCCAAAAAGGAAAATAAGGCTCTTACATGCAGAGATTTAGTACTTAAAGAGATAATTTATTTCACTTCAGTAGTGGAGGAGTCAGAGCTCCTGGGTCAACATTGCAAAGAGTGGAAGGATATAGATCCAGAGAAGAGGATTCAAGGCAAATGAGGGGAAATGACCATGCAAATGGGTAATGGTTAATGATAAACTGCTAAATCAAGGACTTAGGAAAATTTCTATACTAGGAAGATATTCCTATCCATGTAAATTGTTGTTTCTAAAAATGAGTCACAATAAAAGAGGGCCAGAAGACAAGATCTACAAAATTGCAACATAGAAACTGTTTGGAATAAGGAACCCAAAATAGGGATTTTAAAATCTTTAATTCCATGAGGAAGACAAAAAAATAACAAAAGAATAAGTAAGCATAAGGCCTATGAATCAAAGAATAAAAGTCTAAAAGAGACAGAAAGGGAAGATAAATAATGAAGAGAACAAGAAAAAGGATTTTCTTTTAGAAAAAAGTATGAAAAGAAGAAACAAAACAAATTGAAGCGTACAAGAGAAGAGAGATTTTACTTGAATACTAAATGAGAGGGAAGAAAAAGAGGAATAAATAGATAAATGGAAATGTAACAAGTTAGGTAAAACTCCATACTAGGGAAAAAGTTAACAAATGATGAATGGAGAGAGACTTAAGGGTAACAGAAAAGGGTCCAGTGAGAACTGAAGTTGCCTTAAAATAGATTTAGACTAAAACAAAGTAAGAGACATAATATTGTGTTTACAGAAGAAGAAAGGGAAAAAATACTAATTTGGAAACAATAACAGTATTTGAAACAAATGGAAAAAATAATTTTCCTAAATTCTCTTAATTTTAAATGTGACTAGATTAAATAATACAATAAGATAAAAAGAATGACAGAATAGCTAAGAAAAAACTCTACAATCTGTTACTTAAAAGAAACAGACTGGTAAAAACTTTATACTTTATATCTGATGAGTCCAGGACTTACAATCATGCTATCAAACAAAGGAAATTAATCAGTAAAATATTGAGCCTATTTATTTCAACTATAGAAAATACAATCATTTTTATTCACTTCAATGAAATCACATCTGGTATAAAAATCCTATTAGTGAAGATTCTGTCATGATAGCTCATAAAGAGTTTAATTCTACATATTGTAGAATTAAACAATAACAAAGGTGGTTAAATGTACCAAAGGGTCACTTACCCAAGCTAATTTTTTTCTCAACCCATGTAACTATATCTTTGGCATATTTTGACCACATTTTGGCATAGGACAAAGCCAATTCAACTCCATCATCATTTCTCAGAAGTATGCTTTCTAGTTCTTTGGGCCACAGAGGTCCTGAAAAAGAAAATATCAAATGTAGAATATATTTAAATACTATACTAGTAAAGTTGATATCAATTCTCTCAGCAAGAAGAGCAACCGAGAAGATATCTAACAAAAGCTGATATTACTACAGCTGAAAGGTTTTTTAGAAAAATTTGAGTTTGAATTCTATTTCTGTCTTCCTATATTTATTTTCTTTCTTCTTCCCTCTAAAAATCAGCCTTAAAAGTTACAAATCTACATCAGTACAGATCAGACCCAACTTTGGCTTTTCCATTTCCAAATCTACAATTAAAGACACTTCAGTGTTAGCCAGCAGACTTTTTTTTGGGCAAGTACATTAAATAAAAAAAGATAAATACCAAAAGTATAATATAAAATACTCTTAAGTACCTTGAAGATTATCTTTTTCATGTAGCAATCCCAATGATTCCACAGAAATGTTCTCTGATGACTGGAAAGTAAAAACAACCTATAGTTTATAGGTTAGAAAAGAAAAATAAAAACTACACACAAAAAATTTAGTCCACTCATTTAAAACATTTTTTTTTGCCTAATTTGTCCTTCTGATAAATTTCATTAAAAATCTAATTCTACCCTAAGAGGTCCAAGGATTTAAAGACAATGATTCTGAAAAAAATGTTTAAATAATAGGATCCCTTTAGGTGATTCTAGAATATTTTACAATAGCAATCTTCTAAAGCTAGGAATAAACAAATTTGTTATTTAATAAGGCTTTCACATTTATCAATTCTAAACCATTCAATTAAAATAAATAAATGTAATGTCCGGGATAACTTTCTGTCATAGTCAGAACCAGTTTCAGTCTGACCTAGTCTCCTCTAGCAATCCAACAGTCTCAACCATTCTCCCCCTGAGTCTGACTTTGTCCCCAATTTAAATACCCTATTATATCTGTAAGAAATGACCAGCAGGATGAATACAGAGAGGCTGGGAGAGACTTACATGAACTGATGCTAAATGAAATGAGCAGAACCAAGAGATCATTATATACTTCAACAACGATACTGTATGAGGATGTATTCTGATGGAAGTAGATTTCTTTGACAAAGAGATCTAACTCAGTTTCAACTGATCAATGATGGACAGAAGTAGCTACACCCAAAGAAAGAACACTGAGAAATGAATGTAAACTGTTTGCATTTTTGTTTTTCTTCCCGGGTTATTTCTACATTCTGAATCCAATCCTTTCTGGGCAACAAGAGAACTGTTTGGTTCTGAACATATATATTGTATTTATACTGTGACATATTTAACATGTATAGGACTGCTTGCCATCTGGGAGAGGGGGTGGAGGGAGGGAGGGGAAAAATCAAAACAGAAGTGAGTGCAAGGGATAATGTTGTAAAAAATTACCCTGGCATGGGTTCTGTCAATAAAAAGTTATTTAAAAAAATTAAAAAAATACCCTGTTATAATTATATTATTACAGTATACTGAGTATGTGTGAATTAGAGAACCATTATCTCATCACTTCCACTGAGTTAACATCTTGTTTCTAGTATACTTCTCCAGAGTTCCTGCCCTCTACAAACAAAAGTTTATCAAGCCACAATTATATGCAAGGATAGGATACAAAAAAGAAAAAACATAATTCCTATCCTCAAAGAGCTTATATGTGAATAATAAAGACACAATTGCTAAATAAATTTAAGCTTTTCATTGTTAATGTTTAGTAGTATGAATCCTAACTAAGTCTTTATGACCCAATTTGGGGTTTTCATGGCAAAGATACTGGAATGGTTTGCCATATCATTCTCCAACTCATTTTACAGAGGAGAAAAATGATACAAACAGGATTAAGTGATCTGCCAGGCTCACACTGCTACTAAGTTTCTAAGCCCTCTATACATTTGCACTCTATCCATTGCAACATCTACCTGTCCCATGTTCTACATGAAAACCCTAAAAGTAATAATTAGGAAATAGGAAACAGTATATAAATATCAAGAAGGAGAATGTATTTCCTTTATTTTTTTATTTTGGTCTTTATAGCAAGTAAGCATCATTTCCTTAACAACTTAAAAATGATTTCAGCCAGGATTAAATATATAACAGCACCTCATTTTTATACTTTTTATATTTTTCTGTACTGAAACTTATTTGATTAGCTATCATATAGTTTAACATTTTTGGATTTTCTCTTCTTCTCTTCTAACCCTAATGGTCTCTGACACAAATTTTGTCAATATAAATGGAAAAGCAAGACTTTAAAAAAGGAAAACAAAATTGTTAAAAGAAAAAAAAATACTTTTAGAAAAAATAGCCACTAGCTGAAAAATTATAGATTCATGTTGGCAGAGAGGCTCAGGTAGTTTAGGGGGAAAGAGTGCTCAAAAAATTTACTCTGCCTAGACCTAATGCTGTTTTGTTTTTATTCCCTACATTTCTGTGAAATTTGGAAACTTCTAAGAGAATGAACAGATTCAAATTAATAGCAGCAATTCTTTTTTTTTCTCTGCCCCACTCTTATGTCTTTTTTTAATTATAGCTTTTTATTTACAAGATATATGCATAGGTAATTTTTCAGCATTGACGATTACAAAACCTTTTATTCCAATTTTCCCCTTCCTTCACCTCCCCCAGATGGCAGGTTGACCAATACATGTAAAATATGTTAAAGTATAAGTTAAATACAATATATGTATATATGTCCACACAGTTATTTTGCTGTACAAAAGGAATTGGACTTTGAAGTAGTGTACAATTAACCAGTGAAGGAAATCAAAAATGCAGGCAGACAAAAATAGAGGGATTGGGAATTCTATGTAGTGGTTCATAGTCATCTCCCAGAGTTCTTTCACTGGATATAAATAGCAGCAACTTTAAGTGAAAATATTAGGAAATTAATAAATAGCAAATTACTTGAAAATCTTAAAACTGATTAACCTTTCTGCTTCTACCACCAATCTTTTCAGAAATAAATGTTTATGGCATTTTTATGACAACTGTGTTGCAAAACAAATGAATCAAAGTTGCATTCACAAATTTACAATTTCAAGAACGATTTAAGGAATTAGTAATTTGCTTGTTTTTTAATTATTTAATAAAATCTATATTGTGAGCAAAATAATGACAGAAGGAAAAAAAGAACTATTGAATCTTTTTCTCTCCATCAAATAGTACAACTGAATAAAAACAATAACAAAAGTTATTAAAAGCTGAATACTAGTCAAGGAATAAATAATAAAACAATCAACAAGCATTTAAAGACCTATTATGTGTCAGGTACTTGGGATACAAAAATAAAATTTCTCCTCACAATGAGTTTCCATTCAAGTTGGAAAGGGGGAGGAAAGGTTCAATAAGGACATGTTTAAACAGATACAGAATATAAAAAGAATAAATATAAAGTAGTTAAATTGAAGGTAATCTAGAAAAGAGGAAACTAGCTGTTTGAGCAATGAGGAAAGCTTCAGATAGAAAGTAGTATTAGAGAAATAGAAGTCTTGAGTTATGCAGTGGTGAAAAAGTGTTAGAAGACTTTAGAAGGTCATTTCAGTAAGCTAGGCAAGAGGGGATAACTGCCTGATCTAAGGTGTCAGCTGTGAGTAAAAAGGAGGAACTATGTGAAGGAAGATTTAAAAGATCTAGCATAGGATTAAATATGGGGAGAGAGATGCGTAGTGAGGAGTTGCAGAGAATGCTAGCATTATGAGAAATTGGGACCCTGGAAAGATGGTAGTGCCTTTAATAAAAATAATAAAGTTTGAAAGAACAAAGGGCTGGGAAAACATAATTAATTACATCCAGGTAACCTTAAGCTCAGATCCTGGGGACATCCCAATTGGCAACTGATGATATAAAATTGAAGCTCAGGGGAAAGTCAGACATTAGATGTATACATGTGGGAACACTTTTCATAGATACAAGGGAGCTGATAAGGTTATTTGGGGTGTGGAGGAATGAGGGAGGAAGATTGGGAAAGAAAAGAAATGAGAACAACTGAGAGGATAACGAAGAGAGGAAGAAAAAAAGAAAGAAGAGACAACCTTAGGCAGAACCTTAGAGAACACTCACAATGACATTGTGATATAGATGACTAAAGGTGAATGAAGTTGAATGAGGAGCTACCAGAAGAGAATTTTTAAAAACTTAAGAGAACAGGGTAATAAAAACCCAGGAAAAAAAAAGAGTAGTTGTCAGTGCCATATGAAGCAAATAGGTAAAGAAGGATAAGGATGTGGGAAACCCATTGGTCCATTTAATTTCACACCAATTCTAACCTAATAAATTATATTCCTTAATCCCTGAATAATACTACTTATTAAACAGTAACATTTTCACAAAATTAATACACATAAAAATAATTCTCCATATAATCAAGACTGAATGTCATCTTTTTTTCATGTAAAAAGGAAAATGATGAAAAAGAAACTCTTTGTTCTCTCAAAAACTGAGTAGAAGCCTGAGAAGAATGCTTCCAATAGAAGAAGAAAGCATCATTTTAGACAACAGCATATCCCTAAGCAATAGAGATGGAGATGATTTATTACAGTGAGCACACTGCTAAAGAATGTCTGAACACCAACCTATTATTTTATCATCGCTCAAACTCTCTCCACCAATGTGGCTCAGTGATCTCAAACATGCAATCCAAATATCACTGGAAAATTAACTCTTCACATTCCATAGCTGAGATCAGGGGTTGGCAAGGTCTCAGAGCCACCCTCCTACCTGTTTCTGTATAGCCTATGAGCTAAGAATGATTTTTCCATTTCCAAATGCATCATTATTTTAAAACATAAAAATCATTCTTAACTTGGCAGCTATACCAAAAAAAATAACAGGCCCAATTGGTCCCATGGGCCATTAACTATGATACACATCTTTTCTTGGGACACAGCTCACATACTTAGAACAACTCTGGCTTAAAACTGGTAAGGCCATGTGACAAATTGGTCAAAATTAGACTTCATTTCACTTTGGATCAATGCTATCTTCAAACTTAGGGCAGTTAGGTGGTGCTGGACAAAGCCCTGGGTCTGGAGTAAGGGAGACTCATCTTTTTGAGTTCAAATCTGGACTCAGATACTTTATTAGTTATGTGACCTTAGGAAATCATTTCCTCCTCTGTAAAATGAGCTGGAGAAGGAAATGGCAAAGCACTCCAATATCTTTGCCAAGAAAACCCCTCCTTATGAATAAATGGTATTACCCTAGTTACATAATGAGCAAATGAAAAAATAAAATTTATCAATGGAGCAACAATTTAAATGCTTTAACTGTTATATCTCTATTAGTTAAATTTATATCACTCTTTAGAATCTATTTTAAGCCTTGTTTCTAATTTTAAAATATACTTATTAGTTTCCCTTTAAAATTCTACACAGGAAATATTTTACTAATTTCTCTATTTTCACAAGTGTCAGTTAGGAGATGACAATTAATCTATAGCAATTTTTCTTTTTTTTTTTTAATTTTTTATTTAATAATTACTTTATATTGACACTCGTTTCTGTTCCGATTTTTTTTCCCCTCCCTCCCTCCACCCCCTCCCCTAGATGGCAAGCAGTCCTTTATATGTTGGATATGTTATAGCAATTTTTCTTAAAAAAAATTCTCAAAGTATGGTTAAAAAGTTTTACGGGAGAAGTCCATTGAATAGACCTGAAGTGCTCTTAATAATTGGTGATGGCAGAAATCACTTATATGGCACATAAATAAAACTTTTTTAGTTATGTCTTTTGAATTGAACAGGTCAAACATCTACTATATTTAAGGCAGAGTGTTAGAAACTGAGGAAACACAGCTGAAAAATATTCATGAGGAATCTGCATTCTACAACTTGTAAATCTCTAAGTCTCTAGGATCTTCTATAATACCAAAAAGTTACTTCTAATGGAAATATGGTTGATTTTGGCATGAATATATAGAGAGAATTATTTCTCTAAAAGTTTGAAAAAATTTGTATTGTATAATACAAATATACATATTATATACATATATGTACTTATATATTTTATACATATAAATAAAATGAGAGTCTATGAAAAGGATTCATTGAGTACCTTCATTCTAATTAAAATTACAGTTCCTAAAACTGATTAGAAAGCATAAACACTGATCCTGGGTATATTACATTTACGTGACATAACAGTTAATAAGCAGCATAAAAAAGCTGAATTATGGTAGGACAGGACAACTTAAAAGATCAAGAAATTATTATATTGAAATGCTTGCCAAACATACAACTCTGTCCACAACTGAACCCAGCTTACTTGACTTTTTTGCGACACATGAATTTCTGATGATGAACCACAGTCTACATCTCCCATGAGAAAATCGGAAACACTGCCATGGGAAGAAAAAGATAAATATTGTGACAGAGGTTAGTTAATATAACAAATTACTCAGAAGAGTTCATTTTTAAAACAAATTAATAAAATGTTATTTATGATTCTCTCCAAAAGGGGAATATGATGTAAACAATACTGGACCTGGAGTCAGACAGAAGGCCTAGCTTCAAGCCTGCATCTGCTCCTTAAAGCTATCTTTGTGGATTTGGATTAAGTTATTTCGCTTCTTTGAGACTCAGGACCCTCAACTCTAAAACAAGGGGATTAAACTAAATGACTTCAAAAGTACCTTCCAAGTTCTAAATCCCATAAAATGGCCCAACACCATATACATCCCAGCAGTATACATAGCAGAACTTGGGAGAATGCTTTTCTCTCTAACGAACTATCTTCCTAGCAGTTCTAAGCCTGATAGTAAAGTAATACAGGCTGTAGTTGTACAAAATCTGTAATGTCATTTAATCCTTAATTTAGTCATAGAGTTTTTTGGGCATCGAAACAAACAACATTCTCATTCTCTTCTGGACCCAAGTTTACTTAAGTGACAAATTTTTACTTACACGTTGCCAAAGGTGAATGCCAATGATTCAATAGAAGAAAATATTTCACTGAAAAGATGTCTCTTATTTTCTTCATTAATGTTGTTGAAGTCCACAGCTATTGGTGGATATATTAAACAAAGGAATAATTCTTATGAGTCTCGTATACAGAAGTAGTTTATTTGCTTTTTAACTTGTTACCAAATTACTTAATAAAATATCATGAGACACAGATATAAGAACTTTGCATGTAAGATGACTGTCACTTCTTCATTAAGAAAATAATTATGCTAAGAAATATTAATTAGCCCACACAAAAGTGAGAGGCATTATAAATTGGTGTGACATATTGAGCCATCAACTGACAGATCTCCTGGATAATTCTACCATGTGAGAACAATCTAATCCTGGAGACACAGAGCAGAGGTCACACTAGAATTCTGTCATTAACATAGGACCTGCTTTGTGCTATTTCTTCTTATTCACTGCTCTCTTTAAGACATGTTCTTCAAACAGCTAGACCATAAGGTGAAGTTTGATATGTCATGGGAAAAACAAAGGTTTTGTATCTGGCTTTTATTAGTGGAAGTATATTATATAAAACATGCAGAATGCCTACACATGCATACACATATACTTGTAGAAATTAGTTTTTTTCAGATGATTAACTCATTTCTCTAGTAAGAAAATTTATATGAACTTATCTGTGCACACATACTAAACACATACTCATATATATGCATATACCCAGCAGTTTAGTTCTTGAAAAATATTTTGTTATTGATGTGACATAAGGTCATAAGGTTCACATGTGCAATATACTTAACAATGCATGCTAAATCTATGTAGATATACATATATATGTATACTGTGTATATATCTTTATCTATCTATCTATCTATCTATCTTTATCTATAATCCCTAATTATTCAAAGTCAACCCAAAGGCCTGGGTTTGTAGGCTATATTAATATATAGTCACTTTTATTAATATTATGTCTCAATTCATTTCACGCAGTTTGGTTAATCAAGTATCTTCCTCCTTCAAGTACCTTCTTTGTAAACTCAGGAGAACAAAAAACAAACTGGATTTGAAATTATAATCCATTTGTGTTTGTACATATGTGTGTGTGTGTGTTATATGTGCATACATATATATGAAATCTACCATTACTGTCAAATATAAATGAGCAAATGCAGCAGTGGCAGCCATGTTTATAATAGCACTTTCCCTCATCATTTAGTTTTTACTCATCACCTTTACCCTATGTAATTATGCAATTAAACTTTAGATATAATTTATCTATTTAAATATAATTATCAGCTATAAAAATCTACATGTTATAAACACTATTACTGATTACTGATATATATGTATGTATCTAGTTATAAATTCCTAACTACATATTCAGAAATATGTCAAAGTTTGTCAATACATTTCTCTAACATTTTATTTAACCTTTTAAATTTACCAGCTATTAAGAGGATTAAATCAGAAACAAAGAAATGGAAATATAACAATATGTAATGTACTGCTGAAGTATAATTCACCATAATGTTTTTTTATATCCACTAGTCAAATATCTTTGAAAATACAACAAATTGCAAAATCCTGCACTAATGACAAGAGGCTTGTGATTAAAAACATACAAAGATATCCTTCTCTGAAACTGCCTTCTAATTCCAAAGTGACTGTTACTTTGTGTGAGGCATTTAAATATTTGAAAAGCCTAGAGAACTAATCTTTGCCTTTCAGATCTATCCGTGAGGCAAGAAACAGCAATAATGACCCCAATAAGGAAGACAGAAATAGAGTGAAATAAATGTAAAAGGCTATATACCCAAAGATGCAAAGGATCGATCTAAAAAATAGCTTGGGAGAAATGGCTTTTTTCACATCTCCTGGAATGCGAGCATCAATTCTAACCATGCACACTCTTTCCCCAGGACATCCTGACAGCACACAATAGTCACTAACAACAATGAACCATAATTGCTGTTTCCAAGCATGGAAATTTTGCTATCTATAGACAGAAATTACCCTATCAAAATGAAGTTTATGGCATTTGTAATTTAGTGAAAACAAATATGGTTACTAGGTAAAATTTTAAAATTTACAGCAGTGATGATAGTAGCTATTACTTTTACCTATTATAAACCACTTTGTTTTGTCAGTGTTCTAGACCAAGATATCAAATAACTATATAAATACATATACAAGTATCAAAAGTTGATTAAGATAAAAAACCAAATTCAATGATTTCCTATCTATATTTCTGTTCATAGGGATAATACTTTTAAATTATCTTATGCCTTTTATTATGGTCACCAAAATTTACCTCTCAAATACTACCTTATATTGATTTTCTAGATATCTATCTATACCTACATATTCTCTCTTTAAGGGCTTAATAAGTTTCTTAAAGGCAGATATGATTTCACTTTTGTTTTTGTATCCCTTGTGTCTAGGAAACCACTCAGATCTAGTTAATATGTTTGTTTATTGAAATTGGAATTCAAGGGATAGGGCCTAATTCAAGATAATACATGCTTCACAATCAACAAGCATTAATAAATCCATTTGTAAAATAGTAGGAATAAAACAAAATTCCAAATAAAGAAAATGTATCATTTTTCTTCTTAATCAGAGATATTGCATGAGAGCTCCTAAAAATAAACTGTCTCTATTTTTGATAAACCAGGAAGTCACTAACAATGTCACTAACAAGTCACTAACAAAAGTTAGCTAACAACAAAGTGAAACTGCTCATTATATATGTTCTAAGATACACAAAGCTGCCATTATCAATGTCCCAATAATGCTCTTTCAAATCACAATGTCAATAATTAATCTCAATAAATGTTAAATGTTGCTTGAGCAACAACAAACAAGTATTTAAGATTCAACTTCTCACCTTATCTGTGTACTCACAGCCAATTCCTTAGATGACATACACTATTACTACATATAATAGCATTAATAACATGTGATGAATAATGTATAATTTTAAAATTCCAAGAGTTTAATTCACTTTCATCAAAAAAAATCTTTTCTCATTAAAAATAGTGTAAGAAAAATTCTATATGCAATTTTAAAATGCTTAACGCAACCCTGCTTCAAGTTTTTCACCACACCAATGCATCCTAAATACTGAAAATGAAGTAATTTTTCTGAAGTGTAGGTCTGAACCATTCAAACCCCTCAGGGGCTTCCTTTTGCTTCTAGGATCAAATAGCAACTCTTCCTCCTCTAAAGTGCATACGTGACTTTTACCTGTAGGTTGTATGACTCCTCAATGGCCATCCCCATGGCTGGAATGAGTTCTTTTCTTATTTCTGCCTCTTTCAGAGAGGCATTTTGAGAGCATTTAAGAGACCATTCAAAGCCCCACTTTCTTCAGGAAGCTTTTCTTGATTCCATATAACTGCCAGTACCCTCCCTTCCAAAGTATTTGTTATTTATTTACTTTCTGTTTAGGTTGCATATGCTCTTAGATATGTATCTCCTATTAGAATGTCAACTTCTTACAAAACGGGAGTTTTATTTTTTTAATTTGTATTCCCCACTGGCACATAGTAGGGGCTTAATAAATATGCTCTGATTCTGAATTGATTTTTATTGGGGTTTTTTTTTTTCCATGCAAAGAAGCTTAAATTATAAGAGCAAAGTTCTCCATTTTGCTTCATTGCAGGCAGATACTTTTAGTATGTAAGAGTAAACATTAGGGATTATATTATTTAGACAGTATTAGTGACAGTTTTCTTATGTGGTATATAATCTACTGAGAATACTATTAATTTTATCACGAAGCAACAAAGTACCTATTTTCAGTTTTTCCAGAAGATAATGAGTCTCTGTCTCTTACCTTTCACTTTTGCAATCATTACTCCTGCAGCATTGAGAATATCAGCTGAGTTAAGGATTTGGTGTTTCTTTATTATGGCCTGAAGGATTCTTAGCAGCTCTCCAAGACGTTCATGAACCACATCATGCAAACAAGATTGATGGTCTGAAAAAGAGAAGAAAAAGAACAATGAAAATATGGTACTTTCCCCCTGAAATTTAAATTACATACATTAAATGAGGAAAATTATATTTAAAAGAAGAAACTTTGGCTTCCTGAAAAATCATTTCCATTTTTATTTAATACCAAATTTAAATATCATCTATCCTCTAGTAAAATACAACTTCAAAGCTTCATGTGACACAAAACTACAAATATAGTGTGTCCAAAGTCTTCGTGCAGTTTTATCCAGCATAATGGAACACAAGCTCTAGAGGATATCCTAGGAGATAAAAATGCTTCAAAAAGAAGAGGTCAAGAGAAAAGTTCACAGAATCAATAAGTGGATAGTATGGACATGTAAATAAAAACTCCTTTTGTATCATAGTAAATTAATTTTTCCTTTGGTCTTTTTTTGGAAATCTTCTAATTAGAGGAAATCCATTACTGCTAGAGAACCCCTTTCTACTCTAAGAAAAGCTCATTGTTGGAAACTTTTCATTATTGAAATAAAACAAAAACTTAATTTTGCTCTTTTAACTTCTACTCCCTGCTTTTAGTTCTGCTCCATCAGGTTAATATATGCTTTCCCTAGTCTATATTTTTCTAATCTCACATCCTATAGCCTTTATTTGATCTTACTAACTTGTCTAGTTTAGCTGAATACTGCTTTTATACACCAGCATATTACCTATTACTCCCTGTTCTATATCATCTGCAGATTTCATAAATATGCTATCTTAAAAAAATAATTTTGAGTTGGGGGCAGAGTCTTCTCATGTACCTTCTTTGGGGACATGCCTATTCTTCATAATTTTGAAACGTAATTTTGTTTTGTGGTTATATTCTTTCCATTTGCTGTAGTCATATATATTGTTTTCTTAGCTCTTTACTTCATTTCCATCAATTCATGTCTTTCCTTGCTTTTTTAGATTTATCCTACTTGTTCTTTATTATGGCACAATAATATTTCACTTTATTTATATATTACACTAGCCAACCATTTCCCAAATTATGTTTTGTTCCTAGTTCTTTGATTAACCAAAATATGCTGCATTAGATATTTTAGCTGTGACAGCCAAATATACAAATTTATGTATAGAATATATCAACATTTTAATCACTTTATTTGCATAATTACAAAATATACAAAAGACAATCTTACCCTGACCTAACAGTATACTAACTTTACTACAAAAAGCTATTTTGACATGACATATTCTTAATGCTCACCACTTCAATTTTTAAGAGATCAGAAACTAGTTGTTCAATGATGTATTTTAGAATTTTGCACGAGATCTATGTTAAATTTGTTCAGTGAATAATATTCCCCTTTGATAATTAGGACATTTAGACATCTTAATTCTAGACATCTGGCACCTCTCCCAATATCCAAGATTCTTTAAAGATTAGTAACAATGGCTTGATAAGATACATATGCATGTTTTAAAACGTCTTATCATATAATTTGCCTGAGATTAGAGTCCTGAGTTCATATTGAATGGTAATCTCAAAATAAAATCCAACAAAAAACTGGAGAATTTACTGAACCCAAGGAACTATTGTGGGCTACGTCCTCTCCCCCTCCCCCAGAAGGTGATCTATAAATAAACTGATCTCTGACCTCACACAGTCATAACTAAGGAGGAATAAGACACATGTGCACACACAATCCAGTTCAAAATTGAGCATAATATTTTATGACACAATTTGTTCAGAGATCTGAGAAGCACTTGGAACTGTCTTCTCTCTTATTTTGTCTTCAAATCCCTCTTAAACATGGAAAGAAGCAGAAGGAATACTGGTTCTGTAATCAAAAGAATTGGGCAAAAATCATGTCTTGAACACTTAACCTCCCTGAGTCTAAGTTTCTTTATTTATAAAATGAGAGATAGACTACATGGCTTTTGTGTTCTCTAGCTCTAATCTAGGATCCTATGAAATGAAGACCTTTCAAACATTTTGGTAGCATTCTTCTGGATATTCTCTGGTTCATTAATGTATTTTCTAAAATATGCTTCTCTGGCCTGAACCCAATATTCCAGATTTTGGTCTGACCAAGGTAGAACAGCTGGAGAACTTCCTCCTTATTCCTAGAATCTATGTGTCTCTTAACATAGTCTAAAGCTACATTAGTTTTCTTGGTTGTCATATCATACTGCAAGGAAAGCATTCTTAATTCGGGGTCCACTAACTTATTCAAATACTGGCTACCATATTTCCATATTTCAATATAATTGAACACAGATAATTTTTAAACCAAATTTGGCAACTTGCTGTTTTTTATTTTGTCATAGTACATTTAAAGTTCCTTACATGATGTTCTATTATTTAAATATTCTCATCTGTCATGTTGATAAAAAAGCTCCATCCAATGATATAGAATTGCAACTCATCCATAAGTATTCCACCCAACATGCGGAGGCCTTCCTCAATTTCTTCTGATGTTGCAAAGGAACCCGTGGAACATCATATTTGTGTCCTAGTCATCTTTCATTCTTGCCACTTCCTAGCACATCTTTTCTTCCTATTATAAAGTTCCTTGATGACAACTTTTACTCCTGTTGATTTTTAAATTTCTCACTTATTATAAGGTTGTTGCCTGCTTATTCACATGCCTTGCCCATTTTCCTCTACATAAAAGTCATTTTTAGCTTATTATGTAAATATGACATTTTAATCCATTTTCCTCAACATATATAAAAGACTATTAATAAAACACTGAAAGTTCAATCTTTAAATGACTTTCAAAAAAAAAAAAAGTAAGTGAATGTAATGGAATGTTATTATGCTGCAAGAATGAAAAACCGTTTCAGAGAAATGTACAAAGACTTATATGGCCTGATGCAGAATGAAATGACAGAATAATTTATACGATGATAATATTATTTAAAAGGTATAATTTTAAAACTCTGATCAATGCAATGACCATTTATAATTCTAAGGGACTGAGGCTCAACACTACTTAGCCTCTAACAAAGGCAATGGATTCAAGATGCAAACTAAGATATAAATTTTCAAAAAATGACCAATATGGGAATTTGTTCTGCTTTTCAAAGTTTGTTTTCTTTCTTAATTTTCTCTCCTCCTAAATTTTGGGATGGGTAAGGATAGAATAGTCCCCTCTCCCACAATAAAAGATCTGCTCCCAAGAAGCTCACAGTTCAGTGGAACTGAAGCAAGTATAGATATATACAAGCAAGATATATACAAAACAAAGTAGGAATAGTCTGACAGGAGAGTAGAAAGATTACAGAAGACTGAAAAAGACATCTTTTAGAATATGGAACTTTAGTTGAGACTTGATGGAAGTCAGGGAAGTGAAGGGGTGGAGATGAGGAGGGAGGAATTCCAGGGACAGCCATTGTGGAGACAGAAGAGTGGATGTTATGTTTGAAAGTGGTCAAGGAGGCCAGTATCACTTATTCAAAGAGGAAAAAGAAAGGTCTAAGAATACTGGAAAAGTCAGGTCTAAAAGGCTTTGCAAGTCAAAGAATTGGTTTTATAGTTCATCCTGGAGATAACAGAGAGTTCAAGGGGGTTCAAAGAGTAGAGTAGCTGTATAAATACATTCATTATATACATGTTTTATATGTGTATTATATGTATACACACACACACGTGTGTGTGTGTGTGTGTGTGTGTGTGTGTGTGTGTCTGGAAATCATTTCTTTTGAGATGATATTCAAACCCTTTGAAGTAACTGAGGTCATCAAATGGAGAAAGTGTGACATTGGAAACAAGTAGCTTCAATGAAGATGGAAAAAGGGAACAATGGTCTTCTGGCTGCTTTACTCAGGAAAGAGTCCAAGGACCACTCTCCTACCAGTTTTATTTATTTTCATATAGGAGACATCGACTTTCATAACATACATTTCTCTTAACTATGATGAAGGTCTCTAAATATTTCCTGGGTTAAACTTTATCCTATCAATCATTTGGTTCTAGCCACCCAAACATGGTTCACTGCTATCATTCTAACTTGACATTGTACACATTTTGTAACTCCTTGTTCTGGGAACAATTATTAACAACAATACTACCAATGTTGCTGAAAAGGACAAGTGAATCACTTCCCTAAGGACTAATCTGTCAGTCCAGTGACTTCCCAAACAAACATCCTTCCTTGGCGAACCCCAAAATGTTATCTCTTGCCATTAAATTATAAACTTCTTGAGGGCAGGGCACTCTCTTTTACATTTGTATTCCAGTTCTTAGTACAGTAAATGGTATAGCATAATTGTTTTTCACTTATTTACTTATCTTAGATGAATAAAAAATGAAGTTACCTGGTGAAAGAAAGGGTATATGACATTCCAAAAGTCAAGAAAAGAAGTTTTGAACATGAAACAAGCAGAATCAGGAATACATTGTACACAATAACAGTAAGATTGTGTGATGATCAACTATGAAAGATTTGGTTTTTCTTAGTGGATTTCAGTGACCCAAGGCAATTCCAATAAACTTTGGATAGAAAACACCATCTGCATCCAGAGAGAGAACTATGGAAACTGAATGTAAATCAGCACGTGCTATGTTCACTTTCTTTTTCTTTTTTCTTTTTTTCCTGTCATGATTTTTCCCTTTTGTTCTGATCATTCTCTCCCAACATGATTCATAATGAAATGTGTACTAAAATGTATGTTAAAATGTATAAAAAATGTATTAAAAATGTGTATTTTTCACATGTATAACCAGGAAAAAAAAGCCAATTTAAAAAAAGAAGCTTTGAACAGATATTGTAGTAATGAAATGTCAAACTCATGGCCTAAGGCCATGTGGTCTGCAATACTTCTGGTGGGGCAAAGTGTTACCATATGAAATTAAAATGCAACTGGGAAATACTTAGCATTAAAAAATACAATAAAACATTCATAATATTAATTTGTGGTTTTCTAAGTCAATATGTAGTTTGCAGGGATGGATTTCTATTTAACATCACTGGATAAGGAAAATAATAAAGAAAAAAGGAAGAAAGCAAAGATTGCCATACAGTAGCAAAAGCCCCAATTATGATTCAAGTTCTGCCTCAATGAATAAGATTGCATTATAATGGGAAAAGAAGAGTGTGAACAGTCATATGGATTGGAAATGGATAGGAACTAATATAGAGGCTTAGTTCTAGACAATAGCAGACCAGAGCTCATCTTATTACCAGAGATCACAGATCAAAAACTATGCTGCTGGCAAGCATCAGTGCCTTCAGATAAGACTATAATTACAGATAATTTGTACATCTTTATGGGAAGTCAAATGAATATCAATATCAAGACTTACCCCCATGAATTAAAATAAAAAACCATCAGCATGAAAAATTCTAGGTAGTTTTAGTGGATTGTCAATTTTTGATAAAAAAAAAAAATCTTACATCATTTAGGGCCAAAAAAAAATTCAATGAGAGAAGTGTGACCCCCAGATTGAGAAAAATAATTATTTCTTCCTTGTATTAATAACCGATTATTAAATTAGGATTAAAAGGTTTTCCACTTCCTTATCCAGAAATCAACCATTGTAGGAAATCTTGGGAAAAACTTACCCAGCCAGGCTGAGAGAATTGGTGAATTCCTATTTATTGTTTTTGGTCAGACAGATCATGGTAGAAGTAGATTCCTTTTCTGATAAGGCATATTGATAAGATTACCCAAGACTTGGGTGATCTAAGTCACTTATACCCCAAACCACATCTCATTATAATATTCATTTTTCTCATTAATTGATAAACAATTAAGAGTTGATTACCACCCTTAGGAATACTCATTTTTCCAATAAATTGTGAGGCTGCCACCATGAGGGTTCCTTTGGTGTTCAAGTGAGTCACTGAACTCTTTTATGAGTAAAATTCTAGCATTATTAATAAAATGATTGCCTAGAAATTATGTCACTTGAACTTTTTAAATGTCACAGGGTACATGAAGAATTGGTGAAACTGAAATAGTGAATGAAGGTGCTTTGTAAACCTATACAAAAATGAGCTAGTATAAGAAATTCTTCTACTGTTTTAATCACTTTAAATATATATTATTGTAACTTCTGTATTTCTTTCAAAAATTATGATAGGAATAAAAATATTCATGTGTACTACTACATATATCACTTTCTCATCCTATCCCACTCCCCTTTCTATTATCAATATATACACTCACATACCTGGCTCAAGTACATTCTGGACTTAATGTGAAAAGTCTATTAAAGATGAAAGCATATTTGCATGCTAATGAGAAAGATGAGCTTGTTTATTTTTAGATAAGGAAATCTTGGCAGAATATTTGATACCTTTTACTGTTGCCAAATTTTTCACCACTTCTGTATTCAATTATGTAATCCTTAATGAGGTTGTAACACATGGTTTAAGAAGCTTTTACCATATCACCTATGGTAGCTATAAGGAGGAAATAATACATGGCACATTGGAGGGAAGAAAGTGAAGATTAGGCAGTAGAAATTAAATTTTAAGTTATCTTCCATGTAAAAGAGGCATACAATTAAATATTTGATTTTTGTCTGTCTCATTACACATATAAGTTTATGCCATGATTACAAAATTCGGGACAAAAAATACTTAATTGCAGAAAATAAAGGCATTTCATAGATTTCAGGATTGAAGGATATACCTCAGAAGCCATCTAATCCAACAAGTAGCTGACTAAGAATTCCCTCTATAAAAAACAGGAAGAGGAGAAGATGGGAAGTAGATAGCTATCAAATAAAAAGGGATTAAACTATGTACAAGTGATCCCATTCCAGTCATCTCCAATAGATTTGTCTACTCTATAATGTCTTTTCTCGCTGATCTTCAATACCTCCCTGTCTACTGGCTGCTCTCCTGCTGCTTACAAACATGCTCATGTTTCATTCATCCTTAAAAGTTTTACTTGATCTGTTCTCCATCCCTTCTAGCCATCATCCTATATCTTTCCTCCTCTTTTTTTTGGCGAACTCCTTTAGATGGCCACCTGTAGTAGAAACCTTTACTTTCTTCTCATTGTCTGTTGTCTGGTTTCCAACTTCATTATTCAAAAGAAACTGCTCTCTACAAAAGTTGTTGATGCCCTCTCTTTTTAATTTAATTTTATTTATTTTCAGTTCTGCATTGTTTTCCTCTCTCCCTCCTCCTTCTACCAATTGTGAAGACAAGAAAAATAAAACCCATTACAAATATGTATAGTTATATAGAATAATCAATTGCCACATTAGCCATGTCCAAAAAAAGAAAGAAAAGAAAATATACTTCATTTTGTACTGAGTCCATCAGTGCTCTATTTGGAGAGGGGTCAGCATTCCTAAGTATGTTAAAATTCATTATCTTTGCAATATAGTTATTATTGTAAAAAAATGTTTTTCTGGTTCTGCTCACTTCAGTCTACACAAGTTCATATGGGTCTTTCCAGATTTTTCTGAAACCTTTCCCCTCATTTCTCACAGAAGAATAGTATTCCACCCTCTTCCTCTACCTTAACTTGTGCCATTCCCTAATTGATAGTACTCCCTTAATTTCTAATACATCACCACCATGAAAACTGCTATAAATGGTTTTGTACAGAGGACTCTTTCTTTTCTTCAATCTCTTTAGAGTTTAGACCTAGGAGCAATATTGCTGAGTCAAAGAGTATACACAGTTTAGTAGCTTTTGAAGTAAATTCCAAACTGCTTTCCAGAACGGCTGAATTAGCTCACAGCTTCCCCAACAATACAACTAAAACTCCGTGACATATTAGATCTAATGCTTTTTTCTCAATTCTCAGAGTCCTTTTTTACCTCAACTTTTGACACTGTAGATCACCCTTCTCAATGTAATATTCCCTTCTATGTTTCTTTCTAGGTTCTTGGTTCTCATTATTCATCTTACCATTTCTCTATCTCCTTTATTGGATCTTCATCCAGTTGTTATCCAGTAACTATGAATATCCCTTTGAAGGATCCGTCCTAGGTTCTCTTCTCTCCCCCCCCTCCCCATACTACTTTACTTTTTGATCTCAAAAGCTTCAATGATCGTTTCCATGAAAATGACTTTTGGATCTATTTCTCTAGCTCTCACCATTTTTCTGACTTCTAGTCTCACATCACCAGCTGCCTGCCTACTTGGCATTTCAAACTGGAAGTCCAATAGACATCATAAACAATATGTCCAAAACTGGATTCATCATTTACATCTCTCAAACCCTCCCTCCTGAACTAAATAGAAAAACAGTACCATTTACACAGTACTTATGTGTTTCAAAAGTATTTGATTCCTATTATTTCCTTATCACTGTCAGGAGCACTAGTTTCCTTTCCAGTCATCTAGGTTCACAACCCATGTTAATAATAAAGTAATATTTTATTGTCCCTTATTTTTCAAATTCAATTAGTTGTCAAGTCCTATAGTCTCTACTATACCATCTCTCCTCTATGCTCTTTTTTCTACTGTCTCTTTCACCATCTAGGTACAGGATTACTTGATGCCTGGACTATTTTAATTGGTCTCCCTACCTCAAGGTCTTTACCCACTCCAATCCATTTTGCTCCTAGCTAACAAGCATGTCTGACTGTGTCACCCCTCTACTTAATGAACTCCAGTAGCACCTTTTAAAGGGCTTGATAACTTGACTTCTTCCTACCCTTCCACTTTAATCTTACTTTCATTTTACTCTCTAATTCAATGATTCAAGCTTCTTTTTGATTCCTCACTTTTGACAATATATTCCCCAACTCTATGCAAGTTAACTAGCTGTCCCCTAAGCCAGAAAACTCTCTTTTCATGAAACAGAAGAGACCCAGATATTACTGATGAAAAGACCAAAGCCATGGAGAAACTTTGAAGTTCAATTTCTCTGAACTTAGTCCAGTTGTTCTGCTTGATTCAGGAACATCATACTTCCCCCCCAGAATGAACTCATCATCAAAAATTTCATCATCCAGGAGACTGCTTCAAAGCATGAAGCAGTCGATGCTCAATAATTCCCCAGCATTATCCTCTGACCTGTACGGCTGGCGATCACAAGCAATCAACCTCACTCAGAGCTTCCTTTGATAGAAAGCTCAGGCTTTTCCAGTAAATTTCAATTACCACCAGCTTTCCCCTTAGTTTCCACTCCAGGAACATCATTCCCCAAGGTTGAGTACCCTTCTGGTGATCTCTCTTCCCCTTTCTACTTCTTTTTGTGTATGGTTTTCCCCCATTATATTGTGAGCTTCTTGGAGAAAGGGTCTTTTTCTTATTTGTATTAGCAATGCCTGCCGTATAGTAAGTATTTAATAAATGTTTACTAACTACAGACTAAGTTCAAATATAGGAGAGTTAAACAAAAATTAGAAAGTAAACATAATAGATCATGAGGGATTAAACAAGGATAAATTCCTTACATTATAATATAGGAAGACGTGTCCTCGAAACCCTATCATCATTAAGGGTCATAGAGGGAGTCTAATTAGATAGGAGGCCTAGGAGTGACTGTTATATCTTAATGATTTTTTTGAAATAATTAAAAAAAGAGGGGAAGAGAAAGATACTGCAGAGGGGGATGAGAGGAAAAGAAAAGGAAGACTAAGAAAAATAATTTTCTGTAAATAGGGTACAAGTAGAAGTCTATGCAAACAAGAAGACAGGTATGAGGAGAGTGATGGACATTTGATACCTATCACTGATGTAGTAATATGAAGGGAAGGATATACACATACACATACACACACAAACACACACACACACACACACACACAAAGAGCTGTCACAGAGGAAATATGAGGGAGAGAAAGACAGAGTTGAGAATTAGAAAGAGGTTTGATTAAAGAAGGGATTATTCCTAAACAAAATAAACTAGGGATATGCAAAAAATACAGCTCTTTTTGAAAATCCAACAACTGGGGAATGGCTAAACAAGTTATGGTATTAGATGTAGTCAGATGTAAAACTGTTGTGCTATGAGAAATGATGATGAAGGGTATAGTTTCAGAGAATTCTGAGAAAACTTTATGAATGGAAACAGTGAGGTAAATCAAGAAAACAATGTATACAATGACAATACTAACACTGCAAAGACAATTTAGAAAAACTTTACAACTCCCATCAGTGTAATGATCAACTAGAATTCTAAAGGACTAATGCTAAAACATTAGTTAATTAATTAATGCTGAAAACTCAAGAATATGGAATCGCTCTCCCCACCCTCCACATAAATATATGCATTTATTTTGGACTTAGACACTGTGCTAAGCACTTTACAAACAGAGAAAACAAAGTTTTGCTGACTGAAAAATATAAAACTTAATCAAATAAAAAGAATGTATTGGAGGAGAGAAAATTATATGAAGTGATATCCCAGTACTCACAGTTCTGGGTACACAGTAAGACCTTACAGTAAAATCTTAATAAAAGCTTGTTGACTTACTGATTCAAACAGTATAAATGAAAAGAACAATGACTTAAAATAAGCTCAATATTGTGAAATGTTAATGATAAGAGTTGAGAAATGTACCTTCCTCTCTTCACTGCAAAGGTGGGAGGTCCACATTCATGTGTTGACTCATTTTGCATAACACATTTTCCCCTCTCTTTCTTACAAAGAATGGCTCTATGCCAAGGAGAGTAAGAAAATATTTACAAAGGAATGTAATGAAGATGAAAGTCATCAATAAAAATAAAATTTTTAAAAAGGGAAGGATGTTAGCCAAAAAAAACTAGAGTTTTTGCTCCCGATTACCTATAAGAAACTAAACACATAGAAAATAATCCCATGGAAGCTCCCCACATACTAAGTCACAAGCAAGAGCAATGACTAAAAATGATGTATTTGGAGAAGTCATCAACATAGTTTTTACAAAAACACAAAAAGTTAAATAGGATTTGGACTAGATGGCTGCTCAAGTCCCTTCCAAGTCTAAATTCTGTGAAATAATTCAGAATCTTGTTGATAAAGTTTTAAACATAGAAAAGCAACAATTCATTTAGTTTTTGAAACCAGTAGCAAACATTTGCAATGAGCAATGAGCCTTGATCAAATTCGAGGCAATTCATTTGTTGCTTTTGTAATTATTTTTAAGATTTAAATTCATAGATTTAACTTCCATACAGGAAAAGTCTGCTACAGTGCTGCTTTTCATCAATTTTAATATGTTATATGCCATATTCCTCCTACTGTTGTATTAGCTTTCAGATTCCACACTCAACTAATCTAGATGTCTATTCATGTATTTTAAATCTTTAGAATATATTAATCTTTTAACATACTTTAAAAATGTATTCATAGATATTTTAGAATTTCTAAATTCTACTAAACTTCTTATGAGAAACAAAGCATAAGAATTTTTGACTTGGTATCTTAAAATTATGAATCAAGCATTGGTTTCTCATTATAATTTTATTTATAACATATGTAACAGATGGCTGTCACATAATAAGATGATTAAAAACAATGAAGATCAGTATGGAAACATGGAGCCATTCCCATTATAAATAGATTTGTAAGCAAAAAAGGAAAAAGATGAGTGCCTTACATAAAATATAAATTATCTTATTCAATATAGAATCACTTATATTTATTAATTTTAAGAATCAGTATTATCAATCAATTCATCAGTAAAATTAAAACAGAAAATTTTCCAACAATGTACTATATTTTCTTAAATTTTTTTCTAGCATCAACTTAAAATTGATATTAACTTGAACAGCCTTTAAATAAAAATGTGATTAAATTTTGAGTTGTATTATACTTGAATGACAAATCTCTTAGCTGTCAAAATAAATTGAGATTTCATTAACATTATATAAGATTACCAATTCTTCCTTTCTAGGAAATCTTATGTCCTAATTTGGAACAGCTTCTTTCCTCTATAATATTGTCTTCCTTCAAACTCAAAGACCTTTTATTAGCATCATATACTTCACTGAAAAAATATAAGCCATGTATCCTTCAATGCTTCTTTTCCAGGTACATACATCTGTATCCACACTCATTGATTCCATTGTCTCTCCTCCCACTCACTTCTCAATTCACTGAGTGTGGATGCCAATATCTCAACACTCAAATAAAACTGTTCTCTCTAAAGTTACCAACTATCTTTTAACTGTCAAATCTAATGTTCTTTTCTCAAGCCTTTTCCTCCTTGACTTTTTTGCAGCATGGCACGGTGTTGATTGATTTTGTTTCCTCCTAAAATACACTTTCTTCTTGGATGTTGGTGACATAGACCCTCTTCCTGCCTATTTGCTCATTCTCAATCCCCTTTGAAAAAATCATCAACGATGTTATGCTAATAACTATGGGTATTCCCTAAGGAAAACTTTTCTAGGGCCTCTTTTCATTATATGTTCTCTTTGCAATATAATCAGCTCACATGGATTTAATTATTTGTATGCTGTTTACTCTTAAATCTATCTATCTAACTTTAATCCCACATCATGTTTCCATAGGGATCTTCACAGGCATCTCAACATGTCCAAAACAGAAACTGTTTCCTCAAACACAGCCCTCTTCAGAAGAGCCCTATTCCTATTAAAAAAACAAAACAAAACAAAAACCTACCCCACCATCATTTTAAGTACTTCAAAATTTTGTGCTTTCCCAATTTCTCACTTTCATTCACCCCTAATATAACCAATCAGCTGCTAAATCTTGTTCTTTCTGCCTAACATCTCTTAAACCTATCCTCTATTTTCACTCCCATGGCTACTTCCATACATGTTCTCCTCATCATCTCTAGCCCAGACTATCATAATAGTCCTCTAATATGTCCTTCTTCCTCTTCTCTCTTTTCAAGCTACCCTAGAATATGTCTATAAAGTGATTGGTGATTTCACTCAAATGTATATCACTCTCCTACTCAATGAACTTCAATAACTCCCTGTTGCCTCTGCAACCCAAATGAACTTTTTTGATATTTGAACCTCTTTACAAATTGGCATATCCAGCATCATGGCTGATAATCTTTACTCAGGAAATTGAGGTTACTCAACATACTTTTACAGCCTCTTTACAAATTACTCTCCTTCAAGCACATGGTACAGCCAAAATGGCTTACTGAAACATCTATAGTACATTCTCATCATCTTCCACCTAGGCTCTGAACAAAATGTCCTTAATGTTTGAAATGATTTAGCATCTCTTCTCTACCTCTTAGAAGCCTTAATTTCAAACAATCATAGGTTTAAAACTAGAAGGCATCATAGAGATTGCCTAGTCCAACACCCTCGTTTTATTAATGTTATTTTTAAAATTAGATCTGTATGAACTATTACTAAGTAGCACAACTAGGAAATGAAGTCAGGTCCTCTAACTCCAAATCTAGGGCTCTTACCCATTATACTCTCCCATCAACTACAGTGAATAAGGACTCAGCACAGTGTTCTACACATAATCGTGATGTAATATTTCCTGAATTATTTCAAGATAGTCTGTTACCCCCTCCCCCCCCAAAAAAAGGAATTCTTTTATGGGAAGGGACATATCTAAGTAGTCTTACATTTATGAATATGTATATAAAAGAATCCATGTGTATGAATAATCAACATTATCCTGTCTCAGAAGCCTGGATTTGTAATTCTTTAGCCTGTTTTAATTCCCTCCTAAGTTCTCTCCTCCATCAGCACCAATAGAATGCAATGATGCTCCTTGAGAGCTGTACACACAGTACCAAACACAGTATCTGGAAAAAAATAGGTGCTTCATAAATGCTTGCTGCAGGTATATGCTTAAAAATGAAATACTACTTTCTAAGCTCATTAATACAAAATATAAGAATTTACAGGTTCGAAAAGAGATCTAAAAATGTAACCTTTTCCCAAATATTTTAAAAAATCATTAGAAAACATGAATAAAACTGTTTGTCAAAACAGACAATTAATCTTAATCTACTACTAATAATAAACTAGAAACTTATAAATTTACAAGCTACTCAGGGGTGAATGATTATCTACCTAAAATATATTAACACAAGCCACTTTTCATAAAAAAAATCTTTTACAATATATAATTATCACAGTTTTTAATCACTCAGAAAATACTAATGGTAAAATATCTTTTGATAATCAAAACACACATTCTTGATTCAATTAAATATTTATTAAATATCTAAAATTAAGAGTCTATAAAAATTATTTTCACAATCTATGGTCATAGCACTGCCTTAAAAATCACTAGATTGAGATTCTTTAGTTATTAGTCTTCTTTGGAAAATATCCAAAGGAAAAAAAATCATTTAACTTCTCTAAGACTATTTCTTCATCAGTAAAATAGGAGTAACATTTGTACTACAAACCTCAAAGGATTACTTCAAGCTTCAAGTAAGGAACTATTCACATATACACATATATTTAAATTATGTGCATGATAGGTTAGAATCCTCAAGTTAGACTAGTTTATGACAAATCCCACTGTAGAATATATTAAAACAATTCACTGAAGCATTAAATTTAAATTGGGCTTCAATTTCATTTCTACACACAAGTCTTGATAATGCAAAAATCTACAGAATACATTATTCAAGGACTGGATTTTATTAAAAAATCCCTTACCATCTGAATTACAACTCAATTTGTCTTGAATCAAGAAAAATTTTCAGTCATTTTTCAAAGTTCCTTGTTGTTTGTGTATCTAATTTCCTTGTAAGAAAGAAACTTAAATTTCAATCTATTTCAAGTTTCAACACTGAAGCCATTGGTATTTTTCATTTCATTCTGCTTATCAATTCAAAACAAATTAGTCAAAAAAAAATAATAAAAGAAAAGAAAAAAAAAAGAAAACAAATTAGTCAGTTCCATTTTCTGATCCTCAAGAGTAACACACAATGCTGCTGTATTTATATTGCAAACATTTCACGGAAATGGTTAAATAAATTTTTTTAAAAGCCATAGTATTTTTCTTGACTTTTGAAAATGATAATATTTCAAAATGACAATTAACACTGATTCTTATTAATTCACCTTAATTCTCTGAAATAGAAAGATCCTGATTATTTTCAGGATGTATAAAAATGCTCATAATCTTTACTAAAATGTGGCAAAATGAAATGAGAAAAAACTTTTAAAGTAGTGAAGTTATATAAGAGAGCAACTCAATGATATTAATTACACAGGTAGAAAGAGAATCGAACTAGATCAGGTCTGAACAAACCTGAATCTAAACCAGGCTAGATACTAAATTAGCTGAGTAGGGGTACTAGACTAGACCTCCACACCCAATGACCTGAGCAGACTAGAAGTTCCAGATCACCTTCCATACTCAATGAACTCAATGGCCTGGATATATCAAGTCATTTCAGTTCTACAATCACCACCACTACCCAAAAAGGCTAACACATATTATAGTGGTATTATATACCAGACACTGTGCTAAAAGCTTAACAATTATTATCTCATTTGTTTCTTACAATAACTCTGGAAGGTGCTTTATCATCCCCATTTTACAGCTTAGGAAACTGAGGCAGGCAGTGATGAAGTGACTTATACAAGGTCACACAGCTAATGAGTGTCTGAGGCTGGATTTTGAACTCAAATTCTCCTGAGTGCCAAAACTGGGATTTTGAGCTGTACATCTCCCCTTTTAAAATGACATTACTAGGAAATTCTTTAGTAAGCCCCACAAAATTAAATGTTTAACATTCTCTTAAGCTAACATCTTCTAACTCCTCAGCTTTTATCTATTATTCAGAACTTTATTTATCCAACTAGCTAAACTGTGTAGCTCAGCTGAATAAATAAAATGATTTAGAAGGTTTTAAAACTCTTAAATCTACAAAGTATCCCTTTGTATCCCAGCCAATTTTAGATTCAACTTTGAAGGGAGGAAAAGGGTATAGCAAATTTGCAGGTTAGTCTTATCTGTTCAGGTATTAAAAATTGTTTTCTTATTATTTCACATGTTGTGGATCCTCAATGGTTCTTTAAGAACACAGAAAGAGGCTAAAAAGTTAATAAGGCCCATCAAAAGTTGTATTAACTCTAGATATGGCTAAAATGCAAATTGGTTTAGTCAATTCTGCAAAGTCATTGGGAATTCTGGCCCTTCTAAGTTGCTAAACTTCTGGATTGCTAGAAATAAGAGGTCAAAGGAAGAAGAAAAGGACTCACATATACAAAATTATTCCTAATAGCTTTTTGTTCTAATAAATAATTGAAATCAGGAAGCAAAGGAGATGCCCACCTTTGGGGGAATAGTTGAAAAAATTATGACATATGAATGAAAGGAATATCATTGTGCTATAAGAAATGATCAGAAACAAAGCTGGGAAGATTGCATGAATTGATAATGGGGGAAATAATCAGAACCAGGTGAACATTTATGCAGTAAAAATTTTATAAAAAACACTATTGAAATATTGAAGAATTCTTATAAATGCAGTGATCAACCATGGTACCTGAGTACTGATGATAAAAGGAAGTTCTCATTTCCTGACAGAGAAGTGATGGCTCAAAGTGCAAAATGAAGCATTCATTTTATATTAGACATAGCAACTGTATGACTTTGTTTTAATTCACTAATTTTTATAAGAACTATCATTTTTGGTTCATTTCACAAAACGGGGAGTGAGGAAGAAAAGGAAGTTCCAATTACTCAAAAAGAGTAATTGGAAGTTTTTTTCTTTTTAACACAGGAAAACTGATCAAGAAGATTAGGAGGAAACAAGAAAGCTTTGAAAGCAATAGCTTCATTGAATTTATTATATACCTTTAAAAACCAATTGTATCTAATAAATTTGCCATTTCACATATGATGCTAATTTTCTGTCCTTAAAAGAAAATGGATTTGTGGAGTTAGATCTATTTCCTGCACAAACAGACATTTCAAAACACCATGACCATTTGATGCCAAATTCCAATAAAAATACTGCAAAATTCAAGCAGATGTTTCTATTTGTGAAAGGATTTAGCATGATTTAATGTTATCAAACAGTTAATTCCTAATTCCATGCTTGCTTCATGATTTGCTGTAAAGACAACATACTATGCTGAAAACCTTTTTGCAAGGATACTAACTAAAAATGGGACTTCAGAAATGACTCAGCAGATAATGCTTATATATGACAAGGATTATGACCTTAAAAGAAAAAGAATGTTTTTAAATGCTATTTTATTCAGAATTCTTCAAATACAATAAAATTTAACATTTAAGTTTTTTCAAAATTGACAAAACCAAAGTCTCATTTAGAGGGCATTTATTAGGCAACTGGATAAGAAGAGGTAAGACAAAAGAGTGAAAATTTTTAAATTGTTTGTCATTTTCATTGTAACTGAAAGGCTGCAACAGCAAGATATAGATTAAGTGCTACTTTTTCTTAAAATGATCTTTGTGAAATCAGTGGATACCTGTAAACATCAAAAACAAAATTTTATGTGCAAAAAAATCACTCAATTCCAGGGTAGAAATTATATTAATTTTATACTGCTACCTTTTTTTTTTTTTAGTTCACCATGAAGAAACATACGCTGTACAATTCATGTTTAAAAATGGAAACTATTCCTTTAAGAATTAGCACATTCAAAACTCCCTTAAAGTTAAAAAAGAAAATCTTTCTGGAATGAGTTTTGTTCTTAGGTGAGCTTAAATATTGAAACAGGCTGCATTTCCCTCTTTGGAAATATTTACAAGCATAGAGCAAGCAGTCCCTAACTTGGGAATAGCTTCTGTTCCAAAAGTTCATTTGTACAAAGCATTTACTTGACACTCCATGCATTTGTCCATTAATACAATCTTTAAAATAGTGGGTGTGTTCTTGCAATAGCATCCAAAAGCCTTTTTAAAAAAAAAATTTAATTTTTTCCCAAAAGCCTTTTTAATCCAAACAAAGCAGAAACAGTACTTGGGAAAATGGGGGAAAGGCAGCCTCCTCTGGATGAGACGGTAGAAGGGAAGCAGAGCCCAGTGACGGGAGTACAGAGCACATGGAAACTCTAGCAGCTGTCACAGCAGCGTGGCAGGAAGGGGCCTGGCTGAGGGGTGCCAGTGCATAGGACAATGGCAGAGAAGGGAAGGGTCTTAAGCAGCACCAACAACATTCTCTCCTCATTCAACACACATTTCTTCATTGCCAGGTGTTGGGCTAGACCCTGGGCATACAACGACAAAACTAAAATGTCCTTGCCTTATTTACATGGTGATGTGGGGGAACAAAAGATTCATCTTAGCCCAGAATTCCATGGGAAGTGAACGCTCCTGAGACAGGAAAGTGGTAGTTATTGATATCTTTGGACTACTGGTAGGTAAAGTATTCCAAGAGGAAGATTGCCAGGGTTTAGCTTTCCATTAAATGTGAAAGAGCCACATTTTCTCCTGGTCAGAACTGCCCTGAATTCAGTTCCAGCACTGGTTATTAAATAGATCTTTTGGGCAGCACCTCAGGTGAGGGGGGCCTTTAGTCACTGTGGATAACGAAGGCAGGCTACAATGGCAAGAACTTTGGATATTAGCATGAGGACCTGAGTTCACATTCTGCTTGTGCTCCTCTTGTGGATGTGTGACATTGGCCAAGTCACTGAACTTCTTGGGACCTCAGTTTCCTCATCCTAAGTTTAGGAAGACATATCACTCTACTAATGGAGCAGAAAAAAACAAATACACAAACTTATGACATAAAAAACAATTATTTTGCAATAATGCAAATATGAAAGATATGCATTAGAAATACATAAAGTATAACAAGAAAACTTAGGAAGGAAAAGAAGTCATTAATGACTGGGGAAAGGGAAATTGGGAAAGTCTTCAAGCTTGTATGTTGGATTTTAAAAGGAAAGGAAAAAAATTCAAAAGAAGTGCATTCCAACAGAAAAAAACAACATGAGCAAAAACAGAGTTGGGAAAGAGCAGGGTTTGTTCTAGGGACAGAGATTACTAGAGTACACAGAAATAGTAGCACGAGATAAAAACTAGTAGACTGGTACCTGTAGGCTTTGAATGCCAGACTAGCCATTAAAGAATTTCTAGCAAAAGTAACCTAAAAAGGATCATTTTTTTTCCCTTTTACTTAATGTTGCCATGGTCAAAGAATTCATGACCTCTCAGACAAAATTCTATTTATAGGCCTCTCCAAGTCCTCAACAGGAACAAATGATAATACCCTGCTTGATGTGGTTTCCTATTTCTTAAATGCTCATCACATAATTTAGAAGGGAGAAGTACATCATGACAGGAAGGAATAGCTCACATTTACAGGGCATTTTGATATTTACCCCCTCAGCAGGGAAATAAGCCTGGCAACAATGTGGATCATAAAGTAAAGGAGTGGCTGACCCTGAAAAGGCCAGTCAGAGAATTACTGTAATAGTTGGAAGAGGTAGAACAAGGAAAAAAAAATAAGGTTCTTTAATTTGATGGTACTTGAGAGGAAGAAAAGGATTTAGGAGGGAAATAATAGCTGAATAGATCAGAAAGCTAAGAAAAAAAGAAGTAAAAAAAATAAGTTTTTAAATGATTCCCTTGACTGAAATAATAAGTTTATTGCCTTGAAAAAAGCAGAACAGATTTGAAGAAAAAATAATAGAAAATGTGTTTAAGATGTTAATTTCATCTTATAACGTCCCAATTAAAATTAAATGTTTGGTGAAACTAGCACTCCTATATATATAATTCACTTCCTAAAACAAGTTTCCATATTAATGTTTAATCAATATAAATCTGAAAAACCTGAGCTTTTTATTAGAAAATAACTTCAAGTACATTTTGAAACAAGAGTCATAAATATCTAAAAGCATTATCAACTATATAAAACTTATTAGGAAACCAGATACTACGTAAAAAATTTTTATTAATTAAAATTACCTAGACTGACCCACTGAAATATGTAATAATATACACCTAAGTTAATCACTAACCACAAACTTGAATTAGTAGTTAGTTATACTGCAAGTATATTCATATACTGTGTTGTAATTAAACTTTAACCACATACATAATTGAGTGCTTCAGCATTTTAATATAAGATGCAAAAGTTACCCTTATAATTATTCATAATGCACTTTAATGATACTGGTTAGAGATCTAAAACTGCAGACTCCACACCTGCTACAAAGTATAAGAAGATTCCATTAGCAATCTTCTACTGAAAATAAGTAACTTAAGAAGAATTTCTATGTAACCATTTCCAAGCAAGAAAGAGCCCCTATGCTCTAATCTCCTCTCATCTACTTGTAGTTATAAATTTTAAAAATTAGAATCAACAAAAATACAGCCTGCTAGATTTTCATGCACAACATATCCTTTAAAGAAATCAGTACAGAAGAATACATAAGTCTTTAGAAAGCATTTTACTAACATTTTTATTCTAAGACTCCTATTCTAAATGTCAAGATTCCACAAACACCTGATAAAAATCAAATTGTCAAAATTATACATCAAAAAAGTTCTAACTGAAAAACAGAGTAATTTCCTAAGTTGTATCAAAAATTCAATATCTGGCAAATAATTCTTTACTTCCACAGCACTAAGTTTATCTAATAAATATGTAATATTCACTAAAATGTCTAATTTCAAAATCCAAACAAAAAATGAATTGCATATTCACAGGATGTAAATCATATACACAGTCCAACCATCCTGTTTCACAGATGAAAAAACTAAGACCCTGAATAGTAGTTGTACTACTTGTCCAGAGCCATATGATTTATTAATGAAAAGCCACTACTGGCTTTTTTAAAAATTATTTTTTATTAATGGAAAGCCAGCATTCTTTATGCTACACATCATGCTTTATTATATGATTGAAATTTAATCTACTCAGACCCAAGGAGTCAGTTACATCCACATATTTGTTATATGCATATATACATAGATAAGGAAAGACTAACAAAACTGTAAATTTCTATTTTTAAAGTTCGATTCTCTTTTATTTGTGCTTTCATACTAACTCTCTCCCTTCTCTTTAATGTTACAAAATTAGAATTACTAAATCTAGTCCCCTGGTTCTTCTCAGGAATCCCAAAGAAAGCAATGTATTTTTTTTAAAGGGCAAAAGATAATTTCCTTCTAACATGGAGTCATTTTATGGAGAAATAGAATCTATAAGACTATATTTTAAACAGAATTCAAGAGCTCTTGTTATTTCTGGGAGTCTACAAAGAAAATCTAAATGCAAATCAAGTCTTTGAGATATTAAGCTATATGAAGATCCTTATTAACATGATTCAAAATTAATGTCAATTAAAATTCTGATGAGTAAAAAGGGCAAATACATTAAAGCAAGTATTCAAGAGACTATTTCAATTATATCATAAACTGATAATTATCTGCTCATCTCTAGACTAAAGGATTAAAATATTTCAAACAAAAACACACACTGTGAAAATGAGAACATCTTTTCTATAAAAGATGGAGAAAAAGAAAAAATAGGAGATGGCCACTCAATTGTTCTCTATTTCTTGACAGAAGAACAAAACATTAAAGTGTCCCTTTGGCCCCAATTATTTTGACTCCCTTCACTAAATCCAAATTGAAACCACGATTTATTATATGATATTCCCACAATCAAAAGCTTTGTACAGTAGGTTGATAAGGGGCTCGATATCAAATTTATATATTACTTTTCATTTTCAATGCTCTTTAGTTATCTCATTTGATGCTCACAATAAATAGTGTGAGGTGAGGAATGGTTGAAAAGGACATTTTAAATTGAAATACGTTATCAAAGCTAAAACCAAATCCACATTTAAGATTTCTCTCTCATTCAGAAGGTGATTTGTCTACTCTAATTATTAAATATATCTTGTATTAAAAAAGCCATATCAAGTAAAAAGTCCCACAGGACCCCATCATAAGATATCCCAAACCCCAATGATCCTGAAATTAATTCATGGATTTTGGCAAGAGACATTTCTTAAAGGTACACATTTCATATTTTCACTGCAGAGTCATTAAAAAACAAAACAAGAATAATCCCACCTTTAATAAAAGGAACAGGAATAGCTAATAATTTTTTTTATATTAATAAACTCCAACCAAAGTCTTCACTGATAACTGATTACCAATTTTTCATTTCTTCTGAATTCACTTGTCATAAATTTCAGGGTAATTGTCAGGAAGTCCTATTTCTTGGAGATATAATCAAGCAGTTAAGATTTACATTGCCCTTAAGGGTTTTTAAAAATTAAATTTCAGTTACTCAACATGTTTCTATACTATCATACTTTTATCTCCTAGAATAGTCTCCTCTTGCTAACTTCTATTTATTACATTTTTATTTCCACTTCCATTAGAGTTAGATATCCTCACCCATCTTATTTTCTGAACTGCCAAAGAATTAAAACCATTTAAAAAAAACTTTTAGTGATTAGTAACATACCAACTAGTTTTAAGTTATCAGCATTTTCTACTTATAAAATGTGTGATTAAAGATAAAGGAAGCAAGTAGGAAACAAAGGATAGAATAATGTCTTAAATGTAAAAGTAACCAACTTATACATACTCTCCCTTTCAGATTTGATGAATATTGGCTAAAACTGAATACTTTAGACACAAGTAAGTTTTACTTTATATGGAAATTAATAAAATATTAAAAATCCCAACACACAAGTCAGCTAAGAATAAGCCCTGTGATAACTTCTGTCTCCTACAGAAAGAGAGATAATAATTGGACAAACTATCCTGCTGGTAGAGGACAAAGCCCAGAGCCTGGGAGTCACAAAAGTGTCCCTGAGTAGCATCTCTCCACACTTTAGCTTTCAAACAAGAGACTTAGATAGGAAACTTTTCAGGGTTTCTTTCAACTCTTTGTCTCAGATGCTGCCAATCAATGTCATCTGGGTCAAGTACACTCCAAGGCAACAATGTTTCCATTTGATCAATCACAATCAGATTTCCAAATTAAGCTATTAAAACAATGGGAAAGTTAACACCTATCTTGTATTCCTTTCCCAAAAGCATCAGCACAAGATAAACTTCTCTGCAGATGGTTTTTCCAAAAAACAAATGCTTGAATCAACAATTCACAATCATAAAGAACCTTTTAATATTTTATCAACTAAAGTGGTTTGGTTTTCATTACTTTTTTGATAAACATTATAAAATAGAAAATGAACTAGATTTGGAGCCAGAGGACCTGGGTTCAAATTTCATCTCAATTGTTCTATTCTGTGCCACTCTGGACAAGACACTCAGAGTCTTTGAGTAAGATCCCTTTTAGCTCTAAATCTATGATCCTATGAGATCTTCCCTACATGTATCCTATACCATCTGAAGTGTAGAAATAAATTACTTTTAAAAGCCAGATCTTCTGCTTTTGTTTTTAGTTATCAAACTTTTTTTTTTACCATCACTAAACTAAGGACAGAAGAATTTAAAAGGACAAGGGGGAGTAGGTGGTAAAATAATAGTTATAAGCTTAATCAGATATTCCAATTTACCATCACTCATTTCAGGAGAACTCATTACCCATAAAATGAGACAACAAAAATAAGTCCCTCTTCCTCCCTCCTTTCCTGCTCCCTCATAAAACATGGCATCCCTGGCCCGCCTTGTTCTAATTCCATGGCACACAGGTTCTGGAAGGGGGAACACTTCTTGTGCTCTTTGAGGCTTCCCCTTTGTCACCATCAGTCAGCAAGGCTTTCTGCTCTGAGGTTCCCCTTTCCCAGATCTGTCAAAATTTTTATTTTGTCAAAAATTTAATAGTCATTTGTCAGCTAGCAATCCAGCTTTAAACTGTCACATTTAACCACCTTTCCTCCTCCCCTATTCTTGCTCTTCTCTGGTATATGAAGCTGCTGGCCACCCTTTCCTCTGGATTTAGTGACACTGCTATGCCCTGGTTATCCTCCCACCTCTCTGAGTGAGCCTTCATGTTCACCACCACCAATGATTCAGTCTCTACCTCAAGATAGCTGAGTGAGACTGTCACCTTGGTTCTATCCTGGGTCATGTAGTGATTTCATTAGGTTATTAGGTTCATTAATGGTTCAATTATCATATCTTGTAGATAAGTGGGCAGTTGCCCTAAGCCTGGAAGTCAGGAAGCCTAAGTCAGAAAGACCTGAGATTTAAAAACAGCCTCAGCCACTTCCTGGTTCTGTGACCCTGGACCAGTCCCTAACCCTGCCTGCCTCAGTTTCCTCATTTTAAAATGAGGCAGAAAAGGAAATGGCAAACTATTCTAGTATCTTGGCCAAGAAAACCCCAAATGGGTTCAGTTGTGAAGTCAGCAACTGAAGAACAATAAATGTAAGAATCGTCTTTCCTGAGTGCTAGTCACCCACTTCCAATTGCCCACTGGCCATTTTGAATCACAGGCCTGTCAACATCGAAAATTTAAAAGGCACAAAATAGAATTCATGGGAACACAGAATCATAGTTTTAAAGCTAAAGGAACCTTAGAAGTAAATTATTTTAACCTCATTTTATAGATGAAGAAACAGCTCTATGGAAATTAAGTGGCGTACTTAGGATCACACCTAGCAAGAGTATGAGGTTGGATTTGAACTCAAGTCCTTCTGAATGCATATCCACCATCCTTTCCACTATATCACAGTATCTTTCTTCACAAAATTATTCCTCTTTGGCTGAAGCTGCTTTCATTCTTGCAGTCACAGACTCAGCACACTCCTTGACTTCTTTCTCTCTCTCTCATCCAATCATTTGCCAAATCTAATCCACTTTCATCCCACAATCTCTCATATTCATCCTCTTCTCTCTCTGCTTTTGCCTACCCCTTCCTCTCTAATTCGGGTCCTCAATATTTCTCACCTGTCCCCATAACTTTCTAGCCTTCTTCCTCAAGTCTTTCTTTATTCCAATCCATCCTCTATACAGCTGCCAAGGGGATTTTCTTAATTCACACATCTGATCATGTCACTCCCCTATTCTGTTCTCTGCCTTCAGTAGCTCCCTATTACTTTTAGAATGAGATAAAAATGCCCTTTTGTCTTTGAAAGCCCTTTGTACAACATGGCTCCTGCCTTCCCTTCCAGCTTCCCCATTATTTCACTCTACAATCCAGCCAAACTGGCTTTTATGTTGTTTCTCACATACAACATTCCATCCCTTTGTTCTTTAACTCATTCTCTTCCACATGTCTGGAATGTGCACCCTCCATACCTCTGACTTTTAAAATCTATTAATTCTTTCAAACCTCTGCCAAACAACACCTTCTACATGAAGCTTTTCCTAATTACACAATTGGTAGTGCATTTCTCTCAAAATTATATTATCTATGTTTGCAAATTTTTTATGTGATGTGCCTTTGTCAATACAGAGTAAGCCCTTTGAAAGCTGGAACAATTTTATTTTTAACTTTGTACTTTTACTGCATTTCAGTGCCTTTACACATTCTAGGGCCCTGACAAAATGCCTGTTAATTGCTTTATAGCAATGTATATTCCATGTAAAATCCTTTACAGATGAAAATATTGATTTTTTTTCCCAAGATAGATTTCCTGACTTAAATCTTAAGAATCATTTTTATCCTCCTGTGTAAAAGGCTGGAACTACTTCTGACTGTACCTTGATATAATAATGGATGGGTCAAGAGCTAGACTGAAATTAATCTAATTTGGGAAGAAGGTAATTCAAATCCTATGATGGAGAATTTTTAACACTATGAGAAACTGAATCAAGGCTAAAATGTCAACCACTCACTTGTGAATTATAAAAACATTCTTCTATTAAAGTCCAATGAATTGAGTTGAAGTTGATTTATAAAAATTAAACTACAAAGCCCTCAAATTTTCCCTTTCTCAAACTAGCAAATCTGAAGGTTGAGTACTATTCTCTTCTAGCTTCCTTAGATTTTCCAATTATCCTTAATGTATTATATTAGGTCCAATTGGGAAAGAGATTACATGATAAATGAGTAAGGAAGAATCCCAAAGTTACAAGTACCACTAAATATCAATTATGTTGAAAAAAATAGTATTAATAAATCAGACAGTCAATAATTGAAGTGAAATTCTGTTACTATTAGTGCTAGATACACATAAGCATAACTAGTTATACAGATCTGTTATCTTGGCATGCTAATAAGACAAAATAGCTCATACACACCTTCTGAAAGGATGGTTTCTTTCAAACACAGCAACAACTCCGCAAACCTTCTGACATCATTGACCAACTGCTTCACGTACTCTGGATCAATAATGGGGCTGTTACAGCAATTTGGGTTGGAAGTTATGCTGCTCAAAGAATTGCTTTTGGTGCAGTGCCCCATCCTCCAGTTTCCAGAATTAGGAAGAGGGAAAAGATTACATAGAGAAAATCGGGCAAATGATAGACCACGCTTGTTACTTCCACCGTTCTGCCGCAACATCCCAATTGCTGCAGTGCTTTCAGTTAATGTCCTTCTGGTAACAGAAAATGGAAAACCTTAAAGAGAAAAGAAGACAATTATTAGTTACAAATTCATGAGAACTTGATTTACATTCTCAGTACTTTTCTTCTGAGAATAAAAAAGTATTTTGGGAGAAGACACAGTTGCCCTTCAGGCATCAGAACCTCAAGCATCCATATTGACCTTTAAAGTAACTCTATTTTTTCTATAACATCTATTAATGGGTAATCAATCTGTTTAAATTGTTTTTTTTTTTATTTAATCTTTAATTTAGATGCTCTCTTGGGATAGAAAATTCTCAAAGTTTATTTATAGTAAAATGTGTCTCTTTTATCTTGAAGTTTACCCCCTTTTTTCAAGGTTAGGAATGACCTAAAATCTAGTACTTCCTAAAATGGTGAGTGTATCTATATTCACCCAATATTGCTCATTTAATGAATATATCACATTCCTCCCTCTATGAATATATCACATTCCTCCTTCTAGACTTCATCTTTCCAGAATGAAAAAGTCCTTTTTGGGGATGTGAAAATGATGTGATTTTGCTCCAATTAAATCTGTTTAATATGGGAGACTTAATTTGATAAAAATTAATACAAATCATTTTCTCCATCAAATATATTAAAGAGACAAAAATACCCCTATAGAAAAAAGATGAGAAAAGCAATCAGAATTGACCAAGTTTATCGAGAAGAGATTCATGTTAGAGACAACACAATTTTGAGGGTGTTGAAGGACTGGTGTATATAAGTTTTCTGAAAGAAAAGATACCACACACCTTATTAATATCCAAAAAAAGGCAATGGAGAGCCCATTAACAACAATGGATCTCTACAAAAACTCTTTTATTATTTACAAATTTTTTCCAGTCATCTCTAACTTTATCAAGGCCTCTGTAACACTGGCCCTCATCCTCTACCTCTTCCTAAAGAACCTAGGATTTCTAGAGCTGGGATGCTGGGCTTTATACCAGCTCAGGCTCTTACTGGCCATTATCAAACTAGGAATCCTTAAACCCATTCTCAGCTTGCAGCTCCTTTAGGGGTTAGCCTCCCTCTATTAAAATGTAAATTCCTTGAGTAGGATCATCTGTCTGCCTAGTCAGTATTTTTATTTCCAGTAATTAACACAGTTCACTAAGGAAGTTTTATTGGGTTTTACCATTCACTCCATCAAAATTATTCAAACTTCTTTGAAAGAAAATAACCCCACTTAAAGACTCCAGGACAATAAACATTGGACAAGGCATATAAATGGAAGAGGTATGTTCACAAAAACTAGTTACCACTCTAATGAACAAAATAGAGTCCAAGTTGAAGAAGGAATTCAATCTCATCCTCTTTCCTTCACTCTGTATAATTCAATCAGTTGCCAATCTTGTTCCCATCACATTTCTATGGCCTATAAGATCCCCTTCTAACCACTCTAGCTCAACTTCTCATCGCCTCTCACCTCCTCTTTGTTCCTCCTGTGAATGTCTCGGATAGCTTTCTGGAAGTCCTCTGGAAGAGCCTTGGTCTCAGTGGAGGAATGCAGAAGGGAGGAGAGCCAGGATGGTAGCTTCCAGTCCTTCTTAGCCCTAATATACTCTATTACAATTACATCATTATAGCATACTATGTATGTGTAAACTAGAGAACCATTACATAACCACACTAAGTACTAAGTATATATGTGAACTAGAGAACCACCATCTCATCACTTCCACTGAGTTAATACCTTGTCTCAAGTATATTTCTCCAGAGTTCTGGCCCTCTACATTCCTGCCTGCAGTCTCTCCACACAGTAAACCATCTTCTACCAGGCCACCAAAGGGATAAAGCTCAGGTACTCCAAGCCAAGCTGGCCCTTCTGTTGCTCAAACAGCCCTCCAGTTCTGGTGCTTTGCACTTGTTGGACCCCATGCCAGAAACATTCTCCCTCCTTATCTCCACCTCTTGGATCCCCTGCTTTCTTTTAAAGCTTTGCTGAAGTGCCGCTTTCCATATGAGATCTTTCCTGGTGTCCTCCTTCCCTAAACTATCTTGGATTCATTTTGTCTAAATACTATAAATACACATCTCTGTAGAGGTTGCTTCCACTATTAGAATACTCTCCTTGAGAGGCAAGGACCATTTCATTTCAATCTTCGTATGCCTTGAACTTAATACAGTACCTGGCACATTCATTGCAGGTCTGACTTCCCAAGGTCATACATCAACTAAGTAAAGTCAAATATGGCATTCAATCCAGCTCTCACCTGGTACTTGGTCTTCAGAGCAAACTAAGAAAGAGACTCATGATATATTTTTCTATATGAATATTCCCCTGTTCAGTTTAACTCAAAATATACCTTCCTCAAGACATTCCAATTATAAAAGATCTCCACATTAAACTGGCATATAATTCTGTGCTGATCCTCCTACCATTTATTTGACTTCAAAACCAAAGTATTTATAGATTATGAAGAAAAATATAAAAATGGTAGCCAGGACTATCAGAGACCTACAAAGGACTTCTAGGTAAAGCTTGAACTATACAAACAGACAACTGAACAAAAACCGTCTGTGCAATTCTCCCCAGATTCCCATGGAGCCCTTTTCATCATCTAGCCAGGATAGCGGACCAAAATTGGACTATCTTTTCTGTAACATTTCAGTTTCTAAATCAAACATCTGTTCCGTATAGAGTTTGATTTTCCTATTTCCATGTGGTGTCCTTCATTAGAATACATGCTCCTAGAGGGCTGAGAATCTGGTTTGCCCAGAGTTTAGCATAGAATTAAGGGTTTCCTAAATGTTTGTTAACTGACAGAATGCAGACTTCAAAAATGTATTATTGCATATGCAAAAATGTCTTTTATCGAATTGGTTGGATTTTGAACTAGCAGACACTTTAACTCAGCCTACTGAGCTTACAGAGGAGAAAACTAAGAGGGGCACTGACTTAACAAGGGTTGGCACAGTTTCAACCCAGGGCTCTGGATCCTATAGGACATCACCTGAGGCAGTGTACTAGGATGGAAAGAACTAATGCTCTAGGGCCAAAGGTCCCAATCCAAGTGTATGACAAGACTTTGGGCAAATCACTCAAACTCCCCCATGTCTAGGCCTCCATCCCCAGCATAAAATGCAGGGACAGCTCAAATCCCTTTAAGCTCTGACCTTAGGGATGACATTTCCTACTGCTTCCTAGCTGTGACTTGGGTCACCAGGATTTCCCCCTCAAAAAAACAGACACTTTAGAATGGAAATATTTCCTGTTTAAGAAATGAACTATTCAACTGACATTCTAATTTTATATCAACATCTGTGCATTTCTATCTTACCATTTCTTCCTCAGAAAAAAAAAAAAATGCGTGTTATTTCAGAAATCTGCTCTTTCAGCACATTTTTCCGACGAGGTAGGTTCTTACTGCTGAGATATGCCAGACAAAGTTTGGGAGGCTTGTCGATTTCTTTCTCTCCTTCCCCCAAATAGAAAATCGAAAGTGCACAGCCCCAAAACGTTTAGGATAGGATAGGGTGCACACCAAAAGTGACAGTTCATTTCAGCACCATCAAATCGGTCCTTAGGTAATGATTTATAATGCACAGCTGGGCTCTCCCAGCCCCGGTCGTCTGGCAGGGGGAGCCACGCACGGTTTTTCTTAAGAGGAAACTTCCGCCGCTCCCCTCCTTCTCTCCCCCCCCCCCCACTCCTGCTGGGAATCGCTCGGATTTCTAACAGGCGAGAGGGGAAATGGGCGAATCTGGTCCCACGCTCCACATTTTGCGTAGGCCAAGCTGCCCCAGAGATCATATCCCAGGTCAGGATGAAAATGCTTTTTGGAGACTAACAAGGGGGCTTCAGAAACAGAAACAAGGAAGAGGGAAGGCGAGAAGAAGGAAGGGAGGAAAGGATGGAAGGAGGAAGGAAGGAAGGAAGGAAGAAAATAAGGAAGGAAGGAAGGAAAGAAGGAAGGAAGGAAGGAACGAAGGAAGGAACGAAGGAACGAAGGAACGAAGGAACGAAGGAAGGAAGGAAGGAAGGAAGGAACGAAGGAAGGAAGGAAGGAAGGAAGGAAGGAAGGAAGGAACGAAGGAACGAAGGAAGGAAGGAAGAGAGGAAGGAGAGGAAAGGAGAAGAAGGAAGGGGGGAGGGAGAGAGGAGAGAGAGGGAGGAAGGGAGAAAGGAAGGAAAAGAATTGAAAGAAAGGAAGAGAGAAAAGAAAAGGGAGGAAGGAAGGAAAAAGGGGGAAGAAAAAAAAGGAAATTAGGAGAGGGGGAAGAGTAGAGAGGGAGGAAAGGGGAAGAATATTGCCGATACCGCTCTCCCTGCAGCCTGCACAGGTAACTGGGTGGCCCCGGGCGATGGGGGTTCATTAACACACCCACGAAACTGGCAAGGAAAGGTAAATAGGGGTCCACGAGGTTCCGCAGTCATCCGTTGGGTTTGCCCTATGGCACTCTACCAGAACCCCACAGTTCCCCTTCCCAGCCTCCTCAAAGTCTAGTAGCGGATGCAGGGGACCTTGACTTCTCGTTCCGGACTAGAGAGGGCGGGAGAAGAGAGGGGCCGGGAACACTCCGGCTGAGGGTCCCGGGGACGTCCCGGGTTGGGGGATCTCCCAGGCTTGGGGCCAGAAGGTGGGATTTGGGGAAGCAAGGGAGGGCGGCTTTGCCCGGAGTGGCTGCCGAAATAACCTCCTCGGCCAAACGATCCCGCACCTGCTGCCCCGTCCAGTCCCATCCGGTCCCGTCCCGTCCCGTCCCGAGAAGCTCTGCACGGGACCGAACCGAGGACGAAAACCCCGGATCGAGCTCCCGAGGAGGCCAGCACAGCTCGTCCCGGGACCGCGACCCAGGACCCGGAGTCAGAGCCCGGAGAGAAGGGATTAGCTAGAGGGGGCTGAGCGGAGGACGTCAGGGGAAGGGGCTGGGTGGGGCCCGCTCCCTACGCGTCTCCTCCTCCCCACAACGGCGGTAGGGAAAGAGGGGCTCGGGCTACACTCACCCGTGGAGCATCATCGCGCTGCGGCGGGTACGCAGGGCGAACATCGAGGTCCTCGGAGGTCGCGGCTGAGTCTCGTAGCCCACAGTCCACAGAGAAGAATCCGCCCTCCCCGGGCCGCCCGGAGCAGAGCGACTTCGGCCGCCGCAGTCAAAGCCACAACCCACTCCGCCGCAGCCTCAGCTCCCCGCCCCCCATCCCGGGAGCAGCGGCCGCCCCGCCCCCATGGAGCCCCGAAAGGGGCGGGGCCTCGGCTCCTCGGAGTAACAGGTGGAGGGAGGGGCCGCTCGCTCGTCCGGGACCTCCAGCTTGTCCCGCGTTCCTTCTGCACGCTGAGGAGCCCAGGCTGGAGGCTGTGAGCTGGCACAGGACCGGCCGTTCCGTAGCCGGCTGTCAAGTGCTCCGTGCGGCCCCGAGGAGCGTGCTCGCAGGGCATGCGGTTAGGAGCAGACACGCGAAGCAATTAGCCAGAAAGCAGACTGCAGCCTAGGCTCCCTAATTGGCCCGCTGTTGCTGTGGTCCTGGGACCAAGTGCTTTCTATTGAAAGAACGCTCCCGAGCAGATGTTGATTGATCAGAATACTGGGGAGAACCGGCTATGTCATTGGAAAGTCTGCATTTTCCCCTCATCGTGCCTTTGCCCGGGCAGTTTCTCATGATTGGACTGCACTCCCCTCCTTACCTGCCAGTCCCTCTCTTCCCTTTTCAGGCAGTTCAGTCGCATTTTCTGCTGGAAGATTTTGCCGATCTTCTTCAGCCCCCATCCCCAGATCCTAGTGACTCCTCAAACTTCCTTGCATTTAACTACTTTCCATATAGAAATAGATGTCAGGAGTTCTTAACCTCAAGTCCATGAAATTGTTGTCAGATACTCTGGTAACTGTTCAGTATCTGGAACAACTAGGTGATACAGTGAATAGCGCTCCAGGCTCTCTCATCTTCCAGAGTTCAAATATGGCCTCCGAAAATTTCTAGCCATGTTATCCTTGGCACTTAACCCTTTTTGCCTTTGACCTCTTCATTTGTAAAACGAGCTCAAGAAGGAAAGGGCAAACAAGCTCTAACCCTTTTTGCCTCTGTTTCTTCATTTGTAAAATGAACTGGAGAAGGAAATGGCAAAGAATCTACTTTGGCAATAAAACCCCAAATGAGGTCACTGAGTTGGACACAAAATTACTGAACAACAATTTCAACATAATTGGTTTTCTTTTGCAATTTTATGTATGCTGCATTTAAAACTTTTATTCTGAGTAGTATTGTGTTGGCTTGACTAGATTGCCAAAGAGGTCCATGACAGAAAAAAAACATTAAGAACTTCTGATACATAACCCAATGGCATAAATGAAGTTTATATTAAATTTATATTTATGCTGCATATGGTTTTTATATGCATTGGTTTCCCCATGCAAGCTCATGATAAACCAAAGATTGTTTCATTGTTTCTTCTTGTATGCCTAACAAAGAGTAGGAGTTTGATAAAGATTTTAATTGACTGATTATTAACTGGTTGAATACATATGTTGCTCAACTGATAAAGCTCTTCTAAAGTAGGAAAGATTATAGCTACAGAATTACAGAGTTGGGAGAGGCCTCAACTTCTTCATCTTAGTAATAAGGAAACTGAGGCCCAGGGAAGCTAGATTACTTGCCTAAGGTCACATACAAATCATAAGATCATCAATTTAGAGTTCAAAGAAACCAAGGAAGCCATCTATTCCAACCCCCTCATTTTATAGATATGACCAAGAAATAAAAAGTGATTTGCTCAATCATATCCTAGTTGTTTTTATCTTGTATGTCTTTCTTCCCCTCCCCATTAGACTGACTTCCAGGGAAGAAGGGATTGTGCCTTTTGCCTTTTTATCCCCAGTCCTTACCTCAATTTGGTTGTACACAGTTAATTCTTAAATAACTACTTGTTAATTGACTGAATGACTGTAGCCATTTGGAGAGTCCTGTAGACATAAAAGACTGCTCTACTGGCTACCAAATCAAGGTCACCCCAGGGGCAGAGCCCTAGGTGCAGGTTGCTAACAGCCCAGTTATATGCAGCAGAAGGAATAGAATTACTTTCCAAAGGTCAAGTATGGTGCCCCCAGGCCACTGCCAGGTACCATGACTGGAAACTGTGTCCTTCCTTTCAGTATATTTGCTATAAGACACTCCATCTTACCTCTCAGCTGATGACAACTTTGCCTAACTTGCCCTAGAACCAAGGGCCCCTTTCTTGAGAAGGGAAGTCTCTGAAAAAGAAGAAAAACAAATGAAAATTTAAAAAAATATCCAAAGCCATCTCTATACCCCCCTATCACTCCCTGTCACTAGAATTACTCCTGGGGCATTTAAAAAAAACTGATTAAAAGAATTATAAAACACAATAATATTATTTCAAAAACCACAACCTCCAGCCCTCTGCCTTCCAGGATGGACAAAACTGACCGAGCAGGTTATTAATCTTGATTCCAAAATGGATGCAATTGAGAAACAAGGAATCAATTCAGATCCAATGCTGGAACTGAATAAGAAAAACATCACATGTGCCCAGAACTCTGAGTTGTCTTGAGCAGAGAATATGGGGAAAAAATACAACAGAAGCAAAAGATTCCTAAATTATTATCAAAATGCGATGTTGCTATATTATAATGGGAGGCATTTTTAAGTACCCGATAGACTGCTAAACATGAATCAGAAAGACATGGATTCAAATTTTGCTTTTAGTGAAGAATAAGACACATTGTTTTCAGACATGACCAATGTAAGGGTTTATTTTATTTGATTGCAAGTAGGGTTTGTTTTGCTTTTGATTTTTAAATTTGTGAATGGGAAGAGAGATGAAAGTAGATGATAGTAGTGACAAAAAAATAACTGGTGAGGCATTTTTTTAAAAGTGCACAGAATGAAAGGACATTCAGAATGAAACACAGATAAGTGGAACAGCTTTGCAACATATTATCATATACTTTTCAAAAATAGTGAATAATAGCGATTCATAGTTTCAGACAGCTGTGTGCTTCATAAAAGGAACTTTTCATATTTTCCAGTGATTTTCAAGTTAAGAATAAAAAAATTCTATTTTTTTCTTAAATATCTCTGTCACTATTCTTGAACAAAATCACTTAACCTCATTTGAGTTCGCTTTGCTTATGTTTAAAATGAGGATTATTCTCCCCTGGGTCTCAAGTTTGAAAGGCTGTTTGCAAACTTTAAGATGCTATATAAAAGTCTGTTTACTCAAACTGCCAATAAATTGGGCTTACTTCAAAGTATCCATTTCCAAATCTAAAGGTGTTAGAGTTGTGTTTTTTTTTTTTTTGTTAAATTTGCCTGAAATATAATTGCCAGCCTATCGCCTAAACCACAAGTCATTATGACACCATCTCAGAGAACAGAAAGTCATTCTGATGACATGCTTTTCAAAGATTTACACAAAAAAAAAAAAAAAAAAAAAACAGCCACTTCAGTACCAAGGAATATGTCAGGAAAAGAAATCAAAGAGTTTCAATAATGAAATTTTCTACTCTATGAAATTTAAAAATAAACATGATAGTATTTGTCCTGAGAAAAGCATTAGAGCTAAAATACTTTTAAAAATCTAGTGCATATACTCACTTATGGAAGACTTGAAAAAGGAAACATCATCTACAGTTTCTTGACCATAATTACACAGTATAACAAAATGGCTCCCTCATTCATTAATGCTTCTCATATCCAGCTAGCTATTATCATGCCAAATTTAATTTCATTAAACTTTACCTAAAAGAACATGGCATCCTTATGGAATCCTTTAAAACGGTTTACCTCTCTCCTTAAGGTGGTAAGTTATAGACTTTCTGTCCATGATTTTCTTTCATCTCTTCCACAAAAATAGTGAATAAGCAAGAAAAGTAAATGAAAGTCTCTTGGAAATTTTAGAGCTGGCTGTAAACTCCGCCAGCCTCCCTGATTTGATAAATGAAGAAACTTCAGACCCAGGTACAGGTGGCCCAGTTCATAGAGTGTTGGACTTGGAGTCAGGGAGACCTGAATTCAAATTCTGACTTACACCTTTAGCTGTGTGATGCTGAGCAAGTCACCTAATATCTTTGTATCAGAATTTCCTCATCTGCAAAATGGGATAATAGCAACCATCTCACAAGGTTGTTATGGGAATCAAATGAGATTACATAGATAAGGTGGTAAACCCAATACTAACTATTATTATTAAAGGTTAAATGATTTGCCCAATATCATACCACTAGTCAATGGCCCAGGTGGGATTCAAAGTCTAAATTCTCTTTCTCTGATACCTCACTGACAGCCCAAGATTCTCAAGTCAATCCTTAGACTTTCTTTCTCTGAAAAAAGTTATCATTGGATAGGTGGATCAACAAAAACCAATATTGTTTTAGTGAGGCTCTTAAATGATTGGATTCTTGACTAATATTTTGAGATGTCTGTCTAGGTCAGTCAGTTTCTCCCATTGACTTTATCTATAAGCTTGTGGTTTAGTAATTAGTAAAGTTAATAAACCTGGCTCAAAAAGAAAGATCAGCATAGAGGAGGACTGGTTGGGAGTTGATTTCCTCACAAGCCATAACCATACTGAAGCATTCTGCAGCCCCACATGGATAGTGGGTTGCCTCTGTCTTATGTTTCTCCTGGGCAGGTTGACAGAGCCAGAGGAAGGATATGGAGCCAAGTGGCAACATTCTTCATCTCTTTCTTTATCCACTCCCTTGAACAAATATTGCTGAACCTTTGGAGAACAATGCTATTCCTAGGAACTTTAATGAGTGTTTTTCTGCCTAACTGTGTTTATATAAGCATGGCTGCCTTACTTACAGTACCTGGAAAGAGGTCATTGCCTGTGAGGGCAGACATGGAAATGTTTGCCAAAACTGAAGAAAAAAAGTCCATTTATAAACCTTCTATAATAAATGCTTCTTAATCCCATTGTCATCTATTCAAGAAAGGAATAGAAAGAACTGCTGATCTTTAGTCCCTTAGATGTCTGAATGTCATATTAAATGAGGTAATTAAATTAGCATTTCTCTCTGTGGCCAATAGAATGCAATCTAAATTAAGAAAGGAGAAAAGAGAACACAGAAGCAGAGACACAGAATGAGAGAGCATCATGATGTTGAATGAACCTTAGCCAATTCTCTGACTTCAAAGAACTATACAATTATAAATGCTTTAACTTGCAGGAGAGAGCATCCCATGACACATGATAACTATTATCAAAAATCATTCAAATTTACAGAATCACAGATTTCAGAGTTGGAAGGACGTTTAGCAGCTATCAAATCCAACACACATAGGAAAGGAATCTCCACTATGAACAAGTTATCATCCAACTTCTCCTTGAAGACTTCCAATGAGGTGGAGCTCACCTCCTCCAGAAGCAGCTCTAATAGTTACAACACTTGACCTCTTAAGCTAATTAGATTGGCCTGTTTGTCACTTCCACACTTTGCTCCTGATTTGGCCCTCAGAGCCAAACAGAAAAAGACAAATCCTTCCTCTGCGTGGCAAGCCTCCAGATATTTAAAGATAGCTCCTATGTCTCATCTGAGTTTTCTCTTCTCCAGGCTGAAAATGTCCACTTCCAATAACTGATCTTTCTATGCCATGGCCTCAAGGCCCTTCACCATCCTGGTATCTATCCCTTGTTATTCTGCTTGCCCTTGGCAGGCAGAACTAGGAACAATGGGATAGATGTGGAAAGAGGAAAAACTAACCAACAATTAGTTTCATCCAAAAATGGAACAGGTTGCTTCAGTAAAAAGTGAGTTCTCTTCTGCCCTTGAGATGTTCAATTAAAGTTCGGATAACCCCTTATCAGGCAATGAAAATGTTTAATAAATGCTTCTAAAATGAATAAAATCATAGAAGGGATTCTTGTTCAAGTACAGGTTGGAGTCCTTATTAACTCAGATTCTTTGATCATGATGCTAACTGGGGGCTGAAGGCTTGAAATTCTTGAAGTAATTGGACTCCATGACAAATTCAGTTCAGTGTATTCAAATATATTTTAATTTAATCTGAGTACAAGGTAGTCTGCTAAAGCTTATGAACATACTGACATCATCATTTATCATCCAAGTCAGAACAAGGATGGAATACTTATGATGGAAGTCATTGAAACCATCTGCCCAATGTATGTAATGTAACATGGGCAAGAATGGCAAAGCAGACATTGAAAATATCATATCATCCTACCCAGTTTCACTGGACCTTGAAGATAAAATATATTACAAATTACTTAATATGTTGTATTGGTTAACCACAATGTGTCAGGAAGAGGTGGGATCAAGTTTCACTTCTAACATTTACTATAAACTTTGTTAACTCACTTAAGACTATAGATAAGTTTTTAAGATTGTAAAATATAGAAAGTTGCAATCTGCATCAGTAGAGAGGGTTTTCCATATTAAAAGATCTATTATGGATAAATTTATAGAACAAGACCAAAAAAAAAAAAAAAAAGAAATATATATTAACCACCAATTAGGATACTTAGATGAAATAGGTGAAAATAAGAATATATAGCCCAAAAGACAAACAGAAACAAATAGTCTAAATCTACCAAAATACATGGAAAGAATGACAGTATTATATCTAAAACTAGAAGACCTCTTGTCCTTAGAGGCCATCTTGCCCAATTCTTATTTTACAGATAAGGAAACAAAAGATCAGAGATGTCAAGGAATTTGCTCAGTTATTCAGGTAAGCAAATTCAGGTTCAGGACTGGAACTTGAACTGAGGTTCTCAGAATTCAGGAGTTATATTCCTTCACTCAGTAATCATTCACTCAGTAAATATTAAGCATATGAACTATGTGCCAGACACGATGCTAAGTGCTTGGAATACAAAGGAAAAAAAAAGCAAAACATTGTGCCTGTCCTCAAGGAGCTTACAATGAGATAGATGTGGAAAGAGAAAAAACTAACCAACAATTAGTTTCATCCAAAAATGGAACAGGCTGCTTCAGTAGGAAGTGGGTTCTCTCCAGCCCTTGAGGTGTTCAAGTAAAGATTGGATAACTCCTAATTCGGCAAGGAAAATGTTTAATAAATGCTTCTAAAGTGAATAAAACCATAGAAGGGATTCTTGTTCAAGTTTGCTATCATTTGGTTTAATACTGACATTGGGTACACAAAGTATAACCTAGGAGATCTAGTGAACTATATTGGAAAGAACCCCTGCATGAAGTGCCAAGAGACTTAAGTGCTTAGTACCATGGGTAAGGAAGGCATTTCACCTCTGGGTTTCAGTTTTTTCTACTATACAATGAGAAAATCTAACTAAGAGATATCAGAGATCCCTTCCAATTTTCAGTCTAATGGTACTATTGGTAGATATCACCTACAAAACAGAGGCCAGAGCATCATTTAATGGTAAAATCAGAGTTTAGGTTTGAGCTCTGCTCTTGACTGCCTAGTCTGTGCAAGATCCTTAATCTATCCATCTCAGTTCCTTTTTAAAACAAGGGAAATGGACTAGATGAACTTGGATCATTGAAAAATTTCTCTTTTAATTCTAAGTTGATAATATAATGATCCTTCCAGATAAGTTTTAAGATCCTCGGTAGGGGAAAAGTCTAGTAAGAAACCAGGATCTAACTAATAGAAGATAGTAATTTAAGATACCAACAGAAATATGGTCGGTTATTTGTCAAACTATTTCTAGTGATCTTTGAAAGTATGGGAATTTGGTAAAGTAACAGAGGATTGCATAAAAAATTTATTATGCCAAATTAAATGGCAGGAAGGGTGAAAAAGGTAAAGCCTGAAAATGAAAAAAAAGAAGGAAAGAAAAAAAAAGAAAGAAACTAGTATCTAGTAAAACTAGGGGAAAAGAACTTTTGATCCAATCCCTAAGCTGCATGGGAGATTCGGAAAAGTTTATGGTATACAATAAAACCACTTCTGGAGACAATAGCCAACAGAAAGGATCTGTTGCAAAAATTTCCTGGAGAACCTAAAATTTATTTTATTTTAAAATTTGTTTTTTGTTTTATTTTTATATTACTTTCATTTCCCAATTATCCTTCTCCATAGTTTTTCCTTCATAGAATAGAATTCTAAATATTAACTGAACCATCTCCATGGGAATATGAAATTGTAAATAACAACATCTGAGCCATCCCCTTAGTAACACAATTATAAACAACACATCAACTGACTCTCAGTATGCACAAAATGCCACATTCATTGATCAGTGAATCAATCAATGATCAGTGAGCATTTCTTAAACTTAGCTTACTTATATGCCATGGTACTGAAAATACAAAATCAAAATATAAAATGAAGACTCTTAGTCCTCCAGGAGCATTCTAGATCTATGTTCATACGTTACCTAATTGCCCTCTCATAATGCAAATAAAACCTGTTTTGCCTATGTCATTGACAAATTAAGTGATCTGCCCAGAGTGACAGTCTTTGTCTGCTGTGAGAGGTTAATCTCTATACTATGTTCTATGAAGCTTTTTCACTAAATGACTTTCTCAATTGAGAAATATCCTTTTTAAAAAAAATTGTTATTTTTTAAAATTACAGATGTACCATGAATAGCAGTGGAAGAATGTCCTGAACAGCTTTTCCTTCTCTTTTTCCACCCAAACCTATGTACCCTCAATCACAACTATATATAATTTCCCAAATATAAACTTCCCGGAAGTAACTGACTTGAAGCTTGAATCATTCAAAGCAGTGATTCCTTCTTATGAAGATATAAACAGTAGGGATTTGCACAATCTTGCACAAATAACAAATCTTAGATTCTTGGAAATAAAAAATGCTACTACTATTATGTTTCAATATACTATGAGGCTAAATGGGCTGGCCATTAATCATCATTTAAACATTGGTCCCATGGTAAAATGTTAAAGAATCAACTTATAAAATACACTTTTAGAAGATATTCATTTTCCAGATTAGGTGCTCGCTATATTTCATCGGTTTTGAAGGCATTAAAATATCACATATTTATAGGAAAAACAAACTGAATATAATGTTTGGTGACTCAGAAAGATATTTCAAGGATCTCAGCAACAATGTGATAAATATGATGCAATGCAATAATTGTACCTTAGGTAACATTCACTCATTCATTCAGTAAATATTCATAAATGCTGCTATGCATACAATGTAAGAACAGTATGTTGTAGTGAATGGGGAGAAGGCCAGTCTTGAGTTAGGAAGATCAGCATTTAATCTTGTTGCTGACACATATGATCTGAATGATCTTAGGAGAAACAACTAACCTCCCAATGCCTCAGGCAATTTTGTGAAGCTGTAAATTACCTAAGAGTTGCCAGTCTCCACTGATTGGTAAAGGGAGTTTCTACATGAAGGAGGAATTCGAAATATAAAAATCTCCAAACCACCTCTACAAATATACAGTGTATTGTGCTAGGCACAATAGGGGGAGATGATAAAGATAAAAATAAAGATGACTCATAAACAGTTCAAATTCAACACATTCAGAAAAGAATTCACTTCCCCCTCCAAAACAACCTCTCAGCAGATGTCATCACCTTACTTCTAACCATCCAGGTTCACCATGTTGGCGTCATCCTGACTCCTCATTCTCACTCCACCCTATATATCTAATCAATTGCCAACTCTTATTGATACTACTTCTATTCAATCTCAATATCTCTTGCATCAGACCCCCTCCCCTTCCCTGTTCTCTTCACTCATCCAGATCTCACTCTAATTACTGTGTTAATCAATAGCCTCATATTTGGTCTCCATCCATCCAGATTCTCCTCTCTCTCACCCAACTGTCCAAATAGCTATCAGCACTCAGTAGCTCCCAACTGTCTCCAAGATAGAATACAAACCCCTTTGTTTGGAATTTAAAGCCCTTTACAATCTGGTTTCAGCCCACCTTTCAAGTTCTGGCACACATTTCTCTTCATCATGTGCTCAGTATTCCAGCCAAAGAGGCTTTCTTACCATTCCCTAAATATTGCTTCCCCCCCCCCATATTCTATTTTTGTGCCTTTTTACAGGTTAGGCTCCCCATTTCTGAAAATGCTCCCCATACACATTTATTTTTTTTATCTGCTATATTTACTTATTTTAATTCATCTTGTTCTTCTTAATGATCCTTCTTTCAAGAATGTAAGTTCTTCACAGAATTTTTATTCCTGATTTCAAAACTAAATTTACTTCTATATATTCCACTCATTATTCCTTGTTCTGACTTCTAAGACCAAACAAAAGACCTTCCAAGTGCTTGAATACAGTGATCATATCCTCTCCCAAAGCAATTCAAGACTGCATTGGGTTTGGTGTGGGGGAGTGAGGGTGGGGGGGTGGTTAGACACCATATCATAGTGTTGACACATTTTGAACATGTAATCCACTAAAAATTATCAGAACTTTTTCAGCTGAACTGCTATATGTTTAATCATATGCCTCATGTTGTATTTGTATGCTTGATTCCTTGAACCTAAGTATAAGATTTTACGTTGTTCCCTCTTCAATGTTTCCTTATTCAGTTCAGTACAGTGTTCCAGCCTGTTAATATCTTTGGGAACCCTGATTTACATCTAGTGTATTCGGTATTTTCCTGAATTCCAGTTCAATACCATTTTCAGATATAATTTAGAAGCTTCCCTTGGGGAAAGGCACTGGCATTGGACTAGCCAAATCTAATTCCTTTGTTTTATTTCATTTATAGGGCTTCTATGACAAGAGAGGAGGAGAGGAAAGGAAAAGAGAAAGGAGAGTAGAGGGGAAAGGAGAAGAGAGGAAAGAAAAGGAGAGAAGAGGAGAGGAGAGAAGAAGAAAGGAGAAGAGAGGAAAGGAGAGGAGAGAAGAAGAAAGGAGAGGAGAGGAGAGGGAGAGACAGGCCATTTGGCTTGGCAGATAGAAAGCTTGACTAGAAACCAGAAAGAACTCTATTCAAATTCTTATTTTGACATTTGCAATTTGAACTTAAACAAGAAAGTTATTTAATACCTCTGAGCTTCAGGCCATTCCATTAAGCTTAAAATGATAAATGGTTTCTAATCATATCCTACACCAACAAATAACCCACTTTATATGTACGTACATACATAGAAGTATATATGTGTGTATATGGATAAATCCACTTGAGTAGGTCTGACCATATCATCTCCCTCCCTACCTCACTAAACTCTAAGTGCTCCCTTGCACCAAATATAAAACCCTCTGTTTGGCACTCCAGTCCCTTCATAAGCAGCTCCCTCCCGTCTTTTCCAGGCTCTCTTCCCCTGTACTCTCCAATACAGGGACAACAGGCTTTCCCGCCCATTCCTGGGCTCTGGGCATTTTCTGAAGCCATCCCCCATACCTGGAAGGCGCTCTCTCTTCATCTGTACCTTCTGGCTTCCCTGTCTTCCTTCAAGTCTCAGCTAAAATCCCACCTTCTACAGAAGGATTTTTCCCAACTTCTCTTAATTCTAGTGCCTTCTTTCTGTTAATCATTGCCTATTTATCATATACATAGCTTGCTTTGCACAGTCAGTTAGATTGTGAGTTTCTTCTGGGCAGGGCCTATCTTTTGCCTTTGTCACTCTGCCACTTAGCACACTATCTGGAAAACCCCGAAGGCACTTAATAAATGTTAATTGACTGACTAATTAGCATAGTAGATAAAAAGCTGACTCAGAGTCAGTATGCTGGGTTCAAGTTCTGCCTCTGACAGAAGCTGTATGATCTTAGATAAGTCCCTTAACCTCTGAGAGTCCTAGACAATTTTTTAAGACTGTAAGTTATATAATTTATATTAGTAGAGTAAGTGATTCTCCAAAAGTTCCCTATACTGCTGAAATTATATCTGGCCCCCAAAATAAAATTTTACTCATAAGCTTTTTTCCCCCTATTTTTAGGCAATGTTGAGATTTCATCACAAATTCACTGTTTGGCCCTATTTCCACTCACTTCCCTGCTTTTCTCATTCCCAAATCCTTATAATGAAAAGTTTGTCAATCAAAGACAGGCTGAGTCAAAGACTCAGATAAAAATGTAATAGACCCTGCCCTCAAATACATTTGAAACAGAAAGATGCACAAATATAACAGGCTGTACTGTAATCTATTATGCTTCAGCTGAAGTAAAAAAGAAAGGAGAGGTCACAAAAATGAACCTAATTAAAAGAGAATTGCTATGCAAAAAAAGAAATGCTCTAAATCAGAGATTAATACAAATGAAAACAACTCTGGGGTATGACCCTATAGCTATCAGAATGGCAAAAATGATGAAAAAGGAAAATGACAAATGCTAGAAGGACTGTATGGGAAAACAGATTAATATATTGTTGGTAGAGCTTTTGATAGTTCAGCCATTCTGGAACATAATTTCAAATTCTGGCCCCAAAAGTTTTTAAAATGCATACCATTTGACTCTGTGATACCACTACTAGATTTATACTTCAAATAGATCAAAGAAGAGAAAAAGTTGCTGTATGTTTTTATATCTCTATATTTGCACACATATGTATATAAACATATATGTATGAATGTACATAGACACACATGTATGTATTTATAGATATAGATACACATGTATATATTTATAGGTAGTGAAAACTTAAGGAGTATCCTTCAGTTGGGAAATGCCTGAATAAGTTATGGTATAGGAATGAGATGGAATATTATTGTGTTGTAATAAATGAGGAAGGGGATGGTTTCAGAGAAACTAGGGAAAAGTTGTATGAATTGATACAAAGTGAAGTGAGCAGAATTAGGAGAACAGTTTGTACAATAATAATAGTGTGAAAAGAAACAACTTTGAAAAACTTAGGAATACTGACCAAAAACAATGATCAATAACAGTTCCAAAGAATTCACGATATAACATGTTATCCACCTCCAGACAGAGAGGTGCTGAACTCAAAGTGCAGACTGAAGCTGATTAATTGGGGCAGAATGATTAATTGAGGCACAGTTTCTGCCTGAACAGGGGGAAAGAAGGCACAATTCAAGTATAAAAACCTAAAAGCATTTATTATAGACTAGTTTAGACTGCTCCAAAAATTGGACTTTATTTTAAAAGTTGTTCATATGGTTTTATAACAAAGGGATTTGGGGGAAAATAAAGAAATGCAGAGTGACCAGAAGCAGAATTGTTGTATAAGTTCTGACCATTTGGGGCCTATATGGACCAGTTTTGTTGCTGGAATAGCAGAGGTGTTCCAGGTTCAGCCAATGGCCATCACAAAGGACCACTGGTATGTCAAAGTTGAGAACAATCATTCCACTTCCTGATTGGCTAATTCTGATTCCCAGTTTATTTTGGCCTCTCTAGTTTAATAAGGGAGCTGAAGAAAATCAAGGTGTTTAGCAAACTAATTTCATTTCCCACAAAGCATATTTTTGTTTACTTGTTTTGGTTTGGCTAATGTGGGAATTTGTTTTCCTCTACTATACATATTTTAAAATGGATTTTGCTTTTTTAAAAACATACAAAAACAAAAGAATATCCATAAGGAACACATAATCTACTAAGATGAATTGTTTTCCATTAATTCAATACATTTGTTATAAACTTTTGTGCTGATTTTTCAGGACCCTGAAACTATGCATTATGGAAGTCAACAACTTTTTTGAGTCCTAATTCTCTTTTTACCATTGATTTGCTTGTTTTAGGAATTTCGCTCTACTTTTGTGTCTAAATCCCTCTCCAAGTGATACCACTGATCACTCTACACTACCTCAGAGATGTTACAAGGCACATAAAAGACAATTTAGATAGTAAATTGTAATTATATGTAAGGCAATTGGTTAACAGCTGGCAAGTAAGCTGGGACTTACAAAATCATGACTTGGGCAACCATTAGAGATGTATGTGTGAAGCATGAGTGAATTTCAAAATATAGAAACAGGGATGTATTCATTCCACAAACAGTAAGCAATAAGGCATTTAGATATATACAAAGACAAACAAGATAAGAACCTGATTTTAGATAAGATAAGGATCTGTTCTTAGGAAGTACTCTTACAGAGGAGATAAATAAGCAGAGGGGACAATAATGTTGCAAAGAAATTGAAAATAAAATTTATATTGGATAATTATTCATTGTTTGGGCCTGATGACATAGCCTAGACTGTCCTGAGATTATCCTCCCTAGAGAGTTGCTCAGTGAGGAAACTAGACTTGGATTTGGGGCCAGTTCTTTGAATAAACGTCAAAATCATAAAGCCATCTTTATGATTTCTGTGGCTTACCGTTTCAGAATAAACTTAAATTCTTAAGCCTGAATAAGAACATTTTGGGATTTGTTCATCGAATGATTGTAGGAGATGAAAAAAAAAACTGATACTTTCTATTTTTCATTGAATCTCAGAATTAGAAGTGATCTTTGAGTTCATCTCCCTCCCAAATCATGAATTCTTCTTCACAATATACTTGACAAGTGATTTTACAACATCTACTGAAAATCTCCAGGAATAGGGAACTCACCATCTTTCCAAGGAGGTCATTTCATTTTCCTTGCTTTGCCAATATGATGAGTATAAGATAGACCTCAAACTTGCTTTAGTTTGCATTTCTCTAATTATTAGTGATCGGAAACTTTTTTTTTTCATATAGCTTTATATAGCTTGGACAGTTTCCTCAAGAATTGCCTATTTGGTGTTCCTCTACCATTTAAGAGAACTCTTAAATATTGCAGAGGTAAATTGAATGGAAGCCACAGATCCTATAATATTAAAGAATCTGTTCATAATATGCATAGAGATTTATATGTGTGTGTATAAACACACACAGAGTGTATGGGGGGTATGTGTGTGTGTGTGTGTGAGAGAGAGAGAGAGAGAATGTGTGTGTGTATGTTGTCATACTCATAGTAGATTGTAAGCTCCATGAAGTTAGGAATAATGTCTTTCCCAATGTTTTGCACATAGGAGGTACTTAATAAATGTGTGAATTCAAATTGACTTTTATGGAAATGTTTTATATAACTTCATATGTGGTTTTGAATAAAAGAGAGAATGTATAAATTAAAAATTTTAAAAACAAATGTAAAAACATTGTTTTGAATGTAATTGGGAAATTAATAAATGTGTGAATTGAACTAGAAAAAATATTTGCAGATAGCTATTATGACCTTCTCTTCCTTAAGCTAAACATCTCTAGTTCTTGTAAATGATCTTATATGGTAGTTTTGAATCTCCTCACCATACTGATCCCTCTCATTTGTCCCACTCTTAACTTCTTCATAACCATCTTCTCTTCCTATCATGCATTTCCTTGACATCTTTTACTTTATTTGAAGTTCCTCATTGACTACAAGTTGCAACTTACTAAAGCCCATCCTGTACCTCTCCATTGCCCTCAGGGTAATAACATCCCTTTTAATTCTTTGAAGATTGTTGCATTACATTTCTCAGTGCCAGCAAGCAACAGTGGAAGAATATCATTTATTTAAAAGATAGGCTTTTTTTTTTTTTTATTGAGAAGCTTGGAGTAATTAAAAGAGATTTGCAATTTCCTGAGGGCAATTGAACCTGCTCAGGTGGCTCAGTCTTCTCAGCCTGCTCTGCCCCCCATTAAAATTATTGGCCTTACTCATTCTTCTGTACTGCCTCCCAGATAGAAACACTGAAGGACGAACTCAGTAGGTTTCCAACCAAATACATGTTAAAATTTGGGCAATAGAAAACTTTCATCTACTTGGGAATGGGAATGATCAGATTTTTTAACACTTTGAAGAGTAGTTACAGATTCCAAAGCTTGATGGCTCCAGCATAAGGACATCCACAAATAGAAGTGTTGTGAGCACTCACCATCCACAGGGAAGCCTTCCTCAACTTAGAACTCTTTTACCTATCCATTCAGTCACAGCTACAGTCCATTCATGATTATCTAACCAAGTCTCAATGACATCTAAAGTCAGATTTGCCTCTTTGCATTCAGACCTCTGATCGCAGTAGGACATTGGGTTCACATCTGGTAGCTCCCCTGTTCTTGATGGTGAAAAAAGTTTGTTATAGTAAGATTTGCAGATCTTTTCTATTTTTTTCTTCTATTTATTTGTTGTTCACATTCCATTTTCATCCTCAAATGCCCTTGGGATGACTGATTATTCTGATCTCTTGCCAAGTTTTCTTTAAACTGGTTTTACCCTACAATGTCTCTCTCTCTGCTATATTCATAATAGTCTCTCATCCTTCTCTGTAAGATTTTATAAACCTATTCCATACAAATTATTGCTTTAAAAAATGTTGAACAAAATATGGCCAAAGGTTGAGCCCCAGATGACCTTCTGCTAGAGACTTTCCTTCATCGGATTCCCTATCTTTGCTGACTCAAAAAAGTGACAGAATAATGGTGAGACTAATTGGTTATAGCTAAGTGGCTGACAATGTCTATGAGAGATAACTTCTACAAGAAGAAAACACTTATCCCCTCAGGCCCTGTGGTTCTGGATAATTTATACAAATGGACCAAAGAAAAACACTCTTCCCCAAATATCTGACTCTGTTCCCTTCCCCCACCTCCAAATCTAACTCCATTAGAGCCAGTTAAGAAAATTTCCACCACTTACTTGCACGTACTCATCAAATTCTTCTAGATAAACAACAAAGTCATACAATAAATCTTGTAATGTCCAGAAGGACCAATGACATCCCTATATGGATTGATGGGTTCTGAAAGGTGTATTAGCTGTTCTGAGCCCATCCCCCAAAACTCATGGAATGTATGTGGAATGTTGAAGCTGGAAGGGACCTTAAGAGAGCAACTCCTTCATTTTATAGACCAAGGAACTTAAGCTGAAGAGGTTAGGTGGGTAGTCTGTTGTCTGAATAGCCAGTTAGCACAAGTGTTAGTGCAAACAAGTAGGGCCAGAATCTGCAATTGAATGCAGGTCTTCTGAATCCTGATTCCGCAATTTTTCCACTTATCCTATGTGGCCACTGGATGTTTCAGGATCATCTTTGTGGAAAAAACGTTTCTCAAGATGTTTTAAAAAATCAATTAGAAATTAATTTAATGAAGGTTAAAATTAAAGGTGTCTTAATGACTTACTGAATTTATTAAAATAATACCCTTAGGAGAGCCTCAGGGAACACTCAAATTAAAAGTATTTTGAACCCTATAAACAGCCACATTTTAATTACTATGTGAAGGTGGTTTCTCCACCAGTCCCAATAGTCAGTAAACTTGGGCTGGGTCAGAGCATTGTCAACACAAGGAGCCTAAAACATCGGCCTTGGACTGTGTCTGTGTCGGGAGCGCAGAACAGATGTGCTGATGTTCATGATACCTCCTTGGAGTTCCTTCAGAACCTGAGACTGCACTTTTGTTCAGAAAAACAGAAATGGCTCTGAATGCTGAGTTCATGTTACATTTGCAATGAAAGAGTGGGTGCTTAAAAAACCACCCCCTCATCTAAACCCATCTCTATTCAGTCCAGCTAATTATAAACTCTGTTTTGGCAATGGACTGAGGTCTCCCCTCTTACTGCATACAGGGATGATCTTGAATTGAAATCTGTAAAATATGAATTCACCTTTTTCTGAAACTTAACTATTTGACCCTGAACAAGTCATTTCGCATCTCAAGATTTAAGTTTCTTATGGGATGATAGATGATAATAGCATCTACTTCACAGGTTGTTGTGAGGAAGACAAGAGATAACATATATATGGCACTTTGTAAACTATTAAACCTTAAATGCTAGCTATCATCATCAATATCATTCTCATCCTCATCTTCATCTTCATCATTATGTATTAAAATTTTGCCAAAGAGGGTGGAGCAATGAATAAATAAAGCTGTCTCAGAGTAAGGAAGATCTGGGTTCAAAGAGTATTTCTTCCCTCTCTCTAACACTTCTCAAGCTCCTAATTTCTTTATATTTCTTTACCTCATCTTATTGCAATACTAACTCTACATGCACCAATGATCCCATTCCATCTTGTCTTTTCCTGCAGATTACTCCTCTGCCATTGTCCGTTGTTGCCCTTATGTTATTCAGCCATGTCCTACTTTTCATGACCCTATTTGGGGTTTTCTTGGCAAAAATACTGGAGTAGTTTGCCATTTCCTTCTCCAGCTCATTTTACAGATGAGGAAACTGAGGTAAACAAGGTTAAGAGATTTCCCAGAGTTGCCCAGCTAATTGTTGTTGTTGTTTGCTCTTCATTCTCCAAGAGGACCATGACATCAGAAAGGTGGTGCCATGGCATGCAAGTGAGTTATATTTAAGTGAGAGTGGGTTGTGCGAAGTCAGCAGCTTCACTTTCTCCTCCAGTACCATCTGACACACCTAGAAAAATAGGTTCTCCTCCAATCTCCTCAAATGCTCCTTTTCACTCTTCTTTGCTGGATCTTTATCCTTGCCCATTAAATGTGGCCTCCCCCAAGGCTCTATTTTGGACTTCCTTCTGTCTATGAACTATTTTGCTTGAGTTGCTCATCAATTCCTATGGTTTTAATGATAGTGTCTATGCAGATGACTTTTGGGTCTATTTGTCTGGTCTTAATCTCTCACTTGGCTTCCAGTCTCACATCTCCAACTACTTATTAGACATCTCAAACTGAATGACCTATAGACACCTTAAACTCAATATATCCCAATCTGAACTCATGAAAAATTCCACCTTTTGCAAGAAGCCTTTTCCAATTTCCCTTGATGCTAGTACCTTCCCTCTATTGATTATTTCCAATTTGTCATGTATATATTTTGTTTGAACATAGTTGTTTGCATTTTATCTCATTAGATTATGAGTTTCTTAAGATAGACACTTCTAATTACCCTTCTAGTTCTTAGTACAGCGCCTGACACATAACAGATGCTTAGAAAAAGTTACTTGACTTGAGGAGATTCAGGTCAATTTCAATGAATTTGTGATGGAGAGTACCATCTCCATCTAGACAGAAGACTATGGAGATTGAATGTGGATCACAACAGAGCATTTATTTTCATCTTTTTTGTTGTTGTTGTTTGTTTGTTTTTTTCTTTCTCATTTTTCCCCCTTTTGGTCTGATTTTTCATATGCAGCATGATAAATATGGAAACATATTTAGAAGAATTGCATGTGTTTGACCTATATTGGATTACTTGCTGTCCAGAGAGGAGAAGGAAATTAGAGGGAGGAAAATTTGGAACACAAGATTTTGCAAAGGTGAAGGTTGAAAACTATCTTTGCATATATTTTGAAAATAAAAAACTATTATTTTAAAAAAGAAAAAGAATATAAAAATAAATAAATTGTTAAGTTTTTTAGGCAAAAAAAATTACTTGACTAAAAATTTCTTCTAGTAGGATTGTCATGGGGACCAAATGAGATAATGTATATAAAGTACTTTGTAAAGTTTAAAATAATCTTTAAAAAAGATATCTTCATTATTATAATTACTTATTTAATTACAATGATCAAAGTTTAAAAGCTGCGAAAGAATTTTTCTTCGCAAATTGATCTGCATCTTATTACCTTCAGATGATCAGGATTGTTCTGATCGCAATGATGGGGCCAGACATGAATATTTGATAATACATGATAGCAGTATTAAGAAGAAAGAAGAGGGGGAAGAGGAAAAGGAGGAGAAAAATAATTAACATTTATATAGTACTGTAAGGTTTTAAAGCACTTTATAATACATCAGAAAGATTCTCATCTGAAATTGTCAGGGAAGTAACAGTTAAAAAGAGAATAAGAACGAGGATAAAACAGACTCCTATGAAGGAATGTTCAGAGTCCCTTTCCTCCCACCCAGATTCACTTTTGCAATCTATAATCCAATTTTCTGTCTGCTACGTGATGCATTCCTTTTTTCCTCAACTGGCAAAAGGGAGTGATTTGTTAGACTATTTCACAGAAAGAAAGATAGTAGAATAAGCAGACCCTGATACCTCTTCCTCAATTTGACAAGCTGCCCAAGCTCCTCCTACTGATTCTCAGCAGTCATTTGGCAGAACTGAAAAAGACCTTTGGAAGTGGACATTTCTCTGTCTCTCTCTGCCTCTCCATCTCTGTCTCTCCGTCTCTCTGTCTTTCTCCTCTCCCGATCTCTGTCTCTCTGCCTCTGTGTTTTTCTCTGTCTCTGTCTCTTCATCTGTATATCTCTCTTCTTCCTTTCCTTCCTTCCTCCCTCCCTCTCTCTTCCTCTTCCCTTTCCTTCTCTCCTTCTCTTCTCTTTCCTTCTCTTTCTCTCTCTCTCTCTCTCTCTCTCTCTCTCTCTTTCTTTCTCTCTTTTTTTCACATACACACACACACACACACATTTAGAGGTGGAAAGGAAGAGATTAAAAGTGATCCAGTCTAACCTGATTTTATAGATGAAAAAACTGAGTCCATGGAGAAGTTAAATAATTTGCCCAAAGTCAAACAGTTATTAAGTGGTAGATCTGAGATTTGACTGTAGACTATTCAACTCCAAATTTAGCACTCTTTCCTCTGTACTGCAATGTCTCCAAGGGACAAATAGGATCAATCAATCAGTCAATAAGCATTTATTAAGAAGCTACTATAAGCTATCACTAGCTGGTTCAGTGGTATCGAGTCTAGCTTCAGACACTTACTAGCTGTGTGAACCTAAACAAGTAATTTAACCCTGTTTGCCTCAGGTTCCTCATCTGTAAAATGAGCCAGAGGAGGAATAGCAAACCATTCCAATATTTCTGCCAAGAAAGCTCCAATTAGGGTCATGAAGAGTTGGACACAATTGACACAAGTGAACCACAAACAACCACACAAATATGTTAAGCATCCTGCCAGGTGCTGAGGATACAGAGACAAAAATCAGAATAGAGCCTGCCATTCTCTGAAGAATAATTTTTGGAGGGATACCAAGAGGCAGGAGGATATCACAAACTATTAGAGTTAAAAGAGATATTAAAGCTCTTCCAATCCAGTTCTTAATTTGAGGTTCTAGGGGATCCATAGATTATAGATTTCAGGGGTTTTAAACTCTTGATGGGAAAATAAATAGTATCTTTGTTTTCATTAATTTTTGGTTTCTTTTGTAATCCTTTTATTTTATTTTATTCATTTAAAACTATTATTATGAGAAAGAAATATGCATTTATTAAGCATCTATTATGTGTCAAGCATTCTTCTATACTCTTTCAAATATTTGACCTTCATGACAATCTGGGAAGTAAGTACTATTATTATCCTCATTTTATGGTTGTGGAAACTGAGGCAGACAGAAGTTAATTGACTTGCTAGCTATGGGTCACATAGCTAACAAGCTGAGTTTAAATTCAGGTTTTCTTCCAGGACCGGTCCTCCATTCACTGCTTACCAGCTACTTCTAAGGGGACCCAGAGGTTTTCCTAGACTGCCAAAAGGGTCCAGACTGACACAAAAAAAGTTAAGAACCTCTGTTCTAGTTCCACATCTTCTCTTAATAGATTTCCCTAGAAGCAGCTAGGTAGTGTGGTGGCTAGATAGCACTGAGCCTGTAATCAGGAGAACATGAGTTCAAATTCAGTCTCAGAGACTTATCTGCTAGATGATCCTGGGCTCTAATCCTTAAACTCTTTCTATCTCAGTTTTATCATCTATAAAATAGGGACAAAAATAGCACTTCCTTTTCAGAGTTATTGTGAAGATGAAATGAGATAATATTTATAAAGCAAAATGCCTGGCACATAGTAGGTGCTTAATATATGCTTGGTTTCCTTCTTTATCACATGTATAAATTATAAGAAAAAGCAAAACTATTTTTTTAAGATACAAGGAACTGAAAGCACATATAAATGCATATACATAATACATATACATACACATATATACAATATATGTACAAATATACACATATCTGTGTGTACATATATACCTATATAGCTCTAATAATACATATATGCAGAAAATAGAAAATCTACATGCATGTTTATGTATTTATGTTTATTCAAACTAGCTTCCTAAAGACTAATCTTTAGAATGTTTTTCTTTAAACGTAACACAGTGTGTTTATCTTCTCTAACGGTATGATAATGAATGATAAAGCTCCTTTATTATTGTTTCACAATGGGTCAGCCCAAGGCCAATATATATAAAGGGGTTTCCTTTCCCTGGACATAGCATGAAGCTTAAAGCCAGTCCTGGAATCAACACCATCATTGTGACGACTTACAGGACCCCAGGAGCACATCACAGAAATTCAGAGAAATATCAAGGCATGAGTCATTGAGCAGTAGGAAATGCACTGAAAGAATTTGGAGAATTACACTAACACATAATTGTGTTATCAGAGGAACTGCAGGATTTAAATGATGTGCAAAAGATTTGGTCGCTGAAAATGGGCTCCCTGGCAGGTAGTGCTGATGACTAGTCAAGAAAAAGGTTCTGGATAAAATCAGCCAGGGCCCAGTTACTATTCTCCACATTGTCTGTCTAATGTAATGTGGAATAAACACTAGACTGGGGTGAGAATATGTGAGAATGAGAGCTGAGGCATTTTTGTAACTTTGAGGAACATTTCTTAATTGCTAAGAATGTGATGGCCCATGGATGTCACTGGGATGCAAAACCAGTCAGTGCTATACTTCCTTGCTATGTGTGTATTGGAGCCAGCTGGATCTGCTTCCCAAAAACTGATTGTTAAGTTCTCAGTAAGAGCATTTAGACCTTGAAATCAGTAAATGCTACAAATTTGAGCTTGAACTATTGTTTTGTTGGTCTATGGTCCATGGAAATTACTGAGATGCACAACTAGTGAGTATTTCTTTGCTACTTGTGTACTGGAGCCAGCTGGACTTGTTTCCCAAGAACTGATTGTTAAATTTGCAGTGAAATCAGTAAATACTACAAATCTGGATTTGAACTATCGTTTTTCTGGTTATCTAGACTTAAGAAAGTGATGGAGAAAACGTTGAAATGTTAAAAGTGTGTTACAAATACTTTTGTGTGTGTGTGTGTGTGTGTGTGTGTGTGTGTGAACTACTTATTAAACATTTAACAGAACAGCTTTTGTGCTCATTGATCGTTTATTCTGTTCAGGTCCAAAATCCATCTGTCCTGAAAAAAAGTCCCAAACCCCTAGAATTGGAGAGAAAAGAAGAGTTTAACCTAACAGTTATTTAAGTAATTAGCATATAATGTGTAGTTGGGGTAGATAAAAACAAAGAAACAAGAAGCTGAGGGATCCTATTCCCTCTGTAGAGATAGATATGATTTCTATTTCCTTACAATCTGGGAGTCTTGGAATAGTTAGATTAACTACACATGGCAAATAGATCACAGAGTTATAGCTAAAAAGTCTTTTTTCATCTGATCAAGACCAACCCCCTTCATTTTATAGCTAAAAAAACTGAGACCCAAAAGTCTCATATCACACAGGTAGAAAATGCGAGAGCTGATACTCAAATCCAGATCCTCTGCCTTCCAACCTCTCTGAGATGTAGAATCCAAATAGTCCTGTAAGAAATGAGAAATTTCAGGCTGTAGAAGGGACTTGGGGAAGCTGATTAGGGCTCTTTCCTTCTGTGGGTAATTGAACCTCAGGCTATAATTAGGATAAAATGTAAGAGCAACAATAAAAGTTTAAATGTCCTAACTAGTGAGTACTAGATAAACATTTCTCCTTCTCCAAGTACTGCAAGCTAGGGCAGTACAGAAAGCAAGGGCGTTCCCCCTTACCTTACCAGGCCCTGGATTTCACCTCACATACTTTATTTTCCGAAACACTAGCCAAAGTCATTAAACTTTTTTGAATGTAAACTTAAGTAAGGCTTAGCATTCATCCACTTTATCAAAGGCTTTGAACAGAGTCAGAAAACTTTCTTTAAAAAAAAAAATGTTTAAGAAGAAAAAATATAGAAGTTTGATTCTAGACACAATATGAAATCTGAGATGTAGTTTTTTTTTTTTTGTTTTTTTCTTTTCTTTTTCTTTTTTTCTCCTTATTGCTACCCATATTTTAGGAACATTGCAAACATGCCAGCCTTATTGCATTCATCCAAAGCAGAGTTTCATCTGCATCTGAACAGCAGTCCAAGGACTCTATCAGGAGACCTGGGTATCATTTCTTTCTATCTTCAAAGCATTTTCCAATCAGTGCAGGGTCTCTGGACAAGATTACATTGCTGAGTGATAAAAGAGTTGCACTGAGGACATAGTTAACAAGGTTGAGTAGTTCAAAGAAATTTCTTATGTGTCTCAGGCTGAGGTACAGACCATGTGACTTCCTGGAACTCCTCCTCTCCCTCACTTCAAAGGAGGTTTCTTAAGTAAAGACCTTAAAATGGGACGATGCCCAGCATATTTCTTCGACAGTAAAATTGATTTTTTAAAACCTCAAACATTGGGTAATTTACAAAAATTGGATAATTTACCAAATATTTATGAGTACAAATATACAAAAAGATGAATACACATCTCTCTTTCAAAATAGAAAATGTTTTAATTACCCAATGGTTTAATTACATAAAAGTATAGTATGCTATCATTCTACTTAACTTTTTGCTCTAAAATGCAGAATTACTAAGATGTATGTAGAACTATCTTACTATTCACACTGGAAAATCAAACAAGATAAAAATCCCTTACTGTTTTGATTCAGACATGTATTTGGATAGACAGTCCAATGAGTCAGTCAACTAGTATTAAATGACATCAGTTATCTTGGTCAGGTGCTACAAATAGGGACAAAAATGGGAGACTGGGCTAGATCAAATCTGGTCAGTTTCACAGTGGTTCTTTCAGGCGTTGTAAATTCCTCTATCCATCTCTCCTCCACAAAAACTCATGTTTTTAGCATCAATATTTTCCTAGAAATCCTACACAACTGCACATCATGCAACAACACCATCTCAGAAAAATAAAAATCTCAAGAAGACAATGGAAAGATATGTGATGAATCTCACACAGAATCATAAATGGAACGAGGAGGCATATTAGAGTTTATCTAATTCAAATCTCACTTTACAGATGAGAAAACCGAGGCCAGAGGAAATGAAGAGATTTGCTTGAAGGTCTCATTTTGAGTAAGTAGCAGCAACCAGATATGACTCTCCCATTCAGTAATAATGATGACCTGTTGTGCTTGAGAAATGACATTAACTATATCACCAGTAACATCACTAGAAGATCTCTAAGATCATTTCAAGATTTAAATTCTATGATTCTATTATTTTATGATCCTGTACATTTCTGAGAAAGGGTTTTCTTGGCAGAGATACTGGAGTGATTCGCCATTTTCTGCTCTGGTTCATTTTATAGATGAGAAAACTGAGGCAAGCAGAATTAAGGGACTTTCCCAGGATCACACAGCCAGTAAGTGTCTGAGGCCAGAATTGAACTCAGGTGTTCCTGATGCAAGCTTGGTGCTCTTATTCATTTAGCTGCCCTGGAGTCAAGTGTACAAAGACTATAAGGGCACTTGGGAATATTGAACTTTAAACTGGTTTTTTTTATTTGATCCTGGAGGTGGCAGGAGGTCACTGAGGTTGACTGAATGGGAGGGGAAAGGGAGGGTGACATGATCACACTTATGCTTTAGGAAGATCAATTTGTCAGCTGAATGGAAGATGGATTGGAGAGGGGAAGCAGCAGGCTGCTGCAGGAGCCCAGGTTGAAGGTCCTCAATGGTGGTTCTCAGAGAAGATGGTGTTATAAAAGTAGAATCAATAGAATCTAGCAACTAATTAGAGATATGACATGAGAGAGAGAGTGGAGAATGGAGGACACCAAGGAAGCTTGGGTAGCTCCCAAAGAATGGATCCCTCAGATTTTAGAACAAAAAGGGACCTGGGTGATACAATTTTCCTCTAGAGGCAGAACCCGTCGGTTAAAAACAAAAACAAAAAACAAAAAACTTTGACAGAATTCTCATGGTTAAAGCCTCTAAGATTATTATTTTTAGTATATATTAATAAGCTATAGAAAATTCATTTAAAAAACCGAAGTCAGAGTGTTTCAGGTACCTCGCAGTTTAAGAAATCGTGATCAAGTCTATCCCTTCACTGTGAAAACTGTAACGCAATAAAATAATGATGTTTGTTGGTGCTAGCTAGCATTTATGAAGTGACTTCTATGTCCCAGGCACTGTGCTAAATGCAAATATTATCACACTGGATCCTAGCAATAATCTTGGGAGACAGGTGCTGTAAGAAAACTGAGTTATGTGACTTTTCCAGAGACACACACTTAATAAATGTCTGAGGCTGGATTTGAACTTGGGTATTCTTGACTCTAAACCCAATGCTGTATGTACTTAACTATAATTTTCATTCACTTATAACATTATTATCTGCTGCTTCTAGAAGTTATTTGACAAGACAAATAATGGTGTTCTTCCCTCTTAGTTTTAGAGGAGATATAGGAGATAAGTTAACAAATAAGATCCATCCTAAAATTTATGCAGAAACAAAAATTCATCCTGGAAAGAAGAGGCTACCATTTTGTGATAACATAGTTCCCAATTCTATGTCCCAATATTATCATTATTGATAGGTATTTACTGAACATATTGCTAAGTACTGAGGATACTAAGAGATACAAGAGTCTCTACAGGGATTTAGAAGCTTTTTGAACCAATAGTTAAGGAATGTTGGAGCTAGAAGACCCTGTCATGTTACAGAGAAGAAAATGGAATCTCGGAAAAAATATAGTAATTTCTCCAAGCACCTAGCTAGGCAGTGGCAGGCCCAGGAACTGGAAAGAATCCAGGTCTAACAATTTCTAGGCCCATGTTTTTTATGGAATGGATAAAGGAGAAATAATATGCTCTGAGAATAAGAAGATGAGCTATAATACATAGGTTTAGAGCTGAAGGGACTTTAAAAGCCATGAAATCCTACCTTTTATTTTATTTTTTTTAATTTAAAAAGTTTTTTTATTATTTTCAAGTTGGATTTATACCAGGAATGCAGTATCAATTTGACATCAGGAATATAATTTAATATTATCTATAAATAATATAAATAGATTATTTATATTAATAACAAGCACATTGGAAATCATGATTGTATCAGTAGATAGAAAGTCTTTGAAAAAATACTTGTATTTAAAAAACTAAATAGCGAAATAGATGATTCCTTTATATAGTAAAAAGGGTCTATCTAAAATAAAGAGTATTAATTGTAATGAAGAAATGGTAGAGAACTTTCTAGTAGACCTAGAGAAAAGCAAGAATTCCCATTGCTACCATCTTTATTTCATATAGTTCTAGAAATTTAAACTATACAAATGGTATGAAAAAGGAAATGAGAAAATAAGGATAGGTAAAAATGAAACAAAATTACAATGATTTTGGTGATGATATAATTATTTGCTTTTGGAACTCTTAATAGGCAAGTTGAAAAGAAGAATAATTCTATAGCCTTCCCAATAGGAGAAAATAATAATCAAAGTAACTACAGAATGTGTTAAAAATGTGAGAATCCACTTACCAAAGCACATATGGGAATTATGCAAAATGCTTTACCCAGAAATTTTCCCATAGAGAAATATTACACAAACGAATGTCTAGATTTTAGGCCATTACAGACCACCAAAAATCTACATTATTAATTGTTTCACTCATGTTCAATTCTTTAAGACCCCATTTACAGTTTTTTTGCCAAAGATACTGGAGTAATTTGCCATTTCCTTCTCTGGCTCAATTTTACAGATGAGAACATTGAAGCACATTGCTATTTCTTATTTCCAAGATAAGAAACTGAGGTTTGGACTTGTTCTTGGTCACCAGCTGGCACGTGTCCAAGGTAAGAGGTGAACTCCTCTTCTTGAATACACACTCCTGCCTCCTACCCTTTCTCTTGCATCCCTCTCCCTATCTCATCCAGACTGGATGCTCAGCCCCCTTAGCTTCCTAGTTACTCTGGCTTCCTTCTGTAGACCTTTCCTGGTCCTCCCAGTGGGTAAGGCTTGTCCCTTTCAGATTACCTTCCTACACTCAGAAGGTCCCAGGTGCCTGTTATTTCCTCCATTAAAAATGTACATTCCCCGAGGGCAGGAACTGTGCAGTTCTTTGTTTGGTTTTTAACTGTTCTTTCTATGTCCCCAGTATTTTGGCACAGTGCATTGCGTATCATAAATTCTTGTTGACTGACTGACTGAACCCAGCCCTTCCTGACTCCAGTCCAAGCCTCTGACCACCATGACACCTCTCATTTGTACTATGCATATCTTGGAATCACATGGCATTTGTTCTAATTAATCCTGGAATCGGATGATCCCATATATGCTCTGCATTTTCTGAGTAACCTTGAACAAATTGTTTCTACAACTACAACTACAACTACAACTCTGTGAGTTTCAGTTTCCTTCTCTGTAAAAATAAAGGAATTGGACAAAATCTCTGCGGTCTCAATTAGCTCCAATTCTATGATTCCCATATTCCTAAGATTTGAGTTGGTACATTTCTTCAAATTAATCATGTTAAAAGACTCAGAGAGAAAATCAAAACCCTGTTAGAAGTTGTAAGTCAGGCAGATCAAGGGGCACCAGCAAAATCAGATGCTAGAGATGTTGTTTCATTTAGAAAGAATGTAGGACTCTTCTGATCTTGGCAAACATTTACCTTTTCATCCATGCAGAGTTTTTCAAAATTTTGTTTTAGAGCATTAATACCAACCTTCAATATAGTTTTTATTTATTTACATGGAGTTGTTGTTGTTCAAATTTTGTTTAGTTTATATGTCATTTTTTCCTTTTCTGGTCTCCATGAGTAAGATCTGCACTTAAATTGGTTTTATAGTTTGGGAATGGGATGGGTTAATGAGAGCAGAATATACGGAGAGAATGAGGAATTCTTAAAAACAGATCTCTCAAAGCCTAACACAGCACTCTATAAACCTGTTTGGTGAACTGAACTGAAACATAAATTTTTCTCTGAAAACTTGTCTTATGCATCCTTTTAAAAACAATATTGATTTTGAAGTTGAAGATTTGGGCTATTCTTGAATATTATCTAAAGGCAAAGACAGGAGAATATGACAACTTCAGAAGTTTTGGGGGATGAAATCATAAATTTAGATTTGGAAGACACCTTAGGGGTTATCTAATAATCTAACCCCTCATTTTATAGATAAAGAAACAAGTTTAAGTGACTTACTCAAAGTTATGTGATTATTCATAAGTAGCTAAGGAAGGATTCAAATTGTGGATTTTTTACTTCAAATCCATGAATTAGTCCAATATATTACAATTACAATTTACAAAGTTGTCCATTTTGACTTTCACAATGTTTTCTATTTCTTTGGTCATAAATTCCTCTCTTCTCCAAAAATCTGATAAGTAAATTATCTCTTGCTCTCCTAATTTGTTTATGGTATTAGCCTTTATGCCCAAATCATGTACCCATTTTGACCCTATTCTCTGCTGAGTTTCTGACATATTATTTCCCAGTTTTCCTAGGATTTTTTTTTGTCTTATCCCAGAAGCTGGAGTTTAGGGTTTCATCATATATTAGATTACTATAGGCTTGCTTGTTGTGTGGTGTGTGTCTAACCTATTCCACTGGTCTACCATTCTATTCCAGCACAGATCTCAAATTGTAGTGCTAAAAGAGACTTTACCTAATCCTAATCCTCCTGTTTTGCAGATGAGGGAACTGAGGCCACAAAGAACATGTGCTTCCCATTTAATTGCCCATGGATTATGTATCCAATTTTAGACATGTTTAAACATCCTGTGCCACGTTTTCTTACTAATTCATGGATTTTCACACTTTGGAGGGGGGGCATACTAACACATGGCTGGTTATTCCTTTCCTGATTTTGCTTCTTCACATATTTCCTTGACATATTAAATTTACTTATGTCTTATTCTCAAATTTACCAAGATCACTTGGAATTCTGAACTTAATGCCAGCTCAAAATCAATTCAATCCAACAAGCATTTTTAAAGTTATCTCTGAAGGTACCATATTAGCTGTTAGATGAGGTACAGAGATGGAAAAAAAACTGAAATAATAGTCCCTGCCCTTAAGGAATTTATATTCTATAAGAGAGTGGTGACATATACACAAGTAAGTTAATGCCAGGTTGTCTACTGATAGGGGTAAAGGTGAGATCCAGACAAAGCACTTTAGTAAAGTTGAGAAGAGAGTTCATGCTTCTGGGGGATAAAGGGGTTGGTGGGTAGGTGAAGAATGACCTAGAAAGACAGTAAAAAGGTAATTTCTGAGTTGGACCTAAAAAGAAGAAATTCTGAAAAACAAATGAAGAAAATACAGTTTGGGCCGAGAGGTGACATCAGATGCCAGACAGAGATTCAGAAATATTAGTAACTCAGTCCAGCAGAAATGAAGAATACATGAAGGGGAAAAAATGTGAAATAAGGCCGGAAAGATAAGTTGAAAGCAAATCATAGCAGTCTAAAGAATTTGTACTTTATCCTAGAATAAACCACTAGAGATGGGTTTTGAGCAAAAAAGCAATATGGGCAGATCTATGCCTTGGGTTAGGGGACAGGGACTGTGTCCATGATTTCATTAGCACAAGGAACTCAACATGCCTAGATAAAATTGATTCTGTCTTTCAGCTCCTTCCACATTTCTGAACTTCCTTATTATTTTTATTATTTCTTATTAATGTCCAGGGCATTATGAGCCTCTCATCACCTGGGTTTACAGCCTCAGCTCATTATTCACATTTACCCCATCTATCCAATCCATTGGCTTTTAATTTTTATTTATTTATTTATTTTGGTGAGGCGTTGGGGCTAAGTAATTTGCACAGCTAGTAAGTATTAAGTGTCTGAGGCTGCATTTGAACTCAGATCCTCCTGATTCCAGGGCCGGTGCCCTATCACTATGTCATTTAGCTGCCCCCAGTCCATTGTCAAATCATACTTCTACTTTCATGACACATGCATCCCCTTCTTACTCACAAAGTGAGTACTTCCTTAGCTTCCTTAGCTCAAGTCACCTCTCTCCCAGACTATTGCAATAGCCTTCAAATTAGTCTCCCTGCCTTAAGCCTCTCTCCACTCCAATTCATCCTCAGCTACCAAAGTGATTTTTCTAAAGTTCACTCACGCCTTCCTATCCTTCTAATCTTTTTGCCCTTTGTTGTTCTCCCCACACTATGATCTAGACAGAATGACTTCTTGTTTCCCAAACACGACAACCTATATCTGATGTTGGTGTCTTTGTATCAGCTGTTCCAACATAGCTGTTAAGCTCTTCCTCCTCATCTATATCTCTTCCTTTTCCCGACTTCCTTTAAGATTCAGCTCAGATCCCATCTTCTGCAGGAGACCTTCCTTAGTATCCTACCTGCTAGTGCCTTCTCCTTTCAGTCAGTCGGGCAACTAGAAGCACTCACCATGTGCCAGACAGTGTGCAAAGAGAGGTAAAAATCGGTCTCTGTTGTCAAGGAGCTCATAATCTAATGGGGAAGACGACATGCAGACAATCAAATGTAGACAAAACATAGACAGCATCAATTGGGAGTAATCTTAGAAGGAAAGCACTAAGGTGAAGGGAGACCTTCTATCCCAGACTAGAAGGAAACCAGGGAAAGTAGGAGGTAGAAATGAGGGCATAGAGTGCCCCAGGCATGGAGGACAGTCAGGGAAAATGCTTGGATTTGGGAGATGGAGGACCACAAGAAGATGGTGTCAACAGATCACAGAGAAAATGGATGGAAAGAGTGTGTAAGAAGACTGGAAAAAGAGGAAAGGTCCAGGATATGAAGAGCTTTAAACATCAAAGGATTTTACATCTGATCCTGTAGGTAACAGGGAGCCTTTGGGGTTGATTTCATTGGAAGGTTGTATGCGACATGGTGAGACCCGCATTGTAGGAGGATTATTTTGATAGCCCAGTATAGGATGCACTGCAGAAGGGAAAGACTTGTGGCAGATAGACCAACCATCAGGTTATTGCAATAGTCCAGATGCAAGGTGATGAGGAGTTGGATGGTGATGGGAGCAGTGTCCAAAGAGGGAAGGGGGTTGTATATGAGAGATGTTATGCTGTAGAATCAAAATTGGTTGTGGAGGTGTGAGAAAGAAAGACACTCAGGTCGTCAGCCTGAGTGACTGGGGAGATGGTGGTACCCTGTACAATAGTAGAGAAGACAGGAAGAGAAGATGGTTGGTGTTGCGGACTGGGGTGGTGGGGTGGAGGGAGAGAGATTGCCTTCCATTTATTCTGCTTACATTTTGAATGTACCTAGAAATCTGCATGTTCTCTTTCTATTAGAATGTGAGTTTTTAGAGAACAAGAAGTATTTTTGATCTTTATTGTCTTTCAGTCAGTCCTCAAGTTTTATTAAGTGCTTACTAGATAGCAGATATTGTGCTAAGCATGGAAAATACATATTCAAGTAGAAATAAAGATGGTTCCTGCCCTCAAAGACCTGACATTTTAATGGAGGGAGATAACAAAAAAAGAAAGCTAAAAAGAAAAGAAGGGGAAGAGAGAAAGACCATAAGGAATTTCCCTGGAGGAAGGTGCTGTTTGGGAGGGATAACCCTGAGCCTGAGTGTCTTCCTTTAAATGAAGGTTCTGGGAGGAGCCATCCAGTAAGAGGTAAGGACTGAAGGGACAGAGGGTATTTATAATGTGTGAATTCAAGGTTGGGGGTGAACTTCCAGGATGAAGGGGTTTCTGGGACATGGTAGAGAAAGTCACATAGTAAGTGCTTAATAAATTCTTTTAATTGGTTGACTTCTTCCACCACAGAAATCACATAAGATGGAAAAGACTCCTGTATAATTTAGAAAAATATATCATCTCTCCTGTAGTCCATAGCACCCATTATTTTCTTCTTGGACATAAGGACAACTTTGTAGGAAGTACTGAACAGAACATTTACCTTAAACCTTCCTGTCTGAATAATTCACATAGTCCATCTAAACAAGCACATGACTCTTGCAGGCAAGGAATTATGCAGGAGACTAATACTGAAAAGGGGAGAGAAGTCTCTTCCATCTCCACCTCCTCCCCTTACAGCAAACCCTGGAAAAAAGTACCAACAAAAGAACAGGATAAATTCAAATTACTCCTTTTCTGGCCCACAGAAGGGATGGATCTTCCTAGCTAGAGGCCACCTACTTATTCTTTGTTACCAATCATTTTTGTTGTATCCATGTTCATTGCACACAGTTCCTTTTGTTATCTTAGCAAAGCAAATATTGCTCAGCAAGGAGCCAAGGCCTGAATTCAGTTGCATGGGAGATGCTCCAGTCCAGTAAATCAAGGATTCCCTTGATCACCCCACTCTATATTTATCCAGTAATTTTTTGGGTGGAAGCAATAATATTTGGGGGGGGTCAGGAAAGGTCTTTTAAAATAGATAGTATTTGAGGTAAACATTAAAAGCAAATGAGGGTTACAGAGAAAAAGATGGTATAGCTAGGTGGCACAGAATGCTGTGTTTAGAATCAGGAAGACCTGAATTCAAATCTAACCTCAAACACTAGGTATGTGACTTTGAGTAAATCATTTAACCCCTATTACTTCAGTTTCTCAGCTATAAAATGGGGACATACTGAGGAAGGAAATGGTAAACCACTCCAGTTTTCTGAATTAAGCCTCTGAATTAATAAGGTTTCACTCTACAAGGAGTTCTTCACACATGAGATTGGATTTTTTGCATATGCATTTACCCACATTTAACTAATTATATCCATTAGATACTCAAATGCTGGCACATTTCCTGAGAGGTCAGCCTCATTACTACAAAATCACATATCAAATAAAATTTCTAAAAATGGCTATTGTTCTTCTCCATTCTGGAATAGGACCTGTATCATCATAAGGGTGAGTGAATTGGATTTGAATGAATCAGAGCTGCATAAAGGCATCAGCTTTAATTTCTCCTCCAACAGTCCAGTGGCAAGACAAAGGTCAAGATGACTGGCAATGGCCCAGCATGCAGTAGGTGATCTTGGCCTTTGTAAATTAAATATTTTCTAGATAATATTGCCAGAGGCCATATTCATTCAATGACTAAGAACTAGGTAAAAATTAAGATAAAAAATGGCCCAATTTACCATTCCAAAGATATCTGTTTTGGAGCGGAAGACCCTCAGAGTTTCTGGCCTGAACAGAAAAAAAATTGGCTATCAAAGAGAAGAAAATGATGCTAGAAGATAATTTCAGTTCTTTATCATAAAGACTCATGGCTAAGATGGAAAGACTTTTGTGAATTCATGATGAAACATAGTTCTATGGGAGTCACAGTTCAAAACAAATTATTGGGGCTTTTTGAAATTATGAAGCAATATTACAGTAAAGTGTTAAAAGGATAAAAAAATTCTGTGGGATGAAAGGTTGTTTCATACATCTGAAAGAAAATTATGTCTTGTGCATGAAGCTACTAGTACAGGTGAGAAAGCATTTCAAGAAAGCAGAAATTTTCTGTTTTAAAAAACAGCAGAACAACCAACGAAGTCACCTCTGATATTTGGGAAATTTGCAATGAGAAAACAAGAGCAGCAAAACAGACATCTCTAGATCAATTTCTCAGAAATCAAGTGGTCTTAAGTTTCCTCAGAGGCACTTAGGAAAATTTCCCAGAAAAGTCCTTCTGAATTCCATGACTCAGATGAAAGTGTGTATTGACTTTGATCTGTTACCCAAAAAATAACTCAGTAATTAGGGCAAAAAATTTATAAGAAGTACAGCATACTAATACTAATCACATTAAATATCATTGAAAAGATAGCTAGTTACTAGGTGGTTTGTTTATTCTACCAATATAGACTTTAAGAACCTGGATACTCTGTAGGCATATAATTTATAGTTAAACATGTTATTCATGGACATTTCTACAAAAAGGTGGATAGTAAGCCCTTGTTCAATAATATAGACTTCCCACTACCACCATTATAATATTGTTTCCTTGGAAAAAAAATCAAATTCAATTTATAATATATCCTCTCATATCTAATAAATAGAATTATTGTTGATTCTGTCTCTAAAAGGTCTCTCCATTGCCACTGTCTTTTTAGGCCTTTTTAGGCAGACTATTGCAATAACCTTGTCATACATTTTCCCATGTCCACATTCCTCTGTTCAATCCATCATGTGTATTGTTGATAGGTTTACCTTCTCTGTCTATGTTGTTATTGCTCATATTATTCATATTAAAACTCTGCAGTGATTCCTTATTGTCTACCCAATCAAATTCTGATTTTCCCACCTATCTTTCTACATTTTCTACAATCTAATACAATCCTGTCTTTCAGGGTTTCAAACAAGCTTGTTTCATATTACTTTGCTTTATATATTTGATGGTCCAGCCCAACTGAAGCATATCTCCCATTATTTCCCATGACTGAATAAATCCATGCCTGCCCCACCTAGGTCACTTTTGTCCATATCCCCCCACATATTTGCTATAAGGAGTCCATTCAGCATATTGGAAGTCTTCCTCTTTCTCCTGACATCACACAGGTGCCAGTGGAGATTTGTGAGTTGTCTTGTTTTTCACAGTACAACCAGTCCATCTTCTTTACCATTTGTAATTTCCTTTCTTTGTAATAATTTATTAATTATATAGCGGTCTAGTGCTTTTCCATTACTCTTTGAGAGAAACTCAGTTTTAATTCTGAGGAGCCTATAGTATTCCATGACCCCTAGGTGCACAACAACTCTGTAGCATTATTGGTATTAAAAAAAACTTTAATAGGAGCAGGAAAGCAGCTTATTGGCACAGCAAAAAAGGTCTGCCTTTCTGGGATAGGAGGGGAGCTAGGTCCAAGAGCAGTAGGGGCTTGCAGTAAGGCTCCAAGCTTCAGGCAATCCACGAGTAAGGCTCCCATCTTATTGTATAAATCCCACCTGGTTATAGTATTTAATCTTTGTGATATAGAAAGAGTGGATCATTGAATTGGGTATGCAACTTGAAGAAAAAGAACAAATTTAAAAACCTCTAAATATCAAACTGGAAATCCTGAAAACCAAAGGAGACATAAATAAAATCAAAAGTAAGAAAATCATTGAACTAATAAATAAAACTAGAAGCTAGTTTTACCAAAAAAAAAACACAAAAAACCCCAAAATAGAAAAATAGTTGATTAGTTTGATTTAAAAAAAAGTAAAGAAGAAAATCAAATTACCAATATTAAAAATGAAAGGGGTGGATTTACCACCAATGAAAAAGAAATTAAAACAATTGTTAGGAGCTATTTTGTTCAATTATATTTCAAAAAATTTGAAAATCTAAATGAAATGGATGAATATCCACAAAATATAAATTACTCATATTAACAGAAGAAGAAATAAAATACTTAAATAACCCAATCTTAGGTAAAGAAATTGAACAAGCCATCAATGAACTTAAGAAAAAAATATTCTCAGAACCAGATGGATTCACAAGCAAATTCTACCAAATATTTAAAGAACAATTAATTCCAATATTATACAAACTAGTTGGAAAAATAGGCAATGAAGGAGTCTTATCAAATTCCCTTTATGATACAAATACGGTTCTGATACCTAAATCAGAAAGAGCCAAAACAGAGAAAGAAATTATAGATCAATTTCCCTAATAAATATTGGTGCAAACATTTTAAATGAAATATTAGCAAAGTTTTCAGACAAAGAAAGCTATCTGTAATCATGGAAAAAACACTCTAACTTAGAATTGATTAGAGAAATGCAAATTAAAACAACTCTGAAGAATCACCTCACATCTATCAGATTGGTTTATAAGACAAAAAAGGAAAATGATGGATGTTGGAAGTAATGTGGGAAAACTGGGACACCAATGCCCTGTTGCTGGAGGTGTGAAATGATTCAACCATTCTAGTGAGTAAATTGGAATTATGCCCAAAAGGCTTTACAAATGTGCATACTTTTTGGTGTAGGAATACCACTGCTAGGTCTATATTCCAAAGATATCCAAATAAAGGAGGATGGGGGGAAGAACTTATTTATACAAAAATATTTTATAGTAGTTCATTTTGTGGTGGCTAAGAATTAGACATCAAAGGAATGCCCAGCAATTAAAGAATGGCTAAACAAGATGGTATATAATTTTGATGGCATATTATTGTAGTATAAGAAATAACAAACAGGATTATTTCAGAAAAACCTGGAAAGATTTACACAAACTGATTTGGAGTGAAGTGAACAGAATAAGAAAAACGCTGTACAAAGTAACAGCAATATTGTTCAGTGAAGAATTGTGAATGACTTCGGTATTCTCAGCAAAACAATGATCCATAACAATCCCCAAGGACTAATGATGAAACATACCATCCGCCTCCAGACAAAGAACTGACATTGATTGAAAACAGACTGAAATATGCTATTTTTCACTTTCTTTCATTCTTTTTCTTTTACTCGTCTTCTTATGTAAAATGACTAATATGGAAATGTTTTGCATGATTTACTTAATCATTCACATGATTTTATATATATAACCTATATCTGATTGCTTATCATCTCAGGGAAGGGGGAGGGGATAGAGGAATGAATAGAATTTGGAATTCAAAACTTTAAGAAAAAAAGAACATGTTAAAACAATTTTTAGCATTAAAGATTTTTTATAATTTCCTGAAGTCAATCCAACCCTTTTTCCTCTTTCTGTTTAATGATGGACCCTATTTGTTTTCCATTTCTAACATCTATATAATAAATTTATACATATACACATGTATACATACATATATGCATATATATTGCATACATGTATTCATGTTCATATATAGACACATATGGATGAGCTCTACAGGTTGTCCATTATATTTTCAGGTCATAATCTAGACAATGAACATTCTTTATCCACTTTGCTTTTTCTATGTGGATGATTAGGATAAATTCTTCTGAATGAGTCTGGATCTTGTCTAGGAGACAATTTAATATAACCTGCACAATGGCATCCAAAAACAGAAGCATATAAAAGACCTCACCATTACCTCCTTTACAAAGGTTCTTTCTTGCAGTTGAGGTCAGTGTTGAATCACCTCCATGTCTATGACAAGGAAAATTGATAAACATGTCAGTGACCGTTGTCATTTAATAAAGTTGTAATTATTATGTTTTTTCATGGAAACTTGTATGATTTTAATATCTGCATTTTAAAATGGAACTTCACTAAAGCCAATGCTTTTTGTAGTCAACAGTCAGGATGAGATCTTGTACCTCTAGAATTTTCAATCAGTTGTATGATGGTGAAGATGTCATCCACTTTGAAATCTCACTTCCCTTTCTGATACTTTTAATAACCTTATTATTAATAATCCTTAATGGATGCATAAATTACTCTCAAAATCTTTTTTTATGTAGACGAAAGGACTTAGAGATTAGTAGATGTATTTTGGTTACTTTTTGAAGTATTAACAAGGTATGAAATTATTATTATTGTTATTGAAAAGGTTAAGCACTGTGATAGTCATTAAGCTATTCTGATTTCATAAAGTACATTTTCTACTGATTTCCACAGACCTGGCTTAGTAAAAGCGAATATTATTATTGCATGCACATTCACACACACAAAGATTAAACTTAGAGGATATTAATAAACAGTAAATACAATGTCCTCAAAGTTTAACTCAGCCATATCCTTAGCAATGGCTTGGATATAATACAATATGAGTGTTTAAAATTGCCCTGGGTGGAGGCCCTGACAGGAAGGAAGCATCGGATACTGCTGGAACACATCTCTGTTGGAGCAACAGCTAATGAGAAAGGTCATTAATGTGCTTTTCTCTCAAGCACACAGATTGTTTTGAAATGTGTTTTGAATCTTTCTTTTGTGATCCTTAGTTTAGAACCAGTCATTCAGGTTAACAAATAACTGTATTTGTAGAAACATTCATTCCTTTCCTTCCCCCCCTCCAATGGAGAGCTGAAAGTTTTTGCTTCAGCTCCTACCACTATTATGGTTAGAATGATGGGGAAGAGTATGAGTATTTCCTTTCTATTTATAGATGCTAGGGTTTCCTGAAATGAAATGAAATACCAATAATTTTCTTAGCAGGGATTTAACATTTTTACTTCCTTCTTGAAAATTCACTTCTACAGGTTTCAATTGGCTCATTAGCCAATGGCATTATCAATGTGTGAAATTCCTCGTGTTGGGGCTTTTGAGTGAACCTGTTTTCTAGCATTTGGGGAATGAAGGTGGGGAAGTCTCAGTCAGGACCAAATGGATGGCAGAAAATGTAGAGAACCTCAAAAACCATTTAGAGATTTTGGGTGCAGAGTCTGCTGACAGATCTAATCCACTTCCTTCAGGCTCCTCCCAGGAAGGATTGACTTTTATTTGGAACAGCAATTGCAGTAACAGCAGACTTTCTGCCACAAGACTGGCAGAAAGACAGAAAGAACTGGGTCAGGAAGAGAGAAGAGGAATTTATTGAAGATCTGAGCTTGTATTTTTGGTTTTCCCTATTGACTAGAAAGCTTTATATTCCCATATCTGTGGCACGTTCGACTGTGGGAGACCAGAGTTCTGAGAATAAACCTTTGGGAAAGGCAGGGTCCACCCTCTGGGGATAGGAGAACTAAAGAGAGGAAGGGGAGGGGGGAAAGGGAAAAGGGATGGGGCTGGTTGTCTTCCTGTGTTTGGATGACCTTTGCTTATGTTTAAGTGAATATCAAACTTGTTGTTGTTACATCAGAAGCAGAAAAGAGCCCAGAGTCAGTTGCATATTATTTGTTCATTGAGGGTCCCCACCTCTTCTGGAGGGACTGTAGTGATCGTAGTACCATGAACCATTAGATTTCTAAAACTTCCATTTTAAATCAGTTGCTTTAATAAATGTTATACCAAGGCAATAAGGTACAGCATCAAGAGAGCCCTAGACGTGTATCTAGCCAACACTTACAGATTGTGACCTTGGACAAATGACTTAGACTCTTTACAAATATAACTAGGGTGGAGTGACCCAGACTTTGCCTAAGGTTACTGAAATTTAGAAGGTACTGACAATACTCACGATTGTAGGAACAATCAAGCCCAGCGTCTAGTTAGCAAGAACAATTAAATAAAATAAGAAATTGCCAGATGGAGCACTTCCTTCCTAGTGGCGATACTCCAGGATGATGAGTTCCACCCTACTCTGCTCCCCACACCAGACTTTCCCTGAAGTAACCTGCTGGACTAATGGTCTCTGATCTTCCTTACCCACCAGAGGGCAATGTACAGGATTCTCCTCTACCCTCAACTTAATTGCCCGAGGCACCAGCCTCACTACTTACAGTTCAGTCTGTGACCCTCAGCTTCTTCATCTGCAAAATTAAGAATATAGTAAGTATTTTGTAAACTTGAAAGGTGTTATGGACATGTGGCCTATTGTGAAAATTTATTTATCAGGGAGTATTTTTTATCAGTGAAATAACAATTTTCGTTCCTATTCCTGTTTTTTAATACATACATGTGAAAAGAGGTCTGTCTAAGGAAGAATCAGGAGGAGGAAGATGAAGGGAAAAAAGATCAGTACATAGGTTCTCTGCTGTATTTTATCCTAAGGATAGATGCATGAGCATATCCCAATGTATGAGAAAAGGGAACATCTTTAATGACCTAGGACAAACTTCTAGAAAGCTTAAGAGGCTATTTCCAAAAGTAGCTACTTAAACAAATAGAAGTCTGAAATTTAGAAGGCATGAGGTTCACAGACTCCTTTTAAGGCTGTCATCCCTCTCCATAAAGATTTTAATCATTTTAATTTCACTTTTAGATTTAGAGGATAGAAATAAAGCTTATTTTATGTAATAAGAAATATGCTTTCTAGTTTTCCTTTAATACCTGTATATTTAGTTCCTTTCAAAATCGTTCACTGCAATTTCTTTTTAAAAAGTTTTATTGATTTATTTTTAAAATCTTTAAAATATATCCTTCTTTCTTCTTCTTATTGAGCTATGTTTTGTAACAAACAATATAAAAGTGAGAAAAGGCAGTTCAGCAAAATTAACTAACATAGTAATACAGTCTGGTAGTATATGCAACATTCCATATCCAGAGCCTTCTAGCTCTAAGGGAAAGAGTTGCCCTGTCTAATGTCTGATGTCTTACTAGATGATTTCTACAATCTTTTCTAGCTCTAAATCCATGATGTTAAGATGGTTTATTATGAAAAGGGAAGTTCAGTAACCAGTTTCCTTTGGGATAGACGACTTCACATCTTTTTAAAGATGACCTTGTATTAGCTCATTTTTTCAACAATTAAAGTCTGCTGCTCATCTCTTATTGGGATCATTCAAGTTTCTCTGGGCTTCTCTCTTGAAGCCCGAATATTCCACAGCTCAGCTAAAACAATACAAAACAAAAAACAGACAACAATAGAATGGTCCAATGTGCCCTTTTATAAGTGGTAAGAATAGCAACTATTCATAGTAGCTACACAACTTCACTGGGAGAGGGCCATTCTGTTATGGTAGATCAAAGTTAATCTAAGTTCAAGGGTGAAAGATGAGGATGGGGGGACAGGTTGTTTAGAGGGAGGATAATAGTAGAGAGGAAATAGTTCAAAGCAAAACAAATTTCAGCTGTGGAGGGCAGTTCTTGAAGAGGGGTTAAATTTTTTAAAAAGGGAGTTGACTAATGAAGGAGTAGCTAAACACATTTTAGCACGTGATATAATGAAACACTATTGCTCTGTAAGAAATTACTGAAATGTGTTTTCAGCGTATTCTGAGAAGACTTTTTAGTTGGTTTAAAATATTTTTAACCTCTAGAATGACTCTGGACAAGTATGAATGATCTTGGACAAGTCACTTAATCTCTGAGTATTCCAGGCAAGTTTCTAAGACTGAGTGGCAGGGAAAGCATCTATTTGCTTTCTTAGACTGAGTTTATTTATCAGGAAGTATTTTTATTAGTGAAATAACAATTTTTGTTCCTATTCCTGTTTTTTAATACATATAATTTTATTCTGAATTACATTTCTTTCAAAAAGGCAATGCCAGAAGGTTTCGTATTTGGAGTCAGTGGTACTGGTTCTTACCTTGGATGTTCTATCCACTGCCTTTGTCACCTTGGTCAAATGAAATAATCTTTCAAAGCCCTAGTTTCCTCATCTAGAAAATGATGTCCTCTACAATTCCTTCTATCTCTAAATCTATGATGCTATGAAGTTGTTTAGAGGACTTTGGGCAAGGCCAAATCTCTTGAGTCCTCAGTTTCCTTTTCTGTAGGGGTTGCACTAGAAGATTTCTGAGACCTCTTCCAACTTTACTTGGAGAACTCATGTCCAGTCTTTGATTTGCATTTTAAAGGCAATACTGTGTGTGAATGAGAACCTGGAAAGAAAATAAAAGTTAAATGTCATAATCTGAAATAACTACACATTTTTCCCACACTCTAACAAATCACTAAACAGTCAATTGGATATATACCAACATTTCCAAGATCCCCAGAGAATATTCATGAGAATGCTAAGACCCAAACAGAAAAAAAAAAAAAAAACCCAAAAACTTTGAGCTAAAAATTATAAACATTTGAAAACAGGGGTCTATAATACAAATATCGTAATTATGGATTTCCTGTCTACAACTAGAGACATTATGTAAATATATAGATAAAATGTAAATAACTGCTCCCATTTTTTTCATTCATCAGCCGAAGTGATGCAGTGTCCAGCTTCTTAAATGGTTGACCACAACCCCATATAGGATCTCTTAATTGAATGTGGGGGTTGTGAAATTATGATTTATTATTAGTAAATGTTTGATTTATATATCTATTTTATGTACCTATATACCCAGAGTCATGTGAAAATTTTTCAGGCAAAAAGGAATCACAAGTGGAAAAATTTTAAGAAGCTCTGTATAGTGGATGAAGACCTAGGTTATAAGGCAGAAGATCTGGATTCAGGTTTTCTTTCTGAAATATACTCAATGGTATAAATCACATAACCTGTGGATTCTAGGTAACCTCCTGTTATTACATGGTGCCACATGTGCATTGGCAGGAATAATTTCTTTACCTTATTGTCTCTGCTGATGATGAAATCACAAGCCCAGTTCCTATTCATTTGATAAAACTTTCATCAGAATGACTTTAAAAAGAAGTAAAATCAATTATTGCTTGGTACTTTATTTGTTCTCATGTTTTACAAATTTTAGGGCTTGCTGGTGGAGAATGTTGGAAAGAATACAGGATGTAGAATCAGGAGATTAAATTAAAAGGGAAATATGCCCTTTAATTTAAGAGAATTGGCCTTGAAATTATTTTCCTTAGGAAATAGGGCATAATAGACACTGCCAACTTTCTTAAATTATAGTAAAATGACAAATAGTGTCATTTGCTGATGTTTCACTATTTGGAAGGTTAGTCATATATTCTGCAACAGTGTACATTCACTCATGAGATTCATAAATGTACAATGCCTGTACTAGAAATTTGGAGAATATAAACTTCTTGAAGACAAAACTGTTTCATTTTTGTCTTTGTATCTCCATAGTACCATACTGTAGGTCCATAACTGATTGACTGATATATTGATCAGGAGACATACAAATCTTAAATTGAAGTCTCTGAGCTTAAAGATAGCAAGACCCAGAAAATTTTTAGTCATTTGGTTATGTCTGACTCTTTGTAACCTCATCTTAAGGTTTTCTTGACAAAGACACTGAAGTGGTTTGCCATTTCCTTCTCCAGCTTATTTTATAAATGAGGAAACTGAGGCAATCAGAATTGTGACCTGTCTAGGATCACACAGCTAGAAAGTGTCTGAAGCCAGATTTGAACTCAGGAAGATGAATCTTCTTGATTCCAAGTCTAATGCTCTATCCACTGTGTCACCTGGTTGTCCACCTTAAAGGTCATTTATTTCATTTCCTTGATTTACAGATGAAGAGATTCAGAGATGGTGTCATGCTCTGGTGCTGAGGATGATGGGTAAGAAGGTGCAGCTGTATGCTCAAGATTGGGAGATCAAACAAAGCAAAAACTGCTTTTAAGTTTAATCTGCATTATTATCATTTTCTCCATCACTTTCTTCAGTTTAGACAATCAGCAAAGCAATTAATTAAGCCCTAATTTTTGTATTTGCTGAATTCTAAGACCCATCTTCTTAAACTGGATTCCCAATCCCATAAGGAGTCTCATAACTGAAAATTATAAATAATAAGTAATAAAATTATGATTTATTATCAGTAAATGTTTGATTTGTATACCTATTTTGTATACTTATATATCTGGAATCATGTAAAAATTTCTCAGGTGAAAAAGGGTCCCAAGTAGAAAAAGTTTAAGAAGCCCTTCCTTTTTTTAAACTTTTTTTTCTCAATAGTATTTTATTTTTTCCAAATGCATCAAAGATCATTTTCAATATTGATTTTGGTAAAATTTCATGTTCCAAATTTTTTCACCCTCCAAGACAGCAAGCAATTTGATATAGATTATGTGTGTACAATCCTTTTAAACATATTTCCATATTTGTCATGTTATGCAAGGAAAAATCTAACAAAAAGGGGGAAAACATGAAAAAGAAAAGAAAGCAAGCAAATAACAATAACAACAAAAAGTGGTGAAAATACTATGAAGAAACCCTATTCTAAAGTTTACATGCTCATACTGAAAATTTAACTATTGGTTTTCACACAGCTGCCTGATAAACTGGCTCCAGCTGAGAAAAATAGCCTCAGGATTGTGTAGGGAGCATAGAGAAGGAGCTTATCCTGTAATAATTATAATTACAAAGCTAAAATTTTGCACCTGGAAATAAGGTATAGTCATGTAACTAAAGGGAAGAAAGGCATCTGTAGCTTGGGTACTGGTAGGTCAGAGAGGTTCCATTTTTTTCTAACCACTGGTTGTTCTTTCTCTTTCATTCTTGAAAAGGACCATGACATGCAAGTGAATTGGATTAAAACTAGGGTGGGCTGTGCAAAGCCACCAGACTCACTTTCTCCTCCAGAGCCATCTGGGTCCAGTGGTAAAATATAGACCAGAATGACTAGAATAGCCCTGGAAGTAGTGGAAGACCTTGGTCTTTTTAAGCTAAGGTCTTTAACATGTCTTATTTTGACTGAGGCAATATTCACAGTAATTAAGATTTAGGTAAATAAGGCAGAGAATGGCCTCTTTTATTTAATTAAAATAAAGGAAATCAGTCTGGGAGGGGAAGACCTTCAGAGTTTCTGGCCAACGCAGCCTAACCAGTGGGAGATAAGAAGAAGGAAGCAAGAACAGAAATAAGCATTATTAAGTACCTACTATGTGTCAGGCACTGTGATAAGTATCTTATAAGTATTATTTTATTTGATCCTTATAAAAATCCTGAGAAAGAGCTGCATTTTACAGCTGAGAAAACTGAGGCAAACTGGGTTAAGTGATTTGCCGAGGGTCACAGGGATAGATAGTAAAGATCTGAGGAAGGATTTAAACTCCAGTCCATTCCAGACCAGGCACTCTAGCTGCTTTGTCACCTGGCTGCCTCTAGAGGAGACAGAAAGACAAAGGATGGAGTATTGTAGTAGAATAATCTTAAACATTTTGGGTGACCGTTTATAGGGAATGCTTGGGAGTCCAAGAGAAAAAAAGAATAATGGTGTGAGCAAGAATTCAGCGTGAAAGAATTTTGTGAGCAACATGAGACAAGACTAGTTTGTCCTTTGTTCTGGAGGAGGACTATGACATCAGGGAGATGATGTCATGACATGCAACTGAATTGGGTTTAAGTGAGGGAGGACTGTGCAAAGTTACCTGCCTCTCACTTTCTCCTCCAGTGTTATCTGAGTCCAATGGCAAGATATGGATCAGGATGCTCCAGATGGCCCTGGATACAATGGGAGACCTTGGCTTGTTTAATCACGAGACAGAAGGAACAGTATTGAGAGCAGAGCTGACCAGGTAAGCTCTGAACTGAACTGAACTGTTCATTAAGCCCTGAACTGAAAGAGTCTGTGAATAAAATTATTTTTAGAAACTCTGGTCCTAGTTTCTCGCCTTAGCTCCCATACCTAGTAGCATGGGGATCAGCTTAAAAAGTCAATTTTGAAAGTTTTGAAATGGAGTCATGAAGAGTTGGACGCTATTGAAACAAATGAGCAACACATACAGATGAGTCTTCTTCCTTAGAGAAGAAAGAGAAGGGGCTGAAAGAACGCTTCCCTCTTCTCTGGGTTAAGGAGAAATAGCAAAAAAAGGAAGAAGTAAACAGAAAAAAATGGATGTGAAGAAGCAAAGAAGAAGCCCCAAGCTGGTGGAAAAAAGTAGCTTCCAGAAGGAAGGGAAGAAGGAACAAAGACATTTGGAACTAAGAAATGGGAATGACGCTCTTCCTGTTGAGAAGGGAGCTGGATTCTGTGAGGAGGAAACAGCTGCTTTTCCTCCAAGGAAGGTGGATGTGCAAACACCAGCCATCAGGAGAGAGATCACCCAGTAATGGCTGCGGAAGAGAGGAGGCTGGGTGTTTGGTGACTCCTTGCTGAGTAATATTCATTGACCTGACAACAAACAATAGAGAGGTCTGCTGTCTGCCCGGGGCATATATCCTGGATGTGATGAAGCATCTTCCAAGGTGGGCCAAACCAGATGACCATTCTTGGGGATTCATGTAGGGACACATGGCTCCACTGGGTGAGGGGGAATCTAAAAAGTGCTTGAGAGAAGAGGAAAACAAACAGAACCTTGCAAGACAAAAAGAGGAGATGTTAATTGACCTGGATAGAAAATAGAGACCGAGTGAGCAATTCTGGAGAGAGTTTTCCCCTGTTCCCTAAAGGAGGTCTTTTGTGGGAAAGAGGTCTGGAGGGATCCTGAGGTTAAACCACAGAGGATGTAAATAGTTCAGGGCAACACTCCACGGGCCTGTGGCTTCAGAGATTAGGACCGGAAGCATAACTAAGAAATCAAGGACTGAATGAAAGTCTGGTTAAAAAGGACACAGGTTAGGTGTCAGGGTAGTGGAGGTGCCAGGGAAGAAATGGATAAAAAGGGCCAAAGGGATAGGTAAAGGAGCTGGGTAACCTCAACCCCTACCTCCTCACTGAATGCCTAAAAGACACCAGGTCTCTCTAAGTCTAAGCAAGGGAAGAGTGACTTATTGGAAGAGGGCATTTTGGACATTCTGAAGCTTTCCATGATTTTTTCTAACTGTATGAATACAACTATTTTAAGTTTTGAAGTTGTACTTCTGAATGTTGGCAAGGGGAACTGATGGCCCCTAGAAGTAAGGTGAGGAGCTAATAGATTCTGTAGTTCCCAGGTTTCACTTGGATAGGTGCAATAAGCCAGATTAATGTGCATTTGGTCATTTTTCGGTTGTATCTGACTCTTTGTGATCCCACTGGGGTTTTCTCAAAAGAGAAAATGGTCTGCCATTTCCTTCTCTAACTCATTTTACAGATAAGAAAATTGAGGCAAACAGGATTAAGTTCCTTGGCCATAGCTAGTAAGTGTCTGAGGCCAAATTTCAACTCAGGAAATTGAGTCTTCCTCATTTTAGGCTCCACACTCTATCCACTTACTGAGAAGTCAGGTGGAGGGGATCATATTCTTCAAAAAGTGGAAGAACATCAAACATGTCTTCTGGACATGATTCTTATTGGCAATAAAGATGAGTCCAAAAACCCTTTAATAATGAATTCTGAAGATTTGGACAATTCTGTGTAGGAAGTAAAAGAAAACAGTCATAACAAGGCCCTCCTACCTTTTTACTCTCTTTACACCTTACTCTTCAACTCCCAACTCAAGTACTCTATTGCTTCACTGATATGACATCTCCTGACTCTGGATATTTTCACTGGCTGTCTTCTGTTCCTGGAGAGGACTCCCTCATTATCTCCATTATCTCCATTATATCCACCTCCCTACTTCCTTCTAGTCTTGGCTAAAATCCTACTTTTTTTCTTTTCCTTTATTCTCAATAGTATTTTAGTTTTCCAAATGCATATATAGTTTTTTTTAAAAAACATTTAAACATTTTTTAAACATTCATTTTTTTTTCCAAATGCAGGAAAGATTTATTTTACATTATTGTAAGATGGTTGCCAAAGTGAATAAATATACCTTTGAAGTTCCAAAGGCAGCATTTTATTTCCTATCTTGAAGCATAAGTTCCTCCTCTGATTCCCCATTAATTGGATATTATAGAATCAACATTCATTTCTGTAAGACTTTGTGTTCCAAATTTTTCTCCCTCCCTTCTTTTCTCCTCCCTAAGACAGCAAGCCATCTGATATAGGTTAAACATGTACAATTCTTCTAAACATATTTCCATATAAAATTCTGATTTTTTTTTAAAAAGCCCTTCCCTATATATCTTCTCTCTTATTAATTATCCTCCTCTATCAATTTATCCTGTCTATATCTAGTTCATACATAGTTGTTTGCATAGTATCTTCTTCATTAGTCTATGAGCTCCTTGAGAGGAAGGAGCCTTTTTTTGTAACTGCAGTACTCAAGCACAGTGCCTGGCACAAAGTAAGTGCTTAATAAATTTGATTGACTATTTATAAAAATTGATGTGACTGCATAGGGAACGAATTGACCAACTTATTCTTAAAATGTGTGTAGAGAAGAAGGAAGAAAGAGTAAAGAATGGAAGGTGAAATGATGAATAGCATAAACCTCTAAGAAGAATGTCAGGCTATTCTTATGATCTGAGCTGGCTGTGAATTCTGAGGTAAGTAGAAAAGGCTTAGACTTTTTTGTTGTTGTTTTTACTCTTGTTTTTTTTTTTTTTTTTCCTTTCTTTTTTCTTCTTCTGGGATCAAGAGGAAATCAAAGAAGTGATAAGACTGCTGCTCACGTAGATAGGACAACAGAGAAAAGGTGGAACTACTAATTGTTTTTTTCATTTTTGTCTCCTTTTTTTCCAAGAAAAGTTATTTTTGGATTGAGAGGGAAGAATAAAAAAAGTCTGTTTGGGAGTTGCATCAGTTAAGTGAGGAAATAATTAAAGGGCACCAACTCACTCTCAATGAGTTCCGAACAAAGAGCTGCCCATATTACATCTTATTATACTAAAAGAATAGGCAGATATGATTTCTGAGCCTTTGCCAGTGATCTTTTGAAAGATCTGGAGAAGAGGAGAAGCATTACAAAACTGAAAAGGATCAACATTTTTCCAAACAAGTTAAACAAGGGTGTGATTGTAGATGAAGGGATTTGTCAAATGGCTGTCAAAGCTCAGTGCAAAAAGATGCATTCAGAGACCACTTCGATATCTTCTACAAATCTCATAGACTTGTTTTCTTATTAACTTTCTTTCTTGGTTCAAAGGTGATCTAAATGAGCATGAATATGCTTTTGAATAGATTTAAAAAATCATCTCAAGTACAAAACTTTCTCTCTAATTGTCTCTGGGCTCCTCTCCTCCCCTTTTTCCTATGGGTTACTTCTGCCTCAATTTTTGAATTTCAAACTATGAGATCATACAAAAACAATTGTTAATTGTCATGCACTTTATTAAGAGTATCAAATTTTAAAAATATGCAGAAGACCGAAATAGGGACTCAGTTGTGATTGGCTCTTTTTCTCCTTGTCCTTCTTCTCCCACGCAGTATGAGGGGAGAATGAAGAAAAGGATTTGTATTTAAACTCTGGATTGGGAATTTCTCAAGCATATTGCTCTTTGGATATATTGAGGGAGAAAGATATGGACTAGACTTTGTTCTTACCAGTTACTATAACTCTGACCCAATCTTGTCTTTAGAACAATCCTGTCAATTATTTTTCTCTTATTCTTCCCCCCCTCCAGTTGGATTACATATGTCCAATCACACATCATTCTTCTTTACCTGCTTCCCTGAATAATCTGCAATAAGGTCTCAGTTCATATTTATGATATCCTGCTTTGAGCTGCTGCAGGGCATGAACATGCATAGAAAGAAAATAAGGCACAGAAATAATAACTTCCTTTTCCTTTTTAGTGTCAGTCCTGTGGCCCAACAAACTTGGGCAGAAGTTCCCCTCAAAGTAAAAAGCTGCAGAAACTTGGGAAACTGATGAACATACTCATGCACACTCCAGTCTTCCAAGTCTCTTAGGAAACATTCTGATGAAAGTCTTATTGACATGATAGAAGAAAAGAGGATGGAGTCTACAACTTAAAGGCTATCGAACCTGACTTTGTTCCCTCACAAAATTCTAAAAGACGGTGAAAAAGATGATGGAAGATCAAGAAATACAAGAACGATTGGATGAAATAAGGATGTTTAGACTAAAGCAAACAAAGTTGAGGAGGCTATCTCCTGGAAGAGGAAGGAGATTGTTCTCCTTGACTTCAGGGAATAGAATTAGCTGCAACAATTAGAAATTGCCTAGAGAAAAATTGAGGCTTGAAGTCAAGGAATTTTTCTTAATCAGTTGGAGTTATCTATTTGTGATGATTAGCCTTGGAGTTTTTCAAGTAAAGGCTATCTAATTATTTGTCAGCTATCATAGAAAGTTTGTAGATGGTTAGGGTATAGGTTGGGACTAGGTAGTTTCAAAAATCCTTTCTTATTCTGTGATTTGGTAAAGAGAAATACAAAATACTAAGAAATCACTTACTTGGCAAATGAAAAAAGACTTTATTGACAGGGTTAGGTATGAGAGTATTTTGAAGGATAGGTAAGAAACCAACCGTGATGAATGAGGAGAGTATTTTTAGGCATAATAAATAATATGAAGCAAGTAAGAAGGTTAGGGAAGCATCAGATGTGTTTGAAAGACAGCAAATAGTTCAGTTTTGCAGAACCATACTCTAAACTAGCCAATTATGTTTGGAAAGCTGATACTACATTGTGAAAGGCCTTGAATGCTAGTTCAATGCTAGTTTGATAAATAATGGGGAGCCATTAAAGGATTTTGAACAGTGATACAGTAAGATCTGAGCTGTGCATTAGGAAGATTGATATAAAGTTATTATGTGGGATAGACTGGACAGAGATGAGCTTTATGTAAAGGACTGCTTGCCATCTAGGAAAGGGGGTGGCGGGAGGGAGGGGAAAAATCGGAACGGAAGTGAATGCAAGGGATAATGCTGTAAAAAATTACTGTGGCATGGGTTCTATCAATAAAAAGTTATTAAAAAAAAAAAAAAGTAAAGGAACTAAGGCTCTAAAAAAAGAGAGAGAGAGAGAGAGAGAGATGAGTTTTAGTAGAGACTGGAGGCAAGGAGACCAGGAGAAAGTTATTACAATAGTCCAGGAGAAGTGATAATGGCCCAAAATGGAATGATAAGATACAGGACAGATATAGAACCCAAGGTTCACAGAAGTTAAGTGAATTTCCTGAGTGAATTCAAAAAATATTAGATATAGATGAGAAGCTCCTAAAACATTCAACACAGAGACATCTGAAGTGTAATGGCAGAAAAAGAATGTATTACTCAATTATTTTGGTGTAATAGAGATAAATGGAAGGGACCCCTGATCTGTTGTGACTAGAATGCACCACATGCAATATGGGTCTGTACAGAGGCCAGAAATACGGTCATCTTTACAGGCCTTTGTGCTGCAGGATGACATAGCAGACTCTGGATGATTTCAGAAAAAAATGCTAAAAATATAAAAGACTCTAAAATATGTATTGTCAAAAACCTCAAATATGAAGTAGTAATGTAATTATCATTATACTCTCCTGAAAGACTAATAATTAAAACATAAAAATATAATATATTTTGTGACTTTGCTGAATTGACATTTTTCCTTCACTTGGACTTTATACTGGACAAATAATTTCTTTTAAGTTCATGTCTTCTAATACATCAGCTCCAGAGTTACATTCTAACTATTGGCATTACTTTTCTTCTCCAAGAAATGTAATAGCTGAGGAGTATCATGAACTAAGAGATCTAAGACCATTTGACTTCCCCATCTCACAAGACTGCCTCCAAGTCTAGAAATTTATGTGTGTGTACATATACACACAAACATATGTACGTATACTTATATGCATATATGCCTACATATACCCACTATATATATATATATATATATATATATATATATATATATATATATGTATATTTTTCAGAGGCCCAGACTTAATTAAACCTGCCTTGATCTGTTCTCTGCTCTAATTGCCATATGTGATTTTTTCTGTTAGGATTGGGAAAGTAATCCCTTTTTCACATCTTATAGAAAAGAAAGAAAAAGAAGATGAGAGCTAAAGTCATTTCTTTTAAATTCTACTGAGTGGCTGATTCTTCATAACTCTCATATGCACAGTGGTGAAGTCTTTCCCCTCTTTCCCCTCCCCATTCCTGCCATGGGAAGAAGCCTGCAGCATCATTTGCAGTTTGCCTCATCATCCCAAAGTGCCAAGTTTTTCAAAGCTGAGAACATTTCCCTGGAAATGATCAGGGAGGAGGCTTAAAATTCCATGAACTCTAGCCAGATCAGAGCAGGTAGCCTGCTGTTTACCTCCTGTTACATTGATGTCTACTAACTTTTCCTTTTCCTTGAGAGATTGGAAACAAAACTATGTAACAATGCATGGTGGTAATTGGGAAATTTGCCTCACACTAAAACTTTTTTTTTTTTAATTAAGTCTAGATCTATGATTGTAAAAAGGAACAGAAGATTAAAAACAGTTGTCTCTATCTCCCTCTTTTTTCTTCTCGCCCCTCTTCCCCTCCCAAAAAATCTGATGTTTAAACTAATGCAGACAAGATTAGAAGGGAAGCAATAAATTGGAAAAACATTTTTAAATTTAAGGGTTCTGATAAAGGCCTCATTTCTAAAATATATAGAGAATTGACTCAAATTTATAAGAATTCAAGCCATTCTCCAATTGATAAATGGTCAAAGGATATGAACAAACAATTTTCAGATGAAGAAATTAAAACCATTACTATTCATATGAAAAGGTGCTCTGAATCACTATTAATCAGAGAAATGCAAATTAAGACAACTCTGAGATACCACTACAGATGATTGGCTAAAATACAGAAAAAGATGACGAATGTTGAAAGGGATTTGGGAAAACTGGGACACTGATACATTGTTGGTTGAATTGTGAATAGATCCAGCCATTCTGGAGAGCAATTTGGAACCATGCCCAAAGGGCTATCAAACTGTTTATAGTCTTTGATCCAGCAGTGTTTCTACTGGGCTTATATCCCAAAGGGATCTTAGAGGAGGGAAAGGGACCTGTATGTGCCAAAATGTTTGTGGCAGCCCTGTTTGTAGTGGGCAGAAACTGGAAACTGAATGGATGCCCATCAATTAGAGAACGGCTGAATAAGTCATGGCATATGAATGTTATGGAATATTATTGTTCTAGAAGAAATGATCAGGAGGATGATTTTAGAAAGGCCTGGAGAGACTTACATGAACTGATGCTGAGTGAAATGAGCAGAACCAGGAGATCATTGTACATGGCAACAAGATTATATGGGCATCAATTCTGATGAATGTGACTCTTTTCAACAATGAGATGATTGAGGCTGGTTCCAATGGTCTTGTGAGGAAGAGAGCCATTTACACCCAGAGAGAGGACTGTGGGAACTGAGTATAGATCACAACATAACATTCTCACTCTTTTTGTTGTTGTTCACTTGCATTTTGTTTTCTTACTCATTATCTTTCCTTTTTGATCTGATTTTTCTTTTGCAATAAGATAATTGTATATGTTTACATATATTGGGTTTAACATATATTTTAACATGTTTAACATATATTAGATTGCTTGCTATCTAGGGGAGGGGATGGGGGAAAGGAGAAAAAAATTGGAACACAAGGCTATGTAAGGATCAATGTTGAAAAATTATCTGTTCATGTTTTGAAAATAAAAAGCTATAATAAAAAAGAAAAAAGAAAAAAGCTACTGTTTATGAAGAATTGGGCCTGAATTATACAAATTATCATACTTCTCTAGTTTATTATTATGACTCAGTTGAAATGTACTTTAGTGAGGACTGAGGGAAACAAAATGTGAACTTTAATACCACTGATAATCATTTTTTATTAATTATGCTTAAATAATTTTATACAAATGTCTACAAGCTAATAACTTATAAGAAGAGGTCACAGACAGGACTTTTTAAAATGATCATATGCTAGTCTTCTTAACCAGTGATTTACAAATTAAAGCTTTTTTTCGATAGCTATATTTCAATATAATAGGTTTCTAATCTTATACTTTTAAGAGGACAACTAATCTTATTGCCAACCAGGATATTATATCACACAGTAAATGTTTGTATTTTAGAGTTTAAAAACAAACAAGAGAACATAATAAATGGCTTTCTGGTAACTTGTTTGCTCTTAAATGATCACTATGAATATGAGAGAAATCGATTTTTAAAGATATAGAATGAATTAGAAAACACCATCCAAAAATGTTACCATAGGAAACATACCTACATCTTTAAAGTAAGAATTGAGAATAAAACTTACTTTTTCAGTTGACTCACAAAATGCAAAAGATGAAGTCATGTTTTGGGATAATGCAGAAGTGAAAATACATAGTATCAAGACAGAAACATATGGAACTTAAAGGCACTATAAATAATGAAACAATAACAATATAAAAATTTTTCTGTTCTTTTTTGCTGAGGCACTTGGGGTTAAGTGACTTACCCAGGGTAACACAGCTAGGAATTGTTAAGTGTCTGAGGTCAGATTTGAACTCAGGTCCTTCTGACTTGTTAAGTGTCTGAGGCCACATTTGAACTCAGGTCCTTCTGACTTCAGGGGTAGTACTCTATCCACTGCACCACCTTGCTGCCCTTCATAGCTCCTAAAATTTCAAAGCAAGGCAATTTAAGCTGGATTTATGAACAGATATATGAACAGAAGTAAATCTCAGCTTACTTATTTTGGGGTCACAACAAGACTGTTAAAAATGGTCATGCTCTAGCATTTTTTTGGGGGGAGGGTAGAATTAGATTTTTATTTTTTAATAATGTTTAATTTTTCCAAATACATAAGAAGATAATTTTCAACATTTACTTTTGTAAAACTTTATGTTCTAATTTTTTCTCTCTCCATCTCTTATCTCCTCCCTCCCCAAGATAGCAAGCAATCTTACATAGGTTAAATATGTACAATTCTTTTAAACATATTTCCATATTTATCATCTTGTGCAAGAAAAATCAAATCAAAAGGAAAAATCATAAGAAAAATAAAAAGGTGAAAATATTATGCTTCAATTCACATTCTGTTTCCATAATTCTTTCTCTCTGGATGGGAATGGCATTTTCCATCTCAGGTCTATTGAAATTGCCTTGAATCACTGCATTGTTGAGAAGAACCAAGCCCATCACAGTTGATCATCACATTATCTTGTTTTTACCGAGTACTATGTTCTCTTGGTTCCACTCACTTTACTTAGCATCAGTTCATGTAAGTTTTTCCAGGCTTTTCTGAAATCAGCCTGCTCATCATTTCTTATAGAACAATACAGTCATATACCATGCCCCAACTAATGGGCATCCACTCAATTTCTAGCTCCTTGCCACTACAAGAAGAGCTATTACAAGTATTTTTGCACATTTGGGTCTTAACTGGTGATTTAGAATTTTTAATAGCCATATTTCATACATTTAAAAACATCACTCTGGAAAGGAATCATCTTTCCCAGGTAAGAGTTTGTACTCTGCTTCCTATTTGTTTATCTTTTCTCCAAGAAGTCACAAGAATGCCCAAGACACAAAAAAGCTTAAGAACTCTAACCTAGAGAATATGTAGAAATACAAAGTATTAAACACCTTATTAGACTACAAATGTTTTTTTTTAAAAAGGGAAATGTTAACAAATGATGAAAATAATTCCCAGATCTGCTTATCTGGTCCTAACCTTTTTCCTGAACTGTCTTTTGGATATCTAGAACTGGATGTTCTGTAGACACTCAACATGCCCAAAACATAATTTCCCTATTACTGTTCAAGCACCACCATGTCTCCAGAGACTCACATTTACAATCTGTATTATTCCTGATTCCCTTCTCCCTCTCAGCCCCTATATCCAATCTGTTCCCAAGTCCTGTTGATCTCTCTATCTTCATCTTTAGTGTCTCTCCTTTGAAACCGCTACCACCCTGATACAAATCCTTATCATCTTACTACTGGATTAGTGCAATAATTTGATGGTTAGTCTCCTTGCTGTCTAGTCCATACTCTACTTAGCCACTAAAGTGATTTAGCTAACAAAGAGGTCTAACTAAAGCACAGTTCTAGTCTTGTCACCTCATTTTTGCCCCAAAACACAACCCTTTCCTGTCACACTCTCCAACCTTTCCCCTCTTCCAACTCAGTAAATTCCTGTGACTCTCTAATTATATCCAGGATCAAACGTAAAATTCAAATTTAAAAAGTCCTGCACAATTTATCCCCTTCCTATCTTTCCATCTTCTTACCCTTAATCCTATTCTACATCCTCTATTATACAATGATACACTTTTCCTTGCTGTTCCTCATACAAGAAACTCTTCATTTTCCATTCCTGTGCACGTCTACAGTATTGGACAATTTTGGATCTGCCCCTTAATCTCAACCTCTTGGTTCTTCCTTTCTCAAGTAACCATCATGTTTTGTGCCTTCCCTCAGGGATTATCTCCAATTTATCCTCAAAATATCTTCTTTGTGCAAAATTGTTTGCACATCATCTCATTATTAGATTAGATTGTGTAGCTCCTTGAGACCAGGGGCTGTTTTTATGTTTCTTTGTATCCTCAGCACCCACCACATTGCCTGGCACATAACCAGGGTTTAATAAATGCCCAATAAACTAACCTAAGTGGAAATTAAAACAATATACCAAATCATGAATGGGTCAAAAAACAAATCACAGAAGCAATTAAAAAAATAATCCTTACAGCGATATAGCATACCAAAATTTTTGTGATATAGTTAAACTAGTTTATAAAGACAAATTTAAATCACTAAATATTTTTATTAACAAAAGAGAAGAAATAGAGGATTAAAGAATTAAGCAAATAGACGGCACAATGGATAGAGCACCTGGGTCTGGAGTTAGGAAGACTTGAGTTTAAATGTGGCCTCAGACACTTATAAGCTGTGTAACCCTGGGCAAATCACTTAACTCTGCCTCAGTTTCCTTATTTGTAAAATGAAAAGGAAATGGCAAGCCACTACAGTATCGTTGCCAAGAAAACCCCAAATGGGGTTGGATGAAACTGAAACTACTAAACAAAAACAAAAAGAATTAAGCATACTGTTTTAAAATGAGAAAAAAATCCTTCAATTTAATAATCCCAAAACAAGCCAAGAAGAGGAAGATTTTAAAATTAAAGGCAAAAGTCAATAGAGTGAAAAAATAACACAATACCATTTGGGGTGGAAATCATAGCTATTCAGGGTTATGAACTTGAGCTAAAGAGAAGGCTTTTTCTTTCTTTCTTTTTAAAAAACAAAACAAAACACAAGATGTTCTCTTGTATTCTGCTAGGTATCTAGTTAGTAAAATGGTTAATAGGTTGGGACTGGAGTCAGGAAGACTTGAATTCAAATTTTACTTACTAATTTTTACTTACTAATTTTACTACCTCCAAGGGCTGTTATAAGGATCAAATAAAGTAATATTTGTAAAGTGTTTAGTGTAGTGTTTGGTGTATAGCATGTAATAATGCTATCTATTGTTGCTATTGTTGATATTATTATTATTGTCAGCATTTAGAATCCAAAGATCTAAGGAAGCAAGTTGAATTCCAAAAGACCAATAAGGTACCATAAGTTCAAAATGTTTTTTCATTCCTTAGTAATTTCCTGGCTGTTAGTTATTTGAACATCCTGTCTATTTGCCTTAGAAAATAATAAAGAGTACTGTGTTCTTGCTCATTCATTCAAATAAAGAATGGTCAGGGACAAGAAGGAAAGAATCTCCTTCCTGATTTGCAGTGAGCCTTGGAGGAGAAGAACCCTGAAACAAGGGGCCCAGTCCCTAGCCCAGAGACAAAAAGAAAATGAGAATGAGGAACTAGCAAAGAGAGGTGTCCCTGAAATATATGGCAACAGTTCCCTATAGGCTTCTCTCAGCAGCTAATGACCACTCATCACATTTTCCTTTGTTTTCATTTTTGTTAAATGGAGTTGAATCCCCTTTCATAAAGGTGGTGATTCGTATCATACTGCATACATTTAATATTACCAAATTTTGAAAATGAAGAACTATCAAAGGTCAAGTATTCTAATCCCATCGTTTAAAAGAAGAGGTATCTGAAAGATGGGGTGACCCAATGGTTTACCAGAAGTCTAATATCCAGTAAGTGTCAGAACTGGGATTAGAACTGTTTTCCTGGATTCTAGGCTTCTATTCTTTCTATTACACAAAGACCAACAAATAGAAATTTTAATAAATATGAAAATGATCTATGATTTAAGGATTATAAATGGTTTCAGAAGGAAGGAAACAAGCATTTATTAAGGATCTTTTGTGCTAAGCACTTTACAAATATTATCTTATTGGATCCTCACAACAATCTTGGGAAGGTAGTGCAATTATTGTTCCCATTTTACAACTGAGGAAATTGAGGCAAATTAAGGGGAAGTAACTTGCTCAGGTCACACCTGAAGCCAAATATGAATTTCTTAACTCAGGTACAGCATCTTATCCACTACAACATCTAGCTGCCTTTCCTAATGGAAGCATGGTGAACGTGGAATCAAAAGACCTATTAGTCCTGCAACTCAATACCTGCTTGACTTCACACTAATTACTTAATTTGAATCTCAGTTTCCTTACATGTAAGATGGGTTTGGTTGGAAAGACTGAATTCTAAAAATTCTTTTAGATATAAATCTACAATCTTACTCATATCTCTAACTAGTTAATTGTCTCATCAGAGATCACTATGATAATGTGTGAAAAGACAGTAAAATTTCTAGTAGATTTTATTTTTTAAAATATTTTTATTTAATTTAAATTTATTTAAAAATAAATTTTAATAAATTTTATTTATTTAATTTTTAATTTAAAAAATTAAAAATAATTTAAACTAATTTAAATTTTAATAAATAAATAAATGGATGAAGTTTTAAACAAGTTTGCATTGTTTTATTAAAATAATCATACTAGTAATCCAAAGTTACACTTGAGACATTGTATGATGCCAGTGCAAAGAATGTTGTATCTATATTCGGAGAACTTGACTTCAAATTATGCTCTGCCACTTAGTGCCTAGCATTGCTAGATTACTGGCAAGTATGCTTGGGAAGCTTTGTTTTCCTCATCTGTAAAATGAGGGGCTTGGAGTAGGTGAGCTAAACGAGTCTTTCCAGGTCTTGTTCCTATGAAGACATAAGGAAGAGTCATTGACATAATATCTGTATCATTTGTTTTTCTTTCTATCTTTCAAGGAAAAAGAAACATTTGAATGCGCTGGTAAACTTTTAATACTTATTCAAGACTGAATTAAACCAGTATTATAGTATTCCTATACAACTACAGAATTCTGTTAGTCTGAAAAAAGGTGGTAAGCACATTTTACTATCCATGCAAACAGAGTTCAGCAGAGCTATTTGAAAGCCTTACTGCCCATCTAGTATATCAAAGTCAGATAAAAATCGGTCCCAATGAATCATATCTTGATTTAGAAAACCACAAATAAGCACTATCTGTATTATATTGTATTTTAATTTACCTTGTTAAGTAATTGTTTTGTTTGTAATATGGTTCTGGTCTCAGTTGGAAGTTTCCAGATATTTGCCCCGTGAACATTGACTTTGCAATTCATCAAGTAGTCTCTACTATTATTTTCAATCAACCCAGCTTGCTATTTATAATGCCTTTTTTTTTTTAAGTTTTTTCCCAGTATACCATGGCCCTATTGAATCTTCCCCTATAACAAAGAAAAATTTAAACAAAATCAAACAATTTTGTAACCATGATAGCCTAAGCAACATTCTTCTCTTTTAGTTCCTCACTTGTCTACCAAAGGGATGGAAGTTTATTTCATCATCTATTCCCCAGGATAGTCATTGTATTGAATTTGATCTTTTATTGCTTAATTTCCTAGCATTGTTTTGTTTACATCATTATAGTCATTATATATATTTGGAGCTGAAGAAGTGAATTGGGTGACAGACCAAGGCACTGACGGGATAGAGTGGAGAGAATGACAGATTTGGCGTCAGAAAGAGCTGAGTTAAAATCTGGCCTCAGATACTCACTGTGACTCTGCTAAGTCAGTGTCAGCTTCAATCAGCCTAAATTTCCTCATCTGTAAAATAGGGATAATATTAGCACTTGCCTTTCAGGGTCGTTGTGAGCATCAAATTAAATATTTATCAAGTACTTTGTAAACTCTAAATTGCTAAATAAACGTTAGCTATTTCACTCTACATCAAGATGTATGCCTTCCCATGTTTCTATGGGAATAAATAAAAATAATCTCATACATAATGGATTTGCATTTGATGACCTCTAAGAATACAATGATATAATTTTACATATCATAATAATTCTATTTTCTTTTCTTTTTTTAAAGTTCATCCATTTTCTAATCAAAGGCCATCTTGGCTTCACTCTCTGGCCATCTCTTCTCCAATAACTTTGCTGCTCAGACCAGAGATCATGCTCCGCAGAAGCAAACCTTTTAATCAATAAAATTTTGGACCTAGGCTTTGCTGTCCTGGTTGGAGAGTGCTTTGCATGACTTACTCTGTAAACAAATTGGTTCCACTTTTTCTACAATTTATTTTCTAGCCACCACCTTGTTGATGCTTGAATACTCTGGTTTTTAGTTCTGAAAACGTTCAAATCAGTCTCCTACTCTAAATAAATCTCTACTCACAATATGAGAACTCTGAAAAAAAAACCAAACACAACCTTCCCTAGTCACAACTGTGATGTCTTCCCTCTTATAATGTCATCAAGGAAAGGATTATCTTTGCTTTATTATTTATTCCAACTTTCTACTGTTCAGACACATTAACTTGACTCTAACTAATTCCAATATAGTGATGTCATTTTGGTCCTCTTCAAGAATGAAGGACAACAATCAACCAACCATTTTTATCCCTAACGTTTAGCACAGTGCTTGGCAATTGGAAATTGCTTAATAGGTATATGAATGTTATGGAATATTATTGTTCTGTAAGGAATGACCAGCAGGATGAATACAGAGAGGCTTGGAGAGACTTACATGAACTGATGCTAAGTGAAATGAGCAGAGCCAGGAGATCATTATATACCTCAACAATGATACTGTTTGAGGATGTATTCTGATGGAAGTGGATCTCTTTGATAAAGAGAGCTAATTCAGTTTCAATTGATTAAGGATGGACAGAAGCAGCTACACCCAAAGAAAGAACACTGGGAAATGAATATAAACTGCTTGCATTTTTGTTTTTCTTCCCGGGTTATTTATACCTTCTGAATCCAATTCTCCCAGTGCAACAAGAGAACTGTTCGGTTCTGCACACATATATTGTATCTAGGATATACTGTAACCTATTCAACATGTAAAGGACTGCTTGCCATCTGGGGAGGGGTGGAGGGAGGGAGGGGAAAAATCGGAACAGAAGTGAGTGCAAGGGATAATGCTGTAAAAAATTACCCTGGCATGGGTTCTGTCAATAAAAAGTTATTTAAAAAAAAAAGGAAATTGCTTAATAGATGCTTGTTCATTATTTATCTATTTTTTCCCAGTTGTTTTTTTACTACCACCAATCCCCCCAAAATCTCTATATCAGTTTGAATTTTGGGGCATATGTAGGACCTTTCTTTCTATTTTTGACCTTGGAGTACATAACCAGAAGTGGAATCATAGGGTTAAAGGATATAAATTTGGTGATATTTTTTCAACATAATTCTAAATTGTTTTGTAGAAGTTGGTTTAGTCCCTAGCTTTTCTAATAGTTATGGTGTGCCTAATAGACTTTCTGAAATCAGCTACTTTTTTCTTTGCCACTTTGATGGATATGAAGTACAAAATCAGAGTTGTCTTAACATGATTTTTTTATTACTTGAGATTTGGCAAAGTCTTTCATGTGACTTTTGATAGTGTTTTGTCTTCAGAAAACTATTAATCATTTAAAAATGCCTTTCCCTAATTTTTGAGCATTTATCTTTTGGGGAATGTGCTTATTGTTAAATGTGTCTTGCTTTGTCTGCTGATATTGGCTTAGTTCTGACTTTATGCTTTGCATTGGCAAAGAATATTTATTTGGGGTTTCAGCTCTATCTGCTCTTCTCCAACAAATTTCTCCTTCCAAGATCCTCCTCTCCCCTCACCAACTGATCTTCAATCTTTGCTTCTAGTGCCTTCCTTGCTGCCTACACATCTGTATCTTCCCCATCCTCAAAAACTTAACCCATTTGATGCAGCCATCTTCTAGTAGATGTCATCTCATCTCCTTCCACTGTGTGAAAGTCATCCATAGTAGGGTTCTCTGCTTCCTTTTCTCTCATTCTCTTCTTAACTCTGCAGTTCATTCAAGTGAAATTGCTCTCTCCAAAGTTACTAACCATTTCTTACATTGCCAAATCTAATGGCCTTTTCTCAGTCCTTCTTGACTTCTCTGCAGGATTTGACACTTTTGCTCATTCTTTTCTCCTTGATTGTTTTCTTCTCTTTAGGTTTTTGGGATACTTCTCTATATTGGCTCTTGTATGTCTCTACTCATTCATTCTTAGTATTCTTTGCTGGGTCTTCTTCATCCAAATCACACCCTGCAGGTGTTTTCTTAATTGTAGGTGTCTTTCAAGAATCTATTTTGAACCTCTTCCCCCCTCTATGTTATTTCACCTTCTGATCTCATTAGCTCCCATGGAAATAATTGTCATCATCATGCAAAAGATTTGTAAATCTATTTATCCAGTCCTAAGATCTCTTCGAATTGCCAATCTCCACATCTCAAACTATATATAAAACATTTCAAAGTGGATATGTTCTAGACATCTTAAAATCACCAAGTCCAAAACTAAATTCATTATCTTGCCACAACCCCCAAACTTCTCTACTTTTCAAGTTCTTTATTAATGTTGAGGGTACCACTACTCATCCTAAGTCATCCAGGTTTCAAAACTAGGTGTTATTTTTGATTTCTTTCTTACTCCCTCTCATCCTTCATGTCAGATCTGTCACCATGGCCTGTCAATTCTGTTTTCATAACATCTCTCCTACATACCCTCTTTCCTCCTTTTCTACTGACACACCCTGTATGGGCCCTATCACATCACCCTTGGACTATTACTTTCACCTTCTGGTTGGCCTATTTTCCCCTCCGGTGCATCCTCCACTCAGCTGTCCAACTGATCTTCTTGAAATACTGGTCTGACCATGTAATCCTTCCAACTCTCAACCCTCCAAGTCAAGAAACTCCAGTAGTTTTCTGTTATCTGTAAAATAAATTATATCTTCTGTTTGACTTTTAAAGCTCTTCACAATGTGGCCCCTTTCTCCCATTTTTGATGTCTGACACCTTATTAACCTCTATATGTACTCTGTGATCCAATACCATTAGTCTCCTTGAAATCCTCATTCTATATACTCCATCTCCCAAAACTAGGTATTTCATTGACTTCCTACAGGTTTGAAATGTTCTCCCTCTTCACCTCTGTCTCCTGACTTCCTCCAAGTCTCAGTCTAACAACCCCCCATTCTATAAGATGCCTTTCCTTGTTTTTGTTCAGTTGTTTCAGTCTTGCCCAACTCTTCCTGACCCCATTTGGGGTTTTCTTGGAAGAGATATTGGAGTGGTTTTCCATTCCTTTTCCAGTTCATTTTACAGATAAGGTAACTGAGGCAAACAGGATTAAGTGATTTGCCCAGGGTCACACAGTTAAATGTCTGAGGTCAGATTTGAACTTTCATGGATATGGATCTTCTTGATACTAGAGTCTTCCCAATTTATCTTCAATATAACTTGCTTATAGAGTTATTTACATGTCATGGTCCCAATTTGAGTGTGAATTCCTTGAGAGAAAGGATTATTTTTATCTTACTTTATATCCCCAGTGCTCAAAATGGTACCTGGCACATAATAGGTGCTTAATAAATGTTTATTGACTTGACTACTTTAAGTGAAACACATTCACACATTTTGATATGAGAGGATTTTCAGCCTGTTCTTGAATTTTCCTTTTAGTGGAAGGATTGGGCTTATTGTCAAATTCTGATTTTGTTGTGTTATAGAAATCTGAAAGGGAAAAACACACACATACACACATACACCAGACACACCCCAAATGTGTTTTGCAGATGGGTCTGCAGGGAGTCAAAGTAATTGTACAAAGTAGAAAACATTTCAATTTTTTCTCTGCTGAGATTCTAATAATTTCAGGGCAATTTTTTGTCCACAATATCTACTTATCAGAATGTTTGTCAGGGATTCCTCTTTAATAAGATCTAAAAGCTACCCTTTCTCAAAAAACCTGCTAAAAATTATACATGTAATGTTCTCAGTTTTTTTCTGCTTTGGTTTAAATTTTCTTTTTGTCTTTTCTTGTGGGACTGGGATAAAGGACTGAAGTACATTTCTACTTCATTTATTTTTAGGATTAGGATGCCTAACATTTTTTTTCCTGGAGTCAGATGACAGTCCTCAACTTTAATTCAATAAATATTTATTAAGTACATTCTATAAAAATGGCTTGATCTGAGATTCCCAGAATTGGAAGAGGATGGAGATCTTAAGTAGACCTAGGTAGAACCTTAGAGATCTAGGTAGATCTGGGTCAGATCTGAATTCAAGTCCTGCATCAATCACTAATTGTATGAATCTAGAAATTAAAAAAAAATTTCTTAGCCTCAGTTTCCTCATGTGTAAAAGAGGGATAATAATAGTACCTACCTTATAAGGTTGTTGTTAGTATCAAATAAGATACTAAATGTAAGTAAAATCATAAAGTATTATATGGAGTTATCATTATTAATTAAATATTATTATTTTATGGATAAAAACCCTAAAATACTAAGAGATTGTGACTTACCCAAATTATTAATTGATTAGGTCTCTACTTGTGATTTTATCCTTATGAAGAACTCTTCCGAATATAGCAATGCAGGTTAAGATCTAATCTATAATGTAGAGTTGAGATTGCTGCTGGGAAATTAAGTCATTTGTGATATGATCACATGGCTACTAGTTATCAGTCATGTCAAGTCAGGAAACATTCATTAAACTCCTACTGTATGTTGAGCACTGTACTGAGATAAAGGTACAAAGAAAGGCAAAAAACTGTCCCAGTTCTCAGAGCTTACAGTTTAATGAGAGACAACTTGCAAACAGCTACATACAAGCTATTGACAGGATAAATTGGAAAAATTTTAGTGGGTAAGTACTAAAATTGAGGAGGAGCAGAAAAGGTGTCTTGTGGAAAGTGGGCTTTGGCAAGTAGGATTTGAACCCTGGATCTAGAAGATCAGGCCTCTATTCACTATGCCATCTTGTCTTTTTAAACCCAAGGTTATACAGGTAACAAAACTGGAATTACAGCCTGATTTTTCTCAATTCCTGATCCATATCCCAGAAATTCACTGGAACAACTAGGAGTTATACTGGATAGAGTTCTCAGTGTGATTTTGGAAAACCTGAATTCAATTTGACTTCAGACACTTACGAGTTTTGAGACTCTGGGCAAGTCACTAAGCTCTTTCTGCCTCAGTTTCCTCAACTGTAAAACAGAGGTAATAATGCCTACTTCCATAGCTGTTGTGAGGATCAAATGAGATAACCTGTAGCACAGTGCCTGGCATATAGTAGGTGCCATATATAAATGGTGGGATCCTGGTGTAACTCTGGAAAGTTTTCCCTAGACCTCTTTAATGCCTTTAAAGCATTGCCATTGGATTTCCCCTTAAATTTTTTGATGCTTTCCCTTAGACTTGGGGATGTTTCTGAAGGAAATGGAGATATCAAGACAAAAAAACAGATAGAAAGACAGAGATAGAGAGAGAGGCAGAAGCATTTCTCAAAAGTCTGGTACAGGAGAAGGAAAAACACCTGAGGAAAAACAGAGACACACAGAGAGATAGAGACAGAAAGAGATAAAAAGACAGAGAGAGAAAGATTGGGGTTCCTTTCTGTCACATTCAAAGATCTGGGAGGGGAACTGGGAGGAAACCTAGAAGATGTTTGCTCTATTTTCCTTTTCCTTTTCATTTATTTACAATACTCTATGTGGTCTCACCATGTTAAGTATCTGAACCTATGAATGAAGTAATCAATGAACTGGGATGTAGGAAACAGACTGGACAATTAGTCTTGGGTAGACTAGTAGTTGATTTCATATTTTAATATATTGAACAATGTTCCATTATCCCCTAAAATAAACTCAGACTTAATTGAAGAGAAGTTCATTCAAATGGATTTGAAGTAATAAAGGTTCATTGACTGACTGGCCTTAAGGAGCAACCTAGAATTTGTATGCTGAAGCTTTTAGATGAATGGCAAAGGCATTTTTCCTTACTCAAGCACCAGAGAAAATAACTTACCAACCTAACCTAGTTGCTCAAATATTGGAACTCCTATTGGGCAATTCAGATACTCTACTACTTTACTGGACAATTATTACAGTGATATACTACCTTTCTGTACACATAAAGAAGGCAGGACTTGAACCACCCAACTAAAGAGAACCTTGTGGAGGCCAATATCAATCACACTGGGTCAGCTAACAGAATTTCATCTTGGTTACTGGCTCATGAATATTTATCTATTTCACTTAATTTTCACATGAACATGCAAAACATTTTGTTCTACTTTTTATAAGAGAATACATTAAAAATATTTCAAGCTATTAACATTTTAATATAAAGTATTGGTTTTGGAATTTTTAATCCAAGTCTTGTCCAATGTGTTTAAATGGATTCAGGTATAGAAAAAAATGTGAAAAATAAAGTCGTGTAAATAAATTTTTTAAAAACTTGGGGACAGCTAGTTCGTGCAATGGATGAGCACCAGTCCTTAAGTCAGGGGGACCTGAGTTCAAATATGACTTCAGACACTTACGGCTTCCTAGCTGTGTGACCCTGGGCAAGTTACTTAACTCCAATTGCCTCAGCAAACAACAATAAAAAATTAGTTTTCTAATTACCGCAATCTCTTAGACTGGCTGTTTTGTCCTTTCTGTGGAGATTTACAGTCTGGCAACCATTTATTAGTTATTAATGAGAGAACCTCTCAGTTCAAATAGCATTCTTCTGAGAAAAGGCTTTTTTTGTGTGTAATGAATTAAAGTTTATCCTTGATGATTTTTAGTACTGGCATGAAATTTCCAAAAGTGACCTTAAACAAACTAGTGTAGGGACAAATGAAAATTTTAAAACATTACAATTTTCTCTGACTGGTTTTTCAATAGACTAAGGGTAGTATGAATGGTAATAGATAGTAAGGAACTATAGATAGAAAGAGTGACAGAACTTAGATCAAACATCGGAGTCAAAGACAAGCCTTTTATTTTTAGAAGTGGAAGCATCAGGAGGCAGAATTTTTACTTGCCCTCCCTATATCACTATGGAATATTCTGCCTGATTTATGGGAGGAACCTTGATATTGATGAAGATGAAAATGAAGGTTGAAGAAAAACAATCTGAATATGAAAAGCAGATGCATTTGTGGTGGTGATATTGAGGAGGGTGAGGTTGTTGTCTCTTTTACATTTTTGTAAGGGGAGGATGAGATTGGCTGCTGGATGATGAATATCTTGGCCACAACAATTCTTGGAGATGATTTGTTTGGTTGTGTAGGGAGGGAGCAGAGGGAGTAGCCACAATGGCCTTGAAGGACTTTGGAGGGAGGGAGTCCATCAAGAAGAATGAATGTGCTTTAGGTCTAGAATTCCTCTTCATTTCTAGTATCCTGAATGGTTCTGCCCTGAATGGTATCCAATTCTGGCCTTAGAATTGGAGGATCTGGGTTTAGATGTTAACTATTCTGTTTCCTGCTT